>NC_133101.1:1496884-2845366 GCF_022965805.1 Primulina eburnea
TAATAGGCTCGCGAGCTCGAACTCGGCTCGTTTAGGTGGCTCGTAAGCTCGAGCTTGACTCATTTGTTGATTTGACAAATAAAAATATTAGTACTAATAAAAGTTAACTTTTATGTCTAATATAAAATTAGTTCATAGATATATTTAATTTTAACAAGCTCAAATTCGAGCTATTATATGTTTTACGAGCTCGAAAACAAGCCGAACTCAAGTCATGTTTGTTAAATATGATAAACGAGCTATATTAATAAACCAAGCTCGAGACCGACTTGATTAATATGATAAACGAGTCGAACTCGAGCTTTTCACAAGCTTAGTGATTTTAAGACAAGTCGAATTCTAGCCTGATGATAAAAGCTCGAATAAAGCTCGAGCTTGAGAATTAAAACAATTAAACAAAAGAATTATGTAAAAATTTCAAATGATATAATTTAATATATATTGTCGCAAGTAGAATGGTTTGTACAGTTTATTTACTACATATTTAATATATTTATTTAAAAATTATATAACTTAATATATTTGCTAAACGGGTTGGGTTATACAAATTTGATTGCTGATCCAAACCCGTTTGGGTAAAAAAAATCAATATTAATTACCTCGGCTTATGTATATTTAATTTACGGTACTCATCCAACCCATCCCGATAAAATAGGATGGTTTCGGATCATGTATAGGTCCAACCCGACCCGACACTATCCAATGTCATCCCGATTCATACCTCCATTAAATTAAGTATGACGAGCTAGACCAATATTCAATATTTGCTGCTTTAAAGCAGCTCCCTGCTCAATGCAGCACATACCAAACATGGCTGTAATTTCTTCCAAGGGAACTTTGCGCTATAACGGCTGAAGAAGATCAACTGTCTTTGTAAAAAGAGGCCTAAAAATGAAAATTAACATTCACCCTGAACACAAGTCAGCCTACGGTTCCATTCCGGGGCGACCAATATCAAATTTCGCTACATCAAGAACGTATATGCGCCCCTTACCGACGCATTCGTAGGCTTCTGAAGCACCAAAATTTTCAGTAGCTTCTAAATCCTCGTCTTCTAATCCTATAATGGTTTTGGTTCTAATATCTAGAGACTAATATAAACGTTTTAGGAGGGTTGCATCTTCGTTATTGACGGGGTGGATCTTGTTTCTTCAACACTGGTAGAACCGGGGCTCTCAGATGTATCCGAGCTGCTGTATTCGCTTTTTCTATCTTTGTTCGACCAGAGTCTCCAGAAAATCTTTTTCGCTTTTTTATCAGCTACTTTTTCAGTGTGCGTCTTGGCATCAGTTTCACCACCTCCCTTGCCTTTTAAGCTCAAAGATTCGAGCCCCACTTTTAAGGTCTTCAGTTCCTCAGATGTCTGGTTGCCATCCCAGTCATCGGAGGTGTTGGTTGTTGTGGAACTCGAGCTGCCATATGATGTACCAGAGAGTAAAGCTCTAGAAGAGCCACCACCAGCGCCAGATGCCTTGGCTTGTTCAAAGAAAAGTACCTGCATGACAACTCGTAATGGTAGCCTCTCGTTTTGCACGGCATGAGCACAGGCATCGGCTGATAGCTTACTGCAATCCATTAAGGAGCAAATTCTCATTTTTTCGCTCTTGGTCAACCCCGAGCGTTCCTGTGAAAGAAGATGATAATTAATGCTGGAAATCAAAGTTGGTAGCAGGCATTTATAAGATGGTTGAATGCAATGAAGAGGATAAAACAGTTATAAAGGATAAAATAACAACCTCCGAATCTAGCATTGACTGGTGAAAATCGGTTTCTATAATAAACCAATTATAATTTCCCATCAAGTAGGACAAATAATCAAATCAGACGCAAAAAAGAAAAAAGAATAAAGAGGATAACAGAATAAACCTTGAGGTACATGTCAATGGCACGATATATTCCATCATGGGACGATCTTGGAAAGCTAGACACCATTTCTGCTAGCTCGACGAATTTGGATAGAGGCAAAGATGAATCTTTAGCAGCTTCAGCCAGGTATCCATCAACCAACTTGGTCACTTTAATCTTGGAAGCATCCGAATTAAACCCTACACATATCTCCCGGAATTCATGATCTTTGACAGAGTGATTCTGCGCACTAGTGTTCTTGCATCACAAACTGTTCAACCATCTCCAGTACTAAATCTATGCTGTACAATGTTGTTTCACCAGTTGTAGATTGCCACAGAATATCACTGAGGGTTGCCTCATCAAGTTTCTGTCCAATTCTTTGAACGAGCTCCCTTCTTACCAGTCTCTCCGCATTCCAAAAAAATAGATGCTTCTAATAACATGAGCAAAAAGCTACAGGGGACACAAGTTTTTTCAGTGGGCAGCAACCATATAATGGTTTCAGTCAAATATTTGTACTTTTCGAGATCACCTCCTTGTGTGGTGCCTTTGCTAAAACTTGGAAGTCTTCTTAAAGCATATGATTTTAACGATTCTCCAATAATGTCTGCAGTAATTCTTCCATTTGCTCTTATTGTAGTTATAACTCGCTTATACAAATCGATTTGAAGTTCACAGAGGTCTTCTACCCACCAATCATTCGGAATCATTGGTTGTTTTTTCACACCATTCCACTGTGTGTCATTTCCATTCTCAGATAAAATCTTTTTACGGTTATAAGTGTATGACCAGTCGACTTTTGAAGGATCTATAGAAGCTTTGATTGCAATTGCATCTAAGCAGTGGCTAATGATCTTCAGTTCCTCGGACCAAGGAAGAAAAGATTGCGCTGTTTTAAGCACAATGATCGAGTCTTTCCAGCTACGGAAAATGGCAGAAGTAAGAAACACGTCGATCTTGTAAATGATATTTCCTTTCTCAGTGGTTTCATACATTTCAAGATACTCAGCAGCACATCGTGCTGCGACCACATTATATGCATTGAGTGTCACTATCATGCCATAACAGAACTTTGCACAGATTTCAAATGCACCAGGTCCACCAGGAATATCATGGATGTAAATTTCATTGTCAAATTCATCGCTTCTACTATAAATGAGCCTTTGAAGGCGTGAACTTTTCGAGAGAAGGGGAAACTAGAAATAGGCACAGTGGAGTCAGTCACAAATGACTAAAGTTTTCAAGATGCGAAATTTTGTATTTTTAGTTTACGTTGATGTATGGCATAAATGGACTTTTACCTTGTGGAGATAGAATTTAGTGTCCCCGACGCTGATGACCAGGTCAGTTGCCAACTCTGTCGCTACATATCTGGAATACACCAGTTTTAACTGTCATCTTTATGATAAACTTTATAAACCCATTGTTACAAGTTGAAGTTTCACAACGCAGAACATGGTTATACGAGCTTTCTAGTGATAGCACTGTAGCAATATGAATATCATATTCTAGACTCCTCAGAAATGTAATCTGATGGCTATAACATATACTTCATCCAAAATATTTGGCCAAAAGAAAAAAAATGAACAAAGGATTTGACAGCAGAAACAGCTAACCTGACATTATCCCCATCAGTCTTAAACTGGTCGGGCTTGGATCCAAGCTTCATAAACTTCATATTGACAGGCAATTACTCTCTCAACAAGATCTCAACTCCTAACTAGGTTTCTTTCCGATAAGTCACAAAAATTGATGATTCACCAAACATATAAAGAGGATGAAATGGAAAATTACTCAAGAATATGAACAAAGGCTTGGGGCACAACACCTAAACGACACCACCTTTCTTCTGTCCAAGAGAAACAAAAATAGAATTGAAGGAAATAGATAGTGAAACTGACAAAGATAGTAATGGATGTATGTATAATACAGCTTAATGAGAGAATTTGATCTCTTAAACGGCACCGAAACAAAGAGAGGGGGCTAAATATATTTTGAAAACACAGAGACACTCCCCTAATGCTGTTATTGTTTGTATGTATATCCCCCAAACTACAAACTTTATTTTAAGAATAGCATAAAATTTGAGGTTCCCTTTCCAGAAATCATACACAAGAATCCACGTTCCTCAACAAAATTTTTTTCAACCAATGAAGTTGGAGAAACCTGTCAAATCCGACATAATCTTGGAATGAGTGAAAGAGCACCATCAAAATCACAGACTAGAAGCATTCATTAGTTTTGAAAGATACTGAAACCATAAGTACACATATGAACAAGCCACGCTAGAATCAAAATATATGTTCTCTGAAATGAGAGTGTAAAGAAACAAAGCATCGACGCCTATACGGCTATACCCCAGAAGATAAAAAGGTACAATAGCAAAGAATAAACAAAACTAGTGGGAAACAGTAAAAGACCAAATAAAGATACAATTCTTGCTCACATATTCAGTATTCACCCTTTCTTTGGCCAAATCACAATTTCAGCATATTTACTCAAAAAAAGAACATAAAAATCACAAGTTTACTATCAAATAGCATTTTCCAAACAAATCCCCGAATCAATCAACATTTCAACACACGAAAAAAAAATAAGCATTTGCCATCACCAAGAGCAGGAGGGAAAAATAGAAGAAAAAGAAACCAACATTTGCACGTTAATTAAAACTCACCAAAGATAGAAGAAGAAGCTAAACTCCCGTGGGAATCAAACCAATCTTTCAAATCAACGGAATCCCGATTCAAAGATCAATTACTCAATGGGGAGTACCAAGTACCAATATTTTGAAGAACAAAAACAAGAAAACAAACCCCACAACCACTAAATCAGAAAGGGATCAGCCACCAAAAAACAGAAAAAACCAAGCCACCAAAAAGATGAGTTGTCCCTAATCTTTGCCAGTCACTACCGCGACACTATGTTATCGCAAAAATCAAGCTCAGAATGTTTCCACACCCTCATCTATCTCTTCAGAATCAGCACCGCCGTCCCCACCACCACCATACCCCTTTCCACTCCATACTCTGCTTCTTCTCTATCTTTATACCGTATATGAGAACACAAAGACTTTATCTTTCCCAAGAAAATGTAAATAATATAATTGACCAAAAGTTGCTGTAGACTACTAAAATTATAACAAAAATTGGCTGTACTTTGGTATCAAAATTCTTTTTTTCCGTATTCCAGCTGCAACTGCAAAAGTGGGTGCCATCTTTTTCGCTTGTAGACAAAGGGGACCCCTCAAATCTCAATCTTTTTTACAATCAACAGAATTAAGTATGAAATAAAAACAAAGGTATACAGAGAGGCACGCCAAGCTGACCATATTTTCTCCCTTTTATCATGCTTTTCTTGAAAAGAACATGTTTTTAATATAGAGCTCGAGATTCATGATCAGAAGAGTAGGAGTGTAGAACTAAAGATTTACAAGATTTTTCATTTTAAAATAGAAAAGCAAATTTATTCTACTCTATCAAAAAATAAATTATAAAAAAATATTTTCAAAAGTACAAATCATAAAGATACAAAAACAATTACTCTTACTAACATTTGGCAGGAAAAATGGACCAATCCAACTTCCTCAACTACTTTGATATTAATTGCATCCAACTCTATCTGTATTTTATGCTAAATTTTTACATCAAATTCATCGACAAGAGAATACTTTGTTACGATGTAAAGGATAACTGGATAAGTAAGAAGAACGTCACTCCTCCATAAAATCATTTTAGACTATTTTATATTTTCCAGGGATGATATTTAGATTATTTTTTTTTCCTTTGTTAGTGAATAAAAAAAGTTCAAATATATACATAATATATTTAATCTAATATTTCTTGAAGTAGCTAATTGGAAACTAAATTATGTTATGATGTGTTTTGGATTATATAATTCAACATCATAGTTTTTTGTTTTTGTTTTGTTTTATCCCATGCACTTTCATAAGTATCCGTGATTCGTGAGTATCTTAAAATGCAGTTTAAGATAGGTGTAAAAAAATTTGACGATCAAATTCCGACAATTTATTTTTTTAAAATATTTTTATAACCAAACTATTCCAATTATTGAGTTAGAAACTTGTGATAAGGGGTCAATTGAGCTGAAAATAATCTAAGTAAATCTCTTGTAAGACGATCACACGAATCTTTATCTATGAGAGCTTAACCATACCGATATTCATAATAAAAAGTAATACTCTTAGTATAAAAAATAATATTTTTTCATATATTACTTAAATAAGATATTTGTCTAATAAAATATGATCCGTGAAATCATCTCATACATGTTTTGTATAAAGAAAAGATCCACACTTCCAAGATTACTTGAGAAAAGCTTGGACACCTGGCAAAAAAGAAAATTTAATGTGGTCCATCAGTAAATTATTGACTGGTCCAATAAAAAATAATTACTTTTTTTTTTCAAAAAAGAAAAAATTGGGAACATCTCCCAGTGGACAAATTGTGGCCACATTCCTTTTCCCCCAATCTACGATTTTTTTATTTATATTAGTTCTAAACATCACATGCTTTGCCCCAAATCCGATGTCATCAAAATTCCATAAATATTACTTTTTTTTTGTTAATTTGTGCGACCTTATTCTCCTCGTTTGTAGACATCACAGGATATGTGCAGTTTATTTTAAAAACTTTCCCTTTTTATTAATTCTAAATAATAATAATAACCAAAATCAAAATAAATTTTTTTGTTTAAATTTTTTATGATATTTTCCCCCTTTTTTAAATTAATTTTTTAATGTTTATATTATTTAATATTATGAATTAGAGGTGATAATTGCAAGGGCTATAAAAACCTGGAGGGTTGTAAATATTCTAAAGTTAAGGAGAGTAAATGTAAGTTTGATACAAATTTGAAGAAAAATGTATGTAATTTTTAATGTTAATTGTGTTTTTTAATGATAGTAAATTTTAGGAGAATAGTAGGTTTTTTGTGAGACGGATCAATCCTACTGATATTCACAATAAAAATTAATACTTTTAGCATAAAAAGTAATACTTTTTCATAGATGACCCAAATAAGATATATGTCTCACAAAATACGAATTATGATACCGTCTCACACAAATTTTTGCCTCAAAGAGAGAAATATGTGCAATTAATATTTTATTTTTTCAATTGTTTTTATCAGGATTATTTTTATTTAGAGAAAAATATAATATTTTGATATAAATATTTTTCCAATAAGAATTTTATTTTACAAAATAGATCGATAGATAATTTCAAAAGAATTTTTGTAAAGTTTAAATCGATGCTCTGGAAATTTTATAATAATTAAGTTTTTCGACACATCTTGTCAAAAGATTCTGTCACTAGAATTTGTCGGAATTCCTCCTTATTTTTTATGGGAGTTTCATGGGTTGGAACTCAATTCGATTTTCAAAGGAATTTATTTTAAAACAATTTTATAATAGTAATAAAAAAAATGAAAATTGTATGGCATAAATACAAATAAAATAAAGCGAGAAAAAGAGAAAATTGCATCCTCAAAAGCCATAATGCCTTTCTCATCTTCTAGAGAAAAAATGACAGATATTCATCCATCGCTCTCATGGAGAATCATCACTAAAGTTTGGAATAATATCTTCTAAAAAATTACATAAACTCCAAATTTATGAATAAATCACACACTCGACACTTGATGAGATTTTAAATTTTTCTACAAATATCTTCAGTCTTATCAAACAATTTTCGCCAAACACATTGTGGGCTACTCATGAAAATACGACCGATCGAATGATTGATCATGTGGAGAAGAAAATTTGTAACGCAAAATAATCAAATAAAATATCATACACGAGTTACCAAGAAAATAAAAACTTAAAGTGACGAAATTTAAAGGAAAATATTCATTTAAATATATTTTATAATTTTCCAAATGTAGATTTCATTAATTATTAACACAATTACATTTGTGCTCGCCATCGATTGGGTCACTATAACATAAAGCAACTGGATATTTTTATTTCGGGCTTTGGGTTACTGTTTTCAATAACTAAATGGGCTTTTAAATGGTTCGGAATCGAATTTGGTATTACCCAAGCCCAATCTTACCCTGCTGTCTATATTTCAAGAACTTCTGTTCGCTGTTTGCCGAGAAATTGAGCGGTTCGAATTCCGGAGTCGAACTTTTTTCCCCTTTTTGATTGACTCCCGGTGTTGGTGAATGCCGAAATTTGAAGTTGGGACTTTTTCCTGAATATATTTTTGTTGATCCCTTCGGCACTTGACCAGCATGGATCCCAAGCACTCGATATGTTCAAGTAAATCGAGTCTATCTTTATTTCTGCATATGGATAATAGAACTTATTTCTGGGAAACCCAGTTCGAGTTTTATCTAAATGATTGTATGCAGACCACTTGGAGAAGCAGAATGACCTTCTAATGGACGCATACAGGTCGATGTCCCATGAATTGCATAGACTCCAAGTTTTTTGTTTTGATCTGTTTGATATTGGATTTCCTTTAATCTTATCTAGATTGAACATAAATGAGGTTTCTTGAGGTTTTTTAGTTTGTTTATCCGGATAATTGTTTTTTGATGTCCGCCTAAATTTTCTGGATTTTCTCCATATTCCTTGTTTATACACAAGGTAGCATAGATACAATTGATTTCAAGAAAATTAGTACAAGTGTTTGGATGTCATCTATTGCTAAAGGCTTCACTTTGCTGCTTCATCTAACGATTTGAAATGGGGTGTATTGCATTTTCACTTAAATGTGGAGGTTCTGAATTATTGTGGGAATTGTAGGTAGTGGAAGAAATGCTAATGCGCAAGTATTACGAGTACATGGCTGCTCAAGGGTTAATCGAGAAGGTGTGTCTCATCCTCATTCGTAGGTGTTGCATCTTTATATTAAAGCTATGTCGTGGAGATTTTTATGCTTAAGTTGACGTTGAAAGATCATGATTTTACTGGTTCATTCAAGGCAAGAACTCTTCACAAGCTCTAGTTTAGTGAACTGGGACATAAATTGTTCTTCTTTTATGCATCTAGTGATTTGTGATTCAAATGCTGATATTAACTTAAAGCGTATTTTGTTTGTGTTGTTTCAATTTTATTTGGTGCATTCTTGTCATGTACCAATTACCAAAATGATTTAGTAGGCCAAGTGGTACTTTGTTTTATTCCCCTAACTGATCACTGTCCAGTTTCATTAGCATTACCTTGTGGCTCCGTTTAGTATGTACGATAGTATAAGTAAATGATTAATAATTAGAGTGATTAAAAAATGAGAGATATAAATTAATAGTATGGTGGGATAAATAACATGGTGTTTGGTATGATTTTAAAATGATGGATTAATTTTGTAAATTTTATTGTAATGACCAAAATGCCCCAAATACTAATTAAATATATATTCTTAAAATAATTGGATAGATAATTAAATATTTATAATTATAATTTATATTTATTAATTTTAATTTAAATATACTTATTAAAAATATTTGTAAATATGCCTTTACTTTAATAATTAAAATAGTAATAGTATTTAAATATTAATTTTATTGTTAAATAAATTTTAGTGATAATTACAATATTATTGTTTTTTTAAAATAATTGAAAATAATAAAAATATATGAAATTAATTTATAAATATATAAAAATTTTATTCGATTATATTTTTCCTAATTTAATTTTCATATATATGAAGCAGCGAAAGGTATTATGGTCACGTACAATCTTGATCATGCCAGATTCTTACCCCCTTTTCAGATATTCTTACACAATACATATATTGAGTCCTTTCCATCATAACAGGGTCTGAAGACTAAAAAAATGAACCAACACAAGATAATGGCTACCAAAAAGTTAAGAATGGAGTTTCATTAATCTCCTGCTATTCTTTTTACAGATAGAACGATAAGATAACGTAACAAGCAACAAGAAGGACTGATCAAGGAGGATTGATAATGGGACCAACCAAGAATAGTCATGAAATATCATTCCGTATAGTAAGAATCATATTGGGGCAGTTCTCTCAGCTAGTTGCTTATTCCTCTACTAATTATTAATCCGTTCAATGTAAATTCTGGTCTTGTGCTAAGATATTAACTTTCTTTTAGTCAGTCTTGCTTTTACTTCTGAAAATTTAGTTCACAACTGTTCTCCTTGGACGCAATCTCAAAGGAATTATATGGATAAAGAATTTCATGGGCACATGTACCAGCACGAAGAGAAATCCCATTAACGGTCATGTAGAATGGAATAAAAGAAGGGGGACGACTTAGTAAACAACCCTCCTTTAAATTTTGGTAGCACAAATTTTATATCCTCGGTAACACTCTTTTTATATCGTAGGCTGGCCCTTTGAAGTTCGATTCCAAACTTCCAATCGAGGTTTCTAGAATTGTTGAAAACTTTGAAAGTGTGGAAAATGGGTTATCTCGCTCAGAAGTAGGACGAGACAATATTGGTGTGACTTTTATTGGTCGCGCTAACCAAGGACGTAACTTCAAATATTAGTTTTTTTATATATATAAAAAAAATTAGCAAATCACGTCACATGTGGGGGGCGTGAATGTATTTTTTTTAAAAAATAAATCAAGTAACACCTCAAGTGAGGAGAAATTCGATCCTACAGATGAGGTACTACCATATCTGTAGAATCAATGTTCAAGATTTGACCAATTCACGAGGGGCCAAATCTCGGCCATTCCCATGCAGATTCCTCCTGCAGTGGGGTACACTGCATGGTCGAAGCACCCTCAAGTGAGGGTGTAGTAAAGTAAAAATGAAATACTCATATGGTCCCTTTGTTTTCGAAAATTGGTTTTTATTTTGAAACTCTATCGAGTTATGTAGTCTGACTTCCACATTTGAAATTTCTTAATGGTTGTTTGATTTAGGATGCATACTTTTGTCCATAGAATGTTATAACTTTATCGATACTGAGAAATCAAGATTTTATGTAAGTTAATAATTGCTGAAATCATGATCGAACTTGAAAGTCAATGCTCAATGGAGCTTGAGTTGGGAATATTCTTTGCGTCCAACTTTAGTATAGCGGTCAGAAAAAATTATCCCGACTTGATTGCACCTCTTGCTTGAGTCAAGAAGCCTAAAAATTCCAAAAAATGCAGTGCGAAATACCGAAACATGACAGCAAAATGCATATCCTGAATGGTAATTTGGCCATCCAGATTCCAAACGCTACACAATCTTGGTACCATCTCAATTAATAGCAACATATAGTCAGAAGAGCTTTTCTTATTTAGCATGGAATCCCAAATGCTTCTACTTTAGATTACAACTTAACCAAAGACCGAAGAAAGAAAAAAGAAATGGTTCGCCTGAGTCAAGTGTCTTGGTTTCTTATTTTACATAAAAAAAACAAAAACAAACCTAACCCCAAATGACAATAATCCCTGCAATTAATCATACTAAGTAAGAACGAATCCACAGTGACCGTAACCTGCAATAACAAATTTAATGTTGTTAAAATGAGAATCTGGAAATCAGAGGCATGTCAGAGCTAATGGGGTAGATGGAAAAGTGAAAAAACTGTTTTAAGGTCATACCTAAAGGCTTAAGGTTCCAAAATATAATATATGTGAGGCATTCCATAAAATTCATAAATTAAGAAGCAAAAGATATTCTTACTGGGGTCAGTATTAATGAGCATAGCAGTGCCTCCAAAGCTACAAGTGCCGCCATGCCTCTTAGTCTTCTGCCAGTAATTGTTGAAAGCATAAGAAGCATGAGCCACAACAGTATCAGGGAAAAAGCATGCCCCCTGTGGCTTAATGGCTTCACAATCAGCACCACCTTCTCCACAGGCATAGTCTAGAGCTTCTTGCAGCGTGCCAGCTGGCACATTAGGCTTTGCCACACACCACAGTCCATGGTGGACCCCTGCCACTGGTGCACCCACAGAACCAGATGGGTTGCATGGAGGCAAATGGGGCAGCCCAAATGGAGGGCTAGGTGGGTTAGCCATTGGTGCCAAATGGGGTAAAAATGGATGGGGTGTTGGGTTAGTTAGTGGAGGCTGTGAAGGACCAAAAGGAAGAAAATTTGGTGGAGGTGAAACTGTTCCAACTAATGGAGGAAGAGGACTTCTAAAAGGGGATATAGGAGTAGGCCTCGGTGGAAATGGAACTATCCTGCTGTATAAATCCATGAATGATAGCTTTCTGGTGAACGGTCTCTCTTTTCTTGGGCTACTGAGAATTATTCGAGTGTTTTTGAAGTGAAGAACCCCTAGACTTTGAATGGATTTTGAGTGGGATTTTAGCATACTCAAGGTTTCATCAGACAAATCAACCAAATGTGGAGGGGGATTCACAACATAAGGTGAACCTATTTCTTGCAAGAGTTCAAGTAGAGGTTTGATGTACTTTTGGGCCAAATCAACTCTGTAGTTTTCAAAGTTCGATTCCAAACAATTGGAGGACAAAGAAGCAGACACTTTAATCTCATTCTGCAAACCCCACCTAGTGAGTGAATAGTGAATGTTCTTGATTGATGGTGAAATCAAAATCAACTTCTCTTCTTGATCTTTGTTGCATAAAATGGTGTTACCAATTACAATAGTGCTCACATTAATGGCTGGGTAATTTGCAAGAACATTAGCCCTAACCCAAGATTCAGCCATTAAAACACTTTCTGACACATTCTTGAGGTGCTCATTATCTATTTGAACAGCCATGGGAACCCCATTTGCAGATGAAGCTTCAAGATTTTGTGGAGTTGAATCATGGAGAGCCAAGAACTCCACCGATTCCTGACTAGTTGCTGCACATTAGAAAACAGAAATATTTTAAAAAATGAAAATGCAAGAGTATTATTTAAAGATGAAATCTTTGGGTTAAAACTATTACCAGTTAGGTATAAGGCGAGGGTGAAAATAGAAAGCAACCAAGCCATAGTCGATCTTCCACACAAGAAGTGAATGAAGATGGGGTGGGGGACAAAGGCTGAAATCCTCTCTGTGTATCACTGAGTCTCATATTCTGTCATTTTTACAGAGCTAGAAAAGACCAATTGTACTGATTTTTTAAATTTTTTTTAAGGATTCCACTGTGTTGTTATTCAGAAAGCATGAAAAAGGAAAAGGGTATGTTAATGAAGTGCAAAGCAAGGCATTAAAGACGTGATTAAACCTTAAAATATAATTGTTTTATGTCTGGGCTTGTACTAAGCACCCCATCATATGGAATCAGAACTTTTTCTTTTTTGGATTTTGCTAGAAGTATTTTCTGTTAGTTGATTTGATGTTTTTTTCTCTCTTATAATTAAACTAATATGAACACGATGTGTGATTCTTAATAGTTAGTATAAAGCAAGAAAAATGATATTAAATGTAGAAACTGAATTATATATTAAGAATAATTGAAGAAAAAAAAGGTCATTGGAACGGATGAGTTAATTATATTTAAATCTTGTGATAATATAAAAATTAGTTTTGACTGATTAGGTACTTCATGTCAGTTTTGAGAATTTTTACCGGAAAGAATCTTGAAAAAATAAATAAACGTAGAAACCGACCGAAAAATAGTTGACCGATTTGGCTTTCCATTTGGTTCCTCTCTAAGGCCTACAATGCCATCAAATTAATAGGTATCTATCTACTTATTTATTTGCATATAAGTATATCGCTTCTAGTCGTGAATTTTTCATATTTGGTCTTCTCTATTTAGCTTAGTATCAGATATAAGTTAACAGTTAGTTATCTTTATACGTATTTCTTGTAAAGAGAGATAACAAATAACTTCATTCTTCTCATTCAGTGTTAATGAATTGAAATGCTCTCCACATCTCTACGTAATACTTAGCAAGTTGTTTTTTTATATGAGAATATTCATTGAGTACATTGAATTTAATCCTATTTTTCTCCCTTGCAGTTCTACGTAGCATTTTTTTCGGAGTTCAGTTAATTAATTAGCAAAATATATTTGTCACTTCTCACAAAATTTGAAGTTTACATCTCGAATTCGAATGATTTATTTTGAGCTCACATCATCCGAACTATATATTGGTCTATATTTATTTTAATTTTATTACATTAATTTGTTTAATGCATTGAATCTTTTATGGTTTCATTTTATTTTAGTGATTGTCTATTTTTCTCCTTCTATGAGTTTACTTACTTAATTATTTGATGTTATGCTTGTTTCCTTGATTTATTAATTAGTGTAATTTTTATCGATGGTTCGTGTTTTGTTTCCATTTATTTTTCTTCATCTTTTTTATCGTTCGGTTAATTTATATAATATACTTATCCTTTTCACACAATTATGAGTTTATATTAGTCTCCAATTATTTATTTTGATAGTAATTTTAAATTCTCATTTTCCGAATTATATATATATGGGCATTGATATTCATTGAATACATTTAATTTGTTCTTATTTTTTTTCCACTTTCGCAGTTTTACATGGTTTCTTCTTGTTTTTTTCAGACGGGTAATTAATTAGTAAAATTTATTTTGATGGTTATTTTGAGTCCTCTCACATCCAAACTATATAATATAGTTGCTGATTTGAGAAAGCTATAATTATATTATAATCACGCGGATTGAAAATGTTATATGAACATGATTTATTGTCATGATTTATTTTTATTTATTGTGTTTTCATGTATTTAGGTTGATAAATACTTATAGACAATATGTTATTCCAATGATTTTAAAATAATCTAAATCTTGTGGTTATATGTTTAATTATTAGTCACCAACGTATGTGTCACACGTGAACATTCTTAGTATATATAAATATTCGACTTCATTGAAATGAGTTAAAGATCTGGGATAATCTCTTTCTAAAAAATGGATCCTTTGTCTTCATAGTACAAAGTAGTATGATATATATACATATGGACAAAGTTGATATTTTCCAATTAGAAGCAATAAAGGAAGCTTTGAACTATGTTGATTCCAACACAAAGAATGGAGCTCCATTTACACTCTTGGATCTCACTATCTTTTTCACCAAGGTTCTCCATCTCAGGTCCTCTTTCTTGTTCTGTTTCCTTCTCCTCTGCCTAAAGTTCCTGTAAAATAACACATTTCAACAGTTAGCCCCGCCCTCCTCGGCAATGTATGTATATATATTAGTTCTTTAACAAGACATCACCTGCACAAGGGAACTCCACAAGCATCTGAATCAACACAAAGCCTAGAATGCAATTCCAAAATTTGCCACATTCTCTTGCAATGGACGCATCCACCGGGACCTCTCAGCTTACATCTGGCGAAGTGTCGAACAAGCGCTTTCAACCTTTTACAAGCCATGTATTCACAAGGTTCACGATCGTCTCTCACGGTTTTGTTAAACGGACCGATGGTCCGACAACCATCTTTACATATGTGAACCAGAGCCTCCATTGCCTCGTATAGTTGCTCGTAAATTTTCCTCTCATTCGCCTTCCTCGTCCTCTCCTTTTGCCTCTGGAGAATCAGAAACAATATCCCATGTAAAGGAAATGAATTTATAGTATTCTTCTCGTCTAAGTATAAATATAACTATATTTACTTACAAAGTCCTCGTCAATTATAGAGGTGAGTACTTCCTTCTCCAGTACAGGATGGCTCTCTTTCATGGCATTCCACCCTTCGGTGGCCAAAACGGATTTGAAATTCTTCAAAACGAAACGATGGCAGATTAAGCTGAGGCGAGAGGCGTCGCACAGAAGCGAAAGCTGGAAAATATCCACTGCGTTTTCGATGGATAACAATCTTTGCTCGAGCCAAGATTCGCATACTTGTTTAAGCTGAGGAACCATGTATGCGTGGGATAAAACCAGCAATGGCATTGCAAATTCTTTCATTTTTCCTTCTTCGTAGCTGCAAATGCAGAATGTATCAAATTGTATGTCGAATTACAGAAGAAACAGATCTTGGCATCTTGGTGTTGAATGATGATAATTACCAAGAAGAATATAGGAATCGAATGAAAATTCGAGCTGCCTCGGGTTGAACTCCTCGGATCGAGATCGAACGAGGGCGTTTGCCTCGTGTTCGGCCTTTCTGTTGCTTTAACATGCTTCTGAAAACCGGAGAAGCATTACCCTGGATAGATTAAATTACATTTTTAAAACACAATAAAAAAAATAGTTCTTTGCAGATGCCCATTTTCCAAAAATGTCAAATACATGGGACAAGAAACTTACACACCGCCATCATCGGTTAAAATCGAAACGTCTGCTCTGTAAGCTTTGTCAAAGAGACGATCCATTGGATCGTTCATCGAATTAGAGGAACAACAATGGCCTCTGTTTTTTTATCCTGATGTGGAAAGGCCTCTGTGATAAAACCTCGTATTAGAGAGGCAACATTTTTCTCTCCAAATTCGACCGAGATTCCTCATTTCCAGGTCCCATTTTTGTCACCAAGTCTAAGGATTTTTCTCTGTATGATGAACAAACCATTTCAGCCACGTTTTTCAATAAATCTAAGCCAAGATTCCAACAAAAGTTGAAGTTAAGGAAATCCCACATTACCTTTCAAGTTCCGTAACAATATCTTATGGAAATTGTGATTTTGAAGCAACAACACTACTTATTTCAATAAACCTGCAATATTTTCAAGAATCCCAGAATGCCAATTCTCCTGGTAAATAAGAAAGCTAATCAACAATCTTTTGATAGTGGGATGATTGGCTATTATATTATTTACAAAAGAGAGAGTGAGAGAAATTTAACTAAAAAAGAAGGAGAATTTGAGAGATAATATGGAACCAATATTTATAACAACTAACAAGGGGAAGATACATGTTTCTGCGTTTGAACGAAGTTTAAAAAATGGGACATTCGATTATATTGGTCTCGAGAAAAATAAATTTATATTGAAAAAAATAATCAAACAACCTATAAATAATAAAGGCTCATAAATCATAAAACAAATTTATACTGGCATATGAAAAATAAATTTTTGTGATAGGGAAGAAAAAATATCTATGAATAATAATTTTATATTAAACCAATTTACACTATTATATAATAAGTTTTTTTAAAAACATTATGGCCATGAAAAAATAGACCCAAGTCGAATGACTCTTTTGAAACGGCCTGGACATATTATAATCGATGATAATTGTATATCTCAAATTTTTTAACTATGGTAGTTCAAGTGTGTTTGATGAAAATTGTGAAACTTAAATATTTCGAGAGGACATATTTAATCGTTTTTCTAATACTCAATAAATATGATTGCAGGATTCGTATATTTTTATAAAGTATTTCGTTGTATAACTTTGAGACGAATCTAATTGTAATAGATTGGTAAAATTCATGAATTTCTGAATATAAAGTACACTAACATGATAGAGGCTGGAGCATGATCGAGGACCCTCCGACAAGACTGAAAGAGATTATGGAAGAAGACAGACTTGGATCGAGCATATGTCGGAAAGTGATAATAAAATAGATACATTGTAATTGGTGACTCCATCCAATAGATAAAAAAAAAGTACACTAAGTACTTGCACATGAATTTATCTAAATCTCAAGGCCACATATTATATTTTCTTTAATACCTTCTTTATTTCCTTGGAATGTTTCTATGTTTCTTGTCAAATTAAATTTATTGATATATATCATCTTTTTGCATGTGTCATCACTGCTTCTGAATTTATGAAAATTGATCGTCTCACAAAAGTTTTTTTGTGTAAACTTATATAATAAATATAATTTAGGTAAAAATAAGTCGCTTTTAAAAAAGATAAAATAGGACTAATATGAATATAGATTAAGAAAAGTTTATTCCTATGTGGGCCTTATAAGCCTCGTAGCCTCGGACCTTAAGGTTGGGTATAATAGGAACGTATTGGGCTTCGCTTGCCCATTAACAATGAAAATGAAACAAGAATTAGATTGTTACCCATTAACTTTTTTTTAAAAGGAAAAAAGAAAAAGTTTTTCATTAAAATGAAAATTATATATATGAATATGTATGTATAACATGTTCCATCAGTCGACATGTTATTTTGATAGACCAATAATAGACATCTGATTTGATGCTAATAAAAATTTGTCTGAGACGGTCTCACGAGTCGTATTGTGTGAGACTAATCTCTTATTTGAGTAATCCATGAAAAAATATTACTTTTTAGGCGAAAAATTGTGTGAGACGGTCTCACATGTCGTATTTTGTGAGACGAATATCTTATTTGGATCATCCATTACTTTTTATTGTGAATATCAGTAGGGTTGACCCGTCTTACAGATAATGATCCGTTATATCATATCACAAGAGACCTACTATACTTTTTATACTAAAAGTATTACTTTTTATTGTAAATATTGGTAGGATTGACTCGTATCACAGATAAATATTCGTGAGACCGTTTCACAAGACACCTACTTTAAAAATAATTAAAACAAATAATAATAACAATAATAATAATTATTATTATTATAATTATAAAGGAAGGGGTGACGATGTTTAGAATATGAGAAATCTTTTTAAAACACATTTATAATATGAAAAATTTGTAAAATAATCTTCATCAGCTCATTTTTTTTTTTTTTTGAGAATGATTATTTTTAATATATTATAGATATTGAAAATATGGAGATGTTTCATTTCAAGAAAATAATTTATTAAAGAAAACATGATGAGTCAAATCAAATCTCAACTAACTCCCACAAGAAAAGGCCGAGCCAGAGAAAATTGAATTTCATTAATTTCATTTCACTCATCAATTTTAACTGCTAAAAAAATAATAGTTTTTTTTTTCACATCTTATAAGAATGAGTAGCATGAAGTACATTTCATCTAAACTTTGAAAAAATTTAAAGAAAAATTGATTAGAGAATATGAAATTTTTAGATATATTTCAATTTTCAACCAACCGAATAAAAAATTTTGTTGGGAGAATTCAGAATATAATTCGCCAACTGATTAAATATAATGTACTCCAATTAGTTTCTTTATTGGGCATGCGTTACATTTCGAGATGATATTGTCTTTAAATCAATAAAAAAAATAAAATATTGCATAAATTATAACTATAATATAATAAGATGAAAAATAGTTTTCACATTAAACTTTGTTATTGTATATAATGGAAGCAGCTACAATACATAATACATACATACATACATACATACATACAACACATATATGTATATGTTTACATATAATAAAATAAAGAAACACAAATATAATAATCAGTCAAAATTGGGAATAGGGGTCTTGTTTAGGTAATTCTCAGTCAAAGTTCAGAAATCAGAATCTTTGCACACAGTCCCATGCGGCATAAATAATAATACGAGAAATTTGGCTTCAGTCCCCAGCCGTCTTTTTTCTTTGTTTTCAGTCCCTAGGTACTTTTTTAGTACCACATTTCCACATGAAGTGTACCACATTTTGTATGAAATAGTACCACAATTTTGTGGGTAGGGAGTGAATGCAAAAAAATATTATGATTGGGGATTTTTAAATAACTTCTCCATAATAATAACCTGTCTAAAATTGGTCTGGATAATGCCATCTCGAAAATAATCTTCTCTTTTTTTTTTATTTTAAAAAATATATTCACGAATTTTTTTAAATATATTCCCCATTTAATCCTGAAAATTTATCCTCTCATATTTTTTTGGTCCGATTTCGTAAAAAATTAAAAAAAATAAAAATCTAATTCCCTTAGTTGTTTTATTTATCATAAATAATAGACGATATATATACATTATTATGATTGAATAAATAAGAGAAGAAGAGGAACGTAATGGCATGAATTATGATAATTCCCAGCTCATGCAGGCCGGTGGGGTGGTCCAGCTTCTGGCTCGCTGAACCCGCTCCTACCCATCACCAATTATAACATTCCAGCTACTAATAAATTCCTTATTACATGTACATTTGAGGTACTGCTATAAATGTAACATCCCATTAATCTCGAAAAAAATGAAAGAAAAACGATAGTTAATTGTATGATTAAAAATGTCAACATGCTAATTCACGACAAAAATAAAATGTCACAAACTCATTAAGTATATGATACGAGTCTGGTGTGTCACCGTTCGAAAGCCAATGTTCTAAATAACTTTATTGAGATGGATTTGAAGACGCTACACTACACAGAAACGAAGTACAAAGTAATTATAAGTCGTCAGTATTTCGGATGCTACAAAGATAACACCACGGTAAGTTAAAGAAATTAACAAGAGAATCATTAATTTCTCAATAAGTTGGAGAATACTCAACAATATCGTTATTTATTTATTTATAACAAATATATTACTTGAAATGCATATTTATACAAAAACAACCTGCCTAAAGATGGTAAACGAGCATCAAATATGATAATTTTTTACTAATACCACATATATACTAAATTCATACAAAACAAATAATAATATACGATTTGGATCAGGCTCATAACAACAAAGCTATTCATATATTCTAATAAACTAAATAATTTTATTGGTACATAATCAATCTTGAATTTAATTTTATCTAATCCATTATGAATTTCCATGCATAATATTTTCGTTCTTGCATTTCTTCAAATAATATGTAGTACGAGACGTTCTCGCATATCTTTATTCGGGAGATGAGACATCCTTACTCATATTTACAATAAAAAGTATTACATTTTAACAGGTGATTCAAATAGAATATATGTCTCACACAATTGACCAATGAGACCGTCTCACATGATTTTTTGTGTTATTCAAATTATTAATCTCTTGATCTTCATTTCTTTCATCCTCTTCAATTTATAAGAGTAACGGTACTGGACTGGTACACCATTAATAATTATTGTTTTTTTATATCATAAAGAGGATCACATAATTAATATGCATATATTAGAAAAACAAATGTTCACACACACACACATACATACATATATATGTATATATATGTATTAAATGGTATGTTGACTAAAAAAAAATTGACATGTATACACTGTACTTCATATTTTCTTACACTCGATGAATAATAGCTTATAGAATTTTAATGCAATTTTATATAACTCCATTCCCACCAATTGGATATCATAAATTATCCAGTCTTTGGATCTTGTGTCCAATGGCGGAGTGATTATATCACATTAGAAATGGTCGATATATATATATATATATATATATATATATATATATATATATATATATATATATATATATATATATATGTGTGTGTGTGTGTGTGTGTGTGTGTGTGTGTGTGTGTGTGTGTGTGTGTGTGTACATGATAAAATAATGATTTATCCCTTCCTTTAAAAAAAATATATATATCATAACTTTAAAACCTGCTTATTTTATTGGGATTTTAGTAGGAATAGTAGCTTTTGTCGTCTTATAAAATTTATTAATTAATTTTAGTTAATTTAACGTATTAATCAAAAAATTTGTGGGATAAAAGAACATGTAGGATGCATGAGTACGATTTCTAAGGTTAAATCTTTATTTGTGCTTTACTTTCCCAATTTTTTCCCTAAAATATACTAACCAATACATGCATTTCACATCCTATATTTTCTCATTGGTATTTATTTTAATGAACCAAAATGACACAAAGGAGAGACAATTCATCTATTTTTGAGAATACATTTAGACACTGTTTTGAATTTGGTTCATAAAGTATTATATAAATTAAAAATAAAGATAAACATCTATTCTTTGACTTACACGAAATAACCATATACGAAGCATAATTTTCTTCTTGTTTGATTTGTCTATAATACATTTATTTTATTTTTTTGTTTCTTTTCAATTAATAAATAATTCTGACCACATTCATTTCCCAATCAGCATTTATGTGCTCTCAATAACTTATGGAAAAGATTTGCTAATTGGATACAATTCGTGGAATCAAATGACGAATTTAAATTCTTGAGTTAATTGAATAGAAAAATAATTATTTTGAGAATCATATAAAAAAATCATTTATCATACAATAAAAACTCTATAATATGTTCCATGCGCTAAATTTGGCGGCACCAGAAAACCACTCCTCGACCTTACAACCTTAATTCTTGCTTTCTGGAATCAAGATTTCCTCAATCTCTCCACCATTCAACGCCAGTTCAACCCCAGCCCTTTAATTTTCGATACTGTTATTTATAGTAATTCTACTCTTTTCTATACCGGGATCGCTCAGTATTTTTGCGCAGGCCGGAGAAAAATCGAGATGGAGGATTTTGAAACTCCATTATCTAATCTTTTGTGTAACGAAAATGAGTCCTGTTTGGAAGAGCAGTATAATCAGAAAGATGAAAACTTTGAGCTTTATCCTGTTTCGGAATCCGATTGTGATTATATTGAAAATCTAATACAGAGGGAGACCAGTTTTCAAGCAAGTGGGAGTGACTATTCGGTGAAGGATAAAAGAAGCTGGTTCAAATGCGCCCGTTTGGATGCCATTAAATGGATTCTTGATGTATTTTTTTGCCTTTTCTTTTGTGTTACTTGGTACTATTATGCTTCACTTTTTGTTTGATTATTTATGGTTTTATTGGATTTTTGTGTGTATACAGGCAAAAGGTCGGTTTGGATTTCACTTAAGTACAGCCTATCTGTCAATGATTTATTTAGATCGGTTCTTTTCAAGAAGGTGGATCGATGTAAGTGTGGATTTAATTAATAGTTTGATTTTTTTATTAATCCCTTTCGTTAAAATCTCTGATATAGACATTTCTTGAGACGGGATTTTTGGATTTTATCATTCTGTTTGTTATGTGACTTGGGGACTTTCTTGATGTTGATAGGAGGAAAAATTGTGGGCTATTCGCTTATTATCAGTTGCAAGTTTATCCATTGCTGCAAAAATGGAGGAACGTGAGGTACCGGGATTATCCGAATATCATGTAGATGAATACAATTTCGAAGGAACTGTGATTAAAAAAATGGAGTTATTCGTTCTTAATACGTTGGAATGGAGAATGAGTTATGCCACTCCTTTTGCTTATCTCAATTATTTCACCACCAAGTTTTGTGAGGAATTGAGGCATAAAGAACTGGTAACTCGAGCTGCTGATTTAATCTTGACCGTAATGGAAGGTAAACTAGATACATTTACATGGTTTGTACTTCGATGTGTCTATAAGAAACTTATTTCTGAATTTTTGACTTCTTTGATGCAGAGATTGACGTATCTGAGCATCGACCTTCCGTTGTCGCATGCGGCGGCGGTTTTAGCCGCTTATGATAATCAATTGACGAAAAAGTTGTTTGACACTGAAGATTAATGCAATCCCTTCATGGGGATACCTAGAAAAAGTGAGTTCCCTTACTTTACAAATGGCTTGCATTTTTTTTGTTAATTACTGATAAAATAAAGACTCAGCTGTTCTCTCTATCCACGATTATCTTGGATTTCTTTATTTTGGCAGGAGCATACATTTTCATGTTATAATCTACTACAAGAGATTGTAACGTTGAAATCCAAGACCCCCATATCTAACATTCCCCGAAATTTGTTATCCACTAATTCAAGCTCCATCGATGTCCTCGATGATACGACAACCGGGATTGGCACGAAACGGAGACTAACGTATACTGATGGTGATCTACATTGCCCTCTGCATAAGGTTCCTAAATCTTAAGGAGTGAGTGTGACAATAAAGTGTTACGAAGATTGCTTGGTTTTCTTGATATTGATTGTGATATTTAATGAGAGGCTAAAGTTCCAACATATGGTATGGTTTGAAGTTTGATAGGGGGGTGGGGGGCGCTCCATTTTCAAGAATTTTAGAAAACTCTCGAGTAGTGACAACCAAGCAAACAGTGAAAGGAGGAATTTGGATAAATAAAGAAAAGTATACCTTTAGCTTGGAAGTGACGAGTAAGAAGCTAAGTAAAGTAGGCGAAAAAAAGCCAGTTGTTGAGGGAGTGAGAGCCAAAGAACTGTCCAAAGGCTCCATTAAAGCCTGTGGAAGGTCATTTTTAGTAGTAGTAGTAGTGTTTGGTTTTAATGAATGCTACTAGTGCATATCACTTTTTTGAAAACCTTATTGTTTATTCATTATTCCCTTCTTTCTTTATAACTTTGATTTGTTGCACATGATTCAAAAGACTTTGGTGTATGCCCTACATATTGAAGGGGAAGACTTAAGATTCTTTCTAATGTGTTTGGGGAGGCTTAAAAAGCGTGAATGGGGAATGAGGGATGATAAATTGTTATTGTTTGATGTGATGTCTCTATGCTACATTTCCATTCAGTAAAAGCACTGGAAGTCGAATACTGCTGGCTTTTGAATGCTTGGCTCAGTTTCTTTTTCACTTGTTGATATCTTTATGTGTTTGGGACAATGATTCCTGAAGTTCCATGCATTTAAAAATCTTGGGTGTAAATGGAGGGCTCCTAAAGATTGCCCTTCGATTTTTGTGTGTCAGGGTTATAGTTCAAGATTTAGTTGTAATAATAAAGAGCATTTGATAAGCTTGATGGTCCATGCTTGTACTGTGCCTTTTTTTTTTTTGCCATCTGTTGGATCCAAGCGCCAGCAATTGCTCTTAGTACTCGGTCTGGCACTCGTATATTACATTGAAAGTTATAGTTACTATCAGCGGTGAAATTTATTTTACAATATCTATTGAAGCTATAAGTTGCAATACATATTTATTCAAGGAGTGATTGATAGAGTTTTTGTTTATTCTAAAGTGATTCTATTAGAGATTTTTTGAAATTACGCGAGAAGCGAACATAGAGAGTGTTTGGAAATAAAATGCCAAAACTAATACAAGCCAAAGTTCGAGTGTTTGGAGAAAAATTGCTTCCAGAATTTTTTTTTTGGGTAAAATTACAATAATATCTTTAACCTACATAATATTTGTCTTTTTTTAATTATTTAAATTTGACACTCACACTATCACTATAAACAACATATTTATATAATTACTATTAAATTTTGGATATTTTGTATCGAAAATTATTTTTATCTTTTTATAACATGGATGTTTGAAAATTTATATAAGATTTAATAAAAATAAAAAATGAAAAATTTTTATAAATATGCACAAGATATGTAAAAAAAACAACATGAAAATGTATATTATAAAAAATGATTTTTAAAACATCAAATCGATCTTGTAATAAAATATGATTTTGAATTTTATGAATTTCATTTGAAACTCTTAAAGACTCGTATATAAATAAAATTAACATTTTTAAAAAAATCCAAAAATATTTAATAAAAATTCAGAATAATAGTGGAATATGATAAGTTTTTTAAGAATTCAAACTTTAAGCCATTAACAAAACGCATAAGCTAGAAAAAAAACTTCTCAATCTTGCTTTCAATTTTGGTTAAAAGTTATAAAAATTGAAGCGCAGTAGTTGGTTTTCACGCACACCCGAAACACCTCCACCCAGAAGATTTATTTCTATTTGGGCCATGTAAACACACTCTTAATCGTGGTAGATTTATTTCTATATTGTCCATGTAAAAGCTTGAATGATGGTGCAAGTACTCTGCAGGGGGACTACCTCTCGATCACATGCTTGGATCCAGTGCATAGTTTGTCCAGTCTGTAAACGTACTTTCTATATTTGCAGCTAACCATTAAATAACCCATAGTCTCATTCTGCAGCCTGCTGTGTTGGTCTTCTGTTGTGGTCCATCAGTTATTACATAATAATAACAACGATGCCCAGCCAAGATTCCTTGTCAAGAATGTGTGTGTGTGTGTGTGTATATATATATATATATATATATATATATATATATATATATATATATATATATATATATATATAACTGGCCTGCAATTTCTTGCTGTCTTTGAAGGCAAAATTTCTCTCCTGGGATTAGTGAAAACGAGTGAAAGAAATGATATTAGGTGTCGCGATTGTAATAAACAACTGTCAAGTAAAAACTAGTCCATTCTTTAGGGAGATGGGACAAATAAGAGAAAATTGCATGCAATTTGGACATTTTGTGATTTTCTTCTTCAATATTTATAAATTTCTGTTTAAATTATTTATTTTTCGATTTTTGACATTTTTAATCATTTTTATCAGTAGTGATAATAGGACACTACATGCATAAGTGCGCGCATATCAATATTTCATTTGTGCCATATAAGTATCACATAGGAAAAAAGACAAAAAATGCAGCAAAAAAAATAAATAAATAAAGATAGCTGACCACGACCGAAATTCAACAATATTGAATATCAAAATCGCAAAGACACAAACATACACTAATGAACACACAATTTTCCACAACCATTATTTCAATGGCCCTATGCACCCCTAGAAAACCTATATCTAATAACCCTCGGCAATTGGCTTACATGCTTGCAATCGCAGATCATCCAAGGACAATACACCATATATCAAACAAAATATTTGTTTTCGAAGGCCAACCAATCCTAGAGTGGGAGCTATTTCGAGAGTAGATAACCGGATGCAACATGAAACCCGACTTTGATATCGTGATTTAACATTTTTATCGAAGAACATAAGTTCAAACTCTGTGTGAATTTTGATTTTATCATAAATATCACCAATAATTTTCGTAAAGTTTTGATTCCCATCGACCCATCCCCTTGCCCAAATGTTAAAAGGAAAAATCACTTTACGTTGGTGAAATCACAGACATTATCTCCGCAGTTTCTTTATTTTTTTGCCCTTACTTTTTCAAGCCATACAAAGTATGATTTCACCATCTAAATAATGATATTCCCGAAATCTTAATGGAAAGAAATCGTTTCCTTAATTTTTGGGATAAAATTTGTAATTTATATCCAAAAAACGACACAAGTTTTGAAACCCACGTTGTCCACTGGTGGGCGTACCTATGTCGGGTATGGATTTTACAATGATATCATAAGTCATTAGAATCAGAGCCCAAGTCCACAAAAGTTTTGAGCATCTAGAACAAGTTTGAGATTAAATTCTTTCTAAATTCTAAAAATCTAAAATAAATAATTTCCACAATAATTTTATTAATCAAAATATTAGTATTAGTTTTATACACACAGTTATATCAATATTTGCCAACGAAATTTTGTACTCCCCAAAGGAAAAAATAATATAAAAATCACATCAAACCTATGGTTTAGGTTTTGTCGAGAAGATGACAACTCATGAATCAGGCAGAGGCGAATTTAGTGTAGGGCGAACGGGGGCCACGGCCCCCCCAAAAAATTTAAATTTTTTTAGTATATATTAATTTTTTTTAAACTAAATATATAAACAGATATATATATACATGGCCCCCCAAAATGAATGATACGTCCATGTATCTCAGTGGCTAAAGCCAATTATAACGTTTGCTCCGCCCGATTTCGAAACCTGATCCCTCTTTTTTTTTTTGGCTTAGCGACGGTTGTGACGAAAACCGTCGCAAAATCCGCGACGGTTTCTTATAACCGTCGCCATATAGCGACGGTTGTTGAGAAAACCGTCGCAAAATAAATTAAGCGGGGGCCCCTGGAATCAGGTTTAGTGCTTGCTAACCCTAAAGTATAGTATCTTCAGGTATAAGTACGGACCTCATATATTTGGATTAATGATAATTATAACATAGCCCTCGGTTATTTGTATGTTGCCGTGCATCAATTCATTATTTTTCTTGGTCAATGTCCCACGTTGGGTATCTCTTGTACGTTGTGTGCTCTTCTGATTGTAAAGAAACTAACATATTGCCGTTGATTGGTGGGTTCAATTGGATTTGAACTGTGGAGATTGGAGTTTCTATGGCATCAGTTTGTTCTTATAAGAGGTTAATAGCCAGGGTCATACGTGACGAAATTCTCATGTAATGTGGCAAGATATAGGCCCTTGGATGCTTAAAATAGCCGTGGATCCTTCATCAAACATGTAGGATCCACATTATCCAATTACCTATAGCAACGAGGAGAAGAAATATAGGTGAACGTCCCCATAATTATCAAAAATTTTCCCCAAAAACTCCGGTAATGTATGTAACTATGCTGTTATGCCAAATTCGACTTGATATCATATGTGCTGATAGATGAATCATGATCACTCATATATATATCATAATTGAACGAGTAACTATGATTTATACATTCAACACACATACCATGTGTTGAGTGGATAACAATATATTTATTTGGTAACATAAACAAAACTGTCAAATTCTTACAACCGCTTTAATTGCAGTTGTCCTTTTTTTCCCTCTTCATGCAGCTAGAATTTAAATTCTTCCACCCGCATGGATCCATTACTGCAGCCATTCGTCTGAAACGAACCCCAACCAATCATGGTTTAAGTTACCACTGGCGTACCTATATAGTTGCTTTGGGCGCGCTGAGGCCGTTACGACACAACATATATTGCTAAAAGAACATTGCACCTTATTTTAGTCATGAAAGATGTCAAACTACTCCTCTTGTTCGTCTCTTTGGGGTGACGAAGGATACACTGTGAAGGCATCATATGCACACACTATATAGATCAACTGAAGAGAAGTGATGCTGGAGGGGAGAATGAGATCACCAGAGAATTATCTACAGAAGATCACATTTGCAGTGGGAATATCATATGCTCTTGACGGCCTCGCCCCAAGAAAACTAGCAACTGTTTTGCAGCACATAATCAATCGTAGAGCCTTCGTAACTATATCCTCTTGCCTAGAATGTTGCACGTAGGAACCAGTACTTTCTGTTTTTCAATGTAGAGCGTCATTTAGGCATGAATATTGAAATAATTCGTTAAAAGGCCACTGGGTTAATGAGATCCCCAGCTATTGAGCATAACTTGCATTGTTTCCTAGAAATATACCGTGTGATGTCAGGCATTTTGTTCAATTTTCAGGTCTCCATTCTAATGGACAAAATTAAAGATTTTTCACATATAAATTTCTAAACATTTGGATAGAACACAGTATGCATGATTAGGAGATGTCAATTTTGATCATCCTGCATTGTGTTCAAGCACAAGGCTACCTTTGTTGGGATATATTATGCAACTGTTGAGTGTGATGAGGTACATATGCCGCATGAATTGAAAATGAGTTTGGTCACTCACATGCGGATTGAAGCACATAAACCGATTGTCTCTAAAGTTCCAAATGACCTAATTAAAATATTCTAACCATATGCAAGTTTGGTAGCTAAAATTTAAATTTGTTCTCTAAAAGCAAGCGTAGAAGGCTGCCAAATTACATATTCAGTTTCGAAAAATATTCGAGTTTACATACATAATTCAATTTGTAGGAAGCAATTAGCCAAATTATCCATTTCCAGCTAAAAGTATAAAAATATGTTGTTTGAGCATGACTTCAAATGATACTGGCATGGATAGATCCTTGACGTGGACAAGTTCATATCTGCGTGAAATTTTGAAATTCGGCTTCCATTGGATTACAAGTATCGATAATAGAGTCCATTACAAAGCTAATATCAAATCAACGATACTGTAGATATTCACATTCTACCAACAATTTGAATGAAGAAAATATTTCAGCACAAAAACAATCGGGCCATCATTCAGTGTGGTAACACAGCTCTGGTAAAATCAACAGCGAGATTTGCTTTCAACAAAGAAGATGATAAGCATGTAAACAATTAACATAAAACTTAGCAGCCCGATTTATATTTTCAATTCACCAATAAAATTGCTTATAAAAGTCAATAATTTTCTCGCTTTCATTTCAATTGTGCCCGAAATGAAGATCCCCAAAGGTCAGGGGTCAAAAATTTTAACTTGCTCTTTCTATGCAGTGACAGCTAGAACTAGAAGGTTAAGTTTTCAAGAAGTAGCTAAGAATGGTTTTCACGACCATATCATCTCATAGAAAATCATATCATTAAAACCATACACATTCTCTCTTCTCTGGCTCATAATCTAGCCCCAACCTCAAGCCAGTTTTCTCACTTGTATGTCTAAAGTTGGTAGTGTTATGAATCGCCACCCTGAAATTTCATTAATACGCTCAGTCTTTGAAAAACCCAATATGCACCTTACTGTTCAAATCCCAAAGGAATGACACAATCAATAATCTTTAATTATCTTCCCACTACAGGGTAATTTAAATGGACAAAGAATTTCTGTCATCATCGATGTCTCTTCTACAACTAGTACATGAAAAATAAATCACAATAAGCAAAGAAACTCACAAGATTGGAGATGCAACAGTGGGTAGCAAAACGTTTTCAAGAAAGCTGTCAATGCCGAAAAAAATCCAGCTTTATAGACAACATTAACAAACAAGATATAACTTCAGCAAGCGATGATTTCAAAGAAAAGTAGACATTTAGTTCAGTAACTAAGACACAAAAACTATCAGCATTGACATGAGATCCGAAAGTGAGCAAAATTAAGTAACATTAAAGCTGAATAGAATGACATGATTGTCCTAAAAGAAACCCAACAATCATAGCAGAACCTCTTAATCGATGGTCTGCATGATATCCTCGGCGGTGAACTTAGTTCCCTTGTCCTTGTCAGCGGCGGCACGTCCCTTAGCTTTGCGATCGAGGAGGGACTTGCGATCCTTATCGATGCGAAGCTTGGTGATGACAACCTTCGAAGGGTGAATGCCAACGTTGACAGTGGATCCGTTCACCTTCTCACGGGTGATTCGCTCCACGTGGATAACCCATTTCTTGCGGTACACTTGTACCACCTTACCTTCGCGGCCCTTGTACGTCCCTCGAACAACCTGCACCTCGTCATCCTTTCGGACCGGCATGGACCGGGCATTGTGCTTCGTACGGAGGTCAGCCGAGAGCGGAGCGCTCATCAGAACGCGGCGGACGCTCGAAGGCGCAGTGAAGTGAGCCTTGCGGCTCTTGCGCCGGGAAGAGGAGACTCGGGGGTTGAATTTCATTTAGGGTTTTCGGATGGTTCCTTCTCCTTCCTCTCTCAGAGCGGGGCTGCTGCTGCGGGCCGTGTCGAGGGTTAGGGTTGTAGAATTTATCATAAATAGTTGGGCTGGGCTACTTTATATTGGGCTTGAAGAATCGGGGTCCTTATGGGTGAGCGCACAGAATCCTCAAATCTAATATATAAATTTAGGTTCAAAATTACATATGGATGAATAATATTTGAGGTTAGATTTAAAATACATAATACTAATTAATAAATTTAATAGTTTGTTTGACAAAATACACTTGAGAATAAATTTCAAATCTCACTTAATTTTTATTTTGAGTCATTGAGATGTGTTTCAGTCATTTGAAATCCTCCATTCAAATATCTGTTCAATTCAAACACAAATTAAAAGAATTTAAATTTCTTGTGTTGCACAAGTGTGTGTATATAAAATATAAAATTTTGTTATGTTGTATACATTCGATGCTCGCCTCTTATCGGTGCTTACAAGTGTGCAACATGGTAAAACTATAGATATATCTCAAAGTCAAATTGATTTTTCAGCCTAGTTCATTTGAAACTCACACATTTCAAATCATCATCACAAATCTAAATCCTTCTATTCAAACACAACATAAATAATTTTAAGATAAGATGGCAATGTTCTTTTAGCAACATATGTTGTGACGTCATCAATAATGTTAACAAATTATTCTTACTAAATTTTATGTCATATTTAATTTTATAACTAAAACAAAAAATTCACCACAAAATCCCAATCGCTTGTGATATACGATATAGGTTTTTCATACCGTAAATATATTAGATTAGCCAATGAATATAATATAATATAATATAATATAATTTAAAAAAACTCATTTAAGATAATTTGTTATGTGAATTTGTGAGATTAATATTTTATTATATTTTTCTTCAAAGAAATGTCAATTCTATATTTGTGGTATGAAATTGCATGGTTCAAGCTGTATATAAAGCATTCGTTTGCTGATTCCCTCTCAATCTCTCCCACCAATGTCAACATCACTATAAATTCTGCCTTTCCTTCTCTGTTTCTTGATTCGGTTACAGAGAAAATCCAATTTTCCTGAGATATTCTACAAAATTATTTGAATTCTAGATGCTCTTGTGTTTCGAATTGTTTCTTGAGTGATTCAGTGGTGCTTCCGATTTAATGCGATGCAATGCGAGTGTTCTTTCACGTGTTACTCTCCGCTGCATTACGAGATATAAATTAGCGGTGCTTTCTGTGTATTTTTATTAATGTTAAAAGTGGAAAAAATGACCGCGGTTAATTGTCAAAAGTTGAATTTGGGTAAAATGGGAGATTTGAACTCTCCCGAGGCATTATACACCAGGTTGACGCCTGTGAAGGTGGCGGTGTGCAACGGAAAAGGTAAGAAATTGGGGATTTACAAAGCAGCTGGAAGATCAAGCCTTTTGGCGCCAATTAAGGCGATGGAAGCTTCCAAGCCGATGACGTATGCCAATGGCCAGGCGAAGGGGGTCGAACGCGATTCAGCCGGCGATGTTCTTACCAAGGACTGCAGCGGTTTCACGGGTATTTCGTTATTTTTGCCGTTTTATTCCTTTTTCCACCTTAGGATCGTTTAGGTCGTGGGAATTATTGTTTGAGATATTTTTGGAATCTTTTTCGCCTAATTAATTTGTTTGATAATTATATGCACAGATAAAAGCACGCTCGAGATGTCAACGATTGGAAATTCATCAAATATTGTGTGGCACAATTGTCCTGTTAGCAAGATTGATAGGCAGCACTTGCTTAATCAGAAAGGCTGTGTCATTTGGATCACGGGATTAAGTGGTTCAGGTTTGTATAGCAATGGGATTGGCACTTTAGCATCCGCTGACATTAGTGTTTTTGGAAGCTTATTACGTTCTTGATCGATCCATGATATGTGTGGCTGCACTATTTTCATGTGATCAAGAGATTGTTTCTATGTTTTTACTTGTTGGGTATGGGAATGATTAAAATAGTCCCACGTTATTCTTGAGTGTGTGCTCTGAAGATGTTGACTTGAAGATGATAAAAGACGGTTTCTTGGAGCATTTCTTTGACTTAACTCCAACAGGGATTTAGCTAATAAGGGGAATATCGATTATATTGACTTTTTCCTAAATTCTCGAGTCTTGTGAACTGTGTAGTAATTTTATTTGTCATATCAAATCGTCAGCAGAGGCTGAAATTTCTCAAAAGGAAAATTTTAAGACTGTGACTTTATTCTTTAGAATTCCTCAGTCTCCAGAAAAATTCATCCCATGGTACATATGCATGTTGTGGTCCAGCGTGATTATTTTCTTGTTTTTTCGTGCAGCAAATGATCTTCTAGTTTTTGTGTTATAAATTGTTCTTCTTCTTCTTGCCTTAAAATTCCTCTCTTGTCTTTCTTTTATGTTCTAGATATAAATACGGTTCATCATTACTGGTAACTTCTCACATGTTTTTGCCATGCTTGGCCTTTATGTGCTGGTGGTTTTGGCAGCAGGAAGTAGGTGGTTGTATTTTATTTTATTTTACACAATCTCTTACTTCAGGAAAGAGTACTCTGGCATGCGCTTTAAGTCGTTCCTTACACAGTAGAGGAAAGCTCTCCTATATCCTTGATGGGGATAATTGCAGGCATGGTCTTAACCGCGATCTTAGTTTTAAAGCTGAAGACCGTGCTGAGAACATTAGAAGGATCGGTTGGTTTCTATGATTATTCTTTTCAAACAACTTTTCGTTTCTTTCAATTTGAAATGCTTATTGATTTACTTCATCAGGAGAGGTAGCAAAGCTCTTTGTGGATGCTGGAGTCATTAGCATTGCAAGTTTAATATCTCCCTTCAGAAAGGACCGGGATGCCTGTCGAGCTTTACTTCCTGAAGGAGATTTTATTGAGGTTGGTATTGTCTTTGGAAACTTGTTCCGCTGATTTGATTTGCCTCCGGTTTCTATGGGCAGGCAAGCAAAGTTGTGAAAATGATAGCTCGAATTACTGAATATAAGTACGATGATATGCAGGTATATATGGATGTTCCTGTACAAGTGTGTGAGAATAGGGATCCGAAGGGATTGTACAAACTTGCAAGAGCTGGAAAAATCAAAGGTATGTGTTGTATAGCTGAAGATTGTGATTCTAAAAATATTAATGGTTTCTCTTATCTACCATAGTTCATTACTTTGTCATTATGTCCTAGAGATTAAAGTCCTTGCGTAGCTGTTCCCTGGCCAATTTCTTCTCTAGCTTCTTCGCACTTATGCCTTATTTATAAATGCATTGAACAAATTTTGGTTCAAGAAAGCAAGTATCAAGCTACAAGCACTTGGTCTGCTGGGAGACTGGACCCGACCCACTTCCACATGGCATACATCTAAGGCACATAAGAGCGAATAAGCTACAGCGGTTCCCTGACTCATTATTATTATTTTTTGGTACATTTAATCAGTATTTTCAGCATGGTATACAGTTACAGAATCTTAAGTTTCAAAAATGATTGGTACACGAAGAAGTATTCTTGATTGTCATGGGAAACGATGGGAGTAGTGCATGACTACTATATTAGTAAAGACTCCTCTCATGAGTCATACAAGAATCACAAGATCACAAAGTTATTTAACGTTTATATCTGACACTTGAATGAGCTGAATTATGCCTAATCTCATACTTTATGGAAATTGGAAAAATCTTATTTCTAAAAAGACGTCACGAACCACCCACTGAACCACCACTACAGGTGTTCTGGTGTTTGAAGGATGCAACTAAATATTGTTTTTTCTTTCCACTCTTCTCCAATCCCGTTTACAAAATATCATGTGATTTTTTGTTTGATCTCTTCGAGCGAGTGTGCCTTATGAAAGCACTATCTACTCTGGCTTCAACTACCCTTCGGGGAATTGTTCATGTTGTTATTTTTAAGGGCCTTGAAATTAAATTAGCTTCTTCTACTGTTAAAGAGGAAGAAACCAAAGCCGTATGTTTCCTGTGATTTATTGAAGCCCCTCCATTGCATTTATATTTTCCGAGAAATCAACTTCCTTGCTCTTAACAGGTTTCACCGGTGTTGATGATCCATATGAGCCACCTTTGAATGCTGAGGTATGTACTTTTCTAGATTCAATAACAAATGTTTACACGCTAAAGTCTTTTCTCATTCTAAGATAGCCATGTGACATGATACGTCTTGTGCTTTTGAAGCTACTATGTTACCACATTAATATTGTGTTGGTTCAGTGTTACCATGATTAATTATGTTCAATTAGCTTTTCATAACAAGTTTCTTTTGTTCTAAAACATGATCCTCGATTTTACAATATAATGCCTTATGAAAGAAAATTATAGAACATGGTTTTCAAAAGCGATCTCTTTTTCTTTTTCTTCCAGATAGTGCTGCAGCAAAGCGAAGAGAAGTGTGATTCTCCAACTGTTTTGGCTGAAGTCATTGTTTCGTTCTTGGAAAGAAAAGGTCACCTCGAGGCCTGATAGCCTCAACCTCTCATGCCTGATGAGTGAATCCCCAGTCTATTTGTGCATGTTCTGTGTGTGTTATGTGTTCCATCAACAAATTTATCTTATTTAAATATGTTCGTTGTCAGTGAAAGCGCACAGTTGATTGATCAATCAACTGAGGAGCAAATAATTTCCAACTTCTGAAAGGTGCATCAATGTTTAGTCTGTGAATAATCTATACTAGTTATTGATTAGAAACTAGTTCGCCTGTAATTTTTTATAATTTTATTTTTTTATCTTGCGTACTTATGAATTGTAATAGATTGAATTATCTGTCTTGATCAATCAATCCTCAGATTGATTGTGGTTCATTAAGCAAAATAAAGCGTTTGTTGTATTTGATTTGGTTCTTCAGTGTCGTGCTAAATATATTTCGTGTATTGTAGTACGATTATTTCCGACCATTCAATGTGCTGAATCAGATTCTGAACAAATTTTCTTACCATATCTTTTGATATTATGGTTCCTCTCCAATGATCTAATGTAATATTGACAATATTTGCTCTCGAATTTTATCATAATCTTCGTCTGTATGGGTACATGACTTGACAAACTAAGATGGGTATAAGACTTGACAAACCAAGCAAAACCATTGAGGTGGTAATTGTACAATCCAGAAAAAGAGAAGCTCAAGGACTACGGAGATCGGGGATTACTAATTTAGGAAACTAACTGTAAATTCTAGAGATGTTGAAACGGTATTGAGCCGCCATACGTCGGTGCGGGATGACCTACCAATCTGGTGGGCTAGAAAAACCTGTGTGAATGTGTCCAACTCGGGTTGTGGGTCAGGCGGACCAATCCATCCACTACCAAAAGGGTTGTTAAAATCTTAACTCAACCCGAATTTTGATGGTTTGTATCAATCCGACGGTTTGACTCATTTGATTTGACAACTCTATCCTAATATCAAATATCAATAATCTAACAATCCCTTCTGGTAGGCACCGAAGTCAAAAAAATTCGATTTTGACGTTGTGTGCGATATGTTAACCGATGAAAGTGTTACGTTGTAATTCTAAAATTTTGAAAATATTGTACATAAAAGTTATGTATTTTTAAACATATGAAGAGATTTTGATCTATTACTTTATACATGAAAATATTGGAACATAAATATGAGTGTCTTTTGAGCGAAAATGGGGTAAAAAGTTTGATGTCACTTATTATTCTTGTTCTTCTTATCATTCTATTTTGGTCAAGCATCAAATGGGGACCAATAAATAATTGTATCATGAGTTATGGAAGTGGATGCCTCGTGTAGCTAAATTTATGAGGTTTTGTTTGGTTAGAAATAGATCGAATAAAGGGTAATGGGTAGATTTTAGGATAGGATAAATTATATATAAGATAGACTACAGCGTGAATCTAAGGATTTTGTTCGATCATGAACGGTCTTAAAGAATCTCAAATTGCCTTCAAAAAATATATAAAGAAAAGATAGAAAGGATAATTTCAGAGTCTTTAGCTACTTTTGTAGCTATATATTGAAGAATTAGAGTTTTGGATTTTAAAAATTAATAAGCTCCATCAACTCCATGGATCCAAAAACAACAAACATAAAAAAATGGAATTTTTTATTTTTTATTTATTCTAATGGTTAGTATATGGACAAAAATATCATATATTTCATAAAATGTAATTTTTTAAAAAAAATACATGATCAACCAGTCTTTTGATCAAAATTTTTTAATGCTTCCAATAATAAATTATTTGCATTTCGTGTGGAATTTTAAATGCCTAAAATATAAATTTAAACTGATGAAGACTTTTGCTTTCATTGTCATTTTGACGCACTTTCTAATAAGGTTTTGTTGTTACTCTCCAAACAAAAGATATTTCACATATTGCCGTCTTCTCTTTTTTATCTTTTTTTTTCCCAGATTTTTTTTATTATATATTGGTGGTTAATGACACGACATCTAATTTATAATTATATAATATAATAATATTATTTTATAACTCAATGCTTCTAAGTTCTAATTATATAATATAGTTGAGATAGGTGGAAAGTTGAGTTCGATCGGCTACCTTAAATGTTTGGTGATTTTGCATTTACATCCTTTTGGTTTCATTCTTGACATTTTCGGCCTAGAAATTTTTTGTTTATTTTACTTTTGGAAGTTCTTCCAAATTTTAGTTTCAAGGACAAATCATGTTCCTAAGATTAATGTAAAATAAATAAATAGATGATCGAATATAATTCTATTTCTTATATCAAGTGTTCACATCGAAAGAACGAAGTTGTCGTCGCATTAAATCTGTGGTAAATAAAATTAGGGTAAAAAAGTGAGGGGTTCGTTGAAAATTTTCGGAATTGAAAAAACCTACCCATGCATGAAGCATCGATTCACCATTTTTTGTTTTCTTGGTATTTATTTGTGGCCAAAAGAGTTTGGTACCTAAATTTAAAGTTTGAGACTATTTCCAACGAAAAATTCTTGGGAAATTATTTGGACCCAATTTAATAAAATGACTTAAAAAACCCTGACCGGCCTAAATAGACCGATGAAGAATTTGGAACCTTTTACTTCACATTTTGTCTCCATTTGAAACGAAATACTATGTATTTTACTCATTTCTCGAAGAAGACAACAATAGTCCAAAGAAGGAATTTGGTGCAATGATTGGAAGAATAGAGGAAAATAAAATTAAGGGAATAATTTAATCGAACTTGTGGTGTAAGACTTGCATATTCATATCCATCACCAATATTTATCTATAAAATATAACATTTTTTTTTGTTAAAAATTGAATCAAAATTTGCATAAAGTATAGCACATCAAATATCAATTGAATTGGTCAAACGCACGAAACCGTTGGGGAGTCTTAGTCTAAATCAAGTAGATGAACCAACTTTGCACGCACTATAATATTTGCAACTTTGCTCGAGGAAATAAGCCATCAATATACAACATAGGGTGGAGTGAAAAAGTGAAGAGCATGCCCTAGATTTTGGGGAGATTTATATGAAAACCAATATAATATATGAAATGATATATATTGAGATAACAAATATATAAGAATGATGGGTTTTTTTGTAGTAATAATTATATATAAAAAAGGAGATTAAAGTGGGAGATTTATTGGCAGAGTTTGGAGAGGGATTGGGGGGCAGGGAATGTGGGTGAATTGTTGTGTTGGTGGTGATGATACTGCACGCCGGCAGCTTTTTCTTGTGTCTCTTTCACAACCCATTGTCACGCCTACTCCCACTCACTCATTCCACCAATATTATATATGTAAATCTCCACAAAAAAATACACAGTCTTGGGTGACTTTTCTCTTTCCTTCACACACAACACACACACACACACACTACAAGGGGTCTATGAAAAGCTCATCCATTGAGCCACTTGATGCAAATGCTTTTGTCACTTTTAAATTTTTCTTCATCTTTATAAATCTAGCTAGCTACTTGGATAACTATATGTTGAATTTGAGTGTTGTAATCCTTAAGAGTAGTACTTCTTCATGTGGTACGCAATGATATTAGTGGTAGTATAATATCAAATGTTGAGTAGACTTTGAAAACCATCTATCCAACTCACCATTCCACTCCATTTCATTTCTTCCAATGGATTCCACCATAAAAGAGTGGGAAATAAAATCCCAAAAAGCTTTATACGTAGAGAAATTCCAATTTCAAGATTCTCCTCTTTACTTAATTCAATTCCCCAGTATCCTATTTCTCACCAAACTTACATAAAAAAAGGAAAAACAGAGAGATACAACTCCATCTTTCTCACCTTTAATTTCTCCACTCAACAATATTACTATATATTCCAACAGAATCACAAAACCAAAGCCAAAGTTTGAATTTTTATTTGATGTGCGGGTATCCTCTTGATTAGATGGATACTTTGTTTAGACTCGTAAGCCTCCAATCCGATCAGTCTCTCAATTCCAGCAGAACTTCCAGCAGCTCGAGATCCTCCAGGCAAAACCCTTATCAGCAAGAAGACGAAGAATGCTTCAACATTTTCATGGATGATGAAGATTTCTCTTCTTCTTCTTCCAAACACTATAATCCCTATCCCCACCACCAACTCCACCAGCAGCAGCAGCACCATACTGCTTCGAATACGCCCACTCCCACCACCACTACCACCACCGGCAGTGCCACCCCGACCCACCAACATGTCTATGATCAGTCTGCCGATCAATTCTCTTATTCTCCGGCACGTGACGTGACCCTCGAATTCGCTGCCTCACTTTCAGGGCAGAATAGCAGGTGGGCTTCTGATATTCTCTTGGAAACGGCGAAAGCGATAGCCGACAGAAACAGTACTCGCGTACAGCAACTCATGTGGATGCTCAACGAGCTCGGATCGCTTTACGGAGATATCGATCAGAAACTTGCTTCTTACTTTCTCCAAGCTTTGTTTAGCCGCATGATGGATTCCGGCGAGCGCACGTACCGGACACTGATCTCCGCGTCCGAGAAGAACTGTTCTTTCGACTCTACTAGAAAAATGGTGCTGAAATTTCAAGAAGTTAGCCCGTGGACTACGTTCGGCCATGTTGCTTGCAACGGTGCGATAATCGAAGCATTTGAAGGTGAGAGCAAATTACACATAATTGACATTAGCAACACCTTTTGCACGCAATGGCCTACTCTTCTCGAAGCCATAGCCACTCGTAGTGACGAAACCCCACATCTGAGGATCACAACCGTCTTGGTCAGAAAATCTGGAGGCGCAAACGGTGGCGCGGCGGGGGTGCAAAAGGTTATGAAAGAGATCGGCAGCAGGATGGAAAAGTTTGCTAGACTGATGGGCGTGCCCTTTAAGTTCAATGTCATACACCATGCAGGTGATTTATCTGAACTGAATTTAGCTGAATTAGATATCAAAGAAGACGAAGCACTCGCCATAAATTGTGTGGGGGCATTGCATTCCGTAGCAACAGTTGGTAATCGTAGGGATCTGTTGCTATCCATTCTTAGGAGGATGCAGCCTAGAATCGTGACGGTTGTTGAAGAAGAAGCTGATCTTGATATCGGCGTTGATGGGCTTGAATTCGTTAGGGGTTTTCAAGAAAGTCTGAGATGGTTTAGGGTTTACTTCGAGGCATTGGATGAGAGCTTCCCGAAAACAAGCAATGAGCGTTTGATGCTTGAAAGGGCAGCCGGGTGCGCCATCGTGGACCTGGTGGCGTGCCCTCAAGATGAGTCTGTGGAGAGGAGGGAGACGGCGGCGAGGTGGTCGAACCGCCTGCAAGGTGGCGGATTTAGACCGGTTTCTTTCAACGAAGAGGTATCCGATGATGTGCGCGCCTTGTTGAGGAGGTACAAGGATGGATGGTCGATGATACAGGGCTCAGATTCCACCGGAATATTCCTTTCCTGGAAGGATCAGCTGGTGGTATGGGCTAGTGCGTGGAAGCCTTGATGATTGAGAGAACTTCCCACAAGAAAATGCTCACGAGGAGCCAGCCACACGTGTGTCTCGGGTTTTAGTTGGCACGTGCATGGAAAGAATTTGTGTAAAAATTGGTGAAATTTCTTGGAGAAAAATATGAAAAAAGGTATTATTGTTCTCTATAATTTTTTTTTTTGAGGGGTTTTAATTATCATTCTCCCATTTGGATTTGGATAGAATTAATCTACTTTTTAGTAATCTTGTTCCCAAGTACTTGTGATTATTTTGCAATATTTCCCACATGTTACTTGCCAATTTCAAGAATGCAATATATGTTATGAATTCTTTCCAATTATAATTAATATATCTCAACCTACACTAAATCAAACACCATTTGCAAGGCAAACAATTATTTCAATATATTAATAGTGATGATTACACACATATCCTTTTAATTATTATTTTTTTTGTAAATTGATTTGACATTAATTTTAATAATGTACTACTTTAATTAAATGGAGTTGGTATTAGGTTAAAGATGATTTCACTAAGAATATTGAGAGCTAAAAAAAGTGTAGTTAATCACTAAATTCACTCGAACTTAAAAAAGGAAGTCATTTTCATGAGTTTATAGAAAAATATTTAGGACGGCAATGGAGTTGGCTCTTGTTTGGAAATCTAATTCTATCTAAAAGTGTTTAGTCTTTTGTGGCAATATGGTTGTCTCCTCGTGGAATCATTTTCAATAAATATTATCGTGTGCTTTTTGCCTGACTATATGATTGAGTACTTGTCGTTTTACCAAAAAATATATTTGGTAACAACTCTACAAATCAAATTTTTTAAACAATACAATAACTCAAGTGTCGTGTTTCGATTATTCTATTGAACAAAAATAAATTATTACATCGGACAATCTAATCTATATTTGATAATGGATCCTTCTCAAAATTGAAGTTAATATAAATATTTATTTCATTATACATAGATTTACAAAGGTGATTCAAAACAACTAATTAGCGAATAAAGTATAGGCCCCCATGTCATGCTTTTCTTTAACATTGAAGGTTACGTTTGGATGGAATTATTTAGATTTGATAGTGGGATTTCAGATAATTCTATCTTGTGTGAATCTGAATTATATGAAGCGCATTCGTATCATAAATTTAAAAATCTTTGACTTGATATTCTTCAATCCAAGTTCATTACAATATCGGGATTCGATAGATTAATTTGATTTTGAGAGGAAAAACAAAGTGTTTATTGAATATTTTTCAAATGACTCGATCTCGCGAACATATTAAATCATTTGTATCAACTAATTAATTAACAAAATAAAAGTTGAAGCGAGTATCCAGATAAAAGTTCAAAAGAGTTGAAATGTTTTTTTTAGAATCCAAAAATACCCCTATTTCATTTTTAGAATCCTTTTTTTCATGAAAAATTCTATTTATGTAAAAAAAAAAAGGGTTATAAAAAATAATAAAATCTTAATAATAATAATAACAATAATAATAGTATTAATAATAATAATAATGTAGGGCAAATAGGCCCACCAAAAGGGAATAAATATTTGAGTGGGAACTTCTTTTAATGGTTAACATCTTTATCTTTTGATGAGACTCGCCATGCTCCCTCCATCTTTACATTACACATTCCCCCACTACCTTTTATCATCTCTTTTCATTTAAAAATATGTTACCAAAATAATATACAGTGCTCTTTATTTCAAGATTTTAATAAATTTTTACACAAAAAAATAAAATAAAACAAAGTAAAAAAATTTCCATTCATCCTTTGCTCTCTCCAAAAGCTTTGATTTTGTTTGATATGAGCATTGACGAAGACTAGCTGTTTCCATTCTGTTGATGGAGTCCAGGTGCAAGCTGACAGCAATTGCTTATTATACCTTTTGAATTATTTAGCTCTGGTCCATGTGCATCAATGTTATTATACCATGTAAAATTTACACAATACACACACAGAGATATATATATAAAGAACAGTGTATTCATATAATATTATTTGATCATGTGTGTCTCGTTCGTTGTAACATTAACCCCATCGATTGGGGGTCCGAAGACCTAGATTTGTCCAAACTTCAAAGGACATAAACCGACTACAATTTGTAATTTTTACAAATATTTATAATCTTTCTTTCAATTTCTTTTTTAAATGACTTTCTTAGACTAATTAACATGATACCATCAATTGCACAAGGTTATTTTATCAAATAAAGGTTAATTTTTATTTTTTTAAAAAAAAAACGAATTTGTGTAGTGTGTAGTGTGATTGATGGACCCAATTCTCCTTTGAGTTTCTGCGTAGAAGTTTTGGCCCATAAAATTTATTAAAGCCCAATGATATGAATTTATCAAACTGTGAGCCGATGACATAGTGCAACAAGAAAATGATCAGTAATCAAAATTAATTCATTCTATACTCCCTATACACATCATAACTGGGAATGAATAATATACACCAATTTTCATGACTGTAGTCTGTAAACATGAAGATTCCAAGAAAATTGGAGACAATAACACGACATAAAAACAGAGTGGGCAGCGTTGTGATGCAAGAATTGGCCTCTCCAGATCTTCAGAATTTTGTCCCCCTCCACGCAGCAGGAAGCCTCCATCTCTTGTGCCAAAAAATCGACACCCTAGACCATAACGGGAACCCGAAATTGTAATCAAGAGGATGATCTGCAGCTCCTCCTATGGTTAAAGGTAACCATACATATCTCGAATCCCTCAAGTCGGCTGGATTCCAACGGTCGGCCATGAATATAAAAAAACCGGGTAATTCTGGTAAAGGAAGAACGAATGTACTCTGAGCAAAGAATGTTGTGAGTCGAAAGATTTTGTTCCCACCGAGGCATGGGCTCCCCATTGTCTCCCACGGCCCCATTATCGATTCAGATGCGTGGGCAAGAGCCTCATTTGGGGCCCAACCCGTACATCCTGAGGTGATCATGTAGTATGTTCCATCGTACTTAAACAGAGCTGGTGCTTCTCGATGCTGTCCCACAAGAATTCGCCTCACAACTCGTGTGACGTCAAGATACTCTTCGTTGAGGGGACCGATATGAAGCTCGCTATTGTCATCAGATGAATAGATGAGATAAGCGACACCATCATCATCTTTGAAGATGGTCATATCTCTGCTGTCAAATCCATGGGGACGTATACTGTAGAGGTAACTGAAGGGACCGGTTGGATGGTCACTAATTGCAATTCCTACAGAGGCTTTGGTATAGTTAGCATCGTCTATGTGCATCCACATTACATACTTTCCGGTCTTATCGTTGTAAATTACTTTAGGCCTCTCCAGCACGTTTGACTTGTGAAGGTCATGAGGCTCATTTTTCTCATCCGCTGCAAGGGCGATGCCTTCATTTTTCCATGTCCACAAATCACTCGATGAGTAACATCCCACACCAATAACATCCACCTGTAAGGATGAGAACAAGTATGAGCGAAGTAAAGATTGAATCTTGATGCATTTCCAAAGTTGGACCCTGCGATTTGCAAGAGTAAAATTTAATGGCCATGTTGTAATCTTCATTTGATCACACACCAATGCTAAGTAACTAACAAATGCGTTACAAAACATTTTCCACGTAGAAGAAAATTCCGAACTTACCCTTGCTGCTCCTTTTCTGTGGGCATGATACGTAGGACCATCTTTATATTCACCATACCAATAGTAATTCCGGGATTTATCATCATACAAAATACCACCTCCATGGGCTTGTATAGGAATTCCTTCGGTGTCGAGCCATATTCTCCCTGGATAGTAGTATAAACTCTCGTTGCCAGCATCCTTCATGGGATTCATAGCCGTATCCATATTTGGAAAAAAGAGGTGCCTTATTTGAGAAGACTCATCGAGAAATTCATCAATCAAAGTAGTAGGGCGCCTAGGTTTTCTTTTAGCAGCTCGTGGGGATCGCCTCCTTGGTGGAGGCATCTGTATATTTTCCTCCTCGACTTCTTCTAGTTCGCGAAATAGCTGATAGTGGCTCACCCTTTTATGTATCTGTCGTTTATATGCATCTGTGTCGCTAGTAAAGTGTATAGATGAAGGATGACAAGAAAACCAACAAGGCTCCACACTAAAATTGACCATCTGTTCCCTGCATTGCAATGTAAAGTAGTTGGTTTCCGATATTTGTTCCTCATACTCATTTTTTTCGTTTTCCTATCTCCATTCTCCAGTAGTCCAGGATAATGCTGCATTTGGAACATTCAACCCCATGGAGGTCCAAAACTAAAGTCACAAAACTCATTGTGTTTAGAACATAGTTGAACGGTTTTCTATGCAATATCAAAACATGTGAGCACACCAAAAGGTCAGTGAAACCGTAGGAAACCAAATAGCTTTTCACGACACACAGCCTAATAAAACTAAAGTGCAACAATGGTAATTCTGAAGACTGAATGAACTCATGCTTCAATCTTGTCAAACAAGTTTCATAGCAGCGAAATTGTCTAACTAATTACGATCATTTCACAATGAACAGCGAACTGAAAGAACATGGGTAAATGCAAGTCTCATATCGCTACTATCATCGTTAAAAAACTGAGCTTCGAATCACAAATCCTGAAGAATACTCAGATTACATAACTAAAGGTTTCCTCAAAATTAAGCCACGAAGGATTTTCGGAAATCCCCGACAAAACAAGATTATTATAAAAAAGCCCAACAATCCCGTTCGCAAGCAAGATTCAACTCAACCAGCGGCACAAGTTTCACATAACAGAAACCCATAAACAGATCCATGAAAAGCTCGATCAATATATGAGAAAAGCCCCAATAAAATACCACGAACAAAAGTCCAAATAACGACAATCACGTAGAAAAATCAAGAAACGCAAGAACTAGAGAACCATGAGGTCTACCCGAAAGTCAAAGAAGCTCACCCGCAGTCAGAAACTGGAAGAACTTTCTCGACAAGGGCTTGGCGGTGATAGCTCTCCTAAATCTTTTCATCATATCTAACACTCAATATCATGAGCATACCTTCATTAAATTTCTCAAACAAATGACACGGTATCCTCCGGGAGAAACCCCGTTTAGACTTTATTCTTAATTAAGCAGATGAAATTAAAAGCGTGAACAACAAGATAATTTTGAAGGGAATTGATGAGTACAGAGAAAAAGTCAGAACTTTGAACTGGGTTCTGGTTATTTGTTGGATCTTGAGTTGATCGACAACGACGACGATGATGACTTGAAACCTATAATGGAACTCTTGCCGTTTTTACGGCGATAATTATGAAGATGAGTCTAGTATTTATCTTCTAGGATTGTGGATTAGCACTTGGTAAATTTGGATTGAATTTTCTTTGAGAAAATGGTGATTGGATAAGATCATTAGTTATTGCAACAAGGAAACTAAATTTTGGAACTTTAACTGTAGATGGTCCATGGAACAATTAAATTACGAGCGTATTAATTACTCGAATCTTTATGTGAATTTGGGCATTCCAATTACTGGTGGATGCTTTGGTTTCCAGATTTACTGCTCGGAAATCAATCAAAATACTCACGATTGTATTTTTGTTTTCCATTTCTACTTATTTATTCATATTATTCTATCATATATTTAGAGTATGTATTTTTCTATTATATGGTTAGAATATTTTTTATGTTTTAATATAATATGTTCCATCCATAATTTAAATTCAAAATAAAAATACATGAAGTTTATGATCATTTGAATATATCATATTAAAATATAGAGAGTGTATTATTCTAGGTATAACATATAGTTAACTCAATAATTTCTATACATTCCACTTGAAAAATAAATACTGAATGCAAAACTAAAACGTCCTACCAAACTATATTTATTTATCAGTGTAAATGTACATGAGAATGCGAAACCTTTTTTAATTGTACAACACTTGTCCCCAAATTTCCAACTCCTACAGTGTACAAGTTCCAACCTCATTACATAATTTTTGTGTCCCATAAGTCGGTGATTTTCCTGCAAATTTATTTTGTGGGCAACTTTTGTACTTAATATTTACACTGGCCTAAGGGAAAATGGACCACCTACTGTAGCATCTTCCTCTATCTTGAATGGCTTTTTCACACCAAAATCACCATGAAAATGGAGAGGCTTAGCATTGCTGACCATAGTACTTTAGTTTGCAGTTTCATTGGACCACATTTGTGCAAAACAATGTCTGAGAATGCTTCTTGGACATATGAACAACTCACCAGTTTCGATAAATCCAGGTATATGTTCCTTAGGTACTATACTGATTGGCAATAAGCCAGAGTCATGGAATATATTCCTACCGGGAGGATTAATCTTCCATCTATTTCGCAATTTCCTGATGAATTGGCTTCGAAACAGACGAATCTTGACATAATCTGCGCGATAGAAGTGAGGATTCGTGTATTTTAGTTGTGACTTGGAATGTTTCTTGAAATGGTACATTTTGAAAAGCTAGTAGTATGTAACTCCCCTTTTTTGTTGGGCACTCTTATGCATAGCCCGCCTATTGTTAGCTTGAGGTTTTTGACGAACAAAATAAAAAAAAAGCATGTATAAAATACCTACAGTAGGTAAATCTCCAATTTTTTTTTCTTTTTATCACTCTCCTTAAATCTACTACTTGAGTACAATTGTTTCCTCAATTTTCTGGTGAATAGGTGTAATTAGGTGCACCGGAAAAAGGGTCACAAACTCCCTGGATTTCTCGATCTTCATTACTCTCGTTCTTTACGAACACTTCACGCATGCGCAGATCCGAAATCTTTAAGTTTATCTTTGTTCATGACCAGGGAAAAATGAGAAAAACGAATATGTAAGCGGTGTCGAGAATGAAACTTGACTTTTACTTCAAAATTTTCTAGGCAACTGAGTTTTGAAATTGTGAACTGTGTAGCCAATCTGTATTAAGGTTCGGTCGGAAAATGCGGATTTTGGGCATGGAAGCGTGTCTGCTAAGCTGTTGTTTTGTGGGGTTTGCCCAAATTCCTTCAAACTTGAACAGGTGTCGCAAATGAAAGTGAACAAAATTCAATCCATTAGCATCTATGCAGAAAAATGATACAGTAAAGCAATTGCGTACAATGAAGTTCACAATCGCCTACATATCGAGGACCAAATCGATACCAGTTAGAATCCAGCTCATCGTTGTTAGAATCCAACAAGAAAAGATTAATCTTAAACGCAGCAAAAAGAGCACTTGATAATGAACACGTTTTTGGTCTGATGTACAAACTTTGTGTCACTTACACTACAAGAACGGAACGATATTGCAAAGGGAGTAGAACTGAGCCAGAGCAGCAATCCATTAGTCTAACCAATTCAAGTTGTTTTTCGTCACACATATACCATATAATATGTCTGAATCCCAACAATCGATGAAGCATTAGTTGTCGAAAACTCACCTAATCCGGCAAATAAAGACACCAGGTCGGCTGAAACGACCATAAGATTTACCATGTATCTGGAAATTAAAAAAGAAACTAGAGTTACATGGAAGGAAACGTCCAAATTTACACTGTAATATAAGCATAAATGGCCCTTTACGTACTGTGTTTGTATGGCTTGATGACAAGACTGCCTCATTTGGACTATAAAATTTTGAATATTGAAGTCCGAGTGGGTCCAATTTTTTTAAAAATATATATATAAATTTTATATAATTTTGAAATAATATGCTATTATTTTTACTTCGGCAATATACATAACACGGTCACTATATTACATATACAGATGCATATACATATGGATATCGGATCACTACAAAATTTATTTGGATTGGCGTCGGAATCACTTTATATAATCTTTAAAATATAATTTAAATCAAAAGAGATGATACAACCATATTATATATATATATATATATATATATATATATATATATATATATATATATATATATAATTGAAAGTCAACTTTAGTTAAAGGAAAAAATGATTTTCAGTAAGCTTACAATATAAGGGACGTACTCTACCATAATTGTACATTTACAATAAATAATTGGCAAAATATTTGAGCTCGCCTACCTTCACTCATCAACAATTATATGGGAAAAATTTACTATGCTCGACGTCTCTCATTTGATATAAAGATTCTAAATTAGGCATGTCAACGAGTCATGTTTGAGTTGGATTTCACAATTTCATCTTCAGCTTCATATTCGTCGGAAAATTCGATATCATACCCTAACCAAATATCTGAACCACTTATATTTCTCAAATTTAAATTATTTCGAGTAAGTTATAAATACTTACTAAATCGTTGAGAACAATAAGATTTTTTTTTAAAAAAAAATAGCAAATCAAACATTACATAAAATAACAAAATATTTGAAACAATTTATTTTAACATCATTATCCAACAAAATAGCATAATTTTATACGATATTTTTTTCATTATATCTAACTAATATACCTTCCTCTTTTCGAATCGAGTATCGGATTCTCCGTCAGATTCGAAAAAATTGTCATCCATATTCTAAATTTGAAACAGAATCTTAGATTCCAAATTCACTTATAATAAATATCACTCTAAGCTAAAAAAAAATAACTGTCCTAGTGAACAATCACAATACAAAGACATTAAATTCCTATAAATAAAAAATTATATTTCTAATTATGATTGAATAATTCCCGTATTAAAATTTAAATATTATATCATTATAATAAACAATATAATATGATAATTTTTGTTGCTGTCCCAAATTTCTCGGCGTATGATTCGTCTTTCCATAATTCTCCCCCGTCCATATTACTGTTCGATGATAATCCCGGGCCAAAGCCGTAATTTCATCGTAACACTGGGCCCAATACTGTTACAGGTATTTGATTCCTAATGGGTGTACATCATCGTACCATATATAATCGAATCAATCAGCTGCTGAGACTGGTCTGGCAAAAAGAAAAATTTTGAGAGGTCAATTGGGAGAAGACAGAGGAGAGATCCGTCACGTTTCCCAGTGGCGCGAATCGATCGTAGCAATGGGTCTCTTGGATGCTTTTCTCAATTGGCTGAGAAGGTCTCTGCTCGTTTCTTTTTTTCGCGTGCAATGCCTTTATATTGAATGAAAATCGAATCTTTCATGGTGATTCATTGCCGGGTATCTGAAATATTTTCGAAAGCTATGCATAAGTTTGTAATATGATTAGTTTTTAGCGAATTGGGTGAAGATGTACTGGGTTGGATTCTGGGTCGACCCCTGTTTCTGGTGTTTGTATATCATAAATGGAGAATGATATGTTTTTTGAAGGTTTTGCGTAGTGGTGTGTTTCGGTGCTGTTTTTGTTACTTTTTTTTTGTTTGATTTACTGAAATGATAAGAAGATTGGCGTATGCTTTGTGTGCGTGGAGCTTTTGATTTATGTTTGAGATTCGTGTGGGATTCAAGGATATGTGATTTGGAGGATAAAGTTTTGTGGTTTTTAGGTTAAATGGGTTGGATGTTATCATAAATGCTCCTTAGACCATACATCTTTGACTCAAAAGGCTATCTTATCATCTGTGATGGATTTTCAAATTGCTTCCATTTTTTACTAAACACCATTAGAGGTTGAGATGAATGGAGGTAGCGGGGCCCAAGGGGGTAGCAGGAGCAGTTGCCGCCTCCGTTTTTAATATTTTTATAGATTCATAACTTTTTATGCATGATACATTAACGAAAGCATGGCTTCGACTCCCTTAAAATTTACTATGATAGCTACATATATTGCTTGATGCTAAGGATTTTGTTTGGAGTATCTTGGGAAAAGGACAAGTGCGGCACTGAATGATGGATCAGTCACCCCAATTCAAAAGAAAGAAGCCCACCAAAACACAAAATTTTGAACCTGATGGAATATTTAATTTTGTTTGGAAGAGTTATTTAAAAGAAGATTTTGTTTTTGAATTTACAAGAACGCATTTTGCTTTTGTGGTTGCAGCCTCTTCTTCAAGCAAGAAATGGAACTGTCTTTAATTGGTCTTCAGAATGCAGGAAAAACTTCGCTCGTTAATGTTATCGCTGTAAGTTAATATATATTATCTTTTCATACACCAGTTTGCAAGTTTAGCATAAATTTTTCATTAACTTCATCAATGAACCGAGCTTTGCATTTTAATATTTTCCTAGACTGGTGGATACAGTGAAGACATGATCCCAACGGTTAGTTTCCTTCGGTTCTGTGTGGTCTGAAATTTTTAAAATTCAGTTACCTGTGATTCTATTCTGGATTATAGATGTATTTCAAAATATCTGTTTAGAGAATCTTTTATTTTTCAGGTGGGATTTAATATGCGAAAAGTCGTTAAAGGAAATGTCACAATGAAACTGTGGGATCTTGGAGGTCAACCAAGATTTCGCAGTATGTGGGAGAGATACTGTCGCGCGGTTTCTGCCATTGTGTACGCTACTCACGCCATCTTCAGTTTCTTATACAAGTGCTTTTAGTATTTGGAGGGCATTCATTTTAAATGAAACTCATATATTATTTTAAGGGCATTCATTTTGAATGAAACTCGCCACTTACTATGTTAATTTAAGACTGGAATAATGTTTCTTGACTTAATCCGATTCTTGAACATCTTCTGGTGCAGATACGTAGTTGATGCTGCCGATCAAGGCAACATCAATATCTCTAAACAAGAGCTTCATGATTTACTGAGTAAACAATCACTCAGCGGTATTCCTTTGCTGGTAGTAGGAAACAAGATCGACAATCCTCAAGTCGTGTCTAAACAGGAGTTAACTGATCAAATGTGAGTGGCAGTGTGTGTTGGGTGTACTTTTCTTACATAGTCTGTTTTGCGTAATCTAAAAGTAGGATAATGTCGTGCAGGGATTTGAAATCTCTAACAGGGCGAGAGGTATGTTGCTATATGATCTCGTGCAAGAACTCGACCAATATCGACCAGGTTATTGATTGGCTAGTGAAGCACTCGAGGTTGAGGAGCTGAGTATGAGTTCCATAATGGATTTCTATCGTTTTTCTCGTTGATACAGAATCTGTACATTCTTGATTTCTTTTTTGTCTAATTGGCTTGCTGCTTTCTTCAAAGTTGGCAGTGTTATGTATATTTAGTTACGTTCGATTCTTACCACAGAATAGTTTCATTTGGCTTTAGGATAAAATTCATTCTCTACTTGAATTGTCGGCGGAAACATATTTGTGTTGGAATATTTCCTTTGCAAGTGCAAGCTTGCGAGGAATGATGCATAACATTTCTTTTATATTTGTTTTTTTATTTTCAGTGTTTTACCTTTCAATTTATTTGAACTAAATTTCAAACTAGTTTGATACATATGTTAGGATAAACATGTGATATATAATATAAAGATTAATTAATTGCTCCACATAAAGATAAATTAATGATAAATAAGATGTATGATATTATATTTAATGTTTGGTATGATTTTAACAAGAGTGATTAAACTTATATATTAAATTGTAATGACAAAATTAATCTTATCATAATAAATTTTATAATTTCAAAGTTGTTGCTTGAATTTATAATTATATGTTCATAATAAATTTTACAATTACAATTTCAAAATCAGCGTTACAATTTTAAAAAATTTATTTGACAATTTAAATATCATATTATTTTTATAAATTTATGGCAAAAAAGAAAGAAAAATAAAAAAAATAATCATGTACTTTATTAAATTTAGAACTACATGTGACACTCATAAAACAAACAAAGTACTCAAAAATTTTGAAAAACAATAAACTAATATTGGTTATTTTCTAAAAAACCAAAATTACTACAATTAACAAATTAAAAATCCAATGCGTTCCAAACCAGGGTTTCCAGATCAAAGGATAGGGTTTAAGATTTTTATAAATTGAGGATAATTAAATTATTTGTGGCGTATTTTATTATTAAATTAAAATTATCACACATAATAGAAAGGACATTTTATCCTTCTAAAAAATTATTTATCAAAGACTCATGATATTATCATAAACTTTTTAAAAAAATACCAAAAATAAAATAAAAATAATTATTTATCATTCCATCACTTATCCTTACCTATCTATACCTAAGGGTGTGTTTGGTTGGGTGGATTAAATAAGGATAGATTAATAGTCCAATATTTATCGTTAAAATTTTAAGATGTTTTAATAATCATTTTGACCCGGTTTAAGATCCAATTTTATTAATCAAATAGTTATCCATAAAATTAGATCTTAAACCGGGTCAAAATGATTATTAAACAACTTAAATTTAACGATAAATATTGGACTATTAATCTATCCTTATTTAATCCACCCAACCAAACACACCTAAGGTTTAATTTAACCAAACTAAGTTAAAACAATCCCATAATAGAATTTGAATTAATTGAATATCATTAGATACATACGACAAATTTTATGATTATAAATATTTTTATTTAGCAAATTATATCATGTTTGTATAGAAACTCGATTTTTGTAATAATAATAATCAAAATTCACGTCTTAATGTGTTTTTTTTTTAAATTTATTTATGGGAAGAATAAATAAGAATAATAAAATTTTCTGAAAAAAAAATAGAGAAGGGAAGATAATCTTGAATGGTTTCTTTCATGGAGGCCTCAGCACCTCCAAACCTTCCAAATCCCCGACCGCAACCTAATCTCGAAGCCACAAAGCAGAAACTTTTGAAACATGGAATTCAACCAACTCCCAAAACTCAAAAAATCCAACCGGCGGCTCGCCAAAGAAGTCTCGAAGCAGCCCCTACCCCTTACGGATGCGCAAAAACTGGAGATTGCAGAAGAAACAATTTCCAGATAATCAAGTATGAGTACAAGAAGTTCGCGAAATCCATGAAAGAAAACAATAAAATGATGGGCATGCCTTGGGAGGGGTTGGAGAAGCTCCGGTTGAGAGAGCTGGCGAATCAGAATTTGGAGTGTGGTGGTGACAAGTTGAAGCCTGAGCGTTTTAGGGAGCTGAGTGATATAATTGAATGTGAAAGGGATAAATTCTCTTGGCTTTTGGATGATGATGTCGAGATTGAAGATGGATTGTTTGAGAAAAATTGCAGAGGTTGGGTCCCGCGTAAGCGCAGCGACGCTGAATAGATCAAGTTTCTGATAAATAGGTTTCTGTTTCTTGCTTAGTCATTTGTCATTTCCATTGATTTTCTTGCTGCTTATTGGGATTGCTACTTTAGGCTAAGTGAAACAGAATTGAGAATGAAAGATTGGAAATTCTCACGTATGATGAGACAGTCAGACAGACAGGGTTGCAGTTTACAGAAGGGCGGATACTGATGATAGTAGATTGTAGAAGGGCTAGGGTATAGAGGACAGTGGAGGCATGCATTGTCTGTGGTGGAATGGCTTTATAACTTGAAGGATTTTAGACAGTATGAGAGCAGGTATATTTTTTTTTTATGGAAAAAGTCACGATATTTGGTAACGATTCTGTTCTTGACAAAGATGGCCCTTTTGAGGCATTTTAGTAGAAGCGATAATTTGTACTTCAATTTTATGAAAAAACATCATTACCATGTCTTGAGCTCTTTCAAGAAACTCTGTGGACTTCTTGACACCTGAACGTTGCTTCTATGACCAAAAAAAATAAAATCCAATATTTTTTTCTATGTTAATCTCTAACTTCATTTTTCATAAATTCAATTCTTGTGAAAATTTCTGCAGATTGAGAAGCTAAGAATGCTTCATCCTGCTCTACTTTTGGCAATAACTTTCTCAGACATTAGATTGTCTGCCGTGAATGGTGGGCACGCTCAAGATTGCGTATCCATCTTTGAGCACTGCAAGACCCTCTTGGCTCCTGATAATGAAATCATCAATGCCACGTTGAAAGTTTGTGGTCAGAATGATATGTTTCATGAAGCTAAATAACTATTCGAGGAGACAAGGAAAATTAGTTTAGATTTAGATACAAGTGTCAAAGGTCATGTTTCTTCCCCCAAAAACGATGTATACACTTTTGGTTCTATGCTTGAGGCCTGTGCTCACTAGTGGGAGTTCTTTGACTATGCGTATAAAGAGATGACCCTCGCAGGTGAAAATATAGATTTTGCCAAACATTCTGCGTAATTATGGGAAGCATCCCTAGCTGGAAAGGTACTCTACTAGTTTACTCACCTATCTCTATCTTATTTCTGATCAAATTTTTCTGCTACCTAGAATAGGACCAGTGGTGGTAAAGAGGTTTTAATTTTCTGATACAGTGGCATTTACTGGAGCACTCGTTTGACACAATCTTAGAAGCTGGTGAGATACCTCCTGTTTCATTTTTCATTTCAGTGAAAGGTATGTCAAGCCACTGCTCGATGTGACTATAAACGAGCTGTGAGTATTATCAACTCAATGGCCCACTATATGCTCCATTTCAAGTTGGTTTTGAACAGTGGGTCAATCTCTTTGAGAAAAATGCGGATATGATTGATCGTGCCAATCTAAATGAGATTCAAGAAACCCTTATCAGTCGAGGTTTAGCGCAAGAAGCTACTGACTTAAATTTGTCCAGAGTATTGCGATACATATGCAGATCTCACGACCATGGTTCAATGATAGGTAAAGTTGCTTCAGATAGCTGTGATGGAGAATCAGATAGCAGTGAAAGCACAATCCTTCTTAACTTTTGCAATAATATTGCCGGTCCAGATTTAGCAGACAATGATTATACTCGTCAGGGAGACTCAAACGATAGGATGCGTTGTGCCAAAACAAGCTTTAACAGGGAGGATCAAGAAACGGAAGAGAGTGCCGGTGTAACAGAACTTGTTGAGCAGTTTTTGGACGATGATCCGGAATGGGACATATCAGAATCAGATAATAATGACCAAGAATTGGAACATGTAGAAAATGGAGAGGTACTGTCAGATTATGATGACCAAGAATCTTAACATGCTGGAAATGGAGAGATCCTGTCAAATGTCGGTGAGTTCAACTTTGAACTTGTAATACCTAAGAGAGGAGATGATTCTCAAGAATTGGGCATGCCTTCTGCATATGAGATTCTGGCATCTTGGAAGGATAATAGGAAAGCTTAGGGTGGATTCTTCGGATTTCTGCTTGAAGCTATTGGAGTTATGAGCTCTTTGTGTAATTTGAATTTGATCATTTTTGTAAATAGACACAATTATAAAATCAGTACTAGTGGATTTTTATAATTTAATTTGATGTCTGATCATGATTCACATGCGTTAGAATCACATCCAGTACTTAATAACCCACTTTATTAATTCTAACTTTTCCAAATCACTCGACAACAAAGAAGTGTTTTTTTACATGTAACATGCAAGGCAAGAAAATAAGGGACTGTGGGAAGGCGAGAAAGCTGTTACTATTATTGAATCAGTCAGTCAAGTTCCGAGTTCAGCTATACTCTGTAAAGATGGTCTCCACTGGCCTCCGCTGGCCTGATACCTTCCCAGGCCGCTCCCGATGATTGCTCCGCCACTGCTACTGCCGAGGTGGTGTACATCTTGGTGTTCCGTCTGAAAAAGTATCTGGCATAGTGAAAATTAACTTCTGAACTAAAGTCAACGATTCGCCTCAATTAAAGAGAATGAAGCTACCTTCTTGGAACAAGAATTTGCCGATTTTAGATTGGAGTTTGAATTGGTTTTCTTTTGCCCCGCATTAAATGCTCCTCCCTCCTGCAACGGCTTTCTTACTTCGACGCATTTCTTTGCAGCAAACCCTTTCAGCACATCTGTACATTCACGTTCAAGAAAGCCGAAGACTTGATCAAAAGAAACCAAACCCGGAAACTCAATACCAAATAAACTAACTCGAAATGGATAATCAACCAACCTTCAAAGCTGACAAGCCTGTAAACCTGTCCAAGAAGCAAGATATCATCAGGCCGGAGAAGCTTCAGCTGCCTCCCCGGAGGAGCACCTACGCTTTCACGGATAAGCGCCACGTAGTGCCCGGGGTTCGAATTCATGACCTGGTTGGCACACACAGGCGAGTAAATCCTCTCCACCTTATCGTTCCCCGGATGCTGTATCACCACCGTCGTCGTCGCCGCCTCCGCTGTCTGGCAGTTCCCCATGACTATATCCTACGAATTAATTAACTGGAAGTTGGGCGGTGGTTAAACAATAAAATTCAGTTAAGCATCTACCAAAAGAAATGCGACAGATGGACATAAACCCTTCATTTATAATCCATGATGACGATGAATCTGAAACGGGATATGAGAAACAATCAAAAGAAGAAGAAATTCTTCACAATACATCGATGGTTGGCGAGCGTATTAATTGGTGGAATAAATCATATATATAGTAGAAAGTGAAGGAAGAACAATAAAAAAAAACAAAATATGGAGAAGAGAATTGACGAAAGGAGCTAGCATTAATTAATTGGGTTAGACGTGGGATGTTAGATGTGCCTAACTGCGTGAAAATGGAGATGGCGGGCTCTAGCTCATCACCATCGCTTCTGGTGGGTGGGAGAGACGAGCCACTTCCTAAGTTTTTTTACATTTATTATCTCCATTATAAATATTATAAAAAAAAGTTTATTGGGTGTGTTTTATTTAATTTATATATACATATATACAATTCAAATTTTTCATGTGGAATTTTTAAGTGAAGTGATGTTATTTTAATTGTGTCAAGAACTTAAAATATATCAAATTATACCAATATTAGATTATTCGAAGTCGAAAATGTTTTTCGAGTGTAACAAAATATAATAATATTTTCTTCCTCTATTTTTATTTTTTTGACGACAATTTTCTTACAATCTCCTCGTAAAAATTTTGACATACCTTAGAACAAGGGAAACATAATCGATTTCGAATATTCTAAACACGGTAAACTTCATTAACAGACATATGAAATACATATGCCGAATATAGAGCTTTATTAATAGGGAAACATTAATTTACAAATTTAAAAATACGTAAAAAAAAAATTTATGCAATTATCAGGAATTTAAGGTAAGACACGCATGTAGCACCAATAATCGTTACCTAAATGATATTTATTTATCTATACTATTTTATAATATTTGAGCATTCTGTTAAATTAAATGAAGTTAAATATCTTATATTAAAAAATATATCGGTGAAGTTTTTCATAATTTTATCTCATATATTTCTTGTCATCTTATAATCATATATTACCTTCTATTCTTTTAATTAAAAAAATTAATAACTTTCATTTTATTTTATTTTTTTTAAAAAAAAAAAAAAACTAATTCCTTTTTTGTCTACGGATCACACCTTACTGTCACGAACCGCTAATTCTTAATATATTAATTGAGACTGACATACAGAAAATACCTTGTTACGGATGATGAAACCAAATTTAGAATTCCGTAAATACCCTTCTAAAATAACAACAAAAAAGTAGAAAAACTAATTTCTTTCTCACATAAACTCATTAATTTCATTTTATCAAGCATGGAAGAAAACATATGAAAAGTATTTTGAAAAATAAAAAAAATCTAATAAATTAGTATAAAAATGGTTGAGGCGAATCATGTTAAGTTGTTTGAATTAGCCAAAGGAATCGAACTAAAAAACATTATGCATATGCAACACGTAAGGTACCACTGGTTATAAATGAATTATTTCTCGATTTTATAATTATTTCGACGAATTTAGCTTTATTAACTAAAATATGAGAGAAGGTTCATAAGCAAGAAGTGTTTTTATATAAAAATAAAGCATTAATGACTTCGATTGCCCATCGGCCGTATAAGTCATTACTTATTATTGTAAATGTATTAAATTGTAATATTTATTATAGTAATTTCATTTTATTTGTTTTATGTTTTTAAGATATTAATTTATAAGCATGGAACATTACGCTTACTTTAATTATAAATTATTAAGAATGATTTTGGAATTGAATAATGTTGTTGTATTTTAATGCTTTTTTTAACCTTTTAAGTTGTTGGTGGGTTAGTGTTAAATGTTAATATTAGAAGAAGAATAAATACTAATTTTTAAACAGTAATAGTTTTTGAGTGGAGATAAAGTTACGAGGAAGACTCGATTGTTTACTATATATACGAACGAGTTTTCTGGTTTAAAATAAAAGGATAGAAATATATATATTTTTTTTCCAATAAAGCGTATGACTTTGAAATCATGTGCTTATTATAAATTTAAAATAGTTTTATTTTAAACAAAACATTTCACAGAAGATGTTAAATATTTTTTTTTTCCGTTCCCAGTAAGGGACCTAAGGGTACAAGCTTACACAAATATTATTATTATTATTATTATATTGACAAAAAATTGTGTGAGACGGTCTCACGAGTCTTATTTTGTAAGACGGATATCTTATTTGGGTCGTCCATGAAAAAATATTACTTTTGATGCTGAGAATATTACTTTTTATTGTGAATATCGGTTATTTGGGTCATCCATGAAAATGTATTACTTTTTATGCTAAGAATATTAATTTTTATTTTGAATATCGATAGGGTTGATCCATCTTACAGATAAAGATTCGTGAGACCGTCTCACAAGAGACCTACTCTATTATATTATCCCCAAATGCACACATTGAATGTATCCATGTTCAGTTGATATATTTTTTTGGGGGGGTAAAAGTATTATTACAAATTTTGAAATTAAATTTTTATGATTTTTAATAATTTATTTGGAAATATTAAAATTGTTTGTAGCTAGCGCTAACTATTAACCACCACAAATTAATACCCACTGTATAGTTTAATATATACTTTATATTATCTGTCTTCATGAGTCTCATGTTCTATATTTATATTATTTTAAATTCATTTTATTTTTTAAAAATATTAAATGTATAACAATATGTGTATCATGTATACAAATTTGAAATAATGATTTTGGAAGTAAATAATGTTTCACTATTTGAAAGGAGTTTTTCTAACCTCATGTCCTTTTAATCAGCGCACAGATTATACCAAAATTACACGATATACCAAAAATTTAGGTACGATATATTATTTTATACCGAAAAACTTTATATTTTTAAAATTTTATAAATTTATTGTTTTAAAATGTTATATATTCTAAATTTTTTATATAGGTATTCCGGTACATATCGAAATTTTCAAATTGTATACCGTTATCGTACCGAAAAATTCGGTATTGTTATCTACCGTACTGTATCGAAATCTTCGGTATACCAAAAATTCGGTATTTGTTCTCATCCCTAGTCCAAATCTCACTTTGTACAGGCATAATTATTTAAGAGAAGAAAGAAGTATATTTAATACCTCTAGGAACATAATTAATATTATGGTTTACCAAAAATAATGGTTAAAAAATTGGTCTCCATAAATTAAATGTTAAAATATAGATACAATGAAAATAAGAGCTAAAATTAATATCAATCGAGTCAATGCTCTGTATACAATAATTTTGCAAACAATTCAAGAAACAATATTTTTTTTATTGCGAAATGATAATAACTTTATTCTATAATAAATTGATTTTTATTGTATTTTGGGAAGCAAAATGTGTTTAAAAATAAAAATTATTAATCCTCTAATCTCATGTTCTTAGTAATAAGCTAGAAAAAAATTAATATAATATAAATATGCATTTTATTTTATTTCACGAAGTCTTTTTTACAAAAAAAAAAAAACTTCATAAATGTGTAATAATAATTCAAAAGTTGACTTGAGAATAATTGACTAATAGCAAAGACCGGTAATAATAATGCTTGGATAACCTTAGTATGATCGACTTTTCTATGTAAGGACTTTCGACGAAGTTTAATTTTGTGACCATTGTTATTTAACTAATTCTATATTTAAATTTAAACAATTTTATAAAAACAATTTGAGATCATTTAAGACATTATAACATTTAATATCAAATTATTATGTAATCAGCTGGCCTTCCCGATCCTAAAGGGTTATTTCATGCGTGTATTGGTTAACTCATGCTCTACTAAATATTTAAAAAACAAAAAACAAACGTCGACGTCGTCAAAAATTAAGAAGGAAAATAAAAAAAATAGGCTATGAATTGAATTTTGATATATAAACTTGAAATTTTGTGTATGTTTAAGAAATAATGTACGTAATTTAATTCATTCGTTTATTCATGCCAATCACTTTAAAGGGTCTAAAGTTTCATTTTAAGGAGAGAGGTCAAATATCCGCCTAGGTAACCTTACTACGGTCTCGTTGTATTTTCCCATCCATTAGGTAGATTGGGGGTGTTATTGTTTTGATATTTGTGGGGGTGTGATAATTGCTCTGATTCAGATAGTGATCTAATCGTAGTGTTTTGATAATTGTAAAATTTAAAATTAGAGTTGCACCATTATCATAAATTATATTTTCTGATACAATAACAAACACATCATCTTATAATCATTGTTCTAAAAATCGATCTAGTCGGAGCCTAGATGCGGGGCAGTGGCCGACCACCTAAGAAAATGGGGAGATGTTAGTCGGCCAGCCTAGGCGACAAGACTACCTAGGCGGTCCTGGACGGTCCTAGGTGATTAAGGCTTTTTTGTTTTTGTTTTAAAAGGTTTTTGGTCTTTTAAGATTAATTAAAAAAACTAAAGGTCATTTCTTATAGACCCTAAATGAAAGTCCAACAAAAAATATAATTTATTTGTTTGTTCTAAAACATCAATTTTATCATCGTATGCAATATAGAGTGGTAACCACTCACGAGGATAATTTTGAATCCAAATAGGAGGAATGTCCAACAATGCTATTGAGTTAATTTAAACAATGATTAATATCCTAAAATAAAACCTTCATTTTATTTTCTATTAGTGGTGTTACTCACCTTTATCTGTAGTAGCCCGAATTCCAAATTGGGTAATTAACGGAGTATTGGTGATTAAGAAGGTTTAATGTGTAATTTTGACCGAGTCATGATCGGACGGACCGAAGATGGTTCGGAAGCACCGAAGAGTTCGGAAGGTCCGAAGTGGGTTCGATGATTCGGACGTTCCGAAGTGGTGTTCGGAGGATCCGAACATGGCCTATAAATAGTGGTCGGATTTCCTCATTTTGACTCGCCAATTCAGAGAATTCCATAGCATTTCAGTCGTTTCTGACAGGTTCTAGTCTTGTTCCGAGATTTGGGCACTAGCGGGGAGCTGCTGGTCTTGTAGCAGAGCTGTGCTCTAGTTGGGAGCTAGCGGCATCAGCGGGCTAGCGACGGACGAAGGTTTGGAATTTTATCAGTATTTATCTCAGGATTATCTAGTCAAGTCTGGTAGATAAGTTTAGTGATGGTTTTCACTTGATGAATAGGCTTGGATTAGACCTGTTGTCTGGTGGTTCCAGTGGATTAGGATTGCTGTGATAGAGGTACGAAAGTACTATCCGAGATATCCTGGTTGAGTATACATTCTTATATGTGTTGCATGATTATGTGGTGCATTGATATATGTCATATGATGCATGCTATTATGTCACGTTTATTACTGCACGTTGCATTTCATGTTGAGCCGTATTCTCCTTCGAGATAGCCTTTACTGTTGAGCTGTATCTCTTTCGAGATAAGCTATATCTTGGGGCCGCTCAGCCCTGTCTTGTGGACGCATGGACACCGAGAGTACACAGTGGCCGACGGGTCGGGAGGGCTTCGGTGGTCCGGGACATTTTAGGTCCACGTCTGTCTTGTAGTGGATGCAGTGACCCAGAGGTGTACCGCGCGGCACTATCCACTTGGCGCCTCTAGACTGAGCATTTTGAGATCCTTTGTGATTCCTGTTTCTTGACTACCCTGGTATCATATCATAGCATGTGCATTTCATATAGGTTTGTATACTCATACTTTTGTACTGGGCGTTCTTATCGCTCACGTCCTCGGTTTTGTTTATTCTTGGACACCCCATTCCCACGGGGCAGGCCTCAGGTTGGACAGCTCAGGAGGAGCAGGAGGAGGACGTTGAGTAGCTGGTTGGTTTAGTTTATCGGTATTGTTTTGATTCGATATGGTTGTATTGGATATTTTATTTTGAGTTATTCTAGACTTCGATTGGGTTGTATAATTATAGTTGTCGACTTTTTCCGCTGTTATCTCTGATTATTGTTGATTAGGTTATTTGCATGCTTAGTTTTTGACTAGTAGGTGATTCTGGAACGGGTCACTACATTATCAAACAATTTAAGATTCTTAAATAAAAATTAAATAAAAAATGTTGAGTGCAATAATTATCTCTGCTTGGTAGAGCGATCGAATCGTGGTGCTTGTACTGCTATGCGATTTAAAAGATTTGAGTTGCACAATTACCACCAGCTATAACTTTTGGTAAAGCGGCAAACGCTCGGTCCTACAATTAGTATCAGAGTAAAGGTCATGGGTTCGATTTTCATTAATTGTTAAAAGTGTAATTATTGGGAGGGAGAATGTTGGGCGTAATAATTGTCCTTGCTTGGTAGAGCGAATCGTGGTGTTTATGCTGCTGTGCGGTTTAAAAGATTTGAGTTGCATAATTACCACCGGCCAGCTACCGCTTTTAGTAAAACGGTAGGCACTCGGTTCTACAAAAAATAACTTAAAGTTATTAATATATAATGCTATTAAATATTACAAAAGTTAACTTAAAAAACCGTCTAGCAGCTAGGCGCTAGGTCGTGGGTAACCATCCGCCTACTGTTTTTTAGAATAATTGATATCAGAATTAAGTTGATCATATGTTCGATTTTCATGGATAACAAAGATATGAAAAAAATTGTTTTGGTGTAATAATTATCTATAAAAGCGATTAAACATTCATGTTTAGGCTATTGTAAGCAAATACTTTGTATCAAAGTCAAAGTTACGATTTCCATTTTCATGTTAAGTGGTTCTATGATTCAAAATATTAGAATTATACGTTTGCTATTAATTATAATATTTCATAAAGTACAAACTTTTGATTTTACACTCTAAAGAGATGATTGTATACCTAGGATTGAAATGAATATCTGAAAATATAAGACGCTCGAGTCTATGTATGTCATGTGCAACTATCCATGGCACTCGTCGAACCACAAGTTCATATTCTATCTGTCTAATTAACTAGGAATTGTACGAATGTCATACTCAAATGGGATGGATTTAAATGTAAAACTTTGGCACAAATCTTGACCAAAAAAGTGGGCTGGGTTTCATAATTCTAGTAAGATTCTTGTTAAACTTTAAAGATACTTTTGACATTAATTGATTTGAAAATAAATTTTGAAAGCTTATTTAAATTGTACCATCTAATATAATCAAATCCCGAACAACCCACATCCACCCCAACCCAACCCGAGTTGTACTAAAAAAAATTGAATAACTAATTCAAAATATAATCTATTGATTAAAGATTTTTGTTTAAATATAATGAAAATTTTAAGAATTTCTGAATGTAATATAAACTAGTATTTCTTGGCACACAATGCATACATTCAAATTATACTTTTCTAATAATATTGTAGATAGACATATATTTTATAATGTTTGTAATAAAATTTTAATGCATTTAGAATAACTTTTTAGATGAAAACTGATATGTTTATTTAAATCTGAAAAAATTTAGCTAGGTTTGTATGCTAATGAATTTACAAAAATAGAGGTTCTTTATAATTTAATATTAAATAAAATAAGGATATTTTTGGTAATAAATGAGAATAATTGATCATGAAAATAAAGTAAATGAGTAATAGTACTCTGCATGTGCATGTAATTAAAGTCGGTTGTTTTTATATACATTACTAAAAAAAATTAGAAATTCCATCGGTAGCTTTTGACATTTTGTATTAATGATGGTTATAAATGATTGTTATACAGAAATTGTATTTATTTATTTTATTGGTGATGTATGGTTATAAATAAATAAATTGTATTGATTGTTTTGGTGTTGGTGTAAATTAGTATTATTTATAAATTGTATTGACTGTTTTGGTTTTGTATTGGTGAGAGTCATAAATTATTATTATTATAAAAATTAGAAATTATATTGATTGTTTTCCTGCTTTTTGTGTTGGTGAGCTTATAATTGTAACGAAGATCTTTTATTAAATTTCGTAGCAACAGAACTTCAATTGAAATATTAAAATCATAACATGCAAACTTAATTTCACAGCTGAATCCGATGGGAGCATTATTATTATACAATTTTTTTTTGTGAGATCATCTTACTGATTAATTTTATGAGGTTGATTTTTGTCGCAATCTAACTCATTCAAAATATTATTTTTTGCATTAAAAGTATTATTTTTCATGATAAATATGGATGAAGTTGATCTGTCTCACGGATTAGAGACCGTGGCACAAAAAATTTACTTTCATTGTTATTAGTAATATGTTCGAGCTTAACTTGATTAAAATTTGCAGTTAAATTCAAACTATCTATTTGATACTTTGAATTAAAGTTGTAAAAAAAGGTATTTGGATATATTATGAAGTTAAACAGCAACAAAGAGAAAGTGAATTGCTCAAATCATTATATCTCAAGTTGATATAATTAAGTTATGAGTAATAAAAAACTTTGAACTCTAGGCTAATTGTAATTGGAACTTATATTCTCAAAGAACATGAAGATTGCAGTTCCAACATGCATAAATAATTTTTGCAAAATAAAAAAAGTTTATCTCAACGTCTCTGCATCGACACAATACATCTCTTTTTCTTCGTCTCTCCATCTTTTAAATCGATGAATACTTTATTTTTTTTCTTACCTATGAAAGAAAGAAAAAGAAATACAGCCATAAACAATATTGTCCACTAGATTGCCTCTTGTTATACATTAATGACGGCTCCTTGGCTCATAAATGGCCTCTAGTTCTTGTTAGATCCGCCGAGAAGACCAAGAAATGCTCTTATAAATATACGGTTCTTTTCTGCATTTCAATAATAACATTTCTTGGTCGTTTCCTGGCGGCGGAGTGCTTATTCTAATCAGGTATTTCTCTGTCACTGGATTTTGTATGATAGTTCATACATACGCATGCATGAAAAAGGGCCATTTGTTGGTCTAAATCTATGGTCATTTTGTGATTTTATGCTTACATTGTGTATGATGATCGGCGGGATAATCAGAGAATGGGCAAGAACAAAAGGAATTTTGGATTGAAATCTTGCTGTGAATCAAATGAGAATGAGAGCATTTCTTCTCAATCAAGAGAAGGGAAAGGAAAAAGATTGTGGAGGAAAGTGAAGTACCAGTTGGTGGAGTATCATTCTTTGCCTGGGTATTTGAAAGACAACGAGTATATTCTGGGCCATTACAGGTCCGAATGGCCAATGAAGCAGGCCTTGCTCAGTGTTTTTACCATTCACAATGAGACCCTCAATGTTTGGACGTAAGCATTTCTTTTGTGCTTTTGCTCCCATTCATTAATCTTTGTTTCTGTGGAATAAGTGTGACCTTGTTTTGTGATTTGGTGATTTTGGTTGTGTAAAGATGCCATTTTGTAACATTTGAATTCTCTCTCTTTTTTCGCCTATAATGCAATAAGATTTTGTATTTGATTTTTCTTCTTTCTCCTGCTTTTTCCCAAACGGTATACTTGATTATAGCCATTTTACAGTTGTGGATAAGTAGTGAGACTTGAGAGAGTGTCAGGGTAGCGATCTTATTATAACTATTTGGAAAAGTGCATGCTTGGTAATAAGCATAAGGGGATCTAAAATCTTGGCTTGTAAGAATCAGGTTGTTTACTAGAAAAGGTCACTAATGGCCACACATGATCTCATATCCTCTAGCCACTAATGGTCTTTTCAATTTGTATGTTTACTGAAACTGTAAGATCAATCTATCATGGCCATATTTAGTATTTGCATCTCATCCTCGTAACGAAACTTTGGATTATGATACTTTTCTCTGCTAGATTGGGGGAAACTGAAGGTGTGGTCGTGATTGTGTGGTTGTGAGTATTTTCGTCAATTAGTGAAGTAAACAAAAGTCCTGGAATTGTTAAGAGTTCTTGGGTAGCTCAAAGATGACACGGAGTATTTAAGTCCAATAAATCTAGCTTGGAATGACCACAATCTATTGCCCTACTCAATTCAATGCTCCTTCAAGAACTAATGCCATTTTCGGTGTGATCACGTGCACTTCAATGCTAGACATGTTAGGTAGTCATGATATAGTCTCGAGCTCGAGTACTGGGGGACATGACTGTTTTTTCTTTTTCTTTTTTTCCCAACAAAAAAAAACACTGACATGTAGTTAGGAAACTAATTATTCACGTTTTGACGCACCCTGTTTGAGATCAAGAAATCGAGTTTCGACATAGTAAGCAATAGCTACTAAAATTGTTTCTCGTGGTTCACTAAAAAATATGTTCTGCAAGTAGTATTTAAGAGAGAGCAACTGTGACGGAGAATGCATGCAAGGTGACTTCTAAAGGATTAGTGGGGTAGTTAAGGTGCAACTGTACACTTGGTATACAGGTTACTTTATTCTTGGCCGTTGTTTTCTATCAAGTATTGATTAACTCTAACTTAAAAGTGAGAGGTTAAAAACTTTGCATGAGTTTGATTAAATATTTTGAAAATCATAAGCAAAATGATACTTTACCTTATCAGAAGTCACGCTTCTACGATCTGTTTCTCATGCGATGACGACTTTCACAATGACCATTTTATATATTCTTTATTTAATTGTCGTGATTTTTATATATATATTGAACTTGGCAAGCATGATTCATCATCTGCAGGCACTTGATAGGGTTCTTCTTATTCCTTTCCCTGACCATTTATACTGCTATGATGGTTCCAAAGGTTGTTGACCTACATAACTTACCCAACGTGCTCAAAAAAGCAGAGTTTCACCAATTACGAATGGAGCTCACAACTTGTATCCAATACTTGCCACACATGTCTGATTTCCAAACACTTCGAAAGGGGTTAAAAACTTCCTTGCATACCATGGACTTGATACCATCCTTGACTGATTTGCATATCATGGAACTTCTCAGCAACTGTTTACCAGAACGTCTTTCCCACAGTAACCACACCGATACTTGTGTTCTGGTATTTCTCAGTTCCTTTATCCAATTCACTGTTCTCCATCACGTGGTTTACTCTCTTTCCATCTGTCATTTTGGCAAAATAGGGTTGTGAATTGGTGTGATTAGTTCAATGTTGACATTTTCCTAGGTTCAAGTTCAAAAGAGCAGAAGTTAATATCCTTGTCCTACATTAGTTTGTGTGATGGATTTGATAGCAGTTTTATGTGGATACAGTATGAATTTTATTGAGTTGGACTAACCATTTTCATAAATGCGAAGTCGTTATTAGTGAAACATGCATTATGTAGTCTCTCTGTTTGCTTGACAATGAAAATTATTCTTTACATTATAATTTCAGAACACGTAAAAACATGTTTGCTCGCTCAATCTTTTGCAGAGTAGCATGAAGGATGACGTGTCAAACATAGTAGCACCATTGATGTTAAGGCCAATCACACGGTGGCCATTCTTCGCCTTCATGTGCGGGGCGATGTCTTGCTTGTTAGCAAGCAGTGCATGCCACTTGCTCTGTTGTCACTCCGAACGCCTATCCTACATCATGCTTAGATTTGATTATGCAGGAATATCCGCCCTTATAACAACCTCCTTTTATCCCCTTGTCTTTTATTCGTTCATGTGCTATCCTCTCTTCTGCAACCTGTACATAGGATTCATCACAATTTTGGGTATAGGTACGATATTGGTATCCCTTCTTCCGGTTTTCCAAAGCCCTGAGTACCGTAACTTCCGAACCATGCTGTTTGTTGGGATGAGTCTATCAGGTGCAGCACCTATTCTACACAAGATCATTTTGTTCTGGAACCAGCCGGAGGCGGTCCATACAACAGTTTACGAAGCCTTGATGGGCACATTCTATGGGATCGGAACACTTGTCTATGCAACGAGAGTGCCAGAGAGGTGGATGCCAGGAAAATTCGATATTGCCGGGCATAGTCACCAACTTTTCCATATAATGGTTGTGGCTGGTGCTTATACACATTATCGTGCTGGGCTCGTTTATCTCAGATGGCGCGATCTCGAAGGATGCTGATATAATTTCCCAATTCTGTCTCAAGTTTTATGTAAGGCAAATGCTGGTAATGACCTCGTAAGTCCAATTTCTTGTGAATCTATCGCAGCATATGACAGAATTAAACCATGAAACAGAACAAGTCCTGTAGCAAGTATCATGGGAGAATTCCAGTCTTTTCAAATGAAAATTGTTGGTGTAATGAGTGCTAACCTCCAATGCTTCTTAGGCTGTCATTTCATCCAAAAGTCGGCCTTTTAATTTAAATATTTCCCTTTTTTCTTAAAAAAATCATTAAAATCTATCAAGGTAATTATTTTATCACATAATAATTTAACGTAAACGCTCTTATGAGACTGTCTTGCGTGTAATATACTATTTATCTTAGGCGAAATGCGATCAATTGTGATAAATGAAATTGATTTTAATTAGAAATTAACTGTATATAAAATTCAAACATTTATTTGATAAGAACTATTACATCTAATTCTCTAAGTTTTGATATTACATACCCATTTCTGATTGCTTGGTTTAATTCCTTTACCTTCTTAGTTCCATTATTAGGTGAGCTAAGTACAGAAACAGATTAATAATAATTTTGTAAGATTAATCTATTTCTTACAATCAGACAAAAATTCAATAGTTCTGTTCCGATTGTTCTCATAGTCTGCATTTTTTTAAAAAAAATTACTATGAGGTTACATTATATATATATAATTATTGGTTTGTGGTGATAATATTTTAATCCAATAAAATAACATTCCCACCCTAATGCAAATTATTTATTAGAAGGAACTGGACAATAATTTCACTGGTGAGTCCAAATAGCATTTGGATAGGTTCGAAAGGGTTCTGTTTGACGAAACGTCAAAGCATTTTCTTATTAATAAAGCTTAAACAAAATAGTAATTAACAAATAAGTTAAAACTCCACTCTTTCAATATTATTTTATTTGATTTTGGACCATCACAAAATTCCAAAAAAACAACTCCATCTCTACCCGATGCATGCATATTTTCAAGAGAGTTACTTGCCTATTTTGTATAGGCCAATATTTCTCATATATTTATATATCAAAGCTAATAATATATATATATATATATATATATATATATATATATATATATATATATATATATATATATATATATATATATATTAAATTGTATAATCAGAAAAAAATTACAATTAACCAATGTTGGTCTAAGAATTATTTCAATAATAAGTGCTTAATAATATATACTATTTACCCGATTACCGTGTATGTTAAGCCAGTGTTATTATTTTCAATTATTGAATCATTCGGCCACCCATTTTAATGCCACATTTAAGTTACATAGCATTATATGATTATGAAGGCTCATTTTTTCAGTTCATTGGATTTATTAATTAAGAATTAGTGATATTTATTATGTCATTATTAGTCTCAATTATATATGTTTCTTTTCTTTCAGTATTCCAAATATATAATTCAGTTTCTTTTTTTTAAATGAATTAAATAAATATGAGGTCTCACAAGCCGTATTTTGTTAGACGGATCTTTTATTTGAGTCATCCATGAAAAATATTACTTTTTTATGCTAAGAATATTAATTTTTATTGTGAATATCGATAGAACGGATCCGTTTCATAAATAAAGATTCGTGAGACCGTGTGTAACGTGTCTTTTATATTTCTGCAAGATCGGGAGAAGGAACAAATGACTCTGCTTTATTTCATTCCTGCTGATCAAAGCTTGAGGTGTCGGTTCCAAAGATCTAACGTACGTCCATCAGCGCACTGAAATCTGAATTCACCGGCCCCAATTTCCGGTACTTCATATTACACTAAGCAACAACCGCCATTAAAGAACCTTCAACCACCAGCTTTCTATCTCCAAGTTCCTTTCGTCACCGATCACAGTTAAATACCACTTGTTTCAAGTTCCCTTCAGCTGTTTTGGAACTATTCATAGACTATACACACAGGCTCGGACAAATCTTTGTGCGAATATAGGGGATGGTGACGCTTTGATTCAGAATTCAAGGTGGTGGCAAGCCGAGTTTCATCGCTAACAGACGAAATTCACCGCGATGACGCGTATTTTGGAGGATTGGGCTTAAATTCAGTGGCTTTTATTGGTTTATAATGGTGTCCTCGGAGGTCTCACAGCTCCATAATCTCTCCATGGCCAAGTATAATGCTCGGAGCAGGGCCGTTTCGTTTCTTTCCGATACATTTCTCATGGTTGGCGCTTCCATGGTGGCTCTCTTAACCATCTGGGCACTGTGGTCTTTCTTCAGCCCGAATGCAAAGCAGACTCCGGCTTTCTCTGCTGACTTAGACGCTTCACACACCTCCACCGCTGCCTCTTCCGTGAGCTGCGTCGATTATGTTTCGGGACCTAACCTCCGCCATGATCCGCCGGATCAGAACTTCTACGATGATCCTACAATAAGATATACAATAGACTCGCCGCCGGTTAAGAACTGGGACGAGAAGAGAATAGAGTGGCTGAAGCAGCACCCCACGTTCGCCGCCGGAGTGCAGAACCGGATTCTGATGGTGACCGGGTCACAAGCGACGCCGTGTAAGAATCCCATCGGAGATTATTTACTCCTGAAACTCTTCAAGAACAAGGTGGATTACTGCAGGCGGCACGGCATCGACATTTTCTACAATAACGTGCTGTTCCAGCCGAAGATGTTCTCTTTCTGGGCCAAAACCCCCACCATTAAAGCCGTAATGCTCGCCCATCCCGAAGCCGAATGGATCTGGTGGGTCGATTCCGATGCCGCCATAACAGACATGGACTTCAAACTCCCATTAGAAAGATACAAGGACCATAACTTCGTACTCCACGGCTGGCTTAATTTAATCTACGAGACGAAGAGCTGGACCAGCATCAACGCGGGTGTGTTCCTCATCAGAAATTGCCAATGGTCGATGGATTTCATGGATGTCTGGGCCAGCATGGGTCCACAATCACCTGAATACGATAAATGGGGCGAAACCCTGAGCACTCTTTTCAAAGACAAGATTTTTCGAGAATCCGATGATCAATCCGGCTTAGTTTACTTGCTATTGAAAGAGAAAGAGAAATGGGGAGGCAAAATCTACGTCGAGGATGAATATTACTTCGAAGGGTATTGGATGGAGACTCTTGGCACATTCGAGAATATCACAGAAAAGTATATACAAATCGAGAAGGAGTCGCCATTGTTGAGGAGGAGACACGCAGAGAAAGTGAGCGAAGTTTATGCTACTGTGTGGGAGGAGTATCTCAAGGGAACTGGATATGGAAGAGGAAGTTGGAGAAGGCCGTTCATCACTCATTTCACAGGGTGTCAGCCGTGCAGTGGGAATCATAACCAGATGTATTCTGGGCAGACTTGCGTTGATGCAATGCAGAAAGCTCTGTTGTTTGCAGATAATCAGGTGCTGAGGAATTACGGGTTCGTGCATTTGGATTTGTTGGATCCCTCGGCGGTGAATCCTCTGCCATTTGATTACCCTGCTTGAGCTAGTGGAAAATCTACCAGTTTGTTTGATTTTTCTTTTTTTTTTCCTCTCAGGGGAAAATGATATATGATTTCGTTTGAGAAATAAGAATATACGTACATATATACATGTGTTTGTTACATTTTATTTAGTCATTTTCTCGTTCTGATTGCATATATATAATTCATTGAATTTATATGTAAAGATCTGGACACAGGTCAGATCGCTTAACCACCTGCTAGTATCGAACTATATCCAAATTCATGAACAAGTGCTAGCATATGTGTAGAACCACCTGCTAGTAGAGAAATATCCAAATTCTTGAGGGAAATGTTTTAAAAAGATAAACTTTATGTGATTTAATAATAAATGTAAAAACGTTACCCTCTGTACTTCTCGGAAGGAAGAGTATTAATTGAGGAAAGTATCGAGGGTAACTTTGGTATTTTCTTAAACAGTGAATTTAGAGAAGTAAATTAAAATACTTTTTCGTAATTGAATATTTCAAATATTTTATTGCAATTCGAAAACGATTTAACACAGGCGGAAGTATCTGAAGTTCAGGTATAAATTTAATTCGTGATAATTTTGAATTCATCTTCTATCAATTGAGTACTTGTATTTATAAATGTGGTGGATGATTTTTTGAAATGATATAATTCTTGCGGATAGGTTATTTTGTATTTATAATCGATATAGCTCTAATATTGGGAGTGAACCAAGTTTTTTTTTTTTTTTTTTTTTTTCCAATTATGATCATTTTCCACAAATATAATTATACAACATTTTTTTAAAGGAAGTTGGTGAAAAATCTCAAATCAAAACATTTCTTTGGTTTCACTTCCTACCCACAAAAATGTGGTACTATGTCATACAAAATATGGTACACTTCATGTGGAAATGTGGTACTAAAAAAATACCCAGGGACTGAACACAAAAAAAAATCGACGACTGGAGACTGAAGGCCAATTTTCCGTTTTTTTTTAATTACATGGGGTGAGGTTTTTCGACAACACTTAAAATCAAATCAAAGTCTCCCAATAACTATTACTTCAAATCAAATCCAAGCATTTTCCATATTCAGAGATGTTTATGTTATTGCAACATGAGCCGAATGGCTATACTAACATTCTCATTATTGGAATCTTTGGTGCTATACTGTATGAGTATTGCATGATTGGAATTTGGAAGATAAACAAAGTTCATGCACAATTTCAACAGACTCCCAACCAATCATTTGAGTCAATGATAGTGTTCCCTGTGGTGAATTCAATGTGACCACCCGTGTGTCTGGTGGGATTATAAAATTTAAAATACCATTGTGACTCACGTGAATCAAATTATCAGATTCATATCAAACACTTGGCTCTTCCGTAGACATGTTCTATACAAGCATGGTGGCTTCCAGATACTAAAAGGCACATATTTTGAAACAAAAAATTGAATATAAGCGAGAGCGAAATGCAAGATCTTAAAACTTAGAGCATTCATTTGCCCCCCTTCACAGACGAGCACAAAACCAAGCATCTCAAAGATACAGACAATTTGATATTGATACAGATGGAAAAATATTGAAAACCATAAAATTCAGGAGAGAAATCTACAGATAACGATCCTGGTATCAGAGTATTCAATTCTTTGAGCACCTTAATTTACAAAAATCGACCACATTGCTTTAATTCAAGCTACATCATCATTTCAGAATGATGACATGAATGTCCCAGGCCAAATTATGATGTCTGATCAGAATATACCACAACAATAGTCGGTTTTGCGCCAATCAACGGTTATTATGAAACCATGGCATTGGGTTCATTTACATCTCCCTCTGCTGCTGGCACCTCACTGAACATGTATTGACTTTGATATTCCATTAAATATTGAGTCGACCTCTTGACATCAAAAAATAGCTCGTATACTCTGCTAATGTCTTCAATTTCTACAAGCTTTCCCTTCCGTTTTAGGCAGGCCAACGCAGAGGAAGTGATTAGGTTAATAGCATATCTCAAAGAAGTATTCTCTCCAATTTTCGTCAACAAAACCTTAGCATCTTCTGACATTTCTACATCTTCCTCTTGACAACGGATGTCCAAGATTTTTCGAATATCATCTGCCGTATATGGTTGTGTAGAGATGATTAACAGGCGATCAAGAAAATCAATCGGAATACCATGCGGGGATCTGTAGTTTGTTCCTCGAATCGAGGTAATCCCTCTGTTGGTGGCAACAACAACTATAGGTGCCATATCATTTTCCAATGCACGGTTCAAGAAGGAAAAGCACTCAATGTCAAGCATGTGAACTTCGTCAATAAAAAGTACACCTGGCACAATTTCCGCTTTTCCTTCCTCCCTCCACTCGGCAACCTTTGTATCGATTTGTTCCCTAACTTCAGCCCGAATTTCACCGGTATCACCAGTGAACAAAGCTAAAAAACCCTGAGTTCTGAATTACGTGAGGACTGTTAGAGGTTAAGAGCAAGAGAGGACCATTATCATAAAACAGACAACAAACTCAAGTTATTCAAGATAAAGTAGACTGGTGACAATCTTAAAACAAGAGCAAGAGAGGACCATTTTCGCTTATGGAGTTCACTACGCACGTCTAGTTCCAGTTAACAAGCTATCTGGTACAATCAGATAGATATTAACCACAGGAATCAGGCAAACTGCAGCTGTGGCAGATGCCAAAAAGTAGACTGATGAAGGTAGCCAAGTAAACTACTTCACAATGGAAACCAATGTATTATGCTCGTGCACATGCATATGCCATAAAGTAGCATGTGAAGCAGGCAAAACCAATAGCCAATTTATGAAATGTCACAGATTGAGTTTCCCAAAAATTAACGCTAATGCCAAATCCTCAGCTAAAAGCAATGTATTTTTTTTTATTTGTTCTATTCCATTACATTTGCGCAAAGAATGTGACTAATCTAGCTGTTGATGTGTACCAAGTAATTCCATACAATTTCTTTAGCTTAAATTCAGAATTTAGCTCGGATATAAAGTAACACTAACAGTACGTGACTTCTAAGGGGACTCCTCTTTGTACAGTAATATTTCGCTAGGGAGAGCGCATATCCAACTTACAAGCTAGAAACAATGTACACAGGAAAAATCTCAACCAAACAAGGCACATAAGAATGAGCCAGTGACTTCATGACATTAAACATATAAATATTTAATTTCCATTACCTGCTGTTGATTACATCTATCTCGTGAAGGGTAACGCAATGCACAACCTCCTTCCTCTTTTGCAGCTCCCCGTCCGGGCACTGCACGAACTTGGTTTGCGCCCCCATGGCATCATAATCCCGCGACCTCGAGAATGATCTACCCAGCTTCGATATTTTCCCAGATGCCTTGTCAATTGCAATCACGTCTCCACTCTGCACTTTCTCCTTCCCCAACGCCTCGATCATCTTCACCCCCAAATCATACACCGTCTCCATCTCCGTCGTCTTTAGGGTCAGTTTCCCGGTCTTCGAAGCGGCCCCCGCCACCGCAGGGCGGTCAATTTGTACCTCCACCACCTCACCTTCAATCACCTCAGTTTCCTCCTTAATTCTAACCCCGATAGCTTTCCTGAAGGCCTGCATCAGCGCCTCAGTTTTCGACATCTCGAGGGAAAACAGTTCACTTCCAGCAAGCATAGCAAAAGGGGTTTCTTGGCCAAGGGATTTGGCCATGCCCATGGCGATAGCGGTCTTCCCAGTACCGGGCTGGCCAGCTAGAAGGACAGCTCGGCCAGCAATTTTTCCTTCCTGCACCATTTTAACTATAACTCCGGCAGCTTTACGAGCGGATGTCTGGCCGACTATACCCTCGGAGGAATATCGTGGTTCGAGGGCGGAGTCGAGGCCCAGGCCTCGAATATGGGAATGAGCTCCGATTCTTTCAATTCGGGTCAAATCTCGCATCTCGGAAAGCTTGATTTCCGCCATGTCGAATATGGTACAGTACCGGAGGAGGGAGGGAGAGATAGGACAGGGGTTTAGGGTTTTGGTCTTCAAGAAACGTATATATAGAAGCCCAAATGGCCTATTACAAGCCCATTTATCATCTTATGAAACCCAAACAGCTTCCGACACACCATGATATAAGAGCCCAACTGGCCCATTAGTTCAAATGTTCAGTTAAGTTCGTTCGACTTATTTAATTCTTTTTCGTGAGGACACTCTATTCGATTGCATAATATAAACCTATACATAAATGCATAATAGTTAACTTTTCAAAAATTTGTTATTTAAGATTTGACTTTTTTAAAACAAATATTTTTTCCTTAATATAATGTGCAATATTAAGTGAGATCAAGGATCATACCTACTGGTGACTTATGGCTCATCTGACATCAAAGTCTTAAATTTAAGACGAGATTTAGGTTTTATTCTAATAGGTGTTACACTATTTTATTATATTTTTATCAAAACAATTTTTCTATATAAATGTAAATAATTGTTACGAAATTTCTAGAATTTCTTTATAAGTATTTCATATATATTATTAATTTAATTAACTTTAGTTTTTTTTACATATTTCTAATTTATATATATGCAAATAATTTAATCATTTTACTCGAGCAACTCTGATAAATCACAAACCACACAGCTGCATGTATCCGTACATTAATCTGAATCAATTTAACCAAACTATCCATGCATACAACAATTCCCATATAAGGATAATAGTCCAAATAGTTTTATAAGATCGTTCATTTTGTATTTGCTCATGTAAATTATGTTGTGTTTTGGTTTTTTAATCAATTTTCATCGAGTATTGACATTAAACACGTAAACATTTATCGCTTTCATATTTGAAGTGTCAGCTTATATCAATATTTTCTGACGTCGTGTAATTACTTCATTAAAAAAACTAAAATTAAACCAAAACATAACATAATTTAGTGACCAAAATCCAAAACTGAATACTGACAAAGACCAAAAGACGAAATGAGCAAATTTATAAAACTATTTTGAGTATTTTCACGAACATATATGCAGTAGGCCAATTATATATATATATTTATTTCAAAATTTAACATTGCTATAAATATTGATTGTTGGCCTCGTAACCGAAAAGATGAAATACCCATTCATCCAATCTTTTTGTATTTAACTTTCGTAGTAATATCACGATCAACACTCGCAATCTTTCTTCGTCTAGTTGCTGTGGAGCATATACCGTTCGGACGAACCACCTCCGATTCACAACACTTGTATTCGTCGATCCGACCAATCTGATCCAACTGGCTGCGAGGCGCGGCAGATGCCATGTCTTGTCTACTCATGGGGTTTGTCCTTCTCAGGTACTCGTCTGAAGTCGTACTGTGACTGGAATTGAACGAGCTTACGCCCACGTTTCTTGGCAGGCTTCCTAGCTGAGGAGTCGGGCAGCTAATGGAGCTGCCGTAGAACACATGCGCGCCGCTTCCGGACATGTTTCGGACGTACAAATCAAGGGCTCGGGTCAGGATCTTGATTTGCCCCTTCATGCATCGAAGCATCTTGCTCTTTTTTTTGAATCCCATAATTGTTTCCTTTGGATTAGGTAATGAGTGGATGGTGTAGCGTGATTTGAATGAGAGAAACCGGAGGAGGAGACGTTATTTATAACACATAACTTTGTGCTTTGTATAAAATAATAGTAATATTAGTATATTTAGTGAATTGGTTCTTATTTATAATATAAATATAATAACTATCAATTTTGCAAGTGCCTGTGGTCCTGTGGACCAACCATAGACATGTCGGGGATAGGGATGTATTTATTGAAAAAGGAGCCAGAGCAACGCATCCATAAAGGCGTTATAGTTGACTCTCTTTTTTCTATTATTTTTATTTATGGCTTGGATCACGTGATTGGAGGAAAAAAATATAGCAATTGTAAATTTTCCCAGAATATTTAAAATTGAAATAGATAAAAGTAATTTGTTATTTATTTGTGAAGCACGATATATATAATGTGAAATATTTAAATGGGATCGAGAAAATTATAAACATCTTATTTATTTATTTTGTTAACGTTCCTCTGCCATTTATTATTATTATTTTTAGTTAGGAAAAAGATTTTAACACAATGAAATCTCTAATTCAATATTTCATCTTAAGGCCAAATTTAAGATTTTGGCAGTGAATGATATACAAGTGATTGATGTTCCTGTTGTCATTTAAATTTGTGACTAGATTTTATGTATACTTCCCAACAATGATATATTTTACTAATAGGGTTTTATCTTGCATCATCTCGAACAAGTGGTAAGATGAAATTTAAAATTTTGACCGAAAAGGGGAAAAATGGGTGCTTTCTGGCCATTTGAACTCGCTCACTGTATATTTATCTTTTTTTAATCACACTCATAAACATTCAACAAGAATAGTAATCAATACGAAATACATGTATCATAAAGTTCCCATAAACAAACAAATCTTTCATTATTCTAAGACAATCAAGCTCGTTATCACTTGATTTGTCTGTCTATCGATCTGTTTCAGGCGATTATTCCACATTTGGAAGCATAATTTTTGTGATTTATCAAAAGTTATATATGTCGAAATGACTTCAAGTTGAAGTTGTTCGAATTTTATCACCGATTGACTATGTCACACGAATGACAAAATGACTTGGTTATGTCATCGATCAAGAAAAATATGTCCAGGAAACTGATTATATAAACATAATCAATACTTTCGTTTCCAAAAGTAGGAGGCTAGCAATATTGAAGTGACTATATACTCTTTCGAAACATGAATTTCATATTTTGTTTAGATAGTCTTTGGATTATTACTATTTATTTATGACATATTGATTTTGTAAAATATATTTTGTCTATCTTTTATTTCTAGAATTCATATTATTCATATTATCATATTTATCGATAAAAAATATATAAATATTATGCTTCGAGAGCACCATTTTTTGTCCACACATCTCAATTCTCAAACATAAATTTTTTTAGGTCCGCCACTACATGTCAAACTACTTATCAGCACTCTTGATCGTGAAACGTTAACAAAATTCTTTACATGTGCAATGGGAATGGGATTAATTTTAAAATTTTAATAATCAGACAGGGACGGAGACGGAGACGGAGACAGAGACTGAGGCAGTGGGGGGTGGTGGCTGCAACTCCTCCTCAATTTTTTTTAAAGGGTAGGGTGTTATAAATAATTTTATTATTATTTTTTTCCTCTCTAAAATTTGTTATTGCCTCTTTAAAATTTTTAATATATTTTTTTATCCCCCAACTTTGTTTTTCTGCTCCTACACTCAGGGATCTCAATTTTTATTATTTGTACAGTTGGCTTGTTGATATATAACGTACGTATATATCCAACTATATATAGGCAAGTTCGATTCTGGGTGTAGGGGCAGTGTCCACACCCAGGATCAATGGCTGGATTCCATTTCATGGGGAAATTTTTTTAAAAAAAAATAAAAATTGGGCCAGAAAAAATTCTGGCCCTTGGATGTACACCTGCAGGCACTGCCTGCAGGGGTAGGAAAGAATAAACCCTATATTAATGAGTGCAAAGGCAAAGGTCAACTTTAGTTTTGGATATCTTATTTATTGTTTCATTTTCCATCCAAATTTCACAATAATTCTATGACTATAAATCGTGTATACGACTCAGCAAATTGTAGGGCAATAATTAAGTTATTTTAAAAAATAATAATAACAAGGGAAATAATTAGAAATATGTCGAATTTTGGGGACCCTATTTATTTTGTCATCTTCCTATTAATTTCTAACTGCTGGGCCGGTGTTGGATAGTATGGAAGCCGCGCATTAACTCTTGATGTAAGAAAATTAGCATCATCAATAATATATATATATATATATATATATATATATATATATATATATATATATATATATATATATATGGAACAATGTATATAAAAATCTCACGCTCTTTCTAACATCCAAATTTTATTTAAAGGAAAAACTAATTTTTTTAAAGTAATCAAAATAATCCATCATTTTTTAAGGTATAAAGGTGATAGATTCAGTCATAACTAATAAGTGGTCATAATTAAAACAAGTATATTTGCATACGTTGTGTACCTAAAATAGTTGATGTAATACAATTTTATATATTTTAATTGATATTTTTAAAACAACTGAAAAAAATTACTAAAAAATATAAAATAAAATTATACATGATGGATTATTTTAAATAATTTTATACATGCTTCTGTTTCCCCGGGTAATCATCATCCATCTCAAACAATATCCTACCAACTCTTGCAGTTCAAATATTTTTAGAAAATTTAGGATGAGATCTGAACGAAGAAAGCTCCGTGAATCAGCACTTCTCTGCACCTAAAAAGGAGCCTGAGCCGAAATTTGCTTCTCTTAGCCAAAAGTTGCAATCTGCAACAGAGCATAAGCCGCAATATATAACTTTTGAGATTTTTTGCTGCTATATTTGTAATGTTTTTTTTTCATTTGTACCAATTTGAAGAGTCAATCTCACACTTAAATTCCTTGTTAAATGGCTTTTTTTTTTATGATGATCTTAATTCCAATTGTAATATCCATGACCGACCTTCAAATTTTGTAACGATACGAAAAGGTTGGGCTTTGGGCCACAAGTTAGAATCCAGGCCTTGCATTGTCCACTTAAATTCGGGTCATAAATTTTTTAAATATTATTACATTAGTGCATGTAAATTTGTATTTTATCCATGATTTCTATTTACAAACCATGTGGCCCAGTTTGGTAAGCTTGACTAAAGATGGATTGTTTACTAATCTGTTGTTTGCTTTATTTTTTTAATTTTACATTGATTATTTGTTAGACTATTTGACTGTTTGAGTTTGACAATAAAACCATGAAATAAAGCAGGATAACAATTATCCTTCTCCACTTTTGAAGTTTAATGACAACAATACCCCCTATTGTGCATTAATATATTGCAAGTGGGTCTGCTGCCATCATTTTCCTTATTTCTTGAATGAAGCCGACCGATGCACATTTGTAAAGAAAAGGAAAGTTCCGATCTGTAGCTCCTCGTTTGTGAAGACAGATCCGCGTATATCTGAATCTTTTACGAAGGTAAAATTTCAGGCGAACACATTTTAAGCAACGTGTGAGTATTGATTTTGTATCTGATGCATAAATTCTTTCCCCGTTGATACATGTGATGAAAACTGTCCAGTGATGATAAATGTGGGTTTGTGTTTTCGATTTTTGGTACAAAAGTGTGTAACAAAGTGAGTAATCTTGTGCTGTCGTTTGGATGGTATGTTCTTTGATACTGTATATTTTATTTTGGCCTGAATCCTGCGACATTTTGCTCATTTCAGATTTTTCGAGAAATTCGTTGTCAATTATTTATCTGGCTCTTGTTAAAAAAAAAAACTTTCTGAAGCTTGTATAACTTTTTTTTCTAATGCTACAGCTGAAATTGATATAAAAGAGATACTAGTTTATTCAATACGCTTGTGACTTTACGTATGTTATGTATTTTCTTGTTCTAACTTTTATTACATTTGGTAAGTGAGTCTGCAAAATGGATCGTAGACATGATAACATTAGAATTTGCCTGCTGCTACACCAAATGGTGGTACGTACTACTTTTATGGTATGTCTTTTAATACGCCATCGCACGAGATGTATCGCCAAACGACGTCGTCAAACACGTACAACTGCCGCTTCATACAGCATGACAGGAAGAATCACTGCACAAATGAACCATTTGAGAAGAATTATCGAAACCGGAGATGTTGAATGTGTGGTGAATTTGAGGATGAATAGAAATTCTTTTGCACAACTATGTTACTTGGTAACCCACGTCGGCGGGCTTCAACATTCTAGATATGTTAGGGTTGAAGAGAAAGTCGCAATGTTTTTGTCTATTTTGGCGCATCACAAAAAAAACCGAGTCATTGGTCATGATTATTTACGAAGTGGTCATACAATCAGCAATCATTTCCATGAAGTATTGGGGTCAGTATTGAAGTTACATACTATACTGCTCGTTAAGCCTTCCCCAGTCGACGAAACATGCACCGACGAGACGTGGAAATGGTTCAAGGTAATATGAACATTTGCTCAACACTACTTGTTTCAAATGTCATAATTAATGTTCTTCGTACACTACCTTACAGTAATCGTCCTGATAAATGTTAATCCTATTTATGTAACTTATTTTTCAGGGTTGTGTTGGTGCGTTGGATGGTACATATGTTAATGTTCATGTGCCTGTATCAGAGAAGGGAAAATACAGAACCAGAAAGGGAACCATTGCCGTGAATGTTTTGGGAGTGTGCGACCGAGATATGAACTTCATTTATGCCCTCTGTGGTTGGGAAGGATCGGCAGCCGATGCTCGAGTTCTTCGTGATGCTTTATCACGTGACGACGGACTAAAAGTTGAAAGAGGTAAAAATATTGTTTTGTATTGTGATGTTGTTTCACCAATTTTCCTTTTTGGATTCCCTTTTCATTATTGTTTGAAATGGTAATTTATTAACAAACTATAACATTTCAATGGTAGGTTGTTACTATTTGTGCGATAATGGATATGCAAACGTCCAAGGATTCTTGACTCCGTACAGAAGAGTACCATACCATAGGGATGCTTGGGGCAATCGCACAACTGCTCCCCAGAATTATAAAGAACTCTTCAATTGGAGACATAGCAAAGCTAGGAATGTGATTGAAAGAGCTTTTGGCTTGCTTAAAAAAAGATGGGCCATTCTTCGAAGTCCTTCTTTCTACCCACTTAAAACTCAGAACAGAATCATAATGGCTTGCATTTTGTTACACAACTTTGTTCGAGCTCAAATGCCGGATAATCTTGTTGACGAGATCGGCGACGAGACATTAAGCCCAATGCCACCTACTGACAATTACTTTATTGATGATTTTAATTCCTCCGATGCATGGGATATGTGGAGAGATAACTTTTCAATGTCGATGTACCACAACTAAGACAATTGTTATATTTTGTTGTATCTTGATTGCAAACTTCATTGTCTTTGATCGTTACATACTACTGTTGTCTTTGAAAACATTTGTTTTGTGACTTATGTATTGGATGAATTATAGTTATCCAAATTATGGTCTGAAGTTTGTTTATACATTTTCAAATGTAATGTTGCATCTCTGACTATAAATTGTCACGTATAATGTTTAACAGGTTAATATAGAATAAACATCTGACAGAATGGAAAGCACAAGTGTGACATCGAAAGGTAAAAAAGCAGATAAGTTGCGACGTTGTTGGACAGCCCCTGAGGAACAGGTTTTAATTGTCGCATTGAAAGATATAATAAGCAAGGGATATAAAACGGAGAACGGATTCCGTAATGGCTATTTACCTCTATTGGAATCTGCACTGCGGAATGCATTCAAAGATTCGGACTTACGTGGGCATCCCCACATAACTTCGAAAATACACGTGTGGAAGAAACATTATGGATGCTTGACATCAATGCTGGCAAGAAGTGGTATTGGTTGGAATGACACAGAAAACATGATTGACGCTACAAATGAGGCATGGGACGCGATACTAAAGGTCACAAAGTTATTTTTCATATCGTAACTTTATATTTCATATGTATACGTTGTTAAGACGAATATATTACAGGTTGACAATAGTGTTCGAGTATTGCGCCCCTCCCAAAACTTAGGCTGTTCACCAGATCAACATTGACGAGGAAAATCTGAAGCATTTACAAGAAATTTCGTAATTAAAGCACAGAGATGTAAAATGGAAAAACAATGTAAACATATTTGCTAATAAATAACTTACCCATTCACATGATTCTGTTGTATGTACGAGTGTGATAACGTAGGTGCTCATATTAGCAAACAAAGAACTCAATATAAAGACTCAGAAATTACACACCACATATATGTCTCATACGTCAAAAGATATGGAATTACATTTGTTACACTTAGACAAAACAGTTTGAAGCCGCCAAAATAACATATACAAATAATGTAGTAGATCATAATTTAAATAGAAGGACTACAATAAGGAGCAAAAGAACGCATATCAACGCGCATATGAACCCAAAACAACAACAAACATGATCACGTGAGTATGGTGTGCTCTTCATGCCAGGATTTGGTAACTCATATCTTGTACGCGAGATGCCACGGTCCATCTTAGAATATTGATTGCTGTCATGTGGATGAGCTTCTTCCGCTTGACGAACATGTGGCCCCGACGATGAGTTCCTTGACTCCTCATTACAAAAGGTTTGGGTACTAGTATTAGATGAATGATCTGCAAAATTAGTTGACTTATGTTCTGATTTATACGGCTGTTCATACGTGGGTGTTACATTCCTTCCATGGTACTCAAGATACCAAGAGAAACTGTTTCGATGTTTGAGACCTGAGGGACAAATATAGTAATAGTGACCAGGACGAGTAGAGTAATCCCCAGCTTTCCGTAATATCATTACCCTGGTGCCACAATCGCACTGTGGTGGTGTCTTGAGTTCCATGATACCTATAAATCGGTACCTAAAATTTGAAACATTCGTAAAAAGATTAACAAATTCTACTCAAATGGGACCAAATTTCCACTGTAACGTTTATGTACATCTTTGTCTGTCATTATGTTTGGAGAAAAGATTGGATTCGTGAAAATAGTGCGAACAAGTCTCAAATTGGAAACACAAGCAGTAATCTTTCTACATAATACTATTGGGGAATCGTCAACGATGCATCAAACATTGTTGACACAACAAATTACGCGGAAACAAAACTAAAAAAATTAACTCAACAGAAACATAAGAAATTTAATACGCGTTCAAAGCGCAAAAAAATATCAGTTCCGTTTGAGTGAAACTCGGTAATGAAATAATACGCGACTTATAAATTTGGAAATTACTCACAAGAAATTGAAGACGCAGACAGATCTTGCTTCCGCTGGTTCGAACGACTTTTGTATCTATAATTTCTCAGATAACCTGTAAATACAAATAATCAGAAGAAGATGTTCGTGCTTTATGTTAAAAGTTCGGTTCAGAATAACATGGAAGCTCACCGCGTTTCTCGATCTTCCCGGATGAAGAAAATGGCGAGGGTTTCCACAGCACGGCTTTTATTTTTGACGAACACGCTGCTAGGTTTGGGGATAAGTACAAAGTCGTGGGAGAAATATAAAAATAATAGATGAAGGGTAATTTGGTCAGAATTAATTTTCCATGATTTTATCCCTCTTCTTAAAAACACACCACACATAATATTATATATCTCTCAAATTACATATCTTATCCTATCAAATATTTATCATTCAGATTATCAATCATTCAATTATCACATCCTAAATACCAAGCGAACCCTGTGTGTGGTGAAATTGTGTGCAAGTATGTATATAGATGATAAACATTAAATTTGGTGTGAACATGAGATTTGAAGTGTAAATGAGACCGCGTTTTATTTATTTTTTCGGGAACTCGCAACCATATTTCGGTTTGTACTGAATAATCATTCGAGTTAATACAATAGCATGCAAATTACATTAACCAGGTAAATCGTATCGAGTAAGTCATGTGTGACAAGATCGAAATCCTAACTAATGATCAAATGCTCAGTTATTTTACCAATTCGAACATCCTCTTGAGCATGAATCACCACTGCACAAAACTTTTGAACTAAAGTAAAGCAAAACATGACAAATTTCAAGAAATTAAGCATACCCATGATGTAACACATTAGTCACGCCCCTTAGACTCATACCTTTATGCCATGAGATGGGTGGGATATCAACAAACTCACTATTGGTCCGACATGTATTTCTATCAACAAATTCTAAGATATTTACCATCCATCATAAAATCATCAATACGTATTCTTGCTTCTTCCGGTAGGTGTGCAACTTCTGCTTTTCGGATAAACCACCACCGGCTTGTCGTCTACCCCAAAATTGCAACACTTGTCTTCATCAATCCGACCAATCGGAACCGAATGGCTGCGAGGCACAGGCGCTGCCTGTGCTCGTCTTATCATCGGGCTTGACCTTCTGGAGTACCCATCTAAACTTGTAGCACGACTCGAATTTGACGAGCTCACACTGGTGTTTCTGGAGATATTCCCGAGTTGAGGAGTTGGGCAGCTCATGCCGCTGCTGGGCATGTTTTGAAAGTACAAATGACGGGCTCGGGCCAGAATTCTTATTGGCCCCTTGATGATTCGAATAAGCTTGCTCTCTTTCCGACCCTTGATGCCCATAGATATTTTTTTTTTCTCAACCAATTACAAGGAATTAAGGAGTGAATCGTGTAGTTTGGAATCGGAGGGGAGAAACCGGAGGAGTAGGCTGTATTTATATCTGTCGTGGACTTTTATCTTTTGGATAAAATAATAACAACAATAATTAATATAATATTGTTTGAGCGTAAAATTTTGACCGTAACTTTATTATAAATTCAAATATATTGCATTTTGGCCTAGAACGTTTATAACTAGAGCATGATACGGTCGGCATTTCCATCTTTAAAAAAAAAAGATAGCAATTCCAATGTTTTAGTTAGTCCAAAATATCATGATTTATATCTCCAAACCTTCAAGTTTAAAAATAAATTAAAACAATAATAACAATTAATGATATATAATTTCATAAAATTAAATCAGCCTTAAATTACGAATATTTGTATCACGGGCTCATGTTGATAGCATGCCGCAGAGATAAGAGCAAATGGAAATGGAAAGTCAGAATGCGTTTTGAATGACGGCAGAAGGTGAGTGCAAATCTTAATTTTTTATATAATTTAAAGTTTTCAATGCAAGTTTTTTAGTGATTCATTGTCCATCCAAATGCGAATTAACTGTACAGAGTGTCACTTATATATATATATATATATATATATATATATATATATATATATATATATATATATATATATATACAATTTTGATATCCTGCACACCTACCGTGCACACCTTTGTGAGCACCGATGGATATAGAAAAATTGTGCATCCAATGGATGAGTGACACCTCATCGGTGCTCACAAAAGTGTGCACGGTAGGTGTGCAAGATATCAAAATTATATATATATATATATATATATATATATATAATATATATATATATATATATATATATATATATATATATATATATATATATATATTGAATTGGCTTAACTTGAATTTATTATGTCAAATCTAATCAAGTGATGCCACCAATTGCATTATATGTCTTGATTTTTAAAAGGAGAAGATGGAAGAATGTGTATATATTTTATTCCTTTCCACTTCCCAAAAGTATATATTATACTGAATCGCTATTTTTTATGGAGGGAAATTAAGGAAGCATTTGGATTTGGAGACGAAATTTGTTTCCATCATATATTATATACACAGATAAGTAGCAATATATATTTGTTTCACTAAGAAAATAATTTATTAACATACTACAATCATTTATAACCAAAGTTTTAAAAAGCACAAGAGTGCGACGAAACGTCACGATTGAACTCTTCGTTCATTCGGCGTGAGGAGAACCCACCAATAAATGCTTCAAATCCCTCGCATAACAGATCTAGTGAGAAATATATCAAGACTTAATAAAACTTCATCGATACATCAAGAAACGGGTGTATACTTGTTTTGAAAATTTTTAAATCACAACATAATCTTTAAACAAAATCATGAATCAATCAAAGATATAATACATTTTCATCAATACGTCAAACGAACAGTTAAAATTTGTCTTATCATTTCATTGAGATGGTACGAAGACGATCACGTCACTTGGAAGATACCTCGATCATGATCAACATCGATGTAAAACTCGAAATTCCAGCCATATATCCTCGTCCAAGCCCTAGGAGCCTCTCCTCTCTTTCCTTTTCTAAACTTTTTACGTGAGCTATGGGGTTGGGATAGGGTTTTTCTTCTTTTTATTCAGATTATAAAAGTGCTAATTTAATACTTAAAAGTGTAAATAACTTTTAAAAGTACATTAAATTAAAATAGATGTGCTAACTTTAACACATGAAACAATAAACCAAAATATTTAAAAGCGTTAATCTTTTAATTAAAAGTGCATTCTTTAATAATAAAAGTTGTGGGGAATTCCTTCAACTTGTAATGTGACACAACCGACTTGATTATATTTTTTAATTTGTTTTACATAATAATGTTTTCGGTAGAATTTCAAATCAATTTGTGGCCATTTTGTCATCATCAAGACAGATATACAATATTCTTCAATAATCTAATATCTTCTACAGATGTTTTGCACTTAAAAATATACTATAAATATAGTGGAGAATTAAAGTGTGCATATTATCCAGTAGTTATTAATAACATATAATTATGAGAAGGTTTCTGGTAATTTACCTAATTATGTTTAGCGAAAGAAAAATTTAAATACACTTATACCCCAGATCATTATCCATTTACCGGTTGTCAAGATTTTCTCTAAGGTTTTGCTCGGATGAAATTATTTGATTTGGAGAAAATTGTTTGAAAAATAGATTTGAAATAACACCTGTTTTGTATGTATTTCAAATCTATCATAATTATCATTATATAAACATAAATTAACAAATTTGTGGATTTGAAATTTACGCAATATAAGTTAACTTAAATAATCAAATAAATATGAAATCCATTGCTTCAAATCTCTCTACCAAAAAAAAGGTTAGAAAGCGGGTTCTCCTATAAATGACATGTGGCAGCTCGCAATAAATGTGTATTTGTGATTTTGGTTATCTATATTGTCAAATTTCAGTTTTAGTCCTGTTATCTTTGTTTTTTTTCCTTGTAATTTTTATTCTTTTTCGACGTGACACTGATGTGGAACTGACATGTTCAGTGTCATATCAATACTCACGATGAAAATGACTAAAATAGTAAAAAACCAGAAGATACATATGACTAAGATTAAAATTTGATGACATAAAGACCAAATAGGAAAAAATATAAACTTACACAACAAAATATACATTTCCCCCTTCTAATAATTAATGATAGGTCTTAGTGTAACAACTTAGTTTCATTTCCACTTTTACACTCAATTAATCCGTTCGGTCGATGGAGTGCAGAAATATTCAGTGACTTACCAGCAACGATCGTCACCATAGTAACAATATTCAGTAATATATTTTTCGTTGCTCCACCGAGAAAAATGCCAAAAAAATGGAAAAGAAAACCTAGAAATTGCATTAAAATCATTTTTGAAATCTAATTTACGCTAAATGTATTATCGGATCAATTAACCTAATTAATATCTCAATTTGTTTCAACTCCTCGACAAAGTAGTATATATTGTGGAAGAGAGAATATAAGCTCTAGAAGCCACATGTTTAGATCTGACAAGTTAGCATATTCATCCATAATTAATATATGAATTATGAGAATTCATGCACGACCGAAGCCTAGAAATCAAGAAATTGTCAACAAACCTAACGTCAACCACATCAATAAATGTCTCAATAATAGCGGTGTTGGTCAAATTTCGCAATCGAATCGCCGACGCTTAAGACAAACTAAATAGTTGAATCCGAGCCAATTTTTGTCTTTATACCATTTGTTTCATTTATTTGAAGTCAAATAATTGAATTGAATAATGTATCCATGCACTATATATAGAGCTCCGAAGTATCTGGAAAACTTCATCAAATATTATCAATTCTATGATTTATCAAACACATATTTTAAATAAGTAAACCCTCAATATCATAGTTTAATTCGAGTAAGAACAATTAATGGATTCGTCATCTTCGTATGATTCTTATTCATCAAGTTCTTCATCAGTCCAACTTAACCCTCAATATCATGAACAAGAAAGAAAGACCAGAAAATTCAGGACGGATTTCCGTTCATCGCTCCATTCGGTTCGTAAGCACCCCTCCAAGAATATCATGAAGAAACCCATCGCACCATTGCCGCCAACCCCACCAAAAATCTACAAGGTTGATCCCCTTGCCTTTAAGGATGTCGTTCAGAAGCTGACGAGTGCACAGGAGTTCCAGCCATCGCGGCTGCAGGAGGTGGCGCCGCCCCCGCTCAGCCTCACTCCGCGACATGCTCATCGGCTGGGCGTGGTGCCATTATTGTCGGAAGAAACGCAACGGAGATCATTTGATAATGCTTTTGGGGATCTCAGTCCGCTTGGGTTCAGCTTGTCACCTGCATCCCTTGATTGGTGCTCGTCTTTTATCTTCAGCCCGGCAACGATTTCTTCTGTGGAGCCAAATTCAGTTCTATAATTTGGTTTCTTGATTCCTCGTTTTTAGATAATAAAAAAATATATAAATCGCATTTGTTATAACTATTTATTTCATTGCCCTGTCCAGATGTGGTGGAAATGAAAGTCAATCAAGTGCAACTGTTACTATGACGTAAAAAATGTGCTTATTTATTTTATGTTTATTTACGAGGATGGTCATCTTTGAAGAAAAATAAAAAAAAAGAAGGTGTTCTGTCACAAGAAAAAGTAATAATTTTGATATAAAAAATATTATTTTTATAAATTTTGTTGGTAAGATATTCGTATCTTGAAATTGATTTGTAAGACGTGTTCATATGGGGTTTTTTTCCAAAATGAACTAACTATTCATAGACTTTTGGTTTTTCAATTAGGAAAATGATTTTTTGATCTAATATTAAGTTGTTAAAGTTTAGTTTTGGAAAAATAAAATTTAATTTTCGGTTATTTTGATCAACTTGCATCTGACAAGTTATCAATTTTTATGTCACGTTAGTATTTTCGGCGTTACATTGCGATAGAAGCAAAATAATAAAAAATTAAAAAACAGTGTTCCAAAACCAAATGTTAAAAACCTATTTGAGCTAAACCAAAAACTAATCATGTTAGTGAATCAAAAACTATTTTTCCTTTTCAATTTCCCAAAATCGGATTAAATGAAGTAAACTAATTTATTGTATTAAAATTAATTTTAACTGACTAGAGGACCAAGACTCTTTCTATATCAACTTACAACACCGTATTTTGAATATTTCACAATTTTGGTAAATTGTATTTTTTAAATTATTCCAGTCTCTATGTTATCGAATTTTAGTAATTGTCTTCTATCTTTGTTTTTCCGTGTTGTTGCAATTTTAATATTTCTCTGATGTGACATTGATCGTATACATTAATATGATATCGATGTGGCGCCACATAATGTTGATGAATTTAATGTCCTGTTAATATTCTTGCAAGCAAAATGATTAAAATTGTCAGATATTAAAATATACTCAAATAAATTAAAAGATGACACAGATGATGACGATCACAAAAAAAAAACATATAAAATCAAAATGACAACTTCCTCTCTCGGTTATCTTACATCACATTAACAAATTAATAATAAAAGTCAGGGTGGGAGCAAAAACATTCAGTTTTAGAGGTGAAATTTATTTATTTTTAAATTATTAGGTATCAAAATAAAGTATAAATATAAATATAGTTGATGATATATTGACATACAAAGTGAGACTATTCATTACATTGTGTTTATATTGTAAAAAAAAAAAAATTGAATTTATTAACAACGTTAATTTAATGTAATGTAAAATAGAAAAAAATGTAACTTTTCAAATAAATATACTATAAACATTACAAGGAAATTATTAATTTAAAATTTTTGAGCTAAGAAAATAATATCCACGACTCTTCATGTATAAAACTAAGATTTAACCCAATAAATTTGTCCTTTGATCTTATTCTACTCTAATTTATTAATGAGTGAGTCTCAAGTGAGATCGTATCACGGATCTTAATCTGTAAGACGGGTCAACCCTACCCATATTCACAATAAAAAGTAATACTCTTAGCATAAAAAGTAATACTTTTTCATGGATAATCCAAATAAGAGATCTGTCTCACAAATACGACCCGTGAGACCGTCTCACACAAGTTTTTGCCTTTATTAATGATTGATTTTATCCAATAAATTTCTCACACTTCTATAGCTCCTTTCAAAATTCATATTATTTATGCTATTTTTGTAAATCCAAGATTTCAATTCTTGATCGTGATAGTATTTGAAATTTTAGATTGGACAATATCATGTTAAACTCAAGAATTTGAATAATATAGTGTATATTTTTCTGAATTTGAGATGTACAGAAATACCTGGATAAAGATTTAAGCAAGAAGATAACCCAATCTTGGAACTGAAAATCTTGAGAATATACCATGGGATTTTCGAAATATTGGAAGGATTTTATTAGGGATTTTCGAAAATATCATTAGATTTAGAGCAGTCTACGCGATAAATGCAATCTTGGTAAATATTTAAAAGTTCAACTACCAAGATTTTAGGAAAATAATCCAAATCTTATTTGTGGAAAAATACCACTAAATTTCGGATTTAAGTAGGCAAATTTGTGGGATTTAAGAAATATAATTTTTATTATTTTAGGAAGTCAAAAATCTACCGAATATTGGGAATTAGACACAAAAGTCGAAATTTCACAGACTGGGCAAGGCATAATTTCGAAAATTATCCCTGGAAAATATACATAGATTTCGAAATTTAGGATAAAGATTAAATGTAGATTTGATCACGATTTAGATGGAGATTTGATTTTAAACGCGATTTGATACACGATCAAGATAGCAGCCAACTCCTATAAATAAGAGGGCTCAGTGTCTCGAAAATCACACCATTTCTTTACTCCATATTTTCGAGTTCCCCTCCCCTAGTTCCTTAGGATTTTCGAGCACAGCGAAGCACTGCCGCAGTCTAGCCACCGGAGTTTACACGTTTTTTCATCAAGATTCAAGGTAAGTGGGTTTTTGTTATACTATAATTTGCACACTTGTTCTTCGTAAGTGAGCTTTTGTTATGTATATATTCTTTCATAATTGAGATTTTGTTCGCCACACTTGTTCTTTGAAGTGGGCTTGTGTTTAAAGAAATTATAGTTTGTGTACGAATCTCCCTTCAGTTTTGAAATTCGTTCGAGCATAATTCCTTGTTCATGATATATTTTCTTCAAGATTTGTCAAGTTATTATGTTCAAGGCACTGTTAGGATTCGATTGGATATGGGAAAGGATTTCCGAACTATGACCTTTATACGGTGGGATGGTAACCGTTGTACGGCCTCACTCCATAGAGGATTAACATATTGGACATGGCCTCACTCCTTAGAGGATTAACATATAGAAGACTGATATCAGGAAACCATGTAAATGAGATGACTTTCAGTGCTATATGAGTATGTTAAACAAGTATGATATACAAGTATGATATGTGATGAAATGTTATGATTATGAAGTATGAGTATTCGTTATGATTCAAGTTACGATATGCTATGTAAAATTTGAATTCAAGTATATGTATATGTTGTTTCATGTCTCGAACGGCCCCCACTTGCTGAGTATTTCCCAAAATACTCACCCCTTACTTCCTCTCCACCCAGATAAGAACGAAGAGCAAATGGATGAAGATGAGCAAGAGAAATTTTGGGGATGGTAGAAGATCCCGAGTTATTCCAGAAGTTTTAAGTTTTATTTATGTTTATCGCTTCCGCACTATTTAAAACATATTTAATCAGTTTATTTTGGTATTTGAGTTGTAAAGACGTTTTTTTGGTTGATTATGAGAAATAAACTGGTTTTGGTATATACTGTGCTACGAGGCTTGTTGTTTGACGATTATGTGATTGTTGAGCAACGCCGATGTCGACTAACCCCGGTCTCGGGGCGTGACAATTTTGCGCCGTAATTTCTTGTAAATATCCAAAATTATTAAAACATTTTTCGGTTTCTAAAAAATTTCATTATAATTCAGATTTCAGAATTTCTTACCCTTGACCAAAATTTTGAAACTTTTTTTATTTAATATTAACTTTCAATTTATGATTCCGAATATCTTACCTTACCCATTGACCAAAATTTTGAAGCATCGTTTATAAGATCTAAATCAATATCATATTAGGGGAAAAAAGAAGTAAATTAAAATACTTAACATCAAAAATGACAAAATATTTAATAAAACATAATAAAAATGTGCAGTCTAATTGTATAAACTTTGACTTTTCACTTTTGGGAGTGGGCCAGCTGAGGTGAGAGAATTATATAAGAATTTGGAGCGATATTAATTTTATAAAAAAAATTACGAAATCATCTCACAATTTTGTAAAATACATCTCTATTCAACCCAACTATTAAAAAATATTAATTTTATATTAAAAATATTAATTTTGAGCATAGATCAAGTCGATTTATTTCACAAATTTAAATATATGAAATCATCTCATTCGGGAGTTAGAATCAATTTTTATGTTAATGACTTTGTTTTAATTTTTTCTCTCATCCTAAGAATAATGAAATTTTGTTCTTATTAATAATTTTAATATAACTTTTCATCAATTTTGTAATAGTGTTGACATGGTAACAACTGTATTTGCAATATATGATATAATGTCGTCATGTCAATACTATATAATATTTTATCATTAATATTCGACATCATATCAATATATGGACAAAAAAAACTAAATGTAGAAAAATAATAATTTATTGGATCAAGAAAAAAAAATTAACTGGCAAACCAAAACTAAAATAAGCCAATATACGAGGCGAATTTTATAATTTTTCTTGCCTATGAACGTAGGCTTGTCAATTAACTTTCCATTATTAAAAGGAGAAATATCCTTTCTGTCTATTAAATTATCAAAATTTGATTTTGATGCACCAGTTTTTAATTTTCATTTATTTTGTTCTAATTGTTGATGTGACGTCGGACATGCCAGCATTTTTCAACTCCACATAAACAATTTTTGATGTGACGTCAGCATTCTAAATAAATATGATTAAAATCCAGCAAAAATCAAACTCACCGTGTCAAAACCAAACCTTAAATATTTAGTTGATCCAAACCTAAAATAGGACAAAAAAAATGTATACCACAGGAAATCAGTAAACTAAATAACTTCATCGTTAATTCACCGAATTCAGTAGAAAGATTAGTGACTGAGGCCTATTTATGTTCCAAATCCCAACTTTGTATTTGATTAAAATGATAATAAAGTGTTGAAAAAAATGACAAATAAAGTGGATTACATATGTTCAAAAATAAATACAGTATATTGCTATTTGAGAACACATTATTGCTTGTAAAAAAAAAAATATCCCTCATAAATAAACCTTGGCCTGCCCATTTTTACTTGGTAACTGCCGATCATCAACTGGTGAATGCTCACCTTTTATGGGTCTAAAATTGCTTGAAAGCCGCTCCAGCTGTTCCCGCAGAAAGTTTCCCAGTGAAAATTGTGGTGTTCTTCCGGTATTGCTTCTGCTTGTTTCTGGGGATGTCGCCCCGGGGGACGATTCAGAAGATGTGTTTACGGCAACAATGGAGCCTCCGATTTCTTGAGTCAACATTTCCAGGGTTTCTGGATTTACTTTTTGCCCCGACATGTCTTTCACGTAGAATGTTCCGATCGCTTTTTCACGTTGAGTGCCAATCTCAGCCCTAGTTATTGATAATCCACTCTCTCGGAAAACTCGAGTGACGTCCGATAGCAATCCCATTCTGTTTCTTGCGCAAATATCCAGTCTTAATCCCTGCCCAGTTATCAAGCAAACTAATTGTTAGCATATAGAAAACGACTCGAATAGGTTCGGCTAGCACTTGGAAAATGCTAATAAGTTTTGAGTGATAATCCATTCTAATATGTCGCTTTTTGAGGTTTGAGTTCTTTTCTTTGACATTTGTGATCTAACATTGTGCTATATTGATTATGGACAGAACATCAGAGATGATCTGGAATTAGCAACCGTTGAGAGTTAGTATCAGTAATGTTATCCATTTTCACATTATGATTGAATATACTTCCATCAATGATAGGTGAGGATTAACCGTTCGAACCGGGCGTACTCAGGTGGGAAATTGGCTTCTTGATTTCCGATATCAATTCCATGAGTAATTGTGGAGAAGATTAATGTGTTTTGGAGGTAGAGGATAGCTTTTTTGGGTTTTGGTACACATCTTGATACTTCGCATCACTACAAGAAAATTGAGTTATAATGACAAAAATTTAATGAGGGTATGAAAATGGGTCACTAAAAACATAATTTTTGAAGTTTTTATGAGGGTAAAAAAAACCATTATTAAAGAGTTAAATTATTAGTGACGAATTCTCAATTTCGTAGCTATAGATAACTAATGCCGTCATTATTTGATTACAAAAAAATTCCTCTCATAATTGCCTACAGATTTTAGGCGTCACTTATAAAATTATTTCCCTCCAACCAATTACTTATAAAATTATTTCCCTCCAACCAATTATAGATTTTAGGCGCCACTTATAACTAATCCCGCCACTTTTACCTAGGAGGGCAGTAATGAAGGTATATGATGGGATTATTTTCGTCATTAAAATTAATTTATGACGAGTTTTGGACATTTAATGACGACATTTCTCGTCACTATAGATCAATTTTTTTGTAGTGCGCATGTTAAAGAGAAACTTTTTGTGTTATCCTTGTGTCAGTGAAAATTCGATCCTGTACCCGAAGGTACAAAATCCACGGCCATTTGGCAACACATGGGACGTTGGATATAGCAGGTAGTATCCACCTGCTAGGATCGAATTTATCCAACTAAAATGTGAAATAGAAAATGCAATATCAAAAGAATTGTTGGACCACATACATGAGAATTTCTCCTTTCTGTGGCGGCAACCAAACACTGAGTAACCCTTAGCCTTTCAGCTTCGGAATCTAAAGTGTATCCTTTCTCATGTCTTACATAGTACTCCTGCAAGAATTTCAAGATTTATCACCTAATGGTGCCCTATTAAAACCAAAAAGGTAGAAAATATTACACATTTTTACCTGGAAAGCAATAGCTTCCTTGGAGCTCATAGCTGCATGGAAGACTACATAGTGCAGATCTGTCAAAGTACAAAGCGTGTCATATAACAACTTAGGCCGATCTCTACACCTTATTGTCACAGCGGAATATCCATTTTCTTTACACTGGTCAATTTTCACATGCGTGCCATCACATTCTTTCTTCTTCTGCCCTTCATACCTGGTACACTTGATCAACATCGTCGTCGTCATTACCACTACCACAACATGAACAGCATTCCTCGTAGTCTCTATCAGCTGCCATCAGCTGGTGGAGCCGTCTCTCTGTGTGGGTTTGACATGTATCCGGGGCAGCCAATCTAACGCTACGCCTCTCGTCATTGTAGTGATGGGCTTCGACGACATTTTCAAGTCGCGTCTGCATTTGGGCCACTCTACTAGGGTCCATGAAGCCACCTTTAGAACTATTGTCTACATAAATAATGCATGCTGCTCGGTTGTTGTGAGTCCATGCCATGGCTGCGGAGACGTCACATCCTAGCTCAGCCAGCGCAGCCGACATCTCGGACATCAAACCTGGCCTATCTATCCCAGTTATCTCAAGAGCCGTGTGTCCTATCCATAGTTGCTGGGGCCTGGAAACTTTCCTACTCTCGCAGATGCCCTGTAAAATTATCAATCTTTGGTTCTGCCCTATCTGCTAAAAATGAGCTAATGTATAAGTAATCGAAAACCAACCTCATGGATGCGATGTATGTCACTTTCGTCCGTAATCTTTTTCCCCTTCTGGTCGGTTACATGGAAGACTTGGAAACACACATGAATACAAACAAACATTTACGCGACATCCCAGACTCATAACATTTGGATTTTTACAAAAGAAAATGTATAACGAGTGGATCAATCTAACTTACCATCCATGAGCCAACCGCCATCAGACGAGACGTATGATTTCAAAATAACAAGTTCAAGATCCGTCAAAATTTGGACGATCTCCAGCAGTATCCCGTGCTTATTAGTACTATCAACCTATGACAATAAAGAAGGAACAGAATAGCTAAAGACAGCCTATAAACTGGGTCGCATGTAACTGCCAATACTAACCTTCACAAGAGTTAAATCTGGAAAAGTGTCAGTTGTCAATACGAACCCTGAAAAGCCCAAAGCCAGAACATTGCATAAACAAATCTTGTAATATTGTCTCGCGAATACATTCTGAATATACTGCAAGCTACAATAACCTTGGTGGATGTATTCTTTCCATGAGCTCTTCAAATTCGGGATGAATGCTTTGTTCGTAAGTAATGTCCATCTTCACGAGATAACTTTTCGAGCAATAGATCACTGAAGAAACTAAATAAATTGATGAAAGTTAGAATTAAGTTTCAAACGATGATTTATATTAGCAAATATACCTTGAGGATAAGGATGCAGTGTATTCCTTGTTTTTCACGCCTATTTCTTTTCTGGAAAACAACAGCAATATCCAATTCAATCCTCGTATAGAAATGTGACAAGATTTCTTGAATTGAAAGCAATCCCTCCTTTGAATTTTTCTAAATTTACTTGGATTTATAAAATCCGAACAATCAAAGATTTATCCCTAGAGTAGAACCATATATTTACGAAATATACTTCTTGAATTGTAAGCAATATAAGCAGAAATCGGAATCTATAGACATAAAGTTAGGCGGAAAAACAGAAAAATTCATTTGAAGAAACAACGGTAGATACTCAACATGAGAAATTGTAAAAGGAAAAAATCAACGCATTTCAAAGGATGTGATTATTATAACTCAAGAAATATACTTAATTATACCTACCAACCTAAGAAATTTTCAGAGAAATTCATTAGAGAAACAAACCAAGAAACGACTTTAACGTTAATCAACCACGAATTACCTCTGAATAACACCAAGCTGCTCTCGTGTGTGTCACGAAATCGGGACCAAGACTTTTATGGAACACGTGAAATCTAGAGTTTTGTTGAAACCTAAAATCAGTTCGCTGGAAAAAGAACCCATTTTCATTTTGTGTCGATGAGCCAAAGGAAAAGAGGGTGACGGGGAGGATTCACAACTCGATTTTGACACGTCGTAAAAGAGAGATGGCGCATGAATGCGGCGGCTCGGTCTAGCAAATCGGACACGTTTGTTTTGAGCAAATTCATGAAATCATTTGTGGGGCTGATAATGCCCGCAGATATTACGTAGTAAAAGTTAACTACAATTGGAAGAGGTTTTGTCGTTTAAGGAAAGAGCTTTCGGAGTGTGAGATTTGGCAATATGTTCTCGGTTTGTTTCTTGGTATTTTGAGTGGTTTATAATTTTTTGACGAAAAAAAAAAATTCACATTTTTTCAGAATATTAGATTAGGTTGCCTTTCTTCTTATACATTTTAATTTTATTAAGAAACTTAATTTGACGATGGACTTCAAGTTTATATTTAGAAATATTGGGTGCTATACCATAATTATTAAGGAATACAATCAATTTAGTTATATAAGTTATATGATATCATCAAAATACTTGAGAAATTCAATAAAGATGACTCTGCATTGGTTAGAACCCCGATAGATATCATTCAGCATCTATCAAAGAATCGAGCTGAGAGTATATCTAAATTAGAATACTTTCGAGTCATTGGAAGTCTGATGTACTTAATGAGTTGTACAAGACCAGACTTAGCTTATGCAATAAGCAAATTGAGTAGATTCACAAGTAGCCAAAAGAAAAATGCGTGTCTTTGTAATCTTTTATGGTGTATGCATATCTCAAACATATCATCACACTTGAGTTTGCTCTCATTCTAGCTACTTTTTCATGTAGGATGCTCATGCTTTGAATCTCTTTCCAAAACTTGTATTTGGTCTTCAAGTTGTTATATTTATAGCCTCCAACAATAATATGAACATTTGAAACGAGAATATGACATTTGAGAAAGTTTACGTATTGTTTTTTATATTGAAACGATCATATTTTCGTTGATGGCTATTTGTCGAATTTGACTGTTGCTGAATTCTAACCGCTGCTGAATTTTGTCGTGCTAAATTCAATCTGCTGATTTTGGGCTTTTACTAGATACAACAGCTACTGATTGTAGCAGCTATTGGTTACAGTGGCTATAGGTTTTCAATAGTCATCTCTACTGGCTTGGACTCTGTTGCATTTCGATCTACTGCTTTTCAACACTCACAATTTCAGCACTCATGATTTCAATAACCAAGTTTCTTGCTTATAACTCTTGATTCATTTTTTTTTTCTGGCAAAATTATGGGCATGAAAGATGTAGCCTTTTTTCTTATCTTTCCTAGAAAAAAAATACTCATTTAAGAGCTCGTACAAAAGTGTTGTGCTCGAAAACACAGCTGTGCCAGAGATTTTGCTCTATTGAATTTGAGTGCAGAACCAGTAAATTCAATGTGCATTTTCGTCCTCTTAAATTATGATTCAGACCTTGACTTCTGAATATGATTTGTAGCTTTTTGTGTTGGTTGTTTAACCGTTTTAGCGGCTGATCATTTGAATCATCGAGCTATGAGATATCATTACAAAAAACTTATGCTTGCTAGATTTTCAGTTTGCTGATTCCTGATCTCAGCATCCAAAACTTCTAGATTTAACTAACAAATAAAAACTTCAATAAATATGCCAGAAACATAATAGCAAATCTTGTATAATAAAATATAGATTTTTAGCATTCTGAAACCCAACACAATGCATTCTAATATATTTTTAATATTTTGCTAGGTATAAATTAGTCAACAAAGTCTCCTAAATATTTGTGAAAACTTTAATTCAAAATCAGACAAGAGATATTGATCAACATTTTGCAAACAAAATGTTGATCGAAGAAAAAATGATAACATGGATAAAGAAACTTGATTAATCTATAAAAAATAATAACAATAAAGAAGTCGGTCAACCTCTACAATGTTTTTGTTAAGGTATTTCATTATGTTACATGTATTTTGATTATTATAAGGTAATACATAATTGAGTTTATATTTTACATTTTTTGTACGTTTATAAAAAAATATTATTGCACTTCAGTGTTCGAGGGGGTCCTGTTTTAAAATCCGTTTCAGGTCACAAAATTGTCAGGTCAGCCCTGATTAGCCGATCAACCGGATCTTCTCTATCGGATTTCATTCTTGACAATTGAAATGGAAAGATCTTTATTCTAATCAGATTATGCTTGCGTAAAGAAAAGTGTTACGTTGATGGTGTTCATCGTGGATCTTATGCAGTTGCCACTGTCTGTGTGGCTGAGTTTGTCTTTGAATACATTAAATAGCCCTGCGTTTTACGTACGTACTTTAATATTTCTTGTATTTGTAAATGATTACACACACACACACGCTATGCATGCTGAAGCTGGCTTTTTATCGAGTATTGACTCGATCGAGTTCAATACTATCTATTATATATTAATCAAAATCAGAACATTTTATTTCGTTACGTTTGACCCAATAATTATTAATTAACCTGAATCAGTCATCACTAACAATATCTAACAACGACGATCATAAGGTTTTCAGGACTGGAGAAAGTTCAAAGGCAGATGGAAACCATGCCAACTCCAACTGGATCTTCAAAAGAGAGATCATCACATCAGAAAAGATTTTTTTTTCAAAAAATAAGATAAACTAATTTTAAACAAAATGATATGTATTAGCAGCTTCTACGTACATCAACCTTCTTACAACTTTTTTTTGGGGAAAAAACTATTTTTATTTACCGAAAACATTTCCCATCTATTATTTTCATATTATATATGTATATGTTCGTATGTAAATGTTTATGACAAGGAATCAATCAAGAGGTCATTGGACATGCATGCAACATATTATTAATATAGTATATGTAAATGGTAGACATTTTTTACAGTTATATTATACATGATTTCATTATATTATAATATATATAATGATAAACATGTGTATATGTCTAATTAATTGTCGATCCATTCATTTTACTCCAGAAATATAAGAAGAAATCTCCAGATAAAGAAAAATACAGGCACAAAGAACAGCGCTGCTATTTATATATGTGGTGACACCTTGTACCTCAAACAAGAAAATATCAGAAAGCAACCACAGCGTCTAAATTATTTTTATTATAAATATAAAAGAACATTATTTATGGTTTCTGTTTTTGGGTATAAATATAATCAATATGGGCAGCAAGGGTCCTCCTCATCAAGCACTCTTCGTCTTCAATCCCTTGGCAGCTATTTCCCGCTTCCCACTTAGCCTGCGCGTAACAAGTTATATATAAACCCGAACAAGCCCTTAGTTGCGAGTTTCTAAAAAGCGTAAAGCACGACGAAGCATCTTGGCCAATTTTACAATAATTTTAAGTCAAATAATAAATAAAATGACAGAAACACCATAAATTTAAGATTTATAAATAAATAAATTTTCATGTTCTAAAAAGGGGACGACGCTTGATCTCGATCGACTGTATTCAAGCTTAAGCGAGGTTTTAGAACACCAGTTAATCGTTAACGCCTGAAAAAAGAATTAAAAGGGCTTGTGTTTTTTTACCTGTTGTTCGGTTACCACTTGGTTTTGATGAAGCTTTGGCTCGGGACGAGCGGCCATGGATACCGAGAAGGTGGAGATCAGGAGGATGGCAAATAGGAAAATGGTCGTTGCTTTAGCCATTTATTTAAATCGGATTCTTGAGGGTTATAACTTATAGGATGCGGAGAGAATTAGAAATATGGTGCCAATTTATATAGAGTTCTTCTGCTAGTTTGGAAGATTGAAAAATGTGAAAGGGTGTGAATCTGGAGGGGTCAATCGGAGATTATGTTAATTTATTGTGTATTTAAGAGGTGGTGATTCATGTAATAATAAATAAATGTGAATTTGACCGAAGAGAAACATTAAAGTTTTGTATTTATTGGCTTGACAATTAAGAAATGATTCGGGTAACAAACATGAAGATTATTTATATTTTATTATCAATTTTGTCATTCAAAATTTTTGCAATGAGATTCATTTTGCTTTGTATATATACCATATGAAATAAAGATACCGCAGTAAATGGCATCGGCTCTTTTATGATATATACGATATGGATTAATTTATATTAGTAAAGTATTGCCATAGAAATATTCAGAAAATCGACGATGAAAATTTGGGGATAGTTTAGTTAAATAAAATATATAAAAAAAAAACTTCACCATCAACACCAAAATTAATTATTCTAAAGGGACTTTCTCACGTGATATGTTAAAATTATCATATCTATGTTGTCTTATATCAATATCCACATATGATCATATGTGTTGCTTCACAATTGGAATTCTCTCCCAGAAAATTATAATTTTTGTCATATATGTTTGTTTCTTTGTAATTTGGATATTCTGTTATGTTGATAAAATTGGTTTTTAGTCATATATATTTGATTTTTTTTTGTAATTTTAGTCATTTTTCATCGAGAATGTTGACTCACTATACATTTGAACATCATGTCGCCGCTACATTGGGAAAATGATCAAATTGAAAAAAAAAGAAGATGTACTAAGACTGAAATTTGATTATACATATGATCAAAGTTAGAAAGAGAACAAATATAAAACCAAAAATATATTTTCTCACTTCTCTCCCTTTAATAAAACCTCAGAATAACCTTTAATTTCGAATATATATTTAATGGATTGTCAAGAAAAAATATTTCAATTTTGATCTTTAAAAGTGCCCCAAAACAAGCAAGCTGGGCTACCATCTCGCCAAAAATTCGGTTTACATTCACTTTATGTGAATTGTCATGAAGAACAATTGCTTTTCAATACTTTCTTACTTTTAAGTGGGAAAGACCTTAATTATGGGAGAAGACTCGGTGCCACCAAATGGGATTTTGACAAATGTTATTAGTATTTTTAAATATAAACATATTTTAATTGAGTATTAATAATGAGCTCGATTCGAAACTCAACGAAGTTTTGGCTTGAGTTAAGCACGAACTTGATTCGTGTTTAACTCAAGAAAAAAACTTATGTTTCTTGAAGCTCCATTGCGCACGTGTTAAAGCTTAACTTTCGACCACCTTTCAAAATTTTATTTAATTTATTCTACGAAGTAATAACAACCAATATTAGTCATACCGATTAAAATAACTAGCTCGAAATCGACGCGATCTTATACTAACCAGGAATTAATGAAATTTTAAAAAAACGCTGTACGCGTAATTAGCATTCTAGAATCATTTGAAATGTGTTTAATCTGCATGATTTGTGGATATAATTCAAAACCATTTTAGTTTTTCGTGTGTCATGTAGTACGTAGCCACTGAATGACGTAGAAAACCTATCTTTAGTAACATATAATATATATATATATATATATATATATATATATATATATATATATATATATATATATATATATATATATAAAATATGAATTACGTGGTATATATAGCCGTTTATTTTGAATAATTTCGGTGTAGTTGTTGACCTTTATGCATGCCTTTATATTACGGGAACAATTGGAATGTTCAATAGTCAAATGTTTGTAATTACACACTCCCACTTTGTGGTACGTAGATCAAATTTTTTGTCCTACCAATTTTGGTGTGAACGACGAGGCAACAGTTTATTAACATATATTTTATCTCATTTAAAGATCTGTTCAAATTTTACAGATGATTAAAATTATAAATTATTGTGTTGTTTATGCATATTTGAATTTTAGCGAGTGAAAATATCACTGCCGAAAAGGAATCCAATACGGGATCAAAGAACGATTTTGTTTTCGGCTAAAAGTTCAAATTCTTAGACAAAGATATCACTGCCGCTTCCTCCCCCAAAAAAACCGCATTACTGTGAATTTCCTGAAAAATTCGATTCTCACTGTTCGGACAAAATATAACGTACCTCGCAGCATGGATAAACTTGAGACTATCCAATACATGTAATAACACTGTCTAGTAAACACAATTTTGTGCGACATAACATCGAAAAGTATGGAAATCAATTCTTTACTGTTGGTCAACCTTCCATATTCATACGAAAGTTCCGAGATTGAGATATAGGTTTTGATACAATTTGAGTGTATTTGTTTTTTTTTTATTTTGAACGCGTACACTGATCACAGTGGCTAAAAGTCTTCCGATAAGGAGAAAAAGTCATGAAATTCCCATTGATTTTTCAATATGTTACTATAACTATATTCTTCTAGAACTGTATAGTACGTACGCGTCTTGATTGATGAGAGGTTGCATCAAAATTTATTCAGTCCTCGTGATTGTCTGCAATGAGCAAAAGTTTTTAAAACGATATAGTTTTCCCAATAAATTTTTTATTTGTACAGTAAAAGGAATTAAAAATGATTAAAAAAATAACAATATTATATCTTTCATTCCTCTGAAGTTTTTATAGCATTTAAGTTTTTGTCCACTTTATTCTGAAACGTTCGGTCAAGCCGGATTCATTTTATATTTTTCCAGCCGGATTGACATTACTTTCTGGAAGAGAGGGATATGAGGAATTAAATAAAAAATGTTTGACCATAAACTACATTATAATATATCTAGTGAACCTAAAATATTTCGAATCGAACGAGGGACTATTTTTGGTTTCACGGCTATTCATTCGTATACGTATCTATCAGCATGTAAACTAGTAAACGTTACGTTTCCTTGGGGTTATTTGTGGACCAACGTTTAATTTTTCATATATTTTTTTAAAATTTTACATTTTAATTTATTGTTAATCTAGGAACAGAATAAGTTCACATTCCTAGATGCGACTTGCAAGTTCAACTAATCACGATTCTAGAACATATTTCTTGCGTCTCATGATTGAGTACAAAGAAACTCGGAAATTTAAATAAACGAGTCTTATGAAACATTCAACACTTGTTAACAAGGTCGTACCTTTTATGAGGTTAAGGAGACCACCACCTCAGGGTTCAGTCTTTGAGGTAGTCCAACTTATATATTTTGAGTTGATGACCTGTTGAAATAAATTTTTTTTGTCCAATATTAAATAAAAAGAAGAGTAATCTAATTATTTTTTGTTTATATTTGATTAAACTCGATCTTTTTTTCCAATTCGGTTTGAACAATTTAAATAATATCAAGAGATTTGGGATACTTGTTGAGTTTGAAAAAGTTAACGAGTTAGTCTTTAACTATTTTGATGAAATATTGTATATAACTTCAACAATTTTTTTAAGATGATACACTGTTTGACAAAATCGAATGATTTATTTCTAAATGCTTATATTACCTATACGATTTTGTTAACTATCCTAATAACAGTTGCATAAGTAGAAAGAAGCTTATTGAAATTGAAGTTAATAAACACTTATCTTCGATCAATAATGTCACAAAATAGACTAAATGATATAGATATGCTGTTAATTGAGAAAGAAATGATCCGAAAACTGGATTATACAAATTTGATATATATTTTCCTCTAAAATACCTAGAAATTATTATTATGTAATTATTTCAAATATTTATTGACTTGTTTTTTTGTGTAATATATTGTTTCTTGTGTATTTATTATATTTATTATTTGCCAACTGAATTTTAGTATTATTTATAGCAACAAGATAACACATTTTTAAATTTTTGCTTTAAGTCCCATCGAACACTGGTATGGCTATACACGTGTAAAGTAACATGTAGTCTATACTATACATTTATTTATTATTGAGTAAGGAAGATTGAGATTGGCTAGCCCCAAGGGAGATTGGTGATCGAATGACCACTGATCTCATAATCTGGGGGATAAAAATTCCAATGAAAATTGGTGCTCCTCATTTTAAAAATATCTATAATGTGTTTTGGAATAAAATTCGGAAATCTCGTCGTACTGCTGATCGATCTATTCGTGCATACGACGCTTTCTTGTGGCTAATTGTGGTCCAATTATTGAGGTTTATTTCTTTTTCTGTGTAGAGAAAATACCCTGTTAATATGGGAACATACACATCCACATGCATTTGTAGATGCGAGTCCAGCTATTCACGGTTCTAGAGTTTCTTGCATCCCGGACACTTCATATAAATTGACGTTTCAATTTAATTATTTCATGATGCAATGTTTTGAGAGATTTTGATACATAGCAAATTCGAAAAGCACTGAAATCCTGAGAATTGAATGATGGAAGAACAAGAAATAGAGCAAAAAAATGAATAATCGAATCATAGAGAAGAGTTTAATGTAATCTTTTAATATTATATATATATATATATGATTAATTAATTGAAAAGAAAAGCGTAGTTGTCAAATGTCAACGAACAAAAATTTGATGCATTCCTTTTGACTTCCAACGAAGCAAATCCTCAGTATTCCCACGAGAACGTTATTCCAGATCATCCTTCTTTGGACAGCTTATAGCATCGTGTGAATGATAATCAGATTCCATGTCTGGAAAATTACCTTTTAGTCCTGTATTTTTCAGTTTTAATTCCTTATAATAATTTAATTTATAGTATTAAAACCCTAGCTCTATTTTTTTTTTTCAATTTTAATAATTTTTTTTACAGAAAAATTAGTCAATAACCGGACAATGTTTATTTGACAACCACACATGCTGACATCTCTATATGTATATAAAAGTAAAATTATTGTTATATATAGTAGGTTCTCGCCACAAACTTTATGCTAAAAAAAGAAATAAATATGAATTAATAAAATATTTAATGATGTTATAATTTTCAATAGTATTATATATTTATTTAAACGTATCGATTTTGAAATAACATTAAACAAAAATAAATTTATATATGTAATTATAATAATAATTTACATTAAAAGATAAAAATACAAATATTTATTATTTCACTAAATCAAAATTATTCGAGAAAGTTTAATCTACAATGACATACACAATAATTAAGAACTATTCAAGTATTTACAATTCTTTTTATAGTTAATTAGATTAACTAAATAAATATTATAAATATAAATATAAATTATTATTTGAAAAGAAATAAAATATCTTAAAATTCTGTACAATTTATTTTTGAAGAAAAAAAATACTAACAACATTATTATTTTATAGTAATGTGTTACGATATATAAAAAAATTTAAAAATCAATATTCTAATTAATTTGTTTGAACATATTTACGAAAATTTAATGAAGATAGAAAAAAAATATACCTAAAATATTTTGAGTAAGTCACGAGTGAGATGATTTCACGGATCTATATGAAGTATAAATTAATATTTATTTATAATTCAGGCCGGGTAGAAGATTTCCTTCACAAATTGACTCATGAGACGGTCTCATATTGTGAATTAATTTTAATATCTTCTTATATTTAATAAAATAAAATGTATAAAGACATTATATATTTATGTCAATATTTTAAAAAATCATTTGAAAATGTATTAGAGAATTTTTTTTAAAAAGAAAGAAATATAAAAAATATTTTTTAAAAAAATTGAGTGTAATATAAATATTCATTTATTTATTTATTATTATTATTATTAGAAGTTTAATATAAATATTTTTTTAAATTTTCAAAAAATGAGTTAATTTTTTAATCAAAAATTTCATCGAGTAAATTTTTTTTTATTTTGTGAAAAATAGTTATTTATTCTTTCAATTTTTTTATAAACAAATAATATATGTTTTTTAATATTTTTTATTAATAACAGTTCCACTCATTCAATATATTGAGTGCAGTGATAATAATTCAATCTGAATGCATGATTCTTATTCATATTTGAATATAATCTCAAATGGTATAAAAAATTATATAATATTTAAACGCTCATGATATACCAATGAACTAATAAATTGGGCATTTTGGGATTTTTGGAGGGAAAATGGCATATGTGACATAATCTGATTTACACCTAAACATAAAACATTGATTGTTAATTAATAAATAAATTAAACCTAAAAAATATTTACACACAAGCAATTTTATTCACATAGGCAACATTAAATAGTAATTTTATTCGATTTTATTGTGCAAAAATGGGATAGATTTTGTGGAAATTATGAATTCCGACTTTACGAAATTCGGTGAAAACGGAGCAAAAGTAAAAATAAAAACCAAATTATTGGAGTAAGACTAAACTTTAACAATGTACAATTCAAACGAAAAAACAATAATCAACTTATAGGAATATATACGTAGCCCGATTAAATATATGCACATGCATGGCTAGAATGAATTTATGGGGCTTGGATCTGGTTATTTCTGAACAGGGGTCGGTAGCTGAATTTTTTAAGCTTACCAAAATGAGTCGTTTTAGTTACATTCTTTAAATATTTACAAGCTTGTATAATTATCAATTTTTTACATAGTACACATCAACATCTTTATCATTGTACGACTCTTCGAACATTCTTAAATTATCAACAAAACTTTAAGTTAATTAATTTATATTTTCAAATGGCTGATATCTGATTATTTTGTGAACTATTGATTCTCTAATCTTTGTTAATATTGATTTTGAAAAATATTCCACATCTAATCAATTTTTTTATATAAAACTATTATTTCTCAGGAAAAAAAAAAACAATTTTTTGTAGTTAATTAGATTTAATAAATGATTAAAAATATAATTAGATGATCGCTCTCATAAATTTTATTTTGTGTTACATCGAGATTAATGTTAGAAAGATTATCATACACAATATAGAATCATCTTTATACAGAACCTCGGATTCCTAGATTATTTTACGGGCAAGGAATGTCTTACAATAAGAAATTAAGAATTATTATTTTCTTATAATGTATTGTTTCACTCAATTATTCTAATTAATTGTTAATAAAGCGCATGATGATCAAGTACTGCTGCCATTTCAAAGATCCATCAACCGAACCGGTTTCCGCCAGCGCTAGACCATCGTCAACCACCAGTTGCACGGCCTTGAAAAGGATGGCAACATGGTTGCTGAGCGGAGTCTCGGTTGCATTCTTCGCCTCATTAGAGCAGTGTTCTTGTGTCCACGTCGCTACCAAAGACGTGGATACGGATGGTGGCGGCTCGCCGTTGGTTCGTGACATCGGACTCCCGGGGAGTGACGTCATAAGCACGGCCGCCCGTGTGGAGGAGGACTGTATTGTTGAAGTGGGTTATATATGATGATAACTAGCTATATGATTCCGTACATTTATGAAGTGAATGGGTTTCTGATGTTTATAGAATTCTATTCCATTTTAACAAAAATATAATTTTTTTTCCTTAAATCGGTAAATCATTGGAGAGATTGATACACGAAAGGATGCTATACAAATTAAAATTTAAATGGCTGAAATTTTATTTTTGAAAAAATAAAATTTAAATTTAAGTTATAGAAAAAAATATCAATGCATAGAATAATATGTCTTATCCCATAGGGTGTTTTTTTTATTACATGATTAATAATTATTAATCATGGATGGAACCATTACTAGGATGTGGTTTTGTTGACGCTTTCTTGTACTCCACTCTAAATTATCCACACACACACACACAAAAGTTCATTTGTATCTGAATTGATTGGACTAAATTGTTTTTCTCCCTCTCTATGTTTACCTGTCTATAACTATGTTGTGTATTATTGTAAAAATTTAATATTAATAATGTATCATTTATTTTTTTGATAATTTTTATATTTTTCTTCGTAGAATGTTTAGGTGACATATACCACATCAACGTCACGTCGGATGCACAACAATTCCTCACCAAAAAATGACTAATTAATATGACATAGTATTATAATTAATAATTTATAAAACTTGGCTCAAATATTAAATAATATATATATATATATATATATATATATATATATATATTATATAATTAATTAATTCTTGTCGTTCCAAAATAACTACACAAAATCAGATCAAATTCACTCCCGGTACCCAAATGATTAGAAAAGCCCAATTTGACAATCAGGCTTCACGACCCGGATTCCAAAATAAAGATCCGACCCATATAAGGCGGCAAGATTCAGACAATATCAGCAGTCCTCGGTATCGGAGTAATTTCTCGGGACTGAGAGATCAGCTTGCTTGTTCGTTGATTGAGCAATTTTCCGGTAAAAGTCATAAACTTTTCTATCATTCTTATCATGCTTCAATGCGGATAGCTCTGAGTTTGTAAATTCTGTTGTTGCGTTCGCCAATTTTTTCTGATTTGTTTGTGTTCATTAGGAACTAGTCATGTTGCATTTCTGTTTAGTTCCTATGGTCATGAGTGATGGGTTTGAAGCTAATAACTGTTTGATTAAATGCTTGTATGCGAAACTTGGGATCATATAAATTTGACCATGTGCAGGCGTAGCCTATTTGTGCGGGGGGTGGGGTTGTGAAGATGGCGAAAAGAAGTGCAATTACTCGACCTGCCCATTGATTGGGCTGATTTGTGTTGGTCCTACTCTGAATTCATTTTGTGACCTAATTATAAATCTCTTGGATCCTTTTGTTTTGCACGTGGCTCAGATTCAGAGTCCCGCTCAATTTTGCTTCACCAACTTGATAGGCAATAATGGGTTTACTCAGCATCATCCGCAAAATCAAGCGCAAAGAGAAGGAGATGCGCGTTCTCATGGTGTATGAATTCTGAACCCTCGTTTTTCATTTTTTTATCGGTTATTCGGGAATTGTATGTTTATTTTATTAATCTTTTGATCTTAATGCTGATTATTTGTTTCTGTGTTTTGTTCACTTGCTGAAGGGGTCTTGACAATTCGGGAAAGACAACAATAGTTTTGAAAATCAACGGTGAAGACACCAGTGTTATCAACCCAACACTCGGCTTCAACATTAAAACCATCAATTACCAGAAGTATGTTCTTATTGTAAGCTGTTAATTGTTGAAAATTTATGTTAGATTGATTGCATTCTTTTGATTTTTGCTTACATTTGATGCTAGTTCCCCAGGAAAACGGTAAGGTTTAGTGTGTGATTAAAATTTAATGTGCTTATGGACAAACATGGTGTTAATTGTAGGTACACTTTAAATATATGGGATGTAGGTGGGCAGAAAACCATTAGGTCCTATTGGAGGAACTATTTCGAGCAAACTGATGGGTTGATTTGGGTGGTTGATAGTTCAGATATTAGAAGGCTGAATGATTGCAAATATGAGTTGGATAATCTTTTGAAAGAAGAGGTATGTTCTCTCTATTACTTGATGGCTTTTAGTCCTGATGATATATTGGGTTTTATATTTTGGTTGGTTCCTGCATTTTTTAGTTTTCACCCTTGTTTTTGTAACTGAAGTCCATAAAGTTATGGAAATTGGCATTTTCTTCAAATATTCGCCCAAAAAATGAGATTTTTTCCCTACTATGGTATTCTTGATGGCACCTTGGTATTGCTGATGTTGGATTACAGCTATTGCCGCATGTTGCCTTCCTAGTGATGCACAACTATTGTAAATATGTTATAAGGATGCAATAGCAGGCCTGCTTGAGTTGATAGATAGCTACCTTTGGCACGTGACAGCGATTTGCATGAAATATCATGGCTTATGTACTGAACCATGCAAATCAGCAAATATTTTGGATTTGCATAATTTCTTGAGATTGTGTTTATTCATCAAAAACATCCTTGGATGCTGATGCAATACACATAGTTTGTTTATGATGTTTGGTTAATAGGTTTCACATCCTATGGAGATGAACAGCCTCTAAAAATTAAAGAAAGAGCTCCCTTGATAGTGCATTTTAATCTTTCGCCCTTTCCCCAGCTTCTTTTCTTCAACACCTGATTTTCTGATATTTGCAGAGGCTATCAGGAGCATCATTGTTGATTTTTGCTAATAAGCAGGATATACAAGGTTCTCTGTCATCAGATGAGATAGCTAAGGTAGTGAGATGATGTATTGAAATTTAAATTCATTGTATGTTATTTATTTATTTGTTTGAAATGTTGATTTGTTTATTGCATACATGAAACAGGTTGTGCTACTTTTCTTGTGAAATGTCTCGATGAAAATTAATTCTTTTGTAAAGTGTAGCCTCGCTTTAATGCCATCATGCGACAAATAAAACAATGGATTAGATATTTTATTGCCCAATACTGCTCTTGTTGCTATTGACCTTTCATTCAACTCGTTGCTATTGACCTTTCATTCAACTCGCATAGTTTTCTCTCTGGCACGATGGAAACAAATTTTTTACTTCACTATATGAAATTCTTTTAAGTTTCTGCATGAAATAAAATTTAATTTAAGTCTACATATCCTTCATTCAGGTGCTCAACTTGGAATCAATGGACAAAACCAGACATTGGAGAATTGTGGGATGTAGTGCATATACTGGGGAAGGATTGCTTGAAGGATTTGATTGGTTGGTTCAAGATGTTGCCTCGAGAATTTACGTACTTGATTAAATGATGCTCGGAGTTGGACCGAAGATGTATTTGCCAAGAGTTTTCCAAATGTATTAACATGGCTCTTTCACACTGTGTTGCATTATAACTATTTTTGCTAAACTAGAGAGTGTTGTGTTTACTGAAATTAACTCGATTGAGATTCTATGTTTTATGAAAGGTTTCCGTGGCAACCAAATGTCGTCTGCTTCATGTATTGCCCTAAAGAGGCCAAGAATCCAAAATTCACTCAAATATCAGTGTGCAATTCTCCAGTTGTAAATTTTGATTTAATCTTCGCGTTCGGAATCATCAGAACCTATACCCCAAAGAAGAAAACTAGGAAGAGAATTGAAATATCGCCTGTTTGATGCTTATCTCATGTAACAGTTATATTTGGCTTTATTTGCGTCAAGATGTTGCAAATAAAGAGAGATTATTTATCTTTACAAACTACATATTTAAGATTAGCACATGTTACCAACCAAATATTTTAGCGACAGGCGTTCCAATTCCTAGCGAAAACAATGAAAAGCCTTCCTAAGTCCAACAGCATATTTAAGCCTACATGTAGGAAAAATCAGGCATGTATTCACAAGATTCTAATCTTCTTTGCAACATCAATGGCTTTATAACCTGGCCCGAGCTTGACGTAGGCTTTCTTCGCACCATTGGGCAAGTTCAAGGTATTTACCTTCTCGGCCTTGATCTGAAACATAATCCTAACAGCATCTTTGACATCATTCTTGTCAGCACGTTTGTCCACGATGAAAACCAAAGTGTTGTTCTCCAACATCGCCTTCATTGCAGACTCGGTAATAATTGGATATTGAATAACCAAATGATGGTCGAGCTCCTTGAACTGAGATGCCATACTGCTAAGTTTTCGTGGATCCTTTTCCTTCTTTGATGTTGTTCGATAGGATGCCACGGGATCTAAGTAATCCGGGAAGTCTATATTCTTCGATAAATGAGACCAGACATTAGATTCATTGGTACTTTCAGCTGTGGTCATCACAGGGTGCGCCAAACAACATCCTAGAACGTGAGAGGACGATGATACAAAGCTCGGTGCTAGGTCCTACAATTAATAAGCAAAGAATAAAGTGCATGGTAAGATGGTCGCATATTTTCCGATAAATTTTGATTTTACAATGAGTGAACTAAAAAAAGAATCAACCATTTAAAATTACTTTCAAAAGCGTGCAACAGAACTGCTCATCTTTCTCCAGCTTTCGAATTAATGATATTACTCCCAACATTATGAATATACGCCATTAACATATTCCAGAATCTATTCACCTAGTCCCATTTCTCTTTCAGAGAGGAAAAATCAAAAAAGGGAAAATCCATACAAGTACAAAGTGAAAGCGTTCCTCTTATTTTCTCCACCATGTTTCCGTAAACAAATATCAACATTTCAAGGATGGGTATCTGTTTTCTTCATGCTACATAGGATCAGTTTCGACGCAGAAATCATTAACTGCTTTTTCCTTAGTGAGCTCAACTTTTTCAAGTGCCTTTTGTTTTTGAAGTGCAACGTCAATTTTAATGTTTGGATGCAGTTGTAATAAAGATCTTTTAATTTTTTAATGAAACAAACTAAGACGCGTACCCAGAAGCCATATCCTCCGGCATTTTGAAAATCCTTCTCCATTAAAACATCCACAACTTTTTTACATCTTTTCTTTTAGAAAAAGGTTTAACATAGCCAAAAACATTATCTTGGAAGTTGGAATGCATAATACACAAAGATTAGAAGCTAATAAAATCTCTGGCAAAACTACCACTGATTAAGCCTGGACCTACAATGCAGGCAAGGGCCTCAAGCCTACAAATTTTGGGGACCAAAATCTTAAAAATAATTAATTATATGTTATGCTCATGAGCCCATCCAGTCAGCCCATGAATAATGTTAATGACCTATTCAGGATAGAGTTCACTTTTAATTTCTTAAACAAGTTGATTCAACAAAATCGACAAATTCAACTTTCTTTCACACGTTGAACAAAACCAGAGGACAAAGGTCATTCAAATACTCCAGAGGGGCGAGAGAAAAGAAAGTAATTGAAGTAAAAAAATCTTCTCTTTCCACAGAACAAGCATATTCGGAGTTTGTTTTTTCAATATCTCAAATTAAATCGGATATTTCTTCTCTACTTTGAATGCTTGCAGAAAATATTTTGAATTCGAAGAAATATTGCCTGAATTTTTTAGTTGATTTTAATTTAGCGGGATGATATTTACATGTATTGTGATTTTGGTGTTTTTTTTTTCTGCATTTAAAAGTTAGAAATATTTTAATATATGAATTGTTTTTTGCAGATTAACATTTAGAGTTTTAGCACACATGCCACCTACAAGAAAACAATTGTTTGGAGGAGAAAAAATGAAGAAAAAACAAAAGGAAGATACTTAATTTAAGTGATTATGTACTGGTTCGAAACATAAATTTTATATTTTGTTTGGATCGTCTTGTTTTATTAGTATTTGATTATGACATATTGTTTTGAATGATATATTTTGTCCACATTTTATTTCTAAATTTCATGTTACACACACTCTTGTATAACATCGATGAAAATATATATGATATCTAGCTTTGAGGGCACCATTTTTTGTGTTCTCCATGTCTCAGAATCTCAAATACAGATACCGTGCATGATAGTAGAAAAACGGGTTTAAAACGCAGTGGATACATTCCCAAGTCAACTCGTCTATGCCGGGGCCACCCATATTCTTATATTCATCTAATCACAGCAGGATCCAGGCAAGCCCCACTTAAGATGAAAAAGGTTTCAATTTTTAAACCTATATTGGAAAAAAACTCGCCGCTCGTCACAGATCCTGTTCTCCGAGTGTGCGTAATCAACGAATCAAACAGGAAAAAAAAAACAACGCAAAAATGTGTCGCGTACACTTGAAACCAACCGGAACAGGCGAAACCCGACTATTGGAAGATCAGAGTATTCATGATCCAATTCGACACAAACTGCCAATACCGATTTTTAAAATCAAAAGAAAACAAAATAAATAATAACCAGTACCTTCAACTTGAACGAAGATCCAGCTGAAAATGATACTTTCTGCTGACCGAACCAATTTGCAGGGCTGACTGCTGTCGATGAAGATATTGCAGAGGTAATCATTTGAATCGGAAGGAAAAAAGAAAGAAACGAGAAATAAATAAAATAAAAAGAAAAAGAAAATGGGTGATTAGGTAACAAAGAAGTAGGGTTTAAACGGGGCTTTGGAGAGGGAAAAGATGAACCAGAAACCGCAGTTTCGGAGCTCTGTTCCACCAACTTTCTCAATTAATAATCGATCGATTATTTCTGGGCTGGGCCAACATATATTTAATGTATGCCCACATCATATATTTTCATATGACGAAGTATTGGGCCTTTTTCCTTGGAGCTTTCTATCAGCCCATAAAAGGGAAAACCCGGACCACGACATTGCGACAGCTTGATTTTAATTTAATGAAAAAAAAAATATTATAATATCAAATAAGTCAAATTCTTAAAATTTTATTGTAGTATTTTATTCAAATATTTAAACAGATTAGTTTTAAAATAATAAATCACATCTGATAAGTTCCTAAAACGATTTTGAAACTAGGCAACTAATTTTAAATAATTTCATGTGCAAAAGTTTGTCTACTAAAATTATGGGGTTTATTTCATAAAAAAAAAAAATTATGGCGTTAGAATATGAACTAAAACCAAAAAAGAACAATGATTAAAAAACAATTTTAAATAATGCAAGTCTATGTCCAGTTGGCCACGATAAAGAACGAGGAGTGGGTCTCATGTGAGACTGTCTCACAGATCATAATCTGTGAATAAAAAGTAATACTTTTAGCATAAAAAATAATATTTTTTCATTAGTGATCCAAATAAGAGATCAGTCTCACAAATATGACCCGTGAGATCGTTTCACACAAGTTTTTATCAAGAACGAAAGCTATTTTTGGCCACTAAAGTCTAAAACAAACATTGAAAAGGATTGATTGTTCATAGCCTCTGTATTGGCGAGAATACGGTCACTAACGTCTCAATAATTATGATAAATTTGAAGATAATATAGTTGGAGAAATTAAAAAAAAAATGGTAGGCAAATAACACAATATGAAGAAAATTTTAAGGTTCGGATTTGATTCAAATATCTAATTGTTTAATTTTTTGCTTGATTTTGATTTAAAATATTCAAATATATTCGCGAGTTATTTAAAATATTTGATAATAAATACTTGAAGGCTTGAGATATATTTGTTTAATATAAAACTATATTATATTAATATAATATTAAGTTTCACGAGTAGCTCATAAAACTATTGAAAAAAATAATTAGAGTCGAGTTCAGCTCAAAAAAAATTCAAATTTAGTTGAGTTTGACTTAAATTCGATAATTTTAAATATTAATCAAATATTTTTTAAGAAACTCAAAAGGTTCACGAGTCAACTCAGTTATTTTATTTCCGTTGACAAGCTATTTGGAGGGCAGTCTTATTATATTTGGAAATTGTGAATTAATATCAACAATTTAGTAAAAACTTGTATTTGACAAATGAACGACTAATCCTCCTTTTTTTAAAAAAACCTCGTATTCACTCTCTTCTTTTATTTATTTATTGTCGTTATGACAACAATAATTACATATATATAATACATACAATTTCTTATATATTAGCGATCTACGTATGCGATAATTTGCGTGCACAGATTTTTAATGTAATTATTTTTAAAAAAAATAAGTTAATGATCATAATTAGCAAATATTTATAGTTATTTTTAGAATTTTACTAAAATAGATTGTCATAATAATTTTTATTGATAAAAGAATGATTGATACTTTTAATTACAGGACTGTTCTAACATATTCATGCAGTATTATATAGTTACAATTCTATAACAGTAACTCACTTACCATGTATCACAACTACGTTTATTTGAAAAACCGAAAATCGATAAATAAAAATAAAATTGAACAATCGAAACCAATTTTTTTTATTAATAGATACAAGTTTTTTAACATGGATAAATATAAAACCGTTTAATTGTTTATTTTGGATTATATACGTATTCAAATTTAACGAAAATCAAATTTAATTATATATACATTTATTTAACGTACATTTTAAAAATGATATTTATACGAGCAATTTTTAATTTTAGTTGATTAATTTTCCTAATTTAAAAGTTTTGGTTTATAAAAAAAAAAAGAAAAAAAAACGAAAAGATAAATTATTATTGAAATATATTTTAATTCTATTAAAAATTATCAAGCCGAATCAAATAACCAAGATAAAACTAAATCATCTTGAATATCGAATTATATTCAACGTTAAAAAAAAAAAAACCTGATAAAAAGTAAAAACATCGGACCAACTATGTCAAGTGGTTTCTACTTGTACTACCAAATACACTAACTTCATGTCCGTATGTATGAGAAATAAGCAGCATAAAATTGATCTCATAATACCAAAACAGTACGAGACTCGATAATTCAAGAAATTTTTGCGAGGAAAACTTTTAATGGGGTAGTGTCGGCAAAGAAATTTACTGAGTTTCTGTCACTGAAGATTTTGCTGCTGGTTAGCTCATGCAGCAATCATTTGCAGCAAGAAACACATTTCACACTTGAAATGAAAACAATACATTGATTAATAAAATATGAGTACGAGGCTGAAATGAACAAGGTCCGTCACGTCACTACTACAAAACCAGTTGCAAGACATGAAAATACGAACCGATTCGAAATAAACATAAAATTCCAATTAGCTACGATGTGATTTGTGAATAATTAGCCGCCTAACCTGGCCAGGTGTTCTGCTCTTGTTTTATCATTTCTCATTCGTGCCCGAGAGGAGCTGGGATTGCTTTCTTGTCGGCGCTTCGTGGGCTGCTTCCTGAACTGCTGTTAGAACGCGTGATGAAAGTAGATTCTTGCAGGACACCAGTAGGAGAGGAATCCATGTTTGGGCCCGTTTCTGCACAGGATGTCGTGCTTGTCAAAACCTCGCCTAAGGGTCCACCCATTGAACTACTACCCCATGATTGCTTTTGCATTAGCTCACCAAAATTGTGACTCACACCAAGGCTCATATTGATAGGCTTAAGCTCCTGCGACGGCGTAATAGTTGAGATCGTTGATTTCTTCTGTATGGGAGAACTAGAGGATGATGAAAAGTCTGGAGCAACTGGTATGGACATCGAAAGCTGGGTCCAATCTGAGTTCAGTTCCTCGGGCCAGGAGTCTGTGCCACTATTTGACTGATTCTTTGGGCAATTATCGATAAAATGTTGGGATGAAGGTTGATTGATTGTTTCTTTGTCGGTGTATTTTAAGAAAGAATCAGTGTTTCTAGTAGTCATGTAGGATATCCTTTCCGCAGGATTGACAAGGGAATCGGAGGTGACCCATCCAAACTCCAAGTAAGGTGATTTTTCAAGTGGAATGAATTGTTTTGCAATGGAGAATGGCACATCTTTAGACTTCAGATCGATAGTAGAAGGTATTAAAGATGAGCCTTGAAGCCCTTGTGTTCTGCAGAGAATTCCATCATTTTGGTCAAGAAAAACGACACGAGAAAGTATCTAGAAAACAAATTCAGCCTACATTCAAGATATGAAAAAAGAAACAATGTAAAAGCATATTCTTGTGATACTTCTCTAAAGATCAAGGGAACTATGTCTACTACACCATGTACCGGTCATCACAATTGTCAGCAGAAGCAATGGTAAGATTGGGCTGCCAGGAATTGACTTGGTGTGGAATGACACCAAAGCTGTTGGATGCGCTGCTGCTGGATATCACTGGCGCTGATGAGGAAGAGGCAATCAGTGCCACATTTGAAGCAGTGGATCCGGAGACAGCATGGCCAGTGTGGCCTTCCACAGGCTTTCTTGAACGGTGGCGACCCCTGTTAATGTGCCTTTCACAGTATTTCTGATCAAGTACAGCATCTCTAGAGCATCGCCACTTCTTTCCATCTGTTCTCCTACACCTCCCAGGCTCGGGATCATTGCTTCCGGAAAAACCAAGATGGAAAGGACCCCACCCCACTGCATGCACAAAAAAGGAGATAAACAGCCTAAAACCTCAAAACAAGCAAAGGTATATTGGGTGCTATACAGTTGTTCAACTCATGACTTTAATAAATTAATTCCTTAAATAGCAGCGGGGATAACGTGATATTGGTCATTAGCAAAACATCATAAAAACTTACTGCCAATTACAGAACAAGACAACAACTCAGAAGCGAAAAAAGAGGCGCAGAAATAAAGCAGTTCATTATCAGTTTAATCTGAAGCTTACAGAAATTAGAGGCATGACTTCCATTTGAGTATTGGGATTTCTTGATGGGCACCAGTAAATATGATGGAACTGGAACATTTGCCACAATATGTTTAAAGATCAAAGCCTGGTGTTCAAGTTCCATCCATTGAGAAGGAGTAAATGGCCCTTTCAGCCTAGCAAAAGTCGCACCCATGCTTTCATTTAAACCACCTGATCAACCAAGAACCAAAACAAGAAATTTAGGCATAAGTTTGTGTATGCGTGCTCATGTATTGAACATATCATTCAGTTCTTCACTTTCCCACAAACTAATCACCATCTTAAGAAAAGTGGGGGCAGAAACAGATAAAATAAAATAAAAAAATCAACTTCAAATTAACAGAAAGAGAACTTCTTATCAGAACAAAACTTACCTCCTGTTCTACTATGGGGCTCATCCGGAAAAAATGAAAACGCAATGCTCCTACTCGCATCATCGCTACTCATCCCGCCATTGCGAGAAAATGAAAGCATTTGCTGTCCTTCTTCAACCCCTAATCCCCACGGATTAGATCTTCCAAGAGCCGCAAAAGTTTCACTTGTACAGTTCTTGGAGCTGAAATCAACTTCACCAGGCTTCAGCATTCGGGTAAGCCTCCAGTTATCGTCAGCAAGCCCGGATCTTTGGTGCTTAAAATTCACAGATCCGTGACCCTTATCATTTCCGGGCTCATTCGAACCCCCACAAGGAGTATTAGAAGCGGGTGGCTTGTGGCTTACAACCCCAAAATCCATCTCTCATGAAAAAGCTATGAAGTTTATATCAAGAACCAACCACAAGAGAACGAGAATGAGTTCATTGCAAGTCACTTCGTAGGAAAGAAAAGCGAAGCTTAAGGAACATGAGACATGGCCTAGAAATTATAGACAGAGGAGAGGCAAAAACAGATACCTTTGAGATCAAAAAGAGTGTAAAATTTGCTGATAGCAGTGCGTGTGAGCAAATGCCACGCTGCCGATATCAGATGCACTCACAAGTTCGACTTGGTAAGAGTCTTCTCCAAAAAAAAAAAAAAAAATAAAAAAAATCCTTGCAAATATATTAGGACATTTCTATTTGTTCACGTTATTACATCTGCTCTCATTTAAAATCTTGAGGTCTACATACTATATACACATTATAATAACACATATATATTTTCACATTTATTTTCACATTGACTATCATTATTTGGTGGTCTTGGTATTCATTTATTTATCTTTATTCTTATTTTATATTAAATAAATACAATTTCAAATTTATTTACATAATTGAATTGATTATTATTTAATAATAATATTTTTTAATATATTTATTATGTAAAAGTATTTTATTTTATGAGTATCATTTATTTAAAATTAATATTTTATTGTAAATTTGAAATGGAAAAGAAATATAAAAAAAATCATAATTGTATAAAATTTTAAAAAAAAACACATAAGATAAAAGTCAAGAGAAGTTGTAAAATATTAATTTAAAGATTATTGTTGTATTGTGATCAAATATGTTCAATTAAGTCTATACGAAGTTGAAGATGTGCATTAATGTCAAGTATTTCGGAATTTGTCTGGAGATAATAATGAAATCCTCGATTTGAGCCCTGGATGGGTTGTGCTGTGTGCGGGTTTGTCACCTTCATCGTTGTACTAATTTGTCACGTAACCCTTCATCTTTAACAATCATGTTGTGCAAAATAATACATGCTAACATAATATGTATTTTTTATGTACAATAACGAGCTGAATCTCTAACAATTGCTTATCAAACTTGGATCACCCCAAATGCCCTTTCAACATCTTTTCTTACAGCCTTTTGTCTTTCATTAAAAAACTTCCTCTTGGGATCCTTCGAGCAAGTAAAATCATTCGCTAAAGTAGCTCATTCCGGATATATTTCAAATTTCATCTGTTAGATACTACTCCTTCGTATATTGAGTCTCGTTGACCGTGAAATTAATCTCCTAGGCATTTCATTGCAAGAAATTAATGAATATGGAAGATTCGTACAACATGTTAATATCATTGTGTGAACAAAGACACCAAAAAATACATGTCATATCCACAAGTCTTGAGACGAAACTACCTCAAGCACGATTCTTGGCGACACATGGCCTATTGTAAACTAACATCTTGAGGAAACTGACCAATTTTTCTGTTCCAAGTGCATACAATAAAGACTGCCTCACATTCCAGGGAAGTCGTGCCTCTCATCATGCATTTGAAGAATACGTTAAACATCATTAGCATTCGGCCTTCTCTAATATCAATCACCAAATAATTCAACCACGTATCCGCAGAATTTGAAAAGATACTTGATGACAGTTGATTCACTTATACGTATGTACTTGTAAAGATGATCGGTCGGGACTCCACAAGCCAATTGATGAATTGAAGCTGTGCATTTTTGTAGTGTTGACAAATGTGTTAACTATGCGAAATAATAACTTTCTTTGCATTTGCTAAAAATACTTCGAGTTGTTTTTGTTCCATTTCAACTTCATCTTTTTCATGCTTGTATACTCAGTAAACTTTGCAAACATACCGTACAAGTTTACCGTCATACGCTCCATGTCCGATTTTGTTTTGCTTTTTCCCTTTCTTTTTGCTGCTTTCTAACCCATTGAACGAATTTTTATTCCTTTAGGTTTACATGTAGACTTGCATCTTGGTTGGATGAGGTGTTGCTTGCTCCCAACTCTGAGGTCCTTTCCTTCTTCGTACCAACAAGGTGATTGACAGACTGTGGAGTAAACATTGCATAGTATTTTATGGTTTTCCACACATGCTCGAGATTAAATGTGATACCATTATTTTTCTAGCGATATTTTTCATATCTCGCATCACTGTGGCCGCTACGATATACATTATAGATGCTATTGGTACATATGACACTTTTGTTTTTGTTCGGTACACGTGCAGGACGATTGTCATTGTAGTAGCTTGCAACATTGTCATTCCCGTCAAAGATGCAAAGGCATATCAGTTGCATGTAAAATTAGATGAATAATTTGGTGGATATGTATTATATGGATAATTTTGTGTATATAAACTATAGAGATAATTTGGTGGATATGAGTTATATAGGATAATTTGGTCGACATGAGTTATGTGGATAATTTGGTAGAATTTGTGAATTTTGAGAAGAATCATTTTCTTCTTATATTTTTGGATAATTCAAGAAATTTCTAAAAAAATCGGTTATTTTCATCTATTTTGGAATAAAATAGGATTTTAGAAATCAATACTAAAATAAAATTGAGATGATGGAAATAGTAAAGAGAAGATTTTTGGAAAGATTTCCGATGAAGAATAATGTGTTTGGACGTTTGAATTATTTTGTTGAATATAATGAATATTTATATATGAATATTTGCTTATTTTATTAAAATAGCTGACAATTAGTCGTTCAATTTTATTTTTTTAAAAATTCAACAATTAATTTTTTTCCATTAAATTTGTTTTATTTTTTTTAAAAAAATTATATTAAAATATTCGTATTAATTTTAAAACAAAAAAACAATAGAGTGTAACAACTTATAATGTATTTGGTGTGTAAGTTGATTGTATTATCATTATCACTAATCAGTATTCAGTAGTCCAGTGTGATCAAATTTATTGGATCGTGATTTAGAAGAAATGATGGGCCATCGAAATCGGCTACATCATATGAATGTGGACATTATAAATTAAGTGTGATTTTGACCGTTTGATTAAAGTCATCTGAATTAAATAATCTTTCTGTAATATGGAATTTAGTAAAGAATGCAATTTTAAGTAATATATATTGAGATTGACAAATTAGGTTCACTGCCTCCAAAAACTTGCATCACGAATTGCTACGTTTCTTGCTCTTGTTTTCCCTTGTCGTACCTACGAACAGAACTCAAAAACACTTAACTTGAATTTTTTTATGGCTTGAAATTTATTTATTTATGGAAGCGTTATTTAGTTACAATTGCATCATGACGCCACTCTCAATTTCCGTAAACATTTTATGTGTCTTCTTAAAGAAAAAAGTCTAAAATCTGTTGGGAATTAAACCATCAAAAATCAAACTAATTTGAGAGTTTTTTTTTCCTTGTCTCAATGTTAAGCAATTTATTTGACACAAACTAAAATATAGTAGAGCATATTTGACTATTTGTCCCCAAGTGTTGGGTTTTTATCTTTGATTTTAAAAACATAGAACTTAAAATATCGTTAATTAAGTTAATACAGTCTATGTTTTTTTTTAAATACGATGGAATCCGCAATCGCTATCTTTATATATATATTGAGTAAATATCTACAAACTGTTCTAGCGCTAAGTAAACCGCTCTAAGTAAACTCTATATGATAGATTCATTTGATAAAATATTGAAAAGGAGAATCGAACTCATTATCATTGTCCAATACTCATATCCATCTATTTATCCTATTTAACACTATTCTATGTGGTTTGAGAAATAATTTTACTAACAAACGGGATGAAAGCAAGAAAAAGGACAAAATTGGGCCAGGAGTTAAGAAGCATGAACGTCAATTAATGTTCACAAAAATAGGATGTCTCTAGACATTTAGAGAAATCATTAATTTGTGGGGTTTTGTAGATTTAGGGAAATTAAACATCAAGTTGGCTTTAAAAGTCCAATTAACGCATCAAGTTATATATAACCAAAAAATTGCCATGTTCGAGCAGTACATACTTTGTATGATCCAAAACCATTAATTTGGTCAAAATAAGAACAAAGATCTATGACAGCCAAGAAGATACCATAATTAAAATGCTACCACGTGACTCCCTTGGTGGGACTAGTTCTTAACTAATTTCAGCAATAACAACGTTTAAACAAATCTTTAATTCTTCATGCTACTTTTATTTATTTGTTTTTTAGCTACAAAATAATTTATTACAATTGTGTTTTGAATTTAAGATCTCGTCTCAAACTTAAGAAATTTATATCATATATTCAAATAGACACAATTCTTTATTGTTTTCGTTATTAGAAAACTGGACACAATGTCTGCAAATAAATTAAAATTTTAAATGAAAAATAATCATATTAGAGTAATTTTTATTTATAATTATTGTTTGAATTTATAATTTATTATGATTTTTAATCACCAATTTATCGTGTTTTGTTTTATTTAAAAATAATGATATTTATGTGGAAGAGATATTTTGGGAAACAAAATTGGTAAGACATAACAGAACAGAAGTAGTTGAAGTAGTTATTATTCATGTCTCCATTTTAATGATAGTGATATATTATCATTAAATTGTTACGCTCATTTTTTTTATTTGACCGACCATAAAAAAATCTCCTAAAATTTCAAATGAACAGACGCGACCTCTTTAACTTGCAAAAGCTATCTATTCAGATCACGACGAAGACTCCATGTCCTAAACGACGATTGATTGTAATATTCACGTTTCTGAGGGCATCTTCAACCCTATTCTCTATTTTTTCATTCTCTATACTCCAAAATGGAGTATTACATTCTCTATTTAAAAAATCTTCTCCAACCCATATTCTCTAAATTTTATAAATTTTTTATTTTTTATATTTTTTATTCCAAATTATTTAATATAAAAATAGTAATTATGTAATATGATATTAAACAAATTAAATTAAACGTGACTCATTTTTTTTAAAACATAATTCATTTATTTTGACATCTTATGTCTGTTGATGAATCATTCCGGATGAACCCTATGTCTGTTGATGAATCATTCCGTGCATACTTGCTCAAAAAACAACAAAACATTTGGCAGAAAAGAGCAGCAAAAGGTGATGGAGCCAACGGATCTTCTAATCTGTTTGGTCAGTTCTTCGGCGGAACTTCTCCATCCGGGTCCGATCTAGGAGAGTACTAGTGTTTAGTCATCATTGCAGTGGAATAAAAATATGTCAATGTGTATTGCTTGTGAGTGTTTGTTTTAAGTTGTTGGTTTGTTTTATGATCGTCTATTTTATATGTTTTAATGTGAACTGTTTTTTATGTTTTAATGTGTATGCATGTTTAATTTATCTCAAGTTAACTAATTCGATTTGTGTTGAAAAAATACATGTAATGTATCATTTCACAATCTTATTTAATTATTATTTTCATTTGTTTTTTTCATCAAAATAATTCAATTACAATAAATAAATAAATAAATAATAAAAAATGAGAAAACTTGAAATAAATTAAATAATACCAAAAAATCATTAAAATTTAGTAAAAGTATTGAAATAAACATTTAAATATATAAAATTAATAAAAAAATTAAAGGGTGTATTTGCAATTTTGGAGAATGACATTTTCGTAAATAATGCCATTCTCCAAAATATATGGAGATGGAGTTGAGATTCTCCATTTTTGGAGAATCACTATTCATCACTTCAAAATGGAGTAGGTATATGGAGAATGGTTGGAGCAAGATTGATACTCCATTTTGGAGATTTTCTCCAAAATGGAGAATGGTTGGAGTTGCTCTTATCGGTTTAAACTTATGTATTAGACAATTTGAATTAACTATTTTTGTGTATATAACGATGATCAAGATAGATATGTAACATCTGCTACGAAAGTCTATATTGCAAACTATGAATTTATAAATCAGTCGGGTTAGTCTATGTTACACTATGAGTGTTTCTCTTCATATTCCAATATCGTTATATCATATAAATCTCTCACATTTTTATGAAAATTGACATATATGTTGATGATCTAAGAGTCGAAATTTGATCATATCATAGATGAAGACATATTTCAGGTGTAACATAAAATAATCCATTCGACATATGTAATGGTTTCAACTAATTAATTGGGTGATTCAATTAACCGCTGAAATCTAGATTCCAAATATGGGAATTCATAATGGTCCTGTTTCTCCCTATTGAAGTCGATCCTCCAGATTATCAAAAAGTTTTGATTATTGTTCTAAATATGTGAAACGTAAATGAAACAATAATACAATGTTGTGGAGTACTGCAAATGATTTGCGAGCACTTGACATTTCATTTTGCTTGAACTGTCTTTGTTATTTTGCTTGTTGGGTACATATTACTATCAAGGAAATATATGAATTCTCAAATAATATTAGTCTTCTTATTTCTTGGTAAAAGGAAAAGCAAATTATTATATGGTGCTCACTCTCAATACGGCAGTAAAAGATATATTTACTGATTATTTCGCAAAAAGAATTAATATCTAATTTTTTGTCGTACAATATTTAAATAAAATTTATATTGTTCGATTTTTTCGCACAATATTTTATACCTCGAATGTGGAAGGCTTATCAAGATTTATTATTTTTCTTTAAAATTTTATATAATAATTATTGAAGCGATTAGAAAAATGGAACTGCCATTTAGAATTTGTATTCTAAAATTAAATTTGCTAAATTTGGCAGAGGATGAATATTCTGCTGAAGTTGAAAAGATATACAGAAGATTACGGAAATTTAACTCTAGAGTCCCAAAATGGGAGCTTGCTTTGCAAGAATCTGGTATAGTGGTCAGGGCTGGGTTGACTTAAAGGGTTCTTAACCGCTGTGGTGATGCTGGGAATTTAGGATAGAGATTCTTTGAGTGGGCGTCCTAGCAGCCAGGTACTATAGACATAGCTACGACGTGTACAAATCAATGATTAAAGGTTTAGGGAAAGTGAGGCAATTTGGGCTCTAATTGAGGAGATGAGGAAAGAAAATCCTTAGCTTTTGTCTCCAGATGTTTCTTTTGTTCTGATGGAGGAGATTTGCTTCTGCAAGAATGGTTAAAAAGGCAATTGAAGTCTTGGACGAGATGCCCAAGTATGAACATGAGCATCTCCAAACCCAGCATCAAACGCTATTTTGATGTTAAGGTTTCCTTCAACATAGCACAGCTCCATTTCCTTTTGTGCCAAATTGCAGACGAGTTTTTTTTCTCTTTTCTTTTTTTAATTATTAATATTTATATTAATAATTATAAATATTATTTATGTAATAATATGATATTATTATATTAATTTAATAATTAGATATATTTAAAAAAAACTTAAAAAAACATGAACGTGGCAAGAGATCGACCCACTCACCTCGACCCAGGTATGAAGAGTAGGTGGAGCTCGATCCAAACAAAGAGTTAGATCCAAACAAAGAGTTCGACCCGATTTTTAAAGATCGCAGCATAGTCTGAAATCATGGATTTTTTTTAAAGTCTTCCAGTCTATTTTCCAATCTTGTACAAAGAATTGCTCCTCCAGCTCATTATATTATTGGAACAAAAGAATATGATATATGGTATTATTTAGCTGATAGTATTTATCCGAAATGGTCAACTATTGTGCAAACTATCTATGATCCGCGTAGTCCAAAGAAGCAGTATTTTGCGATGAAACAAGAGTCATGCAGGCAGGGGCGGAGCCAGAATTCAAAATTACCTGGGGCTGGCTCCGTTTCATACTATAAATCTTCAACTTGAAAATTTATTGCAGCTGTAAATACATTAAATCGATAGTGGTGTTCAACTGTGATTGAATCATTTTTTGTTAAGAACGACCTGTACCATATTTTAAAAACTAAAACCAAAATTCCAATTAAACAAAATGATTTTTTAAATTAATTCAGCTCGATAAGTTATATTGGTTGAAATCGATATTTTGTTCACCCATATGGCCTTATCTTAATTCCAAAAAAAGATTTTTAAAATTTTTTACTCTTAAGAATCATTCCGGTCAAAAACCTAAGTCAGTTCACATCATTTAAAACCAATAGTAAAAAAAAATAATGAATATTGACAAACATCAAAGAATAATATGGACATTAATAGAAAACAAAAAACTTGATACATCATTTAAGTCATTATGCACAAAATTCAAATCACTGCTAAATCATATAATATCACATACTATGATTCACATGAAAATTTTGCGTAATTTCTCAAAGTCATTAGTTTATTTTTCTCAAAATCAATTCTGATAAACATACACTAGTTCATATTAAAAAAATTAAAATTCTATAAAACTTTTAGTATTAATAGAAATTAAATAAAGATATAATAAAATATGTAATAACTGCATAATTGTATTATCATATTAGCTAAATTTAATATATTTGTGTGCTATTGTATATATAGTCTAAAAATATATTTGGGACTTAAAGCTAATTTTAAAAATCAACTTACATTAAGTTCTTAAACCTTTTGAGTAAAATGCGAGTAAAAGTCAAATTTGATTATAGGTATTTACAGAAGATCATTTTAAAAAATTACGCATGGTTAACAAAAATTCTTCAAATTTGCATCAATGAAGTAAATGTAACAAAACATAAAAATAAAGCAAAAAAAAAATACAGTAAAAACTAAAAAAAAATTGTAAATTTAGGTGGGGCTGGAGCCCACCCTAGCCCAAGGGTGACTCCGCCCCTGCATGCAGGAAAGATGTTTAGCGTGCATTTGGCGTTCTTCAATCACGTTTTGCGATTGTGACAACTCCAGCACGTGATTGGAAGAAAAATCATTTGAATGATATAATGAAAGCATGTATTATAATGCACAATATTATAATCGAAGATGAACGTGATCTTAGTGCATCAATTCAAGTTGGCTAGAGAAGCACTGACACTAATATGGTAGAAATAGTTGTCAATGAGCATATCAGATTTCGTGAATTTCTCGCTCGATATAAAAATAAAAGCCAAAGACGCTCACTATATATTACGAAATATTTTAATTGATAATTTATAGGTTGAATATGATCGTTCAAATGTTTGAAGTTGCATTTGTAATATGTTATTTAATTTAATGTCAAGTATTAATTTTATTTCACCAATTTTAATTCTTTCTATTTCAATTTATATAATATAAATTTCAATAATATATTTAAAAAATAATTAAATTAATCATTTAACAGTATTATCGTAATTATTAACAATATAATGCTAATTATATCAAATAGAAAATATAATTATAATTATGTCATTAATTTAAAAAATAAATATTTAATAAATAATAAGAAAAAATTTAAATAAATTAAATAAAAAAGAATATATTTCAAGAATATTTTTTTTTAAAAGTAAGATTTGAAATAGATGGATTGGAGATAAATATTATATTTGGTGCCACTATTTTAAAATAAAATTATTTTAAATTAAGTTTTGAGTTGGAGATAGCCGGATAGTTTGTTTTTGGGTGCTTGTTGGATGCCTTGTGCAAGAATAGCAGTGTAAAGGAAGCTGCTTTGCTGTTCGAGGATATGAAGATTAGATTCAAGCCAACTATCAAGCACTTCACATCTCTGTTGTACGGTTGGTGTAAAGAAGGAAAGCTAGTAGAAGCAAAATTCGTGCTGGTGAAAATGAGGGAAGCAGGTTCTGAGCCTCATATAGTGGTTTAGAACAAATGCGAGCCCACTGCAACTTGATATACCATTGTGATTCAGGTACTTTGTGCTCGAGAAAAAATGTAGAGGCAATGAGAACATATATGGATATGGAAAAGGTTGGGTCTGAAGCTGATATTATTACGTACACAACTTTGATAAGTGGCGCAAGAACGATTAAGGGTATGAGCTTTTAGATGGTATGATACAGAAAGGGCGTGAACCCAATCAGACAACTTATACGCATTTCATGTTAGCTCATGAAAAAAAGTGAGAGTTGGAGGAGTGCCGTGAGCTTTTGGAGGAGATGCGAGAGATTGACGTAGCCCATTTATGGTATCATAATCCGACTGGCATGCAAGCTTGGGGAGACTGAACAAGATATAAAATATATGAATGAAATAGAGACAAATGGATTCGGCCCTGGAGTTGACACCTTTGCCACTTTGATTAATGTGCTCGTCGAGCAAGGATGCTTGGTTGAATCTTGTGATTACTTCAAAAAAATGTCAGTAGGGGCCTTCTAGCCGCTCCCCAGTACGGAACTTTGAAAGGCCTGTTGAATTCCCTTTTGAGAGCAGAGATTATTCAAATGGCTAAAGATATATGGTGTTGTATGACTAGTAGAAGATGCGAGCTGAATGTGTATACATGGACGATTTGGATTCACGCTCTGTTTTTGAAAAACGTTTGCTTTTACTGTTTGGATATGATGGATGCTGGCTTGATGCCTCAGCCGGATACGTTTGCAAAGCTTATGCGAGGTCTGAGGAAGCTGTATAATAGACAACTCGCAGCGGAGATTACAGAGAAAGTGAGGGAAATGGCTGCAGAAAGAAGTGACCTTAAAAATGTATAAAAGACGCGATGAAAGAGATTTGAAAGAGAGAGCTAAGGCAAAAAGACGTGGAAGAGAGAGATGGCCCCGTAGACGCCCTCTCATGATCCGGGAGAACGGTACTCAACTTCCTGACATAAACTGGGTTTAGACGTAATAATTCGAAATCAAGTTATGTTAGTTTAACAGAGAGAGCATGGGTCCAGAATGAGTCGATTCGAGCTTAGATTTGCCAAGCTTGAGTCTCAGTCACGTTATAACTCAAATTTGCAAAATAAGTTAGTTTTAACTTTGGTAGAAATGAAAATGACATGTTCGTAGCCTTCTCTGAAGGCATTCACAATGATGATTATAATTCAAGCCATATCATTTAAATATCCGCCGTCTAAATATTCACCACTGCACATAATTGATTTGTGTACCACAACTATATCCGATTACAAATTTGTAACTGGATATCGCAATTTTTTTATTATTTCTTCAAGCCAGCGTGAGTTTCACACTGTCTTGAGACGCAGGCGTGCAGAGCTCGGGTCGAGCTCTTCACATTTTGTGAAGAGCTCAGCTCACACTTGGGTGGAGCTCGACCCAAGTGTGAAAAGCTCGATCCAGGTGGGTCGACGTGTTGGTTTGTGAAGAGCTCGACTCACTCTCCTTATTTTTTTTTATTTTTTTTAGTGAAAACCTCGACCACTCTTCTTGTTATTATTTTTATTATTTTTCATTATTTTTATCGTGAGTAATGATTTCATATATGATACATATAATTTGTATATATTTCATAATTTGTTCTGCTCACTCTTTTAATTTGTATAGAATCTGCACAACGGTTTTCTCTCTGATCAATGGGCCACCCTAGTTGGGTATGCTATGGACCAAACCACGGTTGCAAGTCCAATTCCCATTTTAGATGGGCTTTGTCCCACTTTTCCGATTATGTATTTTTCTCGGCTCATTCATTGTCGGTCGAGCTTTCTCCATTTCAACATTTGGTAAAATTAAGCGTGAATATGGCAAATTAAATATAATTAACACCTCAATTTTATTTTCAAAATTCACGCCACAAAATTATATAGTTTACAATAACTGAAGTGAAAAAAAAAACATTATAGCATATCGGATTCCGACATGGTATCGATATTAATGCTGTCATGTCTAAGTATTGCTGATCTAAACAGAGACGTAATAAAAATTGGATTATATATATAAGAAAACAAATTTATTGCCTATATATTTTTATCCCCACATTGAAAACATTATAAATCAAGTCTCTAAACACTAAACTTATCCATACCATCGTACCAAAACATGCCATGAATCACTAAATCACAGATTTCTTGGTCCAGGGGTTTCTATTGTTCCAAAATAAGACAAGACCTCGAATTCGAGACGTGGGTAAAATCTGTGAAGTTAGAAGGTAAAATAAACTTACACCAAATGATGCGCAACGAATCACGTACTACTAGAAATGCAGTTTAATGAAGTGAGAGTAAAGCAAACCCTGGGGGCTATATTGACATAATAACACTTCGATCAAAAACATGTTGGTGACACATGACGTGTCCATTCCTTTACTGCCCCCAACAACTATATAAGCCCACATAGCAACATACCACAAAACAACACTTCTAATTAACATCTCTCTTTCTGTATAAAACTTTTAATTACTTGGTGGAAAATTTTAATTTTGTGAAGATTTTCCAGTATCATACTTGTAAATTTAGGGTATATTCAAGATCACTTTGTTGAGAAAACAAAAAATGACTCTCTCGAGCAAAGCCACGTGTAATTCCCATGGCCAAGATTCCTCCTACTTTCTGGGATGGCAGGAGTACGAGAAGAATCCATACGATGAGGTCAATAATCCCAATGGAATCATACAGATGGGCCTTGCAGAGAATCAAGTACTATGTTTGTGTTTTTTTTTTTTTTTAACTGGGATTTGGATTTTGTTCTTGTACCAAGATTTTCTTTTGATTTTGGTACTGTTTTTCTTGATATTATGGATACCGCACGTTGATTCGAACAAGTTTTTGTTCACGTTTCTGTAGCTCTCTTTCCAATTACTCGAATCATGGCTGGCGGAAAACCCGGACGCAGCAGGATTCAAGAGAAATGGAGAATCCGTTTTCAGGGAGCTTGCTCTCTTTCAAGATTATCATGGCCTTCCTGCTTTCAAGAATGTAAGCATGCAATACTGTAGCACAAAATAAATATAAATTTAATTATATATCATATATACTTAATTATAAAACTCCGTGTATAATTCTTTTTAATTATTATTTTTTCAGGCAATGGTGCAATTTATGGCAGAACTCAGAGGAAACAAAGTCAGCTTCGAGCCGAACAAGCTTGTACTAACCGCAGGCGCCACGTCCGCCAATGAAACTCTCATTTTTTGCCTCGCAGAGCTAGGCGAGGCTTTTCTTCTCCCCACTCCATATTATCCAGGGTACGTAGAAAATTAATGGAAGTCTCAGTTTAATGAGTGATATCTAAGTGTACATCGAATTTAGTCTGATTAAAGTTATTTAATGCAGTTTCGATAGAGACCTCAAGTGGCGAACGGGAGTCGAAATCGTACCGATTCACTGCACCAGCTCTAATGGCTTTAAAATCACTGCACCAGCACTGGAAGAGGCGTATCAACTAGCCCAGAAACGTAATCTAAAAGTTAAGGGAGTATTAGTGACTAATCCCTCGAATCCTTTGGGGATAACCCTGACCCGCCACGAGCTTAATCTCCTGGTTAACTTCATCGATACGAAAGGAATCCATCTTATCAGCGACGAGATTTATTCCGGGACCGTTTTTTACTCGCCGAGTTTTGTCAGCATCATGGAGGTTTTGGTGGACTGGAATTACGTCAACACAGAAGTTTGGAACCGGGTTCACATCGTGTACAGTCTCTCCAAAGATCTTGGCCTTCCGGGGTTCCGCGTCGGGGCCATCTACTCCAATGACCAGCTTGTTGTGGCGGCAGCCACCAAAATGTCGAGTTTTGGGCTGGTTTCGTCGCAGACTCAGTATCTTCTGACCGCCATGCTTTCAGACAAGAAGTTTACCAAAACTTACATTGTCGAGAATCAGAAAAGGCTTAAAAACAGGCATGCAATGCTTGTTAATGGCCTGAAAACCTCCGGGATTTTGTGTTTGAAGAGTAATGCCGGATTATTCTGCTGGGTGGACCTGAGGCATCTTTTAAGCTCCAAAACCTTCGAAGCAGAAATGGATCTATGGAAGAAAATTGTTTTCGAAGTGGGGTTGAATATCTCGCCCGGTTCTTCATGTCATTGCGACGAACCGGGCTGGTTCCGGGTTTGTTTCGCCAACATGTCAGAGGAGACACTAGACCTGGCAATCCGACGTATAAAATCATTCGTTGACACCATTTCTTCAAGTAAAAATAGCGAAGGCTTTTCTTACAGTTCAAGCAGGAATCCGAGAAGAAAGTCACTGGCCAAGTGGGTTTTTCGGCTAACGTTTAACGATTGGGAACGGGAATGTGAACGTGAACGATAGTCTGTGTCAACAGCCGGTCGATTCGATTTTTTTCTCTCAATATTTTCACGTTGAGTTACGAGTTAATTAATTTTGTATAATTTTTTTCTTTTTTTTCCCATTTATCTTTCATGTAAAGAGAGCACTCGGTCCATCATGTGGACTTGAAGTGATTTGCTCCACATTAATTCCACTGGAAACTTGAAAGTATTTTCCTCCGCAATAAAATAATCTCATTAACTCCTTTTTAATTGTGCATAAAATCTTCTCGAAATAATCAAAATCGTTCTTGATAAATTTATTAATTTCTTCATTTGTTAGAATAATCTAATTTGTAGACTATTTTATGTCAGTGCATCGGCGACATCAACGGCAAAAGACATGAAGAAATACATTGTTACCGACGTTGTACTTCATGAATTCCCTGATTTATGAAATATATATACGTATATAATATTTGTCAACCGATGGACTTTATTTAACATTGTCCGAGCCCCGGATAATTAGCATTAATGTTGTACGAGTCAAAGAATGTAATTTTCTAAATTAGGGTTGTTGCCAAAAGTCTTGCCTCTTCGGCTGCTGGAAGAAACCAAGAAACCCCAAGCTCGCAAGTTTGTCAAATCCACTTTCACACGAAAAATTATATCGAAACATATTGAGTGCATTAATTATCTCACCTTCACCATTGATATATTCATCTTACGAGCTACTCAGTGTTTACATCTTTCAACTCATCCCTTAAATTATATTGTCTTGATATATATAATTTTCATGGACCAATTATTACATTATTATTACATTAGCATTTGCAAATGTAATAATAGTAATATAATAATTAACCATTTCCATCTCGTGAATCAGCCATGTAAAGTATGCACGGTTTACGGAGCCGAGTGACATCTTAAACCATCTTTAGTCTCATAGTTCTTCATAATTAATTGCAGGGTACATGGATAAATCTCTTTGGCTTTCATTGTATTAACTATATATTAATTAACTACTTAAATTCATATCCTCGTAACATAATCTTGTTTTATAGGTAAAAATGATACATTTTACCTTATAATCCACTAGAATAATTTTTAATTTAGTCCATGATGATGATTATTATTTATTGGAAAAAATTTTTGCCTTTTATATTTGACTCAATGCAATTTTGATAATTTTAATCTTTGTTTCGACTTGGCTTTGGTCTAATGTAGTGTTAATGTGGCGATGACGTATATAGTGTTATGTCAGCATTCTCAATTAAAATGACTAAAATTATCAAAATTTAAAAAGTAAAAGACTAAAATTTAAATTTGATAACATAAATAATGAAAATCTAACAAAATTACAGGGCCAGAAGTTATCCATTATTATTATTATAAGACTTTTGCCTTTTTCAATAGAGCTAGGTCCGAATTTCTGTCCATTTTGCATGTACTTGCTGACCATATGTCCATATCCATGTGCTTTAATTTCGGGAAGTGGCTGATGTCATTCGTAATTTATTTTCTTTTACTAATTCATGATTTTTTTTATGTTTATTTTGGAGAAAATAAATTGTTTTGGTGTGCTAACATGTCTCTTTTTTGTTCTATCTACTAATTATTCAAAATTTAATTATAGTACACTTCTTTTAGTCCTATTTTGCTGTAGGATGTGGTACTAGAAAATAATGATGTAGAACCATTAATTGTTGGCATTATATCGAATATTGTTGGCGTCCACAACAACGATTGAACCAAAATAGACTAATATTAAAATTAGTGTACTAAAATCAAACTTTGAGTACTTAATTGACCAAATACAAAATGAGACAAGTTAATTGACCAAAAAATTTATTTTCCCATTTATAATTTTGTCTTTTTTAATTTAACAGAAATCATTGATTGCATATGTTCAAAATCCTTTTGCTATTAATAATGTAATTAAATCTTCGAAAAATATTTGTTTAATAATGTACATAAATCTTCGAAAATATTTGTTTCATTTTTAAACTCAAAATCTAAAAATAAGTGCAAAACATTAATAATTACCATATTTATCGGTTTTCAATAATGGTGATATCACACAGGTATTGTAAATTTGTAATGGCATGTTAACAATCATTCGATATCTATTTTCATCATACAAAAATGATTAATTAAGCTACTCTTCGAATTTATTCTATGATTATCTCATTAATCATTTCATCATCATATATATTGCATTTATATGAAAGTTATATCGAGGAAACTATATTTCAATTAGTTATGTAACTTTTATGATTTTGATTTTTAGTTATGTTATCGATCAATTCACATGAACTTAGTATTTATACCAAAACCCAACTTTTCTACTTAAATCAGATTCTTTCGAGACATGTTTACAAAAGCGAAGCTGTAAATTAAGGATCCATGAGCTTTACACAAATGACTTTCTTGTCTAGTTAAGCATTGGTCTGCATGTGGCTTCCAAGAAATTTCAAGCTCCAACTAAAATCCAAAAATGGCCAATTATTTTCTCTAGTCCACTGCCGGCCTTCTTTCTGCGTCAAACTTTCTGCTCGGATGCTCCCATCTTCTTAATTTCTTGAGCAGATCACAAAAATCAAGCCTTTAATATGATAATACAAAAAACAAAGATTGAAGTTAACAAAGGGTGGGAGGACAACTCCAGACATGAAGCCTTAGCTTTATGGACGTTGTTTCCTGTCTTACGATAATGGAGTGAACACTTTGTCCACATTACGAATTTGGAAAGAATGGCTAATAAATATAACTACGGTAACATATTCTTCAAGCAGATCCATTGTTTCATTTCCCTCTTTGGTATGTATATATGCACCATAATTTATCACAAGTGACGCCGAGACAGCCTAACAGTGTGATCACGGTTCGGGAATTAGATTACCAAAAAATTAAATGATATCTCTGTTAAATAAAATATATATAATGTTGATCTGAAGTTTTAAACGATATAAAATGGAAAGAAAAAAAATTTGTTGTAAAATTATTTTTTTAAAAAAAAATATTGAGCGAAACTACCTGATTTGCTCATAATAGTCAAAAATATATATTTTTCGTCCAACTTCTACCTTAAGAATAATTTCTGGAAATATAAATATAACCAATAATTTATAATACATTATAATTGATAAACTGTTAAAAAAGTGTGGCGTTACTCTTGCAATAATGAAAAATTAGGGATATATATAATAGCTAAAATAGTACTTATTTAAGTTTGTCTATTTTGTGTTTTGGTCAAGTTAGTTTGTGTTTTGGTTTGTGCTGACGTATTTTCTGGTACTACATCAATATTTTTTTCGAGTGTAATACCAGCATTTTCTTGTGAAAAAGACTAAAATTGAGAAAATTGTTTAGTGGATTAAAACTTAAAATTAATCGATAACATCAAAAAAATGAAAAACGTCCAAGTGAAGGCAAAATTTATAATTTTCCACACATAAAACAATTTAGCAGTGGTCTCCCATTTTTTAAAAAAATAGCGATCTCTCGTTCCATTCTTTTCATTCTATCTCTATTTATCTTAATTTATTGTATAGTGACGAATTACATATATATCGGAATAATTGTCTTATAAACAAAAAAAATCAAGTTGATAGATAAAAACAAAATTAATGTGATAAATTACAAAACTAAAATTCAAAATATATCATGATATATAATATGACAAATTACAAAATTAAAATTCAAAATAAATACATTTTTACGTATTTGGATGTCAGAAGAAAATTCAAAATTGTACATATTTATTTATCATACTATTATTGTATAAATGTATAATAGCTTTCACGTCCCGAGATCGGTTCCGCACCTGCGTAACTGCATAATGAGCCCCTATAGCAATTACTTCGTATTCATTCCCGCTTTACGAAAATTATTGACCCAGGTTGTTACAAAAATCCATTGTAGCTCATTATAAACTCATTTTGAATATTTGATTTTTATCGTGTGGAACAATATGTATCATAATTATAGCTAGAAAGGAATAATAACTATTTTAAAACAAAAAAATCCCATATACATCGCGCAAGAACTAAAACCATAAAACTTATAGGATTAATGAGCCATGCTTGATCTTTCCAAGCCATATAAATGTTCATTAACGTACACGCTTAACACGCATAATACACATAATATATGTATGCGTGCTATAAATTTTACGATATTTCATGTTAAAAACTTTGAAATGCAAGATGGAGACTACATGATAATTAATCTGATATAACGTAAAACTACTCGTTGTCATTTCGAGTTCTTTTCAAAAATGGATCGATTATTAATATCAAGACGATATTTGGATGATCGAGTTAACCGGAAGGAAGTGACAAATTTGATTGAGTGGTATGGCGACTCATGTGGAAAGCACATGCAAGTGAAGAGAGAACATAGAACACCTGCAGAAATGTGCGAGGGTGGGGTTGAAGAAACAACCTGGTATGCGTATTCCTCTCTGATGAAGACAGGAATGGCCAAATGAACATGACCCTTTTATAATATTTACATGAGGGAGCATCAGTGTTGTGACCCACTCCCCATTCCTTGTTATTCAATTGGAAATATGGCCCCAAAGAGTTAGGACCATCACAAGAAATTGTGTGTACGATTTCCACGTGAAATGGTCTAAGGAATTAATGAGGATTGAGCTACGGGTCTTAATTCAATGATCAATACGTTTTGTAACGAGAAAAAATATTTAGGAGACAGATTATTTAATATAGGGCGATTTGAATTCGTTATGTTATCATAATTGAGTTTTAGTATAGTATATTTCATTTTTTTTTGGCAATTTTGATAATTTATTTTGCAATTTTAGTCATTTTTAAATGAAATTGAACACAACACCACGTAGAAAATAAAACTAAAATATACATACGCAAAAAAGTGTAAAACTGAAATTCGAGCATAGATGACCAACAAAAGACAACTATGAATTACCAAATTTGAAATTTTATCTTTAGTAGAAGATGAATCGTGCAAAGAAATTTAGAGTACGTTTTTATTTCAGTGTTAATATTGGATTTTTGTTTTCAGATAGTGAGTTTTTGGAAAGATATTTGGGAAATGAGGTGTATGTTTGGTTTTTTTTAGGTCATTTCAAGATATTAACAATTACTATCGACCATCGTTTGACAAGACTAGGTCCTGATGGGGAAAATGTTGAGATAGGTTTGAGATTTCCTTAAAACTGGTCCAAGGTTGAGTTAGCAACCGATAAAACTATTATTTAAAATTTTAAATTAATCAGTCTAGTAACTTTATGTTAAAAAGCGTAAATAACTCGAATTGATACAACAAATATTTTGACAAACCGATATACATAATATGAAACAAATAAAATATGTGCTGATTATGAAAAACAGATAAATAAAAACACAAATTTGTTTCTGAAAGTTCAAAAGCCGAATATCTTTACATCTCATCTTCCTCCGTTTCTGAAAAGTTCCACGAAAAAAGTTTAATTCACACAATAATGTTATACAAACTCATTCGAACTGAAATCACACTCTGAGTTAAAACTTATAGTCATCTCGATTAAATATTATTATAAGAACATAATGTGCGACCACTGCTAGTAAATTTAATTAGTCAAATATCATCATATAAAATTGCAAAGTACAAAATAATAAATCAGGATGAAGTAACATAAGCTTGTTACCATTGGTCCTTAGAGCCGTCCAATTCTAAATAAATTATAATTTTATCATGTTCTTCCTGCATCGCGTTCAAACTGGCAAAGATTTCCCCGGTTCAATATACAAAGAAAGATATGGGTTCTTGTCTACCCGAAAATATCTAAATAATATTCTCACATGGAGTAATTGAAAAACAATATATAGATCTTGATTCTGTATTAATATATATTATTATATTATTGCAATAAAATATTTTCCCAGGTATAATTTCTCAATTTATGCCCAAAAAATCTAAAGTATCCATGTTCAATTTACCGACCACTTTATCCATTCACTGGGTTTTTGAGTTCAATTGTCCATTTTGCGACACTTATCCTATAAGAAATTTTATAAAGTATATATAAAATAAATAATATAGCAGTGACCTAAAAAAGATAAGTAAAACAATTTGGGTCAGAGGAGAGTAGAATTAATGGGTTTAGTGTTGTGGGCCTCGATTTTAATGAAAGCATGCCCAAAGCTCGCATGGATTACACAACAGGTTAATGGGCTGGACTTTTGAGTGTATAAACTGGGTTACAGCCTACAAAATCAGAGTCCAAAATTTCCCCATGGGCGAGTTCATTAGGGTTAAAAATATAAAATCAATTCATAATTAATAAGTTTGAATTTGTATAGGAATTTCTCAAATTGAAATATAGATTAAGAGGCTTTTGACGACACCCATAGGTTATATACCACAAAAGAATGAATTTTTGTTTCACTAATGGTCAATGAGGCATCATATCCCTGTATTAGTAAATAAACACTGAGGTTGTGTTCGGATAAAATGATTTAGATTTGTGGGAGGGTCTCAAATCAAAATATTTGAAATGCATTGATTTCAAATTATTCGGTCAGATAATGGATTTGAAATCGAAACAAAAAATTACGTTTTTACGATATAAAAAGATTTCAGATCACTCATTCTAATTTTGAATAAAATGGTCCTGATATTTTTTATATGTGAATTTAAAGCCAAATTCAATCAAATCCTCCATTATAATACAACCTAATTAAGATTATTTATTTTGTGGTAAACGACGACAAAATTATGCAACAAAATTAAAAAAAAAAAACTTAAAAGAAAAAATTGTATTTTTAGTCATATATGTTTATTTGTTTGCGAATTTGGTCTGATATGTTGTCAAATTGAATTAATCATTTTTTAATCGAGATTAATGATTTAGCACCGAAACGACATTGCACACCTCGGTGTCATGTTATATCTAATCATATCAACACCGCTTTAAAGTCACGTTAAAAAATGACTAAACAAAAAGATTGTCCATGGTAGTTATTTAAATCTATTCTTGTTTTCATATAAGAACTACTAACTAAAATCACTCCCAAAATTCGATATGAAATATATATTGCATTAGGTTTGTTTCTTACTTTGTATCAAATAAAATAGGACGCATTTACATCCACACGAGGAAAACTAGTTTCATTGGCCGATGGAGAAGTGGTAGACAATGCATCAAGTGACCGAATCATGGGAACATTTCACAGCTACTTTTGAAAAAATCAACAATTTCTAGTTCGCTTGACGTGAGCAAGAGAGACGTGTTACGTGCTCCCATTTTTTACTCTCACAAAAGGGATAATTTTCTGTTGCAAAAGATACGCATTGCAGATCGGTTGAATGGGTCAAAAATCCCTTTTTTTCATGTTTTTATACGCATGTTTATTTTATTCTATAGAACCACCACTAATCCCTTACTCCCGGTTAACTTTCATATGTTTCGAGTTGCCTCGCCACATCTCCTTTACAGAGAGAAATTACATTTTCGGTCTTATAATTTGTACGTATTTCATTTTTGGTTTGATTATCGGTCATTTCACGGTTTTAATCAACTAACAAACACTTTTTTTGTCACATTTTCATGTGATACGACATTTTTCCTATACCACTTTAGCACCCAGATAAAAGGATTAAAACCGGAAAAAAATTGCAAAGAATGTCAATCGACTAACAACACAATAAATGTAAAGCATACAAGTTTCAAAACCATAAGTATAATTTCCCCTCCTATAAATCTATTTTCACAAGTTTGACTGGCCCTTCAAACAAACTATAAATTTATTCATGGTATATGTGATGCATCAAATCTAAATTTTGAATTTTGTGAATCCACCTAATTACATCACTAGCTACTTGGTTAATTTAATTATGGACCAAAGAAAAGTATTTTGAGTGGGTCTCATGTGAGACCGTCTCACGGATCTTAATCTGTGAGACGGGTCAACCCTACCTATATTCACAATAAAAAGTAATACTCTTAGCATAAAAAGTAATACCTTTTTATGGATGATCCAAATAAGAGATTCGTCTCACAAATATAACCCGTGAGACCGTCTCACACAAGTTTTTGCCAAGTATTTTAATACTAATCTTGATTTTACTACTTCTCATTGTCATGATTTACACAATTATCCACCTCAAGGTTATCCACCTCAAGGTATACGGAGTTTACACAGAATAGTAAATGTGAATTATTTGTACAGCCTAATCATGTAACGAATCGATTAATATATTGATTGTGCAGGCAGAAAAATCTAAAAATAAGATAGAAATTCAAAATATTTTTATTAAAATTCATCCGTTTCTATAATAATTATAATTAAAACTATAAATCCATAATTACAGTACGAGAAAAGTCATTTAGGAGCAAGATCGTGCCTATTAGGAGGCAAATAAGTCCAATGACTCAGACTCATCTCTTTTTGAGGGCCTAAATTTTTTTTTAAAAAAAATTTATTATATATAATACTAGTTATTAGATAGCCCAAAACCAAGTATTTATTAAATGGAACTTGCTTAGTTTGTTATCGATTTATTCCTCAATCTTCCCCAATATTCATCTGCAGACAAGCTTTAATCGACTACAGTCGTTGCGTCGTCTCTAGGTTTGATTGAAAGACCCGTGAGGAGCTGTAAGTCTATTTCTTGTATTTTCTTTGTTCGAGCTTCTAATTTTTTATTGTAGTTTTTTACTTTCTTCGGGGCTTTATGTTGTATCTATAATCTACGCTTTTTGACTGAAATTTTGGTGGATGTAATGTTTATCCGGCTTTCAAATGCACATATTGCTACTAAAATCTTGTTGACTGTCTCGGTCACAGTAGCAAGTGCAGAGCGAAGTTTCTCAAAGAAAAGCTCATCAAAACTTTTCTCCGATCAACCATGTCACGAGAAAGATTGAATGGATTGGCTATGTTTTCGATTGAGAAAGAAATTACTGAACAACTTGATTGTACAGACTTGATTAGTATTTTTAGCACTAAAACTGTTAGGCAGATTTTTTTTAACGATCAATATTTTTATTCTTTTAGTTTTTTATATTGTCTTTGACGTATTGATTTAATTTGAAAAATTGCTATGGAATGAAAAAAAATATGAACACACATTATGATTCGGAGATCTCTTTTTAAAAGTTAGACTCATGCCCAAATATTATTAGGATCGGTCATGTTTAGGAGGCCCTCAATTGAACGATGGGACTTACTCAAAAAACCGACAGCGACGAGTTTTTCTTGTTGGCTTATTTTTATCCAAAAAGCATTAATTTTTTCGTTCAAATCCAATACATATCACCGAAAAATCATTATTTTATGTTTATTCCTATACCGTAAAAAAAAACTTGGTTAGATGGTACTCGAGAACGGAGTCAGAAAATAGAGATTGGAGCATACAAATAATATTTAAATAATTTTAAGATGACAAAAGCAAGCATTAAGAGAGAAAAGTGAAATATCATTATTTTTAAACCCTAATCAATAAAATTTATAAATTTAAATGAACGCAAATTGCACCCATCCGCCTTCTTCAACTCCGGTACTGATGGTACAGGCAGATTCATTTCAAAATAGCTAAATACCAAAAATCTAAATTTCCTAAACCTAAAATGTAAATCTTGACCATCAAATTTGTACGTGCGGCCATATATTTTGTATGTCCCCCACTAGACCTGACAATAAAATGCATGAAAGCTTTAGCTCGTACGTGTATAATATGCAGTGAATTTTCAACTTTTTAGAGAGTAATAGGTGGTGATGATGAGCTACTCATTATTTGTTACTTTCAAAGGGAAATGGGGGACCGAATCCTTTTTTCACAGTACTTAAACAGCGTGAGATAAAATAAAAAAGATGGCGCCAGTTTAGAATGCTTTATTTACTAAATCCTAACAAGTTGTGGCCAAAACGTCAAACCACTTTTTCTTACTTTAATATTGTTTTCCTTCATTGATTTTCACGGTGGCTTTTAGTTGGATTAAACTTTCTGAAAGGACACTACCATTCTTTGGACGTTGGAACGGTAAGATTTGGAGCAATTTAATATAAGGAAAAGTTGTATATTTTTCCTCTTAATCGGAACACGTAAGCTTATTGATTTCACATCGATGTTAAATCAGAAAAATGAATAAAATTGTCTAAAAACAAATATATTGGACTAAAACTAAAATACAACAATATAAATAATCAAAATCGCAAAAAGATAAACATATTGGACCAAATAAACAGTAAAATTTTCTGATATAATAATTTTTATATGAATTAATTTTTTTAAATGGTTGGATTTTTTTGTCTTGTTGATAAGTGAGTAAGACCTTTGATCATGGGACAAATTCATACATTGTATGTTGAAACACAATCTTTACTGCAAATTTTGAGTACCCCATTGTGGTACATTTTACCTAGTCTTAACTTTACCAAGATCAAAATCGATTCCATGTTAGAGATTTATTCCTTTACATTTAAAGTTAAATAATTGTGAACCAAACAAAAGGCGCTGAAAAGTAGAGAGCATTGAAAACCGAAGAACACATTATTCATGTCAGTAAAACTATCATTATAGTTGTCATCTCCCCGAGATTCCCAGTTTCAGCAGCAACAAAGAGTTCCGTCCAGAGAAAAGATGTCAAAAGAACACCATAAAATAACTTTTAATATGCTATTCGCCATGAAATTAAAAACCCAAGATTTTAAATAATAAATAAATAAAAATAGCATCTCACTTGATGAAAGTGATAGTACATGCATCAACAAGGTTATAGTTCCTTTTCCAACAGACTACACCTGAATTTCCCACAAGGTAACCAGGAATATTAATCAAGAAAATAGGCTTTTTATATATATATATGTATATAATTACTGTAAGTAACCTAAGAACCTTGGATCATCAAAAAATGTCCAATCTTGTTGAGTTTTTTGGTGGAGAGCTTCAGAGTTTGAGAATGTACTGTTACAAGGGTACAATAGAGGATTTATATCTGACCCCCAGCTTGTGTTGTTGCTCGTTTCCACTGCAGATAAGCTGTTAAATCCACCTAATTCTTGCGGCATGCCTTGCATTATCTCCTGAATCTCTGTTGTTATCCTGTCGAATTCTTGAGAATGATTCTTTGCTGCACCATTTATGGCAAGCGGATCGCATTCAAGCCTGATCATCGAGTTCTTGCTCAGTGGCGGCGGGTTTCCACCGCAAGAAAATTCGGGAACATAGCGATAGTTTTCATTGTTTTCCGGGTTTTTGTTGCTGTTGTTGGAAAGTGGGTCGTAATCATAATGAAATATTAATCCTTCGACCTGAGACAAGAGAATGTCGTTAGTTTGCTCTCTGATCAGACGAGATTCTTGGACCCCGTAGCCCACCAACAAGGGCGGAGCCACCTGCAGCTGTGGCGGTTGAGGACACATGCTGAATAATTGATTGCTCAGAAAATCTTCATCCCTTTTCTTGGTATCCTTTCGAGCTTGCTGGTGTTCCCTTCTCTGTTTGCCTAACAGCTTCTTCTTCAACCTCGTGTTCCAGTAATTCTTTATGTCATTATCTGTTCTTCCAGGCAATTGTGCAGCTATTATAGACCATCTATAGAATCCACACACATTAGAAAATATCTCCATAAAAACACAAGATACTGAAATATTTAATAAGGTTAAAGTCGTTAACTCGATCGTTTTGATCTATACGAAATCTATATAAAAATTCATCTATATATCTGAAATTATTAAGTTTAATTAGCTTAATCACCTGCTCCCAATACTAACATAGAGGCTGCAAATCAAGTTATCTTCTTCCTCAGTGAAACCTCCATGCTTGATGTTCGGCCGAAGATAATTCAACCACCGAAGCCGACAACTCTTCCCACATCTCTTAAGACCTTAACAAAAACAACATAAAATCATGATAAAAATCCCATTACAACAACTGTACATAACTCCAAACCACCTGTGATAATTACCTATTTTCTGAGGTAGAGCGATCCAATTTCCTCCAGTTCCATATTTTTCAATATAAGATTTCAGCTTCGCATCTTCTTCAGTAGACCAAGGACCTTTCTTTACATTAGCTTTGTCACAGCATGGAGCTCTCCCCATTTTTTCACAGAACTTAGAAGAAAAGGGAAATTAATATGAAAAAAGAAAAAAAAATTGTATTGTTTTCTTTTTGCTGTTACCTGCAACAGGTTCTATATATATGTGTGTTATTGTGTATGCTGTGGGTTGCAGTAGGTTGGAAGAGAGGGTGGAGATTATAATAGCTGGAGATGGAGGAGGGGGAACAGTATGGAATGATTAGAGGGATTTCAAAAAAGTGGTGTGGAAAAAAGGGAGACCTCTTTATGTAAATATTAAATTAATGGAGGAATTTGAATGCCAGAGCTGTAGACTAAGTTTTTCTCATTGTCCTTAATTCTCAGTCCAGAATCTAAATTTTATACAATATAATGTGATTAGTGATTATCCTCACTTTTACTTTATTATATATTGTAAGATGAGTATGCTTAAGTTATTATAATTTTCACTGAAAATTATTTTAAAGATTATTTTAGTGGTTTTTTTTAAAGTGTACGTAAAAGATAGTATTCCTTCATTGATTATTGCTTGTTTTTGTCGATGGCTCATTGTTAATGTGGCTTGAGCCCTTGTTACAATTTGGGACGAGATTTCGGATTATTGACCCAATAATTAAAACAAACTCTTCTTTGGATATATATAATTTTGCTATGATTCATACCGACAAGATGTTCATATATGTTGCTCAGTAACTGGGAGAAGACGTTCATATGTGTGCTCACTAAACAGGAGAAGATGTTCACATTCAATATGTGGATGTCATATCAACGACAGCGGATATATCTATATGAACATCGTTGATATTTTGTTGGATTTTAAGATACAACTGTGTAAGGTGGTGGATTCATTTTTTTTTCTTATTTCATCTCTTTAATTTTAACTTAGTTATGACTTAAAAATTAAATAAAGAACCGACAGCAAAAACCAAGATGTGACGGTGGGCATACTTTTTTCAACATTGAGGAATGTTTATTTTGAGTTGTTTTGGCATTTAAAATAAGTATTATATGTTTAACGTTTGACTTAAATGATATCAAAATAGTTGTAACCATCTGATACGTGTTTTTGACAAGGAAAAACCAATAGACTAGTCTCGTTAAAATTTGTTGCGGCAGAAAATAATGACGTTACATCCAAAATTGGTGATATGACCTCGAACGTTGTTGATGTGTCATCAGACACATCTTGTACTAAAAATATGAATTAATAAACTTTATCAAAAATTTAAATGTACAAGTTACAAAACCAAAAATTAAATTTTACACGTTGGATACTTGAAAAGTGCAAATTCGATGAAATAATAATAATAATAATAATAATAATAATAATAATAATAATAATAATAATAATAAAAACATGTAAGTAACATAATCAAAAATATAATTTTTTTTATTTATATCATACATGTATAAACGATTAGAGTTTTGATATATTACAATCTATTTTGTATATCCAATATGCGAGTGTCACATCATCGATGTTTACACAAGTGTACATGGTATGTGTACATTATATCAAAATTTTATATATATATATATATATATATATATATATATATATATATATATATATATATATATATATATATATATATATATATATATATATATGTATTAATTCGCAGTGGAATCCGACCTTTAATGACTCCCTCAAAAAGCTATTCCATGCTAAACTAATCTACAACCACATCAAACAAACTACAATAATGTCCATAAAGGATTAATTTAAAGTTGAGCACATTATATTAATTTCATGACTATTTATCAACTTCTCAGACAAAAATTGTCTGGATTAAATCATTATTGCATTATACATGAGGAGTGAGTCTCATGTGAGACCGATGTGTCAACCGTATCCATATTTAAAATAAAAAGTAATACTTTTAGCATAAAAAGTAATACTTTTTCATGGGTGACCCAAATAAGAGATCCGTCTCACAAATACGACCCGTGAGACCGTCTCACACAAGTTTTTGTCATACACGAGTGTGATTTACGCGTAGAGGATACGTATAATTCTCTAAAATTAGACTGATTAATTACTCAATCAATAGGCAGAGTTCAAGGTGTCACTTCTCCAGACAAAAAAATTTGGGAAACAAATGATGTCATCTTTATATAGCGATTAATACTTAATAGGCACCTTGAAAATATTCATATAAATTGAAATAAATTAATTAAAAATATAAGCGAGGCAAGTTCTCTCCTTCACTTCTCCGTTACCGAAAATTATGAAACAGAAACAAATAATAAAGTGATAATTATTGTTACGACAAAGATCTTGAAAGTTGGCGGAATTGATTTAAATCGAATACATTTGAAATAGAAGGAATAATTTTTTATGAGACAAGTAGTATATATTGTTCGAAATATTTTGGTGACTCGTATAATTAATTAAATTGTACATAAAGAATTCAAAAGGTGGTCTATTTATATTTTATGGCTTTCCAAAATATCAAAATAAATTGGTATATATGCTTGTGTAGAAAATAAAAACCCCATCCAATTAAGTCTTATGTGAAAAACTGCTCAAGTTATATAAATGGTTATTGTCTCTAAGGCACAAAAAATAAAATAGAATATTTACATATTCTAGACTTCTCTATTGTTCTCATCTCAGGAAAAAATAAGGTGGTCGATTCTCTTTTGCATTCGAAGATCCATAAATCTCTAACATATCTATATTTACTAGTATAAACTAAGAAGAAAAAAATAAGTTTTATTTTTATATACACTAGTATAAACTAGAAAAAAAAGTATTATTCAGTACTATACAATAACAATAAATTACTTTTAAATAAATAATAAAATTACTAATTTAATATGTTTTATGTTAATTCTATTGGTTATGACAGGTAGATAGGGTGTTTTCAATTAAATGAGTGGTGATTGGATGAATGATAGCTAATTGTCTATGGAGAGAGAAAAATATTTTTAATATTTGATAATGAAGCTATTGTACAAAAATTTCAAAATATAAAGACTTAAAAAGACCAATTCTAAGATAATTATTTTGGAGTGTTTAATGATTACTTGATTAAAAGATTTATACATTTTTTTATTAGTTATTGTGTATTGTTGCCTATAGTATATCAAGATGTTAGCTCCGCTCTTTCAAAAATATGATTAATGTATAGAACTTTATAACTTCAAAATATATCATCAAAAATTTAGAAATTATGGTCATTGTAAAAAAAATTAAAATTAATATATTTGTTTTTGTTTTATTAGTTTGAATAGTCTAACCATATTATTTTTACAATTTTAAGATTTATGATAATAAAATAGGTGTCATAGTGATGGTAAGAATATTATTCTGCCAAGATATCACACTAATAAATATTTTATATTTAGACTGCAACACTATATATATACATATGAAACATAAAATAAACTCAATTATATTAGTATAAAAGAACACAAGCAAAAAAAATCTGAACTTTATCGAGATATCATAAATTGATTTAATGGTTGAAAAATAAAAAATTCTGAGAGTGAGATGATATTTTTTCTACTCATATCATCCTTATATGTTTCACACATGCAATTATGACATATCTTCTAATATGTGTACGTGTGGGTGTGGGTATAGGTATGTGTGTGTGTATTCTTGTCTTATTTAATGTTTGATATTGAAAAAAATTATATTATCATATGTACATTCATTAATACACAAAATTACTTTTATCCAATCTTATCCAAATTTAATATCATCACCCCTTGTCTAAGAACTACTATAAAAATCTTACAAAAAGTAATCTTTGAAATTCTTTAATTTTAATATAATCTCTAAGTATTTTCACATTTTTATTTAGAAAATGAGGTGAAAATTATAAATATGAAAATTGCTGCTCAATCTGTAATTATAATATGGCAAAAAAAAAAAAACACACACAAGCGCATTCCTAGCTTCATATATAGTTGTCGTTCATCCAAAAGGTTTTATGGAACAACGAAAAGATTAATCGATGGATGACAGAAAAAAAAAAAAACAAACTTTGTTTTTTCAATTTTCAATTATGACAAATTTCAGGATGCATGGACTTTTTTTGGCAACTTAAAATCTCAATTTATTTAATGATAAAAACATACTTACCGTACCATAGTAGAAAGTTTTATTTTAAGGTGTAGTGTTGAATGGGTTCTTACGTACGTTTGGTCCAAGGATGCCACGCTAACCATTATTGACTTAGAAAGTTGGTTGATTGAAGTTAGTGAAAACTGTAATACTGGTCATATTTGTATATAGAGTATTGTTGCTTTCCGATCTCTAGAAATGTAGCTTTTGATTAAAAAAAAAATGACAAATTTGTTTCTTGAAGTTGGATTTTTTGATATTTGGATCGTCGAATTAGTCAACTTTTGGGTTTAGCGTAATCAACCGGTTTACTTTGGCACATTCTTTCTAATTTGTGTCCGAATGGTGACATGGTTTTAGACCTAACATGAAATCAAGCAATGTTGATGCAGTGTCTGTCATAGGTTACTAATATTTACATGTCCAGCTAAAATTGTAAGCTTAAATATGTGCAAAAAAAAAAAAAATCAATGTATCAAATTGAGTTTTTTTCCGCTTCAATAATCAAAAGACTTGATTAAAAAAAATTAATATCTTAGGAGAAAAATCAAGCAAAGGATACGTATATGATCACCCCTAAACTGAATATGCACCAAATTATCATGTCATGATTCATCCCACAAAAATTCAACTTTCTTTATCTTTCTGTTTTATTTGATTTTATATATATCATTTACGTACGTAGCCAAAAGAAAACTGCAGGCATTGTCCTTCCACCATCTCTTCTTAGTTTTTTTATACATATATTCATAGTTGTTTCCCTACAAAGGAAAATTAATCAGAAGAAAACCGATCAAAATTGGTGGAGAGTGGGCCTATACCAGTTGACTGCTTCCTCTTCCTTGTTGAAAATTTATTAGGGTTTTCATTGTTTTTTCTGCACTTTCGTCCACCACTTTCAGTGTTAAAGATTTGTATATCTACCGATTGTAGTGATATATATTCAACGCCGGTATACAGTTAAAGGTGGTAAAAATATTAATATAAACTGAACCCACAAGTATTGACTCGGGGAAAAGGTGAAATTTCTTCTGGTGTTCATACTCCTTTTAGAGGCAATCAGTTTCACTTTATGTTTAATCTGAGGCTTTGATTTTCTCCATTTTTGTTGCGTAGTGTGAAATCTTGGGGCCCTTTCAAAGCCATCTGCGGGTTACAGCTCAATCTTTAATAGCACTTTACTTCTCCAGGCATTTTTCTTCTCTTAGCGCTACTCGAGTTTGGAAAGATTAGATGGCTAATTATTTATACAAGTTCATTTTAGTGGAGGCAAATAAGTTATATAATAAAGTTTTGAACTGTAAAATGATATTTTGTCCAATAATTCTGAGTTCACATTTGCTAAGCATGCTTTAATTATTGGGTTGGAATTCGGACAATATTTTTGAATGAATTTAGACATTTAATTTTGTATTCTTATACTTTACGTTTTGATTTAGCGAAAATTTTGAATTATGTCATGTAATCCGGTATATAAACTTTTTTGTCACTATAATTGGTCAAAATTTGACCTTGGTATAATTATTTTTTTTTTTTTCATTTTTAGTTGTTTCTTGCTGATGCTGGCACGACGCCAAACATACAAACAATTTCAGTCGTGTTCGTGTTCAAGTGAAAATCGGTTTAAATCGTACAAATTATCGTACAATTTTGTCTAGTTTTGACGATAAAAACCTTGTATAAACAAATTTTCGTGATGAATTTTTGAAATTTCAATATATTTGTGCATGTCAATTTATAATGTTTGGCATGGATTTTTAAGGTATGAGATATGTAATAATATAATTAAATTGGTGAAGTAAAAAAAGAGATCAATAGCATCAGATGTACTAGAATGATTTTTTATTTGGTTTACGAAGAACTAGAATTAGATTACTTAACTTGAAATGGGAACAAATAAAAATTGATGCCTAATCGCCCTTCACTCGTAGCAAGTACGGTCTCAAAGTCTTGAATTTAAGACGAGTTCTCGAGTTTAAGACTTGATTATAATGGATGGAACACACTTGAAAGTAAATCGATCAGGACACATTCGAAAGCTTAGAATTGGGTGAGCAATCATAGGAATAGTTGATGCTGAGTTGTGTTCAATTCAAAAAAGAGATTAATATTAAAGAAAGACTCAAGTACAAATCGCAATTGATGAGGACTTTAGCATAAAGGCGTTCTATTTATTTTGACGTTTTCATGGAAATGAATATAATAAAACGTAGTTGTTATTACAATGGATTAGAAATATCAAAACAAATTGGCTAGACGGGACACAACGCAACCAACTTGTCATGGAATCTAATTTTTAATTAAAAAAATTTAAAAAACATTTGAAATGTTAAGAAATTGAAAAACAAATTTTAATCAAATAGTTCAACCAATATTTAAAAGCATTATCATGATAAATTAATATTGTATAAAATTAATTAGTTAAATAAAATATGAAAAAATAAATATATACCACAAAAGTCAAATAAAGCTTAAAAAATATCTAAAAAAACTTAAAGATACAAATGTGGCTGGCCGGCCCGCTCCACCTTAACGGTCCTTACATGCTCAACTTATTTGGTTGGCCAACAAATGACATTTCTCCAACTCAACTCGCCCCATTTTTATGGTGGGGGTAGTCGACCCGGTAGGTCGAATCCAATTTGACAAGTCTATAATTACTCATACAAAGTGTTACTATTTCATGGCGAACTCAAAGATTTAATAAGTTTGGAAATTACATTATATATTCGGATTTTAATAAGTTTAATTTAATTGATTTCACTATTTTATATCAATTATTCTCACATCAATTTGTATGGATACGGAAACTAGGAAAATTGTGTCCGTTAATTTTAGAGTAATTTTTTTTTAGTTTTGATGATAAAAAACAATATCCATAATTTTAAGAACTAACTATTATTTTATTATATTTACAAGTTTCGAGTTGTATATCCTGAACTCAAGCCGCAACACCTTTTATTCAATATTCTAGATGGACTGCCTGTCGGACCAGCTAGACATTTAAAAGTCATGTTATACAACCTTTATAAGGTTCGAGCTGCGTCCAATATTCAATTTAATATGCTCAAGCTGCATAAGATCTCCAGCCGGTGCTCTTGTATATCAAACATTTTTTTTTCCATTTGCCGGCCAGACTTGTAACAAATCATTTAACCAATCATGCAATATAGCTTATGTCTCTCATTGATACAAAAATATCTTCTAATTAGATAAAGATACGCATCAGTTATTCTCTTTCATGAATCAACTTTATCAGAGTCATTAATTGACATATTTGGATATATTCTTAGGAACATTAAGTGTGGCGTATTGTCAAGAAAAAGAAGAAAAAAAATACATGTTACTTTGGTGTCGACTAGATGTAAAAGATGAACGTTGAAAATTATTTAAACATTGGAGAAGATCATCTATTTAAAGACAATTATCTTCTTCATCGAAGACTACTGAAAGATTGAACTATTACCAAGAAACAAGATCTCAAGCACTTTAATCTAAGGCAAAAACTTGTGTGAGACGGTCTCACGGGTCATATTTTGTGAGACGGATCTTTATTTGGGTAATCCATGAAAAAGTATTGCTTTTTATGCTAAGAGTATTACTTTTTATGGTGAACTATTACCAATAAACAAGATCTCGAGCACTTTAATCTAAATATATTATAACCGCTCATCTCTGCACATTCTTCAAGTAATATCTGATCATCAAAGATCATTATGTGATATACAAAAACTCAACTATTATTGACAAGCTATCTATTTGAGTGTTGTGATATGTTGAATCTAAGGATTCATAACAACCTGCGTTTGTATTTATTAAGTTTGAGATTATGGGTTTCAGTGTAAGCAGTGGATAAGTCAAAGTTGAAGTGAGTTGTTACAAATTGTTTCAAAAGCAAATTCTTTTAGTGAATTTCATTTTTTACGTGGAAGAATGGGAGACATGTGATATCCTTGCTAACATTATCTGAAAATAAAAGTTTAAAATACTTTATAAATATTTACAATAGATTCATATAACAACTGATCAGTTAACCATTTTCATGAAGTAATGACGAAATGAAGTAATTGCTATAAGAGCACAATGTTATATTGCGTAGGCACTGGCTTGAGCTCGAGCATGAAACGATGGTATAAAAAAAGGTCACAAGCAGGGACAAATTGCTACATGGATGGGAGCCACATCTTGAACATGTAGGGTAAAGTGCTACAGTCACGAGAGCTTTCTCTTGAACTTGTTGGAGTCATCTTTATATTCTTGGTGCTCGTAGAGACCGGCCACGACGAGAATGTCATGTTCTGAAATAAGGGTGACTGTGTGCAGTCGTACAAGCGCGGGCCTGTGCTCGGGTTATGATAAGACATATAAGGATATTGTCTTCTAACTTCTATAAAATATCTCGTGTTATTTTCACTAAGCATTACTTTATTTGTTTAACTTGTTTAAATCAAATCCAAGTGAATATAAGTATTTATTAGATCCAGCTATACATTTCTACACTTTGAAAGATCATTTTCAAGTATCTAGCTGCATCTAGCTAGTCGAGAAAAATGTTTCAATAAATAACAATTATTAAGACAGTTTTGAAGAAAATTACGTACATATTCTACCATAGCCAAACAACTAATTTACAAATGTCAAATGTCATGCATTGTATGGTACATGTCAAATGTTGGATATCGCTGACATGTTAAATGTCACTTCATCATCACAGTGAAAGGAACAAAAAAACACCTATTATAGCCAAACAACTAATTTACAAAGCTATTTTTGCAATTTTCCTTGCAAGAAAACTATGGATATTGTAATTTTAAGAAAATAACACACTAAAATTTTTGTGTGTTTTTTCATTTAATCTAATTAGATTGCATGTTTTTGGTGGCTCGTGAATTCCAAAAATTTGACCCGTTTAGACTTGACAGTGATACACCGAACGGAAGAAGCTGGGCCACTTCATGGGCCCATGTAGGTCCAACCAGATCGTCTAGTCGTTTTTGGTTGCTTGTACGTTGTAGTACTTCTCGTTGGAGGTTAGCTTTTGTTTTTGCTCCCTCATAAAAAAAATTTAAAATTAAATAATTAATTCAAGATAATCATATCCGATATAATTATAAAGGTATAAATTCGGAATAAAATGGAATCTACAGATTACAACCTTGTGATCCACATGAAACGGCAAAGCAAATGAACAAGTAATAGCCACTAATGTCATAGGCTATAGATTAAAATTTAGACTTTCTTGGGAAAATCGAGAAGCGAAAAACCATAGTATAAAAGGAAAAATATGTCAACGAGAGAATGAATAATTAGAATAATCATCCTATTGGCATATTTTATATTTTTCATCTTTTAATTAAGCAAAATTTGATATTATTTCAACGAGTAAACTTTTTTTTTATTTCTAGTCTGTTATCTCTGTAGAGGTAATGACACATCGCTGAACTTTTGCTAATGCTAATAGGACGTAGAACATTAGTACATAATGTTGTGTATTACTGTCATGACATCGGACATTACTAAGGTAGGCATCCTCGTTCGTTCAATTATTTTTATATGCGCTTGTCTTTTTATTACAAATATTATTCTGTTTCTTTAATCCATTTTTAATAACAATTCTTGAAATTAGCTTTTTTTAAAATATGAATTAAAGATTTGGCACGAGGGCCTTGCTTGGGAGTTGGATTGAAATTGTTGATATTTATTAATATATTTATTTACGGTTTGACTTTGCATTTTAATTTATTATTTTATATGCGTGCTATTTCATAACGCTCGATTTGGAGTCAAAAATATTTCAAATTCATAATTATAAATTCATTAAATCTATTAATTAAAATCTCTTATTAATTATTTTTCGAGTCATTATAATAAATTTCAACTTCATCTCAATATGAAATAATTTCAAATCTTTTGTTCAAATATCATTTCAAATCCAAATATTTGAATTGAAAGATTTGCATTGATTTGATTTAAAATTCACCTAATTGATCCATCATTTAGCTCAAATGTTACATAATTGAATTCGATCAAATGTTAGGTGCGACAAGGACGTGGTATTCGCTCAGGTGCCTCTCTGAGAGAGAGTAGAGTTGTCTCAAATAATCGTGTCCAATTATGGGGAAAAGACAAGCCATAGCATACAAACGGAGAAACGGTGACTAGCATAACTTAAAATAGAAACAAAATTCACACAGCATAATGCTAAGATATGAAAAGCCAAGAAAAAAAAAAGTACTAAAACAAAACAAAGATCCAAACTCGAGACAAATCGAAACAAAAACAAGAATTTAACGGACAATAATGTGTTCTTACTAAAGTTGAGTGATCCAACCCATTTTGTCCTCTGTGAGTCCCGTTTGTAGGCTGGTAAGAGCGGAATAGAGTTGCTGTGACACACGACCAACGCCATCACTTCCATAACTTACCCTGAACATAGCAAAACAAATCATGCTTTCACTAACATGACACGAGATGTGGACAAGGTTACGTGGACGAAAATGGAATGTCCATATTAAAAAGCCGAGAAGAGCTCATCTTATGGGAGGCCAACAGAATCATATCCATTAAGATTTTCTTTGATCTGTTCTCACAATTTTCTGCATGAAGTAACTAAAAATCTAGAATCCAGAAATTACCGTTTATCAAGGTATGTTATGCTGCCTACAGGTGAAACCACAACAGCAGTTCCAGTGCAGAATACTTCATCAGCATCAAGCAATTCATCAACTGCCACCATGCGTTCCTCAACCTACATATCACGTGGAACAAAACTATTAGCTGGCAGCAGAAAAGTGAGCTGAAAAAACAATCAATCTGCTGTGTTCAAAACAAGTACCTCAAATCCCCGACTCCGAGCAACATCTATTATGCTCTTCCGAGTGATGCCCGGTAGGATCGTCCCTTTAATCGCAGGAGTAGATATCACATTACCCTGAAAATTTGGTAACTCGATTTCAGACGAAATTGTAAAGGCATAAACACTTGTACAAAGCTTATTAACAGATGAATTAAAAAAACTTGTACGATATACTAAAAGCCATAAATGATTTAAAGTGTAAGTTGAATACAGATGTTATAAATTAATAAAAGCCTTTATTGAACTCGATTTTTAGTGGTTTTTATCCCAGGAAAAAATGGAAGCACTTTTAATGTGTGGATGTGGATAATAAAAAAGAAATTTGTTTATTTTTCACATAGAAGTTGAAGCATTAGCCAAAAAGCCCATAAGCCACATTTCCTGGCATCTGAATTTGGAGCCTTTTATACACACTTTTTAACGAGTTTTTCATTCCAAACATCAATGTTTTTTTAAAAACAATAGAACAACATTTTTAAAGTAAGAAATTTTCCACCCTTTCGCACTTATAAGCAACATGTATCAAAACATTCTAAAGTCTTACATCTAATGGTCAGTATGGTCACAGCAGGAAAAAAGTAAGCAGAAGTTAGAGACAATTATGTAAGCAATAAGTTCAAGCGGGCAGTTTTTAATTTAGCCTCGGAATTGTTTGAACTAATTTAGAAGATACTTTACCTTAACAACAAATACATTGCAGGATGACACCTCTTCCAAGTATTTCTTGTGAGTACTGTCCAAATACAGAACATCAGAAAAGCCTTTTGCTTTTGCAACACTCTGTGCCTTTAGGACCTACAAATAAGATGTACAAAAATATATAGCCCGCAGTTTTCAATGTCAAATACAAAGAACATTCATGTAAAAACAAACATTGTACCATAAACAAAGAGTTCTAAGAGTTATAAAGTAGCACGATGCCAAGCCAAGAAACCAGTCATTAAAGACAATTAACTTAACTTGTGTTTTCAGACAGGATTGGCGAAATATCAAACAGAAATATTTTTCACAATGTTTAATGTGCATGTGGCAAGTAGAGCAAAATCACTTCATCAGTGATCAGAGTATAAAGCCAGAGTATGAAGGAAGAGAATATTTATGCAAGCAAATGCAGAAGACGAGAAATGTGAAGCAGCACAATGAGATGGTACGTAACTGTAATCATCACAAAAGTCACTTACTCCAGCATAATTTCCAATAGTCTTCACAGCTCCAGTACCACCAGGAGTCGCCCGATGCATTTCCGTCTCGACTATCAAATTAATTGGTGCCAAACCTTCCTAGAATCAGAGGTAAAAAAGAAAATGAAAGGAAAAATAGCATCGTTACCAAATTCGTAAAGACTAACTAAAGACAAATGTTATAAAACTAAATATTGTGCAACTGCACACTATCCAGCAAATATAATATAATGTTCTAAAAGCACAAAAACTTTACTTTAAAATTCTTGTATGTAGGAAAAAGACATGCTCTATTACAAATGATCTCAGGCAGGAATACAGGAAAAGATATGCCTACAAGATGAAGGACATACAATAAAACTAATATAAAGAATATTCTTCAGGCAGATGAAATACAATGATAAACTCTTAAACACCAATACAGCATTTCATGAAGATAGTGATTCAAGTGGCACATATTAATGTTGCAGCATAGTCTTCCAAGAAAATATTGTATACCTTGAAATAGTTTCCCACTGGGGAAACATAAATCAGAAAGGTGTACTCAGGGGCTGGTGCTAGACCAAGTACAGCTCCACTCCCCATGAGCAACGGCCTTATATATAAAGAACCTTTACCCGGTGGGGGGATCTGAAACAGAGAATTAATAAAGAAAACTTTATTGATTCAAAGCAATGCTAGAAATGATAAGATATAGAGCTACATGTAGAACTGTGACAATACCCATCTTTCATTATTTAAAACAGTAGCTTTTACAGCCTCCACAAACTGCTCTACAGTTGGACAAGGCATGCACATCCGGTCAGCTCCCATTTTGAGTCGTAGTGCATTTTCCTCGGGACGAAAGAGTAAAATTTTACCATCATGTTTCCGATAAGCTTTTAAACCTTCAAACAATCCCTGCAAATTTCTTTTTAATTAATATTTTATAGAACTAGCCAACAAATATTCAAGAATCAAACTTTTTGTTTTAAAAAAAATATAAGCAAAATGGAAAGAAAAACAACGCAACTAACTTGGCCATAGTTCAAAACTCCTGAATATGGGCTTAACTCAATGTTTCCAAATCTCTGTAATTCACCTTTTAAAAAGCTTTCACCTTGGGAACATTTCATCATGTACATGTAATCGGTGGGTCTAAACCCAAAACCTAAGTTGTCCCAATCAATGTCGGCTGATTCTACTGCTACGTTGCTGCAAAAATTAAAGATCAAAACAAAACCCAATCACAGAAAAACAAAAGGCGACCCAATTGACAACAGATCATACCTCGCAGGCGAGGCCACTTGAAGAGTATTAACATTGTTGTCATTAAATTTACTGAAAGAAGAAAATTGCGATTGCTTGTGTAACTGCACAAACATTCATCAACGCTCCCAAAAATTCATACATGAAAAATAATGAATCACGAAACCCACAAACGCATAGGAGAAATAAAGCAGAGGGAAGAAGAAAGGGGGATACAAGTATAACCAAATACACCCCATTTCATTTGATTCAAGAACAAGCATATACCTGCAGCGGTTGAGGAGAAAACAGCCTTCTCTCGGGGAAAGCAGGAGGAAGGATTTTGATAGCGCTGCGCAAGGGACCAAGCAGAAGGTGGTGATGGGTCTGCGGATTTGGGTGCAGGCCGGCAAAAACAGCGCCGCTCTCCATTTTTCTCCTATGTAAATTTGTGGTTCTTTCGTAATAACCCCCAGGAAATACCACCACAAATTATAGATGGTGGCAGAGGAATTACTGTGCTGTGAAGTCGTCTATCCAGGTTAGGCCTAGTTTGACTGTGACACAACACGATGGAATTCTTCTTTTTGCAGTTTGGTCGACATTCGACGCCAATAGATTTTTTTATCATTAAAATTTTACGTTAAAAATTCATATTTTTATTTTTAATCTAAAATAATTTTTTTTAAATATATTATTAAAATATTTATTATATATAATACTACATCCACCCTTTAAATAAATTATCATTTTAAGGGATGAACAAAATTACGCCTTTTTTCGTACAATAAAATTATTATAAGAACATATTTAATATATTTTAAAAATAATTAAATAATTTGTTAATCATAATCGACAATTTAAAGATTTTATAAATAATTAATTAGGTTAAAAAATACATGCACCCGAGTTATCGCTTGCATGAGTTGCTAGTGTATATAAATGAAGGATTATTTCAAACAATTAATAACTTTTACCGATTTAAAATAGAAGATTAATTATAAAAATAAAACATCAACGTTAATTACTCTATTTCTTAAATAATAGTAATTATCACAGTCAAACACACATGCGTTATACATTAAAAAAAATTAAAAATTAATGATAAATTTGAAGCATGAAAATTTGTGATATTTAAATTGGATTATGGCTCACTTTAATGTGAGTTATTGGAAAAGTTCTTGATTTTATAACTAATTGACCTTTGTTGTTGATATGGTATTAAGAAACTCAAATGGCTTTTTTTATAATTTGCAGAACTAATATTCATCATGGAGCAACAATTGTAAAGGGAGCAGAAACACTTGTAATCTATTATGTTTTAAGTTAGATTAAAGATTTGAAGTACGTAAAAGTTATTGAGACAGACTCAAAACATGCTAGAAGACAAACAAATAGAGTTGTCATACATTGGTTAAAACGTCTCTTCAACAAACTTATTTTGATATTTCTTTATGTGATATATAATTCTATAAGATCATCCTTGTGTACAATTGTAATTCCTCAATTGAAGATTAATAAGTCGTGGAGTTTGAGTTTTAAAAAATAATTAACTGACCAATCGTTTTATTTACAACTGATGATTTGATTTAGAACCCTAAAACTGAAAAGGGAAGATTCATACCTAAAATCTCGACGCTTAAATGGCATTAAAATCCCATCAAAGATCGTAAGTTTATTGAGTTGTTGAACATAGTGAATTACGTCTAATATTTTGCCAAAAAATTGAAAGAAATTCAAATTTTAATACAAATACTAAAGAACGACAGTCTAACTATTAATCCGTTGACTTCTAATTATTGAAATCTGTAACTACATTTGTACCATTTATAATGTAAAAATATTTATAATAAAAAGTTATATCGAAGATCTACAATAGTAACCTATTTAAATTTTTTCTTCTGTGTAATGATTTTTTTTTAAATGAACTTAAATTTCCGTTAACTAGAAATTCTATTGATATTTACAACATAGAGCAAAAACAGTGAAACATCACACATATAGTCAAAACTAGCTATCAAGTTAATGGCTCAAATCAATATATATTATACAATATTATTTTTAAAATAAAAATATTATTATTTTTACTTAAATTAGCATATGTTACATAATATTTTATCATAATATAACTAAGAAAAAATGAAATTTTGTGTGAAAAAATAATATTTTTGACATAAAAAATAATATTTTTCATATGTCGAGTCGAATGACAGCGTAAGATGGTGTGAATATCATTCCTATCAAGAGACAAGAAAGTCACGAATCAAACCGGTTTTCTTGGGTATAATTTTGGAGAGAGAAAAAACATATTATATATTAATATAAAATGACTCAATATAAATTTTATTATTCCTAACATTTTTTTCCATACACATGACAAGTCTCAAAACAAATACCAAAAAATAAGCTATCATATTTGTCATTACGAATGGCTCACAAACGAGAATACCCATATCTTATTTGTAATGTCCAAGAATTATAGAATTGATAAGACAAGATTATGAGATGTTGTACGGACAGAAAATTTGAATTTTGAAAATTGATGGACCGCACCCGCGGTGAGGAAGAGACCGCACCCGTCGTGGAGTGGCAGTAAGGTGGAGTATTTTTACAGTAGCAACACCGCACCCGCGGTGCCAGACAGACCGCACCCGCGGTGTGGCTATAGTAGACAGAGCGCACCCGCGGTCGTTGAATTGTGGAAAATAAAAGCGCTGCCGAGAGCAGACCGCATCCGCGGTCTGGAGAGGAGCGCACCCGCGGTGTGACGTGCAGCTTGGATATCGAGCCATTTGTACCATTTCATGTAATATATATATATATATATATATATATATATATATATATATATATATATATATACAATCGTTCATTTCCTCATAATTCAGAAAAGGGACGAAAATGTTGGAAGAAATTCTTCAAGCCTAGAATTCGTGATTCCGAGAAATCCGTCCATCAGAATTTGAATCAGAAAGCAGTATCGTATTCCTCTTGCTACGGGCTACACAAAGACGTAAGTTTTATTACGTTTTGAGATATTTTGGAAATATGATGTTGTCAGAACTGAATATGATTCAGATATGGTGTTTCTACTACCGTAGGTATTGTATAATCGAAGTCAGATTGACGAATAGACTGTTTATACAATTGTTATGAATTTCGAAAGATATTGATTGAGATTGAACCCTAGATTTGTATTGTTCTTGATTCAAGAATAGAGAAATGATTATTCTTATGTGTTCTGGATAGATTATCAGTATATTTGTGAAATCAGATCAAAGAAATTATACCGTATGTCTGTGTTATGAATATCAGCATCTCTTGAGTTGAAATTGATAGATATTGATATACTGGAATTAGAAGAATGGTGATATGTTATTGATTATGAATTTGGATATGACATATGTGATGTTGAGATTAACGGGATTACAAGACTGTATTGATATGCCGTCGAAACATCAGTTGATTTAGATTGATCAGATTTGATATTGATTGAGATTCATTGTTATATCGTTGACATTGATCAGATTGTATACCGATTGGAGTATTGATCAAAACAGATCGCGAATTGAGTTATATACTGATATGGTATTTATAAGATTGTCATTATCAGATTTGGATATGGACAGATTGAGATACGAGACTTCGTCTTCATCAGATCGCGAAGAGAAAGGTATAAACTGATGTTTATTGGGAGATCGACTTGAGTTAGATTCTACTCAAGTTTCCCTAAACCACATACTTGTATGGTATTGTTTTTATACCTTTATGTTTTAATGATTATGTTTATTCTACTGAGATATAAATAGAAAGCAGAGAGCTATTGAATAAGAGTCACTGACAGAGGGGCCAGACTATGACAGAGACGTCACTGACCCATTGCACATTGTCGGACTAGGCATAGTCTTGGTAGATACTCCAAGACACCGGACGTTTGGTCGTATCGATGTGATTATGAGTAGAGTCGCTCTTATCATAGATATTCGATACAGCGAGGGCCAAGTCCGTAAATAGGAACGTATCAATTTCAACCACCGCGAATATAAGAGATAGGTGGGAGAATTGTTACGTTCCTATGCATCGGGATCCCTAGATTAGAATGAGAGATGAGTCGAGTCTTAGATATTGAGACTAGATTTGATTTACAGACCTGTATTGATTTATGTTCGTAGATTACGATTCTTGTTTTATTTACAGATTAATATTGATACATGTTGTTGATTTGAGATACATGTGCAAAGATATAATGCATGCTTTTATGTTAATTCAGTTAATTGCATGTATACATTGTTTATATTGGGATTTATTCTCACCGGAGTTATCCGGCTGTTGTCTTGTTTGTATGTGTGCATGACAACAGGTGGGACAAAATCGGGGTCAAGAAGATGACGAGAGAAGACAAGTTTAGAGTGGTGATTCCGGACTTATTGTAGACTTGGTTTAATACTTGAAATTTAGTAGTTAAACCTTATATTAGTTTGAGTGAGTATTGTGCATTATTGTACTTGTATACTGAGATGTAAATTAGATTGATGCCATTACCTTCCGCACTTGTACTTTAAAAAGAAAAATTTTTAGACCCTGTTTTATCTTAATTGATAATTAAATCCCAAAGATGATTAAGAAAATGATTAGCGTCCGGATCCCCACATTATTTGTGTTGGAGTTGTATGGCATTCGAATAAAGAATAGATTTGGTAAAAATGATAGTAAAAAAATGACACATTCAACTATATCATCTTTTTGAATCAACTACTTTCTTTTTATTATCGATCAAACTCGTTTTTCTATGAAACTCGATTTAAATAGAGTAAAAAATATGAAGAAACGTCTATTTTTTTCGATCCGAAGATGTTACAACGTGTAAATGATGAAGCTTTGTTGAAGTATTACAAGAATTTTGAAAATTCTTTGAATAGATGTTCTGATATTAATTGAGATGCTTTAATTTTGGAGTTGACGTTTTTTAAGTGCTCATTACCAATATACGAAGATAAGAAACATCGATAATTGATGTAGTGAATTACTTGAATAAAATGAATGAATATGCAATTAAGAAACACATAATTAATTTTATACGATTACTTCCAACAGCTTAACCTCATTTATCTTTTCACTTGTGTAGGAACACATTTTTTTACCTTTTAAACCAAATGAAAGCTATTTTTTTATAGTATAAGACATGGACCCAAAAAAGATTTTAAAAAAATTGTTTGGAAAATAGTGGCCAACAAAATTTGAAGCGTTACAGAAAAGTACGAGGATTGAACGGTCTTAACTGCGTGGATGAAGTCAAATAAAATATATATTTTAACATAAGGATACATGGTTTAGTAAATTATGTCTTTAGCATACTTTTTTTTATATTCCTTTCATCTCAATATCTTTTGGGATTAGATTTCTTGTGAGACTGTCTCACGAATTTTTATTTGTGAGACGAGTTAACCCTATCGATATTCACAATAAAAAGTAATACTTTTAGCATTAAAAAATAATAATTTTTTATGGATGACTCGAATAAAATATCCGTCTCACAAAATATGATATATGAGACCGTCTCACACAAGTTTTTACCATCTTTTGGTATCTAAAAGTTGTGGTGCAAAATATTACTTTAGGAGCAAATTTCACTTAAGAAATTGAGATAATTTGTTTTCACAAAAAATAAATTAACCATCAATTTTTATATTTGGTAAAATGTAACTTTTCGTCTATAAATTCAGTGGATATGAAGAAGAATCTAGCGTTTATTATTTACCAAAGTTATAACTGATGGTAATCACGTAATTCAAATCTTATAGCAGTTCAAGCACCACGTTTCGATTGTTTTACCGGACAATTATTGCATCACAAAAATATTGTTACCAATAAATGGACTATTTTGCAATAAATGAGAACATAATTCGTGACCTTGAATCTGATATAAATTTTGGATTGAGAGCTTGTTGATTTAACAAAAATTATAGCGGGTGGTAACGATACAATTCAAATCTTTTTAAACCGTACAACACTTTAATTTTCACGTTTCGATTGTTCAACTGATTAAAGATAGCGATTATACTCAACATAGTATATTTGATTTTTAGTCAATTCAATAAAATTATGTTTACAACTTAATTTTCAATCACAAGTTTAGGCATGCAAAACTTTTTATTTAATTGCCGGTGTGATGGCAAAGAAGAAGCAAAAGACCAGAAAAAAATATTAGAAAATTGAAATACGCCAGCGTGGTAAGATAATGGCAGCAGCCCTACGACTGATGTGGAATAAATTCTTAAGCCAATTATTGACTCCATTTAAATATTATTTATTTCCTTAATTTTCCAAGTTGACCACTAATCTGCGATTATATATTCTCCCTACACCCCCCCCCCCCCCCCCCCACCCCACCCCCACCTTTTTCTACAAAAAATAAATGTTCCAAAAAGATGGCCAGTTGGACGACTTTGTCCACAAAAGATTATCCTAAATATATACTTCGTTTCATATTCTAAAAAAGGCTTTCGTTAAAAAGAGCAATGTTTACAGCTGAGGTTTTGCAAAAATATATTTAAAAATCATAAATTTAATGTCAAAAAATTATTTTGCTCACCTCAAGCTCGATTTCCTGGGGATAAAAAACTTAAATAATTAACTCAACATGATATTATATTTAACTCGTCATCAATATCAAAAATATAGAAATATAGGTCGAATAGGAAGAAGTTTTTTCAAGTACTTGAAGTAATCAAATAACAAATTCTTTATTAAGTATATTGCGAGAAAGATTAAATAGATTGACTATGTTATGAATTAAGAAAAATAATTAAATATTTTGATTACGCAAACTCGCTTAATACTTTTTCTACTAAAAAGACGAGGAATATATTATTTAAGTTATTGTTTAGAACATTTTAACATTACTCTTTGAGCATATAAAAAATGAACCTACTTTATTATTTGAGCTGCAGAACTTTTAAAATTGGATAAAATCTAAAGAAAAATATCATATATATAGACATGGGCGAAGTCAGAAAATTTTAATTTGGTCGACAATATTTTTTGAACTGTATAGCTAATTTCTCCTTCCAACACATCCTAAAAGACATCCCAAATATTTTATTTTATTATCCTTTTCCCATTATTACTAAAATTTCATAATATTATATTTACTTTAGAAAGAAAGCAAACATTTAAAATTTACCAAACTCAACCAACTTAAATAGGCTATTAAATTTTGGACAAAATTCTACTGGACAGTAGCATAATATTGTCCCATATACACCATCCGCCCATGCATATGGAGTGGACTAGGTATATGTACCCATAAAAATGGGCTATCCTTAAACGAAACAACATAAATAAATAAACACGACGAATAAGTCGATATTCCAATTAATCGTAAGTCGAGAATATGTCTTACGCTTAAAGTATGTCGCACTTAATATTGGGGCTTTTAATCCAACAAGTAAAAAAAAGGAAATTCAAAAGATGAAAGAAAAGTGGTCGACAAATACATTTTTCCCAATACAAATTAATCCAGCAAAGGGAAAGCCATTAAAGGAGATGCGTGCATAGTATTGCTTTGAACAAAAATGAAAAAGATCAAAGGCAAAAACTTGTATGAGACGGTCTCACAGGTCGTATTTGTGAGATGGATCTTTTATTTGGGTCATCCATAAAAAAATATTACTTTTTATGTTAAGAGCATTACTTTTTATTGTGAATATGGGTAGGATTAACCCGTCTCACAGATTAAGATCCGTGAGACGATCTCACATGAGACTCACTCAAGATCAAAAGGGCATTTTTTAAATTTTTTTGCAGACGTGAGATTTGAATATTATTACCGGTTATATTCCTAGAATAACAGAGACCGTTGGATGTGAGTGTTCATGGTCGTAAAAGATGTTGAGAAATTTATTTCGAATATAAATAGTTTATGAATGAACTCCAAGATACGTTTGTAATAAGATATGAAAAATTTCTTTCACGATATAGTGCAGAAATTCTATATTTTTAGGTTATTAAACCAAATCAGAATCCAACAAAACCAAAATTATTCTTCTTGATCTAATGATGTCATATGTATAGAAATGAAAATTCGATTCAAAAGAGACGCGACTCTTCATCAAATATTTCACCCTTTCATGAAAATTAATCATAAAACAATTATGAAAATTGTTCTAACAAAAGATTTCGTTTCGAGAATTCTTGGTTATTAAAACCTGATTGTCAACAAGATGTTCGACCAAACTGGAACAATGAAGACCGTTGGATCTTCAAAACAAGAAGAGGTCCGACATGGATTCAAGTAGGATCTAGAGAATCCAATACCGAGTATATTATTTTTGATGGCCACCATCTTTCCTTCAAAATTATCAAGCTATATCATACATGTATTCTGATTAATTAAGTTGCTAATGTGATAGGAAATTTAAATAATAGAAAAAGTAACTAGGTGATCATGAGTCAATATATTCGGACATATAATTTATGTGGGATTCATGACAATCGGGGAAGATTACCCAACATAGAAAATATGGAGAACATGAGTTAATTTGATTTCAACCTTTTCCATTTATTATAGAATTATTAGTGATGTGTAACGACTCAATTTAATTATTCAATTTATTATTGAGATCCAAATTATTAATTATAAAAGCTCAAGCCCACAATTAATGATAAAAGTACAAGCCCACTATACACTCCAAAAAAATTTATAAATAGGAGATGATTCACATTATTCAAAGGAGGATGATTTTATGCTTAAACTTTTTAGCTTTCAATTAGCATCTTTGAATTATTTTCTGACTTGAGCGTCGGAGTGTCTACGCCGGGCAAACCCCGGCGCCTCTGACGTTTGTTTGTGACGCAGGTGATAACCCACATTTCTCTCCACCAGTTTCCTGGACCCGTTTACGAACCTGCAGAGTAATTCGGATAATCATAATTTTTGGCTACATAAATAAAAAGTTAGCGCAAAGTGATTTTATTGTAGGATAAAAACTTTATCATTTGTTCAAAAATTATAATTAGTAATAAAAATATAACTATAATATTTTAAATCATATGATAGTCCAAACGCAACCATTCCAACGTATTTATATATTTTTTTCTTTTATTTTTTTTTTTAAAATGTAGTACAGTCAATATGAATAGTGACCTAAAATGGATTGTATATACATGGATGACCATGATATATTTATCGAAAGAAAAATGACGATTTCAAATGAAAGTGCAGTCCAACATAAAAGTCTTGGAAAGAGACAATGGATGGCATCATTTTATTAATATTACAAGATAAACGAGTCAGATTGGGCAATGCTAGCTTTACTTTAAGAAAAGTCGATATCTTTTTAGGACATAATTCCAAACTACGTAAATCGTCCTTATCTTAAGATCAAATTATTCACAGTTCATGTAAATCAACTGTGCACGAACATGACCCTATCTCGATCGTAAAAATAGCACCATCATTGGATTTATTAGAACGTAAAACATCGGCAGTGATTAAAATATGAAATTTAATATTAATAATCACAATTTACTCCAATCTACCTAGAAGAAATTTTTTTGGGGGAAAATTCACCAATCTCTTCAGTTAAATTCAAAAGCATTCATTATTATTTAGCAACTGTTTGAAGGAACTTACTAATCGAATTAAACGGGGCAAGGGTTGTGCCTTAAAAGGGGGACAACACTTGAATATTCGATCTAAGATAAGAATTCACGCAAAAAATATCATGGCTAATGGGAGCTGTATGGATTCAATCATTATTGTCCCACATATTAATGTGTTTCTACACATATACGCACTCGAGCAAATGGATCCGTAACATGCATTGCAATTTTAGGAGTATGGTTTCCTGAAAAATTGTAATTTTGGTTTTAATTATAAGTTTGTTTTGTGAGGTTTTTGATCGTCAAATTTTAATTTTAATCATTTATCTCTTAATTTTTCGCAATTTTAATAATGTTTAATAAGAGTGTGCATGTATGTGGTACTAGTCGAGTGGGAAGAATAATGATTTACAAATTTAAAAATTAGGTATTTAAAAATTAGGTATTTTCCGCACACGACCCCTCAACCGACCCTTGTTTGATCATGATTGTGATTAAGGTTTCCAAACAAAGCAAAATCCAAGAATTTGGATAATTACACCAAACACATCACTAATTAAACAAGGTAGGCGGAAACAACAACGGACAACACGAAACCTTATCCTCCCAGAAATTAAGGCAACCGTCCATCATGAATAACATACACACGATATTATCGTTTGGCCTCGAAAATTTCCTATCAAACCAAATCATTTGTAGGACCCTCTTGTCTAATCATGTTCTATTAATATATTATTGCTTTGTCTAATATTCATACGTATATACAGACACGAATTTACGTGAGACAGTCTCGTGGGTCGTATTTTGTGATACAGATATCTTAATTTAGTAATCCATGAAAAATTATTACTTTTTATTTTAAGAGTATTAATTTTTATTGTGAATATCGGTATAATTGACTCGTCTCACAGATAAAGATTCGTGAGATCGTCTTATAATTTTGTTCAAACTTACATGACTAAACTTATAAGTTTTTGTTTTTATTTTATCGAACATGAATGAATTGTAGACGTGTGAGATATTTAAATATTTAATAATTGATGATACACCTTTTAAAATGGGCAAAAACTTGTGTGAGACGGTCTCACGGGTCGTATCTGTGAGACGGATCTCTTATTTGGGTCACCCATATAAAAGTATTACTTTTTATGCTAAGAGTATTACTTTTTATTGTGAATATGGGTAGGGTTGACCCGTCTCACGGATTAAGATCCGTGAGACGGTCTTACATAAGACTCACTCTTTAAAATGACTGTGGCGTTTCATGTTTATCTCTTTAGTTAATTCTCTCTCTTTTCTTAATCAAGAAGTATTTTACAATCCTCCTCTCTCCAAAGTACATATGATAAGCCATACTTTTTAGATACCATTAATAACATAAAAAAATGATACTGCTTCATAATATGAATTGTATTCTAGAAATGAGTTCCAGTTAATTTAATTTTTAATATATTCAAGTAAAAGTTAACAAAAGGTTAAAATAAATGCAAACAACAAATTACAAATATATATTTTTTGGGTTTTATCGATTTTAATTAGTTTTAAAATACATGGAGCAAAATGTAATATTTTGAGTTTTAACATTTACAATCTAAATAAAAAAATTCCGTTTTGTTTTAATTTAATTTTTATATTCATTTTGTGTACTTTTTTCCTTAAACTACTTTTAAAATGTTCATACTCTTTAATATTATATGAACAAGATGTGGAATAATAACATATATAAAAAAACTATGGAGAGATATATGTAATTTTTAAAGTTATCAGATGTAAATGGAAGCTTGATACAAACTCCATACATGAATAATTTTCAAATTTAGTTGGTTTTTTTTATAGTTATAATAAATCTTAAGGAGGTATATGTAATTAACACATTCTATTATCTTATAATTCGTTGGATGATTATAACACATATTATTTTTTTAATAAAAATAATTGAAATACAAAATATATCTGCATTTACTGTAAAACGTAGCTAAAACTACCACATGGTCTGTTCATACTAATTTAGTTTCTCTTTATCTCTTTCCCAGACAACAAACAAGAAAATGCAATTTTTATTTGAGACAGTATCACGAGTGTCGAGTAAGAACAGTCAAATATCCAATGAATGTATTACAATAAAATCTAAGTTTTTACTAATTAGAATACCATAATCCTATTTAGGTAAATTTACAGAACGATTTGCTAAAATGGTTCTGGTCGTCAAGGACGTACAGTACTGTATCTTCCATGATATTATTAGAGTGAATAATGCATTCCATTGATTGGAAAAGAAAAATAGTCAGCAAAGGAACATGACAAACCCCATTTCTTACAAATGGAACTAAGGATGGTGTGTGAGAGACAGGCCATGTGTTCTGCTAAAATTAGTCTTCACAACTAAGTTGTGGGCATCCTATGAAACAACTTTCCCGACCATAAAATTAATTGTAAAACACACTACTTTCGACATTTTGTATGGGTTGGTTTGGATCACACCAATACGGACGATTGGCCTTCTTGGCAAGTATCAATCTCAGCTCCATGATTTTTTTTAAAAGATAAAATGATTGCTTTCTTGTGCGAAATTATTAGGGAAACTTCAAACATTAACAACTTTTTACGTTAAACTCCACACAAGCAACATGCATTAAAAAAATAGTTTTTTTTTTTTATGTACGAAGCCGAATAGGACTGGAAATTAATGATCATATCTTCTTCTTTTTTGTGTGATCAAAGTATAGTAGTGTAATGAGTAGTTTGTTTGGTTTTTCATTTTTTATTTTTTTGTCGGAGCTAACATAGTGTCGGAAAACATAAAATTGATTTAAAATTAAAAATAAAAAGAACTTATTGTACTGAAACCAAAATTCGATAACTTACATGAACAAACAGAAACATGTCAATAAAACAATTTACTCATTTTCTCACCCAATTTTTTCTTTTTATCAACTTTTTTTAATAATGTATATATAAGAAAGTGTGAGGGGTGCCCACGAGCCAATATCATCAAAATTCCAAGAATAGTATATAGGAAAGATTACAAAGAAATTTTAGCCGTAGATTATTAGTTGCACGACTAGAACAAGATGTCAAACTTTTCAGCTAGCACAATGGGTAGTGAATTAATTATTACTCGATTTTTTTTTCTAAAAAAAAAAACCAAATGATGAGGAGAAAATGGAGTTAATGGTAAAAACAGTGGAAATTGGCATGATAATGGGTGGCGAGAGGGAAAACGAATCATTCTCTTTGACGTGTGTTCCCCATTGCCAAGGGCATCAAAGTATTCATTCTTTACACATTGATTCTCGTCATTGGAGACTCCAAAGAGAATCCTTGTTGTTGGTCGCTATAATTGAAAATAAGAGTAAAATGTGGTTCAATTAGTCAACCAAGTTGGAGTCGATCAAGATCGAGACCAAGTCGAATTCGAATTTTAAAATATCATTATATATTTTTGCTATAACACGGTGTTATCAAAATATTATATTATATTTATATACTTAAACTGTTGCAGTGTTTAATGATTTGAATTATATCATCACCCATTCACCGCACACACTGATAGTTAATTGATTAGCAGAAATTAATGTTAATAAATATGTGTATGGCACATCTTAAAAAATTATAAGCATACCATTTAGGAAAACTGAATTTTGATTATGAAAATATTTTAGAGTAAATATAAATAACAACAATAATAATAATAAAATAAAGCGAAAATTGCATTATTAATCTTATATATTTCTCTATAAATGATTTTGATCATCCATGTTCTCGAATTTCAATTTCGGTAAGTTATATTTGTTATTTTTGTAGTTTTAGTCTTTTTCTCACGTATGATTTCGACATGATACTGATGTATAAATATCACATCAATGGTTATGATGAAAAATAATTTAAATTGTCAAAACCGAAAGATACAATACTAAAGTTAAAAATTAGAAAAGCTTAAAAACGAAAATTAACAAATTTATAATATAGATCAATTTTAAAATTAGTGTTTTTCTTAATTATAAAACGAGAAGTGTTGTTTGTGTGAGAGAGAGAGAGTACATTTTCATTATTTCCACTTCCCAAATTGCAATATACTCATTCAATTCTTTGATTATTAATCATAGAAATCTACCCACCCAACCAATTCACCTTTACAAAAGTCTCCTCCCATTCTCTGTGGCTCCTCATTTCACACAAACAGAGGACGAAAAATACTTTCAATATATACTTTCAAACGCCATTCTTGATTCTTCCCACAGAAAAAACAAACACCCGTCTCTCTTTCCCACGCCAAACTTTTTCGTCCAAATCCCCCAAAAGATTGATGGGTTTCGATGATTTATGCAACCCGAGCTTGGTTTTGGGGTTGGGAATAACTCCCTCAACCGGAGAACCCAAGTCTGCAAATCCATCCTCTGCTCAAAAGATTCATAAAATTCAGGAGCCATCGTTAACACTGAGTCTGTCAGGTGAAATTACTCACTGCAACAATCAACATATTCATGCTGCGAAAAAGGTGGATTCTGATGATAATATCAAGGTTGGTTTTAATGACAACCAATCGGGTGATCATGTGTACAGACAAGAGAGCGCTGCTTCTTCTTTCTCTAACGTTAGTGTGAAGAGGGAGAGGGAAATCGTGAGCAGTGAAGAGGTGGAAACAGAGAGGCTTTCCTCAAGAATCAGCGATGAAGACGATGATGGATCCAATGGTAGGAAGAAACTCAGGCTCAGTAAAGTTCAGTCTGCCCTTTTGGAGGAAAACTTCAAGCTACACAGCACTCTCAATCCTGTGAGTAATTTCTCTCATATTCAAGAATGTTTTTTTTTTTGGGGTGGGAGATTTCTGTTTCAATAATTGGGATAAAGGAGATGATCTTTTCTTTTTTGGGTTGTTTATTTCATCAGAAACAAAAGCAAGATTTGGCTCGGGAGCTGAAGCTAACCCCTCGACAGGTTGAAGTGTGGTTCCAGAATAGAAGAGCCAGGTCTTGTCCTGACCCGCCCAGTGAGATATATTAAATTATTAGTCGAGAATTTGATGCAAATTGTTTTCTTTTGAAAAGAGTACATAACAGAAATTGTAGAGAAGATCATTGGGAAATTGTTGACGGGCCCCCGTGCATTAACTTTTAACTCTCTGTCAGAATTTTAGAAAGTGGTCAAGCGGACAAGTATTATTCTTTAATAATTTATTTTGTCCGAGAAAAATGATGATGAACCCGTATTACTGCAGGACCAAGCTGAAGCAAACAGAGGTAGACTGCGAATTCTTGAAGAAGTGCTGCGAGACGCTAACGGACGAGAACCGGCGACTGCAGAAGGAGCTACAGGAGCTGAAGGCGCTGAAATCAGCACAACCGCTGTATATGCAGCTGCCGGCGGCCACGCTAACCATGTGCCCGTCATGCGAAAGGGTCAGCGGCGCCTCCGCCTCCACCGCTGAAAGCAGGGGTAAGACCTCATTCACCGTGGCTCCGGCGCCGCACTTCTACAATCCCTTTACCAATCCATCTGCCGCATGTTGATGATCAAATGACCCTCCAATAATTATCTTGTAGACTATATATATATAATATAATATACATATATATATATATATATATATATATATATATATATTATATATATTATATATGTACACGTATATATATACGTATCCAGTAGTGTATATGGCTGTGGAAACAACACCCTCCCACAACCCTCTTTTTTTAATTTATTGAGGGCTTGTGAAAAAGATTAAAAAAGTTACTAATTTATAGATCTTAATTAGGTAATTACTAATCTTTGTGTTTCTTTTTTCCAATTTGTTTATGTTAAATATTGGTTGTAAATATTAATGAAGGGATTATTGTTTATTATTTCTCTGTAATATGCATATTTTTTGGGCAAAAACTTGTGTGAGACGGTCTCACGAGTATTATTTGTGAGACGGATCTCTTATTTGGGTCACCCATGAAAAAGTATCACTTTTTATGCTAAGAGTATTACTTTTTATTGTGCATATGACCTATATTTAGTTAAACAAAAACTTATTTGAGACGGTCTCACGGGTCGTATTTATGTGACGGATCTCTTATTTGGGTTATCCATGAAAACATTATTTTCTATGCTAAGAGTATCACTTTTTACTATGAATATGGGTAGGGTTGACCCGTCTCACAGATTAAAATCCGTGAGACGGTCTCACATGAGACCCACTCATTTAGTTAAAATATATTATAGTATGTGAAGGATTAGATTTATTATAGTAAATTACACAAATTTGTACACATGCAATTTCGTTTCCCGTCATTAAAGGGCGGTAGTTAGATCATACGAAAGCACGATATTTTTATTGGTTTCAAGATTATAGATATGTGTACATTATTTTTTATTTGTTTTTTTTGTTACAAGTTTATATATAGTGTGTGTGTGTGTGTTTTTTTTTATGTGATGGGATAAAAAAAATTACGAAAAATGGTTTTTGAAAATGTCTATTGTGAGACGGTATCATGAATCTTTATCTGTGAGACGAGTCAATTCTACCGATATTCACAATAAAAAGTAATATTTTTTAATGGATGACCCAAATAAGATAAATGTCTCATAAAATACGACCCGTAAAATCGTCTCACATCATTTTTTGTAAAGTTTTTTTTTTCAAAAAGAATATTTGAGAAATTTAGTCTCTCTCGACGAGATACAAGGAGAGACGTGTAGAATATTATAAATGGTTTACGCATTTCTTTTCTATTTAAATAAATGATTATAATATTATAAATATTTTTATAATATATTTAAATATAAAATAATTAAATATAGTTGGTAGATTTGGGCGGTAAGCTTGTGGTATGCCTCAGCTTTAAGGGTGCATGTGGGTCACGCCCAACGTGATGTTCCCGTGTAAGTTGTAACCCTCTCACATTTCTTTTCTTTTCTTTTCATTTTTTTATTTTATTTCTTCGCAACCACTTATGAGACAAATTATTATCCAGTCATTTCAAATTTATATTTTCCTGTGTGTCTCTTTGAGACAAACTTTAAATTAAAATTTTTATTTTTATTATTGAAATGTTTACGTGATATCGAAAATTATTTTTATAATATAAGATTAATTTTAGAATACAGTAGTTTGATAGTATACTTGGGAACTATTTCAGTTTTCGAAATTTAACTAAACATAAATAAGAAGTCAACTCAAAGATGAAATAAAATTTTAACCATTTAGTGGGATAATAATTATAAAATAGACAACTTGTAGTATGGTTTTAATGTGTAATTTTCACAATTTAAAGGTTAAATTTTTATTGAAGTCCACAAGTGACTATTGTTTATTAATTAAATTTAGAAAACTTTTTTTGAGAATCTCAATAGTTTTTCTCTGTTTTTTTTTATGGAACATATTATTTGATCGGTCTTTTATTAATGGTTTTAGTAGTCGTGACTAATTAAATTAAATTAAATAATATAAGGTCATGTTTAATGCACTTTGGTTATAAAAAGTAGAACATGTGTCTTGACTAGTTCGATTTGATGACCGATTATTTGGAAATTGTGCCCCGACACTTCGATTCAATTCAACTTAAATTTTTCCTTATCTTATTCAAATTTTGAATCAATTACAACTCTTATCACGTGCTATTAATTAAATGACCATACAATATCGCATTTGTTTTTTTTTTTTTACTTAATATATAAAATTTACATAAACATTGTTTTATTACATATCACTTCACCAAACTAAACATTATTGTGTGATATTCAGAAGATAATACAAAACTGATACATGGTTATGGAGATGTCGATATGACATTTGATAAATACTCGATCATACATTTATTTTTATTTATTATTTATTATTACTGCCACAACTGCAATTGTTTGTGTTTTTAAATTATCACTATATTTGGAAAAATTCATAATCAAACCTGGTTTTGATTCTTGAATTGGATGATAGACTCACATATTTCTATACATGATATTTGTTGATCTGGTTACAGTGAGAAGTGATACTTCTGACATAAAAATAATGTTTTTTATGGTACGCGTCTGGTTGAATATTCATCTCACAAAATAAATCTATAAAACGATCTCATAAGAGTTTTTATGTCAATCCAAACTGAACTCCTTGTACTTGGTTCAATTCAATTCCGGTAAAAGGATTTAGTGCTCGACAAAAATAACTCTACATATTGCAAGAATGACAAATTAATCAAGTCTAGAGTATGTCTCATATATGATGGTCTTATGAATTTATATATGTGAAACTCTTCGACCCGATTCATATTACGAGGATTGCAAATAAATATTTTGGAAAAAGATGATAAATTTTCATTGTTAATGTTGGATATGAGATTCATGTAATTTTTGTGTTAAATTTGTCATAGATAATTTTTTTTCTTATTATAACATTAGAATGTAGATTATAATTCCGTAACAAAAACTATTTTTTTTGAGTTCTATATAATTTTTTTTTATCTAAATTATTATTTTTAGTTTTAATAAATATCAAACGGTCCAGAAAAGGAGTTTTGAAAAGTAAACGATGACGATGTTTGATTCGATTTCTTCGTTGACAAGTCATCATAATTGGTGATGTCCAAATTTCAAACGCTGAATCACAATGGCCAGTATCGATCTGTCGTCTTCTCTTTATCTGGTCCACCTTAATCTCCATCACCTTTTTTCTTTTGTGGAGAGTAAGCAAGCCATTTTGTTTTGATATGCTAATTCCGAATTTCAATTTGCTCCTCCATCGATCTCTCGTCTTCCTTCTTATTTATGGAGGGAGAGTAACGACTGAATGACATGAGAAGCAACATATACATAAATATTTGCATGCATGTATTATTAAAGGAATTTTAATTTATTTTTCTGAAAATAATTATGGTAACAACAGAGATGGAGGGAGAAGATAAATTATTGTAATTTCTTTCTCTGAAAATAATTATTGCTTGCATGGGTTTAGCTCAGTTGTTCAGTAGCAGTGAATCTTGGAGCAATGACTAGGGAACGAGTCTCGTAAGCAGCAGTGTGGGAGTTAAATTCCCTCTAATGAGGAGAGCTCTTTGTGCGCGGCGTAACATAAGGTCTATCTGCTGTTGGTTGGCTGAGTCACCATGATTTATCTCCTATCATATTCTTGTCGGGCCGGAGGTGAGGGACAACTAAAGCGAGCGATTTCATCTTTTGGAGCAACAACATAGATGGAGGGAGAAGAAGACCAAATTGGACTACACATGTCCTATGTTGGATAAATTGTCGGTTGTACTCATTAATTCATGGTTCATCATCCATCGTGTGTTGATACTTGTTATCATGCTTCAATGCATCTGACTCGGCTCCAGCTTTGTAAATACATAATTGTGTGTGTCATATTCTATTCAGAACATCACATTTTTAGAGGGTTAATTTAATGTAACAAGTAATGACTATTTTATTGTCATTTAAGTCTTTGCTGAAAGAACTTTTTTGGTAATTTTTTCTTCACAATACTATGCGTGATCTATATTTTTTTTAAAAAAATATTATTACAAGATACAGTACATTTTTAAAAATACTACAAGCGAACCTACTTAAATTGTACTTTTTAATACGTATTGAGGCCCAAATCATTCCTTTGGGCTAAGAACGTTCAATTGGGCTTTGGCACTTCTTCTAATGAGGGACTAAGGTATCCACAAAAATTGCTGTATTTTTAAATTTAAAATAGCTTACATCAAGGCATCAAATTTGAGGTGACATATATCGTTTGAGACATAATTATAACAAATCTTACGTCAGGTTATTCTTGTATATATAACCAAATATTAATTTTTCAAAAAAAAAAAAGAACAAAAGAAAACCGTTTTACCAATTCATAATCGGGCTGATTGGTCTTGACCGATTTTTATCTATTTCACCGTTATAACAGTTTTTGAATGTGTTCTAGACTGGATACATGACCGATTCTCGATCGAACCGATTGGTCTTGTCCTATTTTGAAAACAATTTTTGTGTGAAATATTAGAGATTATATTAAAATAAAAAAGTTTTAAAAATATATTTGTAATAAATATTTATGTTAAATATGATGATATGATAATTTAAAAATTCAAAAATATAGATTAAAAAAATATGTTAGTAGTCGTTGTGATGCAGTAATAGTTATATAAATAAACTTTGAATTTGCTAAAATAGGTTTTTGTTAATTTTTTTAACTAAATGGAGATTAATTTTTTTGGGAATCTTAGAAGGGTGTTTTTTGCTTATCAGAAATTAAATCATGAACCCAAAAATTGTTATTCTATATATAATGTATTATAGATAGTATAGATGAGATGATAAATTATACGACTTTTCTTTTTATAAAATTTGATACAATAAGATGATGCAAACATGTTGTATCTCATTAGTTATAGGAGATGAATAATTTTAGTGTGTTTAAGTTGGTTGAATACATTAATGTATGGTCAATAGTTAAGAATTCAATTTTTCATGCAAACATTTTTTTGGTGAATATATCGCACATATTTCGCCAATCATGGTTTGACTGACTTCTGATTTATAAGTTATTGTATTATTTCGAATGGGAATTAAATGTACACCAAAGTTCACAGTCACGAGTTACGATATCATAAAATAAATAAATATATATTATATATAATAAAAGAAAAATAGAAAGCGAAAATGAAGACCAGCTGTATTCAGGTGTGAATGAGTCCTCTCCCTTTTGCTGCCATTTCTGTGGCTTCTTGCTGTCTTCTCCCCTTGTCTTCTTCCCTCTTTCCCTTTCTTATCTGTATCGTTATTACTGCCTTCTCCTTTAAAACTCCCTCTTTATTTACACTTATAATATTAACAACCATAAAATAGTAAATATCTCTTGCATATATTTCTCTGTTTGAGTTGAAAAGGGCTCATTCCACGAGGTTTACCGGCTTATACACTCCAAATTCTTTGCCCTGAAGTCCCTTTTTTCCAGCTTGATTATTTTGATTTTTCCTCGCATCTTTTGTGTGCTTTTTATCCCTTCTCTGGTTTGTCCTTGCATGTTCCATCACCTCAATTTCTTCAAAAAGCCAAAAAGAAAGAGCCCCCCTCCACACCCATACGTTAGCTAGAGATTCACAAATGTGACATGTTTTTGTAATTTGTAGCGCGAACTGTTCCCCTCGATCAGTGAATGTACCCCATCACACTTGGTGTTTGTGTTTTGGGTTCCAATCTGTCCTTATAAAGGTCGCAGTACTCCTTGGAACACTTGCGCTTTATGGTGTGAAATATAATAGGTGATGCGTGAAAATATATATTGGATTCGAGTTTTTTTTAGGTTTTGGGAAACAAAACGAGAAGGGATCTCTTGTTGACAGCTGAATATTTTTGCCTCTGAAGGGCTAGCTTCTCCATATCTGCGTTTCGAAATTTATTCTCTCGGGATCTAAATCCCAGAATGGGATGCAGTAAGAATATGATTTGTGGCCCGAGGATTCACCGTTTCACTGTTTGTTTAATGGTTTGCATTGTTTTAGTCTCGTCCCAGTCAAGATTATACAATGCCGAAGGTAAATTGAAGACTCCCAGTTTAGTAATTTCTTGGATTTAATGCGATCTGCTTTTAGTTATGTGGAATACATTTTCGGGCTAAAGTCGCGATCTTGTGCATGTTTCAGGTAGAAAACTAGCACGAATAGCTGATAATTCCGAGGTACAATTTTCCCATTTTCCTTCTGTGTTTCTTCTTCTTTAAAAAAAAGCACTTTGATGAAATCGAATTCTTTACATTTTTAGACGGTGAATGAAGTAAAAGCAATGCTGCGGGCACAAATCGGCTCCAGGCCACCGCGCTGCGAGCGGCGGTGCGTCTCCTGCGCCCACTGCGAAGCCATCCAAGTTCCCACGAATCCTCAAACAAGAAACGGAATTAAGAACGCCTCCGCTGCAGTCTTCGCCGCAGCAGCCTACGTTAGAGGTGACGACACTTCAAACTACAAGCCAATGAGCTGGAAATGCAAATGCGGCAGCCTCATTTTCAACCCATAATTTTTTGTCCGAATAATAAAAAATCGAACCTTATAATTTTCTGTAAATAATTAGTCAATTTATTATAACTATTGACACTGTCAAAAAAGGTGAATCAAATCATAACCATGGTTCAGTTCACCAAAGTAGTTCTTCTCGTGGCTCCACCGAAAGGGAAAAATCAGTGTCTTTTTTTGTGGGCATCTCCGAAATTTCCCCATCTGTCGTGTAAAATCTTTAATTAATACGCCATTGATATGCATTAATATTTTATATTGCATACGTGAAGGCAATCATATACCTTACAGCCCTGATATCTGAGCTTTTTTATTTTGTACCGAGATTCTGATTTGTACTCATAGTAAATGCGGGGCACTGAAGATTTCTGGGATTTTTTGCATTAGCATTAAAATTACAGCAGAGGATTACAAAATGTGGGAGTTGTAACGCGAAAAAAGTTAGATTAATTTTATTTATATAAAGTTATATGTGAATAATTATATATTATAGATAGTCGATTAAGTCAAGGTTAAATAAAATGATCAACTAATGTTTCGGGTTATAAGGTTTTAATATATCTAATTGGTTGTGGGTATTTAATGTGTAGAGATAAAGTATAATTTCTTTTTTATGATTAATTAAAAAAATAATAGAAGATAATGATAAACATTATCTATATATGAGTCATGGTCTTCAGATCGCGTATAATCACGTTCTCTATTTTGTTCTCTCATTAAGAAGATAGTAAAGAAGAGAAAACTAAAGGTCTTTTGAGAAAAAGAGTGCCTAGATCAGGTAGATTAAGATACACTCTTAAGGATTCAGTATTATGACTTTATGTACGTTTTCAATTAAGTTTTCAGTCAAATTCTTAATAATTTAGTATGATAGATTACGTGGTTTATGTGGATTATCATGTTTGAATTACTGAGACTTGTTTAAAGTTTTGAATATTTTTTGGATACCGATCTAGAAAAGAAAATTTTATTTGAAATTTTTTTCATACAACTTCAGATCTGAAAAATATTTTTTCTTTTTTCGTGGTTAATAGATGTAGCTCTTTGATATATTTAAAATTAATGTGATACCTTTTTTTCAAAAGTTTACATGCCAGAATGCACAACCGATGCATCCAACTTTGTTTGCTTGATTTGCAAGGAATATGGATCCGATATTTGCATACGTACCACAGCAATTTGGCATCATCTGATGCGCAGAGTTGTTTATTTATATTACATATGTTACTCTGTAGGGATACAATTTCTTTTGAACTAGTTGAAGATTTACTAGACTTAAATAAAAATGGTACGAGGAGATATTTTGAACCCAATTAAATAATCGGTGAGAGTTCGATGATTTCCGGTTTGGAGATGGAGACAGATCCGACAACTTGTAATTAATTCATATCGGACTCGAATACGTAATAAAATATTAGCAGAATAAATAATATTATCTTCTCATTTATTTGAATAAAATTGAAAAAAATATCAAACTAATACATATAACACAAAAAAATTGGACCCCCCCTTGAGATATGAGCTCTGGAGGTACAAGTAGACGATGAAGATGTATATACATGCGTGTGTGTAGCCATTACTTAGCCTTGGTCCATTGCTTTAGAGAATAATTTTTTTAAGACAAGTTTATGATTGAGTGAATATTTTACGGACAAATTTAACAAAATTCAAAAAATGATTCCACAAAATATAGTGAGTCTATGATATACCGAAAATTTTATTCCCGGTGTGCTTGCATAAGATGTTCGTTCGCTTGAACATCGATCTCATTGCAAAATAAAAACAAAAAAAACTGATATATTATTTTTGTTTTAAAATGTGATGTTTACACGAACATCTTATACATTAACAAAAATTAAGAATGTTACTTTCGTGTAGCGTAGATTTATTGGACTAAAACAATACCCTAAGGCTGCGTTTGGTTTAGAGGATAAAATAATGAAATGATTAAGAGAGAAATGATAAAAAAAATGATTGAAGTAGAAATATAATATATAATGATAAATAATTTTATGTTTGGTATCATTGATAAGAATGTGATAATTAATATTTTTGTGATGAATTGACAAAATTGTCCTTCCATTTGTGCGTCGGCGGTTGGCGGCGGCGAGGTCGGCCGACGGCGTTGGTCGGCCGGAAGCGGCAGCGGCAGTCGGCGGCAGGGGTTGGCGGTGGACGGTCGTTGGAAGGAAGTGGTGGTGAGTTTGGATTTAGAAGAATGGTAAAATTGAAAAAATTGGATGGATTAAAAGTGAGATAAATAATCCTAGGAGGTGAATAGATATTATTTTAACCTATCTAATATAACGTAATCATTCACAAAAAAAAGTACAAACGACTGATTAGATATATTAAAAAAGAATAAACTCACCTAATCAAGGAAACCCGACGCTGTCTAAACATACAAATTATGGAAGGATGGTTTGGCATTGGAAAGTGAAATGCATTTAAATGCTGCACTGACTATCTCACCAACTATTTTGTGCTACCTTTCAGATTCATAATTCTCTCCCAAAAAAAAAAAAAACATTTACTAGATAATCATTAAATCGTTCAGATACAGGTAAATTAATTAACAACTATAACGCATAAATATGATAATTACTATACAAAGTATTTAAACTCCACTGATCATTGTATAACGGTGTTTGCATCAAATATGACATGAAATTATGAGAATAAAATTTATTTTGTTGAGATCGACTGAAGAGTAAGTAGGACAGATGGATCATCCTTTCTGTCAAAACAGGTAAAAATATGTTGCCGAGAGATAGCTTGTTGGGTTAGTTCGATTATGGGTGTGTGGGCAGTGCCCACACCCCATATGAGTGGTTGATATTCTATCTCATGGGGAAAAAAAAAATTAAAAAAAATAAAATTGGGCCAGAAAAAATTCTGGTCCTTGGATGTACCCCTGCAGGCACTGCCTGCAGGGATAGGATGAAATAATCCAGCTTGTTGGACCTGTTGTTGCCGAGAGTGAATATTAGGTGATGGGACATTTCATAGACCATTTCCCTCTCCAGGCTTTTCTACTATTCGAAAATTTTATTTCATCATAAACAATTACATGCGATATAATAATAATAATAACAACGATACATCTAGGAATGACCGATTGAGCAAGTTTGCTCATCTAAAATTTTGTGTAGGAACAGATGACATTTTTTTATATTAAAACTCAATCAAATTAAACCACAACAATTTGGAGAAAACAAACAAAATCCTTATACGTGTTCCAAAATGTTATGTCCACGACCTATGTTTTATTTAACTAAATAATTGAAACATACGGGCACAAATGGGGGTTGGAAAAGCCACAGTCACGTGTGGAATCATGCCCACACTTTTAAAAAGTGTCCTAAAATAATTCGATCTTACCATTATCCTAAATTCCAAAGTAAAGAGAATCTCTTAAATAAAGGCTTTATCAAGACAGGCAAAAGTAATGGCTACAAATATATTTTAAAAAAAAAAATAGAAACGAAGCTTATTTAAAAAAAAATAAAACTAGCATACACTAATTGGACCAAGCTCGACATCTGGATTAAGCACCGCCCGAACAACGTCAATGGAATCCGAAAAAAATGCACAAATTGAATAGACCAAGACGCATACAAAAGTCCAACCCAGATGGATTTGAACCAGAGCCCCGCACCTGAAACGGAACCCAGATGCCTAATAGAACAAGCTTGCGCACCACGGACCGACCCTGAGCATCTCTCACCACTACTCCAACGCTAAATTTGTTCCGTTTAATATCAAAATTCGCATCAACATCAAGTCTGAACTGATGTGGCAGAGGTATCCACGAACGATCCGATATTTGTTACACATTAATACCAATAGGAGTACACACCAATCTATATTTTCAGACATTTTCCAACAACATATAAGCACAATCTACATAGATTCCATGCTTCTGTCCCCAAAGAATGATTTTGTATCTTGCAAATCTCATGCCAAATTGCCCAACAAATCTCATCTTGCCTAAAGATCTTAGATATATATAGCACAATAAAAAAAGCATCATGACTCTTGATCACCAAGACCGAGAATATACCCCGCAATATCTTCAGTAGTTTGAATGAAGGTCCTAGGACTAATGATCAAAATGAATCACCTGTCCTGACGTTTTCTTATATTTCTGAATGGAGCGACGGCCACTTAAAATGTCTTCTCTAGTCGCACCAAAAAAATTAAGCTATCATCCACAAAGAATTATTAAAAATAACAGGACAAGAATTCGTCATTTTAACTTGCTTGAACAACCTTTGTTCCACCGTTTTTTGATAAAAGATGTGAGAACCCTTAAGCACCTAAAGAACAAACATATAGGGGGAAAGGGATCACCTAATCTTAGGCCCCTCTTCGATTGTATTGTACCAAAGATGGATTGATTGATACAAACGAACTATACACATACGAACTATTTGACTGTAGTAAAACATCTCATTGTCAAATTGACCCAAGAACAAAGACAAAGCTTTTATTACAACAAAAGTATAGCGAAAAAGGTATTCTGATTCCCGAAGCCCTTATCTTTGTTACAAAATTTCAGGGATATTTCATTTATTCAATGAGTCACGTCCGACTTTTCAAGCCGTGAAATGCATATATCATTAGATTAATCTTTAAGACGATGCCCCGAGATAGCATCGAATCACCCGTGTTATTTTCTCGTGGAACCCTTTTCAAATTTCTCCATTTCTTTTGTTTTGCAGAAAAGATGAACGATTCTTGATGCCCATCAGCTGTTTCAAAAAAACAAAAGAGTCATTCCCCGGACTCAAACAATCACAAATCCAAGGAAACATTTTCACCCATCGTGTAATAGACTTTTTAACTAGGATGAATCCAACGGTTGTGGGAGGTTTGGACAGGATCCAGATCGATGTATAATCCCTTGAACCATTCTTTTCATTCATACTTGGTCCGAGTGAGTCAGTTCAGTTGACTCACTCCTTTACACCACCATCATTTCATGATTACATGGGACATTTCTAAATTCGTTCTTATAGCAGGTTCACAAGACAGAGAGATCGAGTGAGAAAAAAGAATAATATTATATTATATATATATGTACTTAATAATATATATATATATATATATATATGTACTTCATAATATTATATTTATTTTTTAAATATAATGCTAAGGTTCGCGAACAATCGAACAATATAATTTTAGCTTGAATTCGATTCGAAAAATATTCGAACATGTTCGAGTTCGGCTCGAATTCGAACCAAATATTATTCGAACCGGCTCGAAAAGTTCGTGAACGTGTTCGGTTCATTTACACCCTTAGTAGAGACTGAGATAACGCGTGGAAGCTGAAACTAGCGAAGCCTTGTATTTGACAAATAAATAAACAAGATAGAAATGCACAAGCATGCTCACTAACTAGCAATGTCGTGAAGAGAAATATAATTTTCATATTAAATTTATTTTCAACATTAGGTTTTTTTTTGGTTGAGATGGTCTTGAATATTTAATTATGGTTAATGTGATATTGATTCTATGATTTTTGTAATATGATATATTTTCATATTGTTTAGGTTTCCTTGTTGATAAACTTCAAGGTCAAAAATAAGGGGGTAATTTACGCAGAAGCACATACATACTATCGCACTTTTGCACGCCATAAACTTCAAAGAAAACAATCTATAAGGTTGTTGCTGATCGAAAAGTGCCGAATCCATGTGTTGCCGTGATTGTTGGAGACATCTGCAGACATGGGCGGAGCCAGCATATGCCCAGTGTGGGCTGCTGCCTACACTGGGCAAAATTTTTTTTTATATGTTTATATATATATATATATATATATATGTCTAAATTTTTAATTTGTGTATGCTATTATTATATGTTTAGCTGTCTATATTGATCTAATTTTCTTTTAATAATTTGTAGACCCAAATTTTAGACTTAATTTTTTTACTTGTTATTAGTATCTAACACTCTATATAGCCTTCTGTATGTGTTTTTTTTCTCGAGTCACAAACTTCATATACTTTGAGTAACAATCATTCCAATTCATTTTAATTACTGCTTAATCTTTCATAATCTCTAAAAAAATCCATAATGTTACCAAATTTTAGGCTCGTTGTTTCGTTCAATGTTTGTCGATCATTCAATTGTTTTATAATTTTATGTTTTTTCCAATCGATAATGAATTAATGCATATTTTTCGAACGTATATTTTATATCATATTTTGTTTTGATTTCGGATTTTGTACACGTCATTGTTCCTCATTTTTCTGACGTTTTCCCATCAATTATCAATGCTACTGGCTGTGCGTAACTTGTGTTCAAACTTTATGACACATTATTTTTAGCTGTCGATTAATTATTGCTCTATTTTTTGCTTTATTAATTATAATATATGGTTGCCTACGCTGAACCAAGATCCTGGCTCCGCCCCTGTCTGCAGACAACAACTGTGAAGGAGTTGGCTGAAGATTTGTTTTTTGTTGCTCTAGTTTTGGCATCGTGTTTTACTTCCTCTTATACTGTTTTAATGTGGTTTTTTGTTTTAGGAAGTGTTTGATTTTCTCAACGTATTTAAGAGATTGATTTTTGATTAAAATCACTAGTGTTAGTTTTTGTGTAAATTCGTTGGTTTTCTAGTGATTATTTTTGCCCCGAGGCACCGAATACTTGTGTAAAATTTATTTCATTTCATCGTATTTACTTAAAGTTAATTTGTGTTACAAAGTCATATATTCCTCTGCATGTTGTCTGATATGTTGTAACATTTCGCATAACACTTAATTTTAATAAACACAAATTTACGGTTTCATACGTTCTTACTTATTTTGTTGTTACACAAAATACATCTAGTACCTTACACTCCCAAGAAAACGATGACTTTAACTTGGAAAATGGATAGGAAAAGTAAGATATTTTTATTGAGAAATCCTGATTTGAAAATCTCAACTTTATATTACAATTTTAAGTGGAAAAAGACCGGTTTCTAAAAAACGATATATGATAGATTTGACTACCAGGTCAAGATAACCATACTCTCAAAGATAGGCAGATTGTGTATTTGCATGACTGAACGAAAAGAAACCAAGAGTCTAGAAACGTCTTTGGCTCTGGACAAAAGAAATAGATAGATTTTATCCTTCAACAACCTTAATGGGAACATATTCCCTGTCATCTAGTAAGATATGAGAAACAAAGTAACTACCAAACGCAACTGATAACTACTAGAGGAGCAGGGAACTAATAATATGTGCCTAATCATCTTTCAGGATCCATCATCTAATATATGTAAACACAAAGAACTTCATTGGCTTGGATGCATCAGTGAAGCATTCTCAGAACAGTTTTTATCCGTTCTAAATCAGGGTGGTTAAGATGAGAGTAAATTTGCCACAGAAATCATGCAGAGAGCTCGGAAGAAAAATAAAGAAATTTCCTAAATAAACAATTTTAATAAACGAAGTGTCTTCGGTGATATTCTATAATGAAAGCATAATCATGTAACATGTAGATGGAGCCATGGAGGAAACCTTTATATTCACCAGGATAAATAAAGCATTCTTACTGATATAACTGAATTGGTTTGGCACAGGTTAAATTTGGTTTTGCTTGAACATGTGGTATCACATTTGTCAAAAGACACTATCTTCGGTTGTTACAAAGCAAAATCAATCAAATAAAACTATAGGACGAGCGGTAAACTAGTTGATCAAGCAACAAAGAACGCAACAAGTCTCACAATAAGAACCTCAAAGACACCATTTGCGTCGTGAAAAAAATAAATATGCACCATTTATTAGAAACAGATTTTATATCCCGCTCACTAATACAAAATACAAATAAGTACCAATCAACCACCAAACTCAAACACAGAACAACTATGTATTGATTTTAGAAGCCTGTACAGAGTAATATATGATAAAACCTAGCCTGCAACTCCAAACTCCAGGGGCTTCTCTCAAATTATAGTCACTATTACAAAATACCCATATACTTCAGATCACCTAGTGCTGTGACCATTCGATACTCTTGATGTCAATCCCATCCTTGTACATTTCATAAAGAGGGCTCATTTCCCTCAACTTCTCCACCTGCTTTACTGTGAGCTCCACCGCCCTATCAATTTCTGCCTCCGTAGTGAACCTTCCGATTCCATATCTAATCGAGGTATGCGCCATATCCTCATCAACTCCCAATGCCCTCAACACATATGACGGTTCCAAACTCGCACTGGTACAAGCGCTGCCACTCGAGACAGCCACCTCTTTCAGCCCCATCAACAAGCTCTCACCTTCCACAAAAGCGAAGGACAAGTTCAAATTCCCCGCATACCGGCTCTGCTCACTTCCGTTCACAACTACCCCTTCTAACTTCGTCCTTATACCATTCAATAACCGTTCCTGCAACGCCCTTATCCTTTTCTCATCATACTCCATTTCCTTCATTGCTAGCTCACACGCAGCACCAAACCCAACAACCAAAGGTGTAGGGACAGTTCCACTCCTTATCCCCCTCTCTTGTCCACCCCCATTCATTTGTGGTTCCACTCTAATTCTCGGCCTTCTTCTCATGTACAATGCCCCAATGCCCTTAGGCCCGTAAATCTTATGACCACTCAAAGACATTAGACTAATATTCATCCTGTCCACATCAATGGGAATCTTCCCCAATGCCTGTGCAGCATCAGTATGCAGAGGAACATTAAACTCCTTGCACATTTTCCCAATTTCCACCATCGGTTGAATAACACCAATTTCGTTATTAACCATCATTACAGAAACCAAGCCGGTATCAGGCCGAATGGAAGCCCGGAGCTTTTCCAAATCTACAAGCCCGTCGGACTTTACTGGAAGATAAGTAACCTCAAACCCCTCATGCTGTAAATGACGGCAGGAATCCAATACACATTTATGTTCGGTCTGGGTCGTGATAACGTGACGCTTCTTCTCTTTGTAAAAGTGCAGAACACCCTTGATCGAGATATTGTTAGACTCAGTGGCCCCGGAGGTGAAGATTATTTCTTTTGGCGAGGCGTTGATCAGGGCAGAAACTTGGGCTCGGGCCGCCTCGACAGCCCGTTCCGATTCCCACCCGTAAAGGTGGGTGCGGGAGTGAGGGTTCCCGAATTGGGAAAGATAATATGGTAGCATAGCATCCAGAACTCTAGGGTCCACAGGAGACGTTGCCTGCATATCTAGATAGAGAGGTCTCCCGGATATTTTTACGCCTTTCATCGATATCCCGCTTGACTCCTCCTCTAACGGCTCAACGGAAGCTGCGGCTGCGGTGGAAAAATTAAGGCGGATTAAGGGTGTACCATTAAGGATGCTGCGGCGGATGCCGGCGGCGACAAGCTTCGATGCCATGGCGGTGATGAAAGCGGGTTCTGTGGTTATCGTTCGAGCTAATTCTGAAAGTAGTGCTTTGAGGGTTGTACTTAAATAGTTATACAGTACTTCAGATTTATTTGGGAAAAATTATTCGATTTATCTGAAAAAAAGCAAAAGAGTTTTAGTAAAAGTTTAGATATCAGAGTAAAATATTTTAAAAAATATAAGCTAAGAGCTTAAACTGATAATAGGTTGGTTATTTAGTGCTTATATTATATAATATATTATAAAGGATTGGACAGATCCTTTCCTAGTTTATCAATTATGACTGCGCTAATTTATATATAAAAAAAATATAACGTTAAAAATGTTGTTTTGATAAATTGGAAAATTAGATAACTATTGTTCAAGTCTAATCGAAAATGGGTTCCTAAAGAAATTATTTAATACACAAGCCTCGTCTGTACAAAATGATCGTAAAATTCACTTTCATGCCTCAAAATAGAATATCTACTTTTTATCGTCAATGAATTGGGGAATAAAAAATTATAATTATAGTACCATCTTTATAAGTCTACACTTATTGATGAGGTAAATTTTAAGGCTCTGTTTCGTATGTGTGATGAGATAAATAAATTATTAGTAATTAGAATTATTAAAAAGTGAGATATATAGATTTATAGTATGGTGGGATAAATAACATTGTGTTTGATATGATTTTAAAATGATGAATTAATTTTGTAAATATTATTGTAATGACCAAAATATCTTAAATATTAATTAAATATATATTCTTAAAATAATTGGATGGATAATTAAATATTTATAATTATAATTTACATTTATTAAAATAAATTTAAATATATTTATTATAAATATATTTGTAAATATGCTTTAATTAATAATTAAGATAGTAATAATATTTTGAATATTAATTTTGTTGTTAAATAAATTTTAGTAATAACTAATATTATTGTTTTTTTAAAAATAATTATAAATTACTTAAAATAATTGAATAGATAATTAAATATTTATAATTATTATTCATATTTGTTAAAATTAATTTAAGTATATTTATTAGAAATATATTTGAAAATATTACGATAATCATTAAATAAAATAAATTAAAATTTAATAAATATTTATTTTCATAAAAAAATTAATTAACAAGATTACAAATTTATAAAAATTTAATTTAAGATAGAGTTGCATTCAATTTATTTTTTTTAAAATGATGAAAAATAATAAAAATATATGAAATTAATTTATAAAAAAATTATAATAAAAATTTAAATATTATATTAATTATTAATTTTCACTAATTTTAATTTTCAATTATATTGAAGAAGACAATTCAAAAATATTATGGTCAATATACAATCTTATCATTATCACTATTCAAGAATTATAGATTATCACACCTTTTGAGGTGTTATTTAATCACACAAATAACATAAATGTTGAGGGCTTTCAATCATAATCAAGTACATGCAGACTAAATAAAAAATGAACCAAATGTGAGATATCATTCTCTTATCATGGCTACTAAACATAGTCTAATTCTGTTATAAAAATATTTAAAATAAGTATGGCAAAAAATTATTTTTTTTATTACACAAAAAATTTAAATTGATAAAATTTATCAGATATGAGATATTTTTAAAAATTAAATATGGAAAATTTACTATCTCGTTCTCGAGATTGAATCTTTGGATCTTTTCTGTACATGGGCATTAGTTGAATTATCTTGCCCTTTTCCTACCAACTTTTCTTGCAAATCCAACATCTTTTGTCGACAGAAAATAGTAGGAAATTGAATCTTTTAGGAGCGCAACAGAACTCCAATCTGTTTCCAACCCATGAAGGCAACTCATCATGTTTCAGCAATTAGCTCATAGCAATCAGAGAACTAAAGGGTTTAAAGTGAAGCATGTTGTGCAGCTTTGTTTGTTGATTGGAGTCTGCATCTGGTTGCTTTACCCAGTGCAGCACTCCCATGGCAAGAACGCGTCTGATCGCGAGAACAGGAAAGTTTCGGATAAGATAAAAGGGTGGGAATGAGATCTTGAACTTGGGAAGGAAAAATCTTCATCCGAGGACAAATGGAGATACAGATCCGCGTCTGATAATGATGGTAATACGACTGAAGATACTGCAGGCAAGGAAACTAGCAAAATCTGTGGATGGTACGAGGGGGGCACAAAACAGGAGGAAATGAAAGGAGAACATAAGGGTGACGCTGGAGATATGGAGAGCGATGAAATAGATTACCATATTTGGTAATCATGATCTATAGATTACCATATTTGGTAATCATGATCTAATTATTTCGTATAGATTATTACTATGTCATAAATCGTCCCAAATTTTGGGAAATTAGCAATTAAACTTTGTTGATCAAGTGATTAGCATCTCATTACCCGATCTTGTGCTCAAGACTTATTATTTGTTTGAATGGTTGGGAGCAAGGAAAAATAAGTTGCAAGTTGAAATGGATTTTATTTCGCTGTCTGAATAAGGAAAAGTAGTACAAAAGAAACCAAGAAAAAGAACAATCTCACTGAATTCCAGAAGAGTAGAACTTCTAGTTTCAGAGACCTTCGCCATAATTTTCGAATACCAGTTCCGTTTGGACATCACAAGTTTACATACATTATATAAATGCACTAAACCATTCATTATTCCTCGAATTTGCGTTCAATCGACATAGAGCAATCAATGCTCCTTCACCTCAAAAAGGCCATCTGGACCTGCATTCACAAAATGTATGTTGAAAAAAACGTGAACGGTGGTTGTTCAGCAGTTTCAGGGTACAACGTAAAAAAGACTTAATTTATTTTATAGCGTAGATGTTAATTAAAATTTAATCTAATGCTCATATTCAAGTATTGTAAGCACGAACCACGTACTGAAATTCTATTATGTTGAAAGGATAGTGATAAGTATTGATTGAAAATTTGTAGTCGTGATTCAAGAATCCACTAAACTAGACATGCTTTTCAAACTGATCGCGTTGATACTATAATTGTGATAGGATCATTTAAAGATAACTTGATACAGTTAGTGATGACTGTATTTAGGAAAGGCATGCATCCTTTGTAATTGATTAGCTTCAATAAATAGACTACAAGATTCTACCTCAATTATCCCATAATATGGCTACCTAGTTTATATGGACCATGCAAAAAAAAAAAAACTCAAAATTGCATCGGTCCTGTTGGATGGAAAGTATGCTAACTTAGTCCAAAAGGGTGCAATGCAGATGCTTGTTTCATAACACTTGTAACATTATTAATCTTTTCAATGAGTTAACAATCATCCTATACCACAGGTAATCTGCTTCTTCCAATAGGTATGAGTAGTATTTTCCACAAATTCACTTCCTCTTTATTTTCCACAGCTATGTTGTTGACATTATTTCTCATTCAACACAACTATATAGATAGTGAAGAAAAACAAGACTACCAAGGAAAGGTGTACAGTATGCGAACAAAAAAGCAAGGAGTTGAATTCACGTTTAAATGCTTTAGCAAAAAAAAAGTAGCAAAATATTGATAATATCCTCATAAGAAACATTCGGCAATCACACGAATACTTAAGCTAGAGATTTTGATGAAGTTGCTTATTGTTGTTTAGAATTTGAGTGGTTGGAAAATCAGTGAAATCACAGAAAAAATGAGTGCAGTAACTTCCGAAATTTCCAGTGTAGTAACAACGGCAGCGAGATTGTTTATCTTTAAACATTAAAAAAGTTAACATCAGAAAGAAGTAAGCAACTTATTCCACAAAATACCATTTGAACGAAAAAATGTGATAGATCAGAAGACTAAGAAGCCATTTAGACCAGTTGCTGCGAGATCGAAAAATAGGAAAAAAAAGTTAATTCTACTAACATTTTTAGATCATGAAAGAGATGCTCCTTAAAACTCAATTGTAACAACAACATTGACGAAAAACTGGCAGTCTTTTCCAAATCATAATTACTACAGCGCAGCACTACAAAATTCAATTTTGGTTGGAGTTTTTTCACATCGGTAATGTTCATAACATTACTTGCTCATAGATGAAATACATACAGCTAGTTGGAACACCAAAAAGTAACATAGAAAATTAGAAACTTCCAAACCAATAAAAATAAGAACAAAGATAGTAATATTGAAAGAAACTGACCCCAGGGAAACTCCTTGTTACGAATGTGCAAGTATGGGTATGACTGCACCGCAAAGTTAAAATCACATCAGAAACACTGAAAGAAGTTCCGCGGCATTAAAATTTAATGCCGGTAAGTTCTTCATCAAAATATCGATTATACGCAATCTTCAATACAAAAAACAAAAATTTCTACGTTTTCATCAAGGGAAAAAGTGCTTACCAGGGGCTCATCAAAGTGATGATGACCCTTGGAAAGGTTATAGATGGCGAGAATGGTGCATGTTGCTATTCCTGCGTAAGTTATCTTCTCCCACTTTGAAGCCTCAGCTGTATAATTCCAAAACAATAAAATAAAATCACTGCAAACAGAAAATTGTTCAGATATTTTCCATCGTATCCTCGCATTTAAATCAATTTCACGAGTAGCCCCACATCTGAACATATATAAACAATACCGGATACAAATTGTAATCGAGAAACCTAATACATACGCGAACGAAAAAGCCAATAAGCATGGATAGATTAACCTTTATTAGATCTCCCAACAATTTTTCCAAAAACTGTTCATTCCAGGTGTAACGTGTCAGGTTGGACGATTGTCATTCCAACGTGTTTATATACTCAATCATACATATCTTAGGAAACTATTATTGTTAAGATTAGAACTTGGACCTAACTCAATCTCAATCCCAAAAGCTAGCTCTGGGGCGTGGAATTTACAAATGATCCAATTATGAGCAGAACGGGTGGCGTCCAACACATAACGGTGAAACTCGGGCTCTGATACCATGTTAAAGATTGAAACTTGGACCTATCCTCAACCCCAAAAGCCCCAAAAGCTAGCTCAAGAAGGGAGGATTGTCCAAGCCAATATATGTCACTCAAAGGTTATTTATCCCACCGATGTGGGACAATTAACAATTATCAATGGTCACCCAGAATTCGGTTAACTTTGGATATCTTATATAATGAGGTCTCCAAAAGAAGATATAAAAGCTCCAAAGTTCGTATTAGATTCGAGGATGACTTTAGAAATTTCCTAGGATGTGTGGTTCGAACATAAGAACATTGGAAAGACTCATTTCTAGTACAATGAGACAGTAGTCGAACATGGACGTCAGACCAGTAATACAAATTTTAATATACACACAATTCTCTAATTACCAGCTTCATCGTGGTGGGAAGACGAGGAAAAAGACTTTTTCGGAACGGGGGAGGCGCGTGGGGCAGGTGCGCGGCCGCGGAAGGCGGAGCGGAGACCAGATCTCACTAGTGCGGTCGCCATTTCTGTTTCTACTAGCGGTTTTCGGCTGAATTTAGCTCTTCTGAAATTTCGTCAGCCCCTAACAGAACGATTATCTAATTTTGGAATAAATTAGTCATTTTTTTGGCTATGAGAAATTATTTATTTCAACATTTATTATTCATTGTTTAAATTATAAAATTATCAGAACATATTTTATATGAGTTTATTTCATTCTTAATGTTAATATAATATGCCATACGTATATATAAACATATATATATATTTATATGCGTGTGTGTGATTATACGTATGTTACAAACAAAAATTTCGAACCTATTTTATATAGCAAAAACTTGTGTATCGAAATCAAGTGGGACTATTTTCGTTAGTCATTCTTTTATATTTTTACAAAAGTAGTTTAATTTAACTAATCTAATTAAACCTATATTTTCATGATGATGATGATTATTAATTACACTAAATAACAATAATTTCATTAGTAATTAATAAACATCAATAATTATTATTTATTATTTAATAATAATAATAATAATAATAATAATAATAATAATAATAATAATAATAATAATTTTATTATTATTATTATTTTTTTTTTTTTTTGAGCAGCTATTATTTTATTTTTTAGTTAAAATGATTTGATTATTAAATATAATTTCATTAAATTTTTTTTTTTTTATATCAATCGTCGAAATGGAATAAAGTTACTACTTCATTTATATTTTTATTTCATTCCAAAGTGATTATACTCGTACTTTATTCCATTATAATGTATCATTCATATTCTAAGCATTATCACGGGTATTTAACAATCTTCTAAAAAACATGATTAAACGTGGATTAAAAGCAAAATGTGATGAAAATGTTATAATTCAGAGGAAAAAAAGTTATATTTATGTTGACTGCATTAAATGTGATTAATCGTGATTAATCATGTATTTTTTTCAAAATTTAAATTAACTTATTTAAAAATAAAACATTTTCAATTTCCATCAACTAAAAACTCTAAAAAAAATATGATTCTCCTCAAGACAAAAAAACTCAGGGGTCATTATCCCATCAAAACTCTTCCCTTCAATTTTGAGATTTATATATCTAAAATTTTGAATATTTGGGATTACTCTGAAATTTATTATATACTTGTGTATTATTTAGTCATTTATTGGTATGCGATAATTAAAATTTTAATAAAAACTAAAAACATTTTTTAACATTTAATCTAATAGTAAATCTATTTAAAGTTGTAAAATTGAAATGTGGTCTCGAAATTTAATCACATTTCACGTTTTTTTTTAAAACCTTGTATTTAGGCGTATCTTTCTCCAATTATGATTTGAATTTTTGTGAGCCCCAATCCAACGATTTTTACAGGCTTACAGCTGGTGATAATGGGCCGATCTTGGTCCATAATCCAACGCCATACATTGGCCCACTACAGTTGGTTGGCCCGAGTAATCTTAACCCAGTTATCCGAAGTCCGAAGATGGGTTTGGTTTAATGTGATTATTCAAAATATTTGTTTCAATTATGAAAGGATTTTGGATAATATGAATCGATTAAAAGCATTTTGGTGTCGGGTGTGTGGTTGGATCTTCAACATGCACGTTTCAATGAAAAATGTCCGATTTGGTATAACTTTATAATATTTTAATATAAATTTCAAAAAATTATTTGACTTCAAATTATGAAAATTTATGCACCAAAATATAAAAGCAAAATGTGAATTTTTAAATATATATTTTAGTTCAGTTATCAATTTTAGTTAATTTCATCTCAATCTCGTGATTAAATAAAGGGTATATTAAATTTTTATAATTACTTAGTTAAAAAAATCTTTTGTAACATACACATGTTATGAATTAAATAAAAAAAACACACACCAATATATATAAAGACTAAATTTATATTTGTCAAAGATTTTTTTTAATACAAAAATCTAGATGTCTGCTTTCACATGTCCGAGCGAGGCTAATATAGTTATTTAAATCCATAGGTGTCTCCACCATGGTTAATGGAATATATCACAAAACTGACTTGACTGTCTACATACATCTACGAACGCAAAAACTTCATATCTTAGCAGCCAAGAATCCAAGATCTCTGTTCACCTCAGCCAACCAAAAACCACGGGTACGAACACACACACACACACACACTTCTATTTTACATGGTCCCAAGACTTGGACGAGCTCCTCACTTGGAACTAGTAGGCGAATGATCCTTGATCAATTCGACAACCCTCCTCATAGAAGGTCTACTGGCCGGTAACTCAGCCGTGCACGACAAAGCCACGTTCAAAATCTTCTCCACCTCTTCATATTCAATGGTCGACGAATCCATTCGAGGGTCTAAAAGTTTATCGAAGCAAGTTTTGTCTATTGTGCCACTAGCGTTCTCACTTCCTTGTTCGGAAGATGCAAAAGCCATCTCCATTGCCCACCTAACAATGTTCTTATTCTCGCCAAATGAAGCGTCGTTTGGCCTTTTTCCAGTTATCAGTTCTAATAAAACGACTCCAAAGCTGTAGACATCGCTCTTTTCTGTAACTTTCATCGTGTAGGCATATTCTGCAAAAAGTTAGAATAAAATATAAGCATGTGTACCAGATGATTTTAAGTTTGAAATTTTGGTTTGACTAAAAATATGGCTAACCCGGCGCTATGTATCCATAGGAACCTGCAACACGAGACATGACTTGATCACTCTGTTGTCCATCTTGTTTCACTATCTTGGCCAACCCGAAATCAGCTAATTTAGGCTTAAACTCTTCATCTATCAAAATGTTATTCGGTTTGACATCTCTATGAACAATCGATGGCACACAATCATGGTGCAAATAAGCGAGCCCCTGAGCTGCTCCTGATGCAATTGCGAATCTCCTTGGCCAATCCAAATACCTCCCATGCTTCTCGTCATTCAACATGTCTCCTAAACTCCCATTCTTCATATAATCATACACCAACACTTTAATATCCTCGCCCATGCAACTAAACAACAGTCTTACAATGTTCGCATGTCGTATTCTACCCAACGTCTCCACCTCCGAGCGGAACACCTCCTCCGATTCTGCTATACGGTGCATGCCCCAAAGCCTCTTGGCAGCAACCGTCAGCCCACTTTTCAGCTTGACCCGATAGACACGCCCTGACCCACCAGATCCAATAAGATTCTCATCTCTTAAGGCTGCGAACACGTCCTCTTCATTCAACCCAATCCGTTGGAACGATGTGATTTTCCAAGATTTCTTCCTTTTACCAAAGGTAATTAACTTCTTGGTCTTGATCAAGAGCCAAAGTAAAACCACCAGTATCAATGCAAGAACTGAGAGAATTCCCACTAGTACAAAGTTCACGTGTTTGGATCTCGAGCAAGGAGGAAGCGGCCCAAGATCCGGGCTACACAAATCTGGGTTCTCCATTAGACTTGGGAGAAAAAACTTGGTATCGAAACCAAGTGGAACTTTCCCTTGAAGCCTATTATACGAGACATTGAACTCATTGAGTTTCAGATTCGTCAGCGATACCGGAATCTCCCCAGTGAATGAGTTGTGGGAAAGATCCAAGAGTGTTAGCACTGGCAGACTCCCTATTTCTGCCGGAATATTACCTGAAAAATGATTGTCTGATAAATCCAACTGTGTTAACTCTGTCCAATCCCCAACACCTTTCGGAATTTCGCCAGTGAACTGATTTTTTTGAATGTGAAACTCCTGTAAATTGGTCAGTTGATACATACACGAGGGGAGATCACCAAAAAACTGGTTCCTACTGCAATCCATTTTCCTAAGCTCTTGCAAACCGCAAATTTCGACAGGAAACTTGCCTGAAAAATTGTTGCCTGAGATCAGCAATTGTTCTAGCCCTTTGGCATTTGAAATCGACGGAGGGAAAGAACCTTGTAACTTGTTATCTGTCAGCTCAACCAGCACAAGCCCACTAATACCCCAGAATCCATCTGGTACCGCTCCTGAAAGTTCATTTTCTTGAATTCTCACATACGTTAAACTACTGCATTCGCCGTATGATTCAGGGATCGTGCCTGAAATTCTGTTCCCAAAGAGTATCAAACGATTAAGCGTCTTCTTGTAACATAAATTCCGAGGTAACGGGCCATCCAAATTGTTATTAGATACATCGATTTCTTCCAAATCCGAGTTCATACCCATGAATTCGGGCAAAGAACCTGACAAGTTGTTATTAAACAGCCTCAGATCGATAAGATTTGGGTTTAAAGCTAAAACCTCTGGAATTTCACCTTCCAAGAAATTGTCACTGAGTTGTAAAGATTCCAACTGAAGACCCGCCAAACTTTCAGGTATTTTTCCGGTAAGATTATTACCCGAGGCGTCAAACTGCCGCAACGAAGTAAGATTGGAAAACGTGTCTGGCAATTCTCCCGATAGTTGATTACCAAATAGTTCAATCACTTCGACGCTTTTCACTCCAGCAATACTTTCTGGTATGTTTCCTTGGAGATTATTCGCTGACAAATCCAAGGTTTTGAGAGAAACAAGATTTCCAATAGAGACCGGGATTTTCCCGACAAGGTTAGAATACGAGAGAACCAGAATCTGAAGATTTCTGAGGCTTCCTATGATTTCCGGCAATGGGCTGGAAATAAAGGGATTTCCAGACAACACTAACTGAGTTAATCCAGTTAAATTGAACAAGAAATCCGGAATCGACCCGTTCAACAGATTTGAACCCAGAGACAAAAAACCGAGTCTTGGAAAGTTGGCAAAACTTGCGGGAATTTCACCTGAAAAATTGTTGAGGGACAAATCCAAGACCGTCAGATTCAGAAACTCCACCGGGAACTCCGGTAACTCGCCGACAAAATAATTCGCCGACAGATTAAGAGAAAAAAGATGAGAACACAGTGAAATGGAATCGGAATCAATGCTCCCGCCGAGGCTATTGGATGACACGTCCATGTTCCGGAGAGTAGAAATCCGGCAAAAATCCGCCGGGAAATTCCCTGAAACATTGATATCAGATAGCTCGATGGAAACCACGCTGATATTCTGCCGGTCGCAAGAAATGCCCGTCCAACTGCACGGCGCATTCCTGACCGACCCGACCCAGTCGTCGAGCTTCCTCAACGGGTCGTGGAGTTGGCTGTTCTTCACGCGGAGAAGAATCTCTGCGTCTCTGTTGGATGAATCCGCAGTGTGTATGAAAATGGCAAGTATGAAAAACAGAAGCTGGATTTGATTTCCCCCACGACTACTCATTTTGTTACAGGTACAGCAAAATGAACTGAGTTCAACAGATGACTTACACAACGAAATCGAAGGTCTGTGATTTGCTATCAAGTTCTAAAAAATACTGAAAGCGGTGAAAATGCTGTTTATGGATAGAAATTAGAGTGGTGAAAATATTGTTTGGGCATGGAGAGTGATAATACAGTGAAATCTACTGAGATTGTGAGTTCCCATGATTAATACAATCTATCCAATTGGAAAAAAAGTCAATGGAGATGATGCGATACTGTGAATATTTCCTACAAGTGGTAAAACGGTAAAATTTAGGAATTCAATAGTTTGAACAGTTGGAGTAATTTTTTTTCTATTTCTGAAAAGTATTTGCGATATCTTTAGATTTGTCCTAATAAGTTCTCAATATTATTACTCCAATATCTATTATATTAAGAATAATCCACGTCATCTTCTGACTCTGTTTTATGTTTTGTTTGGTAAATGTTCAAATTTTGATTTTGTCAAGGTAAATTAGGTTATGTTTTAATTTTTTTTTTCATCTTTTTGTTTTAACATTGTCCAATGTCGCGTTATTAATCTATTAGAATACCAAAAACTAAAACTTATAATAATTTAAATTATCAAAAAACAAAAAACAAATCTAGAGGACACACAAATAAAATATTTTATTACGAATGAATAAGATATTGAGAAATTGTTGAATATATATATATATATATATATATATATATATATATATATATATATAGAGCACTGATACTATGCATATTTTTTTCTTTACACATCTGTGGGCGTCTGTCTACGTGGCATGCTCACAACCACACAAAATTTTTTGTTTTGTTTTTTTAAAAAATGACTGACCAATCATGCACCGCCACGTAAATGGTGCTCATGATGCCCTGCACACCTGGTGTGCAGGGTAACAAATTAGTGTGTGTGTATATATATATATATATATATATATATATATATATATATATATATATATATAGTTTTGATCTCCTGTAAACCTACCGTGTACACCTATGTGAGCATCGATGAGGTGTCACTCACTTATTGGATGTGATGAAATATAAAAAAATTGCGCATCTAATGGATGAGTGACACCTCATCGGTGCTCACATAGGTGTACACGATAGGTGTGCAGCATATCAAAATTATTATATAATATCAGTATATATATATATATATATATATATATATATATATATATATATATATATATATATATATATAACCTGAGCTTTTGACACATTCAATATTTGTGATACGTATAAAAACAAAAAAATAAGTAAGTTTTTTAAAAAATTAATAATACTTGTAAATATCGAGTAAATTTGATTTAATGTGACTAGCATGTGATGCGCAAAATCTAAGATGGTTGTTAGGAGCCAATACAAGTGAGAAATGTCCGTCATTATTAAATCCAGAGACGAATAGTAGGAATCTATGTCGTAACTAGAGAAGTGAATTGGATTGTAATTGGAATATATCCCTAAAATCAAATTCCACTTTTAGATCATAAATTTTTTATGAGACCGTACACGAGTCAGATCATAAATTTTTTTATAAGACCGTACACGAGTCAGTTTTACGAGATGTGTCTTTTATTTGAGCTACTCATAAAAAAATATTACTTATTTTTATAAATATGGATAGAGTTGTTTCGTCTTATATAAAATCGTCTACATATATATATATATATATATATATATATATATATATATATATAATAAAATTAATAAATTCTGTTTTTTTCTCATGCATCATCATTGCCAATGTGTAAATTAGCCTATGTGTTTTCTTTCAAAAAAATAATTTCAAGAATATTTAAATTTTAAAAATTATTTTAAACTTAATGTAAAAAGCCCAAGTGGTTGGCAGACGTTGCAGCCATGTTGACTGAAGTTTTTTGGTATAGTTGATAAGATGAGCGATCCACATTTCAAAAATAATTCAACAAGCAATCACAGTGCACAACTTCTTTTATATTAATACATCGATACGTGCGTTGTATTTATATAATATTTTATATAATCTATTTAATTTATATTAAATGAACATTAAAATATAAATATAAAAAATATGATAGACTATACTGTTGACATCACAACGCTTGATCTGGTTAGCTAGATGAACCGTAAAATAGTGACGCCAGATTTTAACAAGTAATATTATATTTGTCGGGGACAAGACCGACGATAGGAAAATGATAAGACTGATATCTAATAGATATAAGATAATACCAGCTGATAGACACACACATCTTTGTACTCACTACTCATAGGTCTAGCAGCTTATACTCATTAGCACTCAAGTAGGTGCACTTTGCATTGTTACGAGTATAAAGAAATAAAGTTACACATTAACTAATAACTATAATTTTTAGTGTAGTAATAAACGTTTTATCCTAACAAAAATGTATTTGGATAAAATTATTCTTAAGATAAAGGTATTGCAATGACTCAACTTCGGGACTTTACGATTATTAATCGAACCAAAAGTCGATTCTAATTTTGTTTGGATATTGGTAGATAAAACTACTTTCCCTAACCTTATCTGCCTCGTTATTTTTTAAAATTGCACGGCTAGCTGTCCAATGACGTTTGCAAACATTTTTTTTAATTAAAACAATTTTAAGAAATAAAATTATGGGTACTAATTAATAATTTTGTGGTTTTATGTAGATGAATGTCTCGAGTGGAATCAGTGCTTAGATAAAAAAAAAAAAAAAAAAAAAGGTCTAATATATTGGATTCATGTTTAGTCAGGTTCTCGAAGTTTCTAAAAGACGAAAGACAACACATGAATCTTAGAAATTTCAAAATAATAAATCTTTATTTCTCATGAAAATACTAAAATAATGACGTGAGAACGAAAAATATAGCGTAACACAAATTAATGATGATATGAGATGTGATATTGCTAAGGATACATCATCATTAGGAGGGATAAAAATATTAAAATTGAAAAGTACAAATTAATATATTAAAATGGTGAAAATTGACTAAAAACATGATTAAAAAAAATACGAAAACAAGTAGATAAAAAATATAACTCTTCTCATTTTTCATCTAAATTGATCTGAAGAATCTATAAAGAGATATGAAGCATATACTGTGGAAATATTTTTTTCGGACACGATGTCAAAAACAGCATTTACCGACGAAATTGCAACAGTTATCATCGTTCTACAACTAGGTAACCAAAAGACTTTGTTAAATGCATAGGATTTCATTTCATCCACGTGTTAATTAAATTATATGCAAACTTGAAATTGGGGAGTCAACACTGTTCTCAATTTTGGGGAAAAAAAATTAATAAACTAAGCATCATATTTTCATTAAAAAAATAAAGATGAAAAATGCATATCTATGCAGCAAATATTGTTATATATTAATATATTTACATATAATAATAATAAAAATAATAATAATAAAAGAAGTAGATGAAAATAATAAATAAATAAAATTAATAAAGAATCGGTTGTAGCCAAACTTCTCTCTTACAATTGAAAATTGGGTTGAGGAGATGCATTCATCTGAGATGGTACATCTTCTTTGTTTGGAAGTGTCTTTGGCTGTTTGTGAATCATGATAACATTACATAATTAATATATTAAATTGCATATTCATTATGTAAATATAAGATTAACGAAAATTGAAATAAAAATTAATAAAAATTAAACCTTTTTAAAAACCGAACAGAAGAATAAGAATGCCTTTGTTCTTCATATATCAGTTTCTATCTCTGTGTTCTACTTTGATAAAAGTTTGTGATTTTTTGCTTTGAAAATTCGAAAGAGTGTGAGCTTCGAATTATGGTAATTATATGTTTTATATCCTAGAAAGTCAATTTTTTGAGAACTATTTGTACCATTTGTGATAGGAATTAATACTTTTAATAACGTATCAAATTTGGTATGCTTAGCCTATATACCAATTTCATTGTCCATTCTATTTTTCATAAATTTTATACAACAAATATATGTACAGTCAAGGAAATTAAAATCATACAAGTGGCATAACATCATAAAACTATTTTTCTTTTATAAAATAATAGTTCGAGAATAATCTACTTCTTTTGCAGGAAATTAAAAAAAAACCCAAATAAAATGATATTTTATTTATTTTTGGGAAAATAATTTTTTTGATACATTAACTTCCTATACTTTAGATTTTGATCATCTAAGTTTTCAAATTTTGATTTTTATTGTACTAACTTTGATTTTTTTTTTTTTTTTGAGTCATGTCTCGCCAACGTGCTCACTTGATATCGTAAAATTACTGTGTTGCTCGCAACCCGGAGTCCAGATAAGCCGGCAAGCGAATTAAACATCGTCTCGTCTCCGTGAAGATTACGTTGTTTTCTCCACACAAAACCCACGATTTAATTAATATTATTAATAATTAATATCTTCCCATTAAACACATACCCACACCAAGTGTGTGCGTGCATTCCAGCCAGAAGGTTCTGTTTTACCACCATCCTTTCTGAAATTAATAACGTAAGAAGCACTGTTTGGTTTTTTGATGTTTTCATTCGCGACGGTGGAATTAGGAAACGTACAGATTGTTGGCGATCATTAATTTTCCAGGCCAATCGGGATATGATATTTCAAGAGCATGATTCGAAAGATACACGAGTTGCTTAGTAAAACGATAAAAACTCGATTATATTTTAATATGAATCTCAACATTGTTTATAAATTGTGTGGTTACGGAAAATGATTCTTGCTGAACAATAGTTATATCAACGACAATTGTATGATTTGTATTTGAGTTATATATACTTATATATTATTATAATTTATATAATTTTTAATCAATCTAAGAAAGCCAACGTTCCAAAATTAGAAAATTGCCTTCTACCTTAATTTGTTTCTAATTAAAAAACAAGGGGAAAATCTTCTTATTTTTTTCTATCGAGTGCGTCAAAATATCAGACAGACAAAAACCTTACATTTAATGTTCGAAATTGGTTTCCAAACCTGTTTGTACAATTTAATTCGATGGGAGGAAAATGTCGAATTAGCAGTCTGAACGAGGGCTACGTATGTTTTTTTTAAGGCTTACACATGATTGGAGTCACTTTCTTTTGACTCAGATGGGAGGAAAATGTCGAAATAGCAGTCTGAACGAGGGGCCATGTTCGGCCAAAATTGTTAATTTATTTCAACACAGATTCAAATATTATTAGTCGTCTATATATGTGACAGAACATGGACGTCCAGAATACCAAATAATTTGATTTTTGTAACGTTATATACAAAGCTCTTTCGATGCTTTTTATTCGTTTTTTGGATTCTCTTTTGCAGATTTGGTCGAATTCACATTTTCTTTAGGAAATTAAAATAATGCAAATTTTTTTACTTTAATCTGTTTGGATACTGTTCTTAATTCGCTAAAGAATTCTATAATATATATGCTATCAAGTGTGAGATCTAATGTATCTCTTGTATTAATATGACCTAGTTGTATACATGACGTTTGGTGCGAAAGATTAGATGTTAATGGATCACACATTTTTATTTCATTTAATATTCGACTCAAATTTTAAAATGACTAGATTTATATATTATTATGGTATCCGAATACATTAATTTATCATTTATCGTCCAATCACACAAATCAAAATGTAAAATCAACGAGATATTTTGTGTTTGTGAGTTCGACTTTCAATGTATTATTTTTTTATGGTTATATAAAGGGGTAAAGTGGAATTGAGTGGGGGTAATTGACCTTAATCTACATATTGCTCCACCATCGACCGAGTGCGATATACAAATGGTAACTAGTGTATTTAGTCATCGAGGATAATGAGACTAATGATGTTCTTCTGTCTGTGGGGAACTTGGTCCCAACCTCTCCTAATATTGGAACCTTTTTATTTAAGAATATTTTTTTAAACTTTTTTTAAACTAATATTTTTTTAAACTTTTTATCTATTACATCCAAAATTAAAGTTAGGGGATACACCCAATCCCTTTGATCAGACATAGAAACAGTGGCCCTAACTAGTGCATAGACAACTTGATTCGCTGATAAAAACGTGAAGGTAAAACTACAACTGAGAATTTCCGTTGCTAGACTTATCAAGCTACGGATTATTTAAGAATATTTACTTTGGTAATATTGCACAAAAACAAAGTCAATTTATGTAGAATTTATTAGGAATAACTGGGCCAAGCATTATTTGGATGTGGAATGCAAAGCATTGTTTTCACTTTTCAAGATATTCCTACAATTCCACTCAGGTGGGTGCATATATTCTCAGGCCCAACTCATTATTAGCAGCTTAAGTTCGGGATTGGCTACTTTATTTTTTATCTTTAATAATGATAATAAAGTAAGAATATATTATTTGATTTTGATTATTTTGTGCGTGTAAACAAAATCATTCACAGATTTTCATTTCTAGGTTATTGAATTCTCACACTTTAGACACTACAATTTTATTCCAAGAAAACAATAAAGATAAGGAACTAAAATTGAAATTTGACAACACAAATGCTCAAAATCGTGTGAAGACGAATAGATGACCAAAATTGTAATTTTTCATGCATCTATCTAGTTTATGCAAACATCATGTTTACCATATGATTTATGAGGGGATTAGTCTGACGCGCCATTGTTTCAGAAAACCTACTTCTCTTTTCAGTCTAATACATGAATTTTATGTATTTAATGGTAAAAACAAGATTAAAAACCATATACTATGGTACACGGAAACACTAAAAAAAGTACAAATGACCACGTATCATGTTGGATATCCACACATCAGTTACGAAAATAATATTCATATGGGGATTTTAAAATTTTTCAAACGTAAAATCATTTGAAATTCAGCTCTTGAATTATCCTCTCGAATATAAATCATTCTGTCCCAGACAACATAGAAAAGTTGGGTCAATGAATCAATAATAAGGTTGTAGAATGAACAGTGTGCATGCATGTAATATATTGGGGCTCATGCTAACTAAATTTCGTGCCTCAAAACCGCAGAATGCGGGAACTCCATCGGTTATGAATGAAAAGACAATGGTGTGCAAAAAATGTGGGATCTTCAAAAGATTTTGCATAAACCTGATGTAACATACTCTAAAATCCCCAGAATTTTCGAAAATCTTATGCAACAGAGTTAAATCTCAAACTCTTCCCGCCGGATTCCCCATCACTTTGTACGTACGTAAGTCCTTGGGATTTTGCAACTTAGGATCAAACTCGAACATTTCGATATCACAGAAGGCATCCCAATGTTACAGTGTCATCATAGCATCATACAATAATGATGATGTTTCGAAGACGACCCGTAGAATGTCTGGCTCCGCCCCTGTTTATGAACGCAAGTCCTCGGGATTTTGCAATGTTAAGATAACATAAAACCCCTATACAATGTGAACATTACTGCTGAACCCAAATTTGAAATACAATGCAGTGTTTTTGTTTTTTCAAACGAATTAGGCAGGTGGCGCCATGTTTCTTTCCCTTATTATTTAATTGTCTAATCGATTATTTATGGAACATTAATTCCACAAGCCACCTCTAGAAAGCATCTACAGTACATGATCCGCTGATGCAAAGAATTTAATATTTGATTGTAAATTAAATAATAATACATTATAATAATATCGTGAATCACAGCCGTTTTAAAATTAAAGGGCATTATGCATGTACAGAAAAATAATTTATTAAATTCAGAAAAGCGTATGAAAAAATATTCAGATGGGGTGTGCTATTTTGTCATAGGAGCAGTCACATTAATGCTTGCAGATAATATTGAAGAGGCAGGATTATACACTGAAAAGTAAACTAAAATACAGATAATTTATCAACGTCATTAATGAACTTCGTACCATAATCGTTGAATATAATATTTGAAACCCACAGCAGATCAACCTCAAATAAAGAAGAAGAAAAATAGAGAAGCTAATTAAATACCACCAAGAAAATTGGTTGGCAGCCATTTGTTTTGTATTTTAGAAAAATATCCGCATAATAATATAATCACGTTATTTTATATATTTTTTCCAAATCTATTGTATTATGTTAGTTGTCCATCATCAATTGAATAAATAATCTGAAACTTGATTTGGACAATCCTCAATCTGTTAAGATAACAAATCTTTTTTCCAAGCATATACGAAATCCATCATTTAACTCGATTTATCTCTAAATATCCATGCATTTGACAAAATGCAAAATAAACAGAAATGAAAGTGTGTGTGTGTGTCTTTATATATATATATATATATATATATATATATATATATATATATAAAATATCTCTCTGTGTGTAATATCAAGAGACGCACATTTGTAGGAATTAGATAAATTTTATAAATACCACAAAGATAGGATCTTCCTTACATTTCAACAAGGATTTCTTTGTTCTTCATTAGATTAACAGGAAAAAAAACAAAGATGTAAATGTATGCATCCATGAAAGAAATCCCAAAGTAAAAAAAAAACTTACAGAAATATATATTAAAAAAAAAGATCTCATCAAGAGTTAATTAAAGAAAACAGAAAAAAACTATTGCCTGGCTCCGTTCTGTTTGCCTCTTCATTGGACTTTTCAGATGGCCGAAATCTTCACTAAACCAGTGTGATATTAAACTATGTAATTCTTAGCCTTCATGTTGTTAGTAAATGACCGTGGAGGACTTGTAAACCCGGCCCGGAGCTGTATCCTCCATTCTTGAACCAGGGACACATCGGTCATTGCATGAACCATGGATTGAAGCTTTGGAATGGGGGAGAGCAGGTGAGTGTTTCTTGAAACATTTTCACATCTGGTCTCCAAAATAATGTCCCACCAACTCTCTCTCTCTCTCTCTCTCTCTCTCTTATATAAAACTGTATGACTTGTGATTAATTTTTTTTTTTAAAATATATATAGATATAGATATAGGGCTAATATATGTTATATTATGTATGTATAGGTGGGGTTAAACTCCATTTTGCCCCCTGAGCTTCTCCTGGAATGGAGGCGGAGGCGTTGGGAGTGGGAGAAGGCGAAAGGCAGGGGGGTTGTTTTTGTTTGTTGTGTTTTTAAATGAAGCCCAAGAGGCAATGGACATTTTGTCAATGCCTTGCGAAGAAGATATCTCGAAAAAAATGAAGGCTTTTAATTGTATTTATTGTCTTTGCTTTAAAAGTCAATTCCACATTTTTACATATATTATATTATTATATATTTGAAAAGTGTGGTACATCCTATATTTATTAACAGCCATAAATTAATTAAACTAATAAAGTCGTTACCATTTTTTTAAAATTAAATTTAGATGATAATTCTCATTTTTGCCCACCCTTGTACTAGACTAGATGAGGGTGATGACATCCATGTCCAGGTTTTGGTCATCCTAGCCAGATCAATATTGCTCCAAAAAGTGAAATCGTTCACTTTAGACGCTCATCACCTTCGGCCCGACAGGATTGTGAGAGGAGGTAAATCTTGGTGACTCGGCCAACCAGCAGCAGCTAGACCTTATGTTACGCCGTGCACAAGGAGCTCCCTCTCATTGGAAGGAATTTAACTCCCACACTGCCACTTGCGATACTCGATCTCTGGTCATTGCTCCAAGATTCACTGCTGCTGACCAACTAAGCTAAGCTCATGCGGGCTAGCCAGATCAATATTGATATGATTTATATGCTCAAATTTAGCTCATCGATTCTGATAAGTGTATATCGATCTTATTTATATTTGAAAATAATTTTTTTTATGGAGTAGCCTACATTTTAGTGAATACATTGTAATATGTTACTTGGATATAATTTCAAAAATACAATTAATTTAAATGCGTTGTAACAATAATATACTAGAAGAAAAATGTTTAAATATATATTGTCTACTACATTTGATTTGTTATTTATAAACAATGTAATTGTTACGAGGATGCCGGAAAAAAGATGCCATGCGGTATAAATTTAGATGCCTCCCTCATTTTCCGTATTAATAAACATAAAATTTGTTTTTTTTCATGTGAACAAATCCAACCATATTAAATATAATAATATTTTTTAGATTTGTGCCAAATTTTTTATTGGTTAAAAATATTTTTTTGAAGGAAGTAAAATATTATATTTTAACAGATGTCTAGCCGTAGAAGAGAAAACACGTCACCTTGAATTATAATTGAACTCGTTGTTCTTTTCATGGAATTATATATTTATAATTTAAGATCACATGTTATCAAAATTAGTTGTTACCTTTCATTCTTCTCTTTTTTTTTTATTGGTAATTTAATTATTTAATATTAGAATTAGGCGATTCCGACATTGTCATTTACTATAAAAGAAATCTAATGTTATGTTAAAAACAGTATCTAGCATAAGATTAATTAAATATAGAATATATATTTAATTCTGGCCTTTCATATTCCAGTGTCTCCTAAATATTATAAAAATATAAACTTATACAAATAATAATTTATAATATATATGTATAACGTATGTATCCTACAGTACAAAAACAAAATGTTGAGAGTTTGGGAAGCTAGTGAAGGAGTGGGTGGTAGAAGGCCACTTTCAACTTTATCTTGTGTCCGTTTTCTGGTAAGACACAAGTTTTCGCTTTCGTTCAACCCGATCAATTATGTAATCCGCGAAAAATCAGCCATTCGATATTGGTAGAAGGCCATGGTTTTTATTCACGCATATTAGTATCGGGTTTTTTTTCATATCCACGTATCATGTATTTAATTAATATAATGTTTACGTCTGTTATAGGTGTCAAATATATAAAATACATGGAAGGTGAATGCCAAAATGCAGTTTTAGTTACTTCTTATGGTGACTAAAGAATGATGGTGCTTATTGTAAATATAATAATTATTAAATATTTTGGTAAGTAAGTTTTAATTTAAAAAAGAAAAAGAAAAAAAAGAAAAGGGATATGTTGGAGAGCGGAGGAGAGAGTTGAAAAGGAGTGAAGGGGGTATTGTGCCTTAAACGTCAAAGGATGTCCAGCAACAATTATAAAAGACATTCATCATTTGCTTATTTGAATTGTACCACATTTTTTGGTTTCTTTCTAGAAGCACAACACTTTATTCTTTCCAATAATAACTTGCCTTCTAGTCTGCTCTTGCCATTTGCTACCTATACTAGATAGTGGCTTTTATATATATTAGTATAATATATCAACGCACGCATTACGTGTTTGTATAATCTTTTTTATAATTAATTTGATTTATATTTAAATGGTGATCAAATATAATTATAAAAATAATGAACGACTACACTGTAGTTTTGGTATATAAATTATAAAATAAATTAAAAATAAGATAATAAAAAAATGGCAAAAACCTGTGTGAGACGGTCTCACGGGTCATATTTGTGAAACGGATATCTTATTTGGGTCATCCATGAAAAAGTATTATTTTTTTTGCTAAGAGTATTACTTTTTATTGTAAATATGGGTAGGGTTGACCCGTATCACATAAGACCCACTCTAAAAAAATAACCTCAGTAAGAATTGAACTTATAACCTAAACCTCAAGAAACAATGACTTCATCCGCTGAACTACATATAACTTATATTAAAAAAAATCATTTTATTAATATATATAATTATTAAAACAGATCATGACACCAAAGTCAGTTACTTTAAGTATCTCAAACTTAATAAAATAATATATATTGCCTCCGTCGTCTCGTATGTTTACTTATTGTTGGCCCTTCAATGTATCTGCGGTTTTGAGAGCCTGAGTCGAACTTAAAAAATCTAGCTCCTTGAATAATGAATATTAAATCGTCGTTTTTTCCAACATAATTTTTATTGGTTTCTTTTTTAACTAATAAATGTTTAATATTTAAAATATATATATTTTTCATATCAATATATATATATATATATATATATATATATATATATATATATATATATATTATATGTAAAATATAGATACATGTTTTAGAAATTCATAATTAACAAGTTTAATATTAGTAATTGATAATCTTTTTAAACAAATTAGATTATAAATATAAAAAGGGTGATACGTTGTCGGTGTACCACGGTTTGGTATCGAGGGAAAAGCCGGCCTATCGAGAAACAAGGCTAAAGGAGTTAGGGTGGTGATGCTTCGGTGGGCATTCTGACATTTTGTTTACATGTAAAATATATATTTGAAATTTTAATTTAAAATTTATTCTTATAATGGATATTTATATATATAAACATCAGAATATATTTTTGCAATGAATTTAAAATATATTTTATAATTTATTTTCTCAAATGCGCATATGCAGCAAATATTTATAATTTTAATTTAAATGTTATCCTTAAAATGGATTTATGAAAAAAATAAATTATACTATATTTTTACAATTACTTTAAAAAAATTATAATTTATTTGCTCACATTTTCATATGAAAGCAAAATGAAACGCGACAAAATAGAAACGTGAAAACTATATATTATATTAGACTTTTTTTCTCGATAAAACAAATTGATAAAAGTGTGATTTAAATAACTTCTAGGCTTTAGCCCGGCGCTATAGGGAGCGTAGTGGGAGGTCCGAGGTTCGGTGGGCCTGCAATATAATAAATTTTACGATGGGCCGTTTATAAAGTTGCCTAAAGAAACCGTTCGACCCCAGCCCGTAAATCCAGGCCCAAAATTTGATAATTTATTTGTAGTTTTTTCCAATTTTCGCCTACCTCCGAGTGTGTGTGTGTGTGTATATATATATGATTGTATGTATATTAAAATTAACAAAAGAATAGGTCTCATGTGAGACGGTCTCACGAATCTTTATACGTGAGACGAGTCAACCCTACTGATATTCACAATAAACCCTACTGATATTCACAATAAAAAGTAATACTTTTAGCATAAGAAATAAGGATGATCCAAATAAAAGATTTGTTTCATAAAATACTATCTCTGAGATAGTTTCACGCGAATTTTTACCTTGACAAAAAAGTGAAAGGGAGGAATATTTTTTTGTTACTTGACAGCAACCTCAAATTCCATCTCTATCCTGCTCCCACTATTTCTGTCACACCGGTGAAGCGTTGCCATCAAAAGCATTGCAAATATCCTTTTGCCTTTAGGTAATCTAATAATCCTCCATGGGATTCCTTTCCCGACAAAAGGACCTCTATCTATAATCCTATTCGTAATTTACCCGACAAATTGAATACAATATGCAAATTACTACATTCAGTGGTCTAATCCGTATACTTAAAAAATTAGCATCTACCGTTTAATATTATTTTTATTGGAAGACTTTGTTCATGGTCAATCAAACCCTCTAATATACTTCATTTCTAATATAGATGGCACAAATTTATTAAATTTAAAAACTTCTACAAACTTCGAAATCGAAAATTTTTAATTAAAAATATTCGTATAATTAGATTATTTAATTAATACTAATAATAATAATAATAACACGTACAAAACGGGCGCATCTTTTACTACTACTATTAAATGTATTTAGGTATCTGATTAGAGGATGCAATGACAATTCATCATCTGCATTATCATTTTTAGCAATCATTACTCCTTTTACATTTTGATTTTGTCGTTTTATCAAGTGGAAGATGATGACAAAAGAATTAGTGGAATAATTTGAATTATATATATTAAAAAAGACACCAACATTTTGTTCTCAAATTGTTTTTATATCAACAATTCTTTTTATTCGAAATTGTCATTGAAACTTATTTTCAATAATGTCTTTAATTTATATAATTATGATATGAACATTATTTTAATACAAATACAATTAATTTAAAAAGTATAGAAGCACACAATACATATGTACATATATTACTATTATCATCTTATTGTATCATCAAGTTATTCTTTAGATTCCAAAACAAATCAAATTTTCTTTCCTAATGAATCATTCCTCAAATATAATTACGCTCCATGTAAGAGTTATAGTATATAAACTTATATTTCACATTAAAATTCAAGATACAATATAAAAATAAATATTAATATTTACTCTGTCATGTTTGTTTGTTTTGAATGATCATTTTTTTTTTTTTACAATTTTAATCATGAATCTAAATGACGATAAAATGACTAAAACTCAATTTCAACAACATAAGAATCAAAATCAGCAAAAACTAAATATATAAAAAAAAACAATTTTCTAAAAAATATTAGTATATAACAATCATCTTGCCCACTCAAAAAAAATAAATAAATATTACATATGAGAAAGAAAGAAGTGGAGAAATAAGAGGCGTGCATGACTAGCAGCGCGGTCTACTGCTGTCATATATGCAAGTCACCTCTCCATATCTGCGTTGGTCGTAAAGTAAAATTTTCATGTGACAAAGTGGGTAAAATGTTTTCTCAAGCACAACCTGATCAGACAGTTAAATGGACAAATTTTACGAGTGTCCAAATTCGATTCAGACTCAGTTAAAATTATATATTCACCAACTGCATAACAATTCTTTTTTTAAAAATAAAATCTGGATCAACTAACTCGACCTAAAACCACTAACAAAAATTCATCCTTTCCTCCGATCTGATTTCTTGACGAACATTACATTGTCAATAATTTGTGGTGCTTTGGATTTTCTTTAATCAAATTGAGTTGCTATTACTCCAATTACCTACAAAAAATTGAAAGGCCAGTCGAACAGCTTGGTGCAGGATGGAGTAGAATCAATCGACAGTATCAACTATTTAATGAAGAGTGCTTTTAACTTAACTTGAAGGCAATATCAGATCAGAAAGAGTTTCTGACTGATGCCAGGGTTGAATTTATGTCTCATAATGATGAGTTCTAAGCATCCCTGCACACACAAATACAATCTAGTAGTTCTCCAGTGAACCCCACACTTTTCCCAATTCAAAGCCACTGCACACCACTCCATGCAGTGAGATGTACAATTTTCTAATTGTTTAAACACACTTAACCAAACCCCATTTGCGACTAAACAATTACCAAATTCTCCACTTTCCAGTTATCACTTTACGAGAAACAAGACACAAAAGGATGAAAATTTATAATAATGATACGATTACTTTTGATATAAAAAAGGAAGAAAAGCAAGGTCATTCCACCGCCCTTACTGTACACACACTTTGAAAACTGTCAACACGACATTCAAAAGTTAAGAGCATAAACAAACTGGCCCCATAAATCAGATGCAGGGTAAAAAAAAAAAAATTGGACACAAAATATGAAAGGTAGCTAACTATGATCCAATGCAAAGAAGCTAAGCGGGTAAGAAAAGAACACTCCTGAGTCGAAGGGTGCGAATTAAATACTGAGAAGATCAGGTGGTGGTTGAGTTTGATGGTGTTTCATGGGAGATTCTAAACTGGATTCTGCTGGAGGATTATATCCTGTGATCGCAGAATCTTCCGGTTTGGTCTCGATAGGCCTAGGAAGCTCAGTTAGTATTTGCACTACCTCACGCATTGTGGGGCGTTCGACTGCCTGTTCTTCTATACAAAGCATCGCTACATAGAAGACGTGTATCACTTCGTGTAGAGGGACGGTGGGGAGTATCGGATCTAGTATCTTGATCACATCTTCTTTTTTTCCATCAGTCATTCTCCGAACCCATTGGACTATGTCAACACCGTCACCAAATTCTCCCACTGGCTTTCGCCCCGTAACAAGTTCCAAGAGAACGACCCCGAAGCTGTATACGTCACTTTTCTCATCGACTTTGAGCGTGTAGGCATATTCTACAAAGAGCACGAAAATGTACAATTATGAATTAATATGCAGCAATTAAATCCCCACCAATCTTGACAACGTCAAAGATTTGAGTAGCACAAATAATTCAAATTATTTCAAATACACTAGAATCACTAAATACTAAAACAATACCTGGAGCAATATATCCATAGGAACCAGCAATAGCTGACATGCACTCTGATGCTCCTGAATCTTGTAAGAACTTGGCAAGCCCAAAATCAGCTACATGAGCTTCAAAATTGGAATCCAAGAGTATATTATTCGATTTAACATCACGGTGAACGATCAATGGCGAGCAATCATGATGAAGATAGCAAAGGCCTTTTGCAGCCTCCACAGCTATCTTATACCTAGTATCCCAATTCAAATGGCCTCCTTTCTTGCCATGAAGCATTTCTCCCAAACTGCCATTCGGCATATATTCGTAAACCAAAAGATTAGTTTCTTGATTCGAGCAGAAACCCAATAATCTAACTATGTGCCGGTGTCTAATCGTCCCTAAAGTATGTATCTCTGCACTGAACCCATGATCGTGCGAAGAGAAACGGCCTATTGCCGGTAACCTCTTCACAGCCATGTGTTCACCATTTGAAAGTACACCCTTGTACACAATACCAGCACCTCCTTTTCCAATTATGTTGTCCTCCTTCAAACAAGCCAATACCTCATCACAAGAAAAATCCAATCTTTGGAAGGCAGTGAGTTTCCAAGAACGAGCCTCATTTGCCTTCTTCAATGACCGAGCTTTAATGATTGCTGCCACAACAAACACAATCGAACAAACAAGCAACCCGAGAACGAGTAAAAGCTTCATTGAAGCAGAGAAAGACCCCTTCTGATGAGGCCTTTCAGCACCATCTACACCACCCTCTTTGCAAGGCCCCAAATACGGACCACATAGATTAGGATTGCCCAAAAACGACGTAGAGTTGAAATAACTGAATTGACCAGTGCTAGGAACCAAACCAGACAAATTGTTGTAAGAAAAATCAACAGAAGTTAAGCTTTGCATGCTAGAAATTGAAGAAGGAATGCTGCCGGACAAATGGTTTCTAGACAAGTTCAAGTAGTTCAAAATCTTCATACCAGTCATCTCAGGAGGAATCTCACCAAAGAGCTGATTTCGGCTCAGATCAACATATGTTAGCAGCTTGCACTGGCTAATCTCCGGCGCAATGGGGCCAGAAAACTCGTTATGGCTGAAATCCATCTTTGAGAGCTCCCGCAGCTTCCCTATTTCAGCTGGAATCTGGCCTGTAAACTTGTTACCATCAAGCAAAAGCTTTTGAACACCGACAAAATTCCCAATACTTGGCGGCAATGGCCCGGTGAGATGATTGTTAGATAGACTTATCTGCCCCAGACCAGAAGACAACTCATCCGACTCTGGAAATGAACCAGAAAGAAGATTGTCATGAAGCTCGACTTGGGTTAGATTGGGAAGACTCAAGAGCCCTTTTGGAATGGACCCATTTAGATAGTTTTCGCCCATTCGAACACGGCTCAGCGACTCGCACTGGCCGAGTGACTCTGGAATCGGGCCCACTAGGAAGTTACCCAGAGTGATCAATGTGTGAAGATGGTTTCCTTTGCAGAGGTTTTGGGGTAAATTTCCTGTTAACTTGTTGGAACTAACATCTACTTCCTGCAGATTGCCATTAGAACCTAAATTATGCGGAATGCTTCCAGTGAAGTTGTTGTCCCACAACTGCAAAACTTGGAGCTCCGGTAATTCCCCAATGAAGTCTGGTATTGATCCCGTCAGCCTATTCCTAAAAAGATTCAAGAGAGTCACATTTTTCAGCCCCGCAAACAAGGGAGGAATCTCACCAGAAAGCATGTTGTTTGACAGGTCCATTGATTTTAAGCTCTTTAGCTTCCCAAGTTCCGCAGTCAATGGCCCCGATAGATCATTCACTTGGAGAAAAAGGGTGTCAAGATTCTCAAGGTTACCCAACTCCGCAGGGATCTCGCCGTTGAGCCCGCAGCTTGAAGCATCGAACCGCGTCAACTGAGACAAATTCCCAATCTCCTTTGGAATTCCCCCAGAAAATGTATTGAAGTACCCAATGTAAAGTTCCTTGAGTTGCGTCAGGTTTCCAATCTCCATTGGAATCATTCCCGTCAGCCCATTGCCGGAAACAGCGAGGTATTCCAGATACTGAAACGAGCCAAACTCCGGCGGAATCTCACCGGAGAAGAAGTTGCCACCGAGGTGTAAATGGCGGAGGTTAGTCAGTAGATATGCTTGCGACGGGAAGTCCCCAGTCAAGTTATTGTTATAAAGATCGAGAACTTGAAGGTTTTTTAGGCCGTAAAGTCGAGGAGGGAAGCTCAAGTTGAAGACATTGTTAGATAGATTAAGATAACGGAGGTTAGTGATTTCAGAGATTTGTGAAGGGACAGGGCCGGAGAGATAGTTGTCGGCGGCGGACAAGTTCAAAAGTAACCGGAGGTGGCCAACATCAGGGGAGAGGGTTCCAGTGAGGCTGAGGCCGGAGATATCGAGAGCAATCACGTGACCCCCGGTGATGTCGCAGGTAACTCCCCGCCATGTGCAGTGGCTGGTGGCGGGGTTCCAGGAAGCCAAGGAGGAATGCGGGTCTTCGGTTATAGCCCCTTTAATTGAAAGTAAAGCTCGGTCACCCGACCACCGGGGCTGTGTTGCGGCGGCGGAGTGGCGGAGGTGGAGATGGAGATGGAGGTGGAGGAGGAGGAACAGCAGCAGGAGGAAAAGCATTCTTTTTATTTTTTGTACTTGATAGGCGACAGTTCACTCTGTGCTTTAAGTTGGAAACTGAATATTTTAAAAAGGCGTGAATAAACAAATATACATAATATTTAGATTCTCTTCTCTTTTTTTTTTCTCCAATTCATATTATATATACATATAGACACAAACACATAATCGACATGTTTAAATTATAATTATAACTCGTAATGTAAGTAACTAAATATTAATGAGATAGGTAAAATATCAACGGTATCATTCGAGTGGGTTGAATCGAGTTGATTAATAGTACTATTCATAAATTGTTCAACCCGAATCCGATCCAACTCGAAAACTCTCAACTCGATCCCGAACCCGTATCAACCCGATTAACTCGATTTTGAATCTTTAAAATTTTTTTTAAAGAAAATTAAATAAAATTCAAGAAAAAAATAATTTAAACACGTAATAACAAAATCTCCCTTATATGATTTAAATTTGAAAATCTAATTGTAGAAAAATAATCAAGTAAACAATTGTTTAAAAAATAAAAAATACTCAAAATAAATATTAAATTAAGAAAATTTATTATATAAATATATAATAAATATTTTTTCAGACATACAATATATAACAATATAATCAATATTTATTAATTATATTTTTTAAAAAAATTAAAATTTTCGGGTCAACACCCAACCCAACCCGATCATTTTTTCGAGTCAGCTATCGAATCCAACCCAATTTGACCCGACCCTAAAACCTTAAATCCAAACTTGATTTTTTCGAGTTGAATCGTGTCGGATTGGTGAATCATATCTAATTTTGACACCTCTGTAAAATATCACCTTCTAACCTACCAAATTATTCGATTTGGGATAAGACGATTATTTCATTTTGATTTCAACAATTTTACTCATGAAATTTATGTTTATGCGTATCAAGTTTGATTGGTTCGATTATTTCAGTTGACGGATCTTAATCTTTTTGAGTAAATTTTAATCGATTCCATTTTTATGACGATTTAACATATATAAAGACAAGTCACCATCAAGAATATATGAATGCCACTTACTTTAGCACTAAACAAATAATCGATCTAACCAAACTAAATATATAAATTACTTCTCACAAATATCATTATAGCGTAGAGTTTCTTGGCATACACCATCTTTGGTAAAAGTTTGTCTAATCTTTTTCGGGTGCTTTACCATTTGCCTCTTCAATGCGACAAAAAGAAAAAAAGGAAACTCGCTGAATTTCTGGGCAAGTAAAGAGGAAAGTGAACCTATCATGAAATTGACACAACAAATATATGATGTTACACATATTTTTCTCAAGAGAAACAGAAATGAAAAGCAATCTTCTTGAATGGATGGCAATTGGCAACGGTGGGGCATATATTCTCTCTAGCTTTCAAATACATATGGCATTGATTTGATTTCAGTTACATTTGAACCAGCTGGTGTAAACAGGCGCTTTCGCATCATGTAATACAAAATATATTCATGGTGGAAAAATATTGTAGCAAATCAACTATCAAACAAAGCTTTTAATTTCAGCCCGGCAAAATTTATCGCACGAAAAGCATATCTTATTGCTACGAATTAAGTTCTCCATATTTGTACACATTTTCGAGGCGCCCTTTCCCCATATGGATCAAGATTATGATGCCATGAGGCTATATGGTAGCTCTTACATGGAAATGCTATTATCAAATATCAAATATAAAGCAAATAAGATTCGAATAGCTAGAACAAGAGACGATCTTAGATAGTCAACAAACCACCACTAATTCGTGCTGACCTGGTTTAATTTTAGGTGATACAAAGGTTAAAATTGCCCAGACAAGAAACATGTATCAAAAACCTAAGAGGAAGTTGATAAAAATTAAATGAAACATAGTTATAAAAAAAAAGAAGAAAAAGGCAGATAGTTCTGTTTGTGAAGGATACAAACATGACCTAGGTTATTTAAGGTAAAAGTCATTGTCCCAGTGGCCACATGCACACAAAGAACACAACTCATCATTTCATCATCATTAGGAGGAATTGTCTGCATATATACATGTCTTGAACTGAGTATAGGGTAATTATTTCCAAAATTAAATCCTTTTCTTGAAGTTACATTAAATTGGACAAAGGGAAATACAATTCTGCCCATAATGTTTTGCTTTGTTATATCTCTGGTCTATTCAGGGAGTTTGTACTAGTGGGGACTATATTTTATAATTTACTTTAATCCATTTTAGTGTTGCATCATATCAAGACAAAGGTTGATGTATGATGTCCTAAAGATTATGTTCTAGAATTTGTATTTGATGCTGTATATAAAGGTACAATAAACCATGGTAAAATGGAGAATATAGAGACTAGAAAATTAAAAATAGTAAAAAAATATGCATCGGAATTGAACGTTGAAAAAAATGAGAACAAAAAGAAAATGCTAAGAGGAACATATAAAGACATATATATATATATATATATATATATATATATATATATATATATATGTAAAGTACCTCTATAATCTTTTCAGGAATTGAAAGTTGAAAAAAAAAGAGAACAAAAAGAAAATGCTAAGAGGAACATATAAAGACATATATATATATATATATATATATATATATATATATATATATATGTAAAGTACCTCTATAATCTTTTCAGGAATTGAAAGTTTAAAAAAAAAGAGAACAAAAAGAAAATGCTAAGAGGAACATATATATAGACATATATATGAATAGTACCTCTATAATCTTTTCAGTGATTCGTATGCAGAAACATGTACGTCTGAGCATTCTGCATCCCACGAAAAGTCCTTCGACATGGCATCCGTTATCCTTCTATACCATTGTGATGGATTGTTTTTCTGTACCAAATGTTTTGTCCATTAACAGATCCAATTTTTTAAACAAATTTGGAAGGAATAAAAATGAGAAACACTTACAATTTCATCAATCGCTTGGCCAAGGGGGATATTCCCAAACGTATTGTTGATATACTTTGCGAAATTAGTGCTCTCATTATCGTATTCTCCAAAGTGCCTGTGAACGAGCAAAGAGACTTAGACACGGAGAGATTCATGGAATAAACTGAAAAAATTGAGTAAATATTGTATTCGCTTGATATAATCTTTATATTATAGTATCATGAATTATGATAAATACGCCACAACATTAACTCACCTTAAGCTGCTGTTGGAAAAATATATACGAATAGGAGCTGATCCATATTTTAAGGCCTTCAGCTGTAAATTTGGAAACACGGAAGAATATGTAAAACGCTGACAGGATGTCTCACATCAAGATAAATCTAAAAAAAAATACATGTTGACATCATTGATTAATCTCGAATCTTTTTTCACGGCCATAAAAGCGTAACCACATGCCTCCATCTTATACTAACCTTTTACCAACTACGAAAGATTCACTGGCCAACATCTGACTTGAAGACTACCTTGCTATGTAGCACGGATACTCCTAAATATTTTTCCCGGTAGTATAGGACACATATACGACACAAATACGGATACAGAAAAATCCGTGTCGTTGACTTTTTGTAGGTTTGATCAGTCGGATACATCTTGGACACGGTTAGAATACACTATGCACACGACGGGGATATGTTTCTGGATACATTTCGTTTGCTTTTTCTTCTTATATATATATATATATATATATATATATATATATATATATATATATATATATATTATAATAATTTTTGTATCTTAGTCTTAGCGTGTCTCATATTTTCAAAATTTGTCGTAACACTGTATCCGTATCATATTCGATACGATACCCATATCAATGCAACATCGCTACCTATGTAACACCCTACAAACACCAGGCAGCAATTTCAAATATGTTGGTTGTGAACCTGATTGTTTGCCTATTGGTTGGGGTTTGAGAATTTCTCCAACAGTGTTGTGATAGCTTCTTCATTGAAATTCCCATTTGAATTGAGCATAACCAACAGGTTAAATAAGAACTTGATTCGTGATTGAGGTTAGAGCGTTAAAAGAGTATGATCGCATAGCAAAGAGCTTGTCATATATGTCTCTCAGTAATTATAGCTTGATCTGACTGCAAGAGTGGGCACATAGATCAATCTCGCAAATCATACCACAACTACTATTTTGGTGCACATCGACAAAAGTGCCTTCCTTCTTAATACAATCATGCCATGGCATAGATATTAATCCATCACTTGAGATATCATTTCAAGATTCATATGCTTATTCGTGTGATTAAAAGATCTCGACACCTCTACATAAAACAGATAGTCTTAAGGTGTTTTCATTTTTCTCACGTGGAACCTTTCAAGTTACTTTATTATATTACTTAATTTCATGTGACAGTTTATGACCAGTAAAGTCTTCAAACACAAAGGCAAGAATTGTCCAGAGTTCAAGGTGATTTGTCTTCTGAAGCAAATACATAAATAGAGAAATGAGTAAAATGGATACTTTATTTTATATTTCTAAATAAATGCAGGACCCATGCAACACTTACAGGCACTTGAAGCAGATGATCGTCATAAGATTGGCATAACATGATGTCAGATCCTGAAATTATCAGATGTAGTAATCCCTCGTCATATTTATCAACGAATTTAACATTTTCATCCTGCAACAAGAGTTAGAAATGTATTTACCAGGCAATAAGAAGAAAAAGTGAATAATATTATGATCCCAAAAATCCAAGAATCTACCTGCATTTCTTCCTGAAAAAGTTGTAGAGCCCCGCTCAAGACTGGAATTTCGCCAGATCTCATGAAAATGAACTGTGGAGATGCATTAAAGAATTGGATACCGCAACATGAGAGAAAGTCGAAGGACATTGAATGAGAGAAGACTCGTAATCCACTACTTCATTAAGCTCATTACTGTATTATAGTTATGACCTGAATTCCCCTCCTGGAAGCTGTCCAAACAAGTGTCTTTAACTTATCAAGGTCAAAATCTGAAATATCTGAATAAATGCATCCAACCTGAAGAATCACACGGTTCAAATCGTATAAGATCACTATCACAAGTATAAAACAGACAAAAAAGAACAATTATATATATAATTAGCAGTTCTCTCTCCGTGACATAGTTGAAAGCAAGTGGCAGACTAGCTTTTATCGAGACTCACAAGAATTTCAGATGTTGCCTCGGGTAAATCTAGGCGCCGCTGCAATGTGATTTTACACACAGATTTTCCTTGCATATTATCTGCATTATAGCTTTGCGGTAGAAAATTGTCCTTTGAAGGATCCCACGTTGATTTTTCAAATCCAGTTGGAGCAATCACCAATTTGTGCCTACAATCAGACTCAAAATGAGACTACAGCACACAATATGTTGAAGCAAGTAAGAATTAACAACCAATTGTGAAGGAAGTCCAGCTGATGTGCGAAAAAGATCAACATAGAGTGTGAACACAATATTATACTAAACAACTCGACTTTTAGAATTTCCAAGAAAGCAATTCATACTTGTGATCTGCTAACGTGGGCTCCATCCCATATCCAAATGCATCGATAACCTGACCTTTCGCTTGAATGGATGACATTATTATAACTTTATTAGAGTAAACAATTCCACCCTGCACCCATGAAAAAAACCACTTTCATACAAATATCATGGATGAGGTACATCTCAAGATAAGAAACAAAAGAACATTGTCAAGGTTTTTTTTGTTTTCTTAATATTTAATGCTTGAGCGAGTTTGGAACGAATACCTTCAAAATGTTGACAAGATGAGCCTTATTATTATCTTGCAGTCGATCAGTGCGATTCAATGTAGAAGGATCGAGCCCACACAAAGCTAGTTTTTCAGGTTGTTCGAGACACTAAGGACGCACAAAACATTTATCAAGATGCTCACATTATTACATGGAATGAGAAAAACAGTAAAAATTATAAGGTTAAAGTTTCCAAAGCATAAAAATAAGGAGCTCACCTGGGAATCGAAACTCTGGCAAGTTAACAATACCCTTGTGCCTGCAAGGCCCTGCATATCACATTTAGAGTGAATCTATATTTATGTCATTCGGCATATCCAGATAATTAACTGCCGGAATCAGCATATTCAATAAAAAAAGACATAATAGATCATAGGTGGGTTGAACTACGTTAGACCAAAGCTTGTTGGATTTGAAAGGCTAAACCTCCAATTTTGTTGATATAACTGGAAGGTGGCATAATTCTCAAGATTACAAGATGACAAACATGATCACGATGAATGGTGTTTCTAGAATAGCATATATACAACGCCACGAAGAAAGGTATGAGATTAGATGCCAGCTGGTACCAAAAGGTAAGAGAGAAGACATAGATGGAGCTCAACAGAGTGAGTGCTAAACTAAAAGCTTTCAGATGCTCAACAAGCATATCACAGACTCGAGATCACTCAGAGTCACACCTGGTTAAAATGAACATCCCAGAAAAGCGGCCCAACAATGGATGTTTGCCAATTGTGTATATGAAGCACATCAGGCTGTTTTCCTGATTTAATTAGATAATCCAGTGAAGCTCGAGAGAAATATGCAAATCTGATAACCAAAAATAATCACAGGGTGAAAAAACATTCTGGAAGAAACAGGGAGTACGAACTAGATGAATAAATCTTCTACCATGGGAAAAAATGCATGCTGAAAATAATTCCTGAAAGAATGTAAAGTGAAAAAACAACATATCTATTAAGTTTTATTTGGTTTCTTAAATTGTTTTGAAAGCAGTGTCTTCTTCGTCTGGGAATGAGAGTTTGAGGTTGGTTTTGCATGGTGAAATGGGTTGGACGTGGGGTTATGGGATGGAGAAGGAGAATAACTCACGTCCCCTTTCATTTCTCCTTTTTCCTTTTTTTAAAATAACAGGTAATTAGAACCAATTAGGTGGAAAATACATACCATAAGTTCACTTAATTATTTGAATTAATTAGAGAATTCGGTAAATATATAATTAGTTTTTTGAGGTTTACAGTAGGAGAAAATCTTTTGCATATTAAAAATCAATTTGAATCCAATAACGAAATTAAAATAAATTCCAGCAGAAATTATGAACAGAAACACCTTGTAGCTGGGTACTGTGCTGAACAAAATCTCTCTAGTGTTATTAAAACAGAAAAAGTGTGCCCACAAATGAAAATAAAACACAAGCTAAGGATTTATACCAAATATTTGATAAACATTGCAAGATCAATAAATGAAAATAATTGATAGACTCAAACCTTTCAAAGTCATTTGGGTAACCGTATATCCTCTCATGGCTAAATAGAGATGAATAATAGACTGGTTGTATAAAGGTAACTGCAATACCATAGACAACCCTGTACAGCAAGCATGCAAAGGAAATTCATTTTAAAATGCAAAAAAAAAGTGTTTCGATATATATGTATGTATGTATATATATGTATATAATAAGCATGTGCTTGTGCGCATGTGTGCAAAGAGTAAAAGTTATAACTCACCCAGTCCAGATCCTGTTTCCATGCAATTGACCGTTATAATATGAGTAAAACTCCGCTTGAATTTCTCGTAATCCTTGAACTTCATCAAGTCGTAAGCAAGCATACCTATTCCAGAGTTTAATATGACTCCTCATGAACCAGTGAGAAAAATTGACGGTGATCTTTAATTCATGAACCAATAATAAGCGATATGTACAAGAACATGTATCTCAAAACAAAAGCTGAAGAAATCTAATGCAAGCGAAGTAGAGCAGGCAATTGTGAAAGTATTTAATCTTTTAAATAAACAACATAACATCAAGGACTTATCGACACCTGATTAATAGCATGCTGTTTCTTCTGAGAATGCTAAGGAAACCACCAAAAAATGATCGAACATGCAAATTATGAATGAAGATTATTTTGGTGAAAAATCAAAACCTTATGTACTGCCAAGATGCAATACATAACACATCCAAGAACTCCTGTACAGTATGAGGCTCAAACTTGAACTTTCGCTTGTTTTTACACTAGTAAACAGGATTTCAATTGTTACATTAAAAATCACAATTATGATTATTTAAATGTCAATTGTAATGGACTGTCTTAAACCATAAAATAAATCTTAATAAGTTAATTTGTTTTCATGGAGCTGATTTGATAAATCATCTTAGATGTATTCATAAATACTAAATTGCAGTCATCTTTTCCAGGGCAGTCGAATACGAATATAAAATTGCGACCAAAGGAGTTCAGTTCAAAATACAGTGATGGCAGCCTATGGAGGGCTGAGGAGTGCCAGCAACATGACAAGGTTTTAGGTTCTACATGCCAACTACACAATGACGTGGGAAAAAAACATAGTGAAACATAAAGTTCATGATTACTTGGGCAAAATAACCTCGACAATATTTCCCCGTCTCTGAAGAGAGCATGATAACCCTGTTATATATGATGCCAAAGATCCGACAGAAACCACTGGTGACATTTCTGTGCAGATGTGGATTATGTGAAATCCATCCCTGAACCATAAAGACCACCAGTTTAGCTCCAAGGGACAAGTTAAGCCGTAATCCTGAATGTAAATTTCGTGAAACTAAGGAATAAAAAGAAAGGAAATGTGAGGAAGTGTCAGATATCAGCAACTCTTGCGACCCCATAATTATGTTGCCGACTCGGACGAACAAGTTTGGTTGTCTCATATGTAATAATTTGCCTGCTACTTTGAAATTTATAATTATTTATTTGACAAAAAAAAGAATTGTTTTCAGATGTTTAATGCAACAAACATTGGGGTTAGCATCCAGAAAATAGATGCAAAAGCAAAGAAAATATTTTTAGTCCATCCTCAAACATTGTGAATTATAAAATGATTACAGCTCTTTTTTTGAACAACGCGCGAAATGCATATGAAACATCAAGCAGTAGTAGTGGGAATGGAGAAAACATACGTTTTGCTCTTCTGTGAAAAATGACGCAGCTCTTCCAGAAGTCCGGTATCATTCATGCTCAAAATGTCGTATAAATCATCGACCAAACTACCCCTTGAATACATGACTAGCCTTCTTAAATCCAACGCCTCCTTACTGCCAATCATGCCAGTGAGAACCAATGAATCTATTCTTAGAAGCAACTCCGAGCTGGTGGAAAAATTATCTGTAGTTTACCAATAGAAAAAATAATCAATTAGATTCTTCAACCCTTTTTGATTAAGTTTAAATTAGTCATTAAACCTCTTCATTCAAATCAGTTTATCACCCTAATTTTAATGGCCTCCAATTTAAGACATGATGCTTCAAAGGACAAAATAGAGCAAAAAAAAAAAGATTTTCAAGATGATAGAAACAACAGTAATCAATTCCCCATTTATAAAATAATGTGCGCAAACTTTCGGATTCCACTTCCATCAAATTCACAGAGAAAATAAAAGTGTAATGAAGGCAGTTGATTATAATACTCTGTATGGGACAACAAATAAATGGAGCTAGTACAGAAAAATCAAATAAAAACAGCCGCAACCTCTTCTGATGTTTGTCTCCTTCTTCACCTCCAGTTGTTCTAGTCTATCAAGTAACGAGTTCCGCTCATTGCTCACCCTTTCGAGCTCCTCCATTGCTAGTAGGCGCTGTTTGTTTAAGTACAGAATATCTGAATAATAATCATACAGGGCACAAAATCACCAATCAAGACATACCCCACAAAAACGCACAGAAAAAACAGTAATAGGAAGTAGGTCATACTGACTTTGCTGGGCTTCCTTGAATAGTTTCCAAATGTCTTTAGGTTTATCTTCTTTTTCAGTACTGATGGCCTTCAATTGGTTCTACAGAATTAAAAGAACAGATGAGCACTAAAATTAGTACATGATGTGTATGATCGAAGGAAAAAAAGATACCTGATGCACATCCGCATCAGCTTGACTTCCCAACCTAGATTGAAATAGTGAATATGTTGTGAGTTATTCACGCGGAATGAAAGATGAATGCAATTTAAAACAAATGAAATGCTTACTCCACTGAGATGGGAGCTCTAGATAAGCCATTTCTCTCTCCAAAATCCCTAAAATTGAAGGTTTCAACACAAACCAAACCGATTACTTCCATGAATTGGTCATACAATTGAAATTGATGCTACACCGTAAAACCTTATCTATTCAACATCAGACAACATACTATATTTTAAAACAAAGCCGTTCAAATGAACTTGTTTCTACACTGATGAAATTTGTATGTGCTACTGAAGAGCGAATTCTATCTGATGTCAGTGCAGCATCAGCCTCATGTATGATTAGTATCTTGAAAGATACATCAGAGTCGTGTCAGTGCTACTGACACCCAGCCTAAATTGATATACAATTAACTATTTGTGGTTCAGAAAATCTTTCATAGTATAACATGAAAACCAGTTTTTCCTGCAAGAAATTGTCCGAAACTTAAGCTCATGGGCGATGACTAACAACAATAACTTTTACACAATCAAGTTGGTCGAGTATCCGGCAGACGATTCAAAGAAATATAAAGCGATTAATCAGTACAGGACGATAAAGATCCAATTAACGAGATATAATGCGATCATATGTCGACAAAACTTCACATTCATGATGTCTGCTCCATCACCATGATAACAGCTCGAGGTAGCAATAGTGTAATGCCGCACTTCCATAATTTCAGTTCAATTAAACAGATAGTCTAGATTGTTCGAGCAAAAAAAATGAAATTGGGGAATTTTAGGCAATGGGATTAACTTAACGACTACGATCGAATATTAAACCACCATAAATTCATAGGAATAAAATTTACAGTGAGGAAGAAGGAAATTGAAATAGAGGTAAAAGAGTTGCTGTACCTTGAGCAATGAAGGAGGTGAGTTCCTTTGGATTTTTTGTTCGTGCTACTGTAATTGGGAAAAACGGAAAACCTTGAGACAGAAGAAGGCGTAAGGACCTCCATTTTCCCGCCTTCAGAGCGCAGCCGCGGCGGAGGGGAAGAGTTGCATACTTTGCTGGTGGTACTCGCAGCGGTTTCTCTTTCTGTAGACACGTTCGATTACTTTTCACAGATTGGGATAGAAAAGTATGGTCGAATCGGATTTATTAATTTTTTATATTTTAATTTTCTCATTCACTTTCTGAATTTATTTGTTTAGACACATTCAACATTTTAATTAATTAAAATTTAGAATTTTCTGGTCCATCAGAAACCAAATTTCAAGATTTAGCTTTGGAAACTATTAATTTATTTAAATTTTAAGCTTTTTTTGTTCTTTAGAGCTTGAAAATCTTAAAATAATTAAAATTACGCCTACTTTTAGGACATTGATTTTACCACTGAAAAATAACAAGAGAGTGTAATAATTGTATATATATTTATATCATTGATGTAAATTTACATGTTTAATTATATCAGTAGATTTTCGCTTTTCTATTACAAAATTTTTAATTGTTATATCAGTAGATTTTCACTTTTCTATTACAAAATTTGTAATTTTTCATTGGCAAGACACCCAGTGTTCGGACATGTAAAAACCTCTTCCCAGAATTTTGTTTTTAAAAGAGTAAAAAAAAACTAAGGTAGGCAAGGAACAGGACTCCAACTCTAGCCTGATGGACTATGGTACTAAAAAACTGATAAATTAACTTTCGACCATAACATTTTTTTGGTGACAAACTCCGGAGTTAGCATATATCAGAGTATTTGAATCTCGAGCTTCCCCGCCAAAAGCACAACCGTTTTCCTCTTCTTATAGCTGTTCATTGTCGTCTTTTTTACCAATTTTTACACCGATGACTTAACAACGAAACATGCAAGTTCAGAAATTTGTTTTTTTGACCAAAACCGAAGTTTTTATATACAAAGCTGGTTCACAAAAAAGCTACATGCATCTAGGTACATATATTTGTTCGAGTGTTTCAGAAAAAGGCAGTCGATTTCTCGTATTGAGCATCTGTCTCACAAAAACGCAGGCACGTAAAATATAGTATGAAACATTTGAGGATTAGATCACTTAAATATTCCAGAGGGCCTCAATTGAAATGTACATGCAATAAAATTAGCCAACTGTGATCATAGTACTCACATGATCGTCTGAAACCGACAATTAAAAAACTGCATTACGAATCATTCACCCGATTTAGCATGGAATTTTGTCACATCAACGACTGTTCCCATCTCGAAACGTCCGTTCGATGGTCATGACGGCAAACCGAAGCCAGTGTCTGGCCTCTAGAGTCCGAGTGATAACATATCCTAGTGACCAAAAGCAGCGTGCGGACTTTCAGCTATGCGCACGCTTGGGTTTTGAGGTTAAGAAATTCATTATATTTTCCAATTTTGGCCCATTAAGCTTTCTGAATGTCTGGTGCAGTCGGGCAGAGTAAGAGTTGCTTTGGCTAAAGATTTCTTTCTCCAGAAGCCACAATTTTATGTATCAATATTAAATGATAATTATCAGAGCAACCCTAAAACTAGGATCGATGTACGTAGATTCTAGCTAAATGGTATTTAGATAGCTCTTCGAATACGAAGGAGTGTATCGAATAATATTAGTGATTGTAATAACGGTTATATTTACGACTTGACTTAACTATTTTCACTAGAAAAGAGATACGAACACGTCAATTAGGATTATAGTGGTCTTTCACAATGAACAATCAAATTTGGCTCCTTGTTATTTCTAGGGATTTTTCAATATTTTTTTTCCATAAAATTTTGTATGGGACACATGATTTTATGGTCCACCACCCTAATAATAATTTGATAAATGTATAGTCTAAAATTTAGGATGGCTACAAATGGGTGACGCAATGATTCATCTAACATGGCCTAGCTATCTAGTTTATCCTGATGTTTCAATCTGTCCAACCAATTGAAAATGACTTGTATACTAAAATTTTGGGTCCAAGAATTTTTCTTCTTTATATTACGAATAAAGAAAAGATATGATTGATTGGTCGTGCTTCATATTTTGGGCTCCATGCATATTTAATTTTTCACAAAGAGTGGACGTTAATTTGGAATACTAGCTACGTGTTGGATATGTGAAATGTGTGATATTATTTTTATGCATTGTTGTTGGTCATATGATCATGGACTTTCTGATTGAGGTGGTCTTGACTCCGTCTTGTTTTCGGCAATAGAATCCCGAAAAATTACGAACAACCAAGAGTGAGAAGTGTAGGGATTTTTTTTGATAAAAATCCCTCCGACTATCTGAAGTCAAATTAAGTAGCAAATGGAAAAATACGTATTTACCTAATAATCAAGATGTCTTATCCAAGATATGTCTATTTGACGAAAAAATGTTAGTTAATCAAATGTCGAAGTAGTATAGTATAGATTCATGAACAATTTGTCTTCACATTCTTAGATTCCCTAATCAGTTCGATATATCATATTTATAAGTTTTACATGTCCACATTTAGTAGTTTATAGTAAATATTATTTAAATAAAAACTATTTATTTTACTAAATTAATTTAAGTGTTTTTCATAATAACTATGATGAATCTTAATTATATTTGTGTTTATAAATATTTGAAATCGATTTATCAAATATATTCACTAATGAAATTATAAATCCAAACGTGATATTAAATAATCAGAACAAAAGTAAAAATAAATTTTTAAAAGAAGAGGCAGTAAAATAAATCAAAGGAACCAATTAAGCCTACCAATGTTATAACAAATTAGAGGCAAATCGAATCAATCATACTATGTGGGGTTTCGATCCAAATGTTCAAAAGCTTTTCCATTTCAATAATAATAATAATAATATTCGATTTTATTTTATACAGAAAACACAAAATTAAAATCTAGCATCCTCGAAGCCATGCAGATCTCTGACTCTGTTCAATGATTTCTTCATGATGGCTACTTTAGCCAGCCGCTCCGCCGTTCTCCAAGCCGACGTCGGGGTGATCGGCTCCACTCCTGCTTCTCTCTCGTGGATGTTCTTCCTCCGTTGCTGCTGCATTCGACTCAATTCGCTCAGCTCCGATTCCAACAATCTCACAAATACTTCGCCGGAATGTGCGACCAGAGCACGAGCCGAGGCCAGCATGTGCTGCGCTCCACCTATGTCGTTCCTCTCGACTAGCCTCCTACTCTCGGCGACGGCGCGTGTGGCGATGAGCAGGCATTTGAGTCGTTTGATCTCACGAGTGGAGAAATCGGAAGTGCGTGGGCGGGGAAGTGGAAGAAATGTTTCTTTGTCGTGTATTCGTTGTAGGGTTGACGGGTCTTTGTACGAGCATCGAACGGACAAGAAACCGTGGGTCCGGGGAGCCGACGATGGGACCTTCAATTCTACCAACAATTCTTTCTCCTCTTCTGAATGGAAATCTCCGACCCCGCACCAGCTTGACCCGGATCCGATAAATGCTGGTCTACCCGTGCATGAATAAACCGCCGGGATAACAAACGGAGGTGAACCAGGTGTCGGCACGAGCTGAATTTCGAGATCTTGGATAGCGATGAAGAGTGTACTGTTTATGTATTTCGCGAAGGAGTCCGGTGGCGCGAGGACGCACGCGCTCAGATTGAATGAATGGATTGGGATTTTCATGTGTGAGACGCGTGAGGATGAGGCAATCGGGTCATTGCGGTGGCCGTCGGTGAATAGGAGGATGCTGGCTGAGGGGTTTCTCTCGAGGCGGTCCTCGATGAGCTTGGCGGCCTTTCTGAGCGAGTCCGTTGGGCTGGAGGCGGCGAAATCAAGTGCTCCGACTGCGTCGATGATCATACGCGCCGATTTCTTGCCTGCGGTGGTCATTCTGCGCAGCGGAAGCAGCCGCTTCGAAGTGGCGGAGAATGCCACGATGGATAATCTGTCTGCCGCGGAGAGGGAGGAGACCACTAGTCTCATCGCCCTCTTCATCAGATGAAGCTTTTCGCCAGTTACACTTCTGCTGACATTGAGTACTGTCACCAAATCAATGGGAGCGCTCCTGACGGGCGTCGTTGGTGCTTTGATTTTCAAACTCACGGCGTAAGACTCGTTGGTTTTCCCGACCGATACCACAGCCACCTCCGGCGAGAAAGCAATCTCTACACTCCTTCCCATCTCATGCCAAATCTTCATGTTCTTGGAACCAAAAAATCGGGGGATTCGTCGTTTTCTTCTTCAGTTTCATCTGATTCAGGTATCGGATTGAACCGTGCGCAGGAAGTGCGTGATGACAGTGGCTCGTCATCATTATAGACCTTCAACGTACATCTTCTCTCACTGTTCTTCTGATTGCTAAATTCTTTAGCTTCTGATTCTCTCCTCTCATGATCATCTTTGTAGAAATTCTGGAAACTTTCCGAGTTCAAAGGACGCATTTCTTTCCATGCAGAATTGCAGACGGGGCAGGCGAGGGAGCCCAGCTTCTTCAGGAACGAATAAATGCAGGGGAAATGGAAGCTGTGGCTGCACTCAGCCGTGAAAACGGCCGTTCCCCCTCCTGTCTTCACACCTTGCGAGCATATCCCGCACCTACTCTGTTGATCATTGCCGAATGATGGACAACGTAAGTTAATCAAAAAAGAATAACCAAATCCTACTGTTCAAAATTAAAAGCAGCAAACTTTCAATCAATCACCAATTGTACCACCAGGATTACACACCTTTGCAAGGCCCAGGCTTGATTTGAGTAAAGAAAAGGTTGATGGTGAGCGGGGTGAAGAAGGGGTGGATCGACTGAACAATCTTGGACCGTCTCCAGTCTTGCAATGAAGTTCCACACTTTGCGGAGCTGATGAGTTAGTCGGAACTGCGACTGTCTGCGCTCCCTCCGGTGGCATAACGGTGGTTCTCCAGCGGAGGCTGAGGCCTGAAACCGGCTGAGTCTCCAGACGAGGAGTTGAAGGATTGGAGAAGAAGCCACCGAATCTGGAGCGGAGTCTCGGGCTCGGAACGGTGTCTGATGCATCTCTGATAATCGTCGAATCCTGTTTCTGATCCTTTGAATTTGATGTGCAGAACGCTCTTCGCCATCCCAAAACCATCTTCTGCTAGACAAAATGAACGATATCCTCAGGTTTTATTGATCTGTTGCTTTCTGCGATGTAATGATTGTTTATGTCTGATTTAAGACAGTGGATTGAGGTTTTGGGAGTTTCTTTATGGCGCAAAGGAGAGGTTTTTAATGATAATGAAGATGATGGGAGGAGAGGTAGCTAGCTAAAAATGGTGGTCTGTTGAGAAAAATGGGATTTTGGTATTATTGGAGAAGACAAGAAGGAGAAAACATAGAATTGTGACAATTGACCAATAGGACAAAACGATGATTAAAAAACAGCCTCGTCTTTACGAATTCAGGAAATTGGCTTTCAGTTCTCAGTCGCCGTTTTTTATGTTCAGTCTCTAGATACTTTTTTAGTATCACATTTACACATGAAGTGTACCACATTTTGTATGACATAGTACCATAATTTTGTGGGTAGGGAGTGAACCCAAAGATATATTATGATTGGAGATTTTTCACCAACTTCTCCTTACGAATTCTCGAAATGTTTTTTTTTTGTTTTTGTTGAATAAAAATGTTAAATTGATATTTAAATTTAAAATAAAAATGTACAAGCTCATATAAGAGAAAGTTACTCCATGTCCATGAAACATAGACTTGACTGGATTTCTTTCTTAAGTTTTAATTGAGAATCATATTACCACCGTGAAATCAATGCTCTACTAAAATTTTATCTAAAAAATTCAGGGTTAAAAATTTATTAAAACTTTTTAAGTAGCGCTTCGCGTTTGATACTTATTTTTTCGTGCTTTTTGTATCATAATTAATAATGGGTTGCATGGTTTTTTCCCCCTTATTTAATTCAGTAAAGAGAGGTAAAGTCAAAGGGGTGGATTAACCTGAATCATCTGCAAGGAGATATACGCACAGATAAGTAAATAGACAGAGCACAGAACTCTACTTTTGCCATAAATCTTTGTCCTTTTACACTTTTTGCTTCATTTTGGAAATGTTTATGGGATCTTTTCTCAGCACAAATTGATTTTCTTGTTGCTTTTTTACCCATTTTACATGTATGAGACACTCTGATTGGTAAATAAACAGACGGCAGAGCCCACGGGTGATTCAGATTTCACCAGTTTTCTTTGGAAAACTAAATTGATTTTGATGTAACTAAGGAAGTGTACTTTTTGTTTTTTTTTTTAAATACATTGTTTGTATCTTTAAGATCAAACCTGTCCAAAGTACGAATTTTTTTGATTTAATGGTAACAATGTAAATTAAAATTTTAAATCCTCAGATCTTAAACTATGTTGTTGCCCTTGTGCAAGGAAAACTCAACCAGAATCGTACGATATGCACTGTTATATGAACACACTGCCAAATTGTTTATAATTGGGGGTAGTAAAAAAAACTAACAAATTATTTGAATTTTTTATTTTAGACTATCAATATAGGGTAGCGAGTGGTACAATGATTAATGGTGATTCATTAAGTAAACTTGTATGTAATGTACTAATATTTACATTGATTAAGTATGATTTATTTTTTATTCGGGAGAGATGGTTGTAATTAGATCTTTAGAACATGAGATCTAATGTCAAATTTGAGTTTTTGCTGTCAATGAACTATCATCCATTGAAGATAAACATACATTTCATTAAATAACACAAGAAACGCGAAATGAAATTTCATAATTTTTATTACATGAAACCGCCTCTTCATATGCTCAATAGGTCTTCTGTTGGTGTTATATTTACTGTTTTAATTTAATTTTAGACTGCATTATTAAAAACTAAAAATAGAGTGTGAGGGTCAAATCTACGATAATGATGAATAAAATATAAAAGCTTTTATCTCGCCATGTTGCCAGAATTACAAATACTTTTAAAATTAATTGTCAATAATTTTGTATAGAAATTGAGTAAACTTGAAAATTAATTTTCTTCGGAAATCAATACACATAAATGTCTGTATATCAGTAAAGATTGAAGTGACAGGAGTAGGACAAGACACCATTTTCCTTCCGAGTTTCTAAATAATATTAAAGTTGCCCTAATTAATGCAGAGATGAAGCAATTAGTGTATCTTAATCCCGGTTGTTTCGATGCTATATGTGGTTTGGATACATAAAATTCACACACATATATGATTTTAAAAAAATTAGTGGACCTCATATACGTATAGTTAAATTTGGATCATTGATTCTATCATGGAGTAATACCCCTATATATATAGAATAGAATCACCCTTAATCTCACCGGAAACATCCCAAAGTCCACCTGATCTAGACACATTAAATGGGCATGTGATGTGGATACTCACCAATAAATAAATACTTTTTTTATTCTAATAACAATTTTTAAATTAAAAAATATTAGACGATCTTAAGGATTGGATTTTTTTCTGTGAGACAGATCAACCATGTTCATATTTAAAATAAAATAATAATCTTTTTAACATAAAAATAATTTTTTCATGAGTGACTCAAATAAAATATATATTATAAAATTGATTCATGAATTGTCTCACGGTAGTTTTTGTGTTTAAAAATAAGAACAAGGCCAATTATCTTCCTCTTTAATTCTCGCAATTCTCACCAACTAACTCCATAATTAGGCAACAAAATGAGTGCCATTTTTATATCTATATATGTAATGCTCATCAAGAAAAATAATCATCTTAATAATTCAAAATTTGAACTTTATATTATTTAATTACTGAGCTAATGATTTTTCTCATTTAAAAAAATTGTTGATCAATGATGATTATCATTTCACCTTTTGATTTTACTCCAATCCAAAACTAAATTCAAATGGCGTCAACTTCTATTTTTTAGTCCAAATATACAAAACAGCAATCCAGAAGGTAACATGGTAATTAAATACGACAAATTTACAAACTAAAATTATAATCAATCTAAATAAATAAACAATGATGAAGGTTTTTTATCTTAAAAAAATGTGACAACGCAAATTATTTGTAAGGTTTAATTAGATCAACACTTCTTATAAAAAAAAATCAAAGAAAAAAACATCATATGTAAAATTAACAGCATGTTTAACCTCGTGTTTTTAAAAATCAGGCATAAAATCCTATATTTGCTTGAGTTTTCATAACATTAAGGTGTCATGTATTTGATTAAGTCTATTATTACTTTTATGGAGTTTTATGCATTTAAAATTTGCAATTAACCCTCATGTACAGGGGGGTCCATGGCCTTAATCAAGGTTAATTTAATTTAACCATAAAATGATCAAAAATCAATACGATAACATAATTCAGTGGGCATTCAAAAAGGCATGCCTATCTAAAGTCCAGAAACTAATGGCACAAACGAGTGATTGCATCTTTATTTTTGTGACCTAATTATTTCATTCGCCCAAACCTGGAATGATGATGTTTTGTAAAGGTGGTTCGAGGTAGCCTATGGTCATTTTTTATATGCTCGAAATTAATAAAGATTTGAATTTTTTTTAAAAAAAAATTATTAATCGAAAATAAACAATAATCGTGAGGAAGGTGACATATGTATTCGAGTAGGTTTCTTGTGAAACGGTATCACGAATATTTATCTATGAGACGAGTCAACTCTACCGGTATCCACAATAAAAAATAATACTTGTAGCATAAAATGTAATATTTTTTCATGGATGACCTAAATAAGAGATCTGTCTCACAAAATATGATCCGTAAGACCGTCTCACACAAGTTTTTGTCTATGTACTCACCGAAATGAGATCTAATCATCCAACCTTATCTATCCTTGAATATATATGCTTTAACACTTTGTGAATGTTGATTATCAAGTACTTATGATACATGGGCATGTATTGATAGACAAAGTGGATCAGCGGATTGTGTTTCGTTGCAGTCCATGAGTGACGCACTTTCTCGGTGCATGCATAAGAGTTCAAATCGATGGAACTATTCAACGATGGGCTCAGACAATAGGTCAGTGGATGATATTTGTGCATAAAATCAGTGCTCGATGACACGGTTAGGTGAGGCGATACATTCGCCCCCATGTGCTAACAGTATCAACTCTCTGTAGAATTCCCTACCATCTATCGGACATTAATAGAGATGTAGACCTACACGTCTTTAGACTAAGATGGGGTGCTCAGCGGGACGCGTATGTTGGGTTCTCAACACAAGAACAAGAAAATTCTGTGAGAAATTAACAATGAGTGATTGTCTACAAGAAAATCGTACTTCAAGAATAGATTTGGCAGCCCTCTATATCACATGTTTATGTGTTGGATAAGAAGATTACACATATCGAGCCGTGTTTATAATATCAGAAAATCAAAGGGTTGGTTTTACTTTTAGATATGTGATTTCGTGAAACTTTTCTTTTATTTATGATCATGTAGATTATATTATGTTTATTTAACAACCTTCCAACATGTCCGACCAAGTCAAAATGTTGGTCAGCGATAGGTCGGGGGAAGGCTTTTTAAAAGGCCTTTTGTTATTGTATATGGATTCTTTTTTCTTTTCTTTTTTTGAAAAATATATGATGGCCAAATTCAATTTTTTTCTTTATGAAATTAAAATTTGTGTTTATTTCTTTGGAGGTTATATATCAACCAATCAAGCAAGCTTGCAAGGAAACCAGGAGCAGGTTATTAATGGTAGTGGTTGGAGAGAATCAATGCAACGTTATGAAAGAATTAATATCAAATCATTCTTATCCAGAATCTGAGCTCAGCGAGAAATGACTATGAAAAACACGTTGTTGAACATCGAATTTTTGAAATGCGACTGGCTATAATTTGCACATCTCCGATGTCATTACAAAATTTCCCAATAATCGTTTTCATGTGTTTAACCAATTACTGGATAAAAATGCTTCAGACACGAAGGAGATAATATTACCAGTGAAATCGAGATGATATTCTAAGACAATTGCATAGCAGTCAGCTGTCACAAAAAATGTCTAATTAAATCACACGCATTAAACAACAAAAGTACATAATATTTCAGTATTAACTATATGGCCAACTAATAATCTCAAAACCAATTGTTTCAACAAAAACACAAAATGCACTCAAGAAACGGATAAGCAACCAGAAAACATCTAAAACATAATTTACGACTGAATCACAAGACATTTTGACAAATCTTTCATTCCCTCATTTCATTTTTCAGCTTTAATTTAGACTGGATCATTCCACTATTGACCAATGCCGACCACAAAGCAATCTCCCAGAGCGGAAAGTTAGTTTCGGTTCTTAGATTTATCAGCGGCCCTGGGAGCTGTAAACCAACAGAGATATTATAAGAAACTTCAAAAATGTCCAACAATACAATATAAAGGGTCAAGTTCATACAGTCAAATTCTATGGATTATTCATTTGTTCCATGGGTTTCCTTTCTTTTTTATTTATTTACTTTTGTAGGACCAAGTTTTAAGTATCCATGTTTATATCTCAAGTATTTCAGTTTGTACACTACATTCCAGCAACTCATCCTCAGGCGACTTGGCAATTAAACATCCTATATGAAATAAAGACATGAAAGTGTAGATTATTGAGTTTTAAACCATCTCTAGTTTCCAAATGTTCATATGATTTGAAAAAACAAGATTTAATACGTTAACTTATACAACCCAAAGGCTCACCAAAGAATTTCTGATCACATAACATGCTTTCAAAAATTAAGAAGTCCGTGCTGTGATAACAACTCATATATAGGCATATACAAAATCCAACTCGTAATAAAATGGCTTACCTAATCCAATAGCATCGGCGCCTTTCATAATTTTGAGCCTTCTGCATGAATCAATGAACATCCTAGAACAGAACCACTTCTCAGTCACATGAAAAGTTATGGAAGATGCACATTATAATATCAATGATAACCAATTCGTCATGTTCCATTAACACGGTTCCACACAAATCTGAATAGCATATTCCTAAACTCGTGAAAGAGTATAGAGAAACAATGCAGTTGAGTGTCAACCATTCTTGCGCCAAACTTCACCAGTTTGAAAAATAAGGCGCATGTGACAAACAAAAGAAATGACTGACATTTACCACCCGTGTACACTAAACTTCCATCATTTATTTTTTATTAAGTAATTGAAATTTAGATCTAAATAACTGCTTACGAGGAAATGAGTAAGTTGGAGACTGGATCATAAACCAAATTAAGAAAATGCAGAATACTAGAGAATGAAAGGATCATGAATTCCGACCTTCACTGACCTTGCCGAACAAATAAATTAAATCGAGAAAGGTCGTATACTTTTAATACTTTTAGCGCTGGCGGCATAATAACACCAGAGAAAAGATTCATACTTTACTTTTCTACTAAGTTAGACCTCCAACTGTGGCACATATATCGTATTGACAACACAAACAAATATGTGAATATCATGTATGCAGGCTCCTAATCATACTTCTTCTCGAAACTAGATAGCTTTGAGTGTATCTTTATTTATTGTTTTCAGGAAACTATATATGATAATCAGCAGCAACAATCATAGGCTCAAAGAAGGAACAGAGGAAAAATTACTTCCAAGGGACATCCCCAACAAGCATCCAATCACCATCCTTATCCTCATAAGTCAGCACATAATCCGGTCCAACCAAAAGATCCCTCATCTTGTTCTCGCTTAATGTTTCCTTGTTTGGAGCTCCCTGAGGTCCACATTGTCCTGAAGCCAGAACACCATCACAAAATCTTCCGCATGCTGAAGATAGAATCTAGATCGAAGAAAAGCTTACCTAAGGTAAAACAACTGAACATTTTCTCAAGCGCAGTAGAAAGTTCGGCGTATGTGGAGTACATTCTCAGATCCACCTTCCTCAGATAAGGAGCACCATCCATGCTGACTTTCACAAAAAGAGCACCAGGACCAGGTTTACCATCAACTTCATTATTGTTCTTTGTGTTTGAGGCTAGAGTATTCTTTCTGTAAGATCTGATAGGAGGCCAACCAACAACCTGTGCCCTGCAAAACAATGCAATACTCCTAAGTGCCAGAATACTAACTTGATCACAATACTCGTCTTTTCCCATTTATCGTTTTGAGCTGAAACACGCACTTAGCCGCAGGCACGCTATTGTCGTTAGATCCATTCATCTTGTTATTGCATTCCTCTGACTTTTTGGCAGGTGTCTCTGTCTTAATGGATGGCTGAGTCCCAGATGACCTGTTGGAAAGCATAAAATTTATCCCAGCATTACCAGCCAAGTTTGCTTGTTCAGGATCAGACGCTGACCCATTCAACATCCATTTTCCTTCATTAAATCCATCTACAGTATCTGAGAATCCTCTTTTGTTTCCGGAAGTGACTGTCTTATGCAACACCGAAGAGATTACTTCCTTTGATGGAGCCAGCGGAAACAGTTGCTTCTCGTCAAGATTCCCGGAGCTCAACATGGTAAAACCTGAATCTCTCTCTGGCGATTGGCATCCAGGAAGACCAAGCCTCAATTCCGTGGCTTTCAGATTCAAATTGTTCTTGTTTTCTTCAGGTATGCTGGAGAATGCAGAGCTATCCACCGAAGAACAATCAGACAGACCCATGTAATTGCGTTCTTTCAACCCCAACTCATTCTGGGAGATACATTCTGTAGATGCTGAAGATGCCATCAAAGAAACATTACATTGACTTTTCCCCTCAATACCCAACGGTGGTGGAGACATCAAGTTCAATACAATATGCTACAAATCTGCAAAATAGAAGATGAAAATACATTTTCTGTTGACTGAAATGAAGTCCCTCGAGAAAACTGATTGTTATCTTAAACTGATTTAAGCATATATACACATGGTACAATAACATTAACTTTCCCAAATATAAAGAGTAACTCTTGAAAAGAAAAATTTGTCGCGATAATCTTTTTTGCTACCAGGTACAAGTATCGAAAAATATTCACACAAAATGGATAGGGACATCGTGAGATCTGCAACCCTAAAACGAAGAATAAAGGCAAAACTATAACATCAACCCACCATCAGATGAGCAAATTTCGGATACTCAAAACACGTACTCCAGTTCTCCTCAAAAAACATTAAAAAAATAATCAAAACATCAAATCACCACCAGAGGAAAGTTTTTTTCTCACCCAAACAACCAATCAAATTGTTTGCAGATGAATACCGATTACCGCCGCACAAAAAATGGTAAAAAGCATATAATCAAACGACAAAGACATTTTTTGCAACTTCCACACAACCTCCATAGCAATAACCCAACATATTTCCTTTCCAACCCTCAATCACAGCTCATACAGAAGCACAATATCCATGATACTCGTCACATAACCATACAGTCAAAAGACCACTAATGTTACAAACTCACTAAAGACTCAGCTGAATTTCCGTACCACCAAGCCAAAAAACAAGAAAGTTCAACAAGAATCCCAAAAATCCAACTTGTACCTGAAAATTATATATGAATCGAGAAGTAACAGCAGGCACCCAACGAAGATGCGGATTCAGAACTTCGAGGAACTGTAGAGTAAGCAGAGAGGATTGGTTTTTCAAGTACCCTCCATCCGAAAGGAAGCTAGAGAGAGGAATATTATGTGTTGCTTGGCCGAGAAATCGAAGCGCTGCACGAACAAGTAAACAAATGACAAATCCGACAGGGTGGGGGCAAAACGGGGATTCCGTGTGTAAAGTGGGTAATATTTTTTAGCAAGGGGTAAACGAATCATCGACGGCTGGGAGAGATTGGAGCAAGTGAATCGTGGCCGTTGAAGATGGTCAGGGAGATATAATTACCTGTCGCTGTTGCAGGGTGATAAATGGTGTATTCGAAGACAGGTTTTACTGGCTTCTCTATGGAAACCTTTCTGCCAGATGCCCAAATGACCAATATACCCTTCATGTGCAAGCAAAACTTCACAGATTAACTAAATATTTTAAAACTTAAATCTTTAAAAGAAAAAAAGGTAAAACTCGAACAATTCGAAGAGCATGTACAGGGAATCCTATGCATGCATGATACTTTGTCCCGTCTTGTGTTTATTACATTATGTAAATGTAATAATATTTTCATCGGTCTTTTATAAAAATTGAAGTGTCATCATCATTTCGGTGACTTCAGGTCAAACACATATGTTAATGAGTATGAATACCAATTGATCCAGCTTTTTTTTTTTTTTTTAATGTCAGGTACGAGTGTCTTTTTATTGTAGTGTCACGGGTTTATTGATTTTTTGGGATTACAATCACATCTCTCGTAATATCTCATATATATTACTCACAATGTTATCTAACTTTTGCTAGTGGTTCCTTTCATATTTTTCAACATTCGAACACCCAGTGCTGCATCCAGGTTAAATGCATATGTTTATTGAATGTGAGTGTCAATTGAGCTACTACTTTTTTTGTAATACCACGATCTACTGAACTTTTGGGTCTACAATCGAATCTCTCACAATATCCTATGTACATTAATCATATCGTTATCTCACTCTTGGTAGTAGGGGGTGTAAACAAACCGAATTGAGTCGAATATTAATTAAGGCTAGAATTAAGTAAATTTGAGTTCGATTCGAATCTCGATTTTTTTAAAAAAATGGCTCGAGTTCGACTCGAAACCTTCGAACCTATTCGCGAGCTATCCGAATAATTGTTTGGATAGTGAGGTTCGATAATGAAAGTTCGAAAGCTCGAAACGTCCAAGAGCTTGAAATGTATATATTAAATATATAACTATATTATAATAATTAAAATATTAAGATTTGCGAGCAGCTTGTGAACTATCGAACAAAATAATTTTTTTTTTCAAATTCGACTAAAAAAAAAATTCGAATATGTTCGATTTATGCTCGAGTTCTATAAATTTTAATACAAATAAAATATTTATCGAGTCAAGTCGAAAAATTTGTTAACCGGCCTTATCGTTTTACAACCTATCTAAAAATGGTTTCTTTTGGCTTCCCTGGTATGGTATTCGAACTCAGTAATATTATATTTTTTAAGATGATAGAAAATAAGTTACCTTATCAAATTAAAAGCAATATAAAAATAAGCAAAAATTAAAATCATACATATTTTTAGTTGAATATTGTGGTAAAAAAACAATCAAAAGTTTGGTCAGTCAAAGACATATGGGAAAGTTGGTGAAAAATCCTCATTATAATTCAAGTCATTTTCTAATTTCATTATTAAAAAAAATTAACCAAGTGTTGATCATTTTAAAATTTTTCCCTATTTTGGGAATTATTCACATTCGTTGAACATTATGTTATTTTCAGATATTAGAATTAAACATAGATTACAAATATTTAATATTATATGGTCAGTAACACGAAAAAGTGCACGTAATACAGATATATAATAAAGTGGACATAAAATTTTGTTTCAAAACATTTATTGTAAATGTAGCAATAAATATTAACGTGGCACTAAAAAGTGGAAAGTGTAATAATAAACCATCATTCCCCGGCTATTTAAAATCGATCAATGGTAATAATATATCATCATATACTGCGATAGCATGCTGGGGTAGAGATCATTATGAACCAAATTCCTCTTGAACAATTAATTCATGTAAATCATTATTTAAATTCTCGATCGCAAATTATAACCAAGACCTTTAGTTTCGGGTCAAATCTCATTTACGTTGATAATAGTTAGGTTAAATAAAAAACGCTCTTACCTCAATTATATATATATATATATATATATATATATAAAATATTAATTACATTACTACATATATCTCTCTAAATAAATTAAATTTTAAAATACCATACCACCTTAATTCCGCAAAGCAAATTCACATTTATTAAATATAATTTCCAAGCTTAATTAACAAATATTTTTAATAAAATTATATCACTGCATTTTTTAAAAAAAATCACATTTTATTAAAAAAATTATACAGACTCGCATTGAAAATGTTGCATGATTATATCTCTGCGACTGCCTCTTTTGGCAATAACTTTTGGGGAATAGAATGATGGAATATTTAAGGTTTTGGTAAGAAAATGGATATTTACATGTAATTTGGACACCGATTAATTTGGATAGAAAGCGAAAATGACCGCGCCAGTAATAAAGTATGGTAAAAAAGTTTTTAAGGTGGAGACAAGGAATCAGGTGGAGGGCATAAAGGGAAATATAATAGAAAAGTTGGGCAAATTTTTAATAGGGGAATGGAATAGGAATATGGGAGGAGGGGACATATCGGGGGACAAGAAAGGCGGCAGATCAAATTATTTTGCCGGGTTATCAATCCTTTTTTGACTTTCATTAATTAAATTGACTCATAAACTTATATATATAATAATAATAATAATAAACTTAATTATTTCAAGTTAAGGTTCTTAAATGTTCTCTCAAAATATTTGTAAATTGCCCCTCTATTGTTTTATTAACATCATTTTTTTCTATCTATAAAAAAATTTATAAACACAATTCAACTATTTTTTTGGCATTATTTAATTAAAGTATATATTTGTATGTATTGTTTTCATAATGGCATACCGGCAAGCCGCCAAGGGCGAGATGCTATTGTAATCATACATCTTACAATTCACATGTAAAAATATGAACACATTATAATCATATCGACTGAATCAAACCAAGCAAGTGAATACTAAGTGATCGACACACGTTGCTTGGTGTATGGAATATGGATATGTGAAGTTCCAATGTGTATCAATTTATTGTGTTTCATGTTTGTTAAATATTTCACATCGGTTGGATAGATAACTTGGAAGTTGTATATATTGGCTTGGACAATCCTCCCCCCTTGAGCTAGCTTTTGGGGTTGAGTTAGGTCCAAGTTCCAATCTTAACATGGTATCAGAGCCCGGGTTTCACCGTTATGTGTTGGACTGCCTGTAATTAGGCAACCCGTTCTGCCCATAATTGGATCATTTGTAAACTTCACGCTCCAGAAGTTCGTTCCTGAGCGTGAGAGGGGTGTGTTAATTGTCTCACATCGGTAGGATAAATAACCTGAGAGTTGCATATATTGGATTGAACAATCCTCCTCCCTTAAGCTAGCTTTTGGGGTTGAGTTAGGTCCAAGTTCCAATTTTAACAATGTTGGTTAATTTGATGTTGGAAAAAACTTGTGTAAACGGTCTCACCACTCGTATTTTGTGAGACGAATATCTTATTTATATCATTCATGAAAAAAGTATTATTTTTTATGCTAAGAGTGTTATTTTTTATTTTGAATATCGATATGATTTATCTGTCTCATAAGAAACCTACTCTTTGATGTTTGGCGGAAGATTAAGGATGTCTTCATTCCTAAACCTACAAACTTACTTTTTTGTGGCATCTACTACATATCACTGCCAAATCAAAAATTAAAAAATCTCGCGCCTAAGACGGGCGATTTCACCTTTTAGAGCAAAATTTAAAAATCTCAACTTCTATAGAACTCTTCCAACCATCATAAACTCACAAAATAACTTTTTGTTGGACCTCACTAATTAATACATCATTCCACAAACAAAACAACATTTTTTAAAAAAACATAAGAAAAAAATAAAAAATAAAATAGTCAGACAGCCACTGCACGCGAGGTCGTGTCCACGCGCTCGTGTAAGTCTGGATATGAAACAAATAGATATCGGATCGAATAAGAGTATTCAATTAATTTGGTCCCTACAGGTATGTATATGTTAGGTTTTATTTCCTAATATATATGTGTGCAATATATTTAGACATTATATCAATATGCTTTTAGATTTAATAAACCCAAAACTATTGAAATAATAAATATATTTTTTAAGTCTAGTTTTGTAATAACACAACAATATATATTATTTAATAAATTTCATGTTGTTCCTTTTGTTCATGTTATAATGTCTGACGATGGAAAAAAATTCAAGAAAAACGTGTGGACTAATTAATTTGATCGAGATGGTTTTGCAATAAGAATTTTGATTTCAACTAACTTGTATAATATAAATATAATTGTCTCAAGAGTCGAACAAATTTAAAAAGTTAAACTTTAGGTATGGATAAAAATGTAAACAAATCAAGCCGCTAGCGAACTTAATTCGGTAAAAGGCTCGTTCGAGATTGTTCGTTAATTTTATCGAGTTGATCTCGAGCTCGACAATTTTATTGAGACGAGTTCAAGTTTAATGATATTCGACTTATAAAGCTTGCGAACTCGACTAGTTTGTTAAACTAGTTTATTGGGTCTTGAATTTAGCAACATACATTGTAATGCCCGAAAATTTAATCCTAGTAATCTGTAATTATTGATTTATAATTGGATATGATTACGAAAGGATTAATCGGGACACAAAATAAGATTTCATGTGAATGGTGCGATTTCGGACAGAAGTCGTGGCGCCCGAGCGGTAGATTTCGACCGCCCGAGCGCCAAACTCCGGAAAGATTCGGACAGAGAACGCCGCGCTCGAGCGGTAGAATCTTACCGCCCGAGCGCCAAGGGTGCATACGGAAAGCTTGGGCAGAGAATGCCGCGCTCGAGCGGTATTTTCTTACCGCCCGAGCGCCGACCGAAATGCATGAAAAGTAAACACGTTTCTTTAACCGACCGATTTGGTATATATATATTCATATATACGTTGTTCCTTCAGAAAGAAGGTAAGATCGAGAAAAGGGTCTGGGGATAGTTCTGGAAAATCCTTACGCCTTTTCTGAGAAATCCGTCCGTCTGATTTTGAATCCGACTTCAGTACTGAGTTCCTATCAACGTAGGCTACAACTGGACGTAAGTTTTGCTACGTTTTGACATGTTTTGAAATTAGACTATTGTCAGAATTGAATAGGATTCATATATGATGTTCTTGTCATGTTAGACATCATAGAATTGAAGTCAGATTAAAGAACAGATTGTTCCTGTAATTGTTATGATTTTTGGAATCGATTGGACTGAGAATTCATATCAGATATGTATGGTTATTGATGTTATGACTGGTATCGATATTGATTATGAGTTCTGATATTATATATGTGATGTTTGGACTGACGGGATTATCGAGACAGTGTTGTTATGCCGTCGAAACATCAGTTGACTGATATGGATCAGAGTCGGTCTTGATTTAGATTGTATTGGTATACCGTATGTCGATTGACATTGATCAGATTTTATTGTGATTTGAATATTGATCAGAACATGTATTGAATTGAATAGTTTATTGATATTATATCTGTTCGGTATTGTTATTACCAGATTGGGAATGAACCGAGATAGAGTCGGGACTTCTTCTTCTTCTTCTTCTTCTTCTTCTGAGCGAGAAGATAAAGGTATAAATTAATGTTGAGTTGGGATTGCACAACTCGAGTGAGGTTTGGCTCGAGTTTCCCTAAATCACATACTGTATGTTATTGCATAGATATTTGCAATGAATAACTGTTATGCTTGTTCTCTTGATTATAGATGACAGGTATTAGACGAGTTATCTTGTGACAGAAGTGCCTAATAGTGGTGGTATCGCCACGGGCACATTGCACGATGTCTCAAGATAGGATATTAGCGATAGAGCTACAGTCCATGACGGTTAGGTCAGGACACCGGATATTGGTTATATCGAGTAGGGAGTTGGAATTCGTCTATTACGGAATTCGATATAGGAATACCAGGATATTGGTTATATCGAGTAATAGGATTACTGTTCCATCCTTTACGGAATTCGATATAGGAACACCACATCTGGAAACCGGGATCCCTAGGCTAGGAATGAATCTAGTCTAAAATGTAGAGTCACTAGCCTGAGTGACAGCGAAATTGAATGGTATTGATTAATACTGATTATGTTCCTGATATTGGTACATGTTGAGAATAGAAATTATTCTTGATACTGATCATGTTCCAGATGTTGGTCCATGTTTAGAATATGAGTTATTCTTGATATTGATTATGTTCCTGAATAGGATACATGTTTAGCACTTGATTTAGTATTGGATGGATTCATGTTCTGATTTGATACATGTTAGAATTATCCGTTATATGCTTTTATATTGTTTATATGATTGCATGTATACATGATTTATACTGAGAATGTAATTCTCACCGGAGTTATCCGGCTGTTGTCTTGTCTGTATGTGTGCATGGCAACAGGTGGGATAGGAGCGGGGTCAAGACGAGAACGAGGCTGGATTAGATAGCATGGAGATCCGGGCTTCAGAAGCAACTTAGGATTCAGCACCGACATGTAGTTGAACCTAGCTGGATTATTGTAGATAACATCAGATTTGTATGTTCATGTTTAACATGTAATTTGATTTTAATTACATTACGTTTCCGCTTTGCTTTTTAAAAAAAAAAAAATTTAGACCCTGTTGATTATGAATGAGTAAATATTCCTAAAGGCGATTAAGAAATGGATTAGCGTCCGGGTCCCCACATACATTGTTTTAGTTGGTATCTCATATTAAAGTTTTAAATAAAGGGATAATATGTGAATACTATAAAAATAAGCTTGCTTGAAAATCAAGTTCGATCCAGTCTGGTTAAATATGATAAACAAACTATGAACGAACCGAGTCCGAGTTATTCGCGTGTTTTGTAATTTTCAAACGATCTGAGCTCGAACTTAATGATAAAAACTCGAATCGAACTCGAGCCCAAATATATCTTAAATAAGCTGATCTCAAGCCTGATAATATTCGACTCGATTTGTTTATATCTCTGTATATAGATTTAAGTTTCAACGGGGTGGATGGAAGTCAGACCAAGTTATTCCATCAACACCTCGCCACGAGTTTTTCTCTTGAAAAAATGATTGGTCTTCTTCATGGTTTAGTTTTTCACCTATTGATAAATTTTTTTACTGTGGTTGTTATATTTACTGTTAAACAAAATGTATATGGAGAAACCGAAATGTGCACTAAAACAAGCGATGTAGTAAGGTGAGCAAAACAGTAGGACAATGCTAAAGTAACGCAAATCGAGACCTGTATGTAATACAGTGTCCTTAAAACAGATTTGTCCCTTCCGGTGTGTGCTGCGAGGTCGAACGTGGACGTCTGTTTCCCAAGATACAACGGAAAATCAGTAGTACCGTAGCACAAGGCACCACCACGGCGAACTGAAGAAGTACCTGAACTTTATCACGAGACAGAGTAACGACAGAGGAGCAGCAGCCGGTGGTAGCAGCAGCCAAGATAGGGTAGCAGAGGAAAGCTTCGAAAATTCGAGAGTGCAGGTGAGTGTGTTGGATTATTCTGAAAGACTTGATGATGCCTCTGTTTTGTAGGCACTCCGGCTGTAACTGTTGGTCATCCGAAAGGCCAGCCCAGCTAGAGCACCAACCGTCACCCAGCTGGAGCACGGACAGTCACGCAAGCCATATGAAGAGTCAGGCAGCTGGAAGGTCATTCATAACTGAAATTTCGAAAAAAAAAATTTCTTTGATCGGTCCGACATTCGACGCACCCAGGTCGCGCTCGTACGCTACGTTTGCACACAAGTCAAGCTTTTTTCCACTGCAAATCGGGCCCATGATTTACAGCCCATGCGCCAGCGGACGCGAGAGAAAGCCTCTTGACCAATCTTACTTTCACCTCTACAAAGTGTAAATCAATATACGTAAGTCCAACATTTACATCTTAGGGTAAAAGTGATGTGTAATGATAGAGAAGTAGACAAGGTTGGTCGCACGGGAATGATCCGTTGCTCCTGCACGCTTTGCTCTCTGTGAATCGTACTCTCAAGTCGACATACGTCATCACACTATAGCTTAACTCATGTGGCGATACACGTGTGTATATATAATTAATTTTGTTTTTCTTTTAATATTGACTCCGAAAAATAATCTTCCCGTGGACAAGAAAAGAGGAAATATTCAATTATTGTTGTTTTTTTTATAGAAATTTTCAGATCATTTTATAAGTATATTTATTTTTGCAAAAGTATCCCCTCTTTCCGAGTACAACATACTTTTTTCTAAAAAAAAACATTTATTAAGAATTTATATAGATTGAATATCTGACATATTTATCCGATCTAACCTAGTATACTTAAGCCGACTCAAGCTAGACATAAATAAATAATTAAAAATTGTCTCGTATATATATATATATATATATATATATATATATATATATATATATATATATATATAATTACGTTAATCGCACAATTTCCATAATAATTAAGTGGGATTTGGTATCAGATACCGCGGTGTCTGTACCACGTCTAGGGGACCCCGTGCCGGTGCCCTTCCGCCACAGCTGGTCACCCCACCTTCGAGTCAAAACACATTTAACCATGGTTAGACTCTGCTTGGGTAAAATAAATAAATAAATTATTATCAACCATGGTCACAACCAGCGTTTCGAGACTGGCCGGCACAGATTTCAAGGACAAAGGTCAGCCTACCGTAGAATGACACGAACGATGTGGTGTAAATATTTTTTCCATGTAAGTATAAAATATGATATAAGACATTGAAGTCATATGATCTATTAAACTTCGAGAATATCATATGAATATTTTCCTAGTAGTAAATAATGTAAACCTTAATTATATTTTATTTATCATTAAGGAATTTCTCCGCAAATGAATTATATATGCGTGTGTGTGTTTTAACTAAAATGCCCGATGGTCTGGACTGCTAGTGGACTGGATCACCAGTTGTCACAAGAGGCCCGTATACGTCGAGGGTTTGGGCCATATTTATGTTTCTTTGGATATTAATGTGTGTTTTTTTAAATAAAAAAAATATTTATTTCTTTCGAATGGATTAATTACACTTATATATATATATATAGGGATGTAATCGAGCCGAGCCGAGTCGAACTCTTGAATGTTTGAGCTTGGTTCGTTTATAATCGAGCCGAGCTCAAACTTTATTTAACGAACATATGCATGGCTCACGAGCTTATTCAAACCTTTATCGAGCCTAAACAAACTTAATAAATATGAATTATACATTTAAATTTTTATTAAATTATTTAAAAAGTGAATTATATATTTAAAGAAAAATATATTATTCTTATTAAAATTTGTAAATTTATTATAATAAATAAATTTAATAGATTTTTCTATATATTTCATGAATAATATGCAAAATCAATAAATCAAATATTAAAATTACTATTTTTTCATGTAAAAGATTACTCATGAACTTATCAACGAACATGTTCACGAGCTAACGAGCCGAATACTATAAAGCTTGAGTTTGGTTTTTTTAGCTTAACGAGCCTCATTAAACGAGTTCAAACGAGCTTTTATCGAATCGAGCTTCGAATAGCTCACAAACGGTTTGGTTCGTTTACATCCCTATATATATATATATATATATATATATATATATATATATATTTATAAAAGTGGGGTTTTGATATGTTACTCACCAATTGTATTCATCCGTGCATCCGTCGATGAAATGTCACTCACATAGTGAATATACAATTTTTTTATTTCGATGAGACTCAACCTCCGTCACCCCACGTCATAAGTTAAAGTTTAGAACGGTTAGAGTTTTTGAATGGATTGACTTACAAACATTTGAATGGTTATCAACAATTTGTAGAATGCATATTCGGTCTTGTGGTTTGGTTGATTATATTGGTCGATTATATATTACTGTGGTTGTTTATATCAGTCATAACAGACATTTTCTTAAAAAAATTAGTTGATCAATAAGTAGGCATCGATTTGAGAAAATCAATCTCTAACTTAGAGAGAAATAAATATAATGAAACGATAACTATGAGATGTATACATTTTGCTATAAATCATAAATATTTAGTATTATGTCAAGACTTTAAAGTTATATAATTGTAATATTCAAAATAGTATTTTCCTCCATAAGGGGTCAAATTTCTTCATGAATTGATTTTGCCTCTTTAAATCTAAATGTGGACCTCACCTTGGATTGTCTATTTCACAAAGAAATTCGAAATTTATTGATCGCACAACACTTTCCACCCTAGCTGAACACTGTGATAACTTATCGTCTATAGGAACCATGAAAAGGATAGGTGCACATCGTAAGATACACTCAAGATCCAAATTAAAAACTGGCTCCAAAACTTAGAAAATTACAGGATGATGGTCTTTGTTGTGTGTATTATTTGTTCTACGATATTAAGATGTATTTTGATCTCTTTAACGTAATTGTTTAGAACTTGATTCGGAGAGGGAAAATGATTCGAATGCTCGACGTGGAATGAGACAGGATTAAGAGAGGGATAGCTGCCTTTGGCAGCTCAAAATTTTCTAAAGAAAATCTTGAATGTATTCCACTCAAAAGAAAGTTGCGAATCCTTTTTCCACGGTAGTCGTACCTTTATTGAAGAAAAAGCCGAGTTTTGTTGAAGATAATTAAAGTTTGTGGACCATTATTGACGCACTAGTGTGGACGTTTCAAACTTGGATTCCTATCTACAAAATTTCTAAGGTGAGATTGTATTTGTTTGCCACAAATGAAACCGTACCCGTACCCCCCGGTATGCACTTCACTGTCGAACATGTTGTTACCTCTTCTCTGCGTTTCTGAAATTTGGCTCTTGAATCACGAACAACAGCAGCAAAAGATCAAGTCGAGGCAAGGAAGATCCTTTCTCCGCAAGACGAAATTGCCCGTATCAAAGTGCTATACGTCCCCAAGATACAACGACTTCAAGTCAAAACTTTGCAGCACTACAAAGCCTTGATATCAGCGAACAAAAATATGCAATTGCTTTCTAAGTGTTTTTCGAAATTTTTGTGCAGCAATATGACAAGAGGAGAGACCACAAAAATTCAGCAACCTTACAAAATGAATGGAGGGAGACAAGGGGTACATTGGTTGGGGCAACAGCAGTAGGGCGCGCGCGCCCAGTTCTGGCCCGATGCTCGAATTCCAGTGACATGCGCGTGGGATGTGGCGCCCCCGTGCGCCCAGTTCTGTCCGAGTGCGTGCACCATGCACACTCTTGTGCATCTTTGTTGAGTTAAAATTTAGTTTCCAAATAAATCTGGTCTAAAAAGATTAACTTTGGTCAAAGACCGCACCGCATCGCACCGGCCCGAGACGAGCGCGCGTGTTTCACCGAGACACAGCCTATGAGCGTCTTCCCCTTTCTAAAAACTTCTGGTACCCCTTGGGGCCCAAACAAGGGTTTGGGCCATCCCACTTCCCCATCTTGAGACATCCCACTTCCCTATACAACTCAACACTTCTTCATTATTCATTTATCCAACAGAACACATTTCCGTTTTAGGCTGTTTCTTCCATTGTTTTACTCAAGTTTATATCCTCGTCCCCACATCTCGTTCGAACCAAATGATTCCTGAGATATTAAATGTAAAACTGTGCGAATTTCAAATTCTTTGTATTTTTGTACTCGGAATTTTGTACTTCAAATAATTTTTTATGTTGCTAATTAAATCAGGTCTATGTAACATACCTTTTGTTCAAATCAAAAATCAAATATCTCAAAATAATTAATAGTGAAAATCTGATTTTTTTTTTAGCAAGTGAAGAGCGCTGTTATTAATAGCAAAAAAGAATAATTTATAAGTTTTATAAGATAATCATGTTCATTTCGGTTTATTTCATCTTACCCATATAGGCATTGCCCCATGATAGGATGGATAGCCAAGATTTGCTCATGCATATATAGAACATACTTTTTGTTTTGGAAATTGTATGTGTGGTAAGATTTTACCCGTTGAAAAAAAATTAAGATAATGTCAACATAGATAAGATCTCATCTACCGTTGATTTCGTAGTGCATATTTCCTATTTACAAGTCTAATTGCATGTTATTATTGGTTAAAAAACCATTGTTCTAAAAATGGTGGTAGACTAGAAAAAAAGCTAGACCGCTAGCGTAGGCGGCAAGGTTGCCTAGATCATTCTAGGCGGCTCTAGGTTGTTTAGATTTTGTTTTCTGTTTTTGTTATTTTAAATTTTTTGGTGTTTTAATTTAAATTTAAAATTCATTTTATTAAAATAAAAGTTAATTTTTTTATAGAACATAAATTAAAGTTCAATAAAAGATGTGATTTGTTGGCTTGTCTTAACACAATTTCATTTTCTTCTATGATCTAGAGTGAGAAAATGAAGATTATTTTTTGGGAAGTTTTTAAAAGAAAAAAGTATAGGTTTAAACAATTATTTAATATTCTAAAAAAATTTAAAAAAATCTTCTTATTTTTTTATTAGCAGTTTCTCCACCTATATTTAATATAAAAATAAAATAAAAATAACTTAATATATTAAGTTATTAAATATTATAAAATTAATTTTGAAAACCGTCTGATTGCTACCTCGACGACTAGGTAATCAGAGGTTGGTAGACATCGCCTACTATTTTTTAGAACATTGTTAAAAAACACATGTCATATATACAACTGAGCGAAAAATCAACTAATATTTATAAATATACTTGGACTGAATATCGAGTTATTATTTCAATGTCCGTCGTTTATTTATCGTAGTAAAGTAAATATATCTGTATCGAGAAATAAAATAATTATAAAATGACAAAAAAATTTTTTTTAATAAAAACATATAATATGTTTATTATGAGACAATATCACATATTTATCGACTAGATACATATTCAGCATGAAAAATAAATTTTTGATATAAAAATAATATTTTTTATTAATTGAATTGAAAGAATTACACATGAAGTTTTGTGAAAGACATAGCTCCACCAAAACTTATAATATGTATCATACACCGTTAAAATATTTGAAGTTATTTCCATTTGAATTGCTCGTGTATATATGTGGATCCTTAAAAAAAAAAAGATATTTCGATTTTTTCCTTTAGAAACTTGGAAGGTCGTGATACGCGTATTTACCTTCCCTAGCAACAATATTTCCATGAAATTTAATTTAATCTCAGCTGGAATTCGACTACAACTGAAATTATAATTTTAGTTATGTATATATATCATTTATTCATGTATATTTATTTATAAAGAAAGATGATGCTTGATAGCACCAAAGCAAATGTGGGGCACAATATACTTTCCGTACCCTGGCCCCGAAATCGTGTACTCTCTATATGTGTTGTCTCGAATTGCACTTCTCCTCCCTTGAGTTGTGTTTGGATCTAAAACTTCATCAGTTCACTAATTTATTCACATATTTTTTTGGGTGTTTTTTTAAGTAAAAATCGACTTTTGAAACTTATGTAACGGTATTTCAAATAAATTTGTGGCAAAGTTTTCTTCTCTTTCTCTATGATTGTCAGCTTTTTGAAATTTTTTATATTAATTTTTACATCTATTTAATTGTAGTATGACTATTTTAGCAAATGAAGATTACTTTTTGGGAAGTTTTTAAAAGAAAAAAGGTACAGGTTTATATTTTTCAATAAATTTGAATATGAAAACAATTAAATTTATTTACTAGGATCAGTCGGCCCGCACTATTTAAGATGGGGAAAAATATCTACTCGTCTCCCTTGGCGGAATTTTATGAATAACAAGCCATAAATAATCCACCAATTCTCTAAAAAAATAATTAAATAAAATTCCAACCTTTACATCTTCCCTGCCAATTAAGCACACGCTTTTGTTCTTTCCAATAACACAAGTATATTTTGTGCGGCTGCACTCTCTTTGATGAGGGAAGTGGGAACAAGAAATACAAGCGAGACACAGTTCGATGGAACATGGTGGTGCCCCGGTTTCTCACGGGTCGGATTCGCGGCCTTCGCTGGGATTCCCACTCGGCACAGCCCTTCTTCTTCTGGTCATTTTCACCCTCAGCGGAATGTTCTTCTGCTGCTACCACTGGGACAAGCTCCGTCGCACTCTCTCCCCACACCTGCCGGATCTTGAATCCGACGGTGATCTTGGACCGTCCAAGCCTAAGTCCCCTCATGATGTAAGTCTATATAGTCTAGATAAAACTTATTTTCTTTTTGAACTCGATAGCTCGGTGTGAAAAATTATTCTATTTTTACATTAAAGATTTATGTTATATGGAATACGTAATAATATTTTAGGACATATGTTAAATCTCATAATATATTGAACGCATTTCCATACCATAACTTTAGTTGTCCAGGAGCACATGCGCTAGACAGACATGGCTGGTCGACCTCTTTCGTCCAATTTTTTTTTTCTAATAATTCATATGTTTTCATAAAAAATATAATTCAGAAATCGAAGCAGCAAGGGAATCAAAGCATGTCAGTCATAATGCCCGGCGATAACGTTCCCAAGTTCATAGCAATGCCATGCCCATGTGAGCCGCGGCGGCGGGAAGAAACCGCCGTGGAGTTGAAGAAGCCGCGGCCGAAAGCGCCGCCACGGATCGCCGTGCCTCTGTATTGATTTCTTGATGACAAGGATGAAAACATTGATATAATCTGTCTTTGATCAAATATCAGACTTGGATGGTTGGATGGGTCCGATGACTTTCTCAGGAGCAAAAATTTTTACGTACACATTCAGATGCCTAAATTTTACTTGTTCGCGTAATTTTTTTTTAAACAAAACCTATTTTAGGTGTACTAATATCAATGTACGTATTTTAGATTGTCTGATTGATTTTTATTTGATATTTTTAGTTTTCTCACTCTTGATTTATAATTTAGTTTGATTACTTTTTGTTTAAAAGTTTGAGTAAATTTAATTTAAGTTTTTTTAATTAAGATATGAAATTATGCCTCAAAAAAGATGGAAAAATCAGGTTAATTTAATAATTTTCTAAAAAATTATTATGGATAAAATTACTCATAACATTAAAATAGATTAAAAAATTATTATGGATAAAATTGCTCATAACATTAAAATAGATAGAGTAATTTTTTCCTAATTTAGGTTCATATCATGACATGGTTGCGTCTTAGTTCTTTGGATACGTGTACATGTTTGATTCATCCGAGGGTCAGAGTCCCCCAATGACAATGACATGATAATTTTTTGAAATTATATTAGAAATCGTACTAAGTTTTATGCACGAAATCTGTGTGATAAATTATTGATAGAGATAATCAAATTCATTATCAATCAAACACTCCTGAGAGATTTTAATATTCACATTTTGTGAAAATATGGTTGACATAAAACCAAAAATTTATAATCGTATATATTTATAGAGTCGGTTTCATGTGAGACGGATCAATCCTACTCATATTCACAATAAAAAGTAATATTTTTTAATGAGTGACCTAAATAAGAGATCTGTCTTATAAATACGACCCGTGAGACCGTCTCACACAAGTTTTTGTCATATTTATACAGCGGTATAAAGTAGAGATGGATCATGAAAGGTTCCAAGTTATGAAAAAATATTTTTACGACACCGTAAAATTGAGGTTTGACGCATAAGTTAATTATTTGATTTTGAAATTTTATATGAATGTAAAACAATGAAAATATATATAATGTTAATATTCGTAAACAGAAAAAGGAATCCGGTTTAAGAGTGAATCTCATGTGAGACCGTCTCACGGATCATAATCCGTGAGACGGATCAACCCTACCCATATTCACAATAAAAAGTAATACTTTTAGCATAAAAAGTAATATTTTTTTATGGATGACCCAAATAAGAGATCCGTCTCACAAATACGATCCGTGAGACCGTCTCACACAAGTTTTTGCCTAAATTTAAATGTTCGAAGGGATAGAGTTTTTTTACTTCTATGCATTTTGCATTTATTTATCACCAGATATTATGTTATTATTCTTAATTTTAATTTTCTCAAATAAAATGAATAAAAATAAAAATAATTGATATCATCTTTTTTGTTTTGGATCTTTTCTCGAAACAACTTTAGTCTCCACTAGTCAAACTAGCTATCATGAAATATCACAACAAACGTAGTCCTTGAAAACTTTATTTCCTTTCATGTCCTGACCTAACTTCATTGCGTAATATGTTTTAAATTTTGTTCACTATTATATATATATATATATATACATATATATGTCCCTAATAGTACAAATCCTTTGTACTCTAGCTCTAATCATATCTTGCTTTTCTTCCAAGTACAAGTCTCTCTGATTTTCCAAGATCGGGACCATACCAAAAATTAATGGCCATTATAAATCTATTTTTATATTTTTTTAATAAATTATATAAAATTAAATTCAATCCCGCTTGCACATGAAAACTAATAATTTGAAAGATAAGCTTTAACATGAAAGCATATTTTAATTTTTTTTGAATTATTCAATAAAAAAATGAGAATTAAATTAGAGATATGGATTTTTTGTCTATTAACTCGTTCATCAGGTTCTCAAATTTTAGTTTGATACATTAAATTTTTAATTATTTTAGTTCAATGACTGAAATGAAATATGACAATTCAAAATTTTTTATTTTACATCATAAATTAGATCAAAATAAATAAAATTAAAAGTCGATATATCAAAAACAAATTTTGAAAATTTAATAAACCGACAGCAAAAGATTGAACAAATTAATAACGAAAAAAAACTATTTTCTCTTTAAATTATTATTTATTGTTTAAGCAGACAAATGGCCTAGCATAATTATGGAAAATATGCCTTTTTCGTTTTAAATTTATGATGGATCAAATCATATTAAAATTTCAAGTTGAACAATTGGCAAGTGGCTTACACAATGATTTTATTTAGCCCACACTTCATTTTGGAAACAAATAATATAAATAAAATGACAAGTTTTGTCTTTGAATCTATTTGGTTTTCTTAAAACAAAACAATTCTCCCATTTTGTCCTTCATACTTTAAATGTTTTAATTATGATGGTGAAGAAAATAGGATGACATGCCACGATTAAACAGGCTAACCACTTGCTCGATATCACATCGAATAAAGTGTGTGTGTGTATATATATATATATATATATGTACGAAAAAAATTAATAAATAAACATGTCTATAACTATATATTAAGATTTAAGACCGAGTAAATAAATAAATCTGTGGGCTTCCAAGCGTACGGACGATAACCAAAGGATATTCCTCCAAATTTCATTTGGGTCATATACTTTAACAAACATTTTTTGTTGAAAATAAAAATTTCAAGAAGGGCCCCTTGTGCTGTAAAAAATCACGTGGGATTGGGACCAGCGTGGATTATATCAAGATTTATCAGTGTCTGAATCAATACGATTTTAGTTCCTTCGTCCTTGAGTGTCGTTTAACCAAAATTTGGCATTAGTGCTATATTTCGGGCGTTTCTCCTCCCCATAGAAACATTTATTGGTTCATAACAATTCATGAGAATTGAACACATGATGTTGGTTCTAACATCAATCAATCGTAGAATCGAATAATTATCTATTTTTCAATATTTTTATCGAATGATAACGATGTAGCTTAAATATCTTGAACTATATAACAATCCAAGCGTTTGGTTTAGGCTTTCGATCACTTTCACATCAATGAGAATTTTTGTCAATTTTAGCTACGATGAATTAAATAATTGTATCACTAAAATCAACCAGGGTTATCCAATTCAATTTATCGCGGAAAATAAAAACTTTATTATATTTCTAAAAATTCAGACATTAAGGATAATATTACTAGTACAATTTGATGTACGGGAACTTTGAAAACGATCACAAATTGTATCAAGCACTCGTTTACTATGACTACAAGGTGGTCATGGTTGAAGGAATATTCAGATTTTTTTTTTCACAAATAGAATTTAAACCCTCGTGTCATAACTTCAGAACTTCTTATATATAAATTTTTTTTATCATAAAAAATATATTATGAAACCAAATATGGAATAATTACACTGAAAATTAGAGTAGACGAAGGTCTGCCTCGTCTTACCAGACCAGACATAGATACAACATCCCGATCAGGATTGTGGATTGTCCGATTCTTTGATCTACGCACGATGATATATCTACATAAATTAAAGATAAGTCCCTGTATTAAATTAATGATAATTTAAAACTACATGTTTTAAAACTCAGGGGAAAAAAAATTTGTGCAAATATCCTCATCTATTTTTACATTTCTTGCTCAATTTAATGTATAATAGGAAGTCACAATTTGTACGTTTTTTCTCCCAGACGTAAGCTCTGGTCGGATTAGGCAGACATTGCCAAGTGGCCAGCTACTGCCATTTTATAGCCATTTACTGAATGACACGAAAGAAGAAAAATTAGGTTATTTTTCACAAGTGAAAAAGACTTAGTTTGAATAATAATGTGGGAAGCCTCAAATCAAAACGATCGATGAAAAATGAGTAATCCCTCAAAAATTTGAGTGTGTTTATTTTGGAACGTAGCTACTGGACATTTTCGTCAAAAAGTTAGGTGCCCATTATTAAACAAATACAGTGATTCTATTATTCGAATTCATTGAATTTTTAACTCACGTTTCGATTATTTTTTTTAAAATTATCGATTTTCAAAAAAAAAAAAAACTATCCAAATAATTGCATCACTTAAAATCACTGATGTGATAGTGACCTAAGTTCTAATATCAATAATATGATAAAACATTTACCGTTTTACCTAAAAGTATAACTGGTGTTAACAGTGTGTAACTCGAATATTTTAAATTACACAAAAGCTCAAACACCGTATTTCAATTGCTCTCCCAACATACATAATTAAATTTACATTATAAATTATATTTAGTAAATGGTGCACTATATTTCTCCCACAAAATATATATCGAAAGAAATTAAATTTAGCAATTACTCAATAGTGGGCCTTGATAACCTGTCAGACAAATTCAAGAAGAGGCTTCTCGTAGGACATTGTGCCTAAGAAAGGCCCGTTCAAAAGTAGATTATGAAATCATATTGGACCAATACAGGTTTCTTTGTGATGCTCAACCCTGGGCCAGTTTTTCTTTTAGGCCCAACCCCAAAACAAGAATGTAAACTCGTTACAACTTGTGTGTGCACGTATACATTTTGACACTTAAATGACAATTAATGAATATTTAATTAATTTCTCAATGGCCCTTCATATTCATTAATGGATAAAAAAATTCCAAATTTATTTTATTTTAAGTGACTTTATTGTTTGTATTTTTAATTTTATCGATGAGTCATCATTGAAAAATAAAATTATTTTTTAAATAATTGCTCTAAAAATTTATTTTATCAATCCGTGAGTTTTACAGATTAATTAGCTCGTACTCAATTTTATTCATAAAAAAATATTATTTTTAATGTTAAAATATTATATTTCACTTAAGTTGAATTAATTTTAATGTTAAAATATTTTTGAGCTTAAATTGAATGGCTTAGAAGCTCATCTCTAACATGTAAAGGAGAAGGAAGACCTCTATGAGTATAGGTCTTTTGTTACACGATCTCACGAATCTTTATTTGTAAGACGGGTCAACCCTACTGATATTCACAATAAAAAATAATATTTTAGTATGAAAAGTAATAATTTTTCATGGATGACCCAAACAAGAGACCTGTCTCACAAAATACGACCCGTGAGACCGCCTCACATAAATTTTTGCCTTTTTTTTTTGCGATTCTTGTTTTTCACATGATCAGATTTCAATCTCAGTATGCTATATTTGTTTCGTTTTATAGTTTTAATTCTTCTTTCAACTTATCGTATATGTAAAATTGAAGTATGTGATGTCACATCAATACTTTAATGGGAAAAAAAGATTAAAATTATAGGAAATGAAAAATACAAAATTAAGATTTAAATCTGACAACATATTAAACCAAAAAATAAAAATATAAAATTAAAATTGTCATTTTCTTTTTAAAGTCAATGAACGAAAAATTTGGTCATGTAGGAAGCTAGTTTTAGCTGATTGAATTTTATACCCAAAGATTAATTTGTATCAAACCATAATAAATGAACAAATCCAAAGTTTTCAAAGGAGAAAAATGGGGAAGTTGACAAGCCATAAGTTAACAGAAGTCATATAAATTGCATTATTTGGCGATTTGACATTAAAATGGCAAAATAAAGAAGTATATTAAAAATTAAATAAAAGATTTAAAATCGTGAGTCCTCGGACAACATTAGACACTTATTTCGAATATATTTTTCATCCACGAGTTTCATTTGTAATTTAAATAATCAAATTGTGAAATTTTACTGCATAAATTTAGAGTAAAAAACATTTTCCGTGCATGAACTTTTGGTTAAATAGCGAATTGATACCTGAACTTTTATTAATGGCTCGGTTGATATTATGTGTTAAATTAGGGTCAATTTTTGATAAAATTTAAACTAAAATACATATTTGAGTTGATCTCATGTGAGACCGTCTCACGGATCTTAATATGTGAGATGAATCAACCCTACCCATATTCACAATAAAAAGTAATACTCTTAGCATAAAAAGTAATATTTTTTCATTTATGACCCAAATAAGAGATCCGTCTCACAGATACGACTCGTGAGACCGTCTCACACAAATTTTTGCCTACATTATTTTACCCTTACCAAAATTTTTGTTTAAATTTTTAAATCAATTTTCAAGTCAACTATGCGTTTTTCTTAAAATGTTCATTAATTAAAAATGAAATTTAAATGTAAAAATTATTAGTTTTTTAAACCATAAATATTATTTATTTGAATATAAAAATATGAGAAATTTAAAAATATATGTGCAGTTAATTTAAAGAACTAAAATCGATAATTATAGAAAATAAAGTAATATTTTTTAAAAAATAAATAAATTTTCAATTCAAAATTTACGTAATAAAATGTGTCCTAAAAAAAATTAAATAAATTTTCAATTCAATACGTAATAAAATGGGAGCCTCCTCCTTCGTCTTTTTTTTTTTTTGTTTTTTGTTATTTTTTTTTTCGTTTACTTTGAATTTGGTACACAAAATGTTTGGGTGTATGGAACCAACCTGATTCGAAACAAAAGTCCTTTTCCCGAGCAGAAGTCTTAGCAGTGTTTCTAGAATAATCAGCGCGTAATTGGAAACACGAATTTTCAATTGTTTTTCTTCGCTAAAAAGGAACTGGATTAAATTTTAAAAAATATTTATTGAGGTACGATAATTATTTTTATATAAAAAGTGCGATCAAAGTTTAAATTATTGTTATCATCCACTATAATTTTTGAAAAAAAATACAAACATCAATTTCTCTAATATTTATTAAAATTATTTGTGACATGATCAACATTCATATCCACTCCTTCATAGAACCCCACCTCTCCACCATATATATGTATGCAAGTGTCTTTACCAGTAATTCTTAAAATACGCCCCTCTCCTTTTCTCTTGGAGTGATTGGGTTTTCTTCATTATTATAATTGTTAAGCTTCTTTATTTTATTTGATTTGCAGTCTCTTGTTTTTTTTTTTTTTATATTCAAAGTAATCGAGTAAAAAAATAAATATATATTTTAATTTTTTTAATTAATGGAAAACATATTGGGTTTGCTTAGAATCAGAGTGATAAGAGGCACAAATCTAGCTAAAAGAGATGTCAGAAGCAGCGATCCTTACGTGATCATTATATTGGGCAAGCAGGTTTGTGATCTTTCGAATTTATGGAGTTTTTGTGTGAAGAAATTTGGCTTTTGTCATTTTGTTTCAAGTTTCTTGATTGAATCTCTTAAAACACTTTCTGGAAACAGAGCATGACTACTTTTTTAAAATTATTATTATTATTTTTTCAGTTTTTGTTTGTAAATTTTGAAAATTTTGTGAAGTGGCAAACTAAATGATGCTAGTGTAACGGGATTTTTTGGTTGATTTAATATTAATATATTTATATTTAGGGGTCATTTCGATGATCCGGCCAGAATCAAAGTTGTTTTTTTTTTTATGATCATATTTGGGATTTCTAAGGAGGCCAACTTATTTCATGTACTTTGAAGGGAATAACGTAGTCGAAGTCTAATCGAACTGACTTGGATCGCGAAGTTTTCGAGTTGGTTGAGAAAATATTTGATTCATATTTGAATTTATCGAACTCGAGCCAAACTCGAATGTTTGATTCTTTTTCGAGTAAAAATCGAGCTCAAATTATATTGTTCGATAGTTCGCGAGTCGAATATATAAAATATATATATACATCAAATAAATAGATTGAATTCTAATTAACTCAATAAAATCTAACTAATATTGGATCAGAAAGTCAAGACTCGTGCAGTTAAAAGGAATGCCAATCCAGAATGGAACGAAGAACTGACACTGTCGATTGCTGATATTCCAAATATCCCAATCATATTGGTAAATTTGTTTTCTTATATTAATTTTTGAATCTTTTTCCCTGGAATCCAATCCTTGAATTGTGCAATTATATTTCATTTTGTTGCAGCGAGTTTATGATAGACATAAGGTCACCCGGGACGGCGAAATAGGGGACGCAGAATTCGACATCAGGCCGTTTCTTGAATTGACTGCAATGCATCTAGATAATGTTATAGATGGAACCGTAATCACGACCATGAAGCCCAACAGAGAGAACTGCCTAGCTGAAGAGAGCTGTATTTCGTGGGAAAATGGACAAGTAGTTCAACACATGTTTCTGAGACTTAGAAACGTCGAGTGCGGCGAAGTCGAGCTCAAGCTACACTGGATCGACGGTTCTAGTTCTAGAAACACCGTGTAGTTACGTCGTGATCTGGAGAGTTGAGATTTGCGTGGTCTGGGATCAAGTTGGTGTTGTATGGGAAGCTTTTAGTTCTTGCTAAATGGTTTGTATATATGCAGCTTGAGATTGGTAATAAGCTGTGTGAGAATCTTGTTTGTGTATTCAAATGGACTCGACTCGACTTATTTTAGGCCTCTAATTATGTATAAAATTTCAAATTTCCGATTTTTAAGGTTTAATACTTACATTTTTGCATGCTAAAACGGCAAACATGGATAGCCAAACATGGATTTACTCATCCCGAGCCACAAGGATTACCATATGCTCCTCCTTGGAACTTATACATTAAAAGCTAACCGAGGGTAGACAACCTCTCAACACTCTCAATCTCCTTACAAGGAAAAAAAAATTCTCCAAATTACAAATTAAATTCTCTGGTAAAAATCACCAAAAATGGGTGATGATCCACAGGACGTAGCCGACCGGGAGCGTATTTTCAAGCGTTTCGATGAGAATGGTGATGGAAAAATCTCGGCTGCGGAGTTGGGAGAGGCCCTCAAGACATTAGGCTCGGCTACAGCCGAGGAAGTTAAGCGTATGATGGACGAAATCGACACCGACGGAGATGGGTTTATTTCGTTCGAGGAGTTTACTGAATTTGCTAGAGCTAATAGGGGCCTAGTAAAGGACGTTGCCAAGATTTTCTAATCTTATATTTGAAGTTTGGATGATTTTTTTTTTTGTATTTTTTAATTAATTGTTCGTGGGATTGAGAGTTATAATCATGCATGGTCTATTAATGTTTTGTTGTATGTTTGAGGCACCTAAATGGAAGGGGCGTTGTGTTTTCAGGTGTCATGTATTTTATTTGCATCATTAAGAAATGTTTAGTACCATATGTTGTAATGGAGAAGGGTTAATTGCAATTTTATGAAATCTCGGGCTTGCCAGAAACCTTTCATGAAAAAATATCTATTTAACTCTAGGCAAAAACTTGTGTGAGACGGTCTCACGGGTCGTATTTTGTGAGACAGATATCTTATTTAGGTTATCCATGAAAAAATATTACTTTTTATGCTTATAAGAGTATTATTTTTATTGTTAATATCGGTAAGATTGACCCATCTCACAGATAATGATTCGTAAAACCGCCTGACAAGAGATCTATTCTTAACTCTATGTGTTTTCAAATATTGAGCAATTAATATACTCGTATTTTCAAGTCTTGAGTACATATACTCTTCTCCGTATGTGTTTCAAAGGTATGCGTCTTCAAGGTTTAAAATACTTAAGGAGTTATTAAACAATTGAAAATTTCAACAATCTCATAAATTGTATGTATTAATTAACTCAATGAGGAAATATATATATATATATATTTTCTCATGCACCATAAGATGCATTAAAATATACGCATACACAAATTATTCGAGACACCCACATTATATTATATCACACGAAAATTATATCTTTCAACATAGTATAATATAAGTTAAATCCATTTAGAAATTTTATTGAAGCTGCTTGTGCCATTGTAATTATGCAAAATTACAATTTTTTTTTTTTTTCTGATTTTGGTCCATTATATAGTCGATTTTAGACCAATTTTGGTCATTTATATGATGTGATATTCAATATGAAAAATGATTAAAATTATCAACAACTGAAATATACATGACTAATACTCGGGGAGTTGTCATTTAATCGAACCAGATTCTTGAATTAATTCGATCGATTCCATCAAACACTACCGAATACTTTCCACGTTACGATGGACTGTATATATATATATATATATATATATATATATATATATATATATATATATATATATATATATATATATAATAAAATAAAATTGGAAAACAGAAGCATGACCCATGCTTATTTAATTATCTCATTAATTTTCAATTTTAACCCACCCTCTAGGTCAACCCACACAAAAATTACAGCCAAATTGATCCATTATTCTTCATTAACAAATAATATTCATTGAATTACAGATCAAATAATTACAACCCTTTGACAAAATACAAGCCCCGCATGTGCTTATAATGACACTCATGAATATTCAAATTAATGGTCAGAGATAAGTCGCCACTTTTTGATAATAATATAATAATAATAATCCAGTTAACCCACTTAATTATGAACTAATCTTGGATTAAGGACCACTTTGAAAGCTGTATATATTCCATTATTTAGCTGTTAATCATTAATGAACAAAACTTATTCAAGCTTCACTTACATCGTAGTGTGACCGAGCACGAATCTTAATCTGGATCCCGAAATATGGGATGCGTTTGTTCCTTATAAATTACGAGAGACCCATATGCTAGAGGCGAATTTCATCCGGTGGAAGATAACTTACGATTTGATATAGTCACTTTTAATTTAATTGTTGTATAGGAAAATCGTGAAAATATGTAACTAATTTAATTAACCTTGGTAAAAAAATGTCAAATAAAATTTTATGGGTTTTGTATCATAAATTTAAATTGCATCTTTGTCATTAATATTTCTGCGATACAATGGAAATTAATAATGTAAAATACAGTCTCCAGGAGACATGGGAAATGCTCTAATTCCAAAGCCAGCTTTGATTTTCCAAGTGCAAAGGCCTATTTAATTGCTTGTCAAACATGTGGCTTAAGATTATTTCTTCATCGAATTCATAATAACAACTAACTATAGTTGTACCTCATTAATGAGCACCTCAACTAGTTGAAATTTTGTTTCAGGAAATGTTAATTAATTAATCCTCGTAACGTCGAGTATATATTATGAGTGGTGTATAAAGCACAAATAATTTTTTAAAAAAAATAATAATAACATTTTCGGTTATGTAACTAGCATGTTTATCATTTTTGCTTTTGTTGTCGATCAATTTACGGTCTTAATTAACTAGTTTGTTTTTTTCATTGTAACGCTGATTTGACGATGAACTTTACCGATATATCTGATGCCAAATTAGCACTCAGGTGAAAAATGACTAAATTGAAAAAAAAAACAGTGTACATTAGTGAACTAAAATGTGAATTGATCAATAAAATTAATAAAAATAAAATAAAAACGTTAAAGTTACATGACAAAAAATATAATTTTTTTTTCTAAAAAAACACAGACAATACACACACAGCGAATTTATTTGATTTAACTGGTCAAGAATAATTCCTAACTTCATTTATAAATATGCATGTATTGACATAAAAAAAATTAAAGAAAAAAAGAAGAAGATAATATTAGATCAGTTAATGTGGTATGACATAATAGATTAGGGTGTATGTTGTAATTAACTGAAATATAGACATTCGAAGAATATTTGTTTGTGTCGTTTATTGGAAAATGATTAAGATATTATTAATAATAAATATTAATCAATTAAACCAAAATTTTGCAAATTTCAACATTCTACACCCTCGTAACTTGATACAAAACCGCGTCAATGGATGATTATAAAATACATAATTTTAATTTTCTTTGTTTCTATAAATTCTGTATTTTAATCGAGGTTGGATATATAAAATTTAATACAAATCTTAAATTATAGCACGTATAAATTTACACGTATAATATTAAAATTATTTAGTTTTAATTTTTTTTATATAGAAAAAGTAATATAACTTAATATTTTCACGTGGTCATGAGTCATGATTATTGTACGATCATCTCTATACTATCATGCAGTTGTGTATAGTGGTGATTATTGTAATACCGATTATCTCTCAATAAGATAGCTTATATATATATATATATATATATATATATATATATATATCATCGATTTTTGATTTGTATAGATCTTGTATGACATGACACCAGATATTGATAATCACAATATAACTTAACACGTCGTTAATTGGTCCATGAGTGGGTCTCATGTGAGACCGTCTCACGGATTTTAATCTGTGAAACGGGTCAACCCTACCTATATTCACAATAAAAGTAATACTCTTAGTATAAAAAACAATACGTTTTCATGGATAGCTCAAATAAGAGATTCGTCTCACAAATACAACCCGTGAGACCGTCTCACACAAGTTTTTGCCTTGGTCCATATATTGATCAGTGAAATGCCACTTTGGTTAGAAATTTCATCTCATTAAAGTGGAATATAATTATAAACTTAGATATGAAGTCTAAGTTGAAAGTAAAGAATTGTATGTCTACTTTAAATAATTACGTTTAGTACGTGGAGTCCTTGAAGAGTACTAATCTAAATGGAATGCAAGAAATGGTATAAAAGACTTCGATTCTTCACGTGCTAACGGATAGAAAGGTGGAAGGATCCCAGTTTATATATATATATATATATATATATATATATAAACAATTAGGGTTCCAGTTAAGTTGAAATTGACACTTGTGAAGAATCTGATAGACGTGGGCTACGCGAAAGAATCGCCGAAGGTTTTGCTGATTTCCCCTTTTAATCTTACTCGAGTCCCCCATTTACTATAACCTCTGCCAGCTAACAATCCCCATACAATCATACAATATTTTAAATATCCCCTTCTTTAATAATTTGTTAAGTCCCATCAATTTCTTTTACACATTGCATAAAATTCTTTATTTACAGCATGCATTAAGATTCACTAAATGATATTTTCTTTCCTTTTTTTTTTGAGTATTTATGTTATTAATTGTCCAATAAATTTGCCTATTTTTGTTTCTGGTTATCCAGATAATCGAAATTTAGTTTTTGTAGTGTAAGTTGTCATTTTTTTTGTTTTTAATCTATGGGGTTTCGATGTTATTCCTAATATTGATAATATGAATGACACTGAATACCGTCACGTCAGCACTTCAATACCAAAGGAATAACACCGAAATTTTTACTATTTAAAAGATAAAACAAGTATTTTGATAATTTTCATGAAATATAAATCTTTTTTAAAGATAAATTTAAATATCGAGATGTCTATGTGCTCCCGTCATTCATTAGGAGGAGGCCAGCCCATGTTGTGGCAGAATATAAACGATATTTTTTACTTGCCTAAGTATTAAAAGCAACGAGTGACGGAAACTGTTTCCAACCAAAGAAAATAATCAACTAATTAAAGAATGCAAAAAAAGAAATTCTTGTTCAAGTATTAATATATAGGGTAGAAGCCACAAAAGTTTTAGCACCTACTTTCTTGGATCCTAATATAAATTCTTCCTATAATTTTGAATCCTTTCTAGCTTCGATCTACTCTACTAATTAATTAACTCCTATTCGATCTCTCCATTCAAAAATCCATGGAACTAGCCAACAAGAATCGTTTGCCTAAAGATTCAACTGCAGCTATAATTCAAGCTAGTGCATTTTATGAACACAACCTTGAAGTCCAACCACTTGTTCATGCTTCACAGAATTCCTCTAGGAAGATCTACGGCTACGATGAGAATCAAAAGAGGATTTATCTTGAGCCCATAAGCCCTGAAAAGGCATCCGGGATCGCCAAGAATTTCCCATTAGGCAAATCTTCGGCGGTGTCTAGTCCAAGTAGTACAAATTCTAATGGAATATTAGGGTTTCCTTCAACTTATAATCTACCGGAGGAGGATCCTTCTGTGATGAACTTTAAGCCGGGGTATGCTAATTTTATTCATGCTAATGGATCGTTTCTAAGCTTCGAGCAACCGAAAAATGAGGTTAGAAGAAGATTATACTCGAAGATGGTGAACAAGGACGATGAATACTCAATATGGGATGATGATTTGCAAACTAATAGCTACCTTAATATCCCCAAGTGCACCACCAACACCACCAGCCATGGCTTGCCGGAAACTTCCAGTAGCCACCACGCCGCTACCCACTTCTCATGGCTGAATGACCAAGAGGAGAACACAGAACTAGGAGCACAAGTGGCTAGCAAAAATAAACGTCCATCCATGGTAAAATTCAAACTGTTCCATTCAAGAAAAGCATTTATTATTATCAATATTCTGTCAACTAAAATCTTTCTCAGTATTATTCTCGATTTTTCCGATAATTGTTGATTCTTACAACAGGGAGAGAGTGAGCAAGCCCCAAAGAAGCAATGTGGTGTTGCTTCAAACAAACCCAAATCACCAAAATCTGTATCCACAGCAAAGGATCCACAGAGTATTGCTGCAAAGGTAATTTATTCCTTCATATATCATGAAAATTATTTAGTAAGTTGATAAATATGCAAAATTGCGTAATTAGGCTAAATCATTGAATAATTGCGTATAGAATCGAAGAGAGCGGATTAGTGAACGGCTTAAGACACTACAGGATTTAGTCCCAAATGGTTCAAAGGTAAGGAGGATACTTTAATTTTTTTTTTTACATATTGTTGTTTTCTAGGGAGGACCTTCAAAGATGAAACCATTCTTATTTTATTTTTCAAAATTTGCATTTAATTTTTTATTTTAACATAAACTTTGGCTTATATAAAATTTCACCACCCTTAATTTTACATTTTCTTCATCTTTCATTAAACGCATGAGTTACAAATTCGGATTAGTCAACCTAAATTTATGATTAGTATAATAAAAAAATTAAAGTACTTTACAATCTACATTCATATAAAAAATATTTTCATATCGAAGATTTATGTATTTTTAGTGCATATTTATAAAATTAATTCTATTTTGAGATCATCAAACAATAAATTTCTATTAATAATGGTTAATATGTAATGTGTGTGTGTGTGTCTATATATATATATATATATATATATATATATATATATATATATATATATATATATATATTGTATTCTTTTACCATTACATTATTTTTTTTAGAATTTTAATTTTGCATGTGCAGGTTGATTTGGTCACCATGTTAGAAAAAGCAATAAGCTACGTGAAATTTCTCCAGTTGCAAGTGAAGGTATATATGCATCTTATCATAATTTACATCAAACTATATTAACCATTAGATGAAATAATCTCTTTTTTTCCCAATCTTAATTTTGTTTTGACTGGAAAATTGAAAATTAATGTGACAGGTTTTGGCAACTGATGAATTTTGGCCAACACAAGACGGGAAAGCTCCGGAGCTTTCTCAAGTTAGAGAAGCCATTGATGCCATCCTTGCATCTCAAAGAGACAGAAGTTCGAGCTCGAAATGACCAAAGGCGTCGTTATAATCTAAAAGATCATCAGAATAACTGCTAATCTTTCTTGGTAGTTTGTTTTCGGAAATGTATGGCTGTTGCATCATCGTTTAAAACTCACGAGATAAACACTACTTGTCACGTGATATTTTATGTCCTTAATAAGCTTTTTTTTTTTTAAAAAAAGTTATGCTGTATACGATGAATATCTTATATTACATATATGAGATGATGTAGCACCAAATATTTGGAAATTGAAAAAATTAATTGTATGTATTCAAGAATGGATTTGATAACTACGAGAGGATCCATTATTCGCAAAAAATTTCCTATAGAAACTTTTCGCCATCTCATTTGTAGGACTGAGTGCTTGCCGCTTTACTAAAAACTATAGCTAGTGGTAATGGTCCAACTCAAATCTTTTAAATCGCACAGTAGTTTAAATACCACGGTTCGATCGCTCTACTAAACAGAGATAATTATTGCACTCAACATCATTGATCAAAATTTAGTCCAATTATCGTCAGAGTTCGTCAATTTAGCAAAATATATCAGCAATATTCGTTGTTATATGTTTATTTCGTGAAAATCGGACTAAATGTGAAAAAAATAATTTATTATATTAAGACAAATTTTATTAATTAGAAGACAAAAAACCTATGCATCCAACTTACAGGATGGTTTTCAGATTTTTTTTCATGAATTTTATATTTAAGAATATTGTTTAGCCAATAATAATTACTTTGGTGAGTGGCTTCTTCTTCTTCTTCTTCTTCTTCTTTTTGGCTTTTTAAATCTCACTTTTAATATATATATTTTCAAAACATAAAATATTACTACGCCCTATTTTATATGTACGTATGTGTATGTATATAAAATAAAATAATCTTCAAATATTATGAAAACGCCGTGGTCTTCAAATACCGAAATTTGCAACATTAATCACACTAGTTTCTACCTAATTGAACCACATGGTCATTCACAAGATGCTAATTTTGTCCCAAAACCCCAAAAATTAATTAGTCAACGATATTTGTTGCATTAATTAACTTGATTGTTCGTATGTGTATATATACTGTAACTCTGTAATTTCACGTGGTTAGAGAATTTTGGTGACATCGTCAACAAAAAATAATAATACAACAATAATTAAATAGGTTCCATGGAATGATAATCGATCCAAATTGAAACACATTTCTTTCTGCTTTTGCCTTTTATTCTTCCTTTATTAACTAACTATTAAAATATTTATTATTAAGCACTATTTTGTATGAAAGATGATATTCAAATATATCATTGTATCGTCTCGTACTCGATTCAAATTTTACAATAGTTGAAGTTAAAAAATAACTATGTTGTCATTATCTTTTAATTTATCATATCATCATATTATCTCACTAGCCAAATGGTGTCTTCATATTGAAACCTATACATATAATTACATTACATTAACTTAAATTATATATGTGTGTGTGTGTGTGTGTGTGTGTGTGTGTGTGTGTGTGTGTGAAGTAATCAAACTTGAAATTTGAGTCGAAAGATATAAATACAGAACACGCTTTCATGGCGAACTATATAGCTAGGCCCTACACTCATTCACTTACATAATAAAACCATGTGTAAAATCCTTACTCGCAATGATTTATGACATGATCCTGATAGTTTAAATGACAATTTATTTACTAGATATAAATAAATAATTTAGTTGACTTAAATTATATTTGTTTATTATTTTGTTTAATACGTTGATTGCATATATTGACAAAGATATATTTTGTGTCTTCGGAACATCTTGAAGACATTGAATTTTACTTGTTTACTATTCAATAATTCTTATAATTTTACACCGAACAAATCATTGAATGCATGTCGACTTTTAGCATGCATGCAAAAACTCGGTGTCCATTTTTCTGTCACTTTAATTTCATGTTATTTACAAGATTAATCAATTATTGGTACTCAACCACGTTCAATATATATAGTTGTGGCGCACACGACCATGATAATTATTTTTGTACTTGTATAAATATAATCGGAAGTCTAGAATTCACGCAGCTAGGTCGATTCTCATGTGATGTATCTTGACTTGGCCAATTAAAAATTTCCCATTGATTATATATATATATATATATATATATATATATATATATATATATATATATATATATATATATATATATATATATATATATATATATATATATATACACGAATCGTGCACACGTATTTTCTATACATATAGTTGATATTCAAAAACTACTTATTCAAAAAGACATGTGTTTAGAATATGTTTGGATCGAGTCGTTTGATATGAAATTATTTCAAATCGTTTTTCAAATCATGTTCTTCAATTCCACCTAAAAACTATATTAACTAAAATTTTATGCAAATTTATTTATTTATTTTTATCAGAATTCGTAGAGCATAGGAATTAGGTTAAGCTGGATCGATGCATTAACATGGTTAGATATGTGAATTTTGTTTAATAAAACTAATTTCGACTAAATTAAATTACGAAAAGGAGCTCAAATTTTATTAAATAATAGTATAGGAATCAAGTTAATTACCATATAAATTTCAGGTAATAGGGGGCATCTCCAATCATGCAAGTAGCACTGTACATGAGCTATCTATTTTGTTTCTTTTTTTACAATTAAGTTTATTTGTGATTTTGATTAATTAATAAAATTTTAAAAAATTATATAATTAATTTCACAAAAAATATATTGTTTCTAGTGGAATGATTAATGAATTATTTTAAGAAATCAATATTTTTAGTTTATATTATTTATTTAAATTTATTAAATTGATTATTTAAATTGTTAACATGTAAGATTAATATTTTGAGTTGTAGTCATATATTTTATGAAATAAAAAAATTTCACTAAATAAAAAATAGATAATGTTATGAGGTATTTTTTAGAGTAAAAATGGGTCGTTCATAAGTTGGAAATGCGTTTTATACTTGTGTGGAAATTTCATTATTTTGGTTCAAAATCGTGTAACGAGTCGAGGATGACTTAAAAAAAATTCCAGTTCAAAATAATAAACTATTGATAACATTATGTTAAAAATAATATTATTTTAAATCTTTCGGTTGGGTAGATGCCCGACTTTGCCTAAATACAAGTTAGGCCCCTGATTATGATAATACGACAGGTATTTCAATATAATTATATATGTTTAAATATTTCACTTGTAATTATTGTATAACGCCAAAAATTATTTTTTTAAAAAACATAATAAATAAAAAGTTTAATTCAATGGGCAATTATATATAAAGTCGGCATGATCCCTAGTTGCACACGTGCATAGAGTAAATGTTAGCAAATATAATTACAAAAATTATTATTATTGTTTTTAGAATAAAACTACACAAACAATTTTAATAATACAAGTATATATATGGTAAACTCTACCTGACCCTAAGTGCAATCTAAAGATAGACTTAGTGGATGTGAATGAAATGAGTCTTCTACTACCAAAAAAAAAAAAAAAAGAAAAAAAAAAGACTAGCGACGGTTTTAACCTTCGCTAAAACCGTCACCTCTCTTTAGGCGACGGTTTGGTGGTCCGTAACCGAAAGTCGCGTCGTCTTTTATGATCAGCGACGGTTTCTCAATAACCGTTACGAATTAGCGATAGTTTTGTTGAAAAAGACAGTCGCTAATTTAACGACGGTCTTTTTCAACAAAAAACGTCGCTTATATTAGCGACGACTACATAAAAGCCGTCGCTAATTTAAGTGACGGTCATGTACAATTCGTCTTTACCATAAAAATATAATTTTTTATGTTAAATTATTATTTTTATTGTAGATTTGAACCAAATCGATTCATCTTACCAATTTTCATAATATACATTTGAAACGAGGTGAATTTCACATGTTGGATATTCTTAGATGTGTTGCATAAAGATAACAAGTTATCAAATGCGAAATTGAAACGGATGTGAGGTCTTTATACCTCGTATATTGGTACACCCATTAGATTTTATAAAATTGTTCATATCAAATTTTAAAGTATTTCCTTTTTCATTAAAAAATTTCATACAAATTATTTTAATATTTTGTTTCTTTATCCATAAGAGGAAATTGACAAAATATCAAATGATCATCTAAGTTTGTCTATTTTATATTTTGTTCTTGTAAATATTAAAATTTGGGGTTCGATCATGTAAGTTATACTATGTTTTATTGACATTTGATTCTTGTTTGTCAGGGTTAGGATCAGTTTGAACTTCCTTAAAGGTGCTTCAAGCTTGAGCTAGCAACCGATGAAACTATTATTTATCTAAACTAGTAAGTAAAGTAACTTTAAGTTAAAGTGTAAAAATAACTTAAACTGATAGAGCAAATATTTTGTTTCTTGAAGTTTGAGAATCAAATCTCTCTATGTCGTCTTTTTTTCCGTTTCTGGAAGATTACACTAAAATATTTTGATTTACAGAAGATGGTTGTGCAAACTCGCTCCAACTGAAGTCACACTGTTAGCATACTCAATCAGTTAAGACGATAAGCCCTAACTGACCTTTTACCATTCATCCAGATGACAAGTCTGGTGACGCCCTACCGAACAAATCTAGCTTAATCAACCATTCTTCATTTTCTGAGTCGAACCGATCTCTAAGAATGATTATGGATATAGCAACAAGCTGTTGCAGGGCGAGCACATTTGGTTCTTGATCATAATCTGATTTTTTTTGTTGAAGTTGTGCTATGATGTTCAAAGGTGTTCCTTGGTTGAGCAGAAACGCCAGTGAAGTGTGAGCATACAGATGGATGCATCTTTTCCCCAAAAGATAAACATTGGTCCATGGTGAATCAAGAATATTTTTGTGTTCTAATAATATTGATGAATCCTTTTGAGTGTTCTCCATCTGGTCTTTCTCCTATTTTTCTTTGAGATTTCTCCATTTTATAGCAACCACTTCCAATAGGCAATAGTTATATTCGATCTTCTCGATACTCTCTACCTTTGTATGCTAAAGGTTGTTGCCCTTTGTCCTTGACTATAGCCATATTAAATGTTTTTGTCCATTCTATTCAACGACTATAATGACTTGATGCATTAATCGGTTATGGTTGGTTTGAACATGTTGCTTAGAACAGCTGTTTTGTCTCCAACAAATCATTGATTTATCAATTTTTATTTATATCAAAACATAAGATCTATTATTTAGAGTGTCGATATGATATCAGAAATTGTTGATGTGTTCGACGTCACATCAACACTTCTTAAAATATAACCAAAAGCAAACACACAACCTTAACTTATTGGACAAAACATAAATTTAAATTATTTACATAAATAAAACACAAAATAAACAAACTTAAAAATATTTAGCTATTATTCCTAGGGGTGTTCATCGGTCGGTTCGGTTCGGTTTTCTGTTTTTTATTTCGGTTTTTTCGGTTTTCGGTTTTAGAAATATATAATCCGAATCCGAACCATTTTTCTTCGGTTCGGTTCGGTTCGGTTTTCTACCAAAACGGTTCGGTTATTTTGGTCGTTATTTCGGTTTTGATATAATTATTTAAATTATTAATATAAATACATTATAAAATATAATATGTTAACTTTCTATATGTTTTCTTAGTAAAATATTTAAATAGAAGGTCTAAATTAATTAAACAAACAACAATCGACTAAAAATTGTTCAAAATGATTTTTCATTCACTAAATATCATATCAAAATATATAATATAAATAAAAATATAAAAAAATTATTAATTTAATGAAATTTCGGTTTTTTCGGTTTTGACATATATAATCCAAAATCGAACCAAATAAACTTCGGTTTTAACATTTACATCCGAATTACAAAATTCGGATTTCGGTTCGGTTCGATGTTAGGTTTTTTCGGTTTGGATTTTCGGTTTTTTTCGGTTTTATCCGAAGTTTGAACACCCCTAATTATTCCAATATACAAATATTATATCTCATCCCTTTATAAAATCATTAAAATATTTCTGTATCCGTCTCTTTATTTTTAAATTGGCCCTAATTTGTATCGCAGGTGTAATAGTGAGGTGAAATTCCCCTTAATTAAATATCGTGCCAATGAATTATTGATGATGTGGTAAACTGGAACATATAGAAGCATTAGGCCCCTAACTGATGCCAACTGTGTAAAGGTTAAAACATTTTTTTCTTCCAAAAATAATCCCATCAAATTGCAAAAATATGTCTCCTAAAAAAATTTAAACTCAATAAAACGAAAAATAAATTTTAATGAAAATTTTAAAAAACTAAACCATTCAAGGATAATTAAATGAAAAATCATTAGGCATGTCTTCACTTTACATCATATCTTTTATATAAAGAAAAAAGAACATGTCTCTTGTGAGACGATCTCACGAATTTTTATTTGTAAGACAGGTCAATCCTATCGATATTCATAATAAAAAAATTATAAATATATATAATGTTATATATTTACTACAAACAAAAACGAGGTAAAAGCTTTATATATGTTAAAATAAGCATAATTAATAGGGAGGGCCCCGCATTTGATTTTCAAGGCATATTTTAGGTACACCAAGTCAATCAAGTCGGCTAATTAATTCCTTTAACAACACAATTAGTAAATTTAATGAGACTGATAGAATTAGGATAATGTTAGCAAATATTTAAAAATATCATACTTTTCTTTTGTTAATTTGTAAAGTAAAAAAATCAATATTTTTTAATTATTTGCAAACATTAATAAGAGAGTGGATAGTGACTGCAAAAGTTTTTTTTAAGTAGTTCTCAGTTTATACATATAATTTTTGAATATTTCATTAACTTGAAGCTTTGAAGCATTAAAATAAGTTCTTGCAAAAATTACCTTAATATTGGTGACTTAGAATGTGTTCGGTTTCAAAAGTTTTTTTCATTAAAAAGTGAATTTTAAGTTGTTTTAAAAATGCTTTTTAAGTAGAAGTGCATTTTAAGTAAATTGATAGGAAAAACATTTTTTTAATTATAAAATGTGTTCGGATGCATATTGTTTAACTCATTAATTGATTTTTTTTTTTTTGTATTATACCTGTAAACAAGAGTAAAATATAAATAATTTAGAACTATGCATCAAATTCATATCATAACAATAAGCATAAATATTGAAAATCTTGATATAAAAAATAGCAAAAGTAATTGGTTAAAAATAAAATAAATAAATATTAATAGTAATGTGTGAGAGATAATCTTCAAATTCAATGAACAATACCACAACAAATTCAATGAACAAATTCAATAAATTATGTAAAATAACGGAGAATAATCTAAATTTTTTTACCCCGTGATACCCTCGAAGGAACCTTGGTCATGGATCCGGGAGGAACCCCGGGTCATGAATCCGGGTTATAGATAATCTTAAAATAATTTGGAGCACGAAAAGTTTTCAGTAGTATCATATAAAGGCCCAGATAGATGGATACCAGGGGCATCGTATCCCCATATATATATATATATAATGTTATATATTTACTAAAATTACTATACAAGATCACAAGTTTAAATATTGAGACCATGATCAATGGATAATTATTATTGACACTACTTGGAAAGCAACCGAAATGTGACACATCCATTATTTTTGTTATTCAAAAAAATTTGATTATTTACCACACGTTATAATTTTTTCGTAAAACATAATATAATATACCCACCGTCTAAAATACTTCTTCCATAGGTTTTACACGTTCAAAACGTTAAACGCCATCTCTCTTTACAGTATTCATATTTGCATCGTCTACGGCGGCTCTTAAAGGGGTTTGGCCCCACTATCCGGGCCCGTGGATTAGTAGATTTCCTTCGACTTGGGCTGCAGCTAGGGGTGTTCATCGATCGGTTCGGTTCGGTTTTCGATTTTTTATTTCGATTTTCGGTTTTACAAATATATAATCCGATATCCGAACCATTTTTCTTCGGTTCGGTTCGATTTTTTACCGAAATGGTTCTGTTATTTCGGTCGGTTATTCGGTTTTGATACAATTATTTAAATTAACAATATAAATATATTATAAAATATAATATGTTATCTTTTTAAATAATTTCTTAGTAAAATATTTAAATATATAGTACAAATGAATTACATAAACAATAATCAACTAAGTATTATTCAAAATAATTCTTCATTCACTAATATCATCTCAATAAATAATATAAAATAAAAATAACATTATTAATTTAATTAAATTTCGGTTTTTTCGGTCGGTTCGGTTTTGACATTTATAATCCGAAACCGAACCAAATTAATTTCGGTTTTAACATTTATATCCGAATTATAAAATTCGGTTTTCGGTTCGGTTTAGTGTTCGGTTTTTTCGGTTTGGATTTTCGATTTTTTCGGTTTTATCCGAAGTTTGAACACCCCTAGCTGCAGCAGGCTCATTAGCCATATTACAAAAGTTCTAAATATCTTCACATAATTTGTGTAGAACGTTCAATATGATATATCTTATTTTTCAAAAAATATCGTATATTATATCGAAAAATTTCATCATCGAAAAATAAATATCGATACCAGTATGGCGAACCAATAGTTGATGCAAAAAGAAAAAAGAAAAGAAAAGAAAAGAAAAGAAAAAGGAGAGCCTTGTTCATATAATCGATATTTTATATTATTTTGGATTTTTAATAAATATTTCTAGAATTAAATTAAATTTATGGTCGGATTTCGCATTCGGGGTAGTCAAAATTATAGAGCCCCCACAGGCCACAAACCCGTGGGGATAGGCCACCCAACCTAACGTTTCCAGAAGAAAGTTCAATAATTAGACATAAATATTATTAGTTTTAATTTAATGGAATATTAAAAAAATTTGAATCACATTTATCATGTGGGGGTGGTGGTCCCAATTTAATTATTTCCTCTTTACGCTCGCTATTTTTCCATCAGCGCTGTAATAATATTTTTAAAAATTATTAATCCCATTTTATAAATAAAAAATAAAGTATAAGAAATTTGAAATTTTAGGTGTTAATAATAAACTTTCTTTACAGGTACTAGAAAAAAACGAGGGAAAATATATGTAAATGTGATTGTATGAGACATTTTAGATCTGAATAATCATGGGATCTTATTTATATTTTCATGTAATTTTTTTTTAAAAAATTATTCACTATTTCTATGAATCTGCATCTCGAGAAACAAACTAATTACTTTTATCCACTTCATGCGATAAAATAAACTACAGCCATTGTAGAATGTTCAATGGTGATATAATAGCATGTTGATGTCAGAGATAATGTTGTCTTGATGATGTTGAAATATTAATATTTTATTTAATTTAATAATTTAGTATTTAAATTGTAGGTTTTTTGTAAAATAAATCAACATGGAAAAAGATGTTTATTTATAGACAAATATCGAGTCTGATAAATAGTTGTTGGTTTTTCATTAATTTTTAAAACCAATTCATGTTTTCTTTTGATTTTTGAAATTTTAAATTATTTTAAATTAACTAAAAAATAATAATAATAATCTATAATTTTATACCATATTATTAATTGTGAGATTTTAGAGGATATCAATATATTTAATTTCATAATGATTCTTCTCATCTTACTAAAAATCTATTCAAATCATTTTATATTTGACATAAAAAAAATTAAATATAAATTTTTTAAATTGAAAATAATTTCGTATTAATTATTTAATATTATTTGATCAAATTAAAAAATATATATATATAAATATTTTTTTTACTAATAATAATAAATGATGGTGGACACTTCCTCGTACGGAGATTCTCCGCGATGCGCACCATCTTCGAGGGCGAGGGTATGTATAGGCCTTATAAACCCCACTGTACATCTCTCGCTGATTGATCACTTTTTTTTTTACTTGATATGCCAAATCCGACAAATAAAGTGAACCCATTTTGAATAAATTAAGTTGATTAATACGTATGATATGTTATTCCGATTCAATAATATAATTACAAATACATTCAATGAATTGATTAAAAATAATTAATTATTTTTATTAAAAATCTATACACGCCAAGTTACTCGTTAAAATAAAAAGATATAATTTAGAAGAAACAGCTCCAACCTCCCTTCCCATATATTCACTCCAAAACAGATAATGCTGGAAAAGCTGCAACGGTGCCACATCTCCCCACCTTACGTTTTCTACCCTTCCGTATAATCCCTCGCTTTCTCTCACTAAATCCCGTAATCCGCCGATAGAGATGGGCTTCGAAGCCAGCGGCAGCAGTAGCAGCAGCTGCCACCTCGCCCCCGCTTTCGAGGCTGATACTGCTGTGACTTGCGCTTCGGTCAGCCCATCTTATTCACCATCCGTCGTCAACCAGACGCTCATGCTGCTTCAATCCGACGATCCCTATTCGAGGCTGCAGGCGGCGAAGGAAATCCGACGGATGACGAAGACATCGCAGAGGTATCGGCGTCATTTCTCCGCCGCTGTTTTGCCACTTGTGGATATGCTCTGCTGCGGGGCCGCCGACACTAACGAGGCCGCGCTGGCCGCGCTCCTTAACCTTGCCGTCAAAGACGAAAGGTCAGCTCAATACACAAGTTTGTCTACCGCCATCAATTTTGAATTCATATCAATCTATGGGTTTTGAATTTTGTTGAATAATTTCTAATTCGATGCTAAGTTTGATTCGTAGTCTTATTTTAATAAAATTATTTTCTATTGTTATAATTTTTTATTCCCTTTCTCACTTTCTCTCTTTCTCATTTTCCTTTCGCCTTTCTTGGATTCGGTGGTTTGGTCCCATCAGATGATAATATTCAAGAAAGTATTGAAATATCAACATATATTTAAAGTCTTCACTGAAATTAATTTGGCTTCAAATCAAATTAATGTCCAATATTTTTATGAATTAATTAATTCTTGGTATGGTTTTTAGCTTATTGGTTGCTGCAGAAGAATTACGTGGGTATGCTTTTCTTTTGCTTCCCTTTATATTTTCATTTCACTTTAGCCTTTGATTATGTCATCTAGACCTTTAACTTTAATCTTGTTCGTTAATATATCCAATGGATTAGGTTCTCTTTTCTTTTCTTCAAAGAAATTTTCCGCTTTTTTACTGACAAATTGACTCTGACATTTTTAATATTGATTGTGGGTGAAGCAAAATCAAAAGGGCTCTTTCTTTTAAATTAATTAAGTTTGGTTCGAATTCTATCTTTTTCAAATGTTAAGCAACAACCAGCAGCTTGGGTGGTTAATTAATGATTCTGGAAGCATAAATCTTGAGCAAGAAAACCATTCGCAAGTTTAGATTTTTAATGTGAGGCTACTGTGATTGAAATTAAGGTGGCGTTTGTAATTTTGACCAATAAATTTATTTACGCGGAGAAGAAAACTGTGATCATAGAAGTTTTATTAAATATATGGTATCAATGTGTGATAGAGGAATTGGATCTTCGTGTGTATGATTTATATATTATAAGACTACATTTTAAACCCCTGCAACTTTATTTTTGTTATGAAACTTGAACATATTCGATTTTCTTACTTCCAGAAACAAGGTAGACATAATTGACGCCGGTGCCTTGAAACCAATTATTAGTTTCCTTCAATCTGAGAATCTAACTCTTCAAGAGCACGCGGTTGCAGCGTTGATCACTCTTTCTGCATCATCAGTTAACAAGCCGATTATTACTGCTTCTGGTGTCATCCCTCTCCTTGTAGAAATTTTGAGACATGGGACCTCACAAGCCAAATTTGATACCGTATTGGCTCTGTATAATCTCTCGACTCATTCAGACAACCTTAGCCACATCCTTAAAACGAGGCCCATTCCTGCTTTGGTATATCTGCTAAAATCGTGTCCAAAGTCCTCTAGAGCAGCAGAAAAATGTACTGCACTGATCGAATCTTTGGTGGGTTTTGAAGAGGGAAGAACAGTACTGACATCCGAAGAAGGTGGGATACTTGCTGTCATAGAAATACTTGAGAACGGATCCCTTCAAAGCAGAGAACACGCAGTAGGATCACTTTTAACAATGTGTCAAAGTGATCGATCCAAGTATAGAGAACCAATTCTTAAAGAAGGCGTGATTCCAGGACTTCTTGAGCTTACCGTTCACGGGACGCCCAATTCTCAATTTAAAGCCCAAATGCTTTTGCGACTACTAAGAGATACCACTTATGCAAGATCGGAACTTGAACCCGATACACTCGAGAACATAGTCTGCAACATTATATCTCAGATGGATGGGGAGGAGCAAACCGAAAAGGCAAAACAAATGCTTTCTGAGATGGTGCAGGTCAGTATGCAGCAGAGTTTACAACACCTGCAGCAAAGGGCCCTTGTGTGCACTCCGGCTGAAATATCTACAAATAATCGTGCTTCCGAAGTTTCATCGAAGTGATCAGTCTACCCATTCGATTGGTGCGGTAGAAGTCATGTTGATCAGTGTTTCAACTCATGCAAAGGAAAGAAAGATGTAAAACACCATGCCAGTCCAGGCCTTTAGTATGGGTACAGGTGATTGGTAAATATGTCAATAATTTGATACTATTAGTTTTAGGAATAAAAATGCATGGTTCATTTGCTTTGGTTTCTGTAAAATAACTTGTGTGCTGAAGGCTATACAAGTAATGAGTTAAAGTTTTCTTGTCTATACATTTCGTGTGGTTAACTTTTGGTGGTACTTATTTACATATAATCAATCTTCAACATCATATTTTCTGTTTGCGTATTCATTGCCCTTTCGCATTTCGTCTATTACTGTATATTTTTTGCTTCCATTACTGTGTAGTTTTTGCTTCCATTTCCAGGTGTCATTTCTTTTTCAAATATTTTCTCCTTTTGGAATCTTGGACTTCTCTCCTTATGATCATAGCCCAAGATTCTCGGATCCGGGTTGTGACCATTGAATTAGTTGTAGAGGCAAGAGTTTTACTACAACAGATCAGCAACGGGAAGATGGAGAGACCAATCAATTGGTAGAGTTGATCAGTGAGTCGTGAATCCTTATTAAATAGAGTATATTACCCATTAAGAAATGCTTAAACAAAAATAATAAAAACATCAAATTTTTTTTTTGAACAAGTTTCTTATGAGGCGGTGTCACGAATCTTTATCTATGAGACATGTAACCCTATCGATATTCACACTAAAAAGTAATATACTTGGCATAAAAAAGTAATACTTTTTCATGGATGACCCAAATAAGATATTTGTCTCACAAAATACGATCCGTGAGACTGTCACACACAAGTTTTTGTTTTTTTTTTAGTTTTATTTTCGTTTTGATTTCAGTATACTTTTTATTTTTGTTCATATAGATTTTAATGTGTGTAATATAAAAATTTTCTTGTCACACGAGTCATGTAGAAAATTATTTGAGCTAAATAACCAATATTAGATAGATTCAAATATTATTTCTTTGAAATTATAACCAAAACAAAAATTAAATCCAAGTTACTAAATGAAAGCAAAAAGTTGATAAATTACAAGATTAAAATTCGAAACAAAGTAATTTATACCCGTAGATTACTCGCATGATATTAAATATTGTTACATGTATTTGAACATTCAGGTAAAAAAAAACAAAAATAAAAAATGAACAAATTTTAATAATATTCGAAACTAAAAGTCAAAAAAGTCAATTTACAAAGATTTTTGTAATTTTTCCGTTATCCATAGAGCTGTCAATTTATTAAATCAAAATTTTTGAATCCAACATGACTAAATTAGGGAAGAAAATGATTTAATGATGTGAGGATCATGGTGTAAACTCATGGGATTTATTCTAATTTAGTCTCTTTCTAGCATGATAATGTAAAATAGCTTGTGTTTTTTTAGAAAGTAATAAATAAAAAGAAATGACAGAAGAAAAACGATAAAACAGGTTCCATTCTTTAACCAGTGGAGGCAGAATATATTCTCCCTTACAAATTCATATTTTTGTTTATCTCTATAAAGGAAATACAAAATGAAAAATCATATGATTTGCTCGTGTGGAACATCTTACAAAGTGCTAGAAGTCTCCAGCTTCTTCAAGTGGCAGCCGGAAGCATCAACTTTTTTTTTAAATATCAACATTTTAAAGATATAAAGTAACTCATTGGATTATTACTGATGTGATTTGAATATGAACTCAAAGACTTATTTATTTCAGACAAAAAAAAAATAGAAATAAACAATTACATTTATATAAATAAATTAACAAAAATTCCCTGCAATCAATGTGACTCGAACTTAACACCAACAAGTCTCGTGACTTCAACTTTAACCACTGAACAAAGACCTCATTGACCCAGAAGCATCAACTTTGACTTAACTTTGCAGTTGTTCTATTCCATATTTTTAAGTTGGGAAGGATATATGTACACATATATAATCAAATCTCCATTTTTAGTTAAGTATCTTTTGAGTTTCTTCAATTAGATTTTATTTATTTAAAATGCTGATATGACATTATATATAACACTACATCAATATTAGTGTCACATCAATACTGTGTTGATGTCAGGTCCGAAAAAAGACTAAAGTTGTTTTTTAAAAAATATAACAGATTAAAACTGAAATTTGATAATAAAAAGAAATAAAATCGTAGAGATAAACACCGAATAAAAAAATTTCTCGATTAAGTTTTATATCAGAGGAAATTATAATTTATATCGTAATATAAATCTATGAACAACAGATTAGAAAGGAAGTACATAAAATTGATGTGAAATTAGGGTACGGAACTTCCATTGTGGAAAAAAGTAAATAAAAATTCAGGTAGCTTAGAAGGTGAATTAACTAACTAATTAAGTAAAAAAAATTACAACTTGATACGTGTTATAAAATCGGAATTTTTTAAACTATCTTAACATATAGGTGTCACATTCTTTAACCAAATAGTCAATATTATATTTATATGTCTAATAAATCAAAAAGTAACACAAGAAATTTATAACCACAAGAAAACAAACACGTGTATGCATGCCACCTAAGACCCAATCAAACTTCACCACGCACGTCAACGTGGAAAGACCCACCATTTTATAACCAGCCATCTCTTTCCAATTTCCCTTTTAAAACCCACGATCCGAACATCCTTTGTATCAAGAAATTCTTTAGCTTCCATCTGAATTCGTTCTCTTTCTCTACTCGTATTCAATTTGCAGGTGAAGAATTTAGCTTGTGCACGATCATGGTGTTTTGCGTAGAGTGCGGGACAACGAGGAATCCTTGCAGGTGCAGGGTGGTGGGGCCGACGCTGGGCTTGGTGGCCTTCGCACTGGCGGCGCTGGTGGAGTGGCCGGTGGGGGCTCTTATTTATCCCTTCCGCCACTCGAAGGGTCGTCGGATTATGGGTCACCCCTCCACCGTGGTCTACCCCAGGGTCTCTCGCGCTTTACCCATTTAAATTATGGTTCTGAAACTCCATTAATGTATCTCCTAAGAACTCCATATTTGGTTGTGCTCGGTTCTGGTGCTGTATTTGTAAAGTTTGTATTTTTATTTTTGAAGTTGTGTTTCGTGTTGGATCGAACCACAGGGTGCAACGCCTTGTTAGGGGAGACTCCTGGAAGTTGAAACACAGCTACTGTTACTGTGTTCTGCTGATATATATATCCAACGACTATATTATATTACGTAATTCAATTTTCCTTTTTGGAAAAAGGTGAAGTGAATAGATTGTTGGTACTTATGTTGCAACCTGATATGCAACGAAATAAATAACATGAGATAAAAGTAAACTAAGAAACTAATTAACAATCGCTATAGATCGATCATAACTTAAGCTTAATCAGTACTACAACAAATAATATGGCATTCTCGATAGAGCAGATTATGAAAAATTAAGTATAGACAAGTAACGAAATCTTGCCCCGAAGATTAATACAGAAGATAAAGAACCATGGAAAAGAGTATTAAGCAAACATTATAGAATGAACATTTAATCACAAATAACATGTAAAACAAATCGAGAACTGTAATAAGTTACAAATTTTTTAGAACAAATTTGTCCATTCCATAGAGCTTGATGATCAACACATGGCCGAATATTTCCGACGATACTACTGTGGAACCACTGGTATGTTAAGCACAAAAAATACCACCCCAAGAGGAAAATTTGAACTTGAACTTATCGTTCTGAAATAGGCTCGTGAAACAAGGCTGCGAAAATAGAGGAAAATCAAGAAGGTGACTGGTGAGTGTTTTCCTGTAATTGGCTGCCTGACCACTCCAAAGTTCATGATATCAGTCACACGAAAAGACACCAAAACAAAGACACCATAAATCTACACTAATTGTGAGTTTTTATCGCACCCATATGAAGAGTCCATGTAGACCATTTTAGTGCATCCAAAACTCGGATGAGCTAGATGACCAGGTGTCAGGTTAAACGTGCATGTAGAGCATTTCCGTAGAAGTGCTTAATTATGTGGCATTGAACACATTGGCGCCACATCAACACTAGGACTAGCGCCTCGTGAAAAAAAAAAACTGAAAAAAAAAAAAAAATCAAAGTGAAGACCCCTATGTAGCCATCTTGGTTTCAAGAATTCAAAGGGTTCAAAGTGAGCATAACGGATAATAATGGAAAATTTGGCAACCTTAATTTTGAGAATAATTACCCATAAATAAATCTAATAAAAATTGAGGTTACAAGATGATATCTTGTGCCAGTAAATACCACGGACATCCATGAGAAAAATATTCGTTTATTATATTTTCCCTTTACAACTTTCATTAAGTCATGGGTATACATTATTATTTTTGAAACAATTCATACATATATATTCGTTTTATGATTTTGTGAACTATGAGATTTTTATGAATTTATGAACACAGCAAACATGTAACATGTTACATATATTTTTTCGCATCCAAATGTTCACATCCAGTTTATTGGCATACTGAAAATACCGAACTATTAATAAACACCGAACACGCTATCCGTAATGGATTTAATTTTTTGGTACTCTGAAATATTATTGTTGACCAAGTGACGATATTTAATTTTTGGCAAAAACTTGTGTGAGACGGTCTCATAGGTCGTATTTTGTGAGACGGTTATCTTATTTGGGTCATCAATGAAAAATTATTACTTTTTATGCTAAGAGTATTACTTTTTATTGTGAATATCGATCACAAATGATACCCCTGTAAGAGCCTGGGTCATGAATGACCCGGGATATCAAATGGATTCCCAAATCAGGATCAATTTGCAGGATGAATTCTTCTGAAGGCGGGCAAGTGCAAGCTCGGACTCTACTCCCCGGGCAACCAGACGCCCGGGCTCTCATATAAAGCCCCGGGAGGTATTCTAACCGGGCCACCTCGAGAATTGAACCACACTCGAGTATGATTGATATAGGCCGTCTAATCTGTCAGAACAACTTGGGTTTGGAGTGTCCTAGAAGTCATCAGAAGCTAGGGTATGGACAACCGACTTGCCATACTTAGTAGGTGGCACTGGAATCGAGGTACCTACCTCATTTTCTCCTATAAATAAGCAGGTATACTTCTCATTTGAGGGATCCCCTCTCTGGTTCTCTCTGGAGAATTCACCCTTACACATATGTTATAACACATATTTACACCAGTAGTCTTTATTTCTCTAAAAGCTACACTGGTTATCATCTTATAACCTGCTGACTTAAGCATCGGAGTGGTCACGTCGGACACCCCTCCGGCGCCCATTCACGAGTTCATCTCCTTATTTTCAGGTCACAGTAGAAGCTATAGCTCACGGGTTCATCTACCTTGCTCATTTTCCTTAATAAATTGTTGATCTGATCCGTTGGAGCTCCTTACCCGGCTCGCCCATTTCAAGAGGATCTCATCATTGGCGCCGTCTGTGAGAAACTTGAGCTCGAGACGAAGATATGGTTTTCATTCAAAAACAAGTCCAACCTTGCTCGGCACCCTTATCTAAGCCCAGGGAACTACACCCTGGCTCGGGACCACACACCTCGACCATTCCCAAGTCCCGGGACATGCTCCTCGGCCCAAGGCTCCGCACCTTGGTTCTTAGAAGCCCAGGGCACTACACCCTGGCTCGGGGCAACACACCTCGACCATTCTCAAGTCCCGGGACATGCTCCCCGGCCCAAGGCTCCGCACCTTGGTTATTTATAAGCCCAGGGTTCTCAAACCTGGCTCAGGGCAACACACCTCGACCATTCCCAAGTCCCGGGACATGCTCCCCGGCCCAAGGCTCCATACCTTGGTTCTCAAAAGCCCAGGGCACTACACCCTAGCTCGGGGCAACCACCTCGACCATTCCCAAGTCCCAGGACATGCTCCCCGGCCCAAGGCTCCGCACCTTGGTTCTTAAAAGCCCAGGGCACTACACCCTGGCTCGGGGCCACACACCTCGACCATTCCCAAGTCCCGGGACATGCTCCCCGGCCCAAGGCTCCGCACCTTGGTTCTTAAAAGCCCAGGGCACTACACCCTGGCTCGGGGCCACACACCTCGACCATTCCCAAGTCCCGGGACATGCTCTCCGGCCCAAGGCTCCGCACCTTGGTTCTTAAAAGCTCAGGGCACTACACCCTGGCTCGGGGCCACACACCTCGACCATTCCCAAGTCCCGGGACATGCTCCCCGGCCCAAGGCTCCGCACCTTGGTTCTTAAAAGCCCAGGGCACTACACCCTGGCTCGGGGCAACACACCTCGACCATTCCCAAGTCCCGGGACATGCTCCCCGGCCCAAGGCTCCGCACCTTGGTTATTTGTAAGTCTAGGGACCCGTACCCTGGCCCAGGGAACCGAACCTCGGTCATCTACTAAGTACAGAGATTTTTATCCGGTTTAGAGTTCAATATCCCGACTACTTATTGAAAGTTCCTGGCGTATTATCTCAAGTCCATGAGACACGAGACTCCGACTCCTCATCCCATCTCTGGGAGACATGAAGCTCCCGATGCTTTTATAAACTAGATTGATCATCTCTTTGGGAATCCAAGCATGACTAAATCGGGACAGCGAGTATGACTCTAGCCCGACTATTTAAGGGATGTGTGATGATACCCCTGTAAGAGCCTGGGTCATGAATGACCCGGGATATCAAATGGATTTCCCAAATCAGGATCAATTTGCAGGATGGATTCTTCTGAAGGCGGGCAAGTGCAAGCTCAGACTCTACTCCCCGGGCAACCAGACGCCCGGGCTCTCATATAAATCCCCGGGAGGTATTCTAACCGGGCCACCTCGAGAATTGAACCACACTCGAGTATGATTGATACAGGCCGTCTAATCTGTCAGAACAACTTGGGTTTGGAGTGTCCTATAAGTCATCAGAAGCTAGGGCATGGACAACCGACTTGCCATACTTAGTAGGTGGCACTGGAATCGAGGTACCTACCTCATTTTCTCCTATAAATAAGCAGGTATACTTCTCATTTGAGGGATCCCCTCTCTGGTTCTCTCTGGAGAATTCACCCTTACACATATGTTATCACACATATTTACACCAGTAGTCTTTATTTCTCTAAAAGCTACACTGGTTATCATCTTATAACCTGCTGACTTAAGCATCGGAGTGGTCACGTCGGACACCCCTCCGGCGCCCATTCACGAGTTCATCTCCTTATTTGCAGGTCACAGTGGAAGCTATAGCTCACGGGTTCATCTACCTTGCTCATTTTCCTTAATAAATTGTTGATCTGATCCGTTGGAGCTCCTTACCCGGCTCGCCCATTTCAAGTGGATCTCATCAACAAATAAAGATTCGTAAGACCGTCTCACAAGAGAAAGATACTGAAATTTGACAATACCCCATGAAGAAAATCTGTTAGACCATCGCTTCGATAGATCAGATCCCCTGTAGGTTAGCGCCTAAAGAAGAGAGATTCACAAAGAGAAGTTACAGAAGTACAGAAGGACGTTTGAAACTTGAATTTGGGAATCCGCTCCCTTTTATTTTATTTCTTCTTAATCTGTTAGACCATCGCTTCGATAGATCAGATCCCCTGTAGGTTAGCGCCTAAAGAAGAGAGATTCACAAAGAGAAGTTACAGAAGTACAGAAGGACGTTTGAAACTTGAATTTGGGAATCCGCTCCCTTTTATTTTATTTCTTCTATTTATATGCAGATAAGTTTTTCTTTTCCCCTTCTTGGCTTACAATAGCAAAGCTATTAAACGTGTTTTGCTTCCTAAAAATCATTCCACGTTTTTTACGGATTCTATCACAAATACTATACAGTTACTCTGATATAAACTCTACCAATCTCCTGGGTGCACCTCTCATGCATTGAGTCCTGTGCTCTAACCCCTCAAGCTCTTCTTGACTCGTAACAAAATCTCTAACCATTCTATATTTCTTATTATAGCAAATTGTGTAGGATCGAGTGCTTACCGCTTTATCAAAAGTTATAGTTGGTGGTAATGGCGTAAATCAGATCTTTTAAACCGCACAACAGCTCAAATATCATGGTTCGATCGCTCTACCAAGCAAAAACAATTATTGCACCCAACAATCTCCCTCCTAATAATTGCACTCCTTGCAATCAATGCGAATCGAACACATGACATTGACTCTGATACCAATTGTAGGACCGAGTGCTTACCGCTTTACCAAAATCTATAGTTGATGGTAATAGTGCAACTCAAATCTTTTAAAACGCACAGCAGCTCAAACACCATGATTCGATCGCTCTACCAAACAAATACAATTATTACACCCAACAAATTGTATACATTATATTTTTAAATATTGTGTGTATTATTCATTAGTAATTTATGGTGCAACATATTTCGCCGTATACAATTTACATACCCTTCTGATGCATTCCGGGCTGGAGCTGCAACTATATAGCGGTACTGTACGTATATCTTCTGCTCGATGTTATTGTGACAAGAGAAAAGGACAAAAACTCCTGAACAATGTCTCGCGCACACATTGTAAATGTTGTACTTCAGGAATTCGATATATCAAGATTCATCAATTTATTCGAGCTAGACACCATTTCGACTTCGTGGAAAACACTCCGATCTGCAAGTATTACTCATTAAGGGTCATTTATAGAACCGGATGATTCGTCTTGCATGTCTCCATGGTGGTCCAGTATCTTATTACATGCGCTGAACGTAGTAATAGGGCATAGTTTCAAGCCATGTTTACTTGGGTCGGCGCCCATTTTTATCAACTTTTTCTTAGTATGTGAATGCCAATGATTCCTTACTTCATCATCTGTCCGACCCGGCAAACGTCCAGCGATCAGAGACCACCTAACCACCAAGAAATTAATCTCTTCTCGTGAGAGGGAATATCACAAAATTTGTCAGTATGTTTTTCGTTTTCGTCCGGCGAGTTATCAAAGTTTGATCTTAGTCCTTTTCCATATCGGTACTTACCGATTTCTTGAACTAAGACCAAATTCTGAATATGTCTTATAGAACCAAAACCGCAAACAGACATATTTACATGACGAAAATTATATTTTTCTTTGTATGCAATAAAAATTAGCTAGACTCTTTACCGATTGCCAAGGAGTGCGTAGAGCCTAATAATCAGGTCTTCTTCATCTTCACCGAAGTAATTCCCTTGCTTAATACTTGTCCTTAGGTGGTTCATCCAACGCAGTCTGCAGCATTTGCCACATCGATGCAGCCCTATATATGAATCAATTGTTGTACATTTTCGTCATCATCCTACTCCGTCGTATTAAACTCATCAATTTAAAGCAACGAAGTTTATATATATGCTGTATATTTTGTTTGTATTTCGCAGTTAAAAAGATAAAAAAAATTAAAATTAATAATGTTATTTATATAATATCAAAAACTTTTTTTTTTCATTTCATTTTCCATCTAATTATTAGCCTTTCTCGAATTTAGGGTTAATTAAGAAAACATAAAATGATTATAGAAATCAAGGATTCTAAGTTCTACTTGTACTATGTCCTAAATAATGATCATATTTTATTTTCACTAACTCATTTTTTATGTTTCGGTACAATTAAAAATCAATCCAAAATTTAAAAATTAAAGTTCCCCCAATCCCATGCACTCTAGTTCTTGGCTCCATCTCCCTATGGAAGTATGAAAACAGTCGAGGTTCATAACTTTATTCATCTAAATACACCAAATGCTGCCCCAACATCAAGATTACAAGCAGCCACCATATTAATGCATGCATTTGATCTACTATAGTAAGAAAATATGGTAATGAAAATGCGTCATGACTTTTTTCCAACACACGGGTCGACTAATTAAATTACAAAACATATTGAATTTTTCTTCACTCTTGAATAATTTAAAGTCTCAGATAAAATCATAAAGAAGAAGATCGAAAAAAGGATGAGTAACAAAAACCTGCCGACTTGGGGACTTTTCCCCAACGCCCTTCGCCGTGAACGTTGATGTAATCGGTCAACTTACGATCTTCTTGCTCGCTCCACGAGGGCTCTTTCTCTTCGTTTTTCTTACTGCTACAACATCTCCTCATCCTTTGAATGGATTAGCGAAGCTGTTACGGCACAATTATGGTGAATACAAAGTTTATTATTCAAGAACCAAGAAAATTTAGAGTACTTCTAAATTTATATAAATGTGTTGGGTGGGGCAAACCCTAGTTGGATAGCATTGTATTTATATACAAAGAAGAGGGCGGTGGATATGGATAAAGTTACGAGTGGAATGGAGGCTGACTCGTTGACTGGTGGATGCCCCAGGTTTTGGTGGGTTGAAATTGGAGTGTTGATTGCCCAATAATAGTGAACCAAATCTCTTGTGCACTCACCAACCATTTCCACACATCAAGATCAAACTCATGATATTCTTGGGAAAATAAATTCGTTATATTTATCTAGTCAATTCATCTCATCTTGTTTTTGTCGTCAATCAATTCAAATATAAAAAATAACTACTTCATTAATTTGTCTTATTTTGAGTTTTAATTCACTAATTTGTCGAAATTTGGTTTAATTTTGATATACTAAATTTAATCTTCGATTATTTGATTTAATTTTTTTTACGTAAATTATGATTAAGTGCAAAAATTGCCTTTAAGTGTTTAAACATATAAAATAAGGAAAATATTATATATACAAATTGGATTATAAATTAGGCTACAAAATACATTTAACTACAAAGTATCTTTCCACTTTATTTGGAAAAAAACTTTTCAAAAATGTATTTAAGATAGTTTTATAATTTCAAAACACTTTGTAACATATATATATATAATATTGTGTAACCTAAATATAACATAATCCATAAAATAAATATGTAATACTGAGAATATAGAGTATAAATATGTAATACTGAGAATATAGAGTTCTTTTTCCTATAGTAAAAATCTCATTAAAAAATCTTGTTTTCTTGGAATAGTTTATACACTATAAAAAAAAAATATTGTGCTTTTGGAGACTTCTAAAATTTTGTCACAATTTTCTATGTTGAAAATTGAAATGGGTAGTTTGAAAATAAAATAATTTAATTTTGTAATTTTGAACGTGTATGCTTGTTTGTTGAGGATTTCTTCACATCTCTATTAGATATCTGTTTTCGAATTTCATTTAAATCCATTATTTTTGTATTTTTTCTTTATAATTTTAGTCATTTTTATATGTGACACTAACTAATATAGAGTTGATGTGTATTGCCATGTGTTATGTTACAACATGACTTTTTTCGAAACAAAGGACATACAGATTGAAAAAAAATACTAAAATTGCCATAAATTAAATGAATAAGACACTATGAGTGAATTTTTACAACATTAAGTACTAAAATAAAAAAAAACAAATGAACAAGATAAAAAAAACTATATTTTTCCATCAATTAACATTCATTAACTCATCATTTTTATTTAACTATCCAGTCGTATCTATCTCTGTGTCCACTACTGAGGTGACATTTAATGAGATTAACCAGTAGAGTAGGTCTATCCCTAGTGATCGTCTTGGTTTTTCCTTCTTATTTTCATATTCCAGAAAAGTCACAGTTTTTAACTTTAGGTCTTTGATAGAATTTTAGAATATGAAACACATATATTGCGATTACTGAAATCGAAATAGTTAGATAAATTTAATCGAGAACCGATTAGGGATCAAGAAATTAATGAGAAATAAAAACGTCATGGACCTAAACCCTCATATAACAACTACTTTTTTATCCATCAACGTGTTCCGAAAGTACTTTACCCAAATTAATTACTATAGTAGTAAATTTTAACATTTTATTAATCTATTTAAATACTCCTCATAATCCAATTTGAGATAAAATCACCACCTCTCATTCAGAACGTAACGTCCTCGTCGTAGTTTGACCACACTCAATCCACCATCCGAAATCTAGATGTGATTTCTACAAATTTAAGAAGTATGCAACACTTTGCACCCCAAGTCGGTTCATTATGGTTCTAACACAACATTTACTCTGCATAATACTTATTTTCCCAAATATTTCCCATTTCTTGCAACACCCAAAACAAAACTAATAAATATGCTCGCATACTTTTCTAGCTATATTCCACTTGATTAGATTCATTTGCCTTCTGATAACACAATCATACCCGACATCTGTCCTTATCTCGTTTGCCAAGTTGAAACCACGTACGTCGTCTTAAGAGAAGAGCGGGTGAGTACTTTTCAGCTCTTGCGTTTAATATCAGTATAATTTCGTGAGTTAATAAGATCCTAATGGGCATTGTCTTCGTTGCAGATCAAATGATCATGACTGGTTTAAATATGTAACGTTTATACTAAAAAAATTAATGTAATAATGATAATTAGATTTACCATGAAGATAATACTACAAGGATAGCTAGGTTGAACTAAACCGACTTTTCATCCACTGCAAGTAAAAATTCGGCAGTTGAGGGAATGGAAAGTAGCTAACGAGATCATACAAAGTACTTAAATTATCCGATATTTGCACAAAAAATCTAAAATGTTTAAGAAGAATAAGTTACGTACAGTATGTACTTGTTACTTCTCTGATCTCTCAAGTTTTTCGTGCATCAACTATGGATAATTCGACGCTTTTACGTATGATGCCATATCGGATATATGTGGCGTATAACCCATATGATCCTTCAAAATAATCGACCTCCTTATTATTGGAAAACATTTAGGTTTTTCCCACGCATGGTATTCATGATGGGTTGATTTGGGTTCAGAACTTGACATATTTTTAATATAATAACTAGAAAAAAAGAAGCGTGTTGCACTTGAGAGATGTTCTTTTATAAGGATAACTTGTTATATGATCAAAGTTACCTAGTGTGTTTGGTTGAGTGGATTAGATAAGGATAGATTAATAGTCAAATATTTATCGTCAAAATTTTAAGATGTTTTAATAATCATTTTGACCCGGTTTAAGATTCAATTCTATGAAAATGATACATAATTAGTTTCATATTCTTGGGAGAGACCATGCTCCAACTGCGAGAATGTATCAAGTTTCAGATATCCATGTTTATTTTCAGTTTTACTTCTATTTATTTTATTTTGATGGTGTTAGTTTATTAATGATATCTACATTTTTCTCCATATTCTTTCGCGAACTTCTCTCTATTTTATCTGGAAACTTTCATGTTTCTCTCTCTTATATATATAATTTTTACTACCTTCAAATAATTAAATTATGTGAGCACGTGAAAACCACATAGGATGGTTACCAGAAGCGGATTTACAGTAGGGCACTAAGGGCCACGGCCCCCCCAAATTTTTTAAAATTTTTTAGTGATATTAATATTTTATAACTTGAATATATAAATATAAATGGCCCACCTCAGCAAATTAAAGACCATGTATCTCCATGGCAAGTCTAAGGTTTCTATACCAAAAAACCCAAGGATCGAATCCTATGTTTGTCTTTCTTTTTTTTTATAATTGATTTACTTTTAATTTTTTAATATTATATTATTTCTAAATTTATCATCTATGAAAGAGTTTGCTGACTCTTCTAGTTTTTCTCTCGTATGTATTGATGATATTTATTTAAAGAGAAATTGCTTAAAATATTTGTATAGATGTTATTACTTGAAGAGTTTGAAAATTTTAAGGAACATCGAATTGTTTTTATTTATAATTTTTTTTAAAGGTATTATTTATATTTAGTTGAATATAACCAATGAAATTTTTATCTTTAATCTTTTAATATTTTGTCCGTATTTTATAAGCGACTCTCACAGAGTTGAAATTCTAGATCCGCCCCTGATGGTTACCAATAACTTGGATTTTGTCTTGGTTTGACCATTTTTCTCCAAAAATCTCTAAATCCAATAAATTTATTTACCTAACACTAATTCTCTCTTATTTGACTCATGAAACAATAATACAACATATATTAAAATTTACCTAAGTAAAATGAAAAGTTTTTTCCTCCTATTTTGAAATATCGGGTGTTGTTTTTGTTTATTTTTTGTTTTTCTTTTTTTGTTTAGATATATTTTAATTTGTGTAAAACGAGCTTTATTTGCATCATATGAGACACGTGAGAGTGAATCAATGTTCAATGAACAATTTTCTTTGGATATAGTGCTTTCGGAAAAAGAAAAAAAAACCAAAAAAATCCGAGTTACTAAATGAAAACCAAATTTCAATAATTTAAAAGATTAAATCCATAGCAAATCAATTTACTCAAATGACCAAAATCCTAATTTTCTCAATGTAGTATAAACTCGGGTCTAACGATATTGGGTGATTATTAATTAATTTAGCCTACCAAACCATATAACCCATATTGATGTGTGTAATATCCCTCATATTGGAAAGTACGTACTTTCCATATGCCTGTTCACGTGGTAGGGATTCAAAGGTTAAGCTCCACCGAAGTATTTTTATTTTTTCCAAATATCCAGAAGGAGAAAAAAGATATGTACAATATGTATTGGGTAAACCCTTTGACTGATGTAGTAGCCTGCAAATCACGTTATTCAGATAAACAAAACTAGGCAGTACATATGTGAAAAGTTTATACGAAAAAGTTGGCAGCGAGAATTGAACTCATACGTACAACTAAACAAACGCTCTATAGCGAGAATTGAACTCAATGAACAACTGGACAAACGCGCTCTAGAAAAAATTTACTATAGTTTTCAAATTAATATTCTGTCCGAAAAATGTTCAACTATTTCGTACGGATCATTAGATCAGTGTAATATCACAATCTCAATAACCTCGAGAGGAAAATTTTTCAAAATATTTTTGAAAAATAGTCAAAAAATTTACAAGAACTTGATCGAAACGAGAGCATACGGTCCATGATGTTAGTGCAAGTCAACATCAAGAATTGAAAACTCTAGTCGTAGAGGGGTCATACAAATTAAATTAAGGTTTTAACAGATGAATTTAACTGGCCAATTTTCCTGTTGCAGGTTGATATAATATTTTATTGAATGCCTATCCTCAACAAAATACCAAAAAAAAAAAAAGAATGGTGGTTGAACACAAGCATCGAATATATATATATTTTAAAGTTAAATGTAACAAACTACTCTCTACCAAATTTTCCTAGCATGCACGTAATTTTTAGAAGATAGTGGTGACGGAGGAGGTGGGGAAATGCGCCAAATAATTGTCAATTGTATGATGAAGGGAAGGAAAAGTAAGGATTTTGGGTTATTAGGGGTTTAAGCCCAAATGGTTAATATTAGTGATAGAGGTGTCAATCGGATCGGGTGAAATGACTCACAATCCGCCAAAATCCATTGTTTGGACGGATTGCAAATTTGCCGACCCAATTTGTCAATTTTTTTTTATTATATTTAGCGGGTTGGGGCCAGTGGTTACTAAATCAAATTCTCTCTCGATACATTCCTCAAAAAATCCGATTCGTGCGGATTCTTCCCCCAACTAACGAAGGGATCTTGACAGAATTGATGAAATATGATACGTAAATTTATCAACCCAACTAATTTATTTGGCGAGGCGGGGTACGTAGCTCAATTCGGGGTCGCAACCCGGCAATTGACGAGACGGGATGGGTTAGAAATTTGTCAATTCAACCTAACTATTTGGCGTAGGGAACCAACTCGGCAAGGAGAATTCATATAAGTCAATAATCTGATATAATTTTCATTGAACTCGATCACTATATCTATAAGAGACAATATAATAAACAAATCTTTACATATATTATCTTGTCGTATTTTTATTGATTACAAATCTATTATCATCTATACCAAAGAAATTATTTTATAAGAGTTTTATTTCAAATTGACCCGTAAATATCATCTCCTATTTTTTTATCTTCTCCAAATACAAATATATATTATATCCAGAATATAATTTTTTTAAAAATATATTTAATATTATTTCCGATATCTTTAATAGAATCATTAACTTTAATTTTTAATTGATTCAATTATTCGTGAACATTCTATAAAAATACTATATTTCTTAAATTAATATTTTGTTCTAAAATTTTAAAATAATATGTTAGTATAATAATTGTGCATGTTGCGTAAAGCAATTGAAACATGACGTCCGTTCTATTGTACAATTTAAAAATATTTGAGTTACACTATTGCCACAAGTTATAATTTTTGGTAAAACGATAGACAACTAATCCTACAATTGATATGAGGGTCAAAGTAATCAATTCGATTATCATTGATTGTAAGAAGTGCCATGATTGCGAGAGAGATTGTTGAGATGCGATAATTGTCTTCGCTGGATAAAGCAATATAAACGTGACACTTGTGTTGTTATATATATATATATATATATATATATATATATATATATATTTCCGGGCATGTCAAAATCAACCATGGACAAGTCTAGTCGTGAGTCGTCATATTCATATATCCTACTTGTGAGTACTTTAAGGCTACGTTTGGTTGGAAGGATAGGATAAACTAATGATTAGTATGTAAATGATAAAGAAAATGATTGTGGTAGGATGATAATATATGGTGTAAAATAATATTATGTTTAGTACGATTTTTAAGTGTAGGATAATTTTGAATTTTTTGATGAAAAGACAAAATTTCCCTTTCCCTTCGCCGCCGCGGCGACGACCGGCCGGCCGGCCGGAAACGGCTGACGGGGGGCGGCGGCCTGAAACGGCCGGCCGGAAAAATCGGCCGGCGCAGGCGGTCGGTCGGCGGTCGGACGGTGGTCGGACGGCGGCGGTCGGTGACGGAAAGTGATGGTGAGTTTGAATATAAGAGAAGAGTAAAATTGGAAAAATAGGACGTATTAAGAGTGTGATAAATAATCCTAGGAGGTGAGGATGTATTATTTTAACCTACCTAATATAACCTAATCATTCATATGAGGGATTGACTTGGTTTAATAAAAATCGAACCAAACGAGTGATTAGGTGGGTTTAAAAAAAATAAACCCACCTAATCAAGCAAACCAAACACTCCCTAAGAAGCTTAAATTATAATATTATCTTATCCTCAACACAATAATAATTAATAATAATAATAATAATAATGGTGGTTGAACATACACATTGTTATCTACCGACGAAGCACTTACCAGGCCAAGTAACTTTGAACATAACTTTTTCTAATTACCGATGTCATTTTATAACAATTTGATACAAATATGTTTTAAAATGGAATATAGGTGGATAGGGGTGGCATGGGTTGGGTCGGATTCGGGTGGTTATAATTTGGTATCCAACATATCGAGTAGGGAAAAAAATAAATGTGATTCATAGAATATTGGGTACCTGATAGACAATAAACTCATTATTTTAAAAAAATATTTTAATAGAATAATTTATATAAAAAAAAATTTATTAAATAGAGATATCTTCAAAATATATAGTATAGATTATCTATTAGCTACATTAGTTCAAATGATTAGTGAGAAAGTATTTGATATTAAAAAGTGTGATTATATTTAATTTTGGATCCAAAATTTGAGGACATGAGAAAGTTAAGTTGGTAGAACTTTTGAAATAATATATGAGAATTTGGATCGTTTTAAAGGCATTTCGGATGTGTTATTCGAAGATTACTTAATTTACGAGCTACTAGAGGTAACTTTACAACATTTGATCATATTTATACTAATATCCTAACATTTGGAGCCGGGAGGATACTCATATTACATTTTTTTTTTCGACATCACGTTAACACTCTAGTTTGGTTGAGCCGAGACGGCCTAAAAGAGATGGAGGGATACCGACTCCCAATCATTGTCCGCGGGACTACAACGCCGCCACGGTCATGAATATATTTTTTGAGATGGAAAACTGTTTTTATGGGATGATTTTGCCCTTCAACATACAATACTCGTGCTATGGCTCAAACTATTTATTAGACCACATATTTAGCTTGATGTTTAATTAATAATTTGATTGAATCCCTTGAGAAATTAGTTTTAAGTTGTTTTCATCAACGAGATTAATAGCCATATAGGTTGAACAACTACTCTATCACTACTTATGTCCTTTAAATAATTAAATTTCAGTTTCCATATCTTCGTTTATTGAGTGAGTCTCATGTGAGACCGTCTCACGGATCTTAATCTGTAAGACGGGTCAATCCTACCCATATTAACAATAAAAATTTATACTATTAGCATAAAAAGTAATATTTTTTCATGGATGACCCAAATAAGAGATCCGTCTCATGAATACGATCCGTGAGACCGTCTCACATAAGTTTTTGTCTTGTTTATTTGCCAACAAATTTATAATCAACAAAAAAAAAAAAAAATAGAAGTAGGAGTTCCATTTTGTGAGTTGGTTGGTGTAGGTACGAGAAACCACCTTCAAAGTATAGAAGTAAAACACATGACATCCCAAATACCATTCTTCGTCAACGGAAGTTGTTGACAAGAGAAATGGCAAGGAGGTTGTGTTCCCGCCTTCCCTCTTTCCTAGGTAACTCAAAAACCCAAATCCAAACCCCCTTTTCGACACCCAAATTTTCCTATTTTACAGATATTACCTCGAGACATTCACAATCCGTAGGGAGCTCTTGTGCGATGTATCAAGGTGGGTCACTCTTCGCTACTGTCGAATTACGCAGTTTGTGATAAATACCCGGTGAAGATATTAATGTCTTAACTATGCAGGAAATCTGTTCGTGATTAATACTCAGTGAAGATATTAATGTTTTCCTGATTACTGAGTGGTTTATGATCATAAATTGAACAGCTAATGGAAGCATGGAACATTTTTTTCTAACGTTTTGTTAGTTTACTATCATTATTTGGATTAATCAATGGAGCAAATTCTGGTATTTTCTACCATTTACTGTTCTGTGTAGTTTCGTAATGATCGTTTTTTGCGTTTATGTTATCTGTTATCTTCATTTTCAGTGTTTCGTTCATACGCTCGTGACCGGCGTTCAAGTTATGATCTTTTTGGAGGTAAAATTCCGGGAGCAAAGGAGTTCAGGAAGGAGTGGGCAAAGCAATTAGAGAACGAAGAGGATCATCTCTGGACAGGAAGTGAAAATGAAACTGATACCGAAAGGGATGGCCATAGCCGGCTCGAGGAAAGATATAAAAAAGGCCAAGAAACGGGCCAAGTTCGGCTCTGATAATATTGATGCCGATGACAGTGACGAACTGCATGGCTTGTGGCCGGAAAGTGACGAGGAGAAGACCCTTTGGACTGGGGATGAAGGAGATGACAATGATGAACCTACGGAGGCCTTCCCAAATGAGAAAAGTGATGAATATATTGATAAATTATTCGAGTTTGAGGAGAAACCAAAGTATAGAACCCTTGCAGATGCAATGAAAGATGAGGAGGAGCCAGAAGAGTTGTCCCCTGGAAAGCAAGCTCGAAATCTTGCTGTGCAGAATGCTCTGAAGAAACTTAAGAAGGGTCCTGATGGTCGGTATACTAATGTTTGGGAGGTGATGAGTGATTTGGATATTTTGATAGGAGCCTTTGAGGATATTATTTCTGGACCAGAATATGAAGAGCTTCGGCAAGGTGGTCCAAAGAAATTGAATCTTCAGTTTTTTAAGGACATTCAAGCTCGCATGAGGGATCCAAACTATAAGTTCTCACCCGAGTTGAAGTTTAAACCGAAAAACAAGCTAGTTCCCAGAAAGAAATGGCAGAAAGCAGAATCAAGAAGGAGAAAGGCACAAAAGAGATAAAACAGATGTACTGTTTCTGTCCGCTGTTATTCGTAATATCTGGTCTTTTCGTAATTGCACTTTACATGACCCAAAGGTTTTCTTGGAGTGGTTATCATATTTATCTTCTTTGAACAATGACCATGTATTGTCGCTCACTATTGTAACAGTTTTAATCAGTTCATCATATAGGTTAGATAATAAAATATATAGATTTTCTACCAATACAGAGTTATGTAGGGTGCCAATAGAGGTTCTATCTTTACAATGTGTACCCAGCTGCCAGACGGGTACATAGTCATAGACTTGTAGCTTTATTATTTTATTCCGAGTAAGACCTATGAATGTTGATGGAGTTATATAGCTTTAAATGGCAAATGCTGGCATTTCATATTTAAATGGGGACATAATAAATACCTGTACAACTATAGTTTCAAAGTTGTAATAACACCGGTTAGAGTTTTTAAGTATCATCGTCCCAATACTGGTCATGATGAAGTGAGTTGAACGCTTGCATCTTCCTCAACTAATGAACATAGTTATTCTCCATCCTGTTGCTCACGGGATGAGTAGTCTGTAAGCTATTGCACATCATGATATTGATGGCTGTGCCATGACACCAGCATCTTTCAGCATGTGCGATTGGTAATTATAACCACGAGAAAACCGTTTGGTCAAACTTTTAGGCCCAGGAAATCCTCCTGGAACACTGGATATTGTGTAATTCTCAATACTGGTATCCATGGTGCCGATGCCATTGATGTTCCAGATGAAACAACCATCATCCATATACATTTTTTCGTTGTGACTGCCGTTTAGGTACCTTTCAGATCCGCATTCAACAATATCTTCATCAGATTGAAGAGCTGGAAGAGGCTGGTGGTCTTTAGAGGTATTGAGACTATATATCAAACTCTGCATTTGGTTCAAGTACGCATCTTCTTCAAACCAATTATTTGTTTTTTGTGTATAAATAGCGGCATGCTTACCAGATTTGACCAATGATTTGATCAATGTTTCATCTATGTTTCCTAACACTGTTACCTTCTATTCTTCAGCATCTATTTTCACTTCGTACACGCCTAAAAGATCAATACCAAGTAGCTAACTACAAGTGAGATTGAAAATAATTTCTTGGACTAAAAAATCAGATGCTAGAAAACTTAACAGCTACAGATTGAAAGACAGCAGAAAATGGAAAACTAAGTCATCATACCTTCAATTTTTCGAAGTAATTTCTTCACTTTCTGCATGCAACCTTGACAATGGATATGGACCTTCAAAACATTTGCATGTAAAGTAATGATTGGAAAACATATTATACTTTGACCTTTATCCATTCAAGCTCGATGTTCTTTTCTTGATCATGAGACATTTTCTGGAGTGTGATCGGTTACTTTGTGTAAATTTAGGAATGCTATATATGCTACTGAAATTTTTTGCCTTCTTTATGCTTTCTCTGCTTCAACTGAGAAGGGGCTAAAAGTATTGTTTGCAGAACGAACTGCAGAGAATATCTCCGTGAATCTTTGTTTATACGACATAACAAACACTGCTGCTTCTTGGGACACACAAGTATAATGAGAGAGTAAATGCATTCTCGGCTCATACATACATAAGAGGAACTAATAACTAAACACACTTTGCGTGAGTCTAAATCTATCAAACAAAAAGGTTCATTGTGAAATTAAATTTGAATAATTGATAATTTAAAAGATTTGCAGACATAATATTAAAATTTACAAACTCAACTCTCAGGTGAAGATTTAGATATATTAAATTTATGCTTTAAAGTTATGTTGTGTATACAACATATAAAGTTTGAACCTAACAGAGACAAATAATGTCATGTTGAATTTTTTCAATCCCAAAATACCTTCTTTTTTTTTTCTTGCATGACAAATTAACTTTATTAAAATATTTTTAAATTTGTTTTATTAAAAATCAGAAAATTTTAAATATGATTTTTAATTTTTCAAATTTAATTTCTAGTTTTGTTAACAAGAGTATTTAATTGATTAATGGGGAACAATCCATTAGTTATGAACTTATCAATCGATTAATTAATTATTTAATTGATTAATGGGGAAATGGATGCAAGAAGATAAAGGGCGTAGGAGGACATTGTCTAATACACTAATACGTTGGTTTCGGAAGATTATATTATTGAAAGATAAGTACATAAACAATAATAAAAAAGAATGGTTGATGTAGAAATGTAAATAGTATCACGTTTAATATAATATTTTTTTGTCAATAAGATAAATAATAATTTTTCAAATAAATGATCCTTCAAATATATTAAAATTACTACCCTAATTTATTTTCCCTCGACTACTCTTTTACCAAACGAAACAGCAACTGCTCCCCAAAAAACTCAATCGGCTCCCCAAAAAGATGCAGCAGATATCCTAAACTTTAGCCCCCCTCTTCCTCTTCTTCCATCCTCCATTTCTTCTCTTCATATATCCACATTTCTTTCTTCTTTTCAAAGTCTAATCTTTCGTTTCTCTTTCTCTCTCTTGCTGCTTCTGGTGAGTAGCACTTGTACGAGGAATACTCCGGTTTCTGATGTTTTCGCACTTGTCTGATTAAAAAAGGGATTGTTAGTACAAGGGGTTGGAGATGGGTTTAGTAAATCTCACCTTGTCCTTTGGATATTGGATTATATTATTAAAAAAAAGGCGAATAAACTGGAAATAAAGAGGGGAGGATAAGAGAGGTGTGATTTGATCTTCGATTCCTTGCAGAAAGTAGCATTCTTCATGTGATTATGGCCTCCTGTCGCTTGATTCTTTGTGAAGACATCTATTTTTACAATTTCGCAGGTACTGGACTATAGCTCATTTGGTAAAAACAATATTTATCAATTTTTTTTTTTAAAAAAAAGTTGCTAGCACAAAAGGTGCGAGAATTCTATATCTAATTAGTTCTCGAGAGAAATGAGGAGATTGTTATGATATAATTTATAACGAAATCAGTTTGATCGTTTTCGATAAATAAACTTGAACGATCTCTACGGGTTTCATCTAGGGATCAAATTTTTTTATTAATCACCTTAACTAATTGCACCACAATATTTTTTACCATCATTAAAAATAACAATAATAAATCACTATGGTGCTTAAACCACTTGTCATATTATTTGACTTAAGATTCTAATAATTTATAAACAATATAATCAATTAAATAAATTGGTATTTACTATTTCTCAATTATCGTTCAAACTATATATGACAATTTGGTTTGATTTTTTTTTTTTAATAAAAAAAGACGCAAAACCTCACTTAGATCACCCAAAACCTCACTTAGATCACCCCTTCAATCTAAGTAGAATCTCGCTTGCTCAAATCTCACCTCGTCGGCCAATAAGTGCAGTTAGCATCCCAGGCCAATAGTTCAAATGCTGGTACAAGTACAATGCAAAAACTAGTCTCTGTAAAACAGCATTCATCCATATGTGAGCCCTAGAGAAGATGTAATTGTTCTACTTTCAATTCCAGTAACAATATGTGCCCGGAATTGAACTTTAAAGATAACCAAGCAGAAAGAAAAGAAAGCAATCTGAAGAAAATCCCCTACTTTGCATGATTTGATTCAGCATGCTTCGTTTTAACTGGATGGATGTACAGAAAACCATGCTAAAACAATGCCTAATCCAAAGCCGCTACATACATTTTTGGAGGGGCAGATGAATAAAAGATTACTATTTTACATCAACGAATATCAACCAGCTCCAATATCCATCGAGTTCCATATACACATCTCTAGCTCTAATGCCCCATTTGGATTTAGAAAGCCAAATGGAACTAGCAAGAAATCTGTGGGGGGAGATCCTTCAATTCTACCCGGAAAATTGTTTGTGTATGACTTTAGTCTGAGACAGCTATTCCCTCTTTCTGCCACAATATCGTATAAATATTGTTCCCTTGATGAGCTTGGGCTTATGCAAGTAATTAAAACTGTATGACCGATGCTTTCGATTCCCTTTTTGAGAAGAAAGAGGATACCGTCTTTTTCTGCTTGTAGAACAATGAATGCTTCGTTCTTGTTTAGGGTGACTGGTAGAGGGCTGTTATACTGGAAACGTCTTCCTGAATCCCAGTGCTTGCTGCTGAAATGTCCTGATAACTGATTGGACGAGCCAATGTAATGGCATTTTTGAATAGGGCAAGCACAAGGAGAGCAAACACAGAAATCTTCATGCTCTTTTCTCTTTGTATAATCCACGATTTCTACACAACCATATTGGGCATTTCGGCAGGGTGCTTTGACTGGATCGGTAATTTCAATATCCATACAGATAGTGTTACCCTCGTCATTGATGGGCATATATTCCTGAAGAAACATGGCAACTAACTCTTCATTCCACGAGGAACACATCATAAAACAATTCACCAATATAATTATGCTAGTTTTTAAAGTTTGCACAAATCAGTCAAAATAAAGCTTTTAAAATCGACGAGTCATCAACACATCCTTCAGGGAGATTGTATTTTTCACAACTTTTACGATAAAAACTCAAGTACTTTGAGTTCACAGTAGCTGGGAGGTTACAGAGCTAATCTTTCATAAATGACATTAGACGAGAATGGGAAGTAAAAGGGGTATGGAAATGGCATAAGTAAACTTTCGCCATTTTCAACAGGTTTATATTTGGCATCTAGCCTTTCATGGCTAAAACCAATATTGCTTTATAAATTACATCACTGATACGAACAAGGGAACAACAATTTTATAGTTCCATCAAGAAATCACAATCATCAACTACAAAAGAAACTGTTATTGACAAGGGAAATATGAATTTACAATAATTTATGAACATAATGGAAATCATTAATTACCTCTGCTGTAATCATTCCCCCGTTAACATGATCTTCCCCATCCTGCATAGTGAAAAAAATCAACCAACAGGGTTTAATTAAAAATAGAGATAAATAAAAGCAATTGCCAATGGAAATTTGATGCTTTACAACAATGTCCAACAGCACAAAATAAAGCCACAGCCCACAAGCAACTTGAAGAAAATTGAAGGGTAATGCATACAAATGGATTTTGGGACATTTGGCAATTCAGATATATCCCTTATTTGAAGCAAGATTACTGTCCACCAATTATCTGAGCAGAAAATTTAGAAAATGATTTGCAGCAAATACAAGTCCAATGATATTAATGAGATCAAATCAGTCAAATAATTGTGTAAAGGCCATATCCAAAAAGCATATCATGAGAAGTGCGTGCATAGAAAAGGGGATATGGACTAGTAGTAAGCCACTAAAAAGATTGCAAGGGACATCTCGTAGCAGTCAATATTGTATGGGAATGGTACAACATATTCCAAAATATAGTAAAGGACGAAATCTAATTAAAATATCAGACAATGGAAAAGGAAAAGAGATCTTGTAGTGACCGGAACTGGACATGGTAACAGGAACATATTTTTGTCCTTTTGATACTCGGGCACAAACAATACTAGCCTTTTAGTACATTCCGAAATCAAACATAAAGAAGACAAAAATCCAGACTTCTATGATCCTTGTGAATAATCAACTAAGAAACCTATGGAATACCAGGGAAAGAAACAAACTTCTGGCATAATTTACCTGATATTCATCCTGTTCAAGTAGAGGGAAATGCTCGACCTCTTGTGACATCATAGCCAATGGAATGCTGTCATCTTGGTTCCTATACCCAAGAATTCCCGTTCCAAGACCTCTTTCCTTGCAAACAACCTGCAAGAATTGGATGAAGTTGGTTATCCAATTGAATGCCAAGTGCATCATACCATATATATAATATACCTCTCCAAAGCCATAACCACCAAGCTCTCGCTCATGCTTCTCCCTCTCGCTAATTTCTTCCTCGCCCCAGGAGGCTAAGCATGGAAAGATTGCAGGGGACAGTTCAGATGGTTCCCCAACAGCAATGCTCTCATAGTAAAAGAGCTGTAAACAAAAAAAAGATCATACAAGCACATAATCGTTATGATTAGTTATAATATATTATTATTGTACTTGATACTGTCTAATGCAAGATCACTAGGGGATGACTTAGCCAAACATTTGTTAGGTCTCACCTGAAGAAATAAAAGACAACCACCAACAGCACGCTGCTTCCCTTGCCGATAACGTGCTACCTCTCGGACTAGCCGATCAAGTAAGAATTTACCCCAGTTATATTGATGGATGGCATCCATGTTCGTCAAAAAGTGGAGAAATGACGGGCTAACATCCTAGCCTCGCTGTGGGGCACAGAAGAGTGCCTAATACATAAAGGAGAAAAGATCTCTTAAAATCCTCTCCAGCTTCTGGAGCTGCCAAACGCTCCTCTAAGAGTCGAACAGAAATTCCACGATTTGTGGCATTGTATTTCTTGCGTAACTCAGCAATTAAGTCATCTGGTCCAGAGTTAACCACATCTTTCCCACTTGATGCCAACCCCATCACAAGCTCAACATCCCGAGGAGTTAATGGAATGCGCTCACCGCAAATCTCCAAGCTGCGTCGGACAGTGTTGAACCGCTCCAATAACCAAAGACAGAGACTGCGGCGCAAAGTTCGGCATCTGAGATTAAGGATACTACCAAACCGCATTCCATTTACAGCAGCCTTCTGTTCAGGAGTGAGCCGCTGCAACACATTTAACAATCGACCAGGAGAACACCTAGTGACAAGTTTGGTCTGCATGATACAGATCATAAATTCTATCACATAGAGGATTCCAGGGCGAGGATACGATAAATTTTTGCATATACAAATGCCTGAAAAAATAAAAGATGTAAATACTTGTCTTCTAGGCTTGGGAACACGGGCAGGTGTCGTGTTCAGGTATTTATCCCAAACTTCACGAGCACGGCTAGTGTATTTTGCTTTTTCTTCAGGAGTCATCAATTTCCATGCATCTGATGCAGCTTTTGTGGCCTGAAACAATCGTCAGTTACCACAACAATTTCAAACATTCTTCCTATATAATAAAGAAAAAGATTAAAAAATATAAGATTAATAAATATGATTACTGCTTTCAACCCTGAAGATTCGGGATGGGAAGCGGTGTACTCCTTAATAAATTCACGGCTGAAAGATGACATTGGATTATTAGTTTGACTGGGAAAAAATAAAATGAAAATAACTGGACACAAGATACCAGCTCAACTAAATTGAGTGCAATAATACCTAAAATGAACCCAAGAGCATGCTGGCCGAGGTGTTCCATCTTGCTTTTTCTTCCTTTTCCTACCCACGTCTGACTCCGTATTCCCTTTTTCCTTTCTCATTACCGACATCATATCATCTTCACTAGGTACCTTAATTTCAAAAGGCAGGTCATCATACGAGCACTTTTCAGAGAAGCATGAAACAGTAAGAATATGAAACCCACATGATCAACAGTTTATAGAACCTTAGTTGTCAAAAACGAAAAAAACACAGTGAAGCGCACAGTTTGCGCTTCAGTGCACTTCAAAGAGCACGGCTTCCATGAAGCGTGGACGCATCATAGAAAAAACAGTTTTTTATTTAAAAAATCCGACAGATGAGAAATCGGCCACTAAAAATATGATTTCTCTATTTATTAAAAAAATAGAGCAAGGAATACCCAAATATCTTGTTGTCTATGCCCCATGTCACCTCTGCCCTACGTCGCCTTTGCCTTTTGTCCTCACGTTTTAATATTTGATGCTCGAAAGATAAAAATGATGATGATTTAATATTTGATATCTCATGTTTCATATTTTTTAAAATAAATTGATTTTTTTATCTTTTTAGAATATTTTATTTATTGCGTTTTAAATTCCGTGAAGCTTGCGCTTCACTTTGCACTTTAAGCTCGAGGACATCTGAGCGCTTTAACACGCCTTGCACTTTTGACAAATATGTATAGAACAAAACAGATAAAAAACAATCTGAAACAAAAAAAAAAAAATTAAATGCACATCATTCAAGTAAGGAACTTAGAGTCCCCATATGGACTAAGAACACCTTAATCTGTCCATATCTTTCGTTGAGTTGATGGAAGTTTTCAATTATGCAAAAGAAGTAATGAGTTAGGGGAGAATCCAGTATTCAAGAAAACATAAACCCATGAGACACTAAAAATTGATTTCCGATAACCAACTAACAGAAGCCAAGATATATTGGTTGCAATTTCCAACTTCTCTAGTTTCTATTTCAAAATTCATGAAATTACATTGTTCCTCAAGGATCAGAAAGAGGAAGTGAAAAGGCTTAATCCCATCACAACATAGCATGCACTTATCGATGACCATGTTTTCCTGCCCTGGAACGACTGATTTTTTTTTTTTTTTTTTTTGGGGGGGGGGGGGGTGGGGGGTGTGTGTGTGTGTTTGGGGGAACACAAGCAAGTTTGTATACAATTGACTCCACTATCAATAGTTTCACATCAATTATGTTTTTGCAAAAATGATTCACTGTTAGAAAAACCCATTATAAATAACTCCATTCAAAATTTTATATTCCCCCCCCCCCCACAACATTCCCATACGGCATAGGGTACTACAATGTTTATAATGCAAACTGATGATGATTCTTCACATGAAAGCAACCGACTCTTGCTACACATAGTGGATAACAGCTTTGATCGAGTGCAATTCAATCTCCGCCAATATAATTTCATTTCAAAAATAGCACGAATGTACAAGAGCAGGCCTTAGAAACTTAATGACAGGGGCGGCTTAGGTTATGAGAAAGCCGAAACTTACAATCTTCCCTCTACGAGCAGCCGCACCTGAGTCCGCCACATCGAATTCTAAGTTTCTAACGCATGCAACCACCAAGTAGTAATTAAATCATAAAACGAATATTAATAACAGCAAATTTATCAATGTCCAAGCCGCTTACCTGTTGTATGTCATATACATAACAAAAATTAGCCATAAAACAATCAACTTGCCAAAATCAAACAAAACTTCACTCCAGTAAATTAAGTGCAAGTGGTATCAGGTATGAAAATGAAAAAAAAAAAACACGAAGGTTTGAAAAAGAGTTACCATAGTAGTCATCGGATTTTGAGGATGAGATCAACGTCCAGATAAAAGACGGCAAATCCCCGACCTCAGAGGTTTTCTCCTAGGAATTCCAACATTAATCGGAAAAATTTTCCGCGCTCTTTGGTATTCACGGCTGGGCTTTTGATTTTGTGCATTCTAGGGTTGTACCTTTGGGATTTTGTTCTTTCGCCTCGGGAAGCGGTTCCAATCCACTGGTTTAGCCGGTTGCCACCCTTTTTCACGTGATCATCTGACACGTGTCAAATCTCAGTAATTTTTTGTGAAAATACAAATTGGAGTTTTGGGAAAAATAAAATAGGGTAAGTTACTAAATTGTCCAGGAGGTAATTTTCGAGTCCGATGCCAAAGGGGTTACTGAAGCACTGAAATCAGATAGAGACGACGACTCAGAGTTCGGAGCGATTATATTAGAGTGTCGTGAATTATTTCGTCAAAGACCATCATTCAGGGTCTGTTTCACTCGTAGACAAGCAAACAAGGTTGCCCACAGTCTTGCTAGGGAATCTTGCTTTCATGCTCGTCCTTCTATCTGGAACTCCCTTCCAGATTTTTTTTTAGAAGCGTTGAATGAAGATTGTAATTTGACTTATTCCTAATAATATATTTTCTCTTAAAAAAAAATAAAGACATTTTTAAAAATGGCCTCCATGCAAATCATATTATCAAATTTTGAATTTGATTTAATTTATTTTTTCTAATTAGACTCTTGTCTTTTTCACTTGCTCAGCGTTAAATATACGATGAGAAAAAAAAGAGAAGGGATTAGAAATAATAAGGTTTTGAGTTTGGATGAATATTGAAATATGTTTTTGTTTTTAGTAGATCAGAAGTCGAAGCCGAAAATTGGAAAATTTTAACTTCTAAAATGTAATTTTAAATATTTTAAAAAAACAACTTTTATAACAAAACCATAATTTTTTTTTTAAAAGAAAATCAATTTTTTGGGAAAAAAATGATTTTATTATGTTGGTTTCTCCAATCCAACTCATTCTAAATGAGTGTAGATAAACTCAAAATTTGAGCTTAAAACATTAGCCTTCTACAAAAATTTTAAAAGCGGTTTGGTTTATTAAGTTATTCTATGACTTAGTCATTATCATTATTTTGTCTCATACCAAAGATATTATTATCAAATAGATACTTAAAATATATTTTTCAGTTTAAAAAATTACTAAAAATTTAACATTTACAGTGAATTAATTATCTATAAAAGACATGTATGTCTCAAATAAAATACCAAACTGTTTTGGATTTTTTTATTTCGCGAGACTTTTATATAGAAATTGCCAAATAGCCAACTTATTACTTATATAAGAGATGCCAAAATAATAATATCTCACAACTACAAGGGGTTTTCCATTATTTTTTATTCCAATAAATAATTTTGAACTTTTTTAGGACAAAAACGACGTAGTTTAAGAAACTCTTTCCGGCTAACACCCCAATCTTGTTTCTGATCAATATTGAATTTCAGACGAACAAGAAACGTTGGTAGAGGAGAAATGGAGGTGGGATTTTTAACGTTCACCGCAGCCGCATCGGCTCTTCCGAGACCCGCCGCGTTGGCTGTCTCCCACTGCCGCGGTGCATCCACTATTTGTCAATCCAATCACCAGCTATCCCCGATTAGAACTGCTACCAGCTACAGTGATACTAGTCAAATTACAAGCAGTACTACTAGTAGAAGCAGAGGAAACATGATTGTGAATGCGACAAATCAGAGGTTTTCCACTAGGAATTGGGATGTGTCGAACTATGCAGCTCCTTCTTGGTTGCCGAGATTCGAAGAGCTTGACACCACGAATATGCTTCTTCGCCAGAGGATTATCTTCTTGGGCACCCAGGTTTACTCTTTTCTTTTTCCTGGTAGAATTTAGTGTTTAAATGTGTTTAAACTGTATTAATTTTGCGAGATGTGCATAGTTCTTCATGTTTTGATTTATCCCTTTTCTTGTTATAATGATTTGACTATGAAGTAATCGAATTAATCATTTCCATTTGCTAGCTGTTGTTATATTCTGGTTACTTGGAATCTGAAATCAGCAGTTGCGTACAGATTCGTGTGTCTGCTCAAAATTGATTCTTCCAGTCGGTTATTATGTGTCTGCATCCAATAATAATGTCAAAATGCCTACATTAAGCATATGATTGCTAAAGTCCTGTTATCTGTGACAGGTTTTGTCTTAGCCAGACCTGTGCTTGGGGGGATTTATTTTATTTAGATTAATGTGTTGCATTAAGTGATTAATTCAATTCCTTTACAAGAAATGGTTGAAGTGGGTCATAACTTCTTCTGTCTGGAAACTTATTTGGTGATGAACAGATAGACGACATGACCGCCGATTTCGTCATTAGTCAGCTACTATTGCTTGATGCAGAAGACCAGCAAAAAGACATCAAATTGTTCATCAATTCACCTGGTGGCTCTGTCACTGCTGGTGAGTCCATAGTGTTGAGCTGAAATGCTAACCTAATGTGGTTTGTCTCGAAGGTTTTGTTTTATGAAATTAATTTTTCAAGTGTCTTGTGATGTATTACTCCCTACAGAGAACTGGTTTTAGATATGATAGTACCTATTTATTTTTCACATTCCTATTTAGGGATGTCACAAACATTGGGCATCACAACCCCTTGAAAGGATGAATATGATAACGAACTCCGTTGATAAATTACTCAATACTGTGTAGATGTCGGTATCTTTCTTCTTGGGTCTAGGGATCTTGAATGCCAAATCTTAAAAACCACATTCTTAGGCATTTGTAAACAGCCATCTAAGTTCTAACAACTGTTATTTCTTCCAATTGCGACAATATTATTTTTTAATGACATTCTTTTAGTTTATCATTCCTATCGGTGTTATTCTTTTAGTTTATGTGCTTACTCTATAATTGTCAGCAACCTCATCTCCTCATAGCAACCACAGTACTTTACACGAACACTGTGACATCATAATTGATTATCTGCATTCATCAATTAATAATATTGTATAATGTGTGAGGTTGTTATCTTCTCTTCTGTATGGAAAACCCAAATCAATCTTTAACATACAGGCTTTTCATTTTGTTTGCATTGCAGCAAAGTTAATTTTATAGGATCTTTATAATCCTTTTCGAATTCTTTTATCCACAGTTAAGTTGTACTCATTTGCACTTCAAAATTTAGTTATGATTTAAAACTTATATTATTTATTTTATTTTAGTAATTTAATCTCCATTCTCTGGCATTAGTGTCCAAATTTTTAATCTATCCTTTAAATTGAATCAAGTAGGGATGGGTATATATGATGCCATGAAATTGTGCAAGGCCGATGTATCTACCATCAATATGGGGCTTGCGGCATCCATGGGTGCCTTTCTCCTTGCCTCTGGTACAAAAGGGAAGAGGTTTTGCATGCCAAATGCAAGGGTAATGATCCATCAGCCACTAGGAACAGCTGGAGGCAAAGTATGTTCTTATTTCATCCTGTATGAGGCTTATAAAACCTTTCCTATTTTACTTTGTTTTAGTCATGGTTTCTTCACAAATGTGAACTGAAGTTTTCTACTCAGTTCCGATTTCTCGATTATCAGTATCCCTATGTCACCGAGTCTTTCATGATCACTGGCTTCATTATCGTATATAGAAGTTAATTTTTAACTTTACTCTTTCTATGTTTGACTTATATGAACTACACACCCCTACTGGTTTTGAAAGTTCTATATGTTTTTCAAGTTTGCTTTGCGTATTTGTGACTGAATCACGATTGGTGATTATAATTTTATATTTCCATTCCATCTTATTTGTATGTGTTTCAAGTCCCATGAAGGATTTCTGCTCAAAAAAAATTATGATTGGTGTGTAATGGCTAAACTCGATTAAAAATTTCATGAGTCTATGACTGTACATGAGCTTTGAAAAGTTTTAAGAATTTCTATCATGAACTTCCCGAATGAGCGTCTTGTCTCACTATGTAATATTTCTATTTGTACTAGGAGTAGAGCTATGTAGCGTCTTATAACTAGGTGTCACATCGGGGCGTTGAGCTTTCTTGTAATATCAGTTACTTTTTCACGAAGAACCATGAAGGCGATTTTTTTTACTTTTTTATTAATCTAGGCGACGGAGATGAGCATACGCATCAGAGAGATGGCGTACCACAAAATTAAGCTGAACAAGATACTATCAAGAGCAACAGGGAAGCCTGAACAACAGGTTGGCTTATTCATATTACACCATCCTCTCTTTCTTTTTGTTTCTTGGTCAAATTTTTGTCTGGTTGTCCATGGATTGATGGATTTGATTTGGAAGATTTGGGGATCTATTTGAATGGTGTATTTCAAATTACACACTACCACAGTTACTATTGAAATTGCATATCTTGAAATTGAATAGATTTTAAATTCAATTCAATTTTGTCCTTCCAAGAAATGAAGGAATTTGAACTCAATGGATTTGAAATACATCATCTCAACTTCATCAATCCAAGCACAACCTCATGGAAACTTCGTCAGATTCTTTTCTATGAGGCTTACCCTTTTTATCCTCCCTTTTCTGGGCTTTAGATTGAACTAGATACAGATCGTGACAATTTTATGAATGCCTGGGAAGCAAAAGATTATGGGTTGATTGATGAAGTGATCGATGATGGCAAGCCTGGACTAATTGCCCCCATTGCTGATGCTTCACCTCCTCCAAAAACCCGGGTGTGGGGTCCTTGGAAAATTGAAGGTAGCAGGAAAGGCAAGAAGAATTTACCCTCGGAGGAAAATCTTTTCAAAAATGGATACGTGGGTAGACAAAGCAATGAAGATGGAGGCACAGAACAGAAAAAGGAAGAACCTACACCTATATGATGCATGCTGCAAATAATCTATTGCTTGTATACGCCTAGACTCGTGCAATTTTCTTGGTGTTGTAATCTGATCTTTGTCGGTTTTTTAGCAATATATGAAAGCTAACCATCTATGGTTATTTTTGGAGTACCAGAAATTTTTCTTCTAAATTTAATTAGATGGAATGAATGGAAAATCTTTTCATCTATCAAGTAATTTGGTCGATAGGCTTGAGGCACTGTCTTCTTCTTGCTGGCACAATTTGCTGATTATGTAATCGCAGTAAAGGAAAAGGAAATAGAAACGAATGAAAGATATTTAATCATCGTTAGTATTGCTGATGCACGCCATTTTTACTGTACATTTACACTACTAAACCCTCAACAACCTGGAACTCGTATTCACGCTTTATAATTATCGTTTACATTCTGTTGATTTTAATAACTGCATATTTCTTTATTCTATATAAAATAATAATGTGTCAAATTGTATATAAATTTAAATTAACATAAATAAAATTTTAACAGAATTAAAATTATTGTACAAGTACGTAAATATGTATATCGAACCACCTTATTATTATTAATTACACTACTATATGTATATTTTCCGATAACAAGTTATGTTAAGTTGTTTTGCAAACACATTTTATTTCTATAAATAAAAATATTAGTTCGAATGTTATTTTCAGTAATTTTTAAGTTTAAAATTTGTGTGAGATGGTCTCACAGGTCATATTTTGTGATACGGATTTCTCCTCATCTATAAAAAATATTATTTTTATGATAAAAATATTACTTTTTATTGTGAATATCGGTAAGGTTGACCAAGAGACTTCCAAGAGATCTACTCAAATTTTAATATGATTTTGAATAGTTGGGAAAATTAACGATACTATGGGATAAATGGTACATTTTATAGAATTTCTACCTTCCCAAATTGGGAGGAAGAGCCCTAATGGCACAAATGCTAAGTCCAAATTCATATATCTCAACCTTACAATTCTCTCTTTTCTGCCCACCGCCCCCGGTAAATTTGGTGGTAAAGCTTCTTCCGCTGAGGAAATCGTCTCTCCGGTGTTCGGGAAGCCAAATTCAGAGGCTAAGAACTTGCAAGAATTGCAAAACCCAGTTCGATCCATTGCTTAATCACCACCGGGCATGCCGTTATCATTCTGCTCATTTTGGCGGTACCAATTTTCAACTTTGATTTTTTCCCATTTCGGATGAGCTTCCATTCTCTCGCTATCTGTTGTTAATTAGAGTGTACGCTGATTTTTTTTCTCTGTAATGATATAGCTTTAAAAAAAAATTGATGAACTGTTACGATTGACTTCATTCCATTGATGTAGCAAATGCTCTCATTTTCGGAAAATTCAATGCTGGTTCGCATACTGAGATTCCATTGAATCTTTATTAGTGATTTGGAGATCATCGAGTCTTTAATTTCGAATAGATTATCGAAATTATTAATCTGTTTCTTCCCTCAATATGTGCTGTCATTTATATGTATGTCCCAGATCAGATTGAAGTAATAAAATTTTGTAGTTTAACTTGACTAGCCCACTGATAATGATAAACCCTGGTATAGACCTCGGCTTTAAGAATTTTGCCGTTTTTGGTCTTCTAGTTTTCTCAATCCACCCCCACATCCGAAAAACAAACGGCTCAATCAATAAGCTGTTTCGTTTACTTGTTCTTTTATGAAATTTTCCTTGTAGTCGATGCGAACTAATCGATTCCTTTTATTGGTGCAAAGTTTTCATTTGTTTATGTGGAGAGAGGGTTTCACCACCTTATGCTGAAAAATCCGTTAGTTGCTTACTTTTGCCCCCTAAATCAAAATCCTGACTCCTCTCCACATTCCGCTACTTCGCAGGAGAAACAAAAAGAAAGTTTGAGAGTGTGTATACTGGCGGGACAATGGACAGCCCCGAATCTGGTAAAATCTTCCAATACTGGCATTGCTGTGGATCTGAAGATCCCTTTGATCCTGGATGTACAGCAGCACCTCATGCTTCTTACGATGATTGATGCGACCAGAAAACATTGAATCCTATATATTTGGTGATTCCTTGTTTCCCCTGCTGCAACTAAAACTACTTGCATATGTTACTGTAAACTGTGTAACTCTGCAAAGTGGAAAGTATAAAAGCATTTTTAAGCTACCTTCACACTGTTTGGGGTTTTCTCCATTTTTCGTTCTGGAATCCAGAGCGAGCACGGTTTGGTAGATTATTTACCAACGGTGAGTTTCACTGTTGATATAAAAAAATCTGAAATTTCTACTTGGTTAATATTATATGGGAAAAGTGCATTTTTGGTTTTGTAATTTTGTCGTTTTGCAATTTTGGTCATCTATGTTATCAAATTTATGTTATGCTCTTATATTTTTTGAGTTTTGGCAATTTTAGCGTCTTTTTTTATTGAAAATGTTGATGTGACACTATACATGTCAGCGCCACATTAGCAGTCTTTGTGTCATGTTATTGTCAAGTCCGGAAAAGAACTGAAATTACCAAAAAAACAAATATAGCGAACTAAAATTGAAAGTTGAAAACATAAAGAAATAAAATTGTAAATACGAGAACAAAAAACAATATTCCCCTATTATATTTTTTGTTGCTAGAAGCTCATAACAAAGGTGCCAATGAGTTTCCAAGACATTAGATTCATGGTGATTGGTGAAGAGTCTTATTAAAAAAAAATCATGGTGAAGAGTTGATCATTTAGAAGAAAATGCTCGGCAGCAGAAATGTGAAATGCAACATGGGTTTGTGCGTAAGAACGATGAAAATCTTGAACAGACACTTGATGCTTCAGTAGTATTTTTCGATACCCATTCATTGGAACAAAAAATAGTAATAATAACAAAGGTTGTCAGTCTCAAAGGTATTTTTTCGATACTCATTCTTTATGGCCTCTCCACGAGCTATTCTCAGGGCATTTTGCAATCATTATGGAGGAAACTATGAGGATTACTGCAATTGCTACAAGAGTATATCAGATATGGAACATGCGTAACAGAGTCGTGTTTGAGGATGCTAAGCCGATGGTGGATGATATAATTATGAAGATTCAGATTCACGTCTTCCGATCCATACCGATTTCAAACGATATGGTGCATGTCTTGTTACAGCACATGTATTGTTGTAATTCTAATTAAGTTCTTGTTTTTGATTTGTTTTGTTATTTGTCAGTCTCCTGGAGATGTCCAGTGTAATTATAACGTATACTTTTTATTTTTTTTTTTAATGAAAGTAATTTTTGTAAAAAAAAAAAAGAATGAACACTGTTACAAATAAAGGAAAAGCGTAATTCGTGTCACAGATGACAACATTCAGAGTACTATGAAACGCCTCTGCCAGCCTACCGGGGCGAGGTTAATGAGAAGATATTTTTCAGTATTATCAGATGTATATTTAGATTGGCAAATAAGATGTTATTTTTCTTTTACATGAGTAATAGAAAATAAAAATAAAAGGATATAATTGGATTCAATAACATTTTTGTAATTTTATCATGCAAAATATAAATCTACCTATAATTTTAAATGTACATCCAACATTTTTCTTATTTTAATATTGCATCCATCCATATTCATTTTTATGCGTGGAGCCACAGAAAAATTTACTGAGCTCGCATGTTAGAATAAATTTGGACCGTTGGATGTAGCATTAATGTATTATCTTAGTGTTGTATCAAGGAATAATAGCCAAAATGATTATGTAAGTTTGTCTATTTTGTATTTTAGTTATGTAAATATTAAATTTTGGGTTTTAGTTTTATAACTAATGCTATGTTTTGGTTTTTAATTTTTTTTATTGAATGTTGATGTGACATTGAACATGTCAGTATTTTTAGATGTCACATCAACATTCATCGATATCATATCAACACTCCATGAAAAAATATTAAAAATCAAAACATAACATGACTTAAATAACCAAAACCCAAAATTGGATATTTAAATTATCAAAACACAAAATGATGATTTACATAATGTCAAAGCAGTTTTTACACGTGGTTTCACATGTTGTGGCCCTTATGGAAAAAAATATTTGGCTCGTCATGGATTCTTGGATCAACAATTAGGGTAGTACTCCCACTCTAGGATGAAATAAATCACATCCAATGGACCTTTTCATAATTCTTACAAGCCAATTATCTAAATGCTTCACGCAAATTCCTTGCTGATGCTTAGGGTTTGATCCTACCTTTTTCCTCTCTTGTTACATATGCAAAACTTGCTTCAAAGCAACTTCACTCGAAGCCCCATACTTTCTATAACGTAATAAAAAATATTAAATACCTCGATAAAATAAAATAAAATAAAAATCCAATTATCCGAGTATAAAATTCAGTAATTCACTTATGATGTACAATAAAAAAAATTAGAAAAAAAATAATAAGTTTTTTTCCGTCCAAGAACGAAACTCAGAACACACACTTGCTTTATGCCTACGTATTTAATATGCAAAATTATTATATAAATAAGTACATACACCTCTCTTTATCATGAAGAAAACATAGCCAAAGAAAACAAATTAAATCTCTAAATTCCATAGAATTCAAGGTGGAAAATTATCGTGAAAATGGAGTCTACTTTCATATCATCTTCCCTAAAATTACCCCACAAATTGCAATCCCTTTTCTTTTATCCCTCCAACCAAAGAACAAAAAGACTCGTCCCAAAAAAATGTGTCAGTGCAAAGCAATATGAAAACGAGGATAACGATGCGGGGAAATCATCCGTAGATGAAAATATGATCGTTCTCCGAATGCGGATCAAGAAAATGAAGGCCTTGGAGGTCGCTAGTAAAGAAAGTGTGACACCATCTTCAGAGGATTCAAAAGAATGGGAGAAGAAATTGTTCGCGCTTTGCCATGAAAACGTTTATGAAACAACAGAAAATTTGCAGTCATATTTGATGAAAACCAATCCAAGTGTAGCTTTGGGAATGCTAGCCCTGTTTGTGATGTGTGTTCCTCTGTCGAGCCCGGTTGCCGTGGATAATGTGTTGAAGGTTGTAAAAGGGTTGCTTGCCGGCTGTCATGTGTGTATAGATATTCATTTTTAGAGTATTTGATCGATGTGCTTAACTGAATTTTAGGCTATATTATGTATGACTAAGGGGACCTTAAATTCGGTGGGATTATAGGTTTTGTAAAGAAGATAAAGGGTTATCTATGCACCTCGAAACATGGTGAAAACCAAAGAAGGTATTATTTGATCAAGTGAAATACAAAAGGATTGGCATAGGGAATGTGAAGAGAAGTTTTATTATTTCATGAAAAGGGCTAATGATTATGTGATTATGTATTTGAAAGTCATCCATCCAAATGCGACGTAAATGTACCAAGAGTAGGTCTCTTGTGAGATGGTCCCACGAATCTTCATCTGTGAGCTGGGTCAACCATACCGATATTCACAATAAAAAGTAATACTCTTAGCAAAAAAAATAATATTTTTCATGGATGACCCAAATAAGAGATCATTCTCACAAAATACGACTCGTGAGACCGTCTCACACAAGTTTTTATCATGTACCAATACAATTACAAATACAAAAGAAGGAAATAATAAAAAAAAATTATATGGCAAAAACTTGTGTGAGACAGTCTCACGAGTCGTATTTTGTTGACGTGCTTCACAGATAAAGATTCATGAGACCATCTTGACCTACTCCATTTATATTGGACCATCCAATTCTCGTGTACTTCTTTACCCAGTCAACAAAAAATTAATAAATCCTCATAATTTTCACATAGTTTTGCTTGCCTAATTCGATATAATAAGGGTCAAATTTATCATGTAGTAATTCACGGAATAACGCGGTTGTCGCTATTTAAAATGCGAAAATCAAGAAATTTAAAAGCATATAATGAGTGGGGCCGGCACTATCGTCGATAAATCCAATAACTAAAAATCAAAAACATTTTTTAGACTAAAAAACATTTTAAATTTTCTTAACAAACGTGTGTTACCCTTTTATTTAATCCGTCCATATGCATGCTGCCGTCGCACCTCAAGCACCGCTCCAATTCGACTCACGTCTATAAAAAACATTACATTTTCAAAACAAAGTTTCCAAACAGAAATAAAGAGCCATTGATTTTTCACCCGAATTGTTCAGAAAACTTTGTTATAGGAAACCCCTTTTGATCAACCATTTAAAGCGGTTAAATTGTTTATTAAAGAATCCAAGATTTGATTTGTAAACTTACGATATCGATATATAGCTAGCTAAAAATGGCTTCTTCTTCTTCACAAGCTTTTCTTTGTTCCACGATTCTGCCCTGTAAGAAGTCAAGATCTTGCCAATCCTTTCAAGTGAGAGCCCAAAGCTATAGAGATGAAGGTATGTTATGCATTCCACACCCACACATATGTAAACCAGGTTCTAGCTATGGAATCTACTAAAAATTTCGATTTATTCGTGATATTTTTTTACAATAAATTATATATCAACACAACGATGATATTCATACTCATGTCCATTACTCGAATTTTAATAGAAGTTGCCGTTCAAACTCCTCTAAATTCGATAAACGGAAAAACCTCGGCTTTCACATATATTTGTCATATTTCAACGCTTGTTTATTCATGTATTGTTGTTGTTGTCTCTGGGCAGGCAGATCGAGCAGCATCGTGGATGCGAATTTACGCATATTAAGAGAAAGAATACAAGAAGTTAATCTGAAAGAGAGGATTGAAAGGTGCTATGTTGCTGAAATGGGATGGAATTATGCACCAGCCAGCAACTTCAAATCCAAAAGAGAGCAAGAAATGCTGAAGTTTCTCGAGTTCATGGGCATGATTGGTGGCACTTTTGGGTTCACAATTCTCAGTTGCACCTTTTGCCTCTACTTCATTTCCCTGTTAGTCCGACTGAATCAATAAAAGCTAGCTACTCTCACCATTGATGGAGACGTATCCCAGAATAAATTTGAATATTCATTCTTTTTTATTAATTATTTCACATTCTATTATATATTCTTGTATTTGTTGATTTTAAGAGATTTATTCTTTTGACAGATGTTATTAACAGCCGAATGAATTATATTATTTGGTATTTGTTGATTTATTGTATCCTAGTCAGTATTATTATTTAGTTTCGTAGGCCATTCATTTGTTCTATTTTGGTGGGTTGTTTAGAGTAGTACTAGTTTATAGGAATAGTTGTTATTGTTCCTAGGTTTTAGCTCTTTCTGTTTCTCAGCTATCTTTATATATTCTTTGTAATCTGCATTTAAAATTAATGAGAATATTGATATTTGTTCTCAAATTCTTCATGGTATCAGAGCCTCCTCTGACCTAAAATTAATCAATCAAGTTTATTCATCTTCAACCACGTCGCAATGGTGAAATACGGTGGCATGGCAGCTGATAAGACTGACTCTGCATCGTCGACCATCATCTCATCAGAAGGGACTTCTCTCGTGGTTACTGGTCATAAACTGAATGGCCGTAACTTTCTCCAGTGGTCTCAATCGGTGATGATGTTTATCTGCGGCAAAGGAAAAGATGAATACCTCACGGGCTCCATCACACAGCCCAAGTCTGATGATCCGAAATTCAAGGCTTGGAAGACAGAAAATAACATGGTTATGTCTTGGTTAATCAACTCAATGACTAATGAAATTGGGGAGAACTTTCTGTTATATGGCACAGCTCAGGAAATTTGGGAAGCTGCTAAGGAGACATACTCAAACAATGAGAATACCTCAGAATTGTTTGAGATTGAAACTATCCTCCATGATCTGCGACAAGACGACCTGAATGTCACTCAGTACTACAACACCCTCAATCGTCACTGGCAACATCTGGATCTATTCGAGGCTAATGAGTGGAAGTGTGCAGAAGACGAAGCCCGATACAAGGACATCTCATCAGCAAGAAGAGAGTCTTTAAGTTCCTGCTTGGGCTGAATAAGAACCTCGATGAGGTAAGAGGACGTATGCTAGCTATAAAACCATTGCCAACCATTCGAGAAGTTTTTTCTGAGGTGCGACGAGAGGAGAGTAGGAGGAAAGTCATGCTGGGATCAACTACCAGTAGCCTCACAACTGAAATATCAGCTATGGTATCGCACGGAAGTCAAAACAACTCGAGCGATGGCCAATATCGGAAAGCTAGACCGTGGTGTGATCATTGCAAGAGAACGGGACATACCAGAGAATCGTGTTGGAAGATTCATGGGAAACCAGCTGATTGGAAGCCAAAAAGTCATGCTAACACATCGTCCACAACCGATGACAATAACTCAACAGTCAATATGAGTCCATTTACTAAAGACCAGTTGGAGGCACTAAAACTGATGATGATTCAGGTCTCAAACCCGAAGAACACCAGCACTCAAATGGCAACTAGCTCCCTAGCTCAGTCAGGTAACATGTCTAGTGCCCTCACATCTAATAAGAAATCGTCCGGGGAATGGATCATTGACTCTGGCGCTTCCGACCACATGACTGGTAATCTCTCACTACTCCAAAAGTATATCCCATGTACTCAAGACAGCAAACATTGGGTAACAATTGCAGATGGCTCACGATCATGTGTGGCAGGGACAGGCATAGTCACTGTGACAAAGAATTTGTGTTTAAATTCTGTACTATATGTTCCTACCTTGGATTGTAATCTAGTTTCTATTAGTAAATTGTCTCAGGATGCTAATTGTGTTGCCAAATTCTTTCCATCTGTGTGTGAATTTCAGGACTTGGACTCGGGGAAGGTGATTGGCAGTGCTAGGATGGGTTCAGGGCTGTATCTCCTCAACACCACTCCCGAAGAAATAACTCAGCCACAATGCTACAGTTCATCCATAAGTCAGTCAGTTGACGAGCCTTTGAATTTTATTAATAGTGATGGTGAAATTATGCGTTTACATTATCGTCTTGGTCATCCCAATTTCTTGTATTTGGAAAAACTTTTCCCTCATTTATTTATCAATAAAAACGCGAAGTTTTTTCATTGTGAAATATGTCAATTGGCCAAACACACTCGCACTATCTTTCCCAGTGTCACTTATAAGCCTTCAAAACCATTTTCACTTGTACATAGCGATATTTGGGGACCCTCTCGGGTGGAAAATATAACTGGTACTAGATGGTTTATTTCTTTCATTGATGACCATACAAGACTCACGTGGATATTCCTTATGAAGTCAAAATCTTAAACCGGAAAAATTTTCAAGCAATTCAATACCATGGTTCAAACTCAATTTGATACAAAAATTCAAGTTGTTAGGACCGACAATGGTAGAGAATACTTTGAATTCATTCTGGGAAGTTACCTGCTAGAACAAGGTATTATACACCATAGCTCTTGTGTTATCACACCTCAACAAAATGGGGTTGTGGAACGCAAGAATCGTCACATATTAGAGGTTGCTCGTGCCCTTATGTTTTCCACAAATGTACCAAAATATTTATGGGGGGAAGCCGTTCTTACAGCCACGTATCTCATTAACAGAATGCCATCTAGGCCTCTCAAATTCAAGACACCATGTCAAACTCTTCAAAATTGGTACCCTTGCACCCGGGTTATTAGTTCTATTCCTATGAAGATTTTTGGTTGTTCAGTTTTTGTGCATAACCATCACAGTGGTAAACTCGACCCAAAGGCAATCAAGTGTGTGTTTGTCGGGTATTCAAATGTCCAGAAAGGTTATAAATGTTTTTCACCATCGAATAGAAAATTTTACATATCTGCTGATGTAACCTTCTTCGAGCATCAATCATATTTCCCCAAATCTGATATTCAGGGGGAGAGTTCTAATGAATATCAGTTCTGGGACACAGAAACTGAACCCACCACCATACCTGATACTCCATCAGAGCCGATTCTATACACTGATGATCAAGGAGAATCTGTCACGACAAGTCCTGCTCAACAAACAACTGAACCCACACCTATGCCTGCTTATGAGATCGAACCAACTCCTGAACCAAGTCCTCACACGAGTTCACCAGGTAATATTACTCCTGAGATAATTACCACTAATGATCTAGACTTACCCATTGCTTCCAGGAAACCAGTCAGATCGTGTACCTTACATCCCTGGCACAAGTACATGTCATACTCGGTGTTATCTCCACAGTACCGATGCTTTGTAACTACTCTCGACAAGGTTCAGATTCCCAACTCGGTCTATGAAGCACTGAATACTCCTGAATGGAAAGCTGCAGTAAATGAAGAGATTCAAGCCTTGGTAAAGAATCGAACATGGGAGATATCTGAATTACCAGAAGGGAAAAATGATGTCGGATGCAGGTGGCTATTTACGATCAAACATAAGGCAGATGGAAGTGTTGATCGGTTTAAAGCAAGACTTGTTGCAAGAGGCTTTACTCAATCATACGGCATCGACTACCAAGAGACATTTGCTCCTGTAGCGAAGTTGAACACAATTCGAGTACTTCTGTCCTTTGCTGCAAATCTGAATTGGCCACTTCATCAACTAGATATTAAAAACGCTTTCCTCAATGGAGATCTAGCGGAAGAGGTATACATGATGGTTCCACCGGGAATAGAATCCCGTGACAACACAAACAAAGTCCTTCGGTTAAAAAAGGCGCTTTATGGCCTCAAGCAGTCTCCGAGAGCTTGGTTTGATCGTTTTACCAAGTCTGTTGTCAAGCTAGAGTACAAACAATCTCAGGCAGACCACACTATGTTCGTCAAACACTCATCGGATGGTAAAATAGCCATACTGATTGTCTATGTTGATGATATCATCTTAACAGGTGATTATGAAGAAGAGCTGGTTCGGTTGAAGAAACAATTGGCTGTGGAGTTTGAAGTCAAGGATTTGGGGCAATTAAAATATTTTCTTGGAATGGAAATTGCTAGGTCCAACCAAGGAATTTTTATTTACCAGCGTAAATACATTTTTGATTTGCTTCAAGAAACAGGCATGACAGGATGTAGACCTGCAAAGACTCCAATGGACTCGACTAAAAAGCTTGATAAGGCTGAAAGTGATACACCAGTGGACAGGGGGAGATACCAACGGCTTGTAGGGAAACTTATCTACCTATCACATACTCGTCCGGATATTGGGTTCTCTGTAAGTGTAGTAAGTCAGTTCATGAATGACCCTCGTGAAGAACACATGGAAGCAGTGAATCGGATTCTCAGGTATTTGAAGCTATCCTCCGGAAAGGGCATTCTCTTCAAACAGTCCACCAACCGAAGTATTGAAGTATATACTGATGCAGACTGGGCTGGAGATATAATGGATCGAAGATCAACATCAGGTTATAGTACTTTCGTTTGGGGGAACCTTGTTACTTGGAGAAGTAAAAAACAATCTGTAGTTGCGCGTAGTAGTGCAGAAGCAGAATTCAGATCTCTAGCTCTTGGAATCTACGAAGGGATATGGCTCAAACGAGTGATGCACGATCTCAACATGAAGACAGATGGTTCAATCTCGATGTACTGTGATAATCAAGCAGCTTTGTGTATTGCGAAAAATCCTGTCCATCATGACCGAACAAAGCACATTGAGATAGACAAGCATTTTATATCAGAGAAGATTGAGAGTGGAATCATCAAGCTGAAATGTGTCTCAACAAGCTCACAAGTTGCTGATATGTTCACTAAAGCTCTTCCTAGAATCATATTTGATAACTTAAGTAGCAAGCTTGGTATGCAGAATATCTACAACCAAGCTTGAGGGGGAGTGTTGATTTATTGTATCCTAGTCAGTATTATTATTTAGTTTCGTAGGCCATTCATTTGTTCTATTTTGGTGGGTTGTTTAGAGTAGTACTGGTTTATAGGAATAGTTGTTATTGTTCCTAGGTTTTAGCTCCTTCTGTTTCTCAGCTATCTTTATATATTCTTTGTAATCTGCATTTAAAATTAATGAGAATATTGATATTTGTTCTCAAATTCTTCAGTATTATATGCGTACGTGCCCGGTTTGTACCTAATTAGTATCCGTTGGTGGGTGCAAACCGTGTTAGCAAAGCCGTTCTTTTGGTCGACATAGTGTCAGCAATATCTGGCATTATGCCAAGTACTTAAAAAAGAATTGAATAAAATGTACAAAAAATTAAACTTAAATTTTGCCAAGATCAAACGAGATGATATTTTTACCAAATATGGTTAAAAGAGGATACTAAAAAAATTTCAATTAAGTACAAAAATTTAATTCAAGATCAGACGAGATGATATTTTTTACCAAATAGTGTCAGCAATATCCGTTTCATATCGTTTTTTATATGCCACTACTCTCGATTTTTTTTAATATTATTGGAAAAAAAAGTACAAAAAAGTGGAGTTATTGCACTAACATATAATTTTATCCAATTGGAAAATCAAAAGTCTATACATGAGATTTTTATTTTAACTAAATATGGGTAATAAAGGATGTTAAAGATAATTTTGATTCAAAGAAAAATCATATCGTGTATTCGTGTCTGGATTATTTTCATATCGCATTACCATTCTAATCGATTTTTAGGGTATTCTAATCGAAAATTTTGAGTATGAGAGTTTATGCATTTATATTTATTATTATAGTATTATTATTATAATATGAGATTAGATTTTTTTTAGACATACGATAACTTAATAAATAATGTAAAGAAGGATGAAAACAAAAAAAATATGTTTTTTTCATTTCTCTTTCTTTGGGTTGGAATGCAAGAAGAGCAAAGTAATGTGTCTGAATACATGGAAGTTTTGAATTGTAGGTGGGTAAAAAAAACCAGCGATGTAAGCCCGTGAGTTCAATATAAAAGTTTTTTTTTAGTTGGAGGAAAGATTTATTACAATTAGGTTTTGAAAAGAAATCACATCCTAAATTTGGAACTTTAATGACGAATGAATCATAAGTCTATCAGCAGCCGAATGTAAAAGTTTTGAATTGTAGGTTATTTAACAAATGTGTCTACGTCATGAAAATATTGTGACTTGGATAAACCATATAAAGTCACAAATATTAGTTGTCGCCTTTGACCAATTGCTTGGTAGCCGAATCAAGCTGTAAAATATTAATAATTGAAACTACTACGAAATTGATTGAGGTATATTGTAGTGTTTACAAAAGTTTATTTTCAAGTGATTATTGCCTTCTACGTACAATTTTCAAACATTTTATTTGCTAGAAGTTTAGGAATACTTAACATAAGCTCTTACATATAAACATCAGCTGAATCAGATCGATATTTATACCAAACTCAAATTACTCGAATCGGTTTTTCTCATACCCTGATCTAACTGACCGAAGTTACATATAATTCAATTAACTTATCGAGTTTACACAAAATAAAACCAAGCAAGTGGTATCAATAACTAGATAAACCCTAACAAGTGACTTTTTAAAATAATAAAAAAAAAAACCCTAGCAAATGAAACAAAACAACAGATGAATTTTTTTAAAAAAACGACCATAATCCCTCGTATGTTTGGAGGAGTCTGTTGTGAGGACGAGAACTATTGTCTAAAGCGTTAGAAGGAAGGTGAGAGTAGGAAGTGTGTTACTTATATTTCAAGAACCATGGCTACCGACCTCATTGTTTCTAACCTATTACAAGGCCTATGGTACAGCATATGGATCTGAGAGTTGAGGGGGTTGTTGAACAATGATGGAAGCTGGAATTGGAATAAAGTTGAGTGTTTATGGCCCATTGGCCATTCTAGTTTGCACCGATTAATACCTATTGGCAGAGCAGATGATAAGAAGGTTTTGGTGTGTCATTATGATCGTAAGGGAGAATATTCTGTTCGCTCAGGGTATAAGCTGGCCATGACTTTTGATATTGCGGAAGGAAGTGGCTCTCAATGTCAGAATTCAAAATATTTTCGGGCATTGTGGAAAACACATGTTCCTAACAAAGTTAATTCATGCGTGGCGTACTTTGAATGATGCATTAGGGCTGTCGAGGTTTGGCAAAAGTCTGCTGTTTGGAGGATGCTTGAAAAATTCAGAAATGGGGGGGTTGTTTGATCTTTTTTACTGGATTGTGGATCATTGAAAGGGTGAGGATGTGGACTGTTTCGCAATGGTCCTTTCGAGTATTTGGCAAGCTCGCAAGCGACGGGGGAAATTTTAGTAAATGCGCGCAAACAACTTTTGGGGCAATTTTTCACACTGTAATCCTATTACCCCTCGGTGTTGCTCGATAATTGTTGGAGACCTCCTCCAAGTGGTATTATCAAAGCCAATGTTGATGTTGCGGTCGGCAAAGACGTACCTTTCTTAGAGTATCTTAACATTGACATGAGTCGATCCTGAACTTGAAATTAATTACTCGATCAAGTTTCTCGTGTAAATAGAATTTAAATCGAGTCAAACTCAAATATTATTGTACTCAACCCCTAATAGTACAAAACTTCTATGAAACCATTTCACGGATAAATTTTATTGGATGAATCTCTGACCTGATCAATGAAAAAATATCACTTTTCACTGTAGGTATGGACAAGATCGATCAGTCTCGTGATATAAAATAGACAGTTCTGCACATTAATTGGAGATTGATTGAAATGCCTAATCAAATTAGTAATTTATTGAATGGAATTTCTGAATACATTTAATTATGCTTACCGTCAGAATAGATCTAATAAATGTAATATCCTTTGAATTCCTTGTTCGCTCATTTCTTTTCGGATTTTAAATTAGACTTGATTGCCTTTGAACTTCATGTTTGGTTGATGAAAGTTTGAATCGGTAACGAATTTACAAGATGATGTTTATGTGAATCGGTAACGAATTTACAAGATGATGTTTATGATGATCGCCTATATAACAAATAATATATATATATATAAATATATATATATATATATTATTTGTTATATAGGCGATCATCATAAACACCATCTTGTAAATTCGTTACCGATATATATATATATATATATATATATATATATATATATATATATATATATATATATATATATATATATATTCAATATTTTGTAAAAATTTACATCAAACGCTAAATATGTATCAGAATAAATTAAGTAAAACTAACTTCCACGACTTGGAAAAAAAAATTAATTAATTTTCCATCATCATCACAAATCTCAAAGAAAAATGTTCTTCCACTATAGTCTCCAGCATCGGCTTCTTCGACCTGCACATAGACATTTTATGCCTAAACTCCGGCATGTACTCTTCTATATTTTCCAATTCCAACTTCGGCACCGAACGATTCTCGTTATTCTCCACCACTTGAAAATTCTGATCGCACTCCGGCGACACCTTCACGCTTCCGAATGGAACCCTTTTGTTCTCTTTGCTCGCCGTCAAGAGAAGCACCCCCATATCCATAGTCTTAACGACCGAGTTCAGCCGCTTCATAGGGAAGAACACGTACACATTTCTCATCTCCAGGTCTTCATCCGCGTTCAGCGCGGTTAATCTCTGTCCGATCTGCAGAGATTTCGCGTTGACGAGGAAAAAGCTGGGCATGTCAAACATGAGCTCCGCAGCTTTCGTGGGCTCGTGGAAACGCCGGATGTCGCAGCCAGGGAAGATAACTGTTATAGTATCCTCGCCGGGAGTCTTCTCCCCCGGCCCAGCTAGAGTGCAAGATATGTAATTCCCCATAGCGATCAAAGTTAGAAATGCAAGTGATCAGATTCAGAGGAACTGGGTTTGATTTTGGTTGAGAGCTGGAGTCTGGGGGATTATATTGAAGAGGGTTGGGGGGAAGAAAGTCAGAATTTTCGAAAAAAGAAAATAGAAAATTGAGTGGAAAAACATGGGAAGCCAGTTGTAATGATGTGTATGAAAGGATCAAATACGGGAAATGTAACGTGTTGAAACCAGTTGTGTTTTGTCCGCGTCCCAGACCAAACCTCATTTGATTATCAGTTTGTTCTTGCCTATGTCGTTCCATCATTGAATCTGGTTGGTAAAATACTTCGAGTTTAGATTTTGTGATTATTTGATTTACAATCATATATATATTAGCTTCCACGAGAACTAGGGGAGCACGTTAGCCGAGTCGAGCTCGAGTATCGTGTCACTCAGACTGATCAACTTGATTTAAATTTTGTAGGTACGAGCTCAACTCGAACTTGATCGAGTTTTCTATTTCAATATCGAGATCAACTCGTGAAAACATCGATTTACTCGAACTTCTCGACAAACATCGAATTAAGCTTGTGTATCCATATAATATAATCGGGGGTGGACCAGATATATATGATTTCTACTCTCGGAAGTTATTTGCTGTTATTTGCGCGTGGAGCCCATCTCCTCCACAGCTAGTCAGCTACAACATCCGGGGCAACTAATTTTTAACATTCTTTTATTCTGAATTTACAGGACAACTGATTTTGAAATTTTTAAACTTAAAAATTTTATTCGACTGTACTAATCCAGATTTTATATCGGATGGGCTGAACAAAATACAAATTGTAAACTGTTAGTGAAAATAAATTCTTATAATTTAATGTATGAAGATTAATATTAATAATAAATCAAATATATCTCAAATATATCATGAGATATATATTTAATTAAATGCACAAAATTAGGTAAATAATAATAATAAATTTTTTTGAGGGATTTTTAATACGTTTTTAGTAATGGTGTAATACATATTCATAGTTGGATTAATATTTGAACCAAAATTATTATTAAAAAGACGTCGAGTCAATTAATATTTATATATTATTTTAGAAAATATAATCATGTATTCATAAATAAGTAATAAGTTCACTATCATTTTTATATATTTCAAGTCCAACCACATATATTCAAATTAACTCCAACTCAACATATATACATAACTATGTAATATATAACAAAACCCCTCCTCCAACTAAAAAAAAAAAAAAAAAAAATATTGGAGACGTCCTAAATTTAATTTTTGCCGGTGAATATAATAAAGTATCGAATTGGTCAGATTTTTCTTTCTTTTTTAAAGAACAATTGGCCAGATTTCTGAATCGTGAAGATCAACTTAATCATGTGATCTCCTCTTGTTTTCAAAACCTAAATAAATTAGTGTTTGAATGGGTACATTCTTTGTATAGTCTTGATAATTAAATAATGCAATCAATAATGAACAGAAGCTGTACCAAGTTCACATAGTATTTCATATAATCAACGTAGCAGTACAGTAAGGTACAATTAGTTATTAATTAATTTGATAATATATTAATTAATTTTTACATATTGTTAGCTTTATAATCTTGTAGTTGACCAAGTGCCAAGACGATACACGATTAAAAAAGAATTACGTTAAAAAGAATAACTCGATTTATTTTGTAAAATAAGAGTACGTCGAAATCCATTCTCAAATACTTGGCAATTTTGGGTGAATGCTTCATATAAATCATGATTTTTCAGCGCTTGACTTGAGTCAATTTTCATGTAAATTTGCATGTTTTTGCTATTATTTTCCTTCAATTTTTTCATGCAAATTTATGTGTTTCTTTCTTTTATTTTGCCTGCATTTTCCATTTGTTACTTCTAAGATGCCACATAACACATATACCAAGATGTCATTTGATTCCTCGGATGGGACAACAAAGGATGATGATAGATATGTAATTACAAAATAATGAATTATGATTCTATTCATTTATAGAACTTGAATCAAATATTGAATAAAACAAAGATGTGTAACTATTTAATCCAAATTATGTTTGTAAATTAACACTTTAGTTTCTAACTATTCAAAATCTTGCCGGAAAAATTTGACGACTTATTTAATGTTCTTCAACTATTGTTTTTCCGTCTCTTACCTCGAGAATCATCTGGCCGCTTTACTCTCCGGGACCCTTTTTCCTCCTGTTATCTTGTAGGAATAAGTCGTTCACTCGAACTTATGAATCCAAAACTAAACAAAATTGAATCAAGAAGCTTGTAGAATTTGTTTTACCTGTCTGATTCTCTTCTTCGGCTTGAATCTTCCTTTCACTTTCTTTTTAGGCTTGGCTGACACCTGCTACGGTCATCAACTCCAACTAGTTGAATGAAGTAGAGAAGGATAATTGAAGATCACCCAAAATTGCAGGAAAAAGTAAAATACCTGTCCGGAAACCGTATTTGTAGCATGTTTCTCAAGTTCAGTCTCTCCCTCAATTTTCCCATCATTTTCCAGCATAAGCTTAAGCCTTCCTTCTCTCTGTAATTTCATAGAGCGAGCATGTCTCTGTTGTGGACATGAAGTATGTTATCAGCACCAACAGCATGTGTACAACATCACAAGTGTGTTAACAAGAAAGACACATTCACGATGCTGCATTATGCTTTGAATAAATAAAGTAATTCAAGTAGTGAAGATGGCAGTCATCTAGGAGAAGCAAAAAGAATTTTATTCGGAAAATGTAATCCTCTTGAAGATATGGAGTTCTAGAACACAACATCTAACATTTTCTCAACTTGATATGGTTATTTAACTTGAAAGATTTAACAGAAACATTAAGACATTCATTTAGCTATATGAGTTTGAATCTTGACAGAGTTGAACGTATACTTGCCTTGGAGTTGAGATGGGCCTTTAGACTCTCCTCTGACAAGCATACTATCCTAGGGCATAGTCTGCACTTGAACACTGATTTACATTTCAAGACACAATCTGCCATATCAAATTCAGTGTCGTTCTTTTCAGGTTTATCCCGGTTATCAACGAGATTAGTACTGCCCTCGTGTCTTGAAAGACTCCAACAATATCCTGTCCGCCATTTTCCGTAGTCATGTCATCGTCGCTTGTAGGTAAACCTTCATAGAGCAACAATCCAATAAATATTAACAAGTGGCATTACGCGTTTTGATGTTTTGTCTATAATAAAACAAATTCATATAAGTTTCTGACAGAGCAAAAATGTCTTTGGATAGAATCTGCAAAGGAGAGATGGAAACTAATTTAAGGAGAACTTATTCTCGTCATAAACATATAATAAGGTTGAACTCTTACTTAGTTTTCATAATCCAAGTTAAACTTGGAATCAACTTCACATTTCTATGCTACCTAATCAGCTCCAGATGGTCAAATATTTTCCTTCAGGTGATCAAATTATGATTGACAAAGATCTTGAAGTTATAGAAAAACGGATTAACAAACTACCGTTCACAATCACAAGTTTTTTCCTGTGATATATGATGAAAGCAAACAGCGAAGGAACAAGAAATTTATCAACTTAATTCATCACAGGTAAAGAGCCACTCAAAATGCATCCAACTTTAACTGGAATTATAATGTATGAGTGCGTGTCGTCACAATTTTTTGAAGCAAAATCGCATTTGGGGAAAATTAATTTTTTGCTAAAAGACTTCAAAAAAGCACTGAAAAATAACAGATTTTGGGGACGAAAATGCTATGCTTCTGTTTCTCTTTAAAAGTTAATGATAAAAGCTCATTTCACTACTCTATCCATACACTAACAGCTTCGTTCTTTTTTAAAAAAACAAGCACTTCTTAAGCTAAGTATTTCTTTATCCAAACTTGCCCTAAGAATGGTAGCATAAATCATAAATGGCAACAGCCCTCATGCGGTAGTTCTACACATACAGAGACAAACAAATAAACAAGGAATTTCAGAGCCAATGGTCTGAGTATCATTGAAAGCAACACAGGTGAGACAAGAAAATGAAAATTGCACAAGCACAACAAAAATGGAACATAAAAACTTAACCAAACACCTGCTGAACCTAAATAAAGTTAATTCTGAAATTGAATACATTAGGGAATTGATCCAAGAGACGAAGATAATAAAACTAGACAAAAAATTGAAAAACACTTGTACCCAACCTGATGAGTCAAGATTAATTTCATTCACCGAGCTGTCCTCACTTTCATATCCTGGAAAGGATCAAGCAAAATTAATAAATTCAACAATACACATGATTCACAACTTTTAGATAATTTAAAAAATTGTCAAGAAACACCGTATACAATTTGAACGCTCAAGTACTAGTAAATGCTGATGGGTTATTTAGGGAAAAAAATTCCATAACAGTAAGTGATAGGCTCGTAATAGTTAATATTTTTATTTTCATATTTCCCATTATTCCAACCACCGATATGTTTAATTGATACATTTTTGTGTAACTTTATCGTAGGAGGAACTTTTACGGTCTTGGAGCAAATTTGAGTTAAAAAGGTGATGCTTATCACATTTGAAGTTTCCAAGATAGAGGTTTGAAAGAGATTGGCCAAACCAGAAGAGGTCCTGGAACAAGGTGTGGCCACGCCTTGTGATTATGTTTCAGCTGCCTAAAATTGCAAGAAGTGAAAAATCGGATTTTGTGAAGATTATTCAAGATTTGAAAGAATTAATTATGGTGTCTAGTTTAGTAGAAATTCTTGGAGGGAATCTCTAGATAAGATATTATCTATTATTTTATATTTTAAGATTTAGGGTTAATTAAGAAATTAGTGGGCTTTTTAGCTTAATTCTAGACCCAAATCATACTACTCCACGAAAGAAAAGGGGCGCAGCCTTAGATAAAGCAATTCACCATCCTCATGTACGTAGCTAAAGGCGTAAGACCTTGATTTTCTCCCAACAAAATAGTTTGCATTTCTTTATGTTTTCTTATTTAATTTTTATGGATATTGTAAATCAAACAATGTTAGGGTAATTTTCTTAGACTGATTCAAGGGATATATACTATTTTAATTATATCATTGTGAGTTTTTGCATCTTAATTTAAAAAAATAAATCAAAAATCCCACGGTCAAGTCAAACTACTCACAATCAAACCAAAAACTCTCACACCTAAACATGACATTGTCCTCAATGACAAAAAATAGATGCTCAACTAAAACGATAAAATAGTAGGAAAAGTTAGAGAACTCCCCTGAAAACTGTTGAGCATCGTAAAGAAACATCATCTACTGCTGCGGTGGGGGAAACGGTGGATCGAATTCCATGTGTCTGTAAAATGCCAACTGATTTTGTTCCATTCTGGTCAACCGCTGCTTGATCTCATCTATTTCTACGTCGATACGCCTGGAGTAGCAAATGTGTGTGGAGGCGCACGTGAGTCCAAAGGTTCGTCTGGACCTTCAGATTCAGAATTGTGGTGGCTGGATCGTGCAGTCACTGGACCTGGCTGACAAAAAGAAAAAACTCCCTGCACATGTTCTATCAATCTCATAGTCTCTAAACAACGCAAATCAAGAGGAAGCATAGGACAAGCAACATGAAGATCATTATTATCAAGATCAATCAACTTCAGGTTGACAACTAATGCAGTGATCAATGAACCAAGAAGCAAACGGCGTTTATGAGCAACGACACCAGCAAATTGAGAAGCCAACCAAAAACCCAAATTAACTCTTATTCTATTTTGCATGCACCACAAGAAAAACAATTCTGCTATTGTTAACACACCCGCAGAATCTTTTCAACCCAAAAAAAGTAAAAGCAAAGAATTTGTTAATGTATTTCCACTCTGGGCTGTGCAAGTAATAATATTTGGATTTACTCGGGTCGTAATCGTTCTGTGTGGACATAGCTCGATAAAGGTCAATGAGATTAAATTGATCATGAAAATCACACGCATTATTCAAATATTCATTAGTTTTTGCAAAATCATTGTCGATAAAACCAAAAACAATGTTAAATTCAGTGATTGAAAATTTGAAAGTGCGTCCCATTAACCTAAAACGAACTACCCTTGGACTGGAGAGTGTGCAACTTCCAGGCTTGACCAATTCAAAAGTAGCATAAAATTCACGCACAAGTTCTATATAAGTAGGACATAAGACAGAAAAATATGATTCTCACCCAATGATGCGAATCAAATCAAGCACTCCAGTTTTAATATTCAACAATTCTATGGTGGGGTGGTGAATATACTTGCATTGGATGATTCTTTTGTTATACAATGCCTTATATCTATCTTTTTCCACTTTTTTGGTGAAGGTCAAATGACCATTCAAATCTGATTCAGATGGTGGCAACGAATTCATCCCTTTCCCCATCAGCATCTCTTTCTCCAACTCTCAGCCAACAGCAGCGTCCACCAGCTTCACTTCACCCTCTCCTCCACCTGCAACCCTATCACCCACCTGCACACATCCAGCGTTGTCGAAGAACCACCGTGCACTCTCACTTCTCCGCCACAAACAGCGTCTCCCATCTCGCACCACCTTTCTGCACCAGCCACTCGCGCCTCCTACAACAGCCGAGACCCATCAGCCGTTCGGGTTTGCCAGCTCATCAAGATTATTATCGGTGACATCTCTCAATTTCGCACTTTTAATTTCAGTTAGTTGATTTGCCATTGTTGTCTGAATTCGTGGACAATTATCTATTTGTTGGACTTGATTGTGATTTGTTGCTGTGTTGGAGCGTATTGGGAAGTATTGGTGGGAGAAAATTCTGTTAATTGATACAATTTTTTGAATTCAATGGATAAATGCACGAGTGTGTCACGTTTATATAAAAGGGCTCGGATGGGTAAAGGGATGAATTCGTTATCACCATCTGAATCAGATTTGAATGGTCATTTGACCTTCATCAAAAAAGTGGAAAAAGATAGATATAAGGCCATGCAAGTATATTCACCACCCCACCATAGAATTGTTGAATATTAAAACTAGAGTGCTTGATTTGATTCGCAACATTGGGTGAGAATCATATTTTTCTGTCTTATGTCCTGCTTATAGAACTTGTGCGTGAATTTTATGCTACTTTTCAATTGGTCAAGCCTGGAAGTTTTACTCTCTCTAGTCCAAGGGTAGTTCGTTTTAGGTTAATGAGAGGCATTTTCAAATTTTCAATCACTCAATTTAACATTGCTTTTGGTTTTATTGACAATGATTTTGCAAAAACTGATTAATATTTGAATAGCGCGTGTGATTTTCATGATCAATTTAATCTCATTGCCCTTTATTGAACTATGTCCACACAGAACGATTACGACCCGAGTAAATCCAAAGATTATTACTTGCACAACCCATAGTGGAAATACATTCACAGATTCTCTGCTTTTATTTTTTCGGGTCGAAAAGATTCTGCGGGTGTGTTAACAGCAGCATAATTGTTTTTCTTGTGGTGCATGCAAAATAGAATAAGAGTTAATTTGGGTTTTTGGTTGGCTTCTTAATTTGTTGGTGTCGTTGCTCATAAACGCCGTTTGATTCTTGGTTCATTGATCACTGCATTAGCTGTCAACCTGAAGTTGATTGATCTTGATAATAATGATCTTCATGTTGCTTGTCCTATGGTTCCTCTTGATTTGCGTTGTTTAGAGACTATGGAATTGAGAGAACATGTGCAGGGAGTTGTTTCTTTTTGTCCACAAGGTGCAGTGTTTGCACGACCCGGCCACCACAATTCTGAATCTGAAGGTCCGGACGAACCTTTAGACTCACGTGTGCCTCCACACACATTTGCTACTCCATCACGAACGCGTATCGACGTAGAAATAGATGAGATCAAGCAGCGGTTGACCAGAGTGGAACAGAATCAGTTGGCATTCTACAGACACATGGGATTCGAACCACCGTTTCCCCCACCGCAGCAGTAGATGATGTTTCTTTACGATGCTCAACAGTTTTCAGGGGAGTTCTCTAACTTTTCCTACTATTTTATCCTTTTAGTTGAGCATCTATTTTTTGTCATTGAGGACAATGTCAAGTTTAGGTATGGGAGTTTTTGGTTTGATTGTGAGAAGTTTGACTTGACTGTGGGATTTTTTATTTTTTTATTTTATTTTATTTGATTTTTAGTATTTTGATTTAATTTTTGTGAATTTTAATTGCAAAAGAAAAATAGTGATGTTAGTTCCAAGCACCTAGATCATTTGTTATCTCTTTCTTCTGAATCCCGATTGCCTCCGATGCGAATAAAAAAAAGATGTTATCTTTGCGTGCAAATGTTTTTGCATTCTCACTTTTGCATTATGAATAAGTTGCTCTTGATGATAGTTAGAGAGGACAAGTGTGAGATTTAACACAATTGCTATAATTTTTTTGGTGAGCTTTGTGCCTATGAACAATCATGATACCATGCTCCATTTCCTTTGATTGTGTGTTGTCATTGCATTGTTAATTTTTCTAGACTTGCATTGTTATACATGTCTTTATCAACACTTTGTGGTGGATTAGTTGCATAGACAAAATGATAAGGGCATTAGGTTCAAACCATTTTCTTTCGCATTATCTGAGCCGTTCTTTGAGCTTACCCTAATTCATTTACCCTTAGTGAGCCAAGTTCGAGCCTGAGCCTATTCATTTTAATTCATTCATTTAGTGGAAGGATGTGATATATTTGCAAGCCTATGGTAAAAAATTTCAATGCATTTGACATGAGAGTTTGTTGATATATATCCTAGACACTAATGAGCGGAATGAGCGAATCTTGTGAAGAGTATCCACTCCTCAAAACCATGGCACTTGTTATAAATCTCACAACATGTCATCACAATCTTGCTTTTGAAGATTTCAAAACACAGACAATGCCCATAAAAATTTGACAACCAGGCTGCGTATACCTGAAGAAGATGACATGATTTCCTTCTCTCCAATTTCTCCAAACTCATTGTCTTCTTCATCTTCAACTTCTGTTCCGTCATTGGTCTCAGCCTCCACTTCAGAGTCGGAAGAAGAAGAGTCAGAAGGGGCATCCCTATCACCGTGTTCGAATCTGTAAAATTGCCTTTTAATCATTTTATTCCTGCCTCAACTGAAAAAGTTAAGAGATGAACCAGAAGCCATAAGATATGATTCTCTAACACATCAGTAAGTAGCTGAAGCTTAAAAAATTCAATCTTTAGCAGAAATTTCAGAATTTCAACCCAGATGTATCACAGAACGAATGGAATCTGCAACACTGAAAATACTACAGCGCTCCCAGTTCCCCATCTCGCCACTGATTTCCAACATTTTTTCTCCTCTTGTTCACGAAGTAATAAATCACATAATACCGCAATAGCTCCTCGGAAATTAATAAAAATTGGGGAAAAAGAACCCAATCCCTACAGTATCAATCTATATAGTGACTGGCACGCGGTCACTGAACTACAAACACAATTACGCGATTGCAAACTATATGAATGTAAAAATCTCACTAATTTCAGAACAATGCAAGTGTTTCTTGGGGAAAAGAACGAGCTGATGTTGTACAATTTTGAATAAAAAAAAAAGCTAACCCTAAAATGTTTGGAAGAAATCTCTATAGAGGAATAACCTGAAAATCAAACGGCTGAATGGATGTCTTTCGAAGTGGAGGAAGGGTTTGGGTCAGCAGAGTTACAGAAACGTGGAAGTTTTCCATTAGTTGTACTTAAATTAGTATGTAATATTTATTTTTTAAAAACTAATTCTTTTATATATAATATATATATATATATATTCCAAATATAAATAAATAAATAAAGTTTCTCATGACACACACAATAAGGGGATTTTTTCAAGCGGAAGTTATTGAAAAATTTCCAATCAAAAAATTTCTTTGGCTTCACTCCCTATCCCACAAAATTATGGTACTATATTATACAAAATGTGGTACACTTCATGTGGAAATGTGGTACACTCATGTGAATGTGGTAAAAAAGTACCTAGGGACTGAACACAAAAAAAAATGACGGCTGGAGACTGAACCCAAATTTCCCGTTTTTTCAAACGTCTCCACCGGATTTCCGTCTCATGACACACACTCAATTTATTAATGATTATTTATTTGTTGAGCTGATATATATTAATGACACGTCTTGATGATGCTTCCAAATGAGAAAAAAAGTTGTTTTTACACATAGGATTTGCAAAATCATCCTGATTAAATATTTTAAATGGCTACAGTAAAAAGAAAAGATTTATCAGTGCTTCAGAAATCTGAGTTTTTTTAATTGAAAGAGAAACTATACTTCAAACATGTTTTATTTGGCTTCACAATTTTTTAAAGTTTTTTACCTATAAAAAATTCTTATCCAAACAGTAAACTTGATTTTTAATGTTGTTTGTTAAACTTTAATATATTTCCTATTTTTCAAGAAAAATATTTTATTCTATATTTGCGTGATACGGAAATGTTGGAAGAGAGGAGTGGAAGAACAAGCTCATATTTATTAAATAGTTAATTACCTTTATACACCCTTTATATTGGTGCGATAGCACGTTCTACATTGTTTTGTAATTTGAATAAATATGTTAATTTTATTAATGATTGAAACATTCTAAAATAAGTTATACTTTTTAAAAAAATATATATGAAACTAAAACACATAGATATAATGTAGTCGCATGTTCAATATTAAGAGAAATTCACCATGTCTGCATATTCAGAATAAGAGAAAAATATATTGTACACTGTGAATAGGGGTGCAAACGAACCGAATCGAGTAGAATATGAGTAAAAATTTATGGTTCGAATTCGCCTCGAATTAAGTATTTTCGAGTTCAAGCTTGATTCGAAGTTCAAATTTTTTTGGTTGTTCCTGCTCGAAATCTTCCAACCTTATTCATGAGCTATTCGAATTACTGTTTTGATAGTTAAGTTCGAGAATGAAAGTTCGAAAGTTTGAAAAGTCTTAAAGCTTGAAATGTATACATTTAATATTATATTAATAAAATATCAATATTCGTGAGCTGCTCACGATTATCGAACAAAATAATTTGGGTTCGAGTTTGTTCAAAAAAAGTTTAAACATGTTCGAGTTCAGGCTCGAGTTTAATAAATCTGAATACAAATAAAATATTTATCGAATCGACTCGAAAATTTCTCCAATTGACTCGATTCATTTACAACCCTAACTGCAAGAACATAGGATAGAAATGGCTGATAGAATGAGAAACGTGAAAGATCATTTTTGCTGATATTTTTTTTAAAATATTTGACTATGGTTTCACATTCCAAAGTTATATTATTATTATTTTCTAATTTTTTTAGTAACTCTATATTTTTATGTGTTTATTTTTTTTATTTACAATATGGTATAACTAATGTATGCAAATATTTTTAATTGGTGAACTTTCTAAAATTTCGATGTATTTACTCAATCTCAATTTTCTTATTTTTACAATGACAAATTATCCTAATGGAACAACGAATAGATAACTTTGTCGAATCCAGTCTTCGTGAAAAAATTTAATGGTATGGAAACACGATATTCTGATAAATCAGGGACCAAATTGATATTTACTGTTCACTCATCTCATCTGGGGTAGGCGCTGGCACCATCTGCTGCATCGTTTCACTCGCTAGCTCTGCTATAAATTACCAATTTCATTCCCATCTTACATTGATCAAATTCGTTGCTTTTGGTTAATTTTCCTCTTTTACCTCAATTGGTCTGTTGTGGTATTGATTTTGGCTGAAAAATCACAGCCATTGAAATGGCCGGCTCTGATCACGAAAGCCCATCAACTATGGTGGATGGAAATACTCTTGCGGCCATGTGTCTGGCACGCGCCGGTATCGATATGATGTTTGGAGTCGTGGGTATACCGGTTACCACTCTTGCTAATCGTGCCGTAGCTCAGGGTGTCCGATTCATCGCCTTCCACAACGAGCAGTCGGCGGGATACGCTGCCTCTGCCTACGGCTACCTCAGCGGACGTCCAGGTGTACTCCTGACGGTTTCTGGCCCTGGTTGTGTTCATGGACTGGCTGGATTATCAAATGCCCAGATAAACACCTGGCCTATGGTTATGATCTCCGGCTCCTCTGAACAGAGTTGTATCGGAAGAGGAGACTTTCAGGAGCTAGATCAAATTGCTGCCGTGAAACCCTTTTCCAAATTCTCCGCAAAGGCTACTGATATAAGAAAAATTCCGATTTCTGTTTTCAGTGTGATTGATTGGGCTGTAGCGGGTCGGCCCGGTGGGACTTACTTGGATATCCCGTCCGATGTTCTCCATCAGACGGTTGAGGAATCCGAGGCTGAAAGGTTGATTGCTGAATCCCTGAATTCAAGAGACAAATATTTGGTCGAGAAGCCAAAGGTTAATCATTCAGAAATTCAGAAGGCAGCGGAGTTGTTGAGGAAAGCGGAGAGACCCTTGATCGTTTTTGGAAAGGGGGCAGCTTATGCTAAAGCTGAAAATGAGCTGACGATGTTGGTGGAAAGTACAGGAATTCCATTTTTGCCGACTCCCATGGGGAAGGGGTTGCTGCCGGATTCGCATGAGCTGGCGGCTACTGCTGCAAGGTCTCTTGCTATTGGGAAATGTGACGTGGCATTGGTGGTTGGCGCGAGGCTTAACTGGCTGCTGCACTTTGGAGAGCCGCCGAGGTGGTCTAAGGATGTGAAGTTTATACTTGTTGATGTTTGTAAAGAGGAGATTGAATTGAGGAACCCAACGTTGGGTGTTGTGGGGGATGCAAAAGATGTGGTGGAGATGATTCATAAGGAGATTAAGGATAATCCCTTTGTTCTGGGAAAGAATCATCCTTGGGTTGGGGACATTAAGCGCAAGGCTAAGGATAATGTGGCGAAAATGGAGGCCCAGTTGGTGAAAGACGTGGTGCCATTTAATTTTATGACACCGATGAGGATTATTCGGGATGTGATTTCGGGCATGGGCAGTCCCGCACCAATATTGGTGTCTGAAGGAGCCAACACAATGGATGTCGGCCGAGCGGTTCTGGTGCAAACAGAGCCAAGAACTAGGTTGGATGCTGGGACTTGGGGGACAATGGGGGTCGGCCTTGGATATTGCATTGCTGCTGCAGTGGCAGCACCTGATCGGCTAGTGGTGGCGGTGGAGGGGGACTCTGGATTTGGATTCAGTGCGATGGAAGTCGAGGTAATTTATTTTCACTGAACTTTGAAATTTGCTGCAACGTTTCTTTGGATTCTTTTGATCAGTGACAGAAGAGCATACATATCTTATCACACTTCATTAGTTCATTCCTAAGTATTTTTCTGTGGCAATGCTTTACTGAGTTCACTTGACCTGCGTTCTGATTTTTTTATGAGTAACAGGCATGGCATGTTGAGCTAATAATATTTTATCTTGAAATGCTGTTACATGAGTTTTTAAAAAAAAAAATCGAAAGCCAAATGTGAACTTATATGCCCTGTATATAAAAATTTTGCTTCCCAATCTAAAAAATTATTGCTCAAAGGTTAAAAAGACTAGAGCGAGAGTGTGTAGCTTAGTCGTGTGAACATTTCTTCTCATACTTATTTAGGATGTGACTATCTTATGCTGCTAATGTTTAATTCTCCATCGTTTCCTTTATGTTTGAGTCAAATGATCACTGGGAAAAATTCTCATTTGTCCTCCATGGTTTCTGCAACCTATTGGGTAATCACATACTCTGTTGACAGTGGGGGTGGACAGGGGAGGGTGGGAGTCTCCCACTTTAAACAAAAAATTTCCACGGATATGCCCGTTAATGACATGGGTATCAATACTTGTTCAAGGGGATAAAAGTGTTCCCGTTTGGCATTAAGACCCAGTTTTAGAAGGCTTTGTTGAACACCTTAAATTACTGAGTTCATCAATGAAGCTTGATGAGACAAAACCTTGAAAAGTTACAAGTCAACATATATCTTGATTGTTGGCTTACACTTTAGCTTCCCCTCATTGGTTTGTCAGTGTTGATGTTAAGTGTATAAACTTGGAATTTTCAGTTCAGTATGATCAGAAGCACAAAACATTCCAGTTGTATGAATGTTGGAATCTGCTCGTTATCTTAACCATGTTAGCTCAATGAAGTTTAAACAAAATAACATTTGCTATTTTTGTTTAGCAGATTCTAATAACTCGATATCCCCTAGGTTTCAGGTCATATGTTCTACACAAAAACCCGAAAAAGTCTCCCTTTGTTTTTTCATTTATTATACCATTTTATGAAATCGATTTCATGCATCTTAAGCATAAAATTAACTTATGTGGTGTGTGCTTCTATGTACGTGTTCAGACATTGGTTCGTTATCAATTGCCTGTGGTGGTCATAGTTTTCAACAATGGTGGAGTTTATGGAGGAGACCGGAGAAACCCGGATGAAATCACAGGACCACACAAGGATGATCCGGCCCCCACCTCTTTTGTTCCTGGTGCAGCATATCACATTCTCCTTGAAGCCTTTGGAGGAAAAGGCTATCTTGTAGGTACACCTGATGAACTAAAATCAGCACTTGACGAATCCTTTTCTGCAAGGAAACCTACTGTCATAAATGTTACCATCGATCCCTATGCTGGTGCTGAGAGTGGGAGAATGCAACATAGAAACTGATCGATGAAGCCAGGCATGTGCAATGTCACAGATTCAAGTTCATGTATGCATTTGTAATTTCTATCAATTTGTCTTCCGGCATACCAAGAAATCTAAAAGAACTTGGAAGGGTGGTTTAGGATTTTATATTGATAATACTGTAGATGGTGAGATATGTATGCGAGATTCTACACCAACTTAATTGGCGTTATTTGGTTCCGTTCAAAGTCGATTGATGGGTATGCGAGAAAAGGAGTGCATATATTGGATAAATAAGCATGTTTACGAAGTGTTTTTGTTCATTAAAACATAGACGAATCTTTAAAAAATTGGACTTAATAAATCGGATAATATTTTCGCATGACTTAAAAGTTAAAACATAGCTAGTTGATTTTGGAATCTCTGACTGTCAAAATTATGTGCTTGAAGCTTTAATGTCTGGAAAGATTTTAGTTCTGACACTGTTATCTTCTTTGTTTCATCTGTTTTTTTTTTCATTCTATCATCCCATCTGACTTGATGGCAAAAGATTTCTCAATTCTCTATCTGAACTTGAACGCCAGATTCAATGCTTGCATCCAAACACATCATTAGACCTCTTCATTACATAGGGCTTGAGTTTTCAAAAAGTGTAAAGATTGAGAAAACCTGGAGAAAATTAGAGAACTGGATTGGAGGATCATTATATTGATTCTCATTTGGTTGGAAGAAAAATAACACCAAAAATTTTTAAAATGAAAGATAATAAAAGTAAATACTTGGTATTATATTACAGTCCATACTATTAAGTGAAGTCGAATTCCTTGGTGTAAAAGTAAATACTTGGTATTATATTACAGTCCATACTATTAAGCAAAGTTGAATTCCTTGGTGTATTGGTGAAACATTTTTAAAATTCAATAAATATCAAGCTTTCATACTACTTTTTAATTCTCACTCTTCAACATTCTTATATTCTTCTTTCTAGAAAATTATTATACTGTTTCTCTTCTCGAACAGATCCTTCATTGTTTTTTATTTTATTTTTATAAATATTATGATAAATGCTTCTTGCATACATAAAATTCATAATATTTATATATTACATTACGCATACACGACTCATGTTCATCAACCACTAGCATCCTTCAAAGTATGGTTAAAACTAAAAAAACTAATCTAACTGAAAATTTTGGTTTTTATGGTTCGTTTATCCGAATTTGAAATTTAAAAAATGGGAATAACCAGAATTTTTAAAACTTTTAGTGATGCTCTCGTATCGACGGTGTGATATATGGTGGTGCGTAACAGATATGAAATGGACCTGATGATTCCCAACCGTGAACTCCGACAGGGATGCTGAACTCGTTTTGGTGGGGTAAAAATGGAAGCAATGGAGGGGGAATAAAATGGAATAGGTGGAAAAAAGCTTTGTGTAATTCGTTTTCAAACTTATTGAACTCGAGCCGAATAACTTGCGAATATGTTCGAACATTTCGAGTCAAACTCGAACTGGTACATCATTTCGAGCCGTAATTGAGCAAAATTAAAATAAAATTATCGAGTTTCGAATCGAGCTCGAACTCGAATATACTTAATTTGAGACGAATTCGAACATTAAATTATTATTAATATTTGGCTCGATTCAATTTAAATAGTTTAGGATGGCGGATTTATTTATAAATAGAAGGCTATAAATATTTTCTTGATAACGTTTGATCCCATATCTTTTTAAACAATAAATTTATTTTCTTAATAGCAGTACATTGGCCCAAATGCATTATAAAATTATTAAAATTTATAAACAGCATACATATCTTAAGAACAATTTAAATAGACAATATAAAGTATAAACAATGGACCCCTCAAGTAAAAACTCAATAAGACTAAAATTATAGTATAAATTTTTATGATTTATCGTTAAAACTATTGTGGTTAAAAGTGCTCTTGTAGTTAAAATCGTTATCTTTGAACGTGTTTTTAACAACAGGAGTTTAAACTGTCAACAATAGTTTAAACGGCTCATGACAACAATAAAAAACCACAGTCATTAGCTTTTTTCTCGAATGTGAACCGAACGAGAGAGAGTAAGATAAAAATTTATCCTTCTTAAATCCGTTGTACCAAAATATGCCTATAGACTATAGTATAATTTTTCTGATTTCTCCATGCAGTTTGGAATGGCCAGTGCATTGGAAACTCTGTGTGGGCAGGCATATGGAGCTGAGCAATACGCCAAGTTGGAACCTACACCTACGCGGCCGTTTTAGGCGGAAAGTTCGCGCTTGGCTAATCCTATCTCTCTTCCCATACGCGATCCTCAAGTCTCTGACTCGATAACTGCAGACTCAGAGCTTGATCATTCCGATGCTTCTGAGCTCGGTCGCGACCCTGTTGATAAATTTTCCTCTTTATTGGGTTTTTGTTTTCAAGTTAAAGCTAGGCAACAATGAAGCTGCGGTTTCGATCGGGTTATCACATTAGATAAACGAATTCATCTGTTTGTACGTAGCCAGACTGGGAGTTCTTTCACTACGCTGTACCTTCTGCTACCATGGTTTGGTAATCATCATTAACTAATTTAAACTTAATTAGCAGCTCAATATTTTTGTCTAAAATAAAAATATATATTTTTAATATATATAGTAGTTAGTTTTTATTTATTCAATTTTTTTCATCATATTAGAACTATTTTGTTATATAATACTATATTAGCTACTCCGCTAACTAGGTACAAACAGTAATGTATATATGGTACAAACATTAATGTATATATATAATTAATAATTTTTTAAAAAAATATTAACTTTAAATATATATATAATTAAATATATATATGGTACAAACATTAATGTATATATATAATTAATAATTTTTAAAAAAATATTAACTTTAAATATATACATCATATAAGATGGAACATGAAATATAAACGAGCTTAGGTTTATCCAGGTTGTCTCCCTTAGTCCCTTGACATGAACTTAGGTTTTCCCAATTTCACATAAAATTTCAGCAAACAAAATCATGAATTTATCCCAAAAACCAACATGCATGACTTCATGGTTTGATAGAAATCGAGTTTTTGTATTCACCTGCCCTCCCTGTATATATTAATGTATTTTGCACTTACAACTAGCACGGGCGGACATGGCAGCAGCTGATCAAGAAGTGGCGGTGGTGCCGATGCAGATGTAGCCGGAGGTGATAGTGGAGGATCCCTGCAGTGTGTCATAATTATTACATACACCAGGATTTCAGGAGAGAAACATCAAAATTACGGGATCTCTTTATATTACAAAATAATTAATGGAAATTGTTAGTTGCAACAATATTTCGTACATGGACTTGTAGTTGCACTTACCAACCGTGTATCACAATCAAAATTTCATGTTGCTTATATGATTATATTCTAGTGTGTGTGTTGTATGGATTTAGGTACTACATTCATCAACTTTTTCGTAAGTAAATTTTTTTTAATAAGATTTTTCATTCGTCGATAATCATGGAACATGACATAAAAGAACAAAGAATGCGAAATGTTGCTTGTAAATATTCAGGCTTCTACATTAATATTGATATATATGTAAGAAATAAACACCAGCAGACTCTGTCACTAAATAGATCAATCATACCAAGTTATTTGTGTAAGCAACTTCTTCAAATGTAATGTTTATCTTAAAATCTACTATAAGAAAATGGAATTATAGCATCAATATCTTCAAAGAGGATCCAATAAGTAGAAGATTATTCATTTATAAAATTACGCAAATAGCATTTAACACCCATTGAGAAAGACAAAAAACACACATATAACTCCTTAATTATATGAAGATAATGATCTTTAAAATCCTGTGAATTTGAAAATCAGATTTAAAACGTCCTTCAAATGCTGCAGATATGCTTGATTTTTGAAAACACGATGTTGTAAAGGATATCAGATTTAACCGGCACTATAAAATTAAAACAAATTAAACCCATGTCAGATTAAAGAGAACTGAATCCGGATCAAATCATCACCATATAGTGAATACAATATTTTTACAAAATCAAACACAATTTTCAAAAATATTAAGCAAAAATATTTTTAAAAAAGGCATTTAAGGTACTAGCTAGCACTTATATGTCCGGCCAATAATCCAGAACATTTTTTTAAAATTAGTTTTAATTTTTTAATATCCGGGGTTTTAAAAAATCACGGTCAAGAACATTTTGTAGACATTGTTTAAAGTCATCGGGAACTGCTTATTGAAGTATAAAGAAACACTACAGCGTAAGAACTCCAGTGTTCAAGATTTAAATGACAGAATCAAATGGCACTCAAGACTAAGTAGTACTCACGAAATTTCTGTATCAAACATGGGAACAGGAAGATGGAAACAGTGCCTATAAATTCATCAAGTTTGCATCTCCACAGAACCTTGTTTTAGGGCAGAAATACGTAGCCCTAGCCGTCTCCGCATTTCTTCGCTAGCTGTGTACTCGTTACTAAACAATTCAGAACCTGAAAACAGAAGTGCTTTTCACATATATTAGTTTTCAGATCATATCACTGAGTTAAAAGGCTAAAAAAACACAGGAAATGAAGAGTTTGAGTATGGTATTATTGTGCAAAAAGAGTAATAATTATATGTTTCATATGGAAACACAAAAAGGGGCTTCGAGGGTGATGACAGAAGACTAGAGAGCACAAAGGAAAAGATGCAGACTGCCTTGCAAATTCGTCATCGGTGCTCTCTATCTTCTGTCAACAACACTCTCCCCGCCACCACTTTAACATACATAAATCGATCCACACTAATTTTCCATATAAAAAATCACTCCTCCGATGAAAATTAATAATAAACAGTGAAATCTCAGGCCAAAATAAGCGCAATGTCATGGATGGAGCTTATGAAATTAAGAAGAAAATTTTATAGAGAGCAGAATTAAAGAATAAACGTAGTATGTTTGTATGATTTAGGAGAAACCCCAGAAAGCAGTATTTATAGTGAAAAAACTGTCTTACTTCTTTGATTTGGATAAGAAATCTCGGCATTTGGCTTTTTATTAGCATTATTAAACTCAGGATAAACAGGCTTTGACAACCAAGAAACTGAGAAAGATCCAGCCTTTAAGAGCATTAGATTTGTGGGCACGATCTGCATATCCATAAATGAATATTATAATTTAAAATGGACTTTCATATTGCTGCAAGAAAAATCAAAAATCGGGACAGTAGAATTGAGAATAAGAACCTTTCAAATATTTTTGGTTGCGGGAAAGCATCACTCTCTCTCTCTGCGCAGCTGGAAGCTTATCCTTAATTGAGCACAATTCTAAATATTATTTGTGTATGGTCTTATCCGTATACGGCTGGAAAACAAAGAGCATGATTGGATATGGAGTCAATAAATTCTGCTTGATGATAAAGGGATAAAGTAGTTGAGGGTTTTGCTTCCATGCATCCTCTAGGAGACTTGAAAAGATCTCAACTTATATTATGTATGGATTTTTATTGAAGATATAAGTTTTATCGGTCTCTCGAAACAAAATAACTCGGAGTTGAAGAGTAAAATTCATCTATTAATCGTGTGAGTTGCGGATTAGTGAATGGATAACATGAATTATGTCTCAAGCATGGATTGATGGCTAAAAATCAACTTGAGATCTAACGTTTCATATTTAAATGTAAAGATTATCCTATTGTGATATTTTTGTGACCAACTCTAGGACCACAGTCATATATATGTCTATTATACTTATCACTCATTAATTTAAAGAATATTCACGTTTTCAATTTAATGAGATTTATGGGCCGTTGGATTTTGGTGGTACTCGACATGATCGAAAAATTACTTGAAATAGACCACTTGAACTCAATATATATATAATTGTAGTCGCCCGTGGGCCCGGGGTTTTGCCAGACAAGATTCATGTATTTTTAGACCATTTAACCCTAGTTTTTCTTGCCAAATTTATTCTCGAAAAAAATACTAAAAATTAATTGTGGAAGTTTATTATCATCGAGTGGAGAAAAAGCACCTTTGTGGTCTGTGGATCAAGAATTTTGATTTCCTTCCAGTCCTTATTAACTTTATCTAATTACATCAAATAAAAGCAAGACATATATGTTTACTCACTCAGAAATATGTTCAAAATTACCAGAAAATATCCTCAAAAAGTCATTCAAACTTGAAATTTATAAGTGATGAATCTTTATTTGAAACTTTATACCCTTTTCCGAAAGAAAAAAGACGGAGGTAATTACTGTTCAAGAAAACTTGTGCAGAAAAAGGAAAACACAAAGGAAGGGAAACTCTGGAAGTAGCACTTGATTTGGCTTGATTTTCTTGACCTTGATGACTCATGACAAATAGAAATAGTGGGGGGACATGCAGAATTTGGAGCAGGGACAAACAAACAATAGAGAAAAATAAATTGGAATCGAGCATATTTGTGCAACGGGTCAGATTCAAGCATTGGTCCTACGAGATGGACAAGAAGAATCCCTCATCACAAATTCCTTATCATCTCATCAACATGGTCTTTCTTTGGGTTCTTTCCCCCCAAACACACCACACGATACTGGTGCGACAAGTCTTTTTCTACCATGTCTAATAGTGTATGGACGTTGGGTATTAGGGTTTTCTTACCATATAATTGACGTTGGAGGACATTATATAATCTGTTAAAAAATTTAAATTTAATTTAATCTTTTATTTGTCACAATATTTCATGTGAGGTGGGTCTATTATTTTCTACTAGTCGCCTTTCTCCCACTAACTAGTTCCATCCATGTATCCATCTTTCGATAATCAAGATTCTTGTATACTATACAATTTATTCAAACATTCTTTCTATACATGACGGGGTTGGGGGTTTTGATGTTTCATCTTCCTCCAAAGAATAAAGGGCCCTGTCATTCTTTTCAATAGGTGTATACAAATATACTACGGTTGCGAACAAAACAAAGAAAATTGCAATTTTCATCTTGTATGTTTGCTTCTTGTCATTTTGATCACCTGTGTTGTCAAATTGGATCTTAGTCACATACATATGTTAAAATTTTACAAATTTTATGGAGTGTGACAAGGTGGTATTGTACTGGTGAGCACCTATACTAGTGAGCACCTCGTCGGCATCAGATAGCGCCAAGTCGGAAAAAGGAGAGATTAAAAAAAAACATAGTGTATTTAGATGGTATATCCTCACATTTAGTTACTAACTTTTTATTAAAAATTATATAGAAAAAACCGATTGCACATGCATATACACACAAGATTTACTGGAGTGGTAGGATATCCTCTTAATAGAACAGTTGATAGTAGGGGTGAGCAGAAACCAAACTAAATCAAGTTGCTTGTTTGTATTGGTTTTAAAATTAATCAAATCAAAAAATTTGATTTGGTTCAAAGTTTTAATTTAAAATACCTAAGCAAATTGAACCAAACCGATTTTATAAATTATATAATACTTTTAAGTATATATATTATTTGATTTTTAGTTTATATATATCATGTCATTAGTATCATGAAAAATTGATAATAAATTTTTAGCTATCCCATTATTATTTAAACTGATGTTCAATGGACATAGACGATAAATATCTCGCCGATCAGAATTCGAACAATTCAACTAAATTTTTCACATAAACATTCATAATGGATTTGCGACATCTATTTAAAATTTTTGAATTTGACATAAATTTGTGCAGCACTCCTTCTGAGTGTTTGTGTGTGGTACTTTCCACCGTTGATTTCGATTAATATTGGAATATTTAATTTGCAAAAGTAATATCTGCTGCTTTTTTTTTTTCCAGGTACGGCCACTACAAAATTGACTGTCCATGTAAAAGTTAGGCAACTTGCCATAAAAGGATGATATTTATTCGGAACTTGTCGTGGATATACACTGCCAAAATGTTCGAGGGTTAGTTTATGTTATATTACAACTGTTTTTTTTAAGTATGTCTCTTATGAGACGATGTCAAGAATCTTTATCTGTGAGACGGATCAGCCTTAACGATATTCATAATAAAAATTAATACTCTTAGAATAAAAAATAATATTTTTTAATGGATGACCCAAATAAGATATCTGTCTCACAAAATACGATCCGTGAGATCGTCTCACACAATTTTGTCTTCTTTTTTTTCAATACTATTAAATTATAAAAGTTTTTCATATATTTACGAAAGTTGACATATATGTTTATGATTCAAGAATTAACATTTAATCATATATAAATAGAGAAATAATTCATGTATAATATAAAATAATCTATGTTCAGCCGTGCGGCCGTGCCTTGACTTGGAAAGCAGTCATGGTGTTCCATCGTTAATTAATTGTGCTTCTCTATAATTGGCCATGCCTTGATTAATACGAGTATATGTCCTAAAATCTAACGCCATGATATGCACTAGATCGTTTTCATTTTCAGATCCGTAAACATTTGGGTTATATTTGGTGTGTAAGATAGGATAACTAAATGATTAGTAATTAGAGTAATTGAAAAAGGCAAAAACTTGTGTGAGACGGTCTTACGGGTCGTATTTGTGAGACGAATATCTTATTTGGGTCACCCATGAAAAAGTATGACTTTTTATTGTGAATATGGGTAGGATTGACCCGTCTCACAGATTGTGATCCGTGAGACGGTCTTACATGAGACTCACTCATTGAAAAATTAGAGATTATGATAAATAATATAGTGAAATAAAATATATGATTTTTGGTATGATTTTAAAATTATGGATTAATTTTGTGTATTATCTTGAAATGACCAAAATATCATCACTATGTGTATATAATCACCTTACCTAAATATAATAAACATAAACAAAAAATAAATAAATAAAAGAAAATAATAATAATAATAATAATAATAATAATAATAATAATAATAATAATAATAATAAACAAATAAATAATTTTTAAAAAAATTGATTAATTCTTATTATTTTTAATATTAATTATTACCTATTCATTAAATATCATTTATTATTATCTTTTTATCTTGTTAATATTTATTATATAATTATTTCTTATTATTTATAATGATTTTGTTGATTTTACGTTGACTATTTCTTATTATTTTGTTACTAATTCATTTTTATTTTACTAATAATTCTTCTTCCGACTCGTAACTATTAAATTTATCAAAAAATTATTTCTCATTATTTATTAATAAATTTTTTTATTATGCAAATCCTGATATTAATAAAAAATTAATTTATTTTTATTTTCTAAAATTATTTATACAATAATTATTCTCGTTATAATTAATGATATATTATTTTAATCAATAATTTAATTATAGTTTCATCATTAATTATAATTATAATTATAATTAATCAGTAATTTTATTATTCAATAATTTATATTAATTTAATTAATTTTTTATCATTATTTAATTTTTATTATTGATGTTAATTTGTATCTTCTCATTTATTAGTATTATTATTATTATTTCACATCTTATTATTTATTTATTTATTATTATTATTATTATTAAGTTGAATTATATAATTTGAAAAATAATTAAAAATTAAATAGTGAGTAGTAAATCCATAAGCTGGGATTAAGACGATTTTTTAGATTGTACAATTATATTTTATTGCATAAACTTTTGTATTTTAATATTTATCTCGAATTCTTATCATAAATATTATTAAATGATATGTATAAATTTAGTTCATACTTGTTATTAAAGGGTAAAACAAGAATTATATATTATTATCTTTGGGTTGTATAAAGAACTTGGACAAGATGTGATAGTTAATCTCTCATGTAATATGTACAGTGCGGGCCATGTGATAGCCCACAAGATAATTGGGAGTATCAAACATGTGATGAGGAGTGATTACTCATCAATCACCTTTTTATCACCCACACCAAACATACCCTTGGTGGTTTCCGTCGATATATTTTTAGCTCGCTACTTTTCTGGTTTCCTTTTTTTTAATGAAGAATTTTTTTGGAAAAATAACTTTACTTTGACAAAATATCATATATCGAGAGTTATTCTAGTCATTTCTAACATTATCTAGTTGTTCCATGGTTTTTATTTATTTTATTTATGCTTTTGTTTTTCTTCACTTTTATGCTGCTGTAATTTGACTCAAGATAAGATTTTTATCATCTCCCACCAAATCATGCATGGGATGAAAATACAAAATTTTCGATTTATGTTTTTGTTAGAGGAAAAATGTGAATGCTCCTTAAAAAAAGGCCCATTAGCCATATTTTGTATTCTACGATTAAATGAATTAATGTTCGTTCATATTTCAATCTATTTCAATTCGGTTGTTATTAAGTAACATTTAGAAAATAATCTAAATTGAATAATTTTATTTCAATTCTTTTTTTTTTTTTTTGACATTCTTACATTAAGTTCTAATTTTGTAACTTAACAGATTACCTTCCACCAGTAAATCACGAGAATATTCTAAATCCAAAACAATTAAAGCTTCCAAAGACAAAACCATCAACCAAATCAACAGTGCCTCCATTTTTGTGATTTCTTATGTTACTCAACTGGAATTACTCGAATACAAAGTTGTGTCGAAGAGTTTAAAGCGAAGAGTAAACATGTGAATCCATTTTCCATTTAGGTACCGAAACCCTCTACGTTGATCATAGGTACCCCTCATGCTGCACCCGAAACCAGTTGACCAGGAACATTCACCAACCGGTGGTTGCGAACAAATTGGAGAAGATATGCTGATAGAAATGTAAAACCACATTTTAACTCACGAGACCCAAAGGGTGTGATAACATTTTTCAACGTCGTCGGTTTAGCATTTGTACAATGAAATTATACGTTTGCGATCCATAATATTGAAGTCAAAGAGAAGTAACAGACATAGCATTATAATTTCCTCTCAAATATGCACGAGAATTCAAGTTGTACAACGAACAAAATAGTCTGTGAAGTCACACAACAAACACTGGCCTACAAAATTTGACCTTGTGTGTATCAAACATTTACATCGAGTGTTATCAACAATTGTACATCAATACATCTCAGCAGTATCAGTATATCCAATATCCTTTCATTCTTATTGTGTATGTACTCCGGTAATTCATTGCTGAACTGTCATCGATCACTGTGGTGATGCCGCTGCCATGAACTGCTCCTGTTCAGTGAGAGTGTGGCGGAAGTGGCAGCGGTGACCATATGGGCAGATGTCTCCAGTAAGCACCATGCGGCAGACCTCAGTTTTGTAGCGTGGATGCCGGATCACCGGACGTAATTCCTTGATTCCATGAGCGAATTGGCAGTTCTCCCCGTAGGGACATGCCCCAGTCTCCTGCCATTTGTTGCACAGCTCTGTTTTGAGCATCCCTTGATTGTACACCTCGAATTCAAGTGCTTCTTCTTCTTTTTTGGACCCTGGTACATATACTCGTTGCTGCTCCCAATTTTACACGTGGTCAAGACCACAGTTTCGATAACATGGATACATCACAGGTCAAGTTATAAATAATTGAGATGGATTATCAACACAATCCAAACGAGAAGCATAATGATTCATTTTCAGTCGACCAATAAGGAAGAATTTTGACTCAATTTGTAATTATTTGCATAGAGCGTTGAATTTTAGCACGCAGCCTTTGTGTGTGTCGGTGTTTATGTTTTTTTTTTTTTTTATTTGGCGATGAAATTACGGATCCGATAAATACTGACAATCAAAAAGATCAACACCGATGAGAAAAGTGAGAAGGGACGCCACAATAAAAAAATCAATTCACGTGGAATGAGCCAAAATGCAAATTAGAAGCAGAGTAGACTCACCGATTCAGGGCTGGATTGGCCGACTGATTTCTGACGAGTCGTCTCTTGACCAGGGCGATTCATCTTAAGATATCCACTGGAGCGCACCGCGATGCTCTTCGGAAGAGACACTCTTTCGGTACTCCTTTGCTCGATGTGATTGTGTTCAGTATGAGGTCGAGGAGTGGCTATGCTAGCTGCAGGAGAAGTGGCAACGGGAGAGGAAATGTTGAGGCAGTTCAAGTCAGAGAATAGGCGTTCGCGAGAGGTGATTAGGGCGAGACGACGGCCGAGATCGGTGTTGCAGATGCGGAGAGAGTCATTCTCGCGGCGGAGTGCGTCAACTTCCTCGATCGAATCTTGGAGCTGGCCGATACAGACTGTGTAGCGGTTGTAGAGCTGCTGGAACTCCATAATACTGCTGGAATTGCGCACTTGACGATCGGCGGAGGCTAGGGCGACGTCAAAAGGGACCGCGTCGGAGAGAGATTGCGGACCGTAATTCCGAAATAGCGTCGAATAGGAGTTATTGAGGTTCAGGCAAGTCGCCGATCTAGGAGACAGAAACGGATTTCTCCGAGAGAAATCCATCATCGCCGTAACGGCGGAGGATTTTCCGGCGACGGAGTTCGCGAGATCATCGTATAGAGTATTCTCCTTCTGCATTTCAGTAGAAATTTCCAGCCACAAACCTCCGATTACTCAAAAATCGCTTACATGCTCGAGAATTTGCCGAAACCCCAAATTTGTTGCAGGAGAGGGAGACACTTGTAGAGGAGATGGTTGAATTGGCGGGAGAATATAAAGCCCTTTTTGAAGACGTGATTACTCCATCTTCGTGCATAATTTTACAGCAATCACAGCCGTTGAAATTTATGACTCATTTAGAATTTTTCTCTCATATTTTTTTTAAAAAAAGTTACAAAATTCTTATTTACCAAAAATACAAGTATTTCATATAAACACACAGTTAGTTCTAAGTGCAAACCAGACCGTAAATCAAAATAAGATAAAATTTACTGAATCGGTTCGAAGTTCGATTAAAAGTATACGAAATGAATTATATTTTGAATTCTAATGAGTATGATTTTTTTATTTGTGAGATCATTTGTAAAATAGAATGTTACTTAGTTTCCAGATATGGTTTAGAAAGTGGTATTTAGTTAAGTATAATGATTGTAAGGTGGATAGAAAAATGTTTTCTTAACCAACCTAAGCAATATATCACCACAATTGTTGCTTGGCAAGCACAACTCTAACTAACTCTATAAGTTTGGAGGAGTCTATTTAGTAATTTTGTTAAAATAAAATAAAATAATCCAAGTGTTTTTTTTAAATATATATATATATTTAGGCTCAACTTTTGTGGATCAGTAATTAATGAAATCAAATTATCCAAAATCCAAAATGAAAAATTCTGGTGATTGGGATGAATTTGTTGGACCTCACTTCAATTGATTGATGAATAGGCCCATGATTGGGGCTGTAATCTGGCCCAGTAGCTTGCATGTACTAGTTCGGACTCGATAAGTTGGGTGGCAAATTGGCAATCCCATATATTTTGGTTCTTCAGATGGTTTAAGAATTTTAATTAGAAAACATTATAATTTTGTTCCTATATATTTTCTTCCTTACGGTTTTAGTCATCTACACTATGGCTGCGTTTGCATGGCCGGATTAAGTACGATAGATTATTTTATCACTCTTTATCCTGCGTTTGGTATGATTTTTATTTAACCAGCTCAATACCTCCTATAAATAATTAGGTTGTATTACGTGTGATTAATAATATCTATCCTACTTCGTAGGATTATTAATCCCTTCTTTATCCCTACTCTCTTTCCCATTTTACCTTTCTTCCTTCACCGCTATTGAACCATCTAGGCTGTCGGACCGCCGCCGCCGCCACCCTAGTCGGACCGTCGTCGGACCGTCGTCAGACCGCCACCGCCGCCGCCGCCGCCGCCATTGTCGGACCGCCGCGGGGCCGCCGGATCGCCACCGCACAAACGTCGCCTAATCTTCGTCGGACCGCCATCGTCGCCGCCGGACCTCCGCCGGACTGCCGGACCGTCGTCGTCGGAGTGGAAGAACAAAAAAAAGAAGAAGGACAATTTTGTCTTTTCATCAAAAATTTCAAAATTATCATATACTTAAAAATCTTATCAGACATACTACTATATATTATATTTCTACGACAATCATTTTCTCTATCATTTACATACTAATCATAGTTTATTTATCCTACAACCAAACGCAACCTATCAGTATTAGACATGTAGCTTTCTATTTTTGGTAATTTTATCTGCATTGATGATTTTTACCGTTGTATCGAAAAAGTTATAATAAACTACTACAAATTAAAAAACACGAATCGATGCTCTATCGAGCAAGAACTTATTTCCCCCAGCCAACTCAAACATCCTCGATCCATATTTAACAGGAACTCTCGAACGAATCGTGCACGAAACAAGACACATAAAACAAAACCTTTCAACTATGTACCAAACTATTTGTTGTAGCCCAACTCTAGAGAAGCCACCATGGATTTATATATCTCAAGAATCAATCTGTTTTCGAATTCGCTTCTCGTATAAGTCTGTTTAAGATCACGAGCTTTAGGGATTCTCTTCTGGCCGAACAAGTTCCCGCTGTTGGCTGTATGCGAGGTATTGGCCAGCCTCAGCATCATGTTCGTGTATGCATTCTTGAAACTGTACCACAGTTTCCATGGCGAGACGAGTCGCACCAGGCGCAGTTTACGCTTGATTCTCACCTTCCATGAACACTTCAGATTCCCACCAAACCTTTCTGCTTTCAGCTTTCTTCTTGTCGGGGATAAGCGAGTACTGTATCCTCTTCTTCTCCATTGCCTGCTGAGGCTTTTCGTGAATGGGATTGTTTCCATTCCTACTTCGGTGGATTTGTGCGGAAAGTGTGTGTTTTTGGTCTTGTTTTTTTGGGTGAGTTTTGTGGGTTATTTTCTTTTGGAGACTATGAGATTTGTGGCGAAGTTTTCATGGTTTATACGGAGGTTGGAAAATAATTTAGCTTTGTCAACTGGTCAATATAAAGCTGGTAATAGAATTTTCATGAGTAAATAGTTAAATTATTGCGTAATTTAAAACTTCCCAAGTTGAGGGATGAGTAAGGTACATCGAAAGTTAGTGTTCGAGAGTAGACCTCTTAATGTAACATACACTCACCCCAAATAGTGTAATTAGTTTTAAAATTTTGGTCAAATAATTGAAGTTTCAAGTATGACATTGGCGTGTGTTAAGGTATGCTATTTTGGATATTATTTTAGTTGTATTTAAAATTATTATTTTGAATATGCATTTAATTATATTATTAATAATATTTTGTTTATACAAGGTCAGAATTTTAATTCGAGCCAAACTGGAGGAAAAGAGTTTTTTTTTTTCATTTGCTTGCATCCAATGTCTAATTAAAAATATTTGATTAGAATGTTGATGTAACAATGTAAAATACTGATGTGATATCAAAAAATGACATAAAACTTATTATTTGTTCGACGTTACGTCAACAATCGGATCAATATAGTCATGAACTAAAAATTAATCAACTAAAATCAAAGTTCGACGAGTTAGTCGACAAAACCAGGAGGAAAAAGCTATTTTTCTTATATTATAAGTCCAAATGTACTCAAATTGAAATAAACATGGGAGTATTTAGAATAAAATGGATCATTATAAATATGTAAAAACAATAACGGATAGATAAAAAAAAATATAACACAGTCTAATTGAATACGTTTGCTCATAAGACAATACGAGTCATTCCACTTTTTTCTATTTCCATTTTTTTGTCACGTAACAAGGAACAAATTCAACACTAAAATAATATATTGTTTCTAGAATATGCATATAAAATAAATAAGATGGGCTTGTGGGCCCAATCATAGAAATTTGTGGCTTGTTGTACTTAAAAATTAAATAAAATTAAGTGGTCAATAACATCAAATAAAACTAAATATTGAAAAAAAAAAGATTTTTTTAAAAACTTGTTCTAAAAAAAAATAAATACTCTGTTAGAAAAGATTTTTTCTTTTTCATTTAGTTGGGCCGAGATTTGTTATAGTTGAGTCATGAACTCGAGATCTCGTTCTAAATTTGAAATCTTGTTGTTGGATGTATAATATTATGGTAAGAAATCATCTGTGTCATTTCCTTTAACATTAACACACGTAGAATTTGATTAGTGTGACCGTTGCAATTTGGTACATATGGCAAACCAATTATTGAGTGAACGAAGGATGTCACAAGGAAATGTTATATATGATTTATTTTCCTATAAATTATTGGTATTTTAAATAACATAGAGGTGAATTTTTTTTTTTTTTTTTTGGGGTTAAAAAGAGATTCTTAATAATTAGATGAAATTTTAATATAAAACTAACGCTACGAAGTACATAATTTTTTTTTTTTTTGCTGATTGTAAATAATGATGCGGTGCCTGTTATCGTTCCACGGGCACCCGGAATTCACATGTTGCTAGAAAGTTCAGAGCTGACTGATGGAGTTCTTCTTTGCGAAGGGGAAGACACATCGATCCATTCCATTATGAATCCGAAATGTCGAATATATCCATGGAGGAATTAGAAGAAATCCGCGGTTCGCATGCTAGTTACACACAGGTCCCCAAATCCTAAATGTGGCTCGTGGGGCACCTTTTACTGATATATTGGAAAAGATTTGACAAAAAATGTATCACAAAAGAGAGAATAGTGCACATGGATTATAATAATTATATATCCAGTAACGATTGTAGAGAATACACCGATAGATCAATGATTTAGTGATTCTTTGGAGAATGGGAAACGCGAGGTTTTGGTTTATAGTTATTGATATCTTGGAAAGAGCACGAATCATTCTTGGCTCCGACGAAAAGAAAAGTTTAAGTTAAATTCCAATTTACTCTTAGGAGAGAGGAGTTAAGCATGAGTAAATTATGGCCATGGTCCTCCAGCCAGGCCAGGTTCTTCCATCCGACCATGATCCTCAGGCCGGCCAGGATCCTCTTCCCCAGACAAGATCATCTCGCTTGACCAAGGTTCAGATCACCCAAAGTCATTTATCAGGTCAGACCATCGGGACAGACCACCCGGGACACCAAGAGAGATCACCCAGACAGACCAACATAGATCACCCGAGGTCATCCATCAGGCCAGATCACCTGAGCAGACATAACCACCCGGGAGACCAGGACAGATCATTTGGGAAAACCAGGACAGACCACCCGGGGTCATCCATCAGGCCAGACCACCCGCGAGATCAGGACATATCACCCAGACCATGGTTTGCCGGAACGGTTGCGGTGCTTAGAACGACAACTACCGTTCCAGTTTCAATGTTATGTTGCGGAACGGTTGCGGAACGCTTGTATAACAAAATTAATAAATTCAAAAAATTGGTAAAAAAATTTAAATATAAATTAGATCATACTAAAAAATAAAATATATGAAGTTATTACAAATTAATATATCAATACAAAACTATTTTACAACAATAGTACAATAAGAAATACACACTAAAAATTATAACATACCAAAGCTAATACCATGAAGAGTGACGCGGAGGAGCGAAATCATTGTTATATTCTTCATCAGTATTTCGTAGATTAAATTGATTTCGAACATTTGGATATTGACGTGATTGTCTATAGGGATATTGATTAGATTGAGATGACGAAAGATCATTAGAATGGGATGGCTGATTTTGTAATAGTATTTCGTCACGACGATTATAGTATCTGAATCCACGATACACAATAGAACTATCAGTTTTACTTGAAGATCTATACTCGGGACCATGACGTCTAACACCACGCCATATAGATGATGAAGATTCATTGGATAAATCACCAATATATTGAGACGACCCATAATCAAATCCACGATGTCTAATTCCATGTGTAGCAGATGTTGAAAAAACTATATTTTCTCAAACCCAACGTTCCGTTCCACCGTTCTCGTTCCACCCCACCGTTCCCTCGTTGTTATAACGTTGAAGAACGGCGCTACAAAGCATTCACCGATTTGCCGTGGAACTTTGGAACGCCAATGGCCGTTCCCGTTCCGAGACGAGCGTTCCAGCCGCGACGCGGCCGTTCCGGCGAACCATGACTCGGACAGACCAGGCCAGGCCAGACCACCAAGACAGACCAGGACAGATCACCCATGCAGACCAAAACAGACCACTCGAGGTCATCCATCATGCCATATCACCTAGGCAGACCAGGTCAGACCACTCGGGAGACCATGACAGATCACCCGGGCAGATCAAGACAAATCACCCGAGGTCATCGATCAGGCCAGATCACTCGAACTCATCCCGTCAAGCCAAGTCATACTCATTCCATCATGTCAAAATCTTTACAAGAAATTCTCGATAGATTGCCCACTAACCTCACCCAATCTACCAGAGCATCATCAGTTATAAATCATCAAGGAGTCAAGAAATGGGCCCCAAGATTTGTGATGGCATTTGCACCAGACGGTTTGCTCGAAGGGTTTTGCCATCCGGATGCATATAATCCTGAAGAGGGAAAGTTCATAATGGGCTCCAGAGTATGAGGCAGCTGGATTCCGATGAATTGATTACCCCGGCCGTACTTTCACCTATAATGTGACTACTTGATGCAAATTCAACATGCGTAGCCTATTTATGTGTTTTCATTGTATGTAAATATGCTTTTCGAATTGTTGTAGGAATTTGTAAGTGGGACAAGGATGCCAAAGTCATTGAAGCTTGATGGAGAAATGGAGAAGAAGAGAAAGATTATAGTTAAGAGCTTCTCGGTTGCAAGAAACATGAGCAAGTGTGGCCATGGTATGAAATCCATAAAAGAATTAGACCTTAAGGCCGGAGCAAAGTTTCTAGAGGTACGAAACTTTTTTACCTTAAGGCCAGAGCATCTTTCTCTGCAGTTTTTGTGATGTATTTTTTACAAGAGTAACCTTTTTCTGTGAAATTCTTGATTTGCAGACGAATAAGGCTCTGAGTCCGCAACAAGAGGCAATATTACTGCAGATTGGTGCGATGATAAGGAATGGATCTTTCTACTTAGAGAGACCGAATTTGAGAGAAGAAAAGGAGAATTTGGCAAGAAATTTGATGGGGAAAATGTCTATGGATCTGCTATTTGATTTCTTGTCTTTCTATCGTATGATGAGGAAGATTTGTTCAGAGGCTTTGGAGATCAAACAGCACGAAGTCAGTCATCTCACAACCTGATCTATCTGTATGAAATCTTTAGTTTTTTTTGGGTATTTAATCTACAAGAATGGTGGCAAGAATGAATTAGTGCAAATGGCTTATCGATTGCTGGTTTGGGAAAGTTTTATGCTGACTACGTATTGGCTCAAAATAAACATATTTTCAAGAGCATGATTACATGATGGCCAATGGGAGAGAACTCCTATTGGCGTAAAACATGTTGGCCCCTCCAACAATGGCAACAGCCAGTGACGAACTGTCTACTCTAAAATTATTATCAGATCCGAACTTCTTCAATTATATAAATCGTTGAAAAGTTGGTCGAATGGGGATTGTCCGATCTAGAAATCATGTTGATAGCGAAAGTCTAACATCAAAAGTTACGTGTTCAAGCTCCAGCCCTCATGGAGGATTGGCTTTTGAACGAATGAGCTTAAGCTCGAGCTCGGCGAGTCATCTTACACACGTGTATAGTAGGCAAGATGCCAGGATCTGAATCCAAATTATTGATGTTAGAGTAGATGTTCCATTTGCCGTGTAAATAAACATAAAACGTGTTTCAAGATGGCTCTATCAATTATTTATAATTCCCACTTCAATAACGTTCATACTGCTTTTGAACTGTATTTCCTGTTAAGTCTTGATAGTTGGCTAATTTCTACCTAACAACTTTGAATAATCTCCGATAAATTACAAAACTTAACGGGATGATATCTAATAACAGTTAAAAACATATAGTTCAATGTGTTGCATTATATGTAAAGTGAAACGAGGTTTATTTCTTTTAAAAAAAACTTTTTTGACTTGTCTTTTCTTGCAAAGGACTCCAATTTAACGCGAACGTGATTGATCCAATTGAATAATATTGTCAAGTCTTAGAAAGAAAAATATGTTAGTTTCTATTGAGGGGGTTAGTTTTGTCTAAAAAGAAGAATTCGACTCATTGGTACCTTCTGTGTAATTTCAGTCACATTCAAATACACAATGCTTTCTTCCGTTTGAATGAGTCGGCGACCCATTTTTTTCCCAAAAGAAGCTTCTATTTGGTTGAAAAACTACGCTAAAATGAAAGTATTTGCCAATTCCCAGACTCCGCGTTAAACACAATTCAACCTTTTCGATCTGATGTGAAACTCTCGTCATGATCCCTTCCATTCGAACAAGAAAACAAACGAAAGTGATGAACCCGAAACTCGACCGAGAATCTTTCTTCATGATCCTTATAATCCTCCTACTGTCACAAATCCAGGGTGGTATCTGTCAAGCTGATGCGTCGTACCAAACGTGCAGCCAACCATTTCGATGCGCCAACCAACAAGATATGAAATATCCCTTTTATGGAAATGATCGGCCGGAGTATTGTGGATACCCAGGCTTCGAACTCGACTGCCAGACAGACGTTCCTCGGATCACCATCAAGCCACTATCGTATAGGGTATTGAGTGTCGATGACAATACGTACAGTCTCAAAGTAGCGAGAGAAGATTTATGGAACAACATTTGCCCATACCCCCTCTACAACACCACCTTAAATTCCGATCTTTTCAGTTTTTCTTCAAATTCTAATGATCAGAATATCTCTCTAAACTATGGATGCAGCGGAATTTCGTCTCAGACTCAGCCACAACCACAGCCACAGCCTTCGGAAATACCAGCTTTTTTTATGTTCACTTGCAGCCAGTATGGCTTTTCCATGGTTTCGACACCTGAAGCAGCTGTTGATCTGAGAAGCTCTTTAAATTGTTCTAGCAATATCTTTGTTCGAGTGAACCAAACTGCAGCCAGCGTTTTACCAAGTCTCTTGACGGGAAACGCCCTGGAAAGCGGGTTTTCGATACAGTGGTCGGCGAATAATAGCAACTGCCAGGATTGTAAGGAATCGGGTGGTGTGTGTGGGTTTAATAAAAATTCAGAATCTTTCGCTTGCTACTGCAGCAATGGAACTTATCCCTTTACTTGCAATAACACTGGAAATGGAAAAGGTACGGGACTCTGTTTCTTTATCATTGCCTCAATATATTTTAGGATCATCTTCCATATGGAGACAACTCTAAACAACTGTATCATTAAGTGGGTACAACAATTTTCCTTGGTAGTGATAATTTTTCAATTATTTATTTATTTATTTATGTTCTTTTGTTCATATCACCACCAATTTTCTTCTGGTTTTAATGCTCTCATATATCATATTAACCATTAATTTGGAATGGCAATTCAGGAAATGGTTCGAATAACACAGGAAAGATAATTGGTAAGATTATTACTCAATAAAACAAAATTCCGTTTCTTTCACGACATGCACGTGTCTTGAAACATTGTATTGCTGTCCAGGTCCAGCTCTAGGCGGTGCAGCTCTTGCTGGTATAATTGTTGGATGGTTAATTTTCCACTATAAAGAGAAGAGAAAAAACCGTGTCGCAGCCAAATCTGCCCAAAATACTAGCAAAGAAACCAGCACTCACCCTTCAAGCAAAGTTCTCTCTACTCCATATTCAACAAGTTTCACCAGAAGCATCCCTTCATATCCAACATCAAAATCCGAACTTGTCGGGGGCAGTACTTACTTTGGTGCGTATCTCTTCAGCTATGCTGAACTTGAAGAAGCCACTGATAATTTTGATTCCTCTAAAGAACTTGGAGATGGAGGTTTTGGTACCGTATATTATGGTATAAGCACTGGGCCCTTTTGTCAAGTGGAAAATTTATCCGATCTTTATCAGATATATAAGAGCTCTTTTTTTTTTTGTGAAATAGGGAATCTACCGGATGGCCGTGCTGTTGCAGTTAAACGTTTATACGAGAACAATGTGAAGCGTGTCGATCAGTTCATGAATGAAGTTGAGATTTTAACAAAGTTACGACACCCAAACCTTGTGACGCTATATGGATGCACATCCAAGCGAAGTCGGGACCTATTGCTAGTTTATGAATATATACCAAATGGAACAGTGGCTGATCATCTGCATGGAAATCGTTCCAAATCAGGGTTACTTTCTTGGCAGATTCGGTTGAAAATTGCTATTGAAACTGCAGATGCACTCGCTTATCTCCACAGATCAGACATCATTCATCGAGATGTGAAAACCAACAACGTCCTTCTAGACAACGATTTCAATGTAAAAGTTGCTGATTTCGGTTTGTCAAGATTGTTCCCCGCTGATGTAACTCATGTGTCTACTGCCCCACAAGGAACGCCTGGCTATGTCGACCCTGAGTACTACCAGTGCTACCAACTCACCGAAAAAAGCGATGTCTATAGCTTTGGAGTGATGCTGATCGAACTTATATCGTCTTTACAAGCCGTGGATACCAATAGACACCGTCAGGATATCAACTTGGCCAACATGGCTATCAACAAGATTCAAAATCGTAACTTGAGCGAGTTGGTGGACACAAGTCTTGGATTCGAGACAAATAGTATTGTGAGGAGGTTGGTCACTCTGGTCGCAGAATTGGCTTTTCGGTGCTTACAACAAGAGAGGGATATGAGGCCCTCCATGGGAGATGTGCTCGAAGCTTTGAGAAGGATTCAGAACGAGGATTTGAACATCGATAGGGTCGAAATAGTAGACATATTGGTGGACGACGATACAGTGCTTCTCAAGGGTGCCGTCGACCACCCTGTGTCGCCGGATTCAGTTTTCAAATGGAACAGCAGTTCAACTCCCGATTCTAGTGTGTGAGCCATTGTTTCATCTGTTTGGTATTTATATTAGCAACATATACTGTGATACTTGGTTAGGAATTATACAGTCACAGACTCGAACATTTTAAAGCTTCTGCTACATTACATCATTTTGACAGTAAATTTCATGGGACTGTAAATATCCGGATGTGCCACTTTATGTTATAACCAGTTTTTGTTTCTGGTAAAAGTGTTTTCTACATGTACTAAACCACCATCGGAGGACATATTTATGCTGCTGCTTTTGACAGACTGCTTGCAAGTTGCAATTCTTGGTAAGAGATGTGAATGAATAAATGAATTTATGTTTGGTTATTATCATTTTCAGCAACCATTAATTAATCAGCCAAATTTGGCTTCTTGAAATCAAAGTGTTTATCTAGTTTGTTGTATTTTGTTCTCTTTCCTTAGAAATGGAAGGTTTTTAGTTTAATTGCTTCATTGATGAAGGTTTGAAATACAGGGACTTTCTCCAAAGCACTTATTAAAAGTTCGAGCTCATTAAAGCTCGACGACAATAGTATTTGTATAAATCAACACCTTATACCATATTTGAAATTTAAATTTGCTTATCCAATATTTGAATAATGATGAAGATGAAGTAGATCGTTAAAACATTATTGTTTTGTATCTTTCGAAACTTTATTCTTGTAGTATTTGATTACAAATTTCAATGACTTGGATTGGAAAATTAGCAATGATAAGTTCACATTTCTTGAAATTTGAAACCAAGTCGAGGCATGGTCTGCCCAAAATCAAGTGCTTCCGAGTTCACGCCAGCCATCAATTATTTGTTTTTAATTGACATCAGAGCAACAAAAGAACTCTTTGTCAGCATCCTAGAATTGAGTACCAAAAAGTGAGTTCATAATTATTATTGGTATGTTTTTTTACGACAACCCCAACAAGGGCTATAATTCTATGCATGACTTGATTTTAGTTTAAGTAATTTTTACGCTACTGTATGTGTAATTAGGCTCTTTTTTGTCTCAATATACGAACCCTCGACTCTTTCGGGTCGATTATCGCCCTTGTCCTTAATGCATTACATGTTATCCTTGTTTGTCTTCTTTCATTCACGAAATAATAAAAGAATTTCATGTCTTGAATCTCTCACTTTGTCTCGATTTACAAAATTAACATTATCTCCACTTGATTTGTGCTAACATGACAAGAATGGCAAACTTATTTAATTCTAAATCGAAGTAAATAAAATTTTTTTATGGAAAACCAAAGTGGGACCCAAAAACAATCTATCCACCTGTCATAATATTATAGGATTCAGCACTCAGACCCGAAAAGGTTCGCTTCCCGTACTTATAGCCAATTCCAAGCCCCGTGGGCCGTCTCTATATCGTATTCCCTCTGCACTATTGTTCTTTCCCTTCTTCCACCCCCACTTGCTGTCTTTCCTCCTTTATCTGATCCCTTTCTTTCAATTTCCTCTCTTTTTTGAATGGATTATTCCATGGCTGAGTCCTCTTCACAACATACCCAGATATTGCTTTTTCTGTCCCTTCAGCTTTGTCCCTTGAAGAGTTCAAATTAATGTCCTGTTTTATGTTTTATTTTGTTTTGTTAATCGTGGGGTTGTTTTGATTCTACTCCGATAGGAAGAAGTTGGTGAGATAGGAGATGTCTACTCTGCAGAAGTTTAAGCTGTTAGCCACTCAGTGTGCGGTTGCGGGGAGTCCGACGAGGAGCCCTGCTGCGAGCCCGGTAATCCACCTCCGCCGGAGGAAGACTCTTCGAATGCTGCTCGGTCGGGGTGGAGGAAATGGCGGGAGGAGGCGGGTGGAGCGTGGTGAGATGAGCTTGACGGATCGGAGGGGGAGCAGTGACGAGGGGAGTGCTCTGGAGAAAGGGGGTGAGTTTTCTGTCCGCCAGAAGTTGAAGGATTTGTTTGTGCTGTCGCCACCGGCGTTCGGAGGCAGTGTTTCGGAGAATGTGAGGGACGGGTTTACCCAACCCGGCGGCGGGGCAGGAGGCTCGGGTGATGGCGTTAGAGGGAATGGGGCTCGTATGGTGCGGCCAATCACGGCCACGTTTCGGCAGCGGTTGCTGAGAAGAGCTTGGCGACCTGTGCTCGTCGCTATACCTGAGTAATTAACTCTTTGGAAAATTGTGTGAAATTGTTTGGTTCAAGTTAAAATCCAGATACTCATCTTAATCCACACCCCTATTTGACAATTTTTCAGCAATTCAATGTTATTATATGATATAGAATTTTAAGATTCTTATGATAGATTCGAAAGTTAATTTGGAAAAAATTTCCATATCCTCTTAACCATTGGATTAAATTAATTTTCTCGCAATGAGTTAATGAAGCATTCAAGGTTTATCCCATTGATAAGTTAATTAATGGCAAATGAAAATGATTTACGGGTCCGGCCTGATGGACCGGCTTTAATAAGAGGTTTGGATGGATCTGCACATACCAACGAATGTTAGGAACGCATGAAGTCGTTAAGTCACGAGTAGGTCTCATGTGAGACCGTCTCCACATATCATAATCTGTGAGACGGGTCAACCTTATCGATATTTACAATAAAAAGTAATACTTTTTCATAGGTGACCCAAATAAGATATCTATTTAATAAATACGATCCGTGAGACCGTCTCACACAAGTTTTTGCCTTAAATCAAATAGAAAATGCAAGACATCTCAAATTTGATCATAAATATCATATACATATGTAAATCCTTTTAAGAAGATATAAATGATTTAGTTTTACTATATTTCTTTAATATATAAATATTTTAAGACGATATGTGATAGAGCAATATATATTGGAAAAAAAACGAAAAAGAAAATACGGATAACCACTAAATGGTCAATCTAAGTAGTTATCAAGTTTTAAGACTGAAAAATTGCAGAATCTTTCTCGGAAACACATCTGCGAATGTGAACCGTCCAATGTGGTTGTGATCAAGGCACCAAATTCGCGCAAGTGGCATTCCTACGTCATTAGAGGAACAAACAAACATGGGATTTATTGCTTCTTTGACCCAATCCAACGACAAAACAAACAAATTATTCTTCATTTATTTTTGTTTTGTATATATTATATATATATATATATATATACGTCTCACGGATCTTAATCTATGAGATGGATCAACTCTACACATATTTATAATAAAAAGTAATACTCTTAGATAAAAAGTGATATTTATTCATAGATGACCCAAATAAGAGATTTGTCTCACAAATATGACCCGTAAAACCGTCTCACATAGTTTTTGTCATATATATATATGTGTGTATTGTTTTGATTGCTTATCGTTGTTGATATATACTAGCCGATGAAGCACACCATATTAAAAATATTTTCCGAATGCAGATATCTTTGGATGTCACATTATGTCAAGTACTTAGTGAATAGTGAGACTAAATACCAAACAATTGCACTTAGACTATTGTTTCTTTTTATCTAAACAAAACATGTGTATTATGGTATAACTCAAACAAAAGTATTCCATGCAACAATATTTGTTTCAATTGATACAAGAGTGAGTCTCATGTGAGACCGTCTCACGGGTCATAATCCGTGAGACGGGTCAACTCTACCCATATTCACAATAAAAAGTAATACTTTTAGCATAAAAAGTAATACTTTTTCATGGGTGACCCAAATAAGAGATCCGTCTCACAAATACGACCCGTAAGACCGTCTCACACAAGTTTTTGCCTTGATACAATACTTGATACAATGCAAATCGCAATCATATATGCATCTTCGAAATTGAAAAACCAAAGAAAAAGATCTTACCGAGATGAGATGTAATAAATTGAGCAAACATAATTTTGTGATTTTGAGAAAATCAGAGGATAATGTTTAAGGAAACAGAGATGGAGTGGTTGAGCGGTTTAAAAAAGCAACGTGGGCGTCTTGACTTTTTTGTCCAAAAGTACTAGAAGCAAATGTTATTTTGCGTTTTGTATATGTAATTTTATATTTGCGTAATCAAGTCGGACTAAAGTGGTTTCTATAAGGTGTTCAAACTTCATAAACAAAGAGATGTAGTTGAAATTACGAAAATGAATATACAGCGATATCTCGAGAAGTTTCTGGGTCATCGAGTTATCTTGGGACTCAAGCGGGAGATGGATCGAAAAGATAGGGGAAGTCGGGGTAAGAACCAGCCTAGGTGAAAAAAATGTTATTTCATAAACCATCATTGAGTTAGCAACAACCAAATAAGCTGATCAGACCAACACATGTTCGAGTGTACTCGGGCTCTCGGCTTAGCCCGTCAGCATAATAGGACTTAGAGGATCATGGGTCATGTCTTTGTTCTCACACCATGATCATTTGTCTGAGCATCTCAGTACATGCGTCGATTCTGGGTTCACAGTTATGGGCAAAAATCTTAGTCTGGTCTACTTGAAATTATAGAAAAAAGAAGAAATCTAGCAAAATTTTAAAAAAAATTATTTATCAAAAAAGTATAAAACAAGGCTCTAAAGCCGAAAAAGAAAATAAAAAATTATAAGACTACTCTATATCAGTCGGGCCCTCGGACCCTACAACAACAAGATCCTCCCCTCTTGCCCTTTCCTCATCCTTTGAAAGCGAGTTGATGGCTCGGTCAAAGTCTGTAAAGCCTTTCTTATCCTCCGAGAGAAGGCCTGTGAGAGCCCAGTCCAACCGGAAACCTCAAAGCCCAGCCTAAATGTCATTAAGTAAGTTAAAAAAAAAAAAAAAAAAAAGATAAACGTAAAAATTTATTTCTCTCTCCCCGTTTTCCTCCATCACCGAAAGCTTCAGCGTCCTTTCTTTCTTTTCGATTTCTAAGCTTTGACCGTCGATTGTGGCCGCTCCGATTGTCCAAAAAATAAAGTAAATACATATTCGGAATCCTATCGACGAGAGCTATCCATTGATACCAAAATTTCACAGAAAACTCGCGACTCTCGGAAACCCGTCGGAGACCGTCGCCTGTTTTTCGCCGGAAAAGTTGGAAGGAAGCTTGGGTTAGGTTGTGTAAAGCTTAAATTCGAAGCTTTAAGCATTTTTCGAAATTTCAGAGGTATAATTATGAATTTAGGGTTTCGAATTTTGGGGATTTTAAGTCAATTGAGTTCCAATAATTAATATATGTTGTATTATTGATTGTAGGTGATATATCGGAGCTCATTGGAGGTATTAACGAAATTTCAGAATTTAATTGGGCATAATTTCGAAAATTCAAGAATTTTAGATTGGGTTTTCGAATTTTAGTGTTCAACAATTAAATGTTTAGACGCTATAGAATTGACATATATTAATTTTAGAAATTTTAAAGCCTAAATTAAGAATTTTTGGAATTTTAGGCTAAATTAGTGAATATTGGAAAAATAAATGGGACCTGATATGAAATGTATTATTTGACACAGGATTGGATTCTGCGAGAAATCCTTAAGATATTTTGTGGTAAATTAAAGTCTGTTGAGGTACGTATGAACCGTTTTATTATGACGTCTATAGTGATGTGAAATGACGTTAAGTACTTTGTAGTAAGTTGTGACGTGCTTTATGTGCTTCTGTGAATACTTGATTGCATTCATGGATTTATTTGAGTTGATGCATAGCATTTCGAGCCTTGACTCCGTTGATTGCTAGCATTACTGATCTGTTGCGATGTTGCGTCATCTATGGAGTGAGTGATAGGATTAGATCACTCCTGACATCTCATCGATGGAATGGGTGATAGGACTAGCACTCCTGATGACTTGCATGAGGGCTGAGCGGGTCGCACCCGTACCCTCGATGCTACGTGCATGGATAGCGACGGCATGCTATTACGTTGCTGCATTCCTGGCACGGGTGGCCACTGTTCTTGTTGCTGATGCGTTTCATTTGGACTCCGCTTTGGTATCCATTATTTTGTTGTTACCTTTCACGCATTGCATTACATTGCATTGCATCGCATTGTACTTGATTTTATTTCATGTCAGTTATATTTGACGTAATATTACTGGTTCGTCGTACTGGGGCCCGACCCCTCGTTTCTTTTATGCTGTGGTTGTTTTTGATGCCATAGCAGGTTATCCAGGAGGATTTGACGCGTCTGGTGGAGCGTCGGGTAGTGGTGCCCAGTCGTCGAGTCGTGGTTGAGAGTTTCCCAGATATATATATACACTATATTATGGAGTCATACATTTACCGGGGAGATGCCCCGTGTAGCTGTACTGTTGTTTTACGATGTTTTGAATCGATAGTGGTGTGATCGAGCCTTGCCGGCTCTGCATGTGTTTAGTCCCGGCCAGTGCGGCTATAGGTTTGTGAATTGCGATTATGACTTTATTTCGAGTATATAAATATTGTTTGTGATGTTTTGATTTTTTTTGGGATGTCCTATTTACGAATAGGTCATGCCGAAATTTCTGTAGGCCCAAAATGGACAAATAATCGCTTTCGCTGTTTACGTTAATAAATCCTGGTTGTTTGGTCATTAAACGTTAATCAGGAGCACGGGCCCCCACAAGGCCAGCCTCTTCAAACAGCTCCTAGTACTTATCGAAGCCAGTCTGGAAGAAGGAGTCGGCCTTGTCCTCAACCGTTACTTTGAACTCTTTGACTGAAGGAACGAAGTCTACCATTTGGCTAGTGCTTTCTTTTCGGTAGTCGCCTTTTGGGCTTCTTACCTCTTTTCTCCTGGTGCCTTCTCAGCATCTCATATCTTGGCGAAGACTTCTTGTATCTCGGGATTATCTTCAAAAACGAGAAAAATGCCAAACAATAAAATAAAAAGTCAAAAGGAAGGAAAAGGGAAGAAAGGAAATGGCATCGGGTTGAGCACCTGAGGTGACAAATTCATCGATAGTTCTATATGTAGGGTCCTCAGTTTAGGCACTCAACCCAAAGGCTACCAAGTCCTCTATTGAAACAAGACGTGAAGAAGAAAATTTGTGCTCTTCCACAAACTCCTGGCTCTAAAAGTAAGGTTCCTGGGTTTTATAGATACCAAGGGCCTCGGGTTGGGCAGGTAGTTTGGGCCAATGTTCTCCAAATCGGACCGGACTGGTCGGTCGGACCGGTTCAACCGCGAACCGGTCTGGAACCGGCCTCCAGACCGGTTCGGAGATAAGTAAAAACCAGGAAAACAGGTTTAACCGGGAAAAAACCGGTTAAAACCCGGTTAAACCGGAAAAACCAGAAACCGGCCGGTCTTTAGGAACCGGAAACCGGCTGGTCTTGATGTTTGCTACTTTTTTGTATAATTAAACTTGATGTTTTCTTGGGCACTTAAACTTGGTCATCACTATTTGGTTACATGTTAGGTGTAATTTGGATTTTTGAATTTGAAAAGTGATGTTTATTTGGATATTTGTTGTAATTTTCATCTTAAAAATTAAGTAAAAACTATAAAAACATAAATAATTAATATTTTACTATTTTATTTAGTATATAAAATAAATAAAATATTAATTTTATTGATCCGGTTTCGACCGTCCGGTCGAACTGGTTGAACCGGTTGAACCCGTTTTTAAGGCTTGACCGGTTCGATTATTATATATGTAATTTTTTATTGTTATTATTTATTGAAAATTATTTTTATTATTATATATGTAATTTTTTATTATTATTAATTTAATTCTTCGTATTATTTGAAAAAAAAAATTTAAAAAAATTAAGGTGAATCAGTCAACCTTGTTGATTTTATATTTAATTATAAAAAATATAGCAGTAATGTTGGAGGCTCATCATTGGAATGCACAATCACACGGGTAAAAAGGGATGAATTGAGACAGAGCTAGTAGCTCAGTTTGTCTCACTGGTTGTTTTTTGTCTATAGAGCGGGGGTTCGAATTCCGATCTTTTTGTACCAGATGAATTAACTTTCATATCATGTGTATAGTGCAGGCTCCTTGCCGACCAATCGATATTTCACGAGTAAAAAATCCTCGATAAGGCCATATGCCAGATGAATCCCAGAAAAGGAAAGAAGTCGGACCATATCAGGAAGACTTGATATTTTGTTTCTTCAAAAGTTCACTTATTTTTTTATTTTTTTTTATTTGATACAATCTTCACACCCCTAAAGGGTCTGGTCTATCCTTATACTTTTAACTCTCATATTTATTCGTATACATGAATAAATAAAGGAACATAAAAACGTACATACCACATACGTAGAATTTCTTTTTTTAATTAATTAAGAGGGTGGGGTTTGTGGGTAAAACCCATTTTACCTCTCCCAAATTTGGAGAAGGTGATGATTGGCAAGTACACACGTAGATAGATACTCCACTTTTGCTCCACCGAGTTCTGTCCGCGTCGCGTCAATAGTTGACTGCTAGCTGGCTGGTCTCCGGATGAAGCTTCTTGGAGTAGCTTGTGTCCCTTTGGTGTTGGTGAAAGTAAGCCTACGTGAAAACCATGAGTTCGTGCGTAATGCATCACATAATGAAGCTAATTTTATTTTGGTTAATTACAAACGCTATTGCTATGAAATAACAAGATTTTTGTCATGACCATTAATGCTATGTGTTTTCAACTCATGATCACACGTATTCTCGAAAACACGTGTGGACAAATGTGTATTCGTTCAAATTTTGAAAACATGACGATGCGTGTACTCAAGACTTGAAAATACGGAGAATTAATTTTTTTCACAGGGGATTTTAAGCAATCTCAATATTTTACAAAGATAGTGTATGCAATTTACTCTATTTATATCATTTTGCCTACTCTGGATGTTCGAGTTAGTGGAGTAGGTGAATACTTAACAAATAATTATGGTTTTAATTACCCCGACAACATCTTCTCGGGCGAGCCTCTTGCATAAGACTTGCCTTATACAGTTTATCTTACTAGCGTGATTTGTAGGCTACTGCGTTAGTCAAAAGGTTTACCCATAGCGCACTAAAATGCAGTCACGAGGGGTTATCACGTCAAAGCTTGGCTAGTATGGTTTAGCTAACTAGCATAATTTATAGACTATCATGTTAGCCCGATGATATACTCAATATGCACCGAAAAATGGCGACGACAGATTCTCAAGACTTAAAAAAAATTTACACGGAGATGCTTCTTCCTTTCTATTTAACACAATAACATACATCAACGTTATCAGGTTTGATCCAATGCAATGATTACCCTATAATGTGATACCACTTAAATTGTAATATTAAAATTTTAATAATCAATTATGTAAATGATTAATATGTATAAAAAAGTTTCACGTATCATTTTACCAAACGGATCTTCGATCCGATATGGTTCGTAAAAAAATATTAATTTTTATGTTGTTATAAATATGAATCAATTCGACTTGTATTACCGTATTACATTAGACTTCTTCCCTATAGTAATGTATAATGATACAATTAATTTTTGTTTTGATGTGAATAAACTAAATTTTAATAAAAGGACTAGAGGCATCAGGCATATGGGCCTCAACTCTACAATCATGGTGTCAATAGCAGGAGCCAGCAAGTTCCAGGAAAAGATGAAAGTTGATTAGACCCAAAAGACCTGACTTCAACACCCCCTTCAATTTCCTCTTTGTTCACTAGTCACTACTTTCACCATACTTTCTTCGAATTCTTCTGGTGCACTCGATGGCGACATAGCCGACATAAAGTCCTTAGGTAAAAGCTATGATCCAGTCGGTGGATCTGAAGGTACGAGGCCCCATAAAATGTGTGAACTCCATGCCCAATGCATGGTGGATGTCACGCCGGGTGATAAAAGTAGCATAGTCTTTCCACGGGTCTCAACTCTCAAATCATGGGGTCATGAATAGCAGCAGCCAGCAAGTTCCTGGAAAGATAAAACTTGATTAGAACCAAAAGACCTGGCATTAACACCCCCTTCGATTTCCGCTTCGTTCACTAGTAACTAATCTAACATACTTTCTGCGAATTTCTCTGGCGCACTCGATGCCGAGATCTTTCATGTATTCTTCCAATATCTTATCCACCATTATTTTGTTCTACACCTTTACCTGCATATCGTGGTTTCCAGAAGTGGTACTTGTAAATGGCGCCACATTTACGCTCGTGAACAACTGTACTCAAACTATTTGGTCGGAGATTTCGGAAACCTTACCAGGTATTAATAATTCCACAGTAGTAGAGCAACCAGAGGGTAGCTCCCGATTCTTCACTGCTTCAAAAGGGTGGATGGGTCAGTTCCGGGCCAGAACAGGGTGCACCTTCAATTCCACGGGCCAAGACTACTCCTGCAGCAACTGTGACTTTGGCCAAATGTTTTGCAACGGCCACAAATTCACCGCCATCACCCAGGCGAAGTTCTCCATCGGTGATCTCAATTCCACGGACTTGTACAAAATCAGCCTGGTCGATGGCTTCAACTTGCCTATGCTGATAGAAGCCAAAGGGGATTCAGGACAGATCTGCCAATCCATAGGCTGCACAGAGGACGTGAATGGGCTGTGCCCGGTGGAGCTGAGAACTGAAACTGGCGACGCATGCCAGAACCCATGTCAAGTGTTCCGCTCGTCGGGTTGCGGGCTGTCGAAGTATTCGCAGTTGTTCAAGAGTGCGTGTCCTCTGGCTTACAGCTTACCGACAGACGAGGCCAGTGCTTCCTTCAGTTGCACTGCCGGACATTATGTCATCACCTTCTGTCCCTCCCCATTCAGGTACATCTCTTTAATGAACATGGCTAAGAGAAAACTTGCGATTTCAGTTGAGATACTTTGCTATTCTTGTTCTCAAATTTTATTGGGAAATTTAGGGAGAAGGGAGTGGGATCAGAAGTATTTACTATTTACAAAAAAGATCCATAAGTCAATTTATTTATATGTTCATGTGTTTTAAGTATAAATACATCATTAAATTTGATTACATATATACATTTATTTTAAACACGTAATTCATTCTCATCAATCATCCATTATATTCTCATAAGTCGACTCAACCTAAATCCTCTCCTCGATCCCTTTTCCATTTCCTTTCCGGCTATAATTTTCAACGCAAATCGACGCAATGACTAACAATAATATGATAATATTAACGTTTATTTCGATTTATTGTTTATTTTCGTTCGTCGATCGACTGGTTGAGGAAAAAAATTTCGACCACGTTTTGGGTCGATTAAGAATTTTTTTTGGTCAACAACAAAATTTTGGTCGACCAAGAAAATTAATCTTGGTCGACCCATAATACTTGGTCGACCAACTTAATTTTGGTCGACCAATTTTCTGGATGGACTCTTATTTTTTCTTAAAATAGATACGGTGTCGACCGAGAAGAAAAAAGAAAAAAAATTAATTAAGTTAAGAGTTTAATTGCAGTTAACGTAATAATCACGAGTCAATTCTTTATTTTTTAAAAAAAAAATTCAGAGCCCTTGTTTTTTAAATTTTTTATGTCTCAATCCCATTTTTTTAACGACCCAATTTTAGTCTAGTCTGTAATTTTTTGTTGTTGCCTTAGATTGAAAGGAATACAAGAATTTGACAGCATATATCAAATATAGAATTGATAGAAAATAAATATAAAATAAAATATTATTATAATATCATGTAATTAACTTGATAAGATCAGACGTTTTAGACAAATCTAAAATTACATTATAACTCAATATAATTAGTATGTGGTTCTCTTATTTACATATAGTAAAAGATAAGTAGTAATCTTTTGCATGTGCGCGCTCGTATTTTAAATTGTGGTACTAAATAGATTTTGTACAAAAAGTATTTAAAAAATAAATGTATAGATAAATTTATTTTGACAATTTTCAATTTCAACATGACGTTGAATTGTCAAATGTCTTTCATTTAATCGTTTTGATTTTGATTTTCTTAGTTGATTTTATAAAATAAAATCGTGGATTCCTGCAGCCTGCAAAACGAGGAGTGCAACAAGCCATTTCAATGCGGCAGCATCAGCGACATAAGCTATCCCTTCTGGGGAGCGAATCGCCCTAGAAATTGCGGTTTTCCAGGTTTTCAGTTGCTCAACTGCGAGGGCGATGTCCCACTGCTCAACATTGATTCAAGGAATTATCGAGTCCTGGGAATCGATTACTCGTCGCAAACTGTAAAAGTAGCAAGTCAGGACTTATGGAACAACACATGTCCAAGTGTTCTCTACAACACAACTTTAGATCCTAACCTCTTCCGCTTTCCTCAGAACTCTAGTTATGACAACGTCAACCTGTACTACGATTGCACGCAAGATCAATCTCACATGACAACTTCTTCTGATCATTGGACGACGACGACGACTTTTCCTACACTTGACTCGACAGTGCCAAATCATACCAACCAATTTACCTGCAATGTAAACGGGACTGAAACATTAAATTTCTTCACGGCAGGGTCCGAGATCGGGTTGAATGTCACATGTAAAAGTAATATATTTGTTCCAGTAAACCAATCTGCTGTGCAGGCTTTGTCAACAGATGCAGCTTCAGTAGTTGATTTGCAGGATGCTCTCAAGAGTGGGTTTTCAATCCAATGGTTAAACAACATCACCAGCTGTCAGAGTTGCATTCGATCAGGTAGAGTTTGTGATTATGGCACGGATTCAGGATCGGTTGAATGCAAAATTGCACAGAGAACCCCTACAATAGGTATTTGCAAGTTTGATTCTATATACTTTATTTTACGTAATATATAGATCTCACCAAAATAGTACAGTTTTACGTTTACCTTTGAATGGCTTAACTAGGTTTATTTATTTTCCTCTAAATCAGGCTCAGCTCCGGCTCCGGCTCCGGCTCCAATTTATCATTCCGACCCTTCATATTATACTAACTCTTCTTATGGTATCTCCAACTTATCGATCCCTCCGTTTCAGTTCTTTTTTCATCTCTTCAATTAGGAAATTTTTTATCATTTTCTTGACAAAAAAATGACTGTCTAATGTGAAGAAGTTTGTAACAGGTAAATCTGGGATGTCTGCTGTGAAGAAGGTTCTAATAGGTAAATGTTGTTTTGCCCATATATAGTTTGTTATTCGGTTGTACGGTTCCATAAATTATTGTTTCCTGTGTTTTTAATTTTCAGGGATGGTGCTAGTGGTAACAGTTATAGCTGTTGTAGCCTTTATTTATGTCCGTTGTCACCACAAAAGATTACAACTTGCGTTACACCAGGAAGCTAATCCAAATATTGAACTTATACTTAATAATGAAAATCTAGCTCCACAAAGATATAAATATACTCAGATCGAGAAAATAACCAAATCGTTTAGTGATAAACTCGGGCAAGGAGGACATGGAGGTGTGTACAGAGGAACGCTACCAGATGGGAAATTTGTTGCTGTCAAGCTTTTGATCGAGTCAGAAAGCAATGGAGAAGATTTCATTAATGAAGTTTTAAGCATCAGCAAAACTTCTCATGTGAATATTGTGAATCTGTTGGGGTTCTGCTATGAAAGGAACAGAAGAGCTTTGGTCTATGATTTTATGCCCAACAAATCATTAGACAAATTCATCAGCACCAATGGATCACTCAATACGAATCGCAACTTGGATTGGAAAACTTTGTATAAGATTGCTGTTGGTGTTGCTCAAGGTTTAGAATACCTTCACAATGGTTGCAACACGAGGATTGTTCATTTCGACATCAAGCCTCAAAATATTCTATTGGATGAAGAATTCTGTCCCAAAATCTCTGATTTTGGGCTTGCTAAATTATGCAAACAGAAACAGAGTATTTTATCTATGGCTGGGGCAAGAGGGACTGCTGGATACATGGCTCCTGAAGTATTCTACAGGAATTTTGGAGGAGTTTCTCATAAATCTGACGTCTACAGCTATGGAATGATGGTTCTTGAAATGGTTGGAGCAAAAAACATTGTTGGCACTGGATCAATGCAATCCCATGAAAATTATTTTTCAGATAAAATTTATGAGCAAGAAATATTACATGAAACCAAGAACTTGGAAGCAATCTCAAGTGAAGAGGAAGAAGAAGCCACTCGGAAAATGTTTTTGGTGGGATTTTGGTGCATTCAGACCATACCATCGGACAGGCCATCGATCTCTAAGGTTGTGGAAATGTTACAAGGTTGTGTTGAATCCATACAGATTCCACCTAAGCCAATTCTATTTACTCCGGTGTCACTAGGACAAGAATTATCCCCACTGCATCAGGAAACGCAGAGATAGAAAGTTCTGTTGAGGAGGAGCATGATTTTTAGCTATTGTTTCCTATCCCGATTGTGTTATTCCAGGCAAAAAGACTAGAATTTTCATTCTGATGTAATTGTTGTATGTATGGTAAAGGATAATGTTGGTAACTGGACCAAGTCTAAACAAGTATTCTCTTTGTTCTCAAACATTTGTGAAAAGAAATCGAAGAAACTTTTAAATTAGTGTCACGAGTGTATAAACCCTCACAAAACCAGAAACTTGGACGATATTGAGATTGCAGGTGCAGAGGAAATAACCATGAAAATGCTTTTGGTTTTGGTGGCATTCTGGTGCATTCAGACCGTTCCTTCCGACCGACCATCGATGTTAGAAGGTAGTCTTAGTTACGTACAGATTCCACCAAAGGCAGTCCTATTTACACTACAGCCGTTGAGGCAAGAGATAACCTCATCGAAATCACTAAAGGTAGATACAGAAAATTCGGTCTGCAAACATTGCCATTTGGTCTTATTCTTTAGCATTCAGGAGTAAATAATCAGATTTGGGCTAAAATGCGGTACCTAGGACCGCCTACGCACTGGGCGACCTTTCACCGCCTCGATTTTAGAAGCTGCCTAGGTGACATTCTAATATTGTATATAAATTTTTTTATTTTTAAAATTTTAATTTTTTTAATAAAAATAATGGGAGAAATAAATTGGAAATTAAACAGATATATTGCCATTCAGAAATTGTTGAATAATTTAGTTTTTTTTAACAAGATTATATAGTTAGTTTAAGATTTAAAATTAATGTATTACTGGAAAATAAAATAAGAGTAAATTGTTTTTAATGAAATTGTTTTAGAAAACATATTTTTTGCTTTTATCTTTCAGATAAAAATCTATCATCACTTAACGATGTTCCTTGATTTAAAAGAGATTTGCGTTGGCGCACAATAGATCCAAATTCCATATCATCATCTGTCGAGTTTTTTATGACATCGACAATATTTTTCACGTCAAGCTCGAAAATCACATTTGCAAACTCCATTTCCTTGATCCAGGTAATAGCTTGGAATAGCGCAAGAGCTTCGCATTCCTTGACAGCAGGATTTCTGGCGTTTTGTTGCATTCGGCATGCAATAAACTCTCCATTGTCGTCACGCAGCACACCATTAAGTCCAAACATGTTGCTGAAGTGAACAAAGCAGCATCCAGAGTGACACCGATCAACATTTTGTGCTTGTATTTGGAATACAAGTGTGTATCATTAACACTGATTATTTTCCGACAATGCCGAAACCCATCAACACACGGCCTAAATGCCCAGAAAACATAGTTCAGTGTCTTACTCATTTCGTTGTTGCCTCTGAGATGCTTCCACTCCACAACTGTTCCCGGATTGTATTTGGACAAATCACACATATATTTCGGTAGTAATTGAACCGAGCTCTCCCATGTACCGTAAGCAATTTCCATAGCACGTTTCAAACTTCGCCATGCCTTCAGGTACGAGATTTGATAACCATATTTATCTTTCACATTTTCAATGATGTACTTAATCTCGTACGAAGGATCACAACGAACAACTCCCAATAGCGTATGTGCCACCATCTCACTACTCAAGTTCTTATGGTCTATACCAACAGACGTAGATATACATGTGTGAGGTCCGCCATATTTTGTTATTTTCCAATAACCTGTCTTGGCCTTGAATGAAGCCCGCAGTCCCCATCGACAAATGACCGTAGAAGAATTATTTTTACAACGTAACTTCAACAAATTGCATGTGCTATCCTCGACACGGTACTCACGCCTGACAACTCTGACAGAATAATCCTTCACAGATGCAATAAGATCATTCTTATCTTTAAATAACATGTTGACGCGTAATTCACCTCTATCCGGATTGTAATAGCTTGATTGCTCTCCACAAGGAACATCGATAGAATCAGGATGCTCTTCCCCAAAAAATTTATTGAAAAATGATGGTATTTCAGAAGTGTTTGACAAAAAAGGTACGGTCTGCCTCTGCAATGTGTCACGTGGTGGTTGTCGACATGATGTCCCCTCATCAGGATTCGTAAAAATATTCACTTCATCATCAACATTCGCATCGTCTTCTTCAGACTCGCTGTATGATATATCGGGTTCGGAATCAGTCCTCCAAATATAATCATTATTGGCCTCATCCGGACAACGAGCACTCGTATCTAATGTTGGATTCGGCCAATATGGAACATTATTTTGTTCCGACGAGACATTTATAAATTGATCCCAAGGCCGACTTACATCATCGAAACTCATATTACCGAGTCCTTCAGTAACCTGTGGAACATAAGATTCTTGCTCCTGGAAACCACCATATGTAGACGTACCGGGTTGGTTATAAAAACCTGAATCAGATGCATGTGGAACGTAAGATTCAGGATCATCAAATCCAACATTATGCTCAATTGAATTTGCTTCCACGTACAGATGCAACACATGCATGTTGTCACATTGCATTATGAACTGTAAAGCATCGTCATCAACGAGATTGACTTCAATTTCATGCCAAGATGCTCTCTCCATGAATGAATACTTGGTTGACATCTTCAAAACAAAATTCGCTGGATCGATTGCTAACATTTTATGCACAACTTCAACTAAATCCATCAAATTAATGGATCGTGATACTCGTATCGGTCTAACAAATGGAATGTTATATTCAATCGATTCATTATCGCTAACTACATGACCACCAAAATATAAGAGTACGTCGATGTTAGACATTTTTCACTGAGATTGGAGAAAAATTCAAAGAGAAGTGAGGGAAAATTTGTGAGAATTGTTATCTGATTCAATCGAAAATTTTTCAATTATATAAGACTCGTTTCTTTATTATTGGTCTTCACGTGAAATTTTCAGAGTCTTGTTTTCTCAACTTTCACGTGAATTGTTCAGGAATCGTTCGTACATTATGTTCGTTCGTACATAATCAGACGAAACGACGGGTGTAGAAAAATCGATAAAATTGTAAACAAAAAAAATATATATAAAATAGCAGCGTCCGCGCTTTGTCCACGTAGGAGCGTCCGTTGCTGACAAGCGCGGACGCTCCTACGTGGAGCAGCGTCCGCGCTTACCGCGTCCGCTGATGACAAGCGCGGACGCTCCTACGTGGAGCAGCGTCCGCGCTTCCTGCTACACGTAGGCAGCGTCCGCTCTTCTCATCAGCGGATTGAGGTACTTTTGATACATATTTTTTTTTTTAAAGTATTTTTGAAAAAAAATTTAAAATTTAAATTATTTTTAATAAAAACCCTATATATGCATACCCTAGTAAAAATGGAACATTTATATTTTTATTACATAACTTATATGGTTTTATTTTTAATTATATTATCGATCAGTTCACAATATTATTCTATTAATTTGTATGTTTTTTTTTTTTTTCAGTTTTAGCCATTTTTCACTACGCGATATTTTCGAGTTCGACTCTAGTTCGATAAAGTCGACTACATATAAAATATTTATTAAAGTTATTTTGTGTTATAGTTCGTGAGCTTTAATATTTTATTAATATTATATATTAACGCTCATGAATATATATTTCGATTTTTCGAACCTTAATATTCATTCATAAATCAAATAGCTCGCAAATAAATTCGAAGATTTCGAGTTCGAACTTGAATATACTTCGAGCTGAAATTAAAACTTAAATTTTTGCTAATATTCGATTTGATTCAGATCTTTTACATCCTTAATTAAAATTTGCATTTAATCTAAGAATCTCTACCCATCTATTCTACTGCTCTTGAGGGCGATGAGGTGGACAATTCCTTACTCCAACCTCAGCCGCTGCAGCAGTATCATCATATAGAATCTTCAACTTCATTGTTGTTATTTTACAAATAAATAGTTAGTTTCGTAATTTTGGAAATTAAACCGAATGTTCTCAAGTCGTTTTATCAACTGACATTTTATATATATATATATGACAAGCGAGGAATATGATATTTGAATTGGAAAATGATTTGAGAAATAAATTTTAAATTTAATTCATTTTGAATATATTTAAAATTTATCACAATTACAATTCAAATTAAAAAACTTGATATGAAGTGGACGGATGACACTAAGAGAACTTTGTCATGACAAAGTAAGCGTATAAACATCATATACAACCGTTGATGCTAAAAATCTCAATTAAATTAGTTTCAATTTGAAAATGAATCGAAAAATGAAGCATAATAGGTAGCTAATAAATAATTCAAATTGCGTGTATTTTTATAATTTGATTCATTCATCCTTTTCAAATTCTTGGTTGAATCAGTAATCTCTAATCTATCTCATCACTAGTTGAAAACTACACCCTTCAGGCCTCCATTACCCTTTTTCTATGACTGAAAATGCATCCTATTACACCTTTTACCGATGTTGTGTATGAATCATAAAACTACAAGATGGGCCAAAGACGGCTCGTGAAGATGGGCGGTGGAAGTGGAACGGCCTTTCCCGGTTCACGAACCACTCGGGGCCGAAGATGGCTGGGGGTGTCATCTACCAGTACCAGCCCACCTCTTCAACTAGAGTTGAGGAATGGTGAGCTCCTACCATACACACAGAACCGAAGATGGCTAGTGGAGAGTGGTGTGGTGCCATCTCCCAGCCCAAATAGTCAGATGGGGGAAAGCAGCAATCAAGCCCCTCGCAGCTCGTTTCAAACAAAAGACGTGAGCTTTCCTAGGGGTCTTGCATATTTTATCCTAGGTAAATCATCTAGATATAAGTGGATTGCTTTATGGTTATTATAAATTCTCTGGTTGGTTTGTTTGACTCTTATGTTGCCTCTCTGCACAGCTCTGTCGTTTGTGGTGATCGCTGCTATTTTTGTAGTATCATTTATCATGCTGTGGAAAAGTGGATGTTCACTCGGTCGAGCTGCTGCAAAAATACAACCCTGTGTTGTGACTTTTCTTAGAAAAGTAGGTTCACTAATCACAGCTACGATAAATATAATATCGACCCATTTCATGATTTCTCTTGAAAAATTACTTTCAAAAACCAGACTGGGGAAGAGTAACCCAAAAGTGGAAAATTTTCTAGCCAAAAATGAAACTCTGGACCCCAAAAGATACAAATATTATGAGATCAAGAAAATAACCAACTCCTTCCGTGAAAAACTTGGGAAAGGAGGATACGGCAAAGTATACAAAGGAACACTACCTGATGGCCACCTTGTTGCTGTCAAGATACTGAAAGAGACCGGTAGCACGGGAGAAGATTTTATCAATGAAGTTGCAAGCATCAGTAAAACTTCTCATGTCAATGTGGTCAAACTGTTGGGGTTTTGCTATGAAAGAAACAAAAGAGCCCTAATCTACGAATTTATGCCCAACAAATCCTTGGACAAGTTCATCTGCAACGGTGGGTCGCACACGACACTAGATCGACTAGGTTGGGAAACAATTTATAACATAGCAGTTGGAGTTGCCCATGGACTAGAATATCTTCACTCAGGCTGTAGCACGAGAATCATTCATTTTGACATCAAGCCTCAAAATATTCTTTTAGACAAAAATTTCCTCCCCAAAATCACTGATTTTGGACTACCCAATTGTGCAAGATGCAACAGAGTAATATATCTATGGATGGAATGAGAGGAACTGTTGGATACATGGCTCCCGAGATATTCTCTAGGAATTATGGCAGAGTTTCTCATAAATCTGATGTCTACAGCTATGGAATGATGGTTCTTGAAATGGTCGGAGCAAGAAATATAGTCGACATGGGACCAATCCAATCTAGTAATGACTATTTTCCAGACCAAATTTATGAGCGGGAAATACTTCATCCCACTAGAAACTTGGATGCTTTTGTGAGAGATGAGAAGGAAAAGACTACAAGGAAAATGCTTCTGGTCGGGTTTTGGTGCATTCAAACCTCTCCATCGGCTAGACCATCCATGTCTAAGGTTGTTGACATGTTTAAAGGAAGTCTTCAGTCCATTCAAATTCCACCGAAACCAATCCTGTTTTCTCCAACAGAGTCGACCGCAAATATTTCCACACAGGAATTCAAATAGCAGATTAGCCAATGGCTAGCAACGTTAGTTTGCTAGCTCAAACGTTATGTTTGACTCAAGATCAGTAAAAGACTGGTTTTTCTGCGACTTAACTACTGTGTTTGTTTGAAATGTATATAGTTTGTAATCACAAGCCATGAATTTTGTCAAAAGATTTGAATAGCAGATTACTCAATCACTTGCAATCTTAGTTGGCTGATATGTTTGTGTTATTCAAAATTCAGCAAAAACAACAAAAAAACTTCACTTTTAATATATATTTTGTTCTAATGTGTCAGTGTGCCTGTTTATAATATATTTTTTTGGTATTAAAGAACTTTGAAAAGAATTCAAATATTACATCAAAATATAAGTAGGAGTTTTAAAGATGATTTTTTATTAGATTTTCTCATAACTAATTGAAACTATTGTTTAAGATTGGTAAAGTTATATTATTTTGACAACTCATTATTTTTATGATTTTTTAATGTAATTTAATAGGACCGTTTTGTCACCAAATCATGAAACCAAGTCATTAACGTACGTTATTATATATTTGTAATTACAAGTCCATATCCTTTCAAATATCAGTATTGCCAAACATACTAAAGACACCTACTAAATTTATTTTCTTTTTTTAAGTAGATAAAAAATTCATATCATTTGTACAATTTGGAGTCCATGAAACAAAAAAAACCCAATGCCAGCTCAAAATTCTAATGTTAGCACCACTTATTTTTTTAATGATGTAAGAATCTACGATCACCACTATTGGGTGCACACTACTGCAAATCACGTTAGTTAAATAAATCACACTGGACAAACGTTGTCTAACAAACTTAGCCTATTATGAGTCTGTTAACATCGACTATGTTCCCTTGATTTTTTAATGTTCTTACTTTTATTGGGGGTATTATTGGATCAATTAAACTGATTCTAAATAGTAAGATAATGGAACCAAACATATCATATTAAACTAGTTTTGGATAGTGGGATAATGAAACCAAACAAATCCTGATGGAAATGTGTAATGACCATGGTCTTTAGCTGACCTAACATGAGTCTCAACTCATGATCATATACCACTTCTGGTCATGAGCTATATGTTAGTTCAACATGAGCCGAAACTCGTTACTTATAGAATATTTCATTCTTGAAAAGTAATTTATTTTGATATGGCTGATAATCAACAGTAATGAATGGGTAAAAGTTGAAGCTCATTCATGATGAGTTAGTCTATAATCCATGGTTGTTAGATGAGAAAAGTAACCCAATCCAGTTTCATTGTTGTCAAACTCCAATTCAATCCGTGACTACTTAAACTGGTTCCAGAATAGTCGACGCAATGAGTGTCATGTATAAAATATATAGGATGTATTGTTTATGTATAATTTTTGTTTTTATAATTAACTAAGTGTTATGTCGTATATATGCTAAGTACATGAAATCTCAATTTTCTATAGAGTAGTAGTTAGTAGGAAAAAAATAGTATAGAAAGTAGTTTCTTTATTATAGTCTAATTTTCATTCCAGTAGCCTCTTCACGGTATGCTCTAATTATGGCTATCGAACGAGAAAGAGAGGAAAACGTAGATGAAAGAAGAGAACTGGCCATGGCCGCGACGAAATCTTTACGGCCCAATTTCAAGCCCAAAAGTGGGGTAGCCGCGACACAGGTCTCCAAATTCCGGGTATTCCCCGAAATTATACGAGTTCTCTTCGATTTCTTTTCTCGATTCTGTTTTCTGTACAAATGTGGTTTTGAAACCCTAGAATATGGTGTGCTGAATTGGTGTCACTTGAATTCTGATTCTGGAGCATAATTTTCTGTTTTTCAACCCTCTGCTAGGAATTGCACCATAGGCGATTACAAATCAAAGCGAAATTTAAAGAAAATAAGAGGGGAAAAGGTGAGGAAAAAGTCTGCAGCTGGGATTTTTTCTCTTTGTGATTGAAATTAATCAATAACTGCTGCAAATATTGGTGGTTAGGCAAATCTCATAGGAAGAGAAGTGAAGCTAAAGAATGCAGCAGTGAAGAAGAATCGAGTAACGCTGTTGGAGAATTCTCCACCGCTCCAATCTTGAGAGATACTCCGTCCGTTGAAGAAGATAACGTAGCAGGAAACTTGGTGGCAAATAAGCGGCGAAAGCTGCATTGGGGGTAAATCAGAACTTCACTTTACCTTGTTGTCAGCTCGTCTCTTGACTAGCTAATAAACCAAAATTCGGTTGTTCAGATACGTCAAAATTTCTAATACAAAATCTATAAAGTCCATCATGATCTCTAACTAAGCCAGGAATTTATCCAAATTTGTCATTCCCAAATCTTCTCATTGTCACTTCTTGGGCAAACTGCAGGACCGTCCTTGAAAAGGGTTAAAACTCGTTCGGAAATATTAATAAACTAAAACATTTGCGTTTTCTAAATTTATGGTTCAAATCTAGTTTCGATTAAAAAAAATTGTGCTATGTTTGCTTTTTATGCCCATAAATATGAAATTATCTCATAATTATGATCTGTATGTCAGAAGTATTATCATACATGTAATGAAAACATGATTATTCTTCATTTTCTTTCCAGGTTTAAGCACAATCTTATCTTAATTTATTTGGAATAATTGAGGGGTTATAAATGAGAAACATGAGGAAAGTGTGTATTTTTTTGTTATATCATAATGATGTTATTGGCAACAACTAGTCTCACAAAATCACAGCTAAAATATTATTGAAAACATGCAATTATAAGTGATAAACTAGCATGAGTAGATAGGCAGGTATTTCGTCAATTTCAATTTTGTGTACTTCGATCCTGATTTCTATTTTTGACAACTCCCTTTCAATGTTTTCAGGCTTGACACAAAGGAAAGATGGGAACAAAAGTCTAATATGTGAAAAGTGACTCGAACCAAATGCGTGAATCCTGTGGGGCTTTTGGGACAAGGGCTTGCATTGTTGAAAACCAGATACATTGTCCTGTTTTCAGCTAATATGCGGGAGCAATTGACTACTGAAAAATACTTGTGGGTGAAATTATGCAGCCAACTGCAAATGGTTGTCCAAGGCACGTCTTATGTTTCGTTTTGTGTGGTTTTGATGTAGAAGATATGTGAGAAATACTGTACAAGACAAAAGATAGAAATGTTATTAGAACTCCAGTAGCTGGAAACTGTATGATATGTCTATTATATATTCTCCAGCCATAGTTCCTAAAAGGTGGCAAGAGTAAGTTCCCCAACGCCTCTAAATGGTGGTCTTTGATATGAATCCCCAATATTTGAAATCAGTTCAAGTTGCTGGAATCAGAGCATGCTCAATTTTCTCCAAAGATTGGCCCTCTGCTTACTGACATAACCAGATACGTACATGCAGATACGTACATGACCGCCAGAAGACGGAAAGATGCAAATCCCAGGTACACTACTGATCCCAAACTTATTGACAATACTTAAGAAGTATGGGCCAATTATGAAGTTGGATCTCTGTTTGAGTTGGAAATATTTGCCAAGGAAGCACATAACATCTAAACTTGAATTACAATGCAAATCTGAAAGTTTCATTGTATTTGCGCTTTGTGGTACTACTAATAGTGAACAAAATTGGCATGTATATCAGTATATGTTATTGAACTTTGGCAAACAAGCGTGACTAAATCTTTTAAACCCTCCTTCAAAAGCAACTTGCTGCTTCAACATGATGCATGGATCCAATAAACCATATTGCTTATATAAGTTTCTCTTACCCAATAAATGGCCATAGACAGCGCAACGGGTTTTGCTCGGATTCTGGTCGGAAAAATCTCTGGAAGTAGCAGAGTAGGCACTGGACCAACGCAAATATAAAACGGGAGTACGTATCTGTGTAAAAAACATGATTCACATTATATTGAACATGATGCACTGAAAGTAAATGAAACCACTGTGGAAGTGGAAGATGAACATGAGCTGCATGGACACATAACAACTCACAGAACAGTGTCGATGGCAGCAAGTACGTCCGATTAATAATATGCCGGGGTCATCCAAGTGAAGGTCAGGGAAAGCAGCATAGAAACTGCCTTCGAGAACCACAAACACCCAGGATTTGATACGGTAATAAATTTAGTTAAGAGGTTTACACTTCAGTTCACCTAGTTATCAAAAACAGTAAGTTCACAACTGAATCATAATGGCTTTCAAACTTGAAAAGGGCTTTATTCATTCTCTGAACAAAATTAGCTAGAAGATTAGGGCAAGAAATCCAATATTAATTCTTGAGCATTAGCAAGAGGTTAAATTACTATCTACAGATGCTGTGTAACTCCTACATTGGGGGATTTTCTTAAATTCAAGATCCTTAGCCAGGTATAGTAAAGCCCCACTAACCACCCTCGACCAAATAAGTATGAAATTAGAACGTAACAAAACAACAGTCAAACGTAAAACTTCAAAGCAATTTAGTTAATTGGCTTAGAACATTATTAAATGGCACTTTCACTGCTCCTACAAGAAGACGATGATTCCCAAAAAAGTGTCATTTTTCAATGAAATTTGAAAAAGGGACACGACTATCCAAACAAGCACACTTTGTATGACGTTAGTTCGATCCTATATTTGAGGTATTACCTCAAGATAGTTCCTATCAAAATATATACATTCAAATTATTAAGTATTTTTGTAGAAAAATACTTGAAATTGGAAATTTTGACATTTTCAGTGTGAAAAAAAAAATAATTTTTTACATAAATTTTTAATTGTGATTATTGTTAAATACTAAATTCATTGCATTAGTATTCTCTTTCAGAAAGTTTGTCATTTCTAATTATTTTTAATAAATTCTTGGACTTGAGTATTAATTCATGATAGGCATTATAGACAAAGAAAAATAAGTGGAAAATCGAAGCTTCTTTTCCTATTAGTGCCCATCAAAAGAAAATCTAACAGTAGATATATTTCATTAATTCATATGCAATTATTGAAGTAGGTCTCCACTGTGATATGAACGTTGGGATTAAATTTTATTCCCACTCGTGCTTTCTTCATTAGTAGACCGTTGGAGAGTCGCAACTTTTAAAAAACGAAACCGATATCTTCCAACTCGGGAAACAAATCCAACCAAAATCATCAACAAATTTTCTTCCATCATGGCGGAGAGCGATGGCTTTCTGGTTCTACAGAACCAGACCCTCGACCCCAAATCCCTAATCCTCTCACAGTACTCCGACTCCGGCAAACCCCAGTTCCTGCAACTCACAAATGATAGTTTCATCCTCGAGAGAGGTCCCAGATACAAAGAATACTCCGATCTCAGAGAAAAAAGGAAAAGAATGAAGAACTTGACAGAACAGCAGACCCCGGAAAAAGTACTGCAGAATCGATCGGTTTTGACACCTCCGAGGAAGCAGGTGAAGTTTCAGGGGAATTCGGATTTCAAAACTCCGCCGAAGAGGCCGAAGGGATCATCCATCTTGACCCAGTCCGTGCCGGATTTCTCATCGGTGCTGAGGAAGGAGAACCGTAAGCCCGCCTCACCACTTCCGCCGATCAACGAGCGGTCCGTCACGCCACCGGCGGGTTTGTTGAAGAGCAGAAGGGTGTACAGCAACGTGGGAGGAGGGAGCAAATCGATGGGTTCTGCCGAGAAGAGGAGCGGGGGATTGATGGCGAGGAAGAGCTATGCGAGCATTGATGAATTGAAGGGGCTGGCTGGTGTGACAGGAAAAGCAATTGATAGGGAAACCAGAGGGAGGACTAGTGCCAGAGGAATTGGCAAGAGTTTCTTGGGGTAAAAGTTCTGAGATTGGGAAGAAATGGTCTATCAGATATATTCTTTTAATAATTTTTTTATTAAATGATTTTTCCTTTGTCATTTTGGAGATTCTTTGAATTTTTCATACAGTGTTTGGCTACAAATTTAAATTGATTTCATTTGTAAATTTGGGATTTTGCTGTCGAACTGAATCTGATGCAGAGCTTTTGGTTGTCTTTGTCAAACTTCCCGACTTCTTTTTTGTCGAGCTTTTCAAATGAAACTCCTGTCTGTTCTTGTTTTTGGTGGAAGTTAAGTAGGAAAAAAAAATATAGTTCTTCATATGTAATCTCCCGTATAATACCGTATTTGGTAAAAGTTAAGGAAAATCATATTTTCTTAAGCTCATTTGGCCTGAATTCTTATTACACCAACTATAAATATCATAATGCCAACATTTTTTACAACAAATTTCCCTACCATTTTTTAAAAAAAATCTTTTGATCTTATTATTATGTAGATAAGATGAGTAACTATTTCTGAGATTGTCTTTTAAATTTCTTCCTGTATACAAAGTAAATTTTATAATGTGTGTGCTCATTAACTAGACATTTTCTTCAAACTTCCATTTAGTTTATGCTTGGAAAGAAAAGGAACATAGAAAAAAATTATGCAGCAAGTAGATGTAAATTAATTAATACTTCTTCTTGTTCTTGTCCTTGGCACCAGAAAAGGTGGAGCCAAAACCGAAGATAGTTTTGTATAAAATACAATGAGAATTCTTTCTTCTATCCCTCTCCCATTCTACCATTTTAGTTTGTCTTCCTTGTGAGAACTCTGCATGTACTTGAAGAGCGCAATTATTAATTTATTGGTTTGGGAAAGATTTTTTTTCCTGATAGTATAACGTGAGTAGTTTAGCAATCGATCTCAAACGAAAATATCTTTTATTTTTTATATATATTTTTAATATAAATATAGATAAAGATATTGATCACAAAACTCAAGAAATCTAAATCCAAATGTAACTTAAAAAGCCTAATAATACAATTTAGATGCATATCACAATAACATACAATATAAATTATGATTCGAAACATAGAATACTATTTGATATCATATTTTATATTTTCATATACTATTTTTTTTATTATTCTTTGAAATATATTTCCAGTGCTAAATGGTTGCTGACAAGATAAAAAAAAAAGTATAAAAAAAAGGGAATAGAGAGTAGGATAGAATAGAACAGATAGCCGTCCTCTTGAAAAAAGAAAAAGATTTATAACTTTAAGATAAAACTTTATATTTGGTTATGTTGAGAGAGAGCTATCAAAATTTTGAAGAAAAAAGTTTAATTACTTGGAAATGTAAAACATAAACTTGCAGTCTTCAGTTTGAATCGAGGAATCTGGGATATTATGTAACTTTCCTTACTTCGTAGGCTGCGTTTGGTTTGAAAGAAAAGATAAACTAATGATTAGTATGTAAATGATAAAGAAAATGATTGTGGTTTGATTGTAATATATGATGTAAAATAATATTGTGTTTGGTAAAATTTTTAAGTGTAGGATAATTTTGAATTTTTTGATGAAAAAGACAAAATTGCCCTTCTCCTTCGCGGCGGCGGCTATGGCGACAGTGGCGGCGGCGACGGTGCCGGAGAAAAACGGCCGGCGGCGTCAGCGGCGGCCTGCCGGGGGTCGGCGGTCCGGCGGCGGCCGGCCGGTGGACAGCGTTCCGGCGGCGGTAACGGCGGCGGCGGCGACGGTTGGTGGCGGGAAGTGGTAGTGAGTTTGAATATAAGATAAGGGTAAAATTGGAAAAATAGGAGGTATTAAGAGTTGGATAAATAATCCTAGGGGGTGAAGATGTATTATTTTAACCATCTAATATAACCTAATCATTCATAGGAAAGATTGAGTAGGTTAAATAATCACGCGTACCAAACAGCTGACTAAGTAGGATAAAAAAATTATCCCCCCTTATCCCTCAAACCAAATGACCCCTACATGTGTGTGTATAATTAGTTCATCGAAAAGAGAAGAATTTTTCTCTCCTTAGAGCATATGAAATTCTTGATGTTGTTATTATTATTTCTAAAATTACGTGGGATTTTCGCATTTATTATTTTCTCCTTAACTTTTATTCATATTCAAACATAAATGCATGGTCTCTCCGTTTGTATATATCATCTGAGTGATCGATTTCATGTGGCTTTTCTGCTGGTCGGTACAAAAAGGAGGCGGATCGGGTGCCTCTTAAAACACGCTTTTGCTTTAAATTTCACATATTCCCAAACGACTTCCAATTATTCGACATCATCCTTTGGAATTGTCCCAACTTACATGCATATTCTCTTAATAGAATCGCATTTCATATTTGTGTATATATGTAAATATATATAATTAAGCAATTGAATCAAATCCTCAATCTCAAACAGGTTTCATCCAAATATATATATATATATATACACACACACACACATAAACTTTCTTTTAAAATCAAATATTATTATAAATCGAGCATAGAATCTCTAATAAAAGAGGTAAGTGTACATGATTTTTTTTAGATAGAGTTTTAAAAACAACTGATTTTATATAGAGTTGTGCACTTTTTTCAAATTTTGATAAAAGTATAAAATACTATTTTCTATAACAATGAAAAATATTGAAATACCTTGTGTTGACGGTTTAAAAAAATAACGTGTTTACCATATGAAAATTATTTTATTTGCTATTGTTTTTTTATATCAATTTAATTCAAAATTATAAAATTATAGCTATAATTTATAACATAAAAAATATACATCTTTGAGATGTAAGAACAAAAAATTACTCTCTTTGATTTTAATTATATAATTTTTCGATTATTTCAAATATGTAATCCATTCATGAAAAGTATCAAATAAAATAATTGATTTTCGTCCGGTTTAAGTTTCTTCAATTTAACGTTAACGAAATTCTCCAGCCGTCAACTGTCTCTCATTTAGCTATTCCCTCTCGATCATTTATTTCTTCAAAAAACAGACTCCTTTTCACCAAATGGACTCTATCGGCTTCCTCCCTTGCCAGTTTCCCTAGATTCCCATTCCCTTTGTGTGAGTAAAACTCTGCTTACCTTTCATTTCGATGAGGGCTGAGAACCCAGGGATCGTTAGGCTCAAGTGCTGTGTGAAGAACTACGATTGGGGAAAAGTTGGGATAGAATCCAGTGTAGCGTGGTTGCACGCGAAGAATAGCGGGGAAGTGATCCGGGATGATGATCCATATGCTGAGTTCTGGATGGGGAGCCACGACTCCGGCCCTTCTTACGTCGTCGTGCCGGTGGGGTACAGGTTGTTCCGATGACTTGGTGAGTTTGAAGGAGTGGATTGAGCGGAACCCTGCTGTGCTTGGAGATGATGTATTGAGAAAATGGGGTCCGAATCTCCTTCTCTCAATTTTCTCTTCAAGGTAATTGCTGAATTTTCTAACTTTTATTCTGATAACTTGATGTTTGAAATTCACTGCTGTGTACCTATCGAAATTCAGTTGAAGTTTCTGCTTTCTATGTATCCGTTTTAAACGATCGGCTAGAGGTTTTAGTAAATTGAGGGGCATGAAGTTCCTGTTTTTGGAGGGAAATCGTCAACCGACTCATCAACTTGTGATGATTTTGAAATTAAATAGAATTTCACGTCGATATACACGATGAGAAATCAAAGATTCTCGCTTGTGTTTGCTAAATTAAGGGATGTTTTGAAGGATTTTTCCATGTTTTTAGGTACTTTCTGTAGCGAAAGCACTGTCCATACAGGCTCATCCGGACAAGGATTTGGCTGCAATCCTGCATAAGCAACAGCCAGGCGTGTACAAAGATGATAATCACAAGCCTGAGATGGCTTTGGCGGTTACTCAGTTCGAGGCTTTGTGTGGGTTTGTTGGGATTGAGGTAGTGTAATGTTCTCAACTTGTTAGTTCTTGGGTGGCTGTATGGTTAACTCAGATTTCTTGATTTTTTTCTTGAGGAACTGAAAACCCGTAAGTAATGTTTCGAAAATGTGTACAAATAGTGTGCAGGTACTCTGTAATTGATCTTAGTAGTTTGATGATTGATAACTTCCACATGGTTGATTGGTATAGATAAAAACTGTGGATGTATTTTATCCTGCCATTTTAGCTTTAGATTTCGTGGATATTTGTTCTGAATATATAGGTAAGGATGATCATCTTCATGTTGGTATTGAAGTTATTTAATTTTTTAGGACATTTCAGACAATTTAATTTTTAGTTGAGATGATTCATCTACTAAATGTCCGAGCATAGGTTCGCACATACTATCATATTTTAAGGATTCTATTTTTTATATGGGTGATTTGTTCCTGTGCTTAGGAACTTAAGCGTGTCCTTCACAATGTCCCTGAGATTGTTGAGGTGGTTGGCAGTGCATGTGTAGATCAATTGTTACATGTTAGTATACAAGATGATGAGAAGAAATCGAAAGGGACCTTGCAAACCTTATTTACTGATCTAATGAAGGCTAACAAGGCAACAATATCTGATGTTATCTCCAAGTTGATAAGTCGACTCAGCAGAAAGCAAGAGGTATTATAAAATTTCATTTTCTATGTTTCTGACTCAATTTTATGTTCTTTTTTACAATACTTTTGCTTGTAATTATGAATTGTCATTTCAATGTTGAGTCCACTTCAGTTAATCTGTTTATTCTGTTATCCATCCTTAATTGTGAAACCAGCCTGTAGCTAGTATCTTTGTAGGACCGAGTGTTCACCGCTTTACCAAAAGCTATAGCTAGTAGTAATGGTGCAAATCAAATTTTTTAAACCGCACAGTAGCTCTTCATCACGGTTCGATCACTCTACCAAGTAGGGACAATTATTGCACCCAACAATCTCTGTCCCAATAATTACACTCCTTGCAATCAATGGGAATCGAACCTGTGACCTTGGCTCTGATACCAATTGTAGGACCGAGTGCTTACCGCTTTACCAAAAGTTATAGCAAGTAGTAATGGTGCAACTCAAATCTTTTAAACCGCACAGCAGCTCAAGCACCACGATTCGATCGCTCTACCAAGCAGGGATAATTATTGCACCCAACAACCTTGCTTTGAATCTTTTTAAAGAATTCTTTGAATGATTTGGAAATATTTCTTGAATCTCTCCACAGATTCCGGATTCTGGGAAATTTCGTTATCTGGAGAAACATATAATGTGATAACAAAGTCACAATATTGCCTAGAAATTACATATTCACATCATTTTACAATAGTTTTTGTCATAGAAATTGCTTTCACCAGCATTTCTTATAGGTGGCAGAGCTGACAGACAAGGAGCAGTTGGTTTTAAAGCTTGAGAAGCAATATCCAGGAGATATTGGTGTCATAGCAGCCTTCTTGTTAAATTATGTGAAACTTAATCCAGGTGAAGCCCTATACCTGGGGGCAAATGAGCCTCATGCCTACATATATGGTGAATGTGTTGAGTGCATGGCGACATCTGATAATGTTGTACGCGCTGGTCTTACTCCAAAGCACCGGGATGTCCAAACTCTCTGTAGTATGCTCACATACAAACCGGTAAATACGCTATTACTGTTGAATGATAATCAACACTTTTTGTTGTTCCTGATTTATCTTGTAATGCTTGTACCAAGGAAATTTATGTGCTATACATAGCTCATACAAATTCAAGTAACCCTGCTTTTCTTGAAGGGTTTTCCAACAATCCTATCTGGGGTTGTTTCAAATTCTTTTACAAGGAAATACATTCCACCATTTGATGAATTCGAGGTGGATCAGTGCATTCTCCAAAAGAAACATCGACAGTTTTCTCTGCAGTTCCTGGCGCATCAATTTGTGTGGTGATGGCTGGTGTTGGAACATTGTGCACAGCATCATCTGAAGAGTGCATTACTGAAGGTGATGTGTTGTTTGTACCCGCGAACACAGAGATCACTGCTGCCTCTACGACTACATCAGGTATGAATCTGTATCGTGCAGGAGTGAACAGCCATTTTTTAGAGCCATCGGAGTTTGCTGCTTCAAAGTAGGGAGTTTTTTTTCCTCTTTTCCCTTCATTTTAGGTATCTAATATTAGTATACTCAGCATAGTTGTACACGGTTTATTTCATCCTACCTATACGGGCATTGCCCCATGATAGGATGGATGGTCAAGATTTGTCCATGCATATGTAGGACCCACTTTTTTTTTTGAAATTGTATGTTTGGCAAGATCTTGGCCATCCATCCTCTCATGGAGGCAATGCCCACATGGGTAGGATCTCATTAACCGTTGTACACGGCGATATATATCTATATCTATATCTATATCTATATCTATATCTATATCTATCTATATCTAATCTATACTATTATAAATATATGAGTTTGAATTGTGAATTTATTTGGTTACCCTTTTCCAACTATCTATCTATATCTATACTTATACTTATCCTTATATATATGAGTTTGAATTGTGAATTCACTTGTTACCTTTTTCCAACTATTACTTAATTAATGTCTTATTTATTTATTTAGTTGACTTTTCAATTTTCTTATCTAATTACCTAATTTGTTTAATTAATACATTTTATTTTAGTATGCATTATTTCACATCAATATATTTTCTAAACTTTATAATAAAAAAATGGTTCGGACTTAATTTTTTTAAACTTCAAGTTACATTAACATATCTATATCTATCTATATCTATATATTTATAATATCTATATACTGTTATAAATATATGAGTTTGTGAATTTACTTGGTTACCCTTTTCCAACTATCTATCTATATCTATACTTATACTTATCCTTATATATATGAGTTTGAATTGTGAATTCACTTGGTTATCTTTTTCCAACTATTACTTAATTAATGTCTTATTTATTTATTTAGTTGACTTTTCAATTTTCTTATCTAATTACCTAATTTGTTTAATTAATACATTTTATTTTAGTATGCATTATTTCACATCAATATATTTTCTAAACTTTATAATAAAAAAATGGTTCGGACTTAATTTTTTTAAACTTCAAGTTACATTAACATATCTATATCTATATATTTATAATATCTATATACTGTTATAAATATATGAGTTTGAATTGTGAATTTACTTGGTTACCCTTTTCCAACTATCTATCTATGTCTATACTTATACTTACTATTATAAATATATGAGTTTGAATTGTGAATTCACTTGGTTACCTTTTTCCAGCTATTACTTAATTAATGTCTTATTTATTTATTTAGGTGTCTTTTCAATTTTCTTATCTAATTACCTAATTTGTTTAATTAATACATTTTATTTTACTATGCATTATTTCACATCTATATATTTTCTAAACTTTATAATAAAAAATGGTTCGAACTTAATTTTTTAAAATTTCAAGTTACATGAACATATAAATTTTTGGTTAGCGATTCGTATTTAATTTTTAAAACTTCAAGTTAAAAAAGCATATATGTTTTATACCTAAAAATAGTTCAAACTTTATTTTTTAAACTTCAAGTTAAATGAACATATATATAAATTTATGGTTAGTATTTTTTAAATCTACAATAAAATTTTCTATGTTTTATAAACAAAAATGGTAAGGACTTAATTTTTAAACTTCAAGTTACATGAACATATAAATTTTTTGTTAGCGGTTCAGACTTAACTTTTGAAACTTCAAATTAAATAAACATATATGTTTTATAACCAAAAATAATTTAAAATGTATTTATTAAACTTCAAGTTAAATAAATATATAAATTTGTGGTTAGTATTTTTTAAACCTATAATATATTTTCTATTTTTTTAACAAAAAATGATTCATACTTAACTTTTTTAGCTTAAAGTTAAATGAATATATAAATATGTCATTATCTCATTTATATTTATCTATAACACTCATCCATACATTTTTGGTGATCTAATATTTGATTTGCATATGGTTTCAATATATAAATTTAGCTTAAATAAATATTTGTAGATGTTGGTGATTTATTGTATTTGAAATAATTGTGAGATCATCACGATGTGAATAATTTTAGTTCTTTATTTTTTGTAATAATAATAATAAAGTATTGTGATTTCACCGACTTATTAAAATGAACATACTCATATAATATTGTTCTAACATTTGTTAATTTGATTGATTTATATATGATTAACATATGTTCTTAATTTTTTTAAAATTAAAGTTAAATGAACATATTAATTTTTAGTTAGAGGTTCAGACTTAATTTTTAAAACTTCAAGTTAAATAAAGTTAATTTATTTAATTGATAGATTGATACATCATTATGCATTATTTTCCCAATTATTAGTTAATAATTGATATATTTTTAATTTAATTTAGCTTATTTATTTATTTAATTGATACATAAATATGCATTATTTCAAATAAAAAGTTGAATGCTATTAATATTTCTTACATATTTTTTTATTATGCATTCTTTCAAATGAAAAAGTAGGCTACTATTAATATTTTTTAAAGGTATATAGTCTATGTTTCATAACAAAAAATAGTTCAAACATAATTTTTTAAACTTCAAGCCAAATAAACATATACGTTTTATAAGCAAAAATGGTTCAAACTGTATTTTTTAAACTTCAAGTTAAATGAACATATAGATTTGTGGTTAGTGGTTCAGAGAATAAAATATAAATCAAACAAAGAGAAGAATTTTGTTTTCTGTTATATATTTTATTTATTCAACAATGATCCTTTTATAGGCAAATACACATATGAAAATAACCATAAAAATAACAACAATATTTGACCACTAAACCATGAAATAACAAATATGCTAAGATAATTATTTTCTATAATACTTTGTTAATAATAAACAATGACTAACAGACTTTATTTGACAAGACAGATAACTAAGTACTTCGACAAACCTTTAACAATTCAATAATATCTCCCTTAAACCGATAAGGTAAACATCGGCTTAATAAGAACATCATCCCTCAAATTTGTTTTGTAGTATGCTAATACCAAGTAGCTCCCTTAGTTTATGAAATGCAGGCAGTTTCAGGGACTTGATAAACATGTCAGCTACTTGGTTTTCACTTTTGCAATAGATGAGATCAATTGTTTCATTCTTTGTGAGGTCACTTAAAATTGATATTTCACATCAATGAGCTTGCTTCTTCCATGGAGGACTAGATTCTTTGATAGTTTTATGGCTGAACTATTATCATAATAAATTGTAAAAGGATCATGATTCTTGAATTTAAGCTCTTCAAGAATTTTTCTCAACCAAATAGCTTGACATGCACGTGAAGTTGATGCAACAAATTTAGCTTCAATGGTAGATAAAGTAACAATTGATTGTTTCTTCGAAGTGCATGGAACAACCGCTTGATCTAAGAAAAAAATCATATCCTTAAGTTCTTTTTCTATCATCTCGATCTCCTTCAAATCTGATTGTTCTCCTTTCTTATAGTAGAGACCAAGTTCTTGTGTTCGTTGTCGGCATCATAAAATCCTCTTAACAGCTTAAAAATGCATTTCTGTAGGATTCTCAATGTATCTGCTTATGAGACTGAAAGAATACATAATATCCGACATTGTTGCTGTCAAATACATTAAGCTTCTAACAATTTGCTTGTAAAATGTGTTGTCAATCTTCTTTCCTTCACAAAATTTTGTTAGCTTCAAACCATAGTCTATGGGAGTACTTGCAGAATTGCATTTCTTCCTATTAAATCTGCACAAAACTTTTTGAACACGTTTCTTTTGTGAAATAAAAATCTCATAAGTAGATTGAACTACTTCATACCAAGAAAATGATGCGTCTTGCCAAGATCCTACATATCAAACTCAACCATCATGGACTTCTTAAATTTTTCAAACATGACACTATCATTTTCAGAAAATATAAGATCATTAACATATAAACAAACAATGAGATTTTTCCTTCATCTTCAATTTTGTACAAAGTTTATACTCATATGGACTTTTTTGAAAACATACCTTAAAAAATAAGTCTCAATTCGACTATACTAAGCTCGTGGGACTTGCTTTAGCCCATACAAAGTTTTTTTCAATTTATACTCTTTATGCTCATTTCCAACTTAATATAACAAGGAGGTTGATGGATACATATATGTTCTTCCAAGTCTCCATGTAAGAACGTCTATTTCACAGTCAAATAGAAGATAGACCATGAATATTGTGCTACTAAGGCAATTACCAGTCTGATCGTATCATGTCTTGCAACTGAGCAAATATTTCTTTATAACGACTCCAAACTCTTGTTTGTAATCTTTTGCTACCAACGGTGCCTTGAATTTGTAGGCTTTCCATTTTCTTTCAATTGTAAATATACTTCACACATCATTTTTTGACCTTTTGGAAGCTCGATAAGTTCCCAAGTTTTATTTTTATCGATGGATGTGATTTCAGAATCCATTGCCTTTTGCTATTTCGAGTCTTTGACACCTTCTTCGAAATCTACTGGATCATAATATGAAAATAGAGCAAAATGAACAAATTAATCTTCAATTTGGTTATTACCAGTTACCTCATAATTTGTCATCCATTTTACTCTTCTTCTAAATCGTTGAGATCTTTGTTCATTTTCTGTCTCATTGACTGAAATATATTGATTGATTATTGATTGTTGCTTGTACTCTACAAATTATGCATTCTCCAAAGGATGTTGCATTTCTTCTCCATTTTCTCCATCAAAATCAGCTTGAAATGGTTGTTTAACAGTATTTTCATCAACGAAAACTACTGAACATCATGAATATTTTTTGAATTGGGATAACTGCATCTACCGATTTTCGTGTTAGTATTTATTTGGTTCAACTTTGAACACAATTCTTTTTATGCGCACATATTTTACCTTGTTGACTTCTAACTCAACTAAATTGAGATAAAGCGATTGTATTTTGTTAGCTCAAACCAATAATACCGAAAGTTTTAATAGGTATTCATTCACCCCCTCTAAATATCTAGCGGGTCCTAAAAACATATGAGATTGAGTATATGCTGATAGTCATAGACTAAAAAACGAAAGCTAGAGAAATCCACCATTCATTGTTGCAATAGCAATTATGAAATAACAAAAGGACACTTGGTTATTGTATGTTGTTGAATTAGTTAAATATAATTTGACATAGTATATTGATAAAATAATGAATTCCTTCAAAAGCATTGCTTAAGAATTGATATGTGCATTAACCGATATTTGAACAGTCGTTTATTAATTATTTTAATTTAAATTATTTAAATTGTATTTGTTTCATCTTTTTATTTTAATTTCAATTTAATTTATTAATTTATTCAATTTTTTTTTTCAAGTTAATTAAAGAATTGTTTTTAATGTAGATTTGTAATATATCAAGTTTTGTCGGACGATATCCGTACTTGTTATTAGGACTTGACATGTAACAGAAATAACAAACAAAATTACATAACGAAAAGTAAATTATTTAAAATAAATATGTGCAAACATGTAAATTTCATAATGTAATTAATATGAATTTATAAAAAATATAATTTTCATTTTTATTTATTATATCAACTAATTTTATATCAAATAAAATCATTTCCACGTGCAACGCACGTGCACTTTTCTAGTATATATATATATATATATATGTATATATATATACAGAAATGTATAACTACGTATGGATGAGAGCCCTGGTGTTCTACCATATACCACATTTTATTGTGAACTCTTCTAAACAAGTATGATCGACTTTGTATGGGTTAGTTTCCTACAACTTGGTTTCATGCAGTTCACAAGACAGCGCAGATCACGTTTGAAAATGTTATTTGACGTTGTTTATGCTACTTATCCAAACGAGTCAAGTCGAGTTCGGGCAGATCTTTCAAAATTGTTCATATCCGTCTCCCTGAACTCAATTATAGCATTGACCGAACCAGATGAGATTTCATATATTATCGGACTAAAATTGAATCATGTTTTGAAACGATAGAAAGTTATATATAAAGGTTAAATTGATTGACATTTAATTACAGACTGCTTGATGACCATAGACCAGATTAGAGCTTCGTCCATCGTTTGGTGGAATATTGTTTTAACCAGCATCAAACCTTCGCGCCGTCACAATTCATCGCGCCGTCACAATTTATTGTTTTCATAGGAAAATTTGTCACATGTAGTAATTTATCATATTCCCACTTACAAATAAAATAACTCACCCACCCTCTATTTCTACATCAAATTAAATGTTCTATCTTTTTTTATTTTATTTTTTGAAAACAAATGCCGTATAGAGGAAAATGTCAGTCTTACGAGCAATGTTCTGAAAATACAATAAAGCACGGATTAAGCGCCATAAAACGTGAAATGTAGAGGAAAAAAACTTCGATTCAGACAAAAGCGTGAAAAAATATATCAATCCAAGGTTAACATCGAACACAAGAAAAATATGATTATGTATGAGCTTTTCGGAAGTTCAATTTTATTTTTTTCAAAAAAAAATTTACTTTTGAATTTTTATTTGGTTTATATAAAATTTTAAATGAATAAGCTCTGAAGTCACCGAAATATTCTTTAATAATTACCTCATATAATTAAAACAAAAAACTCTAAGATTTATATATATTTAAATTTTATATGCTATTGTGCGTTTTTTAATATATTGATTAACTTGATATAATTATAATTGTAGTAAAAACAGAAAACAATTTTTTATGTAAAATGATTCGATTGACTAAAAATGAAAAATCATGCTCATAAAAAAGAAGCAAGAAAACTCGATCTTAAACGATCATAAAAAAGCTCGACCTCGGAAATTATTGAAATCTAACCTAGTTCAATCCCAAGTTGGAGGACATGGTTTAAGAATTTTGATAAAAGAGGCCAGATTAGAAATCTCAACTCACCAACAAAAAAAAAAAACAGCCCAAGAGTAACATTTGGCTCTGCTATTTCGATCATTTTCCCTAGCAATGGATAACGGCGATGATACTACTCTAGAAACATGCCGACGTTGAAGTTGACATTTGCAATCCATTCGTAATCAACCAGCGAACCAAAATATAGTAGCTTTATACTCACCAAGATGGCAATGAAATTATCTGATTAAATAGACTGGGAGAATTACCATAACAGCTACAACGCAAAAACCAATTGAGTTTCCAAAGAACCTTTTGACTGATTGAAAAGTAGCTCTCAACTCGGTTCTGCAAAAAAAACAGGGTAAGCCAAAATAAAAAAAAAAAAAAAGCAAGTTTTCAAGCCTCTGTTATTGGAAACTCAAAGTCAACGTCTTTCCCTGAGAGCTTCCTGTAGACTCCAGCAAAAGTCTCTAGCTTAGTCTCGGTATCATTCTTGGCTTTAGGATCCAAGAAGACCTGTAGTTAGCAGAAAGATTAAAAACATTGTCACTCGGAATGCCAGCGAAAATTTGAAAAACAAAAGAAGAAATGAAAATAAATCACCTTCATTATCTTAGAACCATCAAGCCTGTATCTCGTGCGCTTCCCCACAATCTCAGCAGGATAAACTATGTCCCCGAGAATGGCTTCATGCACACTAGTAAGAGTGCGGGTACGAGGCCTTTGAACAGCAGAACCCTTCTTAGGCGGACGCAAAATCCTCCTCGTAGTAATAAGGACAACTTCCTGAGAGAGCGAGACTAATTAAGTGGCTGAATGCAAACATTGTCAAATAAATAATCCATTGTTTCAATCAGAAATAGTTTTTGTGGTTACGATAATTAAAAACATCAATATTATTTAAAGCTAAAAAATTGGCAAGACAAGTAATATATTATTCATACTTCGATAATTAGAAACTACAAAATCATTTAAAACCAAGAGAATTAGAAAATGATATATTTATAATTTGAATCTCCCAGCATAACAAAAATTCTGCAGTATTTTTTTGAACAAAATAAAACTCATTGAACTAATGAATAAACTTATGTTGGATTATGCAGCAAACAGTTTATTCATATCAATCTTACCTTTCCGCTAAATTTCTTCTCAAGTTCTCTGACTAGTCTGGGCTGAATCTTGCGGAAAGCTTTCCTCAATCTAAAAGGAACATGAATAACTACCGCCTTCTTGCCTCCAGAAACATCAATCTGCCTGTAAAAAGTTAACGAATGGGATTATAGCATATTTCACAAAAGGAGTAGGGCCAACGCTCAGGAGTAGTGCAAAACTATGCAAAAAACACACAGCCAAGTAGAACTTACGAGGCAGAGTTGATGTAAAGGTCTTTCAAGTCACTCTTAATCTCTTGGTTTGTGTTTTCCAAATCAAAAAGAGCCTGCATACAAGTCAACAAAATGCACATCATGATGAAGCGCGTCTTCAATAAGGAAAAAAAGAGAAAGCAAGAGTAGGGACCTGGGTAACATTCTCCTCAAATTCAGTCGGGTCAGCATTTTTGTCCTTGTGAATCTTTTGCCCGGCAGTGAACATCTTGAAAGAACCTTTATGCTAATAAAGACATGTAAATCAAAAGTTAGTTTTATGCATTAAAGGAGGAACTTCTGACTCAGGGCACATGGGATCAAATAAATAATAATCATGAAAAATAGATTGCTTAAGGGGGAAACAAGAATGTTATAAAACTCATTTTATTTGTGTAAGGAAAAATGCTGAGCCTCCCCGATTATTTCTGAATTTCTAGAACAAAAATTGGACGACTCACCAAGAATGTTAACTTTTTCTTTAGTTAAGGTAGATGCATTCATGCAATTCAGAAACTTTTTAGTACATTTTAAAAAAATGGTTCGGGCGACAAGTCTCAGAGCAGTCAAAAGAAAAACATTATGAATATATGGTAATCCAGTCACCAATACAATTTGATAACGACCTTCACAAAAAAAAATCATCACGAAGATTCTAAAAATCAACAATGCCAACCATTTGCCATAGCTCAAAATCAACAACATAACCAACGCAAAACATGAATGCACAAGATTGCAAGATGTACAAATAAAAGCACGTTCCACAACAAACAGATTATAACAAATGAATACTCAGCCATTTCTAAACAAAAAAGAACGAAAAAAGGTACCAATTTTCAGAACTTGACACACAATCAGTTTAACATTGATTTCCACAGATACGGGAGGGAACTGGTGAAATGAATATCAATTTCACTGAGGAAGCATACCTTGGCAAAGCGAAAGGAGACGATTGGAGGCCCAGACAACAGAAACCCTAGATTCGGCGCTGAAAATTTACGAACAGGCGTTGTTGTTGGTTAATTTAGCACGTACCTAGAAAGCCCTAGATATTGGACGGCTGCGATTGGGTGCAGAGTTTGAGCTAAAAGTCCAAAAATTACTAAATATTTTTTACAATTACAAAAATATCAAACCAAATTGTTTAAATTTAATTTTAATATATTAAAAACTATAAAATAAAATTTTGTATTATGAAAATCTATAAAATGATGAAGTATTTTATGTATTACTAAATTTTATGTAACTTTTAATGTTGGAAAAAATTAGAATACAAAATATCTCAATTTACTATTTCAATCATATCTAAGTACACATATTTATATATTTACGGATTACTGTTACAAAAAAAATATTACAAAATACTAAAAATTTAACAATTATCTAAAAAACTATGTTACGTAAATAAACAATCTCCAAATAACTTAATATAATGTCACGATTGTTTCCATAAAATTTGATCATCACTAAAAAAATATTTTATGCAAAAAAAATAAATAATGTCTTGTGTTTAAATTAAGTATATAATATATGTATTCAGATTTTAGCTATTTTTACTGCGGAGTTCCACAAGAATTTGGGATATTGGTTTCAAAATATTAATGATTGTTTATGCAATCATATATAAAATACTTCATTTATCATTTTAATTTATTTTTTCTAATATATATAAGTATAAATTAAAGAATATGAAAATATATAAGTATAAATTTTAATTAAAATTAATTTAGATTGAAAATATATATATTTTAATTAAAATTAATTTAGATTGAAAAATATATAAGTATAAATTAAAGAATATGAAAATATAATTTATCCTTATTTAACACACACTTTAATAGCTAGAGGTCTTTTCCCCAGACTATCGGACTCAAAGCTGCAGACTTTACACGCCCCCTTCTTGCATGAGGAAATAAAACAAGCGTTTTTTAATATGTTTCCGGATGGTATGGACGCTTTCTTTTATCAAAATATATCAGTTTGCGAGTTTGCCATAAATTCTTCGAGTCAGGTGACATTCCAAAACGAGGAATTCGACATAGGGACTCTATTTCCCCTTACATTTTTGTCTCATGTATTGAAAGACCGAGTCATCTGATCTGTAAAGCAGTTATGATGGTGGAAGGCAGTCAAGCTATCAAGAAAATGGTCCTTTGATATCACAATTATTCTTTGCGCGCAGATTGTGTCAAGGAATGTCGCAGACAGTATGGCACAAAGCCTATCCTCTATAACAGACCTTGGGAGATATCTGGGGGTTCCATCTATTTATGGACGGGTACACGAGATCTCTATAAACAGATGTTGGCAGGGGCGGATTTAGTGTAGGGCGAACGGGGGCCACGGCCCCCCCAAAAAATTTTTAAAAAATTTTTAGTATATAGCGATATAGCGACGGGTTTGCAAAAACCCGTCGCCGATCTAGATCGACGACGGTTCTTGTCAAAATCGTCGCTATATTGCGACGGGCTTCTCATCACTGTCGCTATGTAGCGACGGTATCATGCTTTACCGTCGCTATATCATGCTTTACCGTCGCTATATAGAGACGGTTCTTAATAAAACCGTCGATATTTTCCTATATATACCGCCCTTGCCGAACATTTTCTTAAACGATTTCGTCCATATCAGGTAGTTGTTATACTCTTATCAATTTTTTCGGAGTATCGATTTTTTTATTTTGTACTGACATTGTTTCGTATTTATCTCGTAGATTTGCTCGTCGATGTGATCTTCCATCTGGTTCTTCGTGGGCTGTATTGCTGTAATTAATTAGTTTGTTACATCTTTTAATATTTTGCTCTTTGTTTTATTGCTGTAATTAATTAGTTTGTAATTTGTTCCACCTGTTTCCAGATTGATTTCCTCACTTGAAAAAGTGAAGTCTTTTTGCGTGGCTCGTAATATTGATGTTCCTGATTTTAGTGCTCAATATGTTGATAGGCGAGGTAGAGCTCGTCGTCATCAAGGCAATTTCACCATTGAGCATCATTATCGGGTAGACTTATTTTATGCTACGATAGATTCACAAATGCAAGAAATTAATGTGCGTTTTAATGAAGATGCGGTGGAGTTACTTATGCTTAGTTCTGCCTTAAATCCTCAAAATGCATGTGACTCATTGAGATATCTGGATATATGCAAATTGGTTGAAAAGTTTTATCCACAAGATTTTACTAGTGACGAAAAAGAGCGACTAGAGATGCAGTTGAAGCATTATGAGCATAATGTAGTTATAGGGCCATATTACAAAAGTCTTTCAACTCTTTCTGAGTTGTGTCAATGGTTGGTGAAGACTAAAAAAGCTAATATATACGACCTTGTTTTTAGAGTGATCGTGCTTGTGTTGACTCTTCCAGTTTCTACAGCTACTACAGAACGATCATTATCAGCTATGAATATCGTCAAAACTCGGCTTCGGAGCAAAATGGAGGATGTTTTTCTCTCGGATGCATTGCTGATATTTATTGAAAGAGAAATTGCTAAAAATATTTGTATTGATACTATCATTGAAGATTTTGAAAACTTTAAGGAACGTCGAATTCCTTTTAGTTAGAAATACTTTTGTTAAGAAACGTACGGTTGATGTTTTGTTCAATATAACCGGTAGAATTTTTGTCTTTTCCCTTCTAAATTTTTGTTTGTCTTTTGTAAGCGGGCCCCCCAGTGTCGAAATCCTAGATCCGCCCCTGGATGTTGGATATAGTTAAGTCATGACTCGGGGATGGAAACGCCAGGTATTAGCACAATCTGTGCTCAATGTGATTCAACTATACGCTATGCAAACAACCGTTCTACATATGGGTATTTGTACCGAAATCAAAAAACTGACCAGAAGATTCTTATGGGGAAGCAGTACAGGAGAAAGAAAATGTCATTTAGTTAGTTGGGAAGTAGTGTGTTAAATGTCCCACATCGGTTAGATAATTAACTTTTGAGTGATATATATGGAATTGGACAATCCTCCCCCCTTGAGCTAGCTTTTGGGTTGAGTTAGGTCCAAGTTCCAATCTTAACATGGTTTGAGTGTTATCTAGGTAATCATTCAGCCAGGTTTCAAGTTCATCTTAAGCTTTGTTATGTTTCAACTTCACGTTTGTTGGACTGCCTATAATTAGGTCACCCGTTCGCCCATAATTGGGTTTGGTAAATCACCCCAGATGTTTCATCCTGGGGCAATGAAGGGGGGTGTTTAAATGTTTCCTACATCGGTTAGATAATTAACCTTTGAAGTGGTATATATGGAAATTGGACAATCCTCTCCCTCTGAGTTAGCTTTAGGGGTGAGTTAGGTCCAAGTTCCAATCTTAACATAGTGGTATAACCGAAGCAAAGATGAGGACTGGGTATTAACAGACTACAACCCGTGAACTTAGCCTTCATGACTAAGCTTGGTTGGAGACTAGCTAAGGAAACAAACCTCCTATGGGCACGGGTAATTAAAGGCAAGTACATGCGAGAGGACCATGGAATCCTAGCCAAAAGTGGGGCGTCGAATGTGTGGCAAGGCATCTCCAAAACTAAGAACTTCTTGGAAGAGGGTAAAATGGATGTTGTCAGAAATGGGAGATCAACATTATTCTGGCTGGATAAATGGATCACGAAACAACAGCTGATTAGCATGATGCAGAAGTGCATTAACCCATCAGAGAGACAAGGTTCATGAATACTGGAATAGAGGAGAAGGATGGAATTGGGAAGCTTTGAATGGCATGCTGCCCATATCTCGAGCGAGGAGGAAGATACCGAGGATAACATCCTTTGGGGCCTCAATAGCAATGGGTGTTTCTCAGTCAAAACCGCATTGATCTGATAACAAGAATAGATGAGAAAATACGTGATAATTATTGGATAGAAATCTGGAGACTGAAAGTGCGCAATCGAATCAGAGCCTTTCTATGGCTACTCAGTCGCAACAAAATCTTGAGCAATTCGGAAAGGGTCGAAAGGGGGCTCACCATGGATGGCAATTGTGCTCTTTGTCAAAACTCCATGGAAGATGCAGACCATATATTTGCTAAGGAGGTTTGGGGAGGTCTACTGCCTACAATGAATGCTCTTGATGACATGCAAATAACGAGTGGTTCAGTAGAAATGTCACACAAAAGTTGCATAAAAATATGACTTGTAGATTGGAATATCTTGTTTGCTGTAGCGGTATGGCGGATTTGGAATTGGAGAAATGAGTATGTATTTACAGATCAAACGAAGAACCCGGATTTCAAGATAAAGTGGATCAAGACCTTGAATTCTAGAGGGGTTATGTCGAAGAACTCTCACTACAAATATCGATTCTTTAGGTGGAAACTCCGTCGGAATACTAGAGTTCGCTTAATATGATGCAAAGTTACTAAAAAAATAATTTTTATAAGTATACTCAAAGTCAATGGTTAATTGATTGAAATTTGAACACCAAAGAAAATGATGTCCGTCATCTAATTAATTTAGTCTCCAAATGCAAACCTCTTTACTAGAGATTGAGAAGTTAGAGAATATATGTAAGAGAACAAAATCATAACATTAATATATAAAGTATTTTGATTTTAACAAACACGCCAAAATCACTTGCGAGCACGCAGCGATCCAGCTCATTAACACGCGTCGTTATTTAATTGGGTTTAAGGAACCTTTCAGTGACCCCTATGTTACCAAATTATTATCTCCCTCTTGTATATATACCGTGACCGTTGCGTTTCTGTCAATAGTATTGTCGGGCTTGTGCCTTCGAGAGTTGAGATTTTTATCTTTTTGCTCACGGTGTTATACACGTACTTTCCGGCGGCGGCGGAAGAGATCGGAGGCGGCTCTTGGGAGTATCGTTCAGAAGTCGAAAGTAAGAAGATGAAGATTTGCGTGAAGACTCTGAAGGGTACACACTTCGAGATCGAAGTGAAACCCGATGACACAGTATGGGATCAATTCTCTGCCCCCTTCTCTTGCTTTGACCTACTCGAATTGCTTCATTTGTTAGTATTACTGGATGTCATGGATTTGATTTTCACGGTAGTCGTTGATTGGAGAGTGATTAGGGTTCTGAATTGATATATCTATACCCTTGACGTGGCGTTTATTCCTAATTATAACTGGAATTTGAATTAATATTTCTTTGATATTGACGGGTATCTTCGTTGGTGTGTCTTTAGTGGCTCGATTTGCATCTAATTGTATTTTGTGATTGGAGGGTAATTAGGGCCCTGAAATGGCTTTTTTTTTATCCTTGATGTGGTAATTATTCCTAATTATAATTGGAATCGGAGTTGATTTTGTTTTTCTCCATCGAGGTGAGCTTCTTTTTACCCAGTGATTTGCTTGTGGGCCATAATTCTTGCTTTTTATTTTAAAGTTTTGACTTTTTGTCGTGAATATATGCATTGCTTAATATGATGGCTGATACACGTCTCATGGGCTCATGTGGTAGAGTTATCTACTGCTACCGGTACATGATATTTGTCTCGCTATGGGATTATTTTATCTCCAATGCCATTATGTTTAATATATTGTTGTTCGAATCTCTTCAAAATCTTCATATTTTTGCTTTTGGAAGAACTGATGGCAATTTGAGTAGCGTTGGTTGCTCTTTGTGGTGGTTTAGAGGCACTGCGGTTTAGCTTTCAACCAATTTAAGCATAATATTGTCCTGTATAAGAGGATGGAGTAAGGGCAAGAATGTAATTTTAGTCAAGTGAAAGATTAGTGATAGAAAATAGAAGAAAACTGTTTTAGATAACCTTTTCATTGGATCATTTACTGTAGTCCTTGGGGTAAATTATATTATAAGATTTTTAGATACCTTTGCATTATATTATAGCTTCCCCCGATGTCATGGATAAGATTTGAACTTAAGTGTGAATTTGCATATGCATTTGTCTTGGTTATTTTTTGTAATTTATCGTTGGTTCTATTCTCTTACTATACATCATTCTTTTTAGGTGGTCGATGTGAAGAAAATTATTGAAACGGTTCAGGGTTCGGATGTATACCCAGCTACTCAGCAGATGCTGATTCATCAAGGGAAGGTTCTTAAAGATAATACAACACTGGAGGATAACAAAGTTGTGGAAAAAAGTTTTGTGGTGATTATGTTGACCAAGGTAAATTGATTGTCTTGTCAACCATTACTCTGGGATTTCAGGGATATTTGTGAAAATGGACTTGATCAACCATTTTTTCAAAAAAATAACCTCCCAAGTGTGTTTAAAATACATTGCAGAAGGTAATTTTTTAAAAATAATGGTCGACGGTTAGATAATAAAATGCCCCAGGATTTCAAGTGAATGGAGATTTATTTTATGAACTCTTTGGTAAACAAGATACAAAATGTTAATCTAACATGTAACGCATGTAAAGGGAGAACGGTGGATGTTACATTAGGTATTTTGGTAGTAAACTGGTGTTTTGACTGAGTCTGGCCTGATTCTTTATGTTTATCTCCACTCAGGCTTACATACAAATCCAGAAAGACAAATGCACATTAATTCCAAAAAATTTAAATTTATGGCTGACTATATGTGCTCTGAAATTATGTAGAGCAAGGCATCATCAAGTGGAGCTGCAACTGCATCTGCTACTCCAGCGAGTACAGTAAGTTCATCTAAATGTATTTTCCACAGTTTCTGGCTAGGTTAGTGTTAAATGAATTTTCATATTGAAGTTGTCTCATGAACAATTGATATTTTTAGTTGTAATTGTTAGTTACACATTCAAGGTGACGTGTCTTGAGGAGGCTGATTTATTTTCTTTCTACCTTTTTTTCCCTGGGGATGATGGTATGATTTAAAATTAAAACCAATGGTTGGATACAATTAAGTAAATGACTTGTTCAAACATCTCATTAAAATGATTAATACCCAAGCAGAAATTTGTTTGCATTTGTCCTTGCAAAGTTTGAGTGGTGGCTTTTGTCTGGACTTGTCTATTCTAAATTTAGACTTCATTTCCTGATGAGGATTTAAAGTTCTTGAAATATCTTATAGTTTGATATGTTTTGATGGTTTCTTTGTCTCCCTATAGACCCAACCTGCAAGTAATACCCCTCCTCCAACACAGCCTGTAACTGCAGGTCCAGTACCTGTGTCAACTAATGCACCGTGAGTTCATATTGGTCTAGTTTTCAGCTAACATTCACAATTTTTTAAATTTCAGTTTATGTCCTTATCAAGAATTTCTTGCATTTGCAGTCCACAGTCAGCTCCTCAATCTGTTCCGGCCCCTGTTCCCGCTCCTGTTCCTGCTCCCGGTCCTGTTCTCGCTCCCGCTCCTGTTCCCGCTCCCGCCCCTGCTCTTGCGCCTGCTCCTGCCCCTACTCCTGATTCGTGAGTAAACCTTTTCTGTTTATTAGTTGTGAAATTTTAGCATTTTACTATAGACTTTTATACAGAATGATGTGTTTTTATTCAACAGCTCAGTGACAGATGTGTATGGTCAAGCGGCTTCGAATCTTGTTGCTGGAAATAACTTGGAGGGTGCTGTTCAACAGATCCTTGATATGGGTGGTGGGTGTTGGGATCGGGATACAGTTATTCGTGCACTGCGTGCTGCATTTAATAATCCGGAGAGAGCAGTTGAATACCTTTATTCTGTTAGTTCGCACCATTCTATTTCATTTTTACCCCCCTATTATATAGAGAACTACAGAATGTGACTGAGATTCAACAGCATGGTTTTGATATTTTGTGGATTGCTTTTTATTTTTCTTCTCTTCCACCTTGATTAACTTTCACTATATAACCTTGAGTGGAAGTTTAATCTCAGGGAATTCCAGAGCAAGCAGAAGTTGCTCCTGCGGCGCAAACACCTGCTGGTGGGCAGCCGGTGAATCCTCCAATCCAGGCTACACAGCCAGCAGTAGTACCTTCTACTGGACCCAACGCTAATCCATTGAATCTTTTTCCACAGGTAGGATTTTTTCCCAATCTTTGAGATATCATTTGACCTAAAAGGATTGTATTTATTGAATAAATTTAAAGAAGAAAACACGAACAAGAATAATTGTTTGTATCTTTATGGAGCCAGGGCCTCCCTAATGTGGGCTCAAATGCAAGTGCCGGTGCCCTAGATTTCCTTCGCAACAGTCCACAGGTACCAAACACGGTTTTCTACAATTTGGGTTACCGTTACATATTATATGTTTTGATTTTCTTGTTCTTATTTTTAGTTTCAATCACTGCGAGCCCTGGTGCAAGCCAATCCACAAATCTTGCAGGTACTTATGTTGCATGCTTAATTAGTTTTTTTAATTTATGGATGTTAATATATTAGTGCTAACTTTACCTTGTAAACGCCTCTTTTATGTACTTCCACCAGCCCATGCTTCAGGAACTAGGGAAACAAAATCCACAATTAGTTCGAATGATCCAAGAGCATCAGGCTGATTTTCTACGCTTGATAAATGAACCTGTTGAGGGCGAGGGGTGAGAAAATCTGATGTAGTTTACGTTAGTTGATTCTGGTTGATATAACATCAAGTTGTTTTAGTCCCAAATATGTGTCTTTTCTGAGCTTTGGATGTAACTTTGATGCAACCAGGAACATATTAGAACAAATGGCTGAAGCAATGCCACAGGCGATCACTGTCACACCAGAAGAGCGTGAAGCAATTGAACGTGTAAGTTTTTCCTACTAAACCCAAATTTTATTCGAACATATGTAGAATGTGTTACTTAGGTTCATGTGCACTCAATCTCATTTTCTTCATTTGGCTACCATTGGCATCCCTTGGCAAAAAAGTCTTTTAGCTCAAAACTGCTGGGGAAACACTTCAAATGTTAGTGTTGAGATTAACAGCTAATGTTTTGTGACTGATGATGTGGTACAATAATCGTGATGATGAGGCTTGGATTAATCCAAGGCTCAAAAAATTTGAATTGTTTTGTTACCATTAACTATAATTTTTAATATAGTTGTGTGCATTTGATTCTATAATGTGATTGTGGAGCCTCAATACATGCCACAGAGAAACTTCCTTCTATTTGATCTGTTAGTTAGGTCCCGACACTGGTCTGGATGCAAGGATTGGATATAAATGGATTTCAATTTCACGACTCAAAACTTATCATGTGTTATGGTGAAATTTTTTGTTCAAGTATTTATATTCAATATATATTTTTAAGGGATTGAAATGATCTCTCCAACAAAAATAATTTGAACAAATATAATTCAAATGCCTTCATTTCGAATTTTATGCATCAATGCCATGAACAAAACAGCACAATTGTCTGATTTACACAACTTTGGTGTTTTGTTTTGCAGCTTGAAGCGATGGGGTTCGAACGAGCTTTGGTATTGGAAGTATATTTTGCATGCAACAAGAACGAGGAGCTGGCTGCAAACTACCTCTTAGATCATATGCATGAGTTTGATGAGTGAAATTGTGTGGATCGAGTGGTTTCCCTTTATACTTGCATGCTTTCATATGTGCAATGTACTCTTTCTCGCCTTGTGGATTAATTTTTATTTATCAGAGGCTTTCCCGAACTTTGTTTATCTGGATACGTATATACAGTTCTTGAAATACTTATCTTAGGAATTGAGCAAGTAATTATGTTTTGATTTTTGTTTTTAGTAATTACCACAGAAATAGAGTTTTTTGTTTTAAACAAATGAACAACAAGCGTATGCCATAGGTTGTCTCTGACATTGCGTATGGACTGGAAAACAAATTCAGTGAGAAAACATACACCGAGTCAAACTTCTGGATTTGTTCTGGGAAGTTGAAGAATATGTCCTCACAATTTGTAACTCGACGAAACTTGAGACTAATTCAGTAGCAGAAACATCCATACATGTATCTTAGCCTTCAGAGGGTAGGAAAAAATAAAACAAAACACAAGGAGCCATAGTTCTTGAAGTGTTCTTAAGCTACTTGAGAGATTCAGAAATATAAAAAAAAGTGTAGGGACAGAAGAAAAAAGACAACAAAAAACAACAGGGTTGAAGTTTGGCTTAAGTAGTAGACAACCAAAAACAACAAAACTCATGTTCGGTCCAATCTTGCGATCTTCAAATAAATTTCACTTTGTAAGATGCTTCCAAGAACAATCTCGACCGGCTGCTCCGGTGTAGTCACGAAGATGCATCTGAAAGTTACAACCGATAAACGTTCTCCATCAACCCTTTAGCTTGCTTCTGAATATATTTGACTGTAATTCCATCACAGGTTGAGCATGACAACTTTGAGAAAAATACATTCGATGCATGCGTCATGAGCGTGAGCTGCCATGCATTATTGTTGGGGAGAGATGTCATATGGAGAAGAACAACAGAGGATCACCATGTCCCAAGCTCAACTAGGCAATATCACTATATCAGGATTGATCTTTGCAACTTCGAAATGTAGAGTATTCCCAGAGCCGTAAGAGTTTCACAGACTTCACTTTCATACAAGGACAGAGTTTGCTACTTGTGCGGTTGCACAGTGGAATTAAGAATTTCCAGCAGAAGTTATATCAAGGTATGTCAAGTGTTCCAAGAATGAACAGCGTTTCTTTTTTCTAGGATTTGACACAAAAGTTTTCAACTGGGCATGCCAGCTTCGAAAGCAGATGCAACATAATAAAGCAAATAGCTATATATAATCGAAACTCTCTATCAGTCTGATTCTTTTCGTATCAACATCAACGTACAGAAGTTCAAACCAAGAATCACAAAAAAAATTGTTTGATATTTTTAAGTTAAAACCCCATTGTTGAAGGTTGGCCCTGCGTGTGTGTGTGACCAGGGGCGGATCTAGGATGTGGAAACTGGGGGGGCCGCTTAGTTTATTTTGCGACGGTTTTTCAACTACCGTCGCTATATGGCGACGGTTTTTGAAAAACCGTCGCAAAATATGCGACGGTTTTGGTCAAAACCGTCGCTAAGCAAAAAAAAAGGAGGCATCAAGTTTCGAACTCGGGCGGATCAAACGTTTATAATTGGCTTTAGCCACTGAGATACATGGACGTATCATTCATTTTAGGGGGGCCATATGTATATATATCTGTTAATATATTTAGTTTAAAAAAAATTAATATATACTAAAAACTTTTTTTAAATTTTTTGGGGGGGCCGTGGCCCCCGTTCGCCCTACACTAAATCCGCCCCTGTGTGTGACCTTGGAATAAGAGTCAAGGAAAGAATGAAAGGGAATATAAGGCTCTCAACTGCTGCAACGGTTTGACAGCAACTTCTGTTACCTATATGAAAGTCACACTTGTATATATAGATAGATAGAAGGGAGAAAAAAAGCTGAGAGTTGAGAGGGAAAATTCTGTAAAACTTCTTCTTGATTTTGATAATAAACTCTATTGTTCTTGGCTGCCGTGGATGTAGGTTGAAAAACCGAACCACGTAAATTCTTGATCCATTCTTATTTCTGCATAATCTTGATGCTTGAGTGTGACAAAAACGAAGAACAGAAAACTCGATTGAGATACTATCGTGTGGGATAAATTGTTCCAATCACCGAGGAGAGTTTGCTTTGATTGAGTGATCGTAAATCACTACAAGTGGTATCAGAGCCAGGTTGAAGACATGGCGAATTCGAGGTTTGATCTTGACAAGTTCACTGGCACAAACGATTTCAGTTTGTGGAGGATCAAGATGAAAGCCCTTCTCGTGCATAATGGCTTATTTGATGCCATTAAACAAGAAGAAGATATCAACGAGAAGGAAAAGAAGACTTCTGCGGAAACAGAAGCAAAGGCCCATAGTGCCATTCTGCTATGTCTTGGCGACGAGGTACTGCGAGAAGTCGCGGAAGAAAGCACAGCTCTAGAGGTGTGGAAGAAATTGGAAACTCTTTATCTCAAGAAATCTTTGGCGAATAGGTTGTATCTCAAGAAATGTCTCTATACAATCAGCATGGAAGAAGGAAAGGACTTGAGGAAACACATGGATGATTTTAATAAAATCGTCCTTGATCTCAAGAACATCGATATCAAAATCGATGAGGAGGATTATGCAATTCTGCTATTAAGTTCCCTGCCAAAGTCCTATGAACACTTTGTTGACACCATGCTTTATGGAAAGGAATCATTAACAATTGCAGAGGTTAAATCGGCTCTGAACTCAAAAGAATTGCAGAAACTACATGAAACAAAGAAGGATCCGAATGGTGAAGGCTTAATGGCCCGAGGAAGATCGATCAAGAAGGAATCAAAATATTCAAGAAACAGATCAAGATCAAAATCCAGAGGAAAGTTGAGGTGTTACATATGTCATAAGGAAGGACACTTTAAGCGTGAATGCCCTGAAAGAAAGAAAAGATATCAAGAGAAGAACATGGAAAACGGTGATGCAACAGTTGTGAGTGATGGTTATGACTCAGCGGATGTTTTAGTTGCTGCCGTATCAGAATCTAATGAATCATGGGTATTAGATTCTGGATGTTCATTCCACATGTGTCCCAAAAAGGAATGGTTTCGTGATCTAGTTGAAGGAGAAACCGGTTTTGTACTTTTGGGAAATAACAAAACATGTAAAATTCTGGGTATTGGGAACATCATGCTAAAACTTCCAGACGGGTGCCAACGACTAATCAAATCAGTAAGGTACGTCCCTGAATTGAAAAGAAACTTACTGTCCATAGGAATGTTTGATACAAGTGGTTTCAACGTAAAGATCGAAGCTGGAATCATGAAGATTTCAAAAGGATCTTTAACTGTCATGAAAGGCACCAAAAATAATGGTTTGTACTCACTCGAAGCAGAAACAATAGTTGGCCAAATTGATTCAAGTATCACAGCTGAAAATAAGGCACAACTATGGCACCTAAGGCTAGGGCACATAAGTGAACGTGGATTGGTTGAACTTAACAAACAAAATCTGTTATGTGGTGACAAGGTAGGACCTCTTGAGTTCTGTGAGGACTGCATATATGGGAAAAGCCACAGGGTTAAGTTCATGTCTACTAACACAAAATCAAAGGGGATTCTTGATTACATACACTCTGATTTGTGGGGACCTTCAAGGGTGCAATCCAGAGGTGGTTCCAGTTACTTCATGACTATAATAGATGATTATTCAAGGAAACTCTGGATTACTACTTTAAAGAGCAAGGACCAAGCCCTTACAGCCTTTAAGGAATGGAAAATGAGGGTGGAAAAACAAACAGAAAGGAAAGTAAAGAAACTCCGCACAGATAATGGACTTGAGTTTTGCTCTCATCAATTCAATCAATATTGCAAGGATGAAGGGATTTCCAGACATTTTACAGTACCTGGAATGCCACAGCAAAACGGTCTTGCGGAAAGAATGAATAGAACTATCCTTGAACGTGTAAGAAGCATGCTTGCCAACTCAGGATTGTCAAGGAAGTTCTGGGCAGAAGCTGTTCAAACCGCATGTTACCTAATAAATAGGTGTCCCTCCTCTGCTATAGAATTCAAAACACCACAGGAAAGGTGGAGTGGTAAACCCTCAGACTACTCAAACTTAAGAACCTTTGGTTGTACTGCATATGCTCACATAAGGCAGGATAAATTACAACCAAGAGCTCAAAAGTGTATTTTCTTGGGTTATCCGGAGGGAGTTAAAGGATATAAACTTTGGTGCATCGAACCTGGAAATGAAAGATGTTTCATTAGCGGAGATGTCAGGTTCAATGAAATGGAATTCCCACTCAAAACTCCAGTTGGATCAAGAAGAGAAGATCAAATTCAGCAACACAAATTACAAGCTGTTCCAATGTCTGAATTTGAACTTAAGGAAGTAAAAGAATCTGATATACTTGAACAGACTGAGGGAGAACTAATTGAAAAGGCCTCAGAAGATTATCAACTTGTAAGGGACAGACAGAAACGAACAGTGAAAGCACCTCAAAGATTCGGTTTTGCTGACCTTATGGCTTTTGCTCTTCTAGTTGCAAGTGACCTAGATGAGGTGGAGCCAATAACCTTTGAAGAAGCACTAACTTGCAGAGAAAAACAAAAATGGATTGATGCCATGGAAGATGAGATGTCCTCCCTAAAGAAAAACAGAACCTGGACCATGGTTGACACACCTAAGAACCAAAGGTTGGTGGGATCCAAATGGATTTTTAAAAGAAAAGGGGGGATTCCAGGAGTTGAGGATGCAAGATATAAAGCTCGGTTAGTGGCCAAGGGGTTTACTCAGAGGGAAGGAGTGGATTATAATGAAATATTCTCTCCTGTTGTCAAACAAACTTCAATAAGAATGCTTCTGGCCGTTGTAACTCAGCATGATATGGAATTGGATCAAATGGATGTGAAGACCGCATTTTTACATGGGGAACTTCAAGAAACTATCTACATGAGACCACCAGAGGGGTGTAGTTTGGGTAAACCAGGTCAAGTTTGTTTGTTAAAGAAGTCTCTTTATGGCCTAAAGCAATCACCAAGACAATGGTATGAAAGGTTCGATCAATTCATGACAGGGATAGGCTATTCAAAATCAAAACATGATAGCAGTGTGTATTTTAAATCTGCTGGAACCCAAAGCCAAGTGTTCCTGATGTTGTACGTGGATGATATGCTTATGGCCAGCAAGGATAAAAGGGAGATAAACCGGTTGAAGCAACAACTCAGCGAGGAGTTTGAAATGAAAGACTTGGGAGCTGCTAGTAAGATCTTGGGCATTGATATTAGGCGTGATAGAAAACAAAGGAAACTGGTGTTGTCTCAAGAAGACTATATAAATAAGATCTTAAATAAGTATGGAATGCTAACTTCCAAGTGTGTGAGCACTCCTTTAGCTCAACATTTCAAGCTCACGGCCTCTCAGTCACCACATGAAGCTGAAGAAATACAATACATGGAGAAAGTTCCCTATGCTAATGCGATTGGCAGCATCATGTACTGTATGGTGTGCACTCGTCCTGACCTAGCATATGCAATCAGTGTAACTAGCAGGTTCATGGCTAACCCAGGGAAAGAGCACTGGGCTGCTCTAAAGTGGGTTCTCCGATATCTAAATGGAACCAAGGACATTGGGATTAGTTACATAGCAGAAAGAAATCCATCTAGAGTTGTTGAAGGCTATGTGGATTCTGACTTTGCAGGTTGTATGGACACAAGGAAATCTCTGTCTGGATATATCTTTACAGCATTTGGTGGAGCTATCAGTTGGAAGGCCACCTTACAAAAGGTAGTTGCCTTGTCAACAACTGAAGCGGAATATATGGCAGCAACCGAGGGAATAAAAGAAGGAATATGGCTTCTAGGCTTCATAAAGGAAGTGGGACTACAACAAGGAAACATGGTTGTATATTGTGACAACCAAAGTGCAATATATCTCATGAAGAATCCGATGTATCATGAGAGGTCCAAGCACATTGATATAAAAGCCCACTTCATACGAGAAATCATCTCAAGAGGTGAAGTCCAAATTGAAAAGATTGCCTCAGAGGACAACCCTGCAGATGTTTTAACTAAGGTACTACCTGTTTCCAAGTTTAAGAAATGTCTAAACTTGGTCAGAGTTGAAAAGACTTAGAAGACAGGGGCTGGAGCAGTCAGGAGCTATAGGAGGAGACAAGGTGGGAATACATCAATCACAAGCAGAGCCAAGGTGGAGAATTGTTGAAGGTTGGCCCTGCGTGTGTGTGTGACCTTGGAATAAGAGTCAAGGAAAGAATGAAAGGGAATATAAGGCTCTCAACTGCTGCAACGGTTTGACAGCAACTTCTGTTACCTATATGAAAGTCACACTTGTATATATAGATAGATAGAAGGGAGAAAAAAAGCTGAGAGTTGAGAGGGAAAATTCTGTAAAACTTCTTCTTGATTTTGATAATAAACTCTATTGTTCTTGGCTGCCGTGGATGTAGGTTGAAAAACCGAACCACGTAAATTCTTGATCCATTCTTATTTCTGCATAATCTTGATGCTTGAGTGTGACAAAAACGAAGAACAGAAAACTCGATTGAGATACTATCGTGTGGGATAAATTGTTCCAATCACCGAGGAGAGTTTGCTTTGATTGAGTGATCGTAAATCACTACACCCATGATTTTCAGGAAAATATTGACGTCAAGCGGATGCAAATGCAACTTGCGTCCCATCAAAATAACACATGGAATCTCTCCAAAAAAATATATCTGGAATCATATGGTGATATGGAGCAAGCAAGGAATACTCGAGGTGATTTCCAGTAGCAGGGAAGAGCATGAAAGGAATACCAGCGAAATTCAATCTTAGCCTATATTAATTTGGGTAACTGTATAAACCATTTCCAGATATACCGTCAAATAATCCTTTGTTTACCCCTGTGAAATAAGCAACGTCTGTGCTCCACCGGGAGTTTTGGATCCGTATGCGTTAGATGTTTGAATGACTAGTGTTATATCATTTATATTATTTTATTACCTTCTCTTAATTTGCATTTTTTTTTTGGGAGACGATGTCAATCGCTCTGAGTGTAAACCCCCCGAGGCATAGTTCAGCCTCTCGAACCGCACAGTTAAAACTAAGAACTGCTACAGGGAACCGTATCTTTTACACATCTGTTTGTCTCAAACAAAGCATGAAGACATTAATATACCATAAAGAAAGGGTAAAAATAGTTCGAAAAAGAAGAAACAAAGTCAAAAAAATGAGAAATTTATTTCAAGATTGACATTGAAATCTTACTAAGTTAACTCTCCCCACTCTGTTGCCACAGAGTAATGATATCGGTAGCCTGGTTGAGCAGAACCACCGTTTGCTTCTTTGAAATCCACGGCTTACTCTCCAGCATGACCTTAAGCTCCTCCCAGGCGTCTTTTCTTGGCCAAAAATAGTATGGGCTTAAAGGAATAGTCCCATGGCCGCCGGGAATCACTTGGTCTATCGCTATTCCAATATTCTTTTCCATCCAAACGAATTTCAAGACCAGCCTAGGTCTTTCCATCAGCTTCACCACAATTCTTGGCTTTTCTTTCGCTTCATTATCGTCCAAGAATGATGCTTCTTGGGTGGTCAGAGAAGAAGATGAAGCACTTGTTTTGATGGGCTTAAATTTTCTTTTGTTGGGTGGATTGCAAGAAAAAGATGGGATCTTGATGGTGGGAAATATTAGATTCTTGGATAAATTTGCCTGCTGTGTAAGAACTGCGGGAGGGTTTCCGGCGCAAGGTCGAAAGCCAACTGATAACATCGTGTTTCGTGCGACACAACTGCGTTGAAATCAAGTGCAAGATTATCTGAATTCAGAGCTCAGCAAAAATGGAACATTGCCAGAATATAAAATGTTATGAATTTTTTCTTTGAGTTATAAAATGGTATGAATTTTCAGAGTTCACAAAGCATTTTAAATAATTTTTAAATTTTTTATATGTAATTCCGAAATAAAATTATTTCCCCTAAAAAAGAAACATAATTTTAAAATTATTTGAATTAAATAAATTTCTCTAACAATAATTAAAAAAAAAGGAAAGAAAATAAAGATATTAAATGAGTTGTATGGTAGAGATTTCGGGTCGATATACCCATCCCAAAAAACCCAAACCTGACAATACCAAACCCAACACCCACACCCATATCTGCATTTGTTAATTTATAATAAAGTGCACATTATATGGTATTTCATTTACAAATTCAAAAAAAAATCAGAACTTTCTATATAAAATAAATTATATTTAAAATTCCTTTATATATATATATATATATATATATATAAAATATAAATCAGTCATATAACTCTTTACATGTGGGGTAAAATGCTCCATTTTTTTTTTAAAAACAGGGTTACATATGTATTATTTTTATTTTTATAAATGGATTGCAGTCACTTTGCCGAGTCTCTACCCATTTAAGTTATTTACTTAAAAACGCATAAAGCAAATGCGTTTCCAACTGGTTGAATAAATGAGAAACCCCCGGTAAGCCCTAATACAATTTCCCTCCTTGGCGACCTCTCCCCACTTCCCCTGCGGACGCTTCTCGAACCATCAGGTTTGCTCCGCATTTCGCAGTGGTACTTCCATTTTCATACGTTGATTCATACACGATAGTTGCGTGGTTGTTTTACTCTTATCGTGGAGTGTTTGATTGTGTCTGCTTCGGTTGTGTAGATCAGGTGAAAGTGTGAAAGAGCCACAATGTCTCTTAGGGTGTTGAATCCAAACGCTGAGGTGCTCAACAAATCGCATGCGCTTCACATGAACATCAATGCCGCAAAGGGACTCCAGGATGTTCTTAAAACCAATCTCGGCCCTAAAGGCACTATCAAGATGTAAATATCTTACCTTTTTTTAACATTTTCTCGCTTGCTGTGTGCGTGTCTGTGTGTGTGTTTTTTTTTTTTGTAGTTTGGATTGACTGTTTGCGAACTCTCTAGGCTTGTTGGTGGAGCCGGTGATATTAAACTTACCAAGGACGGTAACTCTCTTTTGAAAGAGATGGTAAGTTCGTTTCTTTATTTTTATTGCTCCTGGAGTGTGTGTACCCAATTATTTTCTTCATAAAAAATGGTTGCTTCTGGGTTATGTCTTGCTTAATTTTGTTGCAGTGTTGAGTTCTTTTATTTTTGTTGAACAATTATTTGATTTACTGGTATCCTTAAGCTGTGTTTTCCCGGGAAATTCATGGACTCTGCTGCTTTGGGTTGCCGAAAGTGGGTTAAGTAACTATTTTATAAATGTGTTATGTTCGAAGTGTCATGATATGCTATAAAAATATTTAGACTGCATGCTGACTTTTAAAATTTTTTATGCTTGATACTTCATAGTGTCATTAGTATATACTTGTGACTGACTGGAAATTTGTCTCAGTATTAAGTCCTAAACGTGTCTAGCGGATGTTTTAAGTTTGTATTCAGTCAAGATCTTGGCAACTTTGGGATATCGATAATTATATTACAATGCGTTAAAAGTAGGATGTAAGCGGGCTCTACTTGGATTGGTACTGATGGTTATGCAATGGAAATTATAGTGTGTTATATGGCTAAATGTGTAGTAGGATTGATTGTAATGGTGCGACTAGTATGCTTATCCATAGCCTCTAAAATGGTTGGAGCAGCCAATTATCTGCTGAGTTTTCCTGCATCATATTTATTTAAAATTGTGTTTTTTGCAACTTTCGTTCGAAGTTGTTCTCAAAATTGTGGTTTAATGTTTTATGTAAGCTATATTTTTGTACAAAGAGGATAATGATGTGTTCATGGTTTAATTTTCATGACAACTCTTTACTTGGATATGACAGCAAATTCAAAATCCTACCGCCATAATGATTGCTAGGACTGCTGTTGCTCAAGATGATATGAGCGGAGATGGTACAACTTCTACTGTCATCTTCATCGGCGAGCTTATGAAGCAATCAGAGCGGTACATAGATGAAGGTTGGTAACTTTACTTTCTTTGAATATCATGTACAATTGCAGTATAATGCATTCTTTTGTTTATCATGTCATGGTTAATTGGTTATGTAACACCATATTTGTGTTTTAGAAAGTTACCGTCATATTATTGTTTGCTTGTGATGGGTTAAGTGAAGTAATAATTCTAAATGAATAGAGTCGACCCTTTCTAGTTGTTTATTGGAAGAGAGGGATGTATGTGGGTAAGTTCCCCTTATGTACTTTGTTGTAGAGATGTGTTGTACTGAAGAATCACCTCCTGTGTCTTCTCCACTACTTCCCATACATGTGTAAGAGCAAGTAAATAAAAATATATGTTCTCCAAAAAAACCATGGTCAATGTCATGAGAGGAATAGATTAAGCTTGTTTTTATTATTCTTTATCTGTGTCTTCCAAAACTTTGCATGCCAACTGACCTCTAATTATTTATGTTTTATCTTATTAAATTTCCCTTTGGTATACACTTATTTTTGCTATAAATATCACCTGATCAGACACTAAATGGTTTCAATTTCATTTGTCTTGACCTTTGGCAAATTGAAATAAAACTGTTCTTTCGTTCAGGAACGCATCCACGAGTTTTAGTTGATGGATTTGAAATCGCAAAAAGAGCAACACTACAATTTCTTGAAAATTTTAAGACTCCGGTGGTGATGGGGGACGAACCTGATAAAGAGACACTGAAGATGGTGGCGAGAACAACATTAAGGACAAAGGTTCTTTTTGTAGTCACTGTGTTTGGAATGTATTTTCACTTTAATTTCCGGTCTCATTTCAGATCTATGCTTTTCTTTTTGCAGCTATATGAGGCATTGGCCGATCAATTGACTGAGATAGTTGTGAATTCTGTAAGTACTAAATGTTTTACGAGATTTCTATAAATGTTGGAATAAACATGCTGTTATGTCTTTCTTACAGTTAGTCTGCCTTGACTTTTGATATATTTTCTTTATTTTTTATTTCTAATTTACCTGATGCTCTAGGTTCTCTGCATTCGTAAGGCTGACGAGCCTATTGATCTCTTTATGGTGGAGATAATGCACATGCGTCACAAGTTTGATGTGGACACTCGTCTGGTATGTCAGTTGATATAGAACTTGATTTTTTTTAAGTTTCTTACACAAATAAATCCTACCTTTGTTCGTGATTGTAGTGACTCAATTATCTAACTGCTTACAGTGGGCTATTCCAACTTCAAAATTTTCTCTGGCTGTTTTAGGAAGAGTTGCCAAAGTAGTTATCTAATCAAAGTGTTGTTGATGTTTCTCTTAATGAAATCTGCAGATTTGATTACCTTCTTTGGAGTTCTTCGGCCCACTTGATCAGAAAATGAAAAATAAATTAATGGAAGCTTCTTCTTGCATGCTTGTTGATATCTTTTCTATTGTGGAGTTACATATTTATGTTTTACGTTGGAGGATATAATTTGTCAAGTGGAATTCTGAACAAAAAAATTTATTTACTGCTTTTTTAAACTTCTTCTATTAATTTTTATTTGTCTCCTTTGGCAATCAGTAACTAGCAAATAAATTGATTTCGTTCTTGTGACCCTGTTAGATTGAAGGCATTGTTCTTGACCATGGATCTAGACATCCAGATATGAAACGTCGAGCAGAAAATTGTCATATTTTAACCTGTAACGTATCATTGGAGTATGAGAAGAGGTGATGATCATGTAATCCTTTACTAGTTTGTGCCTTATTTATTTCTCTTGATATTCATGAGCAATATGACTTATATTATTTTGTTCAGTGAGGTAAATGCAGGATTTTTCTACTCAAATGCAGAACAGAGAGAAGCAATGGTTGCAGCTGAGAGGCGATCTGTTGATCAAAGAGTACAGAAAATTATTGATCTGAAAAACAAGGTATCTTGTTTTAGGGTGCAATTAAGTTGTTTTGTTGTTCAGTTGCTAATACTTTGTGTTGTTCCAGGTGTGTGCTGGTAATGATGACAGTTTTATTGTCATCAATCAAAAAGGAATCGATCCTCCATCGTTGGATCTTCTTGCTCGAGAAGGAGTAAGTCATCTTTACCTCTTATGATGTTTGTTGGAAGTTAACCTAACTGGATGAATTCTCCATGCAATGTCTAATTATGTCCTTTACATAATTGCTCTGCTCGAGTTTTTGAAAGTTTTTTATCTTTTCACCTTGACTTTATAAGCTCTCGTGTTATTTTCTATTTCTGTTGAGGTTTTTAGCGCTTAGTTCAAATCTTGAAGGAAAACATTGTTGAGAAGTAGAAACAATAGAATTTAGTGCCATCATTCGCCTTGTTAATCTTTCAATTATTGTGACACGTAAATGCAAGGTTGGTTAAAATTTAGATCTTCCCTTGTGTTCTTTAATGATCCTTTCCATCATAATTTCATTATATTGTGAGTATAGTTTGTTTATCTCTTTAGTTAACATGCTTTATACGCATGGGGAAAGTTTCTGATTTATGGTTTTAGTTCATTGGGGTAAAAAATATTACACTTGCTGATATAAGTAGGTGTTCTTTAGTTTTGGTCAATCTTTTATTTTTTTTAAATCTTTCGTTGTTCTTACCTGTATTGATCAGGTTCTGATTATTAGATAATTTTTGTGGTTATTTCCATACTAGACAGGATTTCATTATTAGATGATGTTTTGTGGTTATTTGCATACTGCATATGATTTGATTATCAGATAATGTTTTGTGGTTATTTGCATCCTACGCTTCGTTCTACTTTCTGATTCTGATGATATTTGTTTAGATAGTTGCCTTGCGAAGAGCTAAAAGGAGAAACATGGAGAGATTAGTTTTAGCTTGTGGCGGAGAGGCTGTCAATTCAGTTGATGACCTAACTCCTGACTGTCTTGGTTGGGCTGGATTGGTCTATGAGCACGTACTTGGAGAAGAAAAGTATACATTTGTAGAAAACGTGAAAAATCCACACTCCTGTACAATCCTCATAAAAGGTATGTTTAGTTGCTCATCTGGTCCTTCCATCATCACTGGACAATAATCTCTTTGCCGGTGTATTGGTTTTATTGGTTTCTGTATGTACCCTTTGCTTTTTGCTCGTGGAGAATTGTGTTTATATATTTTGTTATATTGATTTCTAATGTACTGATGCTACCTTCATCCTATATCCAGGACCAAATGATCACACAATTGCTCAAATTAAGGATGCTGTTCGTGATGGGCTGAGGGCAGTGAAAAATACCATTGAAGATGAAGCTGTTGTACTAGTGAGTTACAAGAGATGTTGTGTTTTTTTGTTCTAGTTCTATTATCTCGTTTCTTTTAACAATATGATGCTGCTTGAAAAGTGAGAGCGCCCATTTTGGCCAAAAGAAGAGAAAATTGAACTGCTCGTCTGTAAAATGAAGTAAAGATGTTGTCTAGATTTTAGTTCATATTTGTTCATGACATTGTTTTGTGGTGATCCTCTGTGTGAAGTCATTAGTGGTCATGTATATTGGTCAATCATCTGTTTTTATGGCCTCGGCTTGCATTATTTATTGCATTTCTGAGAACAAATAACAGCCAGTATTGGGGAATTTCATTGATTGAAAAACTTTGCTTCATTCTTTTTTTCTCTGAATTTGAATTTTTTTTTTCCTCTGAATTTGAATTTAGTCAAACATGTTCCCCTCTTTGTATCGTTTAATGTCCAATGGACTGTATTTTACTTTTGCACTTGTGATTTAGAAACCTAGGAGTCAAATGAGTACTGTTGTTGCAGTTTCTCAAGGATGTGAATGTCCATCGAGTTTTTCATGGTAGACAAACAGTTTAGAGAAACTTTGATGAATAATTGTTCTGTATACCACAGGGTGCAGGGGCTTTTGAAGTGGCTGCCAGACAACACCTTGTTAATGAAGTGAAGAAAACTGTTCAAGGGGTATGTTTGCCTGTGTGGATCTGTTAATGGCTGCTGCACATTAAATTTCCATGATGTATTTGTAAATGCAGTTGTTTCAGTCTCATGATTGGGAGCCCTTGTGTTTGTGGGATGTTGCAGTGACAGCAGTGTATTGACGGGGTTTTGAAATGTTATGTACTAACTTGAATTTGTTTCGATGACTGAAAACTGTGAACAGCGGGCTCAACTTGGCGTGGAAGCATTTGCTGATGCACTTCTTGTGATTCCTAAGACGCTAGCCGATAACTCTGGACTTGATACTCAAGACGTGATTATTGATCTCACGGTAGTTAAATTTTTATAGTATTTGACTGGAAATAATCAATAGATTTCATTCGTTTGCATGTCTTATAAGATTGCCCTTTACTTTTCAGGGAGAACATGACAAGGGAAATGTAGTTGGCCTTAATCAACACACTGGAGAACCTATTGATCCCCAAATGGAGGGCATCTTTGACAATTACTCTGTCAAACGTCAGATCATAAACTCTGCGTAAGTCACAACTTTTTGTCTCATACTTATTATTTCATGCTTCTGCGGGTTTTGCAATTCCCCTTCCATGAAAATTGTTCTGTCTCCGAGGGAGGATGGGATTTCCAAAGTCATTAGTTTCTGGTCACTTGCTTCACATTCTAAAAGAGACGCGGTCCTTTTGCAGCCCTGTGATTGCATCTCAGTTGCTACTTGTTGATGAAGTTATTCGTGCTGGGCGTAACATGAGGAAACCTAGCTAGCTTTTTCTCTTTCACCATCTCTCTTGTGTGGTGTTCAAGAGATGGTAGTTTTTACGAGGGATGGTCATGGTTCCCAGCCATTTTCCTGTGCTTAAATGTATTTAACGGTTCACAATTTTTCGTATCTTAAGTTTTAGCATTTGATATTTTTGCTCGGAAAAAGAACTACGCTTGATATTGTTTTATGAGACATGTTTGTGTTTTAGTTGGCTCAATTATGCGAATTAGCTTACGTGATGTCTGTTATTTTAATCAATCGGTGGTTAAAGATCTTCAGAAACGCTTCTTATACACGGTGACGCCGGGAATGACAGAAGAAGCGGATCCTTATTTGTTGATAAGAAATGAAGGCAACAATTTGATCATGAATGGAGAATTTGCTAAGATCCTATCAAGAAAAATATTATTCGAGTATTTAAAAACCGAAAACCAAGAAAAGAATGGAACCAACTCCGTAGTTTAAGAACATACATGTAATGATGTAAATAAAGTGAGTATGTTACACATGTAATGTTTGTTTTTCCCTAAAATACGGGTAGCCAGTCTCCTGAAATACTTACCCATTTGTTCTTGCCACCTCTTCTCTGCCAATTTGTGTAATAAATATACATTTTGATGTACATGTGCCACAAAAATGTACATAATTCATTTAGAAAAAGTATTACAAGTTTCCACAGAGGACCTGTGAAACTTATAATCACGGAGTAGTGTTGGAAATTAGCTTGACCTCGTATAAATTGTTCTGTCCCTCGGCTGCATCCAGAAACTCGAAGCCATGTTAATTAGAACTCGAAACAAATGTGTATTATATACAGAGTAAACAAGGTGACGGTACTTACCAATTTCAGCTGTGATTCCTGGTCCAAAGAATGAAGTAAATTTTGCCTGGAAATGAGCAAATTTTGAAGAACTTAGCTGGGGGACATTTGGAATTCAGAAGAGTGGCGTTATCATGGAGAATCATAATATTATATTACTATTATCCTACCTGTCTTTGCTCAAAATCAGTCAGACTCAGGGCTTTAGCCTCAAATACCAATGTCAAACAGTATAGACCATCCTCAGTAACCTAAAACAAACAAATAGAATCATAAGTTCAAATAAGAACATCCGTCAAAATTTGCAAAACAACAATCGTGGACATGGTAATTCATAGTGCAACTGATCCATAAATTGAAGCTCATCGGAAAAAATAAATTAATATGATTGTAGATGAATGTCTATTAGTGAAAAAGCTAACACAATACAAGTTTGATATAGGAGATTAAACTTGTTGACATATTGCATGAGGAACATAAAGCAAGTTTCGGGATCTTACTTCTTCCCTGATACTTTGTAGAATAGGAGCACTCCTACGCGGTATTCCTCCACCCTAACAGAAAATTATAATGGAGATCCCATATCAATTGTACGAATGAACAAGCATTTAATTTGTTAATGATTTAAATCTTTCAAATTTGGACCGAGTTTGGAAGGACACAGAAGAAAGCCAAGGGGTTTGACTACCTGTCCATATTGGAATATTCGTTTTAATGCTTCTTCCAGATGCTGTTCATCCCCATAACGGTATCTTGTAACATCATTTCTAACCTAGCAAATAGGCCAGGAAAATTAGAAGGGCGTGGATGATATTAGCCAATAGCTAAAGATGTCATTTAAAATAATAGCCCTAAAATTTCAAACGAATTACCTAAACACAGGAAGCAGTAAAGGGGAATGAATATCTTGTGTGGTAATGCAAACATGAGGTGAATTAATTATCATCTTAGACTGTAGATGTTTCAAATAGCAGCGAGCAATCACCAGAAGTAAGTATGAAGAACTTGGCAATTGTTTGCGTAATACGAGTGAAGTGTACGAGGAGTATGACATAAAAAGAACCTGCTTAAGAATTTCAGTGGCACATTTTTCTCTCAGCACCAGAGCATCTGAGTATGTCAAGCAGGGGACTGGCTTAAGCTCTGCATACTAGAAAACAATATAAAGACATGAACATCGTAAATAAGGCAAGGGCAAAAATTATAATAAGTACATCCGTCTCAAACTCAGCAAGTAAAGTTAGTAAAGGTCTAGCTTCCTTGTGCATCCTACATAGGTTAAATTATATACAAATACGATATGATTTAGGATAAGCATGTACGCATGATGCAGCTAATAGAGAAGGAATTATAATGATAGAAAGAAATACAATGCAGAAAGTACGTTGAAACTAAGAAGATATTAACCTTCAGAGCCATGCCAATTACTGCGAGAGGAAAGCCATAGGTCAGCATTAGTGCTGACCATTCAGATCCTGGGAGGATGTTAAAGTATGCCCCAAATCCATAGCTGTGTGAGCATATTAGTCAAAATCATCAATCTTATTCACGGTACATTTGCTACTTGAAAATCAAAGTGTACAAAATATGGAGAAATATGTGAAAATAACCCATGTTCTGAGGCCTCTTCTAAATACATCAGTTTGATGCAAAGACAAAAATATGGAGCACTTGTTGGGTATTTTACGTTGACCACTTATTACAAAACATGAAAAGGTTAAATTTGTCATGTAACTAGTGCAAGAATGGTTGGAATGCTGTTTGAATTAATTTGTTGTATATTGTATCACTTTTACTATAGAGAAGACGAAAATGGTACATATTCTAAACACACTCTCGTCAAGATTTTAATCAATCATCTCACATTCAAGTGTGAGACCAAGCAATGAGTGGACACATATAATTCATCCGACTGTTTATTGAATGGCTTGGTCAGGGGAATGCCTCAACATCAGCCACAAGGAAAGATGCACAAATAAATCCAAGGCAAAAAAATATGGCCAGCCTTACAAAAGCGGCATTCTTTCGAAAAGACCGAATAAAGTATGTAAACTCTTTAACTAATCTCTTCTAAATGACTGAATATGAGCAATCATTCTATGAACTATCTACAATTGTTTGAACATGTCACTGGATTCATGACAAGAGAACAAAATGCAAATAAATGATTTTAGTCCAACTTTCCAACAGTATTTTTCATATTGAAGGCGAAATTCTAGAAATATAGAACAGGAAAGATGGTTAATTTTTTTCTTTAGTATTTCATCTGATTTTAGCTGTTATCTTTTAATGCTTTGTGAAAAGCAGTTCATCTGATTTTAGCCAATGTACCGGGAAAGAAAAATCAGGAATTCGATGGTCTTTTTCCTTTCAACAATGAAATTAGGTTACACAAGGGACAGTATTTCATGCAAAAAGGAAAGAGAGTACTCACGAGAGAAGCATAACGCCAACACCTAATCCAATTACACCAAAAGAAACCTGGACATAATAATCAAAAGCTAGTCATTGTGAAGGAAACTGCTTTACTACTCGAGGTTTAACAAATGTTTGGAAATAACATTTGCCTAATACTCTTAACATGTGATTGCAAGAGCTAAATATTAGATGTCAGCGACACAATGTTTCTTCAATCAATCATGAGTTTCGTCATGGAAACCCATGTTGGGATTGCCTATTTGGTGGGAAATTGAGAAGTTATATAAATCCTTTCATGATGTACCCAATCAACTGGGTGAAGCTTTTACGCTGGGTTAATGTCTCAATCCATAGACTATAGTAAGACCACCCGTTCTACCCATTCACATAATAATACTGAATTACCATTTACCAATCCTATACAACACACTCATTTGAAAATTGGTTCTTTTGAAAAATATAAAGCAGCACACGGTTCAAAAAGGTTTCATGATTTGATAACACGGATTGAATATCTCTACAAATGCGAAAATTCAAAACAGCCGAAACATTAGGAAATGATGTACAGAAAAAACGGGTACCTTGGCGAGCGAAAACTCGTTATCCGGAACAGTGTCTTTCTTTATGTTTGCAGCAGCATTGGCGACAGGAGAGGACGACTGAGTCGATTCGGCAGCTCTAGGAACAAGTTTGAGTTTCGTTGCAACTATATTGTTGAGCAAAACTGAACCTTGATTCCTGGCAATAAAGCAAACACTGGAGAGGTCGGGTTCGATAGACTTCGATGGAGGCAGCAGCCGTCGATTCAGAGAGAGAAAATAGGTTCGCCCAGATGTGGTGCCGAAACGCAGAGCGCTGAGTGTCATTCCTCCTCCGCTGCAACTGGACATAGTCGCCGCCGCGGCCACCGGTTTCATTTGCATGCGTGAGAAACGAGTAGTGGTGTTGTCCGGAGATCGGAGGGAAGGGGGAACACAAATTGTGATCACTCATTAAACGGCCAAATCTGTGGTGACGTGGCAAATGTGAATGTTCCATTGGTGCCGGCCCATTAACGAATACCAAGCCCATTAATTATGATCTGGATCAAAGGTCCAAATATTTCAACCAACCCTGTAAGATGCCTCTAAACTTTAATCATTTTTCATTTTAGTTCTTTGAGTTTTCAGGTTATGGTTTTGGTCATGTAATTATTTTTAGTCATTTTCATTGTAATGTTGATGTGGTTTTGGAAACGACTGATATGACATCGAAAATTGTTGACGTAACGTTAAACTTCGTTGACATGTGAAAAATTATAATTTGAGAACTAAAAACAGAAAATGGTTAAGATACACTGCCTAAATGCAATAAAAAAAATACGTACAGTACATTCACAATACAAGATTCTTAAATTGCACGACACAAGAACAAAGCCACGGTAATCAAGAAAACGAGATGAAGGGGAAAAAAGAAGCAAGAGTTTGACATAGCGACAATCTGCGGAAACACTAACGTTCAACCCATCTTTTAAAACTGGACCGGACTGGCCAATTCGAACATGAACAGGTGATCTGATCCAATCTGATCCGGACCATATTTATGTTGGATCCGGTTTTCTACACGCCCAAACGCAGCGGAAGTTTTAAAATTTTTATTTATTTTGACAATCAAAATTTGTTTGGACGCTCGTATGATTTTAACAAAACATTCATAGGGAGTTGAAAATTATACCTTTGTGAATTAAATCACTTGGCTCCAACTGATCCGGTATGAACGGATTAGCTCTTGATGATTCCCTACGAACTTTCTTCGATTCTTCTAATTAGGTCCACGACTAGAAGATTTATTCCTCTTCTAAATTGCACTAGAAATTTAGAAGAACTTTTGCATAGGAGAGAAAAATTGAGAGACGGCTCAAACCCTAACCATAAATCAAGGTGGCCGAATTTCTCACTTTGGAATGAGTGGAGTCTCACGTAAGTTTTGTTTGGTGGCTAGGGTTTAGATGGTTAAATGTGTTATTTATAATAAATTAAACCCTAATTACATAATTAACATTAATGGGCTTGATTTAATTAATTGGGCTAGTCCAACTAGTTTAATTAATTTAATTAAAGCCCATTAAAACTTTAATTATTTATTATGTTGGACTTGTACTCCTACAAGCCCATTAAACATAATACACACCACATTTAATTTATTAATTATCAACTCAACTTTTGAGCTTAATAAATTAAATACATTATAAATTCAACATTTGAATTTATTATTTAAATTATGAATTCAACTACTTGAATTTACATCACCTCCAAAATTTAATATTTAATAAACCCAACATTTGAGTTTAATAAATTAAATTCTCAAATTTTATAAATTCAACTCTTTGAATTTATTCTCTCAAAATTTAATTATCATAAATTCAACTCCTTGAATTTACTATATAATATAAATTCAACTTTTGAATTTATTCTCTCAACGGGAACAAACAATCCAGTACTTGTGTGACCCTCAATGGTTCAGGGATACAGCTAGCCGTGGGTTCACAACTCTTTGTGATTCAGGACAGAATCCTTTATTCGGGCTTACCCTAGTTAGCCCCATTCTTTCTATCAACACCTTGATCAAGAATGTCAGAACTCATTTCTGATAGCACCCATCGGATCATGGTAAGAGCGTCTAGTAGCATCGCCCCATGATCCCCTAGGTATCACTGATAGTGCCTGCAAGAACCAGTCGATTATGATTTAACGTACAGTACGGTCCCTTCATCTCATATATCCCGATCGAATCTGCAACCATTGGTTCATCGAGGGTTGCATATTAATTCGATAACTATGTGTTACATATAATAGTGGCATCGCGTGTACTATTGGGGAACTCTTTCTCCAACGTACATCTCATACTCTGGCCAGAGATTCCATGCACTATTATTACATCAGATCACATAGGATATCCACACCCGTAGGTGAGCGGTGAATCCCCGACTACAATGCACTGGCTCCTATATGTGTCGCGACTGTACCCAACCTCGCCACCTGATGACTCTCCTGGAGCCGGTAAACGAGTCAAAGCACAGCCCTAGCATATAGAGCCTCAGAGTTGTCTCGGGTCATAAGGACTAATGGTATACAATCATAACCACGGACTTATCCTCTCGATGTATGAGAACCACTTGGAAAGTCCGGGGGAGGGTTGTTCGGTATAATCATCATATGACTACCCATCTGCATGTTTGGACATCTCCATGCCCTTACCAAGAAACGCAGTACATAACATCACAGATGCTAGTCTCAAGCTCAAGCGACCTTTATCCATGTTTTAGGCGGCTGAATCGACTAGGAACGAATTTAGATCATACAGTATTTACAAACGAGTTTCAACATCGAATTACGATTCATTTGTATTAAAGTATGATCAAGGTCTTTATCTATGTTTGATAACATGGGTATACAGATAAAGAATTAACAAACCATGAAATAATGAATTATATTAAAATAAAGATTGTTTATTACACTTGAGTCAATAAAATCCCTAGTCAACAGTTGACTTGTAGGGCATCTACTCTAACAATCTCCCACTTGCCCTAGAGCCAACTACCCATAAACTTTAATCCCATTGCTTCGCGATGCTTCTCAAACAATGGTCCTGGCAAGGGCTTCGTAAGTGGATCGGCAACGTTATCTGCAGAGGGGACTCTTTCGACTGATATGTCTCCCCTTCCCACAATCTCCCGGATGATGTGGAATTTCCTCAGTACATGTTTGGATCGCTGATGAGACCTTGGTTCCTTTGCTTGCGCAACGGCACCAGTGTTGTCGCAGTACACCGGGACTGGATCAACTCCATTAGGAATAACGCCCAACTCTTGGACAAAATTCCTCATCCAAACTGCCTCTTTCGCTGCAGCAGATGCAGCAATGTACTCAGCTTCAGTGGTGGAATCCGCAACGGTGTCTTGCTTGGAACTTTTCCAAGAGACAGCCGCACCATTAAGCATGAATACAAAACCAGAGGTCGATTTCGAATCATCTACATCACATTGGAAGCTAGAATCAGTGTAGCCTTCCAATTTTAATTCTCCACCCCCATAGACCATGAACAAGTTCTTAGTCCTTCTCAAGTACTTAAGAATATCTTTCACGGCCTTCCAATGCATTGGACCAGGGTTCGCCTGATATCTGCTTGTAACACTCAAAGAGTAAGCAACATCAGGACGTGTCGATATCATACCATACATGATACTACCAATGGCTGACGCATATGGAATACGTGTCATCATCTCTATCTCTTCATCAGTTTTGGGACACATAGCTTTAGATAGAGTAATACCATGACACATTGGTAAGTATCCTCTCTTGGACTCTTCCATAGAGAATCGTTTTATAATGGTATCGATATATGTGGCTTGGGTGAGCCCCAACATCCTTTTTGATCTATCTCTATAGATTTGTATTCCTAATACATAGGATGCTTCACCCATGTCCTTCATGGAGAATTTACTGGCTAACCATACTTTAGTTGATTGCAGTAATCCTATATCATTCCCAATGAGCAGGATATCATCAACATAAAGTACCAGGAATGTCACTGCACTCCCACTAACTTTCTTGTACACACATGGTTCCTCAGGATTTTTAGCAAAACCAAACTCTTTGATAGTGCTGTCAAATCTGAGGTTCCAACTCCTCGATGCCTGCTTGAGACCATATATTGATCTCTGAAGTTTGCATACCTTATGCTCACTTCCTACTGATGTGTATCCCTCAGGTTGAGACATATAAATTTCTTCTTTGATGTCTCCATTGAGGAATGCAGTCTTTACATCCATTTGTCATATCTCATAGTCATACCATGCTGCTATGGCTAGTAGTATTCTAATGGACTTAAACATAGCTACTGGTGAAAAAGTTTCCTCATAGTCAATTCCTTGCCTTTGAGTATAACCTTTTGCAACCAGTCTTGCTTTGAAGGTCAGTACCTTCCCATCCGCCCCAAGCTTTCTTTTGTAGATCCATTTGCATCCTATGGGAACGATTCCCTCAGGTGGATCCACTAATGTCCAGACTTGGTTTGAATACATAGAGTCCATTTCTGACTGCATGGCTTCAAGCCATTTAGTTGAATCAGTATCAGATATTGCTTCTTTGAAATTCATTGGATCGCATCCAACACAAGGCTCATCATGGCCTTGTTCATGAAGAAGTGTATATCTGGCAGGTGGTCTAATAACTCTATCAGACTTTCTAGGAGCTTGTACTTCAACTACTGGTTCTAGGGGATTAGGTTCAACTTCTAAAGTTGAGGGAGTATCTTGAATTTCTTCAAGTTCTATCATCTTGCCTTTTCTATCTAATAGAAACTCCCTTTCCAAAAAGGTGGCATTTCTTGAAACAAACATTTTTGCTTCATTAGGATGATAAAAATAATATCCAATAGAATTCTTTGGATATCCTACAAAGTAGCACAAAGTGGATCTACTATCCAATTTGTCTCCCACTGTCTGCTTCACATAAGCAGGACATCCCCATATTCTCAAGTAAGAATACTTGGGAGGTTTCCCCATCCATATCTCATATGGTGTTTTATCCACTGCTTTAGTATGGACATTATTCAACAACATTGCCGCAGTTTCAAGCGCAAAACCCCAAAACATTGTAGGCAATTCAGTGAATCCCATCATAGATCGAACCATGTCCATCAATGTTCGATTACGACGTTCAGAAACACCATTCAATTGTGGTGTTGCTGGTGGAGTCCACTGTGAGAGAATCCCATTCTCTTTTAGATAACCCAAAAATTCAGCACTCAAGTATTCTCCACCTCGATCAGATCGAAGTGCCTTAATACTTCTTTCTAGCTGATTTTCTACTTCAGATCTGAACTCTTTGAACCTTTCAAATGCTTCAGATTTATGTTTCATCAAATAAACATACCCATACCTCGAATGGTCATCAGTAAAGGTAATGAAGTAGGAATGCCCAAATTTTGTGCTAACACTTAGCGGGCCACAAACGTCTGTATGGATCAAATCCAATAGACCATGTGCACGTTCTACTTTTCCATTGAATGGAGTCTTAGTCATTTTTTTTTTTAGACAGGACTCACAAGTAGGTAGAGAATTTATGTCTGATAAGTCAAACATGCCTTCTCCCACTAGCTTGTGCATCCTTCTTTGAGAAATATGACCTAGTCTAGCGTGCCACATTTGTGCGGGATTTGGATTTTCTATTTTTCTTTTGTTTGTTGTTGTTTTCGTATGCGCTTGGACATTGTTTAAAGGAATCTCTTTCAATTTTAAGTTATAGAGATCATTTGTTAATTCTCCAGTTCCAATCAAACATTCATTCTTGTATAAATTGCAAACACCTTTAGCAAAAACACAAGAATAACCATCCCTATCAAGCATAGAAATAGAAATAATGTTTTTAACCAATTCAGGAACAAATAAAACATCTCTCAAAAATAACTTAAAATTATTGTCCAAAATTAAAGTAACGTCTCCAATGGCAGTAGCAGCAACCCTTGCTCCATTTCCTAGTCTTAGAAAGGTCTCACCATCTCTAAGCCTCTTGCTTCTTCCCATCACCTGCAAATCATTGCATAGATGAGAACCACATCCGGTATCCAATACCCAAGAAGAGGAATTAATAAAAACATTAACTTCAATATAAAACATACCATGGCCAGAACGCTTCTGGGCAAGATACTCCGCGCAATTACGCCTCCAGTGTCCAGGCTTGTTGCAGTGGAAACAGATTTGTTCTGACTTGTCAGGCTTTGTGGGCCCCGGATTAGGTTTCTTGTATGGCTTTTTGTTAGGCTTGTTCTTCTTTGGAGGGGCAGAACGCTTCTTGCCTTTGTATGGGGTTCCCTTTTTCGTGCCGGACGAAGAACCCACTAGAAAAACAGGCTTATCCTTTTTGATTGTGGCCTCATAACTAGTAAGCATATTGACCAACTCTTCAAGGGTGGCCTCAAGCTTATTCATATTAAAGTTAACCACAAATCCATCGAACGAAGAGGGCAGAGACAGCAAGAGAATATCAGTCGAGAGCTCACTAGGGATAACCAAGTCGAGTCCCACCAACTTCTCGATGAGCCCAATCATCCTAACACCATGCTCATGGACCGAAGCCCCATCTCGCAAGCGTGTAGTCATGAGTTCTTTAACAACAGCATATCTCTCTGAACGAGTTTGTACAGCATACAATTCTTTCAGATGTAAGTGAATGTCAGCAGCATTCACAGCCTCCTCGAACCGCTTCTGCAGTTCATTCGACATAGAAGCCAACATGTAGCTCTTAGCTTGAATGTCATGGTCCCACCATTTTTCAAGCTCAGCCAATTTAGTCGGAGTGACATTTGAAGGTGCTTCCTTCGGTGGCTTCTTATCAAGCACATACAGAATCTTTTCCGAGTTCAGAATAATCTTTAAATTTCGAAACCAGTCATTATAGTTAGGGCCAGTCAATTTGTTTTGATCGAGAATGATTGAAAGCGGGTTACGAGTAGACATCGTATATATACTGAAAATGAAAACAGATAAATGTTACTGATAATTTTAAAATAATTCTAAGATATAAAATATGGATTTCATTTTATAAATTACCCTCCCACTATTTTGACATTTCCACCACCCTCTGATGAAAAAGGGAAATCGTATTTCCTTAGTAGGTACGTAGAGTCCAATTAGCCAATTATAATCCCGAATAATATCAGCCAATTATAATTTCTAAAAGGTAGAGTCCAATTGCATCCCTATGCAACCTCCGCGTGTTTTGCCTCACGTTTAATAAGGACCCAATAATATGACGCCGTTTATTTTCACGTGTCAAACCAACCCATCAATATTGAATTGTAGTGGACGGTCGCCATGAGTTCCCCCAATAATATGAGCCGAAGTCATGGGAGTTCCACTCAATTCACATCATATGTCCGGTGGAAGTCACAGCTTTCCGGCGTACAGGCCTCCCCAATAATATGAGCCAGACACTGTCCGCGGGTAGCGATCAACATGCAACCACGGTTGATGGAAGGCAAGGAAAAATTAAACTCTTTTAATTTTTACTTATTCTGTTTGATATAAATTTTGAATCATATTCAAAATGAGGGATTTTAATTAAAAAAATTTGTCTCATCATTTTATTTGAAAATCGCGTGCCACGAGTTTGTATGTTTGCCGGATTCATGCAACTATATTATCTAATAATATACATACATGCATATTACTATATATCGCATATATCATAATATTACATTCAACAATAAATAAGGATGATCGATTGCCAACACTAATAGATCCATGTGAGCCATACATGGATCCAGGTCCAAACCTAGGTGAATGCAGGGATGCAAATGCAACTTATTACAAAAGCTTCCAATATTTTACATGTCTTCATCTTGATCATCGGGCCCACCATCTTCCAGTCTTGATCTCCCACTATTTCTAATTATTACATTTGAATAGCCATGGCACATAAGGGATACATCTCATGGGGGTGGGAACGGGCCATAAACCAGGCCCACTTTAATAATATTAAATATTATAAAATTGAATAAAAACAGTAAAATATCCTAACATACACCTAACACATTGGTCAAGGCTCTCGATCATCCTTCATGCATTTAATATCAAATATTAACATCAATTTAATTAAACAATTTAATTAATTGATAAATCATATATCTAATAATTTTATCACTAACCACCACAATTATTAAAGAATTTAATAAATTAAATAAACTCTTTTATTTAATTTCCAATTAAATCAATAATAATTGATTTCTTATAAAACTCATTTTTACCATAAATAATTAAAATCATATTCTAATTATTTATTTTACAAGAAAATTATTAATTTTCCAAAAATTAATTTTCCAAAATAAAAAATTGAATCAATTTCAAAAATATCAATTTTCCCCATAATTTTGAAAAATCAGAAAATTGCACCCCGGGCCTAAACAATTCAAGCCCATCAATTTTGCACGCTTCCCGAGACGATCCCGGGTCGTCGCCCCCGCTGCCCGCCCGCTGCCCGAACGTTTCGGGCAGTGGCAGCAACCTGTGCGCGCAACGCCGCGCGCAGCGTGCGGACGCTCCGCACGCTGCGCCGCGTTGTGCGCCGCGCGGGGCGGCGCACAGCGTGCGGACGTTCCGCACGCTGCGCCGCTCTGCGCGCGCACGCTGCGCGCGCGTGCTGCGCGTTCCTGCGCGCAGCCCTGCGCGGGGTCTGCCCGGAACAGTTCCGGGCAGATCGCGAAATTTTTTTTTTTTTTGTTTTTCCGAAAAATTTAATTTTTATGGTGCATCAATATTTCTGAAAATTTTCTTGTGTGGTTAGAAACAAATTATTCAATATAAGTTAAATCATATGATTCAGAAAACCTGGCTCTGATACCACTGTTGGATCCGGTTTTCTACACGCCCAAACGCAGCGGAAGTTTTAAAATTTTTATTTATTTTGACAATCAAAATTTGTTTGGACGCTCGTATGATTTTAACAAAACATTCATAGGGAGTTGAAAATTATACCTTTGTGAATTAAATCACTTGGCTCCAACTGATCCGGTATGAACGGATTAGCTCTTGATGATTCCCTACGAACTTGCTTCGATTCTTCTAATTAGGTCCACGACTAGAAGATTTATTCCTCTTCTAAATTGCACTAGAAATTTAGAAGAACTTTTGCATAGGAGAGAAAAATTGAGAGACGGCTCAAACCCTAACCATAAATCAAGGTGGCCGAATTTCTCACTTTGGAATGAGTGGAGTCTCACGTAAGTTTTGTTTGGTGGCTAGGGTTTTGTAGTGACCCGTTCCAGAATCACCTACTGATCAGAACTTAAGCATGCAATTAACTTAATAAAACTGAATCAGATAAACAGCGGAAAAACAACATATACAGCCCGATCGAATCAGTAAGTACGAATACTAAAACAACCAAATCAAACTAAATCCCAAGAATAAAATACCAGCAACTACAGGTCAACCCCTGCTAGCTCCCTGTCCTCTCCCTCCTGGACCGTCCAACCTGAGACCTGCCCCATCGAATAGGGTGTCCAAAACAGAGATAAACCGAGGACGTGAGCATAAAACGCTCAGTACCGAAAGCATGAGTATACAAGACTATGACATGCATGTATGCAAAATGTACTGGATACCAGGGTCTGGGTATAACGAAAAACTGCTCAGGCAAATGACGTCAAGGTATGTAGCACTCTGCGCCGTCGCACCAGGAGGTGGCTCCCATACCATAAACCTGTGGATATACCGGTATCCTGACCACCGTCGGCCAACGGGGTCCAACCATCCACAACAACCGAGGGCTGAGCACCCTCTGAACAGGCTATCTCAAAAGATAAACAGGCCCAACATGATTATGCAAATGCCGCATAATAAACCATGCATCATATGTCAGATAATAATGCAACACATAAACATGCAACACATAGTAAAGCATACTCAACCAGGATATCTCGGATAGTACTTCCGTACCTCAAACCAGTAGATCCTAGTAATCAGCCCTAGAATCAAGCCTACAATCCAAGTGATACCATATCACTAAACCACATCTAAAAGCCTTAACTAGACTAATAGATACTTCCAAATCTCAAGGGAACCTAGAACCATACCTGCGTCCGTAGTCAGCCCACTGATGCCGCTAGCTCCCAACTAGAGCACAGCTCCGCTACAAAGCCAGTAGCTCCCTGCTAGTGCCCGAACCTCGGGAAAAGCTAGAAACCCATCAGAAACGACTAAAACGCTCTGGAACTCTCGGAATTGGTAATTGAAAAGTGAAGCCTCGCGCCTCTATTTATAGACGACGATCGGACGATCCGATCCACTTCGGAAGATCCGATCCTGTGCACTTCGGACGATCCGATCCACTTCGGACGTTCCGAACTCTGCATGTCTTCCACGTGTCCAGCCACCTGTCTTCGGACGATCCGAACCTCTTCGGACGATCCGAACCCTGACACGGTCTACTGTTGACAAGACTCGGTCTGACACCGAACCGAACGGTCCATCCGAACCCACTTCGGACGATCCGAACCTCTTCGGACGGTCCGATCCTGGTTCGTTCCTTCCGAACTCGCAGAATATAATTAATCCAATAATTACTCAATTTAGGCATCGGGATACTACATTCTCCCCCTCTAAAAAGGATTTCGTCCGCGAAATCGAGTCTGAAGAATAACAATTCTGAACAATCAATACATTCATCTCAAGAATGAATTACAAATTGAAAGCCCAACTGAAATTACAATCATAACTGAAAATGCTACAACTAGAACAACTCAGGATGCTCTGACCGCATGCGACTCTCTAGTTCCCAAGTAGCTTCTTCAGTACCTCGGCGCTGCCACTGCACTAAGACAAGAGGAATAGTCTTATTCCGCAGTACCTTATCCTTCCGGTCTAAGATCGAAACCGGTCTTTCTACAAAAGACAAATCCGGATTCAACTGAACTTCTGTCGGATGCAAAACATGGGACTCATCCGCTACGTATCGTCTCAACAAGGACACATGAAACACATTGTGAACACTAGACAGATACGGTGGCAAGGCTAATCTGTAGGCCAAATCTCCCACACATTCCAAGATCTCAAAAGGACCAATGAATCTCGGAGATAGCTTACCCTTGAGTCCAAATCTCAGAATCCTCCGAAAAGGTGATACCTTGAGAAACACTTTCTCGCCTGCATCAAAATGAAGAGGCCTGCGCTTGGTGTTCGCATAACTCGCTTGTCGATCCTGAGCAGTCTTAATCCGCTGCTTGATCACAAGAACTTTATCCTTGGCCTGCTGAATCAATTCTGGACCCTCGACCTGTCGTTCTCCGACTTCCTCCCAGAACAGAGGAGTACGACAACGTCGACCATACAACGCTTCAAACGGAGACATACCAATACTCCTATGAAAGCTGTTGTTGTATGCAAACTCTATCAGTGGCAAATGATCCTGCCAAGCTGGCCCGAAATCCATCACACAAGACCTCAACATATCCTCAAGCGTACGAATAGTCCTCTCTGACTGTCCGTCAGTCTCTGGGTGATACGCAGTACTCAAACTCAAAGTAGTGCTCAAAGCTTGCTGAAAGCTACCCCAAAATCTAGACGTAAATCGAGGATCTCTGTCACTAACGATACTCACAGGCACACCATGAAACCGTACAATCTCCTGAATGTACAACCGTGCCATCCGATCGAAAGTGAAATCTCTGTTATACGGAAGAAAATTGGCAGACTTGGTAAGCCGATCTACTACAACCCAGATAGCATCTCTATTCCCCACAGACATAGGCAAGTGAGTCACGAAGTCCATCGTGATATGCTCCCACTTCCACTCCGGAATAGGAAGATTCTGCAACAAACCTCCAGGTCGTCGATACTCAGCCTTTACCTGCTGACAGACCAGGCACTTGGAGACATACTGATAAACATTGCGTTTCATACCTTTCCACCAAAATCGAGTCCTTAAATCTTTATACATCTTGTTGCTCCCCGGATGAACACTCAACTTGCTACGATGAGCCTGGGACAAAATCTCCTCCCTCAAAGTGTCATCCTCCGGTACAACAACACGACCAGATAAGCACAAAAGACCCTGAGACTGATAGTGGAAACCAGAAGTATTATCTCCATCAGCCAACCGAGCTAATTTCTGAACCTTAGAATCAGACATCTGAGCATCTCTAATCCGAGAGTACAACACTGGTTCAGACAAAATAGTAGCCACACGGATACTCTCTGATCCCTTCCGATGCTTATAATTGAATCCCATCGAACAGAAATCCTGAATAATCCCAGATACAGCACAAGTCTGAAGAGCAGACAATCTCACCTTGCGACTAAGAGCATCAGCCGTGAGATTCGCAGATCCTGGATGATACTTGATCTCACAATCATAATCCTTGAGTAGATCCATCCAGCGACGCTGACGCATGTTCAACTCTGCCTGAGTGAACAGATACTTCAAACTCTTATGATCGGTGAAAATATCAAATCGCTCACCATACAGATAATGGCGCCAGATTTTCAAAGCAAAAACGATCGCTGCTAATTCCAGATCATGAACAGGATAGTTCTCCTCATGAGGCTTCAACTGCCTCGACGCATAAGCAATCACATGCTCATTCTGCATCAAAACACACCCTAGACCCTGCAAAGAGGCGTCGGTGTAAACACTAAAACCACCAGATCCAGCCGGTAAGGCCAAAACAGGCGCAGATGTCAACCGTCTGCGAAGCTCCAAGAAACTCTCTTCGCACTCTGATGTCCACTCAAATGAAACATCTTTCCGAGTGAGCTGAGTAAGTGGCTTAGCAATCTGAGAGAAGTTGACAATGAAGCGGCGATAATACCCAGCCAATCCCAGAAAACTGCGGATCTCGGCTACTGTCGTCGGACGCGACCAGTTCAATACCGCCTCCACCTTGCTCGGGTCAACTGAAACTCCCTCGCTAGAAATAACATGACCAAGGAATACAACCCTGTCAATCCAAAACTCGCATTTACTCAACTTCGCATAAAGCTGATTCTCGCGAAGTATCTGTAAAATAATTCTCAAGTGTTGTACGTGTTCTCGCTGATCACGCGAATAGATTAAGATATCATCTATGAACACCACAACAAATTTATCCAAGAAGTCTCGAAATACCCGATTCATCAGATCCATAAAAACTGCTGGTGCATTCGTCACCCCAAAAGGCATAACCAGAAACTCATAATGCCCATACCGGGTCCTGAATGCAGTCTTTGATATATCTCCCTGATGAACTCGAAGTTGATGATAACCAGACCTTAAATCGATCTTGGAATACACAGAGGTACCTTGCAGTTGATCAAATAAATCATCAATCCGTGGCAACGGATACTTATTCTTTATCGTAGCACGATTCAACTGCCGATAATCTATGCAGAGCCGCATAGAACCATCCTTCTTTTTGACAAAAAGAACTGGTGCTCCCCACGGGGACACACTGGGTCGAATATACCCCTTGTCAAGAAGATCCTGCAACTGCTGTTTCAATTCTTGCATCTCTGATGGAGCTAAACGATAAGGAGCTCTGGAGATTGGTGCCGTGCCTGGCACTAAATCAATGCTGAAATCCACTTCCCGAACTGGAGGAAAACCAGGAATCTCCTCGGGAAAAACATCCGGAAAATCGCAAACCACTGGAATGTCACTGACCCCGACACTGTCTGCGGACGAATCAATAGCATAGATAAGGTAGCCTTCCCCGCCCGACTCTAAGGCACGACAGGCTTTCAGAGCAGAAACCACAGGCATTGGGGGTCGCGCTCCCTCTCCATAGAAAAACCAACTGTCGCCCTCCACTGAACGAAACTGCACGAACTTCTGGTAACAGTCCACAGTAGCTCTATACACAGTCAGCACATCTATTCCCAGAATGCAATCAAAATCCTCCATCGCAAGAATCATCAAATTAGCAGTTAAGATATTACCCTCAAACTCTAGAGGACAACCCATCACTAGACGTTTAGCTAACACCGAATGACCCATCGGTGTGGAAACAGATACCACAATGTCCAAAGAAGTGAAAGGTAAAGCATGACGCTTAGCAAACCTCGCAGATATAAATGAATGCGATGCACCAGTATCAATGAGAACGTAAGCAGGTAATCCACATAAATTACAAATACCTGCAATAACTCTCTCGTTCTCCTCAGCAGCCTGATCCTGGTTAAGAGCAAAGACCTGCCCTTGAGTACGCGGTCGGAGGTTAGAGCCCTGAGTAGACTGTCCCTGCTGTGGCCTCTGATGAACTGAAGCCTGAGAACCAGATCCTGATCCTCCACCCATCTGTGGACAATCTCTCTTCATGTGGCCCATCTCACCGCACCTGAAACAAGCACCCGCAACTCTGCGACAACGCTCTGTCGGATGGTCCTTCCCGCAATGCTGACACGGGCCCTTCTTCTTCCCAAAATGGTGAACTCCTCCAGATCCAGAGGAAGAAGAAGTAGATCCAGCCTTCTTAAATGATTGGGCACGGGGACCCAAAGAACTAGTAGGACGAGCAGACTGCATGGCTCGACCCCTCAGCAAACTGCCCTCTGCCTGGCGACAACGGTTCACAAGGCCCTCAAACGACTTCGGATCATCACAGACCACGACCCGATCATAAATCTCCTGATTGAGGCCCTGAAGAAAATGATTATACTTGGCCACCGCATTGTCACTGACGTGCGGAACATATGGGAGCAACTCAAAGAACTTCTGCTGATACTCATCAACAGACAAACTCCCCTGCTTCAGATTGATCAACTCAATCGCCTTGGTCTGCAGAAGAGCTGGCGGAAAGTAAAGCAGCATGAAAGCAGCTCGGAAATCGGCCCAAAGAACTCGGCCCTGTCGCTGAACTATCGGTGCAGAGGTAGACCTCCACCACTTACGTGCACCGCCCTCCAGCAAGAAATCAAGGGTATCCATCTGCTGCTCCGCCGAGCACTGGAAAGACTTGAAACAGCTCTCCATCCTCTCAAGCCAGTTCTCCGCAACATCCGGAGTCTCGCCGCCCGAAAGAGGTTTCGGCCCCATCTGCAAGAACCTATGCATACTGAAACTCCGAGGCTCATCTCGTCGGTGTGGACGACGTTCCCGATGCTCTCGACGACGCTCCCGATCGTCGCGGTCTCCCCAGCGTCCCACGCTGCCATGACTACTAGCATCGTCGTCAAAACCAGACATCTCTACAAAAAGTCACCAGAGATTAGACCCAAAAGAACAGTTCTAAATCCCAAAATCTTAATGCATGCTCTGATACCATAAATGTAGTGACCCGTTCCAGAATCACCTACTAATCAGAACTTAAGCATGCAATTAACTTAATAAAACTGAATCAGATAAACAGCGGAAAAACAACATATACAGCCCGATCGAATCAGTAAGTACGAATACTAAAACAACCAAATCAAACTAAATCCCAAGAATAAAATACCAGCAACTACAGGTCAACCCCTGCTAGCTCCCTGTCCTCTCCCTCCTGGACCGTCCAACCTGAGACCTGCCCCATCGAATAGGGTGTCCAAAACAGAGATAAACCGAGGACGTGAGCATAAAACGCTCAGTACCGAAAGCATGAGTATACAAGACTATGACATGCATGTATGCAAAATGTACTGGATACCAGGGTCTGGGTATAACGAAAAACTGCTCAGGCAAATGACGTCAAGGTATGTAGCACTCTGCGCCGTCGCACCAGGAGGTGGCTCCCATACCATAAACCTGTGGATATACCGGTATCCTGACCACCGTCGGCCAACGGGGTCCAACCATCCACAACAACCGAGGGCTGAGCACCCTCTGAACAGGCTATCTCAAAAGATAAACAGGCCCAACATGATTATGCAAATGCCGCATAATAAACCATGCATCATATGTCAGATAATAATGCAACACATAAACATGCAACACATAGTAAAGCATACTCAACCAGGATATCTCGGATAGTACTTCCGTACCTCAAACCAGTAGATCCTAGTAATCAGCCCTAGAATCAAGCCTACAATCCAAGTGATACCATATCACTAAACCACATCTAAAAGCCTTAACTAGACTAATAGATACTTCCAAATCTCAAGGGAACCTAGAACCATACCTGCGTCCGTAGTCAGCCCACTGATGCCGCTAGCTCCCAACTAGAGCACAGCTCCGCTACAAAGCCAGTAGCTCCTTGCTAGTGCCCGAACCTCGGGAAAAGCTAGAAACCCATCAGAAACGACTAAAACGCTCTGGAACTCTCGGAATTGGTAATTGAAAAGTGAAGCCTCGCGCCTCTATTTATAGACGACGATCGGACGATCCGATCCACTTCGGAAGATCCGATCCTGTGCACTTCGGACGATCCGATCCACTTCGGACGTTCCGAACTCTGCATGTCTTCCACGTGTCCAGCCACCTGTCTTCGGACGATCCGAACCTCTTCGGACGATCCGAACCCTGACACGGTCTACTGTTGACAAGACTCGGTCTGACACCGAACCGAACGGTCCATCCGAACCCACTTCGGACGATCCGAACCTCTTCGGACGGTCCGATCCTGGTTCGTTCCTTCCGAACTCGCAGAATATAATTAATCCAATAATTACTCAATTTAGGCATCGGGATACTACAGGTTTAGATGGTTAAATGTGTTATTTATAATAAATTAAACCCTAATTACATAATTAACATTAATGGGCTTGATTTAATTAATTGGGCTAGTCCAACTAGTTTAATTAATTTAATTAAAGCCCATTAAAACTTTAATTATTTATTATGTTGGACTTGTACTCCTACAAGCCCATTAAACATAATACACACCACATTTAATTTATTAATTATCAACTCAACTTTTGAGCTTAATAAATTAAATACATTATAAATTCAACATTTGAATTTATTATTTAAATTATGAATTCAACTACTTGAATTTACATCACCTCCAAAATTTAATATTTAATAAACCCAACATTTGAGTTTAATAAATTAAATTCTCAAATTTTATAAATTCAACTCTTTGAATTTATTCTCTCAAAATTTAATTATCATAAATTCAACTCCTTGAATTTACTATATAATATAAATTCAACTTTTGAATTTATTCTCTCAACGGGAACAAACAATCCAGTACTTGTGTGACCCTCAATGGTTCAGGGATACAGCTAGCCGTGGGTTCACAACTCTTTGTGATTCAGGACAGAATCATTTATTCGGGCTTACCCTAGTTAGCCCCATTCTTTCTATCAACACCTTGATCAAGAATGTCAGAACTCATTTCTGATAGCACCCATCGGATCATGGTAAGAGCGTCTAGTAGCATCGCCCCATGATCCCCTAGGTATCACTGATAGTGCCTGCAAGAACCAGTCGATTATGATTTAACGTACAGTACGGTCCCTTCATCTCATATATCCCGATCGAATCTGCAACCATTGGTTCATCGAGGGTTGCATATTAATTCGATAACTATGTGTTACATATAATAGTGGCATCGCGTGTACTATTGGGGAACTCCTTCTCCAACGTACATCTCATACTCTGGCCAGAGATTCCATGCACTATTATTACATCAGATCACATAGGATATCCACACCCGTAGGTGAGCGGTGAATCCCCGACTACAATGCACTGGCTCCTATATGTGTCGCGACTGTACCCAACCTCGCCACCTGATGACTCTCCTGGAGCCGGTAAACGAGTCAAAGCACAGCCCTAGCATATAGAGCCTCAGAGTTGTCTCGGGTCATAAGGACTAATGGTATACAATCATAACCACGGACTTATCCTCTCGATGTATGAGAACCACTTGGAAAGTCCGGGGGAGGGTTGTTCGGTATAATCATCATATGACTACCCATCTGCATGTTTGGACATCTCCATGCCCTTACCAAGAAACGCAGTACACAACATCACAGATGCTAGTCTCAAGCTCAAGCGACCTTTATCCATGTTTTAGGCGGCTGAATCGACTAGGAACGAATTTAGATCATACAGTATTTACAAACGAGTTTCAACATCGAATTACGATTCATTTGTATTAAAGTATGATCAAGGTCTTTATCTATGTTTGATAACATGGGTATACAGATAAAGAATTAACAAACCATGAAATAATGAATTATATTAAAATAAAGATTGTTTATTACACTTGAGTCAATAAAATCCCTAGTCAACAGTTGACTTGTAGGGCATCTACTCTAACAATTTAAACCATTTTAACGATCGAACCGAACAAAACTGATCAAAAACAACCATGAATAGGTGAACATGTTCACTATTTTTTTTAAAAGAATTTTTTTAGAATTTATTTTTTTTCTTATTCTTAAAATCTTAAATTTTATTTTTGGTTATATACATATGATTATTTGAATTTTGTTAAAAATATTATTTTAGTAGTATTAGAGTTTATATTATTTGTAATTTTTTGTATAAAATATATATAATAAATTTGATATTTTGATAATAAGTATGTTGTTTATATTTTAAATTTTAGTAAATATATTTTTATTATTTATATACAAATTTAAGAGTTTATAATTTAAAATATATTATTTATTATATTATTTTATATAATATAATAATGTTACTGTCCGATCGGTTGAACCGTTAATTTAAAATAGACTGTTTCGATCACCGACATAGTTATAAAAGAAGTAAGTTCAGTAAAATAATTATATTTAACACCCTAAAGAGAAGGATGATTGTTGTTTTTTTGTTAATATGTGTAAACTCCAAGGGTCGTCGGATGCTCGTTCCGTAGTTGATTGACCTGTGTCTTTGTGTATTTCGAAATGGCTATCATCTCAATTCTATTACAATGTTGCTTAACGATCATGGATGATAATGCTTATATTATATCGTGCAAGCACTGTCGGCGGATTAATAGGATGATTTATTATGATAAAGTTAAAATGAAGAGCTTAATTATTTATCATATTATATAATATATAATTAGATAAAAATAAATAAATCATGCAAGCATTATCGTCGCATGAACAGATAAAAAAAATGAACTCAAGCAACAACTTTGAAATTATAAAATTTATTATGATAAAGTTAATTTTGTCATTACAATCTAATATATAAATTTAATCATTCTTATTAAAATCATATCAAACATTAAATATAATATCATATATCTTATTTATCATTAACTTATTTTATATTATATATATATATATATGTTTATCATGTGTATCAAACTATACATAAGAATCTTATGATTATCACTAAACCATATTTTTCATCAGCAATTCCTATCCCAAAAAGGACCAACTAAACTTTACTTGAGTCAACAATTGCAGATTACTTTAATGGCATGTTTGCGTCACAGAAAGTGAAGCAGTAAAGAAAGAAAGAAGATTACAATTTCAATGCACAGAGGAGAAATTTTATTTATCTAAATTAGACGATTGTTCTGCCAGCCCATCCATTGACAGTACTTTCATAATTACATGGGAGGGAATAGCTTGAAAATGGATCATCTTAGGGTAAAAATAGTTGAATAGTTAGTGTTTTTCTTGGTTTATTTTTGGCCCTTTTTTGGTCCTTGTTCTCATCCACAAACCCTTCAAAGATATAACTGATAGGCATCCCACAGCTCCCTGGCGACTGCTGCTGCTGCTGCTGCACATGATGCACATTATCTGCTTCCTAATTTCCTTTGTCTCTGCTGCTTCGTTTCTTTCTGTGTACTGTTTGTCTGTTGTTTGTTTCTCTTCTACCTGCCGGGGACATTTGCACCATAAGCATTCATGTCAGATATGAGTGCTATGTGATAGATTTCTTGGTGTTATCTTTGAAATTCTTGAAGGGGGGAAACAGGATACCAGAAACTTGTGGGGTGGTTTTGTGAAGTAAAAAAAAGATGAACTTACAAGTTACTAAAGGTTTGTTATTATCTTCCAATAAGAACAAATTTTTTGGCCATTGGTGAAAAGGATGAAGACAAAAGTATAATCTAGGGAAGATGAAGACATACAGAACAAGATCAAGAGTGTGACCACATAAGAACACATGTGCTCTGGCACATGCTCGAGGGACCATTTATCATCCCAGAAATCATTAGGGAACTGTCTTGTGATAAGGTTGCTAGATTCAATTTAGTCTTGTACCAAAAGTTACAATGTTGTTCGCTCGACTTGATCCTTTCCTAACATAAAGCACATTGGAACCATTTTCTTGAATCACGACGTAGAAGAAGACGTGTTGGAGAAAAACTTTGAATTGAAGATCCATGTGACTTGAAATCTGGAGTCATGCCATCTCATGGCACCAGAAGAAAGGTCGAGGCCTATCAAATTTCCCAATTAAAATGTAATCTAAATTAAGATTCAAGTCTTTTAAATCCAATTTGCTAGTCTATTCATGAGGTAAACTTTCAATCTTAGGATACCTGTAGTAATTCATTTGGGACCATTTCTCCTACAACTTGGTTATATTGGGACCAAGAAAGTGATGCTTCTAATTTTATTCGTTTCTTGATCCTCTGACTTTGCATAGTTACTAACTCTGGAATTTAATATAAGATACTTACGGTAACTTAAATATTTACCTCTGTCTCCGACTTTGAGTTTTCACTGAAGCAAACAGATGAATCTCCACCCTCTACATCACCATGCTTTATTGATCTTTCTTCAATTGACGGAGTTGGAGCAGGACTGGGACTGCTTGAACTAACATCGACCGGAGTGCTCTGCGTTCCCACATCTCTAGTCGTGCACCGTTGTTTCTCTTAGTTCGAACAAAAAACATAACGTTGGCTAATCCAAATCAACACTATATCGAAATGGGAAGTTGGAGAAAAGCAAAAAAAAAAAAAAAAAAGACCTTGAATTGTGATTTTCGCTTCATCTTCAAGTTCAATTATTGGAGACTTGGCATGAAACTGCTGCAAGTGAGAAGGATAAATGAGTGGTGCGGACATAGTGATCCTACTCGTTACGTTTCGAAACGTTCTCCCGCTTAGTGTTTTTGCAGATAAACATTCCAAAGGGACTTCTCCTGATAAGGGATTGCTTATATACTTTTCTGCGTCATTCCATTTGGAGCTAAGGGTGGCGACTCCATCGGTTGGTATATACTCCCACGAATACACGGTTTTGGCCTGTAATGCTACACACAAAATAGCGAAACTTGTTCTTTAAAAGTAGAAACGAGAAACTTAGTATTGTAAATTCAATTTCCCTTGCGAATTTACCTTTTAAGGCAGTGGTAAATGAATATGTTGAAGGGTTAATTTCCTCTGCATCAGTTCAAGAAAATAAGAACTAAGAAAAGTTTTAAGCTTCACATCTTGATTATGAAGATTTTTGTTACCTCTTGCTGTGTATCCTGGTGAGGAAGCAGTGCTAGAAATGGCTATATTTGACGCTAGATCTTCTCTACAACCCCGCAAATTTGATGCCGAAAATCTTCTAGAATGCGTGTTTTCGCGGGAAATTCGGGCCTTTAGTGCCCAATCTTTCAAGCTGAAATCCGTGTCGTCGTGTCGCCGTGAAGTAATGTAGCATTGCTCCATGGAACCTTTGCTCAATATTGATGACATGTTCGGTTTGGCTTCACTTTATAGAACATCCTGCAAGTTGGTGTATTCTCTTGTTGGTGTGCTGCAGAATCAGCAGAAGATGCCTTAGAACTCAGCTGATTTCCATGAAACTTTAAATTTTGGCCAAAGAATTCAAATTTATCAGTTATCTGCTCTCGGAATTCAAAGTTTCTTGTTTCTTTTTCAAGTAATGCAGGAAAAAAGATCCCTTTCGTGAATTTAGAGAGTAAAAAGTGAAAATTTTCAGGAATATCCAATGCTTTAAATCTTTATCTAGAACTTTTTATTTAATCAGAATGATACCCATATTAGTAAAAAAAAATGATACCGTCGAATATGAAGGAAATTTGAGTGGAGCATGACGAAGCCAGAAAATGAACATATTCACATGACTCAAACCCGATATCTTATATAAAAGTAATTTGAATGGAGCGGCCAATGGGAGACTGCATATTAGTAGTTCTGAGTAACAACGGGTTCGTTACTTTTATATAAGATATCGGGTTTGAGTCATGTGAATATGTCCATTTTCTGGCTTCGTCCTTGCATGTGAATAATAATCATGTTGTCTTTTCGTCCATGAGCCAAATGGTTTCTGAATGTTTATGTTGATATATTTAAAAATATTAATTGATAATATCTAAGTAATGTTTAGACAATTGGCCAGATCAATTTGGCATGAATGTGAAAATCATTGTCCTTTGTTCTTTCAAAGCACACAAGACCAAGGAAATTTGACCAATTGATGACTTGTGGTGCTATAATGACACCCTTGCATTGCATTGGTGGGGGCATCAATAATTTATTGTGTTTCTTGATTTGGGAATTGAGACGTACCTCTGTCATGCACGTCATTAATTTTTGAGTAAGGTACATCATAGGTTTAATTTTGAATTACAGTTCATTTGTGTAAGGTAGATCATAGGTTTAATTTTGAATTACAGTTCATTTCAACGGGAAATTGGCCTTCACTCCTCAGTCGTCGATTTTTTTGTGTTCAGTCACTGACTACTTTTTTAGTACCACATTTCCACATGAAATGTATCACATTTTGTATGACATAGTACCACAATTTTGTGGGTAGAGAGTGAACCCAAAGAAATGTTTTGATTGAGGATTTTTCACCAACTTCCCCTCATTTCAAATATATATTTTTTCTTATTTTTAAAAATCTATTGAGCCTTTTTTTGTTTAAAAAAAGAAGAAAAAATAAAAAATAAAAAAGATAAATCAATAAAATTTTTGTTATAATTGAATATTAAATTCAATGCTTTCAGAGACGGATTTATTCAAGGGCTGTACTGGGCTATCCCACTTTTTTTTAGCGACGGTTTTTCAGCAAACGTCGCTAATATTTGCGACGGTTTTAGTAAAACCGTCGCCGATGGCGACGGTTTTAATTCAAACAGTCGCTATTAGCGACTGTTTTTTGAAAAACCGTTGCTAATAGCGACGGTTGTTTCAAAAATCGTCGTACATCAATGTCTTAGTCCAATCAAGTCCCGTCCATTTACGAGGATGAGACCAAATTCATCCCATATCCTCTGATCCACCCCACCTCAATTCTACAAAATTTCTCTCCCAAGTCCCAAGCCCTTTAGCGACAGAATAGAATTGCGGACTCCCGAAGAAATCGAATTGCTCATCGGCAAGACAACAATCCATGTAAGAATCGGCTATACATTTTTTATTTTGTTTTTTTATAGCTTCTCTGTGCGTGATTTGTGATTTCTTGATTGTTTGTTGTTGAGTTGTTGATTGACTATTACTTGTTTATTTGTTTAATAATTATTTTATTCTTGTTTAGGATTATAACTTGAACTATTTCAAAATGGAACATCAATAGAACATCATTACCACTTTGATGTTTTTAATGCAGCAATAGATTTCATTTTGATGGAGTTAAATATTCGGTTCAATGAGTCATCGGTGGAACTTCTTTCTCTTAGTACAGCTTTAGATCCTAAAAATTCATTTGACTCATTTAACAGTGATGATATTTGCAAGCTTGCGAAGAAGTTTTATCATGGAGATTTTTCACAGCTCAAGAAATTGTTGCTTTGGAATATGAATTGATACATTATAAACTTGATGTGATGCAGAATTTAAAGGTTTCTACACTTGTTGAGTTGTGTCAGCAATTGACCGAGAGTGGACGGTCAAGTGTTTATGTTATGTTGACTAGATTGATTCATCTTGTTTTGACATTACCTGTGTCTACTGTCACTACCGAGCGGGCTTTTTCAGCAATGAAGCATGTGAAGACGGCACTTCGCAATAAAATGGAGGATGACTTTCTTGCCTATTGTTTGACACTCTGTATTGAACGAGATTTAGCTAAACATATTGATGTAAAATCTATTATTGATGAATTTTATGTTTTAAAATCTCGTAGGGCACAATTTCGTTGAACGATATAATGTAAATTTTTTTTAATAATATATAACTTATCATATTGAGTTCAAGCCCCCCCAACTTTTATTCCTGGATCCGTCCCTGCATGCTTTATTTCGAATTCGAAACATCGGCGGTGTCAGCCTCTTAGTTTTCACTGAAATTGTAGATTTTATTTGTACGATGGATATAACATCTTTGGATTTATCTTACGATTAAGTTTTTTCCTCCTAAAAAAAAATAGTAGACTTTACTTGTCAAGTTTTATTGTATTTGTCCAATCGCGAGAATATTATGGAATGCTAAAGAACGAGTATTGAGTTAACTATGCACAAAAAGAAGAGGGGTGTGACGTAATTATAATTTAATAATTTGGTGTTTTTTTTATAGATTTTAAAAATGAAATTATTATTTAATCGTTAATAAAATACAATCTTAATTTTAAAAATCACTCTTTATTTACATGCATAATGAATTATTATTTCTTAATTAAAATTAGATTATATTGAATTTCAAATTTTAAAATTACGGTTATCGATTTATTATTTATAATTTCATATAATATATTATATACACATAAAATATGCTCCCTATTACTAGTTTATAATGGAACACAACCTCGTTAGTCTATTGGTAATATCGTTTTCTATATGTTTTATTACATTTTAATTTTCTTAATGACTAAAGATATTATGTCACGTTGAATTGGAATTCTTTCAGTCATGTTATGTTGAAAAAAACGATGTAACTCAAATGTTTAAACCGCGATAAAGAATAAATAGATCAAGCAAGTTGATTGGAATATGCAAACATGGTGTGGTAAGAAGTTAATGTGATGGGTCTGAAAGAGAAATATGTGGGGGTGTCAAATTATAGAGATGAGAATGTCTATTGTGCATGTGCAGATGTGAGACAGGTCATGGTCATCATCATGGCATTGTCACCTTACACTATATCAGCTTATCTCCAATCTTCTCTTCTTCTTCTTTTTTTAAATCTCAAATGTGTGCTTTATCAATATGTTCCAAGTTGCTGCTTCAAAAAAGAAAAAGTTACACTATATATATATATATACATATATATATATAGTGACGAAATCAGAAATATGGCTTTATTCGAGTTGAAATTTTAAATACTAGAATATTTTAATATTTTAAATTGATATGTCCGAACTAATATCATATTATTCCAAAATTTACATATACATTTTTTTTAAAAAAATTTGGACCAAACCCGGGTAAACAAGTACATGCCTCCGCCCTTGTATATATAAATATAAGTACACACACAGACGACATCGAGGTACACATGTTGTGTGTGTAAATATGATCTTTTTGTAATAGATTTAAATTATAGATTCTGTCTGCATTATATGATAGTTGTCTTTCTTTTTCCTCGGACTAGTTTTATTTTTTGTGAATAAATTTGCATCAAATAAATGGTAAATTAACTAAAAATAAGAAATGACATCAATGGGCAAATATATACATATATATATATATATACATATATATATATATACATATATATATATATATATATATATATATATATATGTGTGTATGTTTTTTTTTTCCTCCAAGCTGCAGAGAGAGGGTGGGCCCACCATTTTGTTTGCTTCAAGTGTTTTCATCATCTCTATCTACTAGCTAGATTATGGTTTTTGTCTTACTTTCTCTGCCTCAGAGGATGGATTATACGATCTTTTGAGATTCCATCGCTGCTGAATCATAAAATATATTAAACTAAGTAATGCAATTTTTAAAATTCACAAATGTTATGTATATTTATTAATTTTGTGAGATGATCGATCCAATTCGACTCAATAATAAAAATATTATTTTTTTTAGTAAATATATGTTGAGTCGATCTGTCATACAGATATAAATTCAAGATCGTATCACAGGAATTAGCTTATCGACTCCCCTAACAGTACTATAAGAATCAGTTTTGAAAGTCCCTCCTGTAATTGTACCGGCTCCCATAGCAATAACTTATTTTGGTATCACAGTAGACATGGTCATTGAAATTTGGGAACATGAGAAAGCCTTTTGGTTTATCATTTCCTACAAACTCAAGAAAGATCCCGCAGGCCAGAGGTGAGAAATAAGTGGACAGACATGCGGACTAAGCATCTGAAAAATTCATTCGCAGAAATATTTTCCATCTTTGGAAATGAAAACAACGACATCAATTCATTTCGTCCTATATTTTTGAAAAATAAAATATATTTCGATCCATTTTAACATCTCCCGAATATCCATCACATGAGCGATCTTCTCTTCTTCCCACAAGAAAACTGTATGCGGCACAATAAAGACGCGACATGGAGATTGGAGACTGAGCAGCAGCTGGAATCGGAGAAGGCGTGGCGGAGGTGGGAGACTAGAAGACGGGAGAGATTGAGGCGAGGATAAGATGCATAAGGGAAGAGGAAACGACATTCTTGAGCAGGATGGAGGGGAAATTACGGGGAGCAACTGAACGCATTGAAGCTAAAGAGGTTCATGAACTGGTAAAGTTAACGGAAGCATGGTGCAGAAAATTAAACACTTGAAGCTGAAGAAGGTGCTGGAGCAAATTACGATACATGCCTCCAATGGATTCTCCTTAGTACTGTGTCATAAATGATACAAGATTTTGTACTTGATAGTTGTTCCAATCGTCATATATAATGTTCGATGATTGTTCATATATTATCAGATTTTTACGAGCTGTGTTAAATGGAATTTGACGGTAGCCTAATGTGTTGCAAGTTTGTGATGATATCAGATATATATCATGAATAATTGTAATAAATCACTTTTTTCATGTCACGGTGTGAATGGATTGTGAATCTGCTAATCGATTCTCTTTGGGGTTTCTATGTAAACTGAGCGCATAATTCAGCGTTGTTTTTTGTGAATTTCAGCTACATAGAGTTAAAGATTTAAATATATTTAGCGATGATCCTATCATCCAAGTCGTTGTAGTATAGTGGTGAGTATTCCCGCCTGTCACGCGGGTGACCCGGGTTCGATCCCCGGCAACGGCGTTATACATTTGCCTTTTTTTTAAGCAAGGAAATTATAACGAGAAAAAGGGTCATAATTCAAAACACATTAGTTAGTATAATCAAAAATATAAACAAAAAATTGTTTTATGTTGTACGGTTTTCTATCTGAAAAATATCATCTCTGTAATTTTGATAATATTTATATTTTATTACATTTAATTGTTTTTTTTTTTGACCAGACATTTAATTGTTAAAAAATTAATTCCACTATGTATCTATCATTAAACTATAAATTTATTTAAAACTATTATATTATAAACAATAATATTAAAATAATAATTTAGCTTAATTTGGTCTTATAATAATACTATTTTTATTATCAAAACATTTTCAAAAAATACATAACTCTAGTGAGATATTTCTATCATTTATTATAAATATTATAGGGTTGACCGAAAAATCAGAAAATTGTAGTTAAATTTTTTTCAAATTTAAATTTATTTTTTCGACAAAAGTATTTATATAAAAAATAAAATTTTCAGTATACAAAAAAAATTCAATATTAAATTAAATTTTTTTTAAAAAAGTTATTATAAAAACATCGACGGTGAGAATTTTCACAACGGGGTTAATTATACATTATACACAAGCATCTCGCTCAAATAACCAAGAATATAGTGTTAAAATCACAAGTACTTTTAAATAATTTTAATTATAAATTTACATGAAATTTAACATATTTTGGAACTACTACTCCCAATGAAATTATGTTTTTGAGTGAAATATTAATATCGAAAATTAAACTTCAGTGAAAATTACAAGAAATAAAAAATTTAAGTGAACATGATGTCAGGGACTAGTAATCAAATATTGTGGTTCAAAATTTCAACATAGAAAATAAATTTTATATACTCCTATTCGATGAGTTAGAACTTGAAACTTCCTCTCATTTTTAATCCAAAATTGTCCTTAAAGCTACAATACATGTCCGCCGTATCTATAAAGTTAAGTCAAAGAAAACATCTTCTATAATCAAGGCCAAAGGAACTTAAAAGGTAAATAATCAACAGCAAGCTTGTCTACAGAAGACTGCTTTTCACTTGTGGTAGAGGTAAATGAAACTGAAGACGAAGAATCCAGCCATCTGCAGTCATCAATTATGGTAGCTACGTTAAAATGTCGAGAAATTTGCCGTTGAGGACATAAAATTGTAAAAATAACACACCCAAATTAAGAGAGACACAGAGGGTCAGAAGTTACCATGGAGAACGAAGCACCATAGTAGGGAAACGCCGTGACAATAAACCTCTCATATTCATTGTGTCTAAAAGGTCGTACAGGAATCTGGTAAAATAAAAAATTCTAATCATGGCTGCTATTCTTTCTTCTTTTTTATTGTTACGTAGATAAATGAACACTCCAGCAACTAAAATTTAAACAGCTCACACAGAGTATCTCTCAGCATACAGCCATAAACTAGTTCTCCCAAAATAGTAAGATACGAAAATACCTGCTTTGAAAGAGATAAACTAGTATATCCCAGCCTCTGATATTCAATCTTAAACTGGAATACTCCATAAACATCAGGTACCTTGAATGAAGTGTGATACTTCCCCTGCAGCGAATTCACATATACAAGATATGAGTACACTGTTCATTAGAGAGTCTGATGCACAAACGGATTGGGAAGGCTACCTTCTGATCTGTTGACAATGTTTTCAAGACATATGGGCTCATCATGTAGAACTGCACTTGAACGTCATTTGCAACATATGGTACCCAACTAGTACCCGACCACTCAAAGATTTCAACAGAAAATTCCTAGCAGGTATCATTAATCGTCAAAAAAAATTGTAATATTTCAGAAGAAATCATTCAGGTGGATTAGGGAAGTCAGTTGTTTTTGTAACAAGGTTTTAGCACTGCGAAAATTAGAATTACCAGGTTATCATTGATCCGATACGTTTGAGGTTCTTCTGTTTCACCAACTTTGTTATGCTTAATGTTGACAGACTAAGGCATGGATTAAAAAGTAGCTCCAAATTGTTAGATTGTAGAAAAAAGGACGCTAAAAATCAAAGAATGCCACTGCCACTGAAATAAATAACCTTAAGATGACCCCTTTCATGGAAAATCCATTTGCTAAGTTCAGTAACAAACTGTTCATTTCCAGATTTTACATATCTGTCCACATACGTCACATTTTCTGTTAGTTGAAAAGCAGAAACATAAACATCTTCTAACATAATGAACAACAGACAGGAAAAATCATGATCCTTCATAGCAAAACATGAAAATAACAACTACACCTTATAAACGGAAATTTGCAGGTAAACAATACAATTTCATAACCTAACAAAAACAAGGATGAGGCAGGAATTCTGTTTGCGTCATAATATCAGATAGAATTATGCAGTGACTATATGACTCCGTGATTCTCATAATGCGATAATCCTCAATTTACATAAGATTGTATAAATGCTACATCAGACAAAAACATTGTAATATGACATGCTAAAGCAGGTCAAATGAATGCAGCGGCGTTAATTTACATAAAAATTCAACAGGTCATTCCACATTTTTAGATGAAACACACAATGCGCAACACAAATCAATAGTGCTATTGCACATAAATCCACTCACTTATTCAAGTTTCCGGCCTTTTGCACCCCTGATCTGAACAACCTGGTGCAAAGAACAAACAATTTCTTATTGCAAAAAAGAGTCCACTTGAGCAATTCTGAGAATTATTTCTTATATTAATGACAGATTATATACATAAATTAAACTTCACAGCAAAACATACCTGTTGCTAAACATGTTTAATGAGCCAGAGATCAAAATCCTTGCATTATTTCTAGCCTGTAATGCATAATTTCACGTTATGCTAGAAAAATGTTGAACATTTACATAGTATCTGATAAAATGTTGAAGAAAAAATATGAACCGCATAATTATACAATTTGAAATGTATCCTCACACAATTGTGGACGAGCATTTATCGAACAACGCAAGAAAATGAAAACTGGATTTAACTAGCCTGCACAACTGAAACTAGAGAGATAGCAGTTCCGATAAGCGATGGTGGGCTAGACAACTTTGTGCTAGGATTAGCAGAGTATGCAGAAGCAGACGCAGAAAGAACCTTTAAAACCTACAAATTGCAATGGGAATAACAGATGACAAGATTATCACGGAAAACCTATAATCAGTGAATAATCATCCTGATATTTGTTACATGAACTTTAGCAGTGAAAAATTCAAAGGCAAACATAATCATATTCGACATTACCAAGCTATTTTCTGGATTCAGTGAATGCCCGATACCTTTGAAAAGCACAGGGGCCTGTTTTGCAAATACCAAGAGTTAGATAAACAAGTAACTCCTGATAATCATTGTGAAAGATAAGATCAGTTTAAAGTTGATGCATAGATGCACAAACCACATGTTGCAGGTCAAGTAATGCACATTAATGAAACCAGCATATGCAATAACACATGCACCAGTCTTATGACCCTCAACAACCATCCCCTTATTTTTACACTCCGTGAAAACATCAGATTGAAGAAAAGTTAATCTGAAAATAGTGATATACACATAAATAGTCACAAATGCAGATGGAAGTCACAAAATCCTGAAATGCACGCCCGTGACACCAGAATATGTTCAATAAAAAACCATACCAGTATTCAATTATTAAAAACCAACCTCGATCTTTTTAGTTCCCAAAATAACATCAGATTGAATAAAATCGTCAGCTGCAATTAGTGTGTGATCTCCCTCTGTTTCTGAGACAGCATAATTAGAATGATCTATGACCATGCTTATGGGACCCTGTACAATAGTGCAAGCTCATAAACAACGTAGATATATAAAAGACCAGGTTAGTTAGCAGGTATATATCGATGCATTACATCATAACCCACAACTACGTAGATAGCAAAAACATCAAAAGGATTGTCGAGTGTTCCCTTTATTGCATCATAAACTAAGTAAACAAAAAAGTAGCTTCCTTGCCAAGTGCTTTCCAATTGATTAGCTCAAAGTAATAATAAAAAAATCGAGCTTTCTAGCCACGCCCAACATTTTTAGGTGATTCTATTCTCTTATATTTTTGCAATGAAGATACCAGTATTAAAAGGTAATAAGAAGGTTGATTTATGAGTTTTCTTTTTTCTGTTAGAACTAACACTGTTATCACCTCAATTACATAAGCTAAGACTCCTTTTCATAAGCATATGGAGTATGGACTGGCATAAACTGAGAGCATTGCAATGCAATGCAAATATTACTATTTTAACTTGACGACTTTATGTTTGTGTGCTCAAAAATTTCAGTAATAAACGACATTGGAGAACCCTGGCAGCTGCAAAATGAGTATGCGCGGTCTGTAAGCACTGAATTAGGAGTCAAAATCCTAGGAAATTGGGTTTTAATAAAATGAATCGCAATCCCACTTAGCTCGCTTTCAAGTATCAGTTCATGCACCGGCTTATTCTGCAACAGAAAATCCAAAACAAAAGAGGAGCAGAAACTCCCACCTCGTCGAAATCCACCCCACATTCAGCAGCAATGTTACGGATCAAATCGGAGGCATTTGAATCCGCAGTCAAAATCAAATCATGCCCCGAGTCAACAAAATCCAAAACCCCCTCCACATCCAACGACCCTCCAAACCCTACACGAATCTCTCGACAATTAAAAAACCCAAAAGATAAAAAAAAAAAAATAGAAATCGATCTAAATTCCCACCAGTCCACCCATCATACAAACCAATCGAACTTACCGTCAACAGAGGGAGAGAAGATGACGAGACCGTCGTACAAATACTGGCCATAGCGCTTCACGGCGATGGTGGGATCATCCGCGAGCTTGAAATCAACGTCGTAGCCGCGGGATTGGAGGGATGAAAAGAACAGCGAGTGGGATGATTTAAGCGACAGATCGTCCAGCAATACCAGAATGCGGCGATCGGTGGGACGGTCTGGGGAGAACGAGAAGCTTTGGAAAGGGAAAATTGAAAGAAGATTCAGAATCAAGAGGAAAATGTCGAAGGATTTTGATCCCGCCATTCTATGTGTCTCGTGGGGGGTTAGGGCGAAGACTTGGGCTTGAATAGTTGAAGAATTTGAGTGTGGCAGTTGGGGTCTTGGTTAGAACGAACAAGGGTAAAAAATATTGTGCAAATACTTTTACACGTGAGGTAAGTGAAAGGCGAAACAAAGGATAATCCGGTAATTAACACAAATTCCAATAAAGCGTGTCCCTGTGAGCGATATATGTCCCATTTTTAGCCTCTTCAATCATTCACGCAAACGGAACAGAGGCAGAGAGAGAGAGAGCGCGGCGCGACGTGAGGAAGTAAAAATGACGGCGGGAGGTTCATCGACAGGGCGGCTGCCGACATGGAAGGAGAGGGAGAACAACAAGAGGAGAGAGAGGAAGAGGAGAGCCATAGCCGCCAAAATCTTCGCCGGTCTTCGAGCACAGGGGGACTTTAAGCTCCCTAAACACTGCGACAATAACGAAGTCTTGAAGGCTCTTTGCGCCGAAGCAGGTTGGCTTGTTGAGGAAGATGGCACCACTTATCGCAAGGTCATTTGATAATTGCTGTTAGTTTTTTTATTGTCTTCTTTTCGTTATGCTCTGATTTTCAGTTGATATTTGATTCTGTGTTTCTTGATTTTGTGTTTCTTAATTTGATTGTTGGAAATGTTCCTACCTGATTCTAAGGGGGATGATTAATTTTTCAGGTGAACTTGTTTTGCCCAAAATTTCTTTAATTAAATCTCATCTCTTTATCGTTTGTGGAGACATTCTTGAAAGTGAGTTTACCTTTTTTATTACCCATCTGCTCATACATGATCAATTCCACCTTGTGTTCTAGCCTGAAATTCAAGGATCTAAAACATGATCTTTGAATGTGATGACCTCTTGATGTTTGTGCAATTGTTCAGCTGTCCTTATTTATGTTTATCGTGATTTTACTTGGAATTTTACTGTACTTTTGATTTCTAGTTCATGTGATATGTTTCGGATATTATTGAAATTAGTAGGCAAGTAAGTATCTTTGCTTTAATGGACTGTGACCATATACTTATTCTTTTAGTCATGCTACTGGCTCACTTGATTTACGTCCACATTCACAGGGATCCAATCGACCAATTTCGGAGACACCATTGCCTCCTACCATTATGAGCTTCCCTCCATCAATCCAACCGAGCCCGAATTCTTCAGCATTCCCGAGTCCAGCACCTTCTTACCATGCCAGCCCCACATCCTCGTCCTTCCCAAGTCCATCTCGCTGTGATGGATACTCGGCCTCATACAATCTCCCTATCATTCGAAAGTCAACATCTTTCTCCTCCTCCCTTCCTCCACTTCGTATTTCCAATAGTGCCCCCATTACTCCTCCACTTTCTTCTCCGACCAGAACTTCAAAACCCATGCTGCCTTGGGGATCTATTCCCAATGCTCCAATGAATTCTTTATTCCACCCATTTTTCGCTGTTTCAGCCCCATCTAGTCCAAAACGCCCTCGTCGTTTCACACCCATCCCAATTCCAGAAGGTGACGAATCTGAGTTTTCTACATCAAATGCTGCTCGTTGGGTCAGTTTCCGGACAGATCCAGCCTCGGCTCCTCCCCTTTCACCAACTTATAACCTTGTGAAACCTTTGGCTCATCCGAATTCTCTCCAAGATACATTTGATGGCTCTGGTGAATATAGATGGAGATCATCCTCAGCAAAGAGGTTGTGTGGCCCTGAGCTCGAGTTTGGTAAGGGTGCGGTTAAGGCGTGGGAGGGTGAAATAATACATGACATTGGAATGGATGATTTGGAACTAACACTTGGGAGCAGAAAGGCTTGTGCCTAATCTCAAATTCGTTTGTGCTGATCAGCTAGATGCCCACTTGTGCCACATTGCTTTGAGGTATCATGCCTGTATCATCGTAGCCGACGGCATTCAGATATAAACATGGCTAGTCGGACGCATTAGACAATGATTTCATTAGTTAATAAGATTAGAACTATCTTTTGTCTCAGGCTTGATGCCAGTGCACGGGGAAATACACTCTTTTTCCCTTGTTTGTTGTTAAACTTCATTCCTCAAGAACCCCGGTTTCCACAATTTGTGACATTGCTACACAAGCTTTGTAATATGGAAACTCTTAATTCCGAAATAAAATGTGTATTATTTGAATTCCATTGTTTCTTGCATGCACTCTCGTTTTCGAATAAATTTTATACATGAAATCCGACAAAAAACTCGGAGGGTGAATAAGATTGGCCGAGAATGAAATTGTCAACATTATCCCAAAATCTCAACCAATTAGTTTTATATATGATTATTGTAGTGCGGGTTATATAAAATCAAGTATTCACTCTCCATTCGGGTCCCTCGCCACGTGATATGTTTCATGGTGCACTTGAGTGGGTAACAAATGGTGCTACGTTTCCATCTAACAACTGGCCTTAACTTGACCACCGTTTATCCATAATATAAGTAACATATCCTCTTTCCATCTCTAACTAATTTATAAATTATAAATATAAATCAATTTTTTGAATTTTTTTTCAATAATTGAGATGTATCCATCTTGAAATATACACACACATTACACACATGTTAGTGTGCAACTCATGAACGCCGACGAAATGTTCAAATTTTAAAATCATTAATGCGATATTTTTCTCGAGACACGAAAATATGTGTGAGGTGACATTTTCAATATGGAAAAGCATATGCATGAAGGATCACAAGTTCATATGAATATCTCGTCCATATCCATGAGTTCTCACTAATGACTAAGTTTAACTAATAAATTATTTGTGAGACGGATAAACTCTGCTCATATTTATAAAAAAATAATATTTTTTCATATTTGACTTAAATAGAAGATTTGTATCACAAAATTGACTCAATTGACCGTCTCACAAGAGTTTTTGTGTTCACGAATAATTATGCATGATAACTCCACAACAATTTATTACTCCACGTGCGCGTGGCGAGTTTAGATATGACATTTATGTCAAGTGTGACGTCTATAAATTAAATGAGTGGCTCTTAAGTAGTTATTGAAATTCTCTGGCAACATTAGATTACATTATTATGTTTTAGATAAATCTTATCCGTATTTTGTGCTCGGGCAATGGGACCCTAAACCAAGATGTCACCTTTGAGATTGGACGAATGAACACTATATAATGTCTTGTAGCATCTCAAAAGTTGCCTTTTAAATTTATAATATGATATAATAAATAAATATGTGCATTTGATTGATTGAGAAATATATTGAACCCAATCACGTAAAATTAAATAAATCGAATTCATGAAATTTTCCGGAAAAAAATGAACAAGTGTGCCTCTAATGAGACGAGTCGATGCGATGTATATTTATAGCTAAAAATAATGACTTTTTATGAGTCAGATATATGTCTCATAAAATTAGTTACGTGAGATGGTTTATAGAGGTTTTTTAAAACTTAACAAACCAAATCGATTTAAATTTTTTTTATCTTGGTTGGTAATCGAGTGGACCAACATTTACAAAAACTAAGAGATATTCAGAAATAACAACAAACTCCTTGAATTAAAGCCGAATTTTTCAAACATGATAACAAAATTTTCATATTAACCAAACAACTCAGTTTGACTAATTGTTTCAAGTTTCACTCTCTTTTTATAATGAATGAGAGGGTGATAATGACTCATAAAATGTTTTTTCTTATATCACAACTAAAATTGCCTAAACTGATGTCAAGGATTTGTTAGCCAAGTGACACGAGTCTTCTCTTTGAAAGTTTATTTAATCTTGGGCAAAAACTTTTGTAAAACGGTCTCACGAATCATGTTTTATGAGACAAATATCTTATTTGGGTCATCTTTGAAAAATTATTATTTTTCATGCTAAGAGTATTATTTTTTATTGGGAATATCGATAGAGTTAGGTATCACCAATAAAGATTCGTGAGACCGTCTCACAAGAGACCTACTCTTAATCTTGACTCTTAGTTTTAGAAAATATTTCAAGTTTGTTTTCATTGTTTTTTTTTTTAAATAATGTTTTAGGCATATTTCATTCTTCTTGTTGCTGCATTGTTCTTGGTTCCTTCAAACTGTGTAATTACGCGTTTCGTGTTTAAAGTTTTGTTTCTTGTTCTATATTATGTTTTTGATTGCATAACATTCTAAGTTATCGTTTGAAGTTAGATATAGGATAATAACATGAAGATATATAATCTAATATATTAACAAAATAAATAAATAATGATAGTTACTATAGCATTTGATTTGATTTTATTTTATTTAATTGATGGAAGATAAATAAATAATGATTCGATTTATGTAAGATAAATAATTATTATATAGATAAATAATACAAAAAAAGTAAACATGAAATATAGTAAGATAAATTATCAAGTGATTAATTATATATAACCTCAAATTAGATAATTATGTTTTTTCTTGTAGTTATGAGTTGAATATAAATTAATAAAGTTTAACTCGTGATGATTTTTTATTTTTTTTTGGTTCCTAAATAGAACTAATATAAAGTTGGAAAATAATTTTGATGATTCAAAATTTTTTAGAGGGTCTAATCCAAATTGGACCTGTCGGATTTTGGGTTTAGCCTGATCCAACCCATTTGAGATTCATAACTTTCGCTAATTGGTTCTTAAAAAGCGGGTCCACCTATGGACCTGTAAAATAAAGTTGGGCTTCGAGTCCAAATTTTCCTTCTACAAGGCTTGTCGTTGGGCTGATGGAGCATTGGGAGAACATGATTAAAGATCAGAAAAGCGACTTCATTATATAATAGTTTAGATGAACACATCGTAATAATTATTTTGATATATCCACGTCGTGACGCTAAAGTTCATATATATATATATATATATATATATATATAGAATTTACGATTATTATTCTTTTAAAGAAATATTGACATTAGATTTTAAGAAGTTGTTTTCTAAAAAATAATTTTTTGGCTGGTTGATAGTCTAACACATAGCCTGCGTTGGGCTGGGTGTGTCACGCCCCAAGTTCGGGCTCATGTTTGCGCAACTGCACAATGAACCACTACAGCAACTACTTTTTATTCGTCATCGCTTTACTGATTAACTCAAGTTGCTATATAAATTCATTGCAACTTATTTTAAATATTTAATTTTTATTATTTGGGACAAGATGTATCACAAGGTTTTTTCAACCTACTAAATTGACTGTTTGAGCTGGTTCACCCAATTTTAGGGCGGTCTAAAGAGGATTGGGAAATAAGGTTAGGTTATGCCGGTCTATAACGAAAGTCTAAAAAAAAATTACTATATATTTGTGTTGATGAATCAAAGAAGTTTGAAAGAAATATTTATTTATTTATAATATAAGTTTGAAAGAAAAGAAAATGAAAATGTTGTGTTTACTTTATCTTCTCGTACAGTGTGCATGCCACCATTAATAAATTATTATATGATCAATCGTCATTCAGTTCCACATAGACAACGCATCACCACAGTTTTTTTACTGAATTGTTTAACCTTTTGGATAAATTTTGATATTGTTTTTATTTGTTGTGCTACTTTCATTTCGAATCTTCATTCTTGCTGACAATTGCTTCGGGATCAGCTATGGATGACTCCTCAAGCAGCAAGCTTTACGTCATTATACTCTCCAGTCCAGGCGCCGGACACCTTATCCCTGTTCTTGTCCTCGCCAACCGCCTCGCCTCCAAATACGGTGTCCGCTCCACCGTCCTCCAAGTCACAACAGCCATGTCGCCAGAAACCAATCTGGTAAACCCCCCCACAGACAAGGAGCTCGTCGAAACCATCCGACTTCCTCCTGTTGACATTTCCAACCTCGTAGGCCCTGATACCAAAGTGGTGACGCAACTGTGCTTGATGATGCGGGAAGCTGTTCCGCTTGTCCGCTCCGCGGTGGCCGCCATGGACCGCCGTCCCGACGCCCTCTTCGTGGATCTTTTCGGGAGTGAATCACTGCATATTGCGGATGAGTACAACATGCCCAAGTACTTGTACTGTACTTCCACTGCATGGTTTCTTGCGTTGTCTGTGTATTGCCCGATTCTTGACGAGATAATCGAGGGCCAATACGTTGATGAACCGGAGCACTTGAAAATTCCGGGATGCAAGCCGGTTAGGCCCGAGGACGTCGTGGACCCTATGCTGGACCGGGGTGATCAACAGTATCGAGAGTATTTAAGAATGGGGATGGAGTTCACTTTATGTGATGGGATTCTGGTAAACACTTATGAAGATTGGGAGGCCAAAACCCTCCAAGCTTTCAGGGAAAACGAAGCTATGAAATCAGTACTCAAGTCGCCAGTTTATCCCATCGGACCGTTAACGAGACCTGTCGAACAGACAGGTCTGAAGAGTGAATTTAGGGATTGGTTAGATAAGCAGCCCAATCAAAGTGTTCTTTTCGTGTCATTCGGAAGTGGCGGGGTGTTGTCGGCCGAGCAAACCAGAGAGCTAGCTTGGGGGCTGGAGCTGAGCCAACATAGGTTTCTGTGGGTGATCCGACCGCCGACTAAACGTGGTGTGGATGATGCGTTCTTCGCGGCCAACGGAGGGGCGGAAGATGACTATCTGCCTAAAGGGTTTTTAGACAGAACCAAAAATATCGGAATACTCGTCCCCGAATGGGCGCAACAGGTCGAAATCCTTGCGCATCCATCGGTAGGAGGATTCTTGTCGCACTGTGGATGGAACTCGACGTTGGAAAGCATAACGAGTGGCGTACCGATGATAGCTTGGCCACTCTACGCTGAGCAAAGGTTGAATGCCACCATGTTGGTGGAGGAGCTCGGGGTGGCGGTGCGGCCGGAGGTGTTGCCGACGAAGAAAGTGGTGGGGAGGGAGGAGATAGAGAAGACGGTTAGGACTTTGATGGCCCACAAAGATGGGCAAGCAATGAGGGATAGGGCTAAACAATTGAAAACTAGTGCTACAAATGGCCTAATTAGCGAAGCAGGCTCGGCTAACAAATCCATTTGCAAGATTCTATCAAACATCGAGGCCAAACACAAATAGTAAGTTTGTCGATATGTTGCTTTGAATCGTTGTGCGGTTGCTTGCTTGTGTTCCAGATCATGTTGGGGAATTTAATTAACATAGCCCATCGATTGATAAACATTTTGTGAATTTCCGTGACTTCAAGTTTTCTTTTCATCATCTATTTAATTTATCTTTTGAATTTGTTCGTTCAACGATAACTTGTACTGTTTCTCAACAATATGGACATGTCACAATCTGTCATTGCAACTATCATTTAATGTTCATTAATATTCATCTTGCTTTTGCGATTTTAAATTCATATTTTACTATAAACTGTCACACTATAGTTTTTTGGCATTCAGGAGTTGATAGGATATTTTTGCAAGTATTTGTATTTTATGTTGTCGTATGTATAGTTGATTTGAAATATCATTTAGGGAAACTTCAAATCTAACTATTTGTAGTGCTGTTGGGAATAAAAGGTTTAAACTTTGTGTACTGCTTTGAATGTTTTGACTAATCAACTAGAATAAGCACAAAGGTTATATGACTATATTACGAGACCAGTTGAACGTAGCCTTGAGACAAGTTGAACGAATATTTTCTAAATCTTAAAAGAGACGGTCGTTTACTTGTAGAATTTCTAGATTAAAAATTATAAAATAAATAAATAATTAAAATATAGTTTTTAGACAACAAATTATATCATAATTTTATATAAATATAGCTTACAATCTTGATTTTTATTTTATTTTTTATTGTACTTGTTGCGAAATTATTCAATTATTAAGAATTAAGAGACATTGTTTTTTGGATCATCTTTTATTATTGTTGAATATTACATTCATCTGTATAAATTATAAATTAAAAATCACAAAATTAATTTTAAAATTCAAAATTTTCTATGATATTAAAATAAAAAAATTTAGTAAATTAACAATCTACAAAAATTTACATTGAATATCATTAAATTTTTATAGAGTATACAAAAATCTACTTTGAATACCTCTATATTTTTAAACTCCGTAAAAGTCTAAAATTAATACATCTCCTAAGTTATTAAATGTCCATTGAAAATTTGAATGAATCTATTTTTTATATAATTTGTAAAAGTGGTATATTAATATAACTTGATTTTTTAAAACTCTATAAAAACATATTTTTAATAACATTAAACTTTTATAGAATATTGCAAAAAATTTGATTGAATACGTGTTGAGGTTTAAAATCTACAAGAGTCAATAAATTTTCTACATAGAATACAACCCCTTGAAATTCTCAAGAATTTGGGAAATAAGTGATCGGTTCTTAGGTCATTCAAATCTTACGCTAGAAAGTATATTCTTAAAATATTCTTTTTATTTATTATTTATTTATAAATTTAACAATATAATTATAATTAATGTTAATATCAGTATTATAATTATAATTTTATTTTTATTAATAGTTAAATTTATTTATTTGATTCTTATATATATTAACTCTAGTATTTATAATACGAATTAATACAAATGCTTCATTATTAAAATTGACATAATTTTAATACAGATAATTTATTTTTAAAACTTAATATGGATCCAAATTCAAACATCTGAACAACTATATTTTTCCACAAATGATCAATTAAAACATTTCGTAGTACATAATGAACATAAATAATAATATTTAAAAATCATTAAATCAAATTAGTTTTTAAATATTAACATATTTTTTTAAAATTTTTAGTATTAAATATCTAATTAATAAAATAAATATTATACTATTATTTTATAATATTTACAATTTTTAATACAATTATTTATAATAAATACACATTAAAAAAATTTTTAAAAAAAAATGACCCACCGTTGGAGATTGAAAGTTGACACTATTTTGACGCAGTGTCGGAGTTACTCTTAGACATAGTTTGGTACATAGGATAAGGGAGTGATTGATAAATAATCCTTCTTATTCTATGTTTGGTATATTTTTAAAAAGCCCATAATAATATCATGAGTCCTTGATAACTAATTTTTTAGAGGGATAAAATGTCTCTTCTATTATGTGTGATAATTTTAATTTAATGATAAAATGTACTACAAATGACTTAATTACTCTCACTTTACAAATGATTTTTATAAATCTATGCTAGTAGGTAAAAATTAAAATCAAATAAATATTTTTATTTATTTTTATATAATATATAATATGATAATTATATAAATGATTTCGATATAATTATAATAATAATTTTTATAAATCTCGATAAAATTATTAGTATCACTCGATAAACCTTAAAATTTGATATTTGACTTGACTCACAAAATCAAAAGCTGAATTATCATATTATATAATATATAAAATTAGGCAAAAATAAATAAATCATGCAAGCACTATCGTCGCATGAATAAATAAAAATTATAAACTCAAACAACAACTTTGAAATTATAAAATTTATTATGATAAAGTTAATTTTGTCATTACAATCTAATATATAAATTTAATCACTCTTATTAAAATCATATCAAACATTAAATATAATATCCGACATAATATTTATCCTTAACTTATCCTTATATTATTTATCACATGTTTATCATATCATATGTACCAAAATATGTCTTAAAGTTGTATTTCATCTCATATTCGATGTATACATATGAATATGATAATTGTGAATAAAATTATTTTAGATTTTATTTAGTAGACAAATAGACATTTTTCATCCATCTATACACATAAAATACAAAATGAAACAATGTTAGAGAAAGAAGATCAATCGACATTGGAGGCACCATATTCAACTTTGACTCAAGCAACAATAGGTTCAGTAGCTTTCCTCAGCCATTCAATCTCGGAAGTGTTCAGATATGGTGCCAGAATCTCCCTACATCTGGAATGATAGTTGTTCAACCATTCGATTTCTTCGGGCACGAGGAGGCTCACATCTATCAGCTTGCTTTGATATGGTGCCTGAAAGTACAAAGCTTTCTCATATCACCAAAGAAGGAAAACCTGATATCTTGGAATGTAATCAAGCCACGAGAACAAGGTGTATCGTATATACAACGTACACGAGACATAGACATACACTATAAAGCTGAAATGTTTACCCATGTGATATGCTCAAATTGTAAGTAGCCCTTGTCACCAAAATTGAACTTTGTATCAGCCTCTTTAACTATCAGCACATTCTCCAGTCTTACACCAAATTTCCCATCCTCGTAATAACCAGGTTCTGTAAAACCAATTTCATTAATCAAATCTCAAGTCAAGAATGAAAGATGGCCAAAATTTTGGTTTAGTTGCTCATGATAAAAGGACAAAATCAACTGAATCAGAGAACTATGGACACACCATCTGTCACAGTCATCGAAGGCTGTAATGGCACGTTCTGTGCAGCTGGCCTGAAGCTAATCTGATGAGGTCCTACCAAAAGCAGATATTAAGTTTAAAATTTAAACCAATCAGAGCCAGCTTGTTTACATTCTAGAAGTAGATGTTCAATGCCCCATAAAATCCACTTCCATGCACAAAATACCATGAATTAACCTGTTTCATACGGAGTTCCTCAAAATAGGACAAACATGTATAAAGTAATAGTGCAAGTCTTATTTTATTATGTGAATTTGCATGTTTCTCTATTTCTGTAATGGAATGAAAAGTGGATGTGCCAGAACTCTATCCTAAAAAGACAAATTACTAAAAACAACTTTCCACCTGGAACCCATAAAATCTCTCTCATGCAGCAGGCATACTCATTTATCCTCTGTAAATGTAATGAAAAATTTGAGTAGACCATTCATACTTGAAATTACATGGCCAAAATGAAAAGGTGTTCATACTCTTGATATTTTTTCCTAGATAACAAAAATATATCTTCTTGCTGTAACTGAGACTTAAACTGGTTCCATTTAATCCAAGTTAACAACTAACCATATCAGAAAACAGTCGTAGCTCTTCATTTTGAAAAAAAACTAAAGTCTGGCCTTACAGTGTTTACCAACTGTGTTGATATCAAGAAAATAATTGATCGAAAACTGTTCTACAATGTCACTGGTAACAAACCGAAGAATCATGATAAAACAACCTAAATTTACCTTCATGAACATTTAGGAATGACCCAATTCCATGGCCGGTTCCATGTCTGTAATCAAGCCCATCTTTCCACAATGGAAGTCGTGCTAGAATATCAAGAACATGACCTGGAAACGAGAAATATCATGGAACAGTTTTCTAGATAACTTCGTCAAGCCAACAGATGCTTGGGTTACTTGGCAAGAAAACAATCTGGTCCTAACTTCTGAAGCCTGCCCAAACTCTTCAAAAAACATGCAATAAAAATAGATTTTTAATCTTAATATCAATCTTACCCGTGGTTCCATTTGGAAATATAGCATTCCCCAAGCCAATGTGGCCCTTGAGAACCTGCAATACAGGATTTAAGTATACTGTGGCATTAATTAATGTGGTAGCTTTTGAGCTCAAAGTAAAGAAAAATAAGAGAATTAATTCTTGGCAAGGTAGAACTCGAATTCTGGAGACTGAACAATGGACTAAGCTCATCCTTAAATTTGAAGTGAAGAATAAAGAAAGATAAACCATAAAACAGCGACACAGGTAATTCATTGTCAAAAAAATGGACACACAGGAAAAGTGAAATTTCTTGGAAAGGACAGCCATGAGTCACAAATGTGAGCACAATTAAGAAGAAAAATGACTAATCATGCGTGTCTATGATTCTTTGAAGTCACATTCCATGCAAAATTTAGGCTGCAATAAATCTCAAGGGTCCATGTGTGGTTTACAAATATAGCATAGATGCTTTACAACCTTTGTTATTCGTGTCTTTTTTCTTTACGAGTAGAAAATGTGGAGTTCTATGGATATTCATAAAATAGAAAATTCAAACTATAGGAGTATCCAACATGTCAGACTCCTTATGTGTTACACATCATACAGGGATGTGAGCTAAATAACAATTCCCTATTTCTGAATTCGATTGTTGATCTAGTAACACAGCCATTTTTATGGTTAAATTTTCTTTGCAGGACATCAAAATTATAACCAGATAAAAATACCAGGTTGATTACTTCGTGTAAACTATGACAGATGCAGAAGTAAAGAGGTTTCAGCATACTGTTCATGCTCACTTATTTTTTATTTCCCAAATGTAATTACTTTTCTAGTCAAACCTCTACGCTACTCTTCATGTAGGTATAGATTGAAAAAACAAAAATTTCAAGATTGTATACAGAAAATATAAGTATGGGTTTATCTAGTCAATGCTCTGTGTTACCAGTCCCTCCATTTTCTCCCTGATGGATAGAGAAGGGCCAGAGAAGATCGATTCAAGATTTTTCACATCAAAGGGAAAAAGGAAAGTCAAATTGACTAACTTGTTGAAATCATAACAGAAGGTAAAGGTGACCCATCATACACATGTGCGCACACGAGATTCCATCTACGCATTTCACAAAAACCAAACTGAAATTCTGTCATGTTTTAAACACAAGTAGAATAAACCAACGAAACAAAGAAAATCACATACCGCTGAATAACTTGCTTTCTCATGTGCCGTAGGTTTTCCAAAATGTACTGTTCGAGTTATGTCAGTTGTTCCATCTAGATACTTTAGAGATACCACATTAAATTAAAACAAGGAAATCAAATCGAAAAAAACAAGGATGAAGGTTTTATGAAAAGAATAAGACAAAATGAAAACAGAAGAAAAAAAGATGGCTCATTTACACACCTGCGCTCCTGAATCAAACAAGTACATACTGTTTGGATCAAGTTCAGCACATGTTTCTGCCTCTGGACCATAGTGTATAATTGCTCCATTTGGACCAACAGATGAAATGGTTGGAAAACTCAATCCCCAAAAATGCTGTTGATAAAAAAACACAAATATTAAAACAGAAAAATCCGAAGTTAACGGCATGTACAACTTTAGTTATTCCTCTTTGCCACTAAACTGTCCTGGCACATAATATCTATGAGCAGCCTTCATTTATCCATTGTAGATGGAGATAAATGAAACACAAACCCATGAAACTACTTAATAGTCCAACATGAAAATTGGTATCCTTTATTGAATGAAAGGGAGGGGAAGGCAAAAACAAAAGACAATACCTCTTTAGTTGCACGGAACTCCTCTAGCTTATCACTTACAGACACTTCAGTCAGCTTTGTTGTTTTCCTGTAAGCATTTCAAATAGAAACACTGGTGTAAGAATGAGTTGATGGATAATGCATTCCCAGTCAAATAATAGAACATATCCCATTTGTAAAAAGTAAAAAATAATTCCTTTGTCATTAGTCCTCTACTTTAAAAGTCAATAAGCTGGTGTGGTGACACGACATTTTTTTTCCATAGAATTACTGTAAAAGCTCAAAAGTATTTATCTCGTAAGGTGCTTCCATTAAATAATATACATCTGGATATAGAACTAATTCAACATCAAATTGGATGCCTGCACAATATTTAAGTCCGTCTAAATTTTAACCCTTTTCAGAGAGAAGTGTGCACTTCAGGTCTAGACAAAAGGTAGGTAGACACCGGCTACGCAGCAGAAAAGGTTGAAGCTACATCCAGGAAAAAATTAATGCATTACTTGCGAATACTTTGGAGCTTAGTCCAGTTTCATTATTACACAACATGCTTATTTCTACTAGAGATGCCGATCTTGACAGAAAGATTAACTTAATAGTTCATTCTCGTGAATGGAACAACAAACTTACGATTGATGTTTCTTATTGATATCACTTTCCAGAAAGTAACCAGAAGCACCATAAATCTCCTGCATCTGAGGACACGGAAACATGCAATCACATAGTCTATCAGCAGGTCGTTTAATAAAAAAAAATCTTAAAAATTCTTGCTTTCAAACAAAAAGCATACATCCTGGATCACAGACGTCAATTAAAAAGCAACCAGATCACAACAAGAGATGTTCTGTTTATATTTAGAGGCAATCACATTTAACCAGCTCTTCTTCGTACCAATGAAATTTTCATTATATCTAAAGAGAGATTACCCAGTTTCACAATTATTATCAGCTGACAATAACGCAAAGGTTGTGAGACAGAAAATCAATAAATGATTAGAAAAAACTTTCAGCGTTAAAATAAATTGAACTGATACTTGAATTATCATATATGGCACAATTCTTGTGAACATTTCATTTTTGTCATTTCGAAGCATCAGTACAAACAATTCTTACATCTTTATCATGAGTGACATTTCATGTTATAGAAGCATGAGATTCTACGTACATAGTGCCATGGAAAGAGCAGAGAACAAGTCCTAGAAATCAAGTTAGAAAGTCCAAAAATTTTCTATTGGTACTACATATATTTATTTTGTGCAATCTCACTATTTTAAAAACAGTTCTTTGTGCACACACACAGCACTCTGGGAGACTGACGCTAAATTTAGGGAGCAAATTAGGATCACGTCAATGCATCAATACAAGGCCAAAAAGGTGCATGTATAAATTTAGGATGATGCCTCTGATAGTTTGTTTCTCCAACTTAATATTTTCCCCTAAGCTAAAACTAATTTTGACGCTTGAAAACTTATATTGCTTTGTGGATGAGGATTCCAATATAAAACTAGCCAAAAATCTCAAGCTCTTGCAATGTTAAAGCAGTATTTCAATTTCAAATTTAATTGTAATTATAAAAATTCTTATTTCGTCTGAAAGTAGGAAAATGGAGCTGAAGCATAAAGATCCACGTCAGAGTTGTTACCAATAAACATAATCCTGTGACACAAAACAAAACCTAATATATCCAGCCTTCTATAGTTCTGAACATACCTTATTGTCTAACCAAGCTAGGTATTGCACAACAGCGGCACCATCTCGAATGTGTGCGTTCTTCAATCCTTCCATCTCAACCTGATTCTGGAAAGTACGTGTACAAGATACAGTTCACATATATTAATACCCACAAACAACTAAAACATTGAAGCTCAAAAATTGAAAAGACAGATAGTTTTCAGAATGTCATGAGATGCATAAAAATATTCATTAAATAATTTCTCTGTACACGACATAAATCCCAATTTTCGGTTTCACAAAGAAAATCCAATCACATATGAAGAAAAAAGTACAATAAATTAGGAGGGAAAAAAATCACCAGTCAAAAACAGAAGTATTGATGAAAAAATCAGAGCCACCATGAAAATCAATTCATTTATCAAAAACACACATTAAATGTGCGGAATTAAAGCATTCTCCTTTCTAAATATGATTGTGGGGCATTGAAACATCATTCACAATTCTTAATCGAGTAACTATCTCAAATAAAAATGTTTATTCATTAGATTTCCTGGACCGCCACACCTTTCTCTGGCTGTAGTGCTACGTTGCAACTACAATGAGGACGAGAGAAAATGCTTGTTCCTTATTTCAACATACTTAAACTGCTATCGTCCATAACTTAACTTTTCATGTTCTCGTGATTGGCAAACCGGATAATATTTTCAGATCTCCAACTAGATAAGACAATGAATCATTCACCAATACGATTTGATGTCTCCAAGTCAAGTGATTAACACTGATGGAAATTATCAAAAGTACAAGAGTAATATGCGAATCGACAAGTCGTCCACTTAGAAAGTTCAACCCATGGCAAAATAAAATTAACAAATGTACTTCCCTGTGATACTAGAACAACAATGCAAAACAAGAAGTAGGGGGGTGGAATATAAATCTCTAATAGATCCTCTGGACTCGATACATGCCCTAGATACCATTACCACTTCAAGAACATTAGATATGGTTCCAAACAGTCATATTACTTCAGGGACGACAATAACAGAAGAGGTGTGTTATAGAGAAGTAATACCTTCAAGGCTTTCGCAAGAGCTAAAGGTGATGACTGCAGGAAAACCTTGTCCATGTTTAGTTTTGAATACAATGCAAAGCAGCATGCACCAGGATCGACCCATATGAGGTCTTTGGCACTCTCTTCTGCAGAATTATAATGCACTATCATCCCAGAGTTGTCTTTCTCATTGTCCAGGTTATTTGAATTTTCATGTTCAGTTACTTTGTTTGAACAGGTGGAAGTAAGTTCATCAGATGCAAGTAAGACAACATCAGAGCTTACTGCACCGTAATCCCGCACTTCAACGCCATTTTTCTCCATGCATGAGATTACCTGTAAATTTGAAGAATTTGAGACCGACGAATCAACAAGTAAATAATTGATTATGCAGCACGTTTTAACCTCAGCAGACAACTTTTCTCGGTCCACATAAAAGAAAGCTGAAGCCAAAGTTACAATAGCATATGCATGAACAACTGGACAGTAGGAAACATCAGCACCACGAATGTTGTATAACCAAGCCACCTGACATAGTGATCATCAAAATTAAGACGAAATAGAAATCTCTGGAATTTAGAATAAACAAAGGAATAACTGAGTGATGATATGGTGTGATATCATAGACTTGCCTCGTCTAATGCCGTGAGTATTATTGCACGAGCTCTTTCAGACACGAACTTTTCCCTCAAATCCTTTAATTTATCTTCAACAGAACAACCAGCAAATTCAAGTGGATGCACAACAACAGGATTTCTTTCAGGAGGTGGCCTACTAGTCCAAACCTTATCTACCAAGTTTGTTGCCGTTTGAATCAGCTTCTGTTGTTTCTTAGCAAACGCATGCTCCCATTTCTGTGCTGTGTCGACTGAGACACACCAAGGATCAAAACCAATAGCTGCACCTTTCGGTAGATTCTAGCAGATCAAGAATTTCAATCAACACAGACAAGGAACATGGAAAACAAATTCAAAACAAGGTTAACCACAGTTAAGCTCAACTTACCACCCAAAGTAGCTTCAGAACTGTACATCATTTCACAAATTAATGACAAAAATACGAAAGTCTAGTTCAGATAAAAGAAAATATTATTAAATTCTTAAATTCAGCATCCCATGAAATATAAAAAGAAGTGACTTATATAAACACGAGGAGTCAAATAAAGCTAAAAGGTTACAATAATGCTATACAGACTTTTGAGATGGGATTGAGAATATGAAAGTAACCCATGCCTGAAGGATTGATCTTTCCATAGTGGAATTTGGAATGCGCGTAAATAAGTAAGAGTTTATCTTGAATCTTCTTTTTAGTCATTAAAAGCAAACCAAATTCATTCTGAACCTTTACTACATTATGGTGTTAGACGCCATTAGTGATAGATAGAAGATGAAAATATGTATATGATCTCAATTCAGTCCTTGTCAGTAGTTCTCATGCCTGAGTAAGTTAACACATTAAAATTTATAGATGGATTGGGGATTGCTTCTTTCATCATTAAATATATTTTGACTGCTGATGATTAGTAATATGAGTAGAAAAGTAAAGAAAACTTACATCAGCCATCCAGATGTCAACAGTTGGGTCTTCTCCCATACGCATTAGCTTCCACTGACAGCTTAGTTGTTGCTCCGCCTGCAAAAAGTATCGCCCATCTGTCCAAAGTAGTGCCTCACTTGCTGTTATAAGTGCTAAACCTACAATATATTGAGATTTGACAAAATACATTAAATTCGATTCAAGTAGATGGGCCCAGCAGGACACAAGTTCCTATAAAGTAATCATCGTTCAACTTTCACCCTCTTTAAATGTAAAACTAGGTGAAGCACGCAGAATTTTACTTCAATTTGCAAATTTTGAAATGTTATTTTACATGATCTGATTGATTGAAAATTATCCAGGTACGGAATGGTATACTGCATTCAACAACTAATGAAATGACAATGCAGCAAAGAAATAAACTAACCAAAACAAAACGGCGACAAAATCATGAAAGTTAGCATCAAGATAATACATTTATCTCTCACACATGTAAAGAATAACCGAATCACGCATGTGAAATGAATTAAAAAAAACACAAACCAGCGCTTCCGGTGAATTCAGACACGAATGCCCTTCGTTTGTCCCGCTCAGACACGTACTCGCTCTGCCAAGTCAATCATCGATCGATCATGAACATTAAAAGTTTTTTAAAAAAAACAATAAAATAAACTCTACACGCAGAAAAATTAATGGAAACAGAAACAAAAAAAAAACAGTAAATAAGTCTAACACATGAAGATGAACATAGACAACAGTAATTGATGTACTTGAATTGATGCATAAACGATCGACAGACAAAAAACCTGGTGATAATCTTCAGAAGGAACGACTAAAGCGTCGAGGGGCGGAGAGTGAGCGGCCATTAAGGACCTAAGAGAGAGCATTGTTTCTTCCGCCATACCTTGTTCGCTCTGGTATCGCCTCCTGTTGAAACTTTGTACTTCGAGACTGGAGACATGTAAAATGCGATTTATACGGGTCTAACATGCGATTTTCTCCGCGGCAACTGAAAATATTTTTACTTCTTATGATTTAAGACCATATTTTTTTATCTTTTAATAAAACTATAATATAATATAATATACTATAATATATAAGTTTATAAAACAATCTCACATGAAAATATATTCAATTTTAAATGTGGATATGTTCTTAAAATAAAAATATAAAGAAGTATATATTTGATAAAGAAATATTGATATATATATGGTGTTTGGGTCGGTTAATTTTATTAAAAAAAAGCCCTTATAAAGTTCGATCATTGGGCAACATGGACATCCTTTGTTTTCTTTTAAACTAGGCTTTCATGAATGAAGCCCAAACTAAAATTATAATTGGACTCAAATAAGATTAACTCAACCCAATACTCATTTCCAAAGCCCAATAATCTATGTGATGTAAATTGCTTTTAATATATTATTGTGATCAATCCAAATAGATTCTAAATTCAAATATCACCATCATTACTTTTTGTTGTATAATAATTTATGTGAAACAAATATATATTAGATGCGATGGCATTTCACCTTGTTTAGGTTAAAAGCGATTTGGCCTCTCGGTTAAAAATGCCTTTCATGGAGTCACTACAACCATAAATAGCTATTGTGACACTTTTTTGTAGATATTTTTAATTAAATGTTGTTACAAATACTTAATAATGACACTTGTAAAAAATTAATAATGTGTAAAATAAAAAAATATATTAGATTAGTTATCATGACATTTTTAATTGATGTCATCTTTTATATGGAGGGAAACAATAACTTTTCCCACATCGTAAAAAATCGTTAAAAACTAAAAAATTTCACTTTAAATAAGTGTGAGAATATTTGGGTAAGATAAATATTGGAGGAGGGAAAATAATTGTCTCCCTCCATATAAAAAATGACATCAATTAAAAATGTTAGGATAACTTATCTAATATGTTTTTTATTCTCACATTTATTTTATCTAATTTCCCTCCTCCTATATTTATCCAACCCAAATATTCCCACATTTGTTATTGTCACTATAAATAACATACACGACACTTTTAGTCGTCATTATAAATGATTTTAACTGACATATAAATTTGTCATTATTAATATAATAACAAGGCATCTATAAATGTATTTAAATATGAGTTTTCCTGACATTTAAAATTGTCATTATATGAATTATCAGTAACACATATGAAGTTGTCATTAACATCTTATAATGACATTAAAAAATGTCAGTAAGTTTAAGACGACATTGGAATAGATGACATTTGTTGGAGGTGTCACTAAAACTTAAATGCCACTAAATATTGAATATGATGACATTTATGAATGTCACCATAAGCATTTTTTCTTGTAGTGAGTGTCTGAGTTTGCGACGTAAGTGAACGCTTGCTCAATGATATTGGGTTCGCTTTCTCGCTACCAACACTTTCTTGGACGAGTTTATTACACATTATTTTCTTAGTGCGATTTAACTCGTTTGCCGGCTAATACTTCAACTTGAGGGTTTATTCAGTATAAAACTGTAAGATAGTGATTGTGTGTTATATCGATATTAGATAAAAAAAAAAAAAAAAAATGAGCCGACTCAATGTTGAGTAGATCATTTTTGTTATTGGAATGGAAACAAAATGCCCAAACATTACGTGAGAATATCAAAATTAGTTTTGAACTTTGTTCCATTAATATTTTGTATTACCTAACATTAATTCTTATTGTTATGTGGTAAACCATATACTCAAGTATTTAACTAACAACGATAAATAGGAAAATTTTAACATTGATAATCGCTTCTATCGATCTTAAAATTTTCATACAAACACAACATTTTATTAAGCTATATAATAGGTTCGAAATATCAAGATTTAATAATTATATACATCACGTGATTACATTTGTATGAAATGACAGATTTCGAATGACTAAACAAATTTTTTAGGGAAAAAAAAGAAGAAGAAGACCCTTATTTCAACAAAGTAAACTAGGACTAAATCAAATTATCGAATATTTTGAATAAATCATTGATCAAGTAAATACTCTGGGTTTTCTTCACCTTGACAAAGAGAAATTTTACCATTTGACAAGTTATTTCTTTTTTGTCCCAGTGGTTTTTTATTTCTTGTAAGCTGAATGAGAGAAGAAACTCACTATAAAAGGCGATATTTGAATACATAATAAATTTAAAATTTGAATTAAAAAGAAATCATTCCAAATCTTTCCTACACTACAAAAAAAACAAAGTTAACGACGGTACCGTCGCCAAAAGACTCAGGCGATGGTTTTAACGACGGTTCGCCAAACCGTAACGGAAACTAGCATCGCATTCTAAAAGCGACGGTTTTTCAACTCCCGTCGTTACACTAGCGACGGTTGATGGAAGAAGACCGTCGCTTATTAAAATAACATTTAATTATCAACTAACCAAGTCGATATATACATAAAGACTAAAAAACAAGGGACACAATTCCAACCAAGTCGATATATACATAAAGATTAAAAAACAAGGGGGACAACTCCTTGAAGTTGAACAGTGTCCTTCGAGCAAAACCAAAGGAAGCAAGACTATTACCCTACAATATTGGACCGACGACCATCGCGTGAACTTGATTTGGAGAACATAAAACTCAATTATTTTCTTTAAAAAAATCATATATAACTTTTAAAATAATTTCATGTTACATTAATCTGAAATATATTTCGACTTGATAAGAAGATAAAATATTTTTAAATTTAGGGAAATTATAATTTTTTATCTTATTTATTAGATTATTTTAGTTTTTGATTTTCTACGTTATCAAATTCCATTACTAGTCTTTTATCATTCTTTTTTTTCGTTTTTAAAGAATAATTTCAGCCATTTTCTCGTTGTGAAACTGATGTTAAGCCGACATGACACTAATATTAAGTACCACACTCAAATAAGTTGTGTCACAGCATCCCTGCTTTAAAAAATGAATTAAAAGTGACAAAATTGGAAAGATAACAACATAGATTCAATATGACAATATGGAGAAACAAAATTGAAAAGATACATACTCACATAACAAAAATTGCAAATATTAAAATGTTTTCATGCATAACCAATAACTTCCACTCGATTTCTCGTGAAAATTGAAGACTTTTTTACTCGATAACACCAAGCAGAAAAGGAGCACCATTGGAGGATGCGAAACCACACTCAACTCTCAAAAAAGAAGATAGAAAAAAGGTACAATATTTTACAGCGCTGTCTTCGGATCTATGACACCTGATTGTCCAAAAATATATGCTGTCAATACCCATTGATCGAAACGTGTTATAAAATCATCAAATTATTGAAAAAGAAATAGACCTTTTATTAATTAATAGACTTATATATATATATATATATATATATATATATATATATATGCATGCATACAGATTTTTCTCAAGTGCAAACCATGTGCGGCTAAAGCTCGTGGAAGTTTACAGAAGAAAAGGAAACACATCTTTTTAATTCTTTGTTTATAAAATGTATTTATAGAATAATAATATAATATTAAATGAATGAACTTGGAACGCCACATATTACCTCGTAAATCGTCCACGTATTATAATTTTTGATCGCTAATTAAAGGGGATTTAATTAAGTTCTCTATAAAGTGTGGCACTTTAGTTGTTGAAAGATTTCTCACCTTTTAAGCTTATATATATACTTAGTAACATATGATTAGGTTTATAAGTATCGTATTATCGCATATCATAATAATTGCACACAATAATCAAATATATAGTTTTGGTCATTATATATCATTTTTACGATCGAACATTTATCGTTTTACGAAAAGACACGAGAATAATATATATATTTAAATCTTACACAATACAATATTTTGGCAACTTGGGGGAGATTATCATTCTCTAACATAAGTATTTAAAAATTATGGAGTAGGTAAGGGTGAGGATTGTTTTTCATGCTTTAATGGAATGTAATCGTGGACTAGAGCTTGCCTACCAATGGCAAAGTTGATAGTGAGGCTTAACTTTAATCATTCCACTAGAAAAAACCTTTTGAATATGCATTAATCAAGAAGGTAAAATCATAGGATATCAACCATTAGAGGAAATTGATTTTACTTACTTTCGAGCAACAATATCCATTTTTTAAAATAAACTTTAAAATATTATAATGTAATGATTATCGGGAAAATATGTTAAAACCCATAAACAAATCAAGTGGGAGAGAAGAAAAATCATAAGTGAAATGAGATTGGAAAATAATGATTTCTTCCACAAATACTCGGATTATTCTATGCTATGTTGAAAGTGTTTTTTCTCCTTATTTCGATATCATTATAATATGTGAACCCCTAACATTTTATAAAAGTTGACATTATGTTGACGATCAAAAAGCCGACATTTGACCATATCAGATAGTGAGAAATACTTAAAGTACAGTGTTGACCATAACTCTAATTAAACTTATAATCAAAATTTAAAATATATTTCAAATGACATGTTAAACTGCTTCTTCTTATGGTTATGCATATATTTTAATTTATGGATATTCTTACAACTTTAAATATTTATCAAGTAATTTTTTTAAAAATAAAAAGATGAATTAAATCACTAATCTATGGTATGTTAAAAGCGAGCTAGCCCGCATTGGTAGGGGGCATAGGCTGCTCCATCAGCAGCGGGCTTGGATTTCCCTGTGGGTTGAGAAGAAGTTGTCAATTTTTATGCCAATAACTTTGACTAACATGTATAAGTATGAAATTAATAATTAAGATTTTTCTATTAATTTTTATTAATTAATTAATAAAATTCAATTATTTATATATATATTTTTATTAATTTTATTGGATAAATTCGTATGCGAGCCAATTCACTAGCCCAAAAAAACCCACCCTGGGTCTTCTCAAGACCATGGGTTGGCCCGTCAGATGACGGGTTTCGGCGAGACGGGTTGTCGTCTGGGATATAAATTATACCATTGCATCAATAGAAATATGGTTGCTTAAGCCTTGATCTAGTTGCAAACTTTTTGGATCCAATTTAAATCAGATCGATCAAGACATTCGATGGCGTTGATTCGGACGCTGACACCTTTCTATGCTTGTACGTTTTCTTTTCCTTGTGGTGTAATTATCGGAGCTCCGGCTACATTCTGTCGTGTGATATATATATATATATATATATAAATTTAAAAGAAGATAAATCACTGGATCCGATTAGTTACAGTCGTGGAGGTGACACACACATACAAACAAAATTGACCATGGAAGAAATTGAAATGCGAGTGGTGACAATTCTTTCTAGTTCATTGATTGTGTTCCTTTTAAACTTTGGCGAAATTAATGAATGGGTCAGGAATCTAGAGAACACACATCCCTATCTACGCAGCTTTATACTTTTGGTCAATATATGAGCAAATTAATATGTTAGCCGCGCCATGACTCAGGTCCTACTTTAAACAATTGTTCGGGCATGGAAATTTTGGTATTTAAAATAATAACAGATATTTTGAGCTATGAGATTTATAAATTACGAGCATATTTTTTTTTTTTTTATGAAAACGGTGGTTTGTAACTCATCTGATACTGATATTATAAGTTTGAGATCCAATATCATAACAAATTCCTCTTCGAACTGAAAATTACGATATTTTGAGTGATGACGATTCTTTTTTGTTAGTTTAATTTATCGAATTTATATTTTAGTGAAAAGGGATATAATGTCGTAAGCATATTTTAACCATGTAGAATGAAATTGGAATATGATATAACTATCTTTGGTGTTGTATGATTTCATCTCGTGAGGAAGATTGATGATGGATGAGTTGAAATATAATTAATGCGAGAACACGAACTTTCAGCGGAGCTAACAATTTCAGCATTTAGCTAGTAAGTTCAATGGTTGATCATTTTCCAGCGGGCAAAATTATGTTGATTTGATATTAGACATTTCAGTAATTTTTTGTGACACGTCATCATTTTCTAGTGTAACATCTCACATCAGCATTCAGATAAAAAAAACTGCAATTGAAAAAAAATGTAAATTAGTGAACCAAGATTGTATATAAACATGCTTACTAATCAAAATCTATAAAAAAAACGTGCAAATCACATAATTAAAAAAATGTAATTTTCCCAAAAACTTAACTAAGAAATCGAGTAGGAAAATGAATTTTCAAATAAATTTCGTCATTAAATCCCAGTAATTAAAAAAAAAATCATCAATGCTGAATTTGCTCATCGATTATGTATCATGCATCCTATAGAAGTTGGACATCTATATGTTTGACTGTAATTTCCACAATAAAATTTAAATTCAACAAAATGATCAAGAAAAAAACATTGATAATCTCTATACTTAGTATCCAGTGGCAGAGTTGGAAGATCGGAAACATGAGCATTATTTGTCGGAATAAACATGACCCCAATTAGTCGTTAATGAATTGATTAAATTCCAATTAATTATTTATCATAATAATTATTAAATTATGCACATCGAAGAATCCTCCCCGTAGCATGAGGCATCGTTCTGAACTTCTCACGAGTCCCTTATTTATTTGCATTAAACAAATAAGTAATCTTTCTAAAAAGAATGGATAAAGTTATTAAGTAGTTATTGAATTTCCCAACTCACGAGAATCACTGAGCTCAAGAACTTCGATAACATGGTTAGAACATGCAGTTTCATCGTGGTACATACGTTGCGTGTTACTAAAAATAACAATGAATTAGAAAACTTCTTAAAATTTTAAAAGAAAGTATATTAATTTTTGAAATCGATATGATGAGATAAAAAAAAAAACTATAAAGAAAAAAACTCTATTATAATATAGTATAACTATTAATTTAGTTTGATAACATGAATGGTGTTGTGAGAAAATCCAAAATTACACCATACCCCTATAGCTGATATAGAGTGTCCTTGTATTATATATAGTAAAAGATTAAATAGGGTTTCACATTTAAAAAGATAAAGTGGTTAAAAACTAATTTTCGTATCATTATAAATTAAGTGATATAGGTTCGATCATTTGCTAATTTACAAAAGTTATAAATATTGATAACTACACAATTCTAATACATTGAACTGTACACCAACTCAAGCGTCACATGTCCATCGTTATTCTAACAAAGACAATTATTGTATCCTAACATGTGATCAATAATTAGTTTATTCGACTGATTATTCAAAAAATATTCTAATAAATCCAACTAATGTATCATAACTAGAAAATGAGTGAACTCAGTAAATCTAAAAATGAATTATTTTTCTATAGTCCGTAGGTGGCAAAAAGATTATCATCCGGATGAAATCTTATGCTACATAATGCACATCTTATGATAATCCAATTAGATTTAGACTAATGAATACTTATCTATACAAAAACTCGTGTGAGACAGTCTCATGAGTCAATACTACTCGATATGATCCATATAAAAAATATTAATATATCCCAAAATACCCATTTTCATGTTGTTTTTACTTGGTGTAAATAAGTAAGTTATTCCCTAGATTAACCTTAACCTCCCTGGATTGTAACCTTATCCATTGGTGCACACCACCTTCGGGCAAATCCAAATATGGATACCCTATTTGTAAACCCTAATTAATCCTCAATCTTATCCTTCTGCTCAAGATTACATGCAGCTACCTTGAAATAGAAATAACCATTTTCCCCAGTCACTTGGGATTTCCTATCCCATCCTTAGCATTGTCACGATCCCATGGCTAGGAGCATACAAATTTTTTTTCGCATTTCAATTAATATATATAAAAAAAATTATGATCAAAGCCAAAATAATTAAGATAATTAGTGATGTCAACTCATTAATCGAACCCCGATAAAGTCAATCCTATCCCCTGAATGGTTATCCCATCCCATAGTACGGCTCCTCCAAATAAACGAGGGACCAAAAAATAATTACAACTTTTCTACATGTGTCACCATTTTATTCCATTGTGCATTTGTTGGGGGGGGGGGGGGGGGGGGGGGTGGGGTGTGGGAATGTCGTAATGCGCATGTTCTCACCACTTGCCAATATAGGAACTTTATGTTCACGTTTGTTTCCCCTGTGAAAATGGATCATGGTACAACTACACGATCCCTCAAGTTTAAAACTTTCAATAAGAGTATATACTTTTTAGAAAAAAATTAATAAATATAAGAATTTGTTTTACAGAGTAATAAAACAATCACACCTACTAGAATTTTAAAAAATAATCAACATCATTTTCTATGTTCATCTCACTAGTTTCTCCTTATTTACGTTAATTGATATATATGATCGATACACCCTTTTAACTTTATATATATATATAAAAATAGAATATTGCATATGTTTGTTATTTTAAGATTTCTGTCATCTATGTTATTAAATTACAGTTTCAGTTACATATTTTAATTATCGACAATTTTAATCATTTTGATCGTATTTATCTACATTCTTAGGTGAGTAGTAAGAAAGTCGGTCAAGTTACAATTTTTTTAGTAGGTTTCATGTGATAATGTTTCACGTATTTTTACTCTTGAGATAAGTCAATCATGACAATATTTACAATAAAAAATAATATTTTTCATGAATGACGTAAATATAATATTGGTTTCATAAAATTAACCCGTGAGTTTGTGTAACATAAATTTTTTTCTTTAAACGGTAGTTTGACCCCACACCTCTAAGTGTTCGATCCTTTCAACGGTAGCCGCCAATACGAACTCATAATACAATACTTAGGTTTCTAGCTTTACCAAAGAGATAAGATCAGTCGAAAATACTGCACTTCTTTTTAGTAAAGAGGATAAGATGTATTTTAAGGAAACTTTTTATCTTATAAAATATTTTGTGTTGTATGAACACCAAATTACCACGTTTACATTGGATTAACATTGTGGGTAATTCAATTTGGAAATTGAAATTTCACTTAATTCCTAAAATGACCCAAAAAAATCAGATTCTTTTACATATAAACGTAGCATGAAATGGTTTATATCTAAAAATCCACATCTAAAAAAAATTAAATGAATTTACGATGAAATATATGGATCAAATCTGACGCTGGTTCCAATTATTTATGTTCGAAATCGAAATTTGGTTATGATTCGAGTTTTGAAATTGAAAAACTGTTTCGATTTTGATATTAGAGAGGCGAGACGGTCTCCATCTCAATTATGGTTTGAAGCCGAGTCTATGGTAGAGAAGGACAGTTGTCACATCCATCATAAATTCTTCCCAAAATGTTATAATTTGTTTTTATATATTATATATACAAAAATGAAATTACATCAACCTTTTAACTTCTTCTTTTTTCATTTGTATTTTACAGTAACTTAAAATTCTATGGTTATAATCAAGCTCAATCAACTTTCATGCGCTAATAAAAACTCTTAAAAATATAAAAATCAAAAAAATTAATGAATCGAATTTTAAAAATTATTTTAAAGTATATTCGATGAACTTTATTTTGTATGTTGGAGAAAATTTTTGATTTAAGAATTGTATGAAACTAATTCACAAGCTAAATATATTGGAAATGACATTGCTTTAATAATTTTTTTTACTAAAAAAAAATATGAGTATATCTCTTGTGAGACATGTCAAACTTACCGATATTCACAATAAAAAGTAATATTTTAGCATAAAAAGTAATTTTTTTTCATGGATGACCTAAATAAAAGATTCGTCTCACAAAATAGGACTCTTAGGACCGTGTCGTACAAGTTTTGCCAAAAAATATATCGAAATGTGTTATATTTTCAAGATTTTGAGTTATGTAATTACCAATAATTATAATTTTTGTTAAAACAAAACAATTTAAAATCATTTTATTTTAAGTAATTATATAATAAAAAATTATAATTCCGAGTGTCAGATCACACATGAAATAATTGTTATTGAGAGTGATGTGAGGGTCATACATAGGGTTTTGAATGACGTGGAATAACAAGAGATAAGTGGTCCATTGGGGTTGAGCTTCTAGGGTTTTTACACGTGTAAAATTGTAGGCTCCGAATATGTGCAACGAACCAGCGTGGAAGCTGTCATTTTCTTTGGGTTTCTCTCAATCTATTTGTTTATTTTCAATAATTATAAAAGAATTGTTAAATAAATTTAGAAAAAAAACTACACTTTTAAATAATCTCACATCCTATTTATTTTAATGACATACACCCTTGATCGGAATCCTTGAACATGTTGGGGCGACCGGCGACTTGCGTATCGAGACTATTCCGATCACAAGATGCATCATGTTCAATCATCATATGGTAGCGATAATTTATTATCTAGATTTTTATTTTGTTAGTTCCAAATTGTTATTAGTATCATTTTGAAATTTATCAAAAAAAATACATGTTGAAACAAGAGATTACAACTCAACTAAACCGATAAAAAACTAGAGATTGCATTATTGAATACAATGGACAAAAGGAACCTAAAATTAACAATAATCATAGAGTAGTTAAATTATTTCGAATTAATTACACTTAATACAATATTACTCTTTTTACACTTTTAGTTTTAGTTAATCACCCAAGAATACAGATAAAATAGTTACTCTTTTATAGAATGTATTCTTCTATAAGGTCATCTCCAACCACAAGTTCTATTTTGGTGCAAATTTTATACTAAAATAGTGCGATTTCTATACCAAATACAACATTCATCTCCAACCCATTTATTTCAAATCTTACACCAAAAAGAATATTCTTCTTTTTGTTTTACATATATTAATTATTATATTTTATTTATTATATTTTTAATTATGAATAATGTTTTATTATTATTATTAAATTTAATGTTTTATTGACACTTTTGGTAAATATTTGGATAAAAAAATATTATATTATTATTTAAATACTATTTATAATTTAAATACTATTTATTCATAATAAATATAAATTAAAAAATTAAAAATTTATTTTTTTTAAAAAAAGAGAGAACACCCCTGCGCCAATTTAGCGTAGGGGTCTCTTCCTGCGCCAAATTTGGCACTGGGAAGGGGGCTGCGTTATTTTGCCAAAATAGCGCATCCCCCTACCCCAATTTGGCGCAGGGGGAGGGGGTCATTGGAGATGTAAAAGCTGCATCAAAATAGTTGAGTTTCGGAGATGATCTAACGATGGAAAAATACAAAGCATTTACAACCAAACTAAAATATATTTTTTATAAAATAAATTTAAAATAAATAATAATAATAATTTATCTTCTTACATATTATTAAAATAAAAAATAAAAATAAATTATACTTTTTTTTTTGGTGGGTGGTCATATCAGTTGAGGCGGTTTTTAAGGACAGACAAAGTGGGCATGCTTGGATTGTCGGCTCGCCTTAATTTCAAAAGAGTGCAGTGGCTGAGGCTCTACTCTTGTCAAATCCATCCACATACATCCACTTCCTCCCACACTTGCACTCTTTTTACTGAAAATGACATTCCACGACTTTTATTCTTCTCCACATGGGATGCATCAAATCCCAAATCTAGTGTTAATACATTTTCAAGTTAAATATCGAATAATATTATAGAGATAAATAATTTAATATGATAAAAATGACGGTTAATATAATATTTGATTTGATTGATTAAATTTAAGATAAGATAATAAATTATCGTTTTGCTTTTTAATAATTACAAAAAATATAATAATATTATTTATTAATCCAATCAATATTGATGTAAGATAAATAATATGACAAAATAAATATGTGATGTGATAGATAAATTATCAATTGATTAATAATATTTCATTTGAAATGGTGTCTCTTGAGATAACATGTTATTAATTATTTCCAAAATATTCATGTTATGTCTGTCCTTGGAATATTGGCATAAGAATGCATCTAACAGTGAATATTTATATTTACGCTTGAGATCCTTATAGACATGAGATTTTCCGAAGCTATTCTACTCGTCGTCACCACGGTGATCTAGTCGCATATAGGGATGTCAATGGGTCGGGGCGGGGCGGGTTTGCCATACTCATCCCCATCCCCGAGTTCCATCCACACCCTCATACCCGTCTCAATCCTCGCTTTTTCGGGCTCAGAGAATCCTCAAATCCGAAACTTCGGGAATCAACTTCCCATCCCCGCCCCCATCTCCGTTTCAAAGATATTAATATGATAAGACGATGAAGAATTCGGAGATTTTCTCAAACCAAAACTTATTATTATCTCTTATTTTTAGAGATAATATTAATATCAATATCAATATTAATAATAATAAGATTATTAATATTTTAAAAATAATAATATTATTATATTATTAATATTAATAACAATATTATTTTATTATTAATATTATTTTTGGGGTGGGTTCGAGGATTTCGGGGATGAGGATAGTAACCCCATACCCGCCTCAAATTACATCGGGGATTTAAAAAAATACTCGAACCCGAACCCAAACCCGAAAAAATCGGAGATTCCCGTCCCCGTTTCGGTTTTTCCCTACGGGGCCCCAAAACCGTCGGAAAAATTGCCATCCCTAGTCGCATATCTCTATGATAAGAAAGAGCATAAAAAACCAACAAAAATCTTTATTGTTGTTAATTAACCTAACATGTATTTCGATGATGACAAGATGGTAATATAATACTAATATTGTAAGTAAAGATATTGATTTACCCAATTAATTAAGATGTCTTGTTTAATAATCTAATTTGTCAAACTCGAGTTTACATTTCTCTTTTAATCTTATTTTCTCTCCTACAATTTAAAGTTTAAAAATTTATAACTTTCCTTTAATTTTTTTAAAAACAACTTTATTTTTTTCTTTCCAACAACACATATCGTGTGTCCACGACCGCTAGTATATATGAACTATTGATAATTATCAAACTGATAGATGGCCAAAATTTTCTTAAAACGACACATATATTTCAAACCGGTTTACTTTAATTCGAATTTTTTTAAAAAAAAACTTCTACTATTGAAGCACATGCACTTAATTTTAATATATTGAAGTGTATAATCAACCACTTTAAAACTATGCGTCGAGTTCAGTGTGCGAGAACGATGGATAATGTAAGACAAAAAGATATTTTCTTGAAAATGGACCCACTTTAAGGCAAATATATCAATATAACCCTTGTCATTGGCTAGCTCTTCGAATAAATATATAAATTAATAACAAATATGTATCCATAATCCAATGTATACTGTCTCCATCCTAAATATAATCTGTATTTTCTTAAAAAAATATATTTGTATTAATTCCGTCACTCCACCGTAATAGACTCACAAAACCCTACAAAACAAAGTTTCCGATATAAGACAATGACATCTACATTATCTATAAAGAATCTTTCATAAATGTAATTACTTTGGTCACTTGATATAGTTATTTTTTAAAGCCAAAAACTTGTATGAGACGGTTTTACGGGTCGAATTTGTGAGACGGATCTCTTATTTGGGTCATCCATGAAAAAATATATAATTTTTTATGCTAAGAGTATTACTTTTTATTGTGAATATGGGTAGGATTGACCCGTCTCACATATTAGTATTCGTGAGACGGTCTCACATGAGACTCACTCTTTTTTAAATGACAATACTAAGTCTATTCTTTTGAAATAAATTAATTTTCAAATTACCTTACTCATAATCCTCAAAATAAATTGTACATATATTTAATATAGGTAAAAACTTGTGTGAGACGGTCTCACGGGTCGTATTTTGTGAGACAGATCTTTTATTTGGGTGATCCATGAAAAAGTATTACTTTTTATGCTAAGATTATTACTTTTTATTGTGAATATCAGTATGGTTGACCCTTCTCATAGATAAAGAATCGTAAGACCGTCTCACAAGAGACCTGTTCTTTAATGTAAGGATCAGGTCTTTCGCGAGACGGGTTAGTCATGTTTATATTTACAATAATAACAAGTAATATTTTTTCACGAATTATTCAAATAGAATAGTCGTTTTACAAAATTGATTCATGAGACTTTCTACTGAAAGTTTTTGTGTTAATGTAATTGATAAATTATTAATACAAAAACTAAAAAATCCACATAATATATATACAAATTATAAGTACAAAAAAGAAAAAAAAAAGTATGAATAAACAATTCATATATAGAAATATCATACCCAATGTAGAATCTATCACATCCTAAGGAGACGTGATGCATCAATTTATGAAACGACATACGTTCCATTCTATATATATTTGAATTAGAACAAGATTGATCAATAGGTAGAAGAATAGAAGATAAATTAAGGTATATTTTAGAAATCAAATTTATTTTTTAAACTTATCAATGGTAATGTGAGCATTTTGATATTGGCTTGGCATTTGCAACGGACAAGTTCGTTATACGGCCTAGGTTTCATCCCTAATACCCTACATTTTGTCAAGTCCAAAGCAACTCTCGTTGTGTGGTGGATTGTGTGTGATGTCACTGCGTGAACCTGGGGTCCTTTCCCATTGTAAAATAAATAAATTCCCATCCCACCAATCAAAGATTTTTACCTTATTATTATTATTTGTCTCAACAGTTTCACCTATCTCGAGCCCCTACATTCACACTGTTACAGGGAATGATTTAGTGGGAATATCTGACTGTATTTATATAGTGTTACTATTTAAAATATATAATTTATTTTTTATATTTAGTTGTATTTTTTTGTTTTATTAATATATCTATATTAACTATGATTTGGAAAACGTGTTATAATTTTTTGAATGAATTAAATAATGATAAAATAAGAAATTTGTATATCATTTTGTTTAACTATGATTTCTTTTAATTTGTGTGAAAAACAAAAAAAAAACTTATATATAATTGGGACGGAATGATTAGTATAAAAAAATTTAAGATCGTTAGTATAATCTTAATCAAAAAATTTATGTTAAAAAAATATATCTAAAGATATTCTTTCATCCAAAGAAAACTTGTCTCAGATTGAAATTCGAACCTTGATTTTTTTTTTTATAACAGCAATCCTGAGTAAACTTATTCGAGTTCGAAAAGTCGAACTTCAAAATTTTCTTGAATTCAACTTAGTTAAGTTTGTTTTTTGGTCCCAACAACATTTCCTTGTATGCATGATTGGGTATCGCAAATTATACAAGTAAGTTGGTACCCGGAGTAGTTGTTTTAACATTAAGAGTGAGTCTCATGTGAGACCGTCTCACGGATCATAATCTGTGAGACGGGTCAAAAATACCCATATTCACAATAAAAAATAGTACTCTTAGCATAAAAAGTAATACTCTTTTATGAGTGACCCAAATAAAAGAGCCGTCTCACATAAGTTTTTGCCTTAACATTAATTAATTAGTGTTTTGTCCAAATTCCAATTTAAACATACCCAAAATATTAGTATTACATGGTTCGGGGTGGTTAGGCTCGGGATCGCCACCCAACCCTAAAGTTTGCCCCACCGGCCAATACTACTGGTTTGAATTTTTTTAGCCAATCGCAGTTATCAGGTGTGAACATTAATTGAAGCATATACCAAACCAAACCAAACCAACAAACACAAAATTGACTAAAATTTTAATCAGATCACGATCTGAGTACGGTTTTAAATTTTTTTAAAAAAAAACCAAAAAAATGGAGTTAGTCTAAAATTTATGTTTAGAAATTCAAACCTAATTAACCGAAATAGTTTCGTAAATATTATAATTATATAATAGATATTATTAAAAACGAAATTTATTATATATTTTTTCCAATTATAGAAACTTAAATTGTTATAAATGGTTTTATTTCTTTTCTGAAATCAATTTATTCATCTTTAAACCATAGAAATCATTATCAAATAAGCCTTTCGAATAATTAAATATAATACACCAAATTGAGTAATAATTTTAGATTTTCATCCTCAAACTCATCAAGTTGGGCTCTAGTGTAATAATTTTGCCTAAAAAAAATTTGCATAGTATTGACATTATTTCGAACATTGTTGATACGGCATCAGATATTTATACAAATTATTCACTTATATTTATAAAAAGAATAATCGAATAAAGTTTATAATCAAACATTATTTGGAGTATCCGACGTTCTAGCTTGATTTAAACGTGAAAGCCGATATGAATCATATGATAGTGGGAATAAAATAAAAATATTTTAATGTTCAAAAATTGAACTATAATTCTAATCCTTTTTTTTTTTTGTCGGAGAAAGAAGTTATATTTATATCGGACATGTATTATTTCATGACCGAAAATTAATAAACAAACATAGATTATATCGCCCTATGAAAATATTTGGCAAAAATTTGTGTGAGACGGTTTCACGGGTCGTATTTTGTGAAACGAATATCTTATTTCGGTCATCCATGAAAAAATATTACTTTTTATGCTAAGAATATTACTTTTTATTGTAAATATCGGTAAAATTGATCCGTCTCATAGATAAAGATTCGTGAGATCGTCTCACAAGAGACCCACTCAAAAAAATTATAGAGTAGATCTCTTATAAGACATACTCATAGATTTTTATTCGTGAGATGAGTCAAATATGTCAACATTTGACATGAGTGACTCAAATAAAAGAAATTATCACAAAATTGACCCGTAATAATGTTTTACAAGAGTTTTTGTATAAATTGTATATGAATTTTTAATGTTGGTACGTTTCTTGATTTTTAATTAGGCAAAAACTTGTGTGAGACGGTCTCACGGGTCGTATTTGTGAGACGGATCTCTTATTTGGGTCACCCATGAAAAAGTATTACTTTTTATGCTAAGAGTATTACTTTTTATTGTGAATATGAGTCGGATTGACCCGTCTCACGGATTATGACCCGTGAGACGGTCTCACTTGAGACTCACCCTTTTAATTATAACATCAATTCATGATAAGATCAATCCTCAATGCAATCAATCCTAGGTTGGCAAACGATTTTTTTTAGTTTTGATTAATAACTGAAATCAGGTTCACGAGCTTTATCCAAAATCTTTGGGTACTAAATGCCACCTTCATAACAAAAACATTATCTAAATAAAATAAAAATCAGGTATAACGATATAATTTTATCATAAAATTTTCTGTCTTGTATTATTTTTTTACAAAATATTATTAAATTTTATTCATAAAAATTTCCCGCAAAATGCCCAAATGTTATTCATACAAATATTCAGATGGGGCCTGCGGTGAAACCTGCCTGCAACATGTATTTTTTTTTAGAAATCCGCCGAAATCCAAGGGTCAGATTAATCTGGCTGTTTTAAATTATTAAAGTTAATAATAAAATTATTTTAAAATTAAAATTAATAATAAGACATCTTTTAAAAAATATATATAAAGTGAATGAGATGATTTGACCATTGTAGATTAATGTGTGTCTTTATATATATTTTTTAATTATGTATGTTATTCTTTAATTATGTTTTTAAAAGTGTAAGCTTTTAAATTTTAATCATGGGTAATTTTAAATTTTTTTCCATGATATGAAATTTTATTTTTTGTTTAGCTACTCATAGTCATATGATGTTTAATTAAAGAAAAAGATAATATTTCAACATTATTTTTACAACAACATATCATCATCGCATAACCATGAGATGAAATCATCATCGCTAACATCAACCGGCAACGATGTAACTCAATTCTATTTTTTATCCCAAGAGTATTACTTTTTATTGTGAATATGGGTAGGTTGACCCGTGTCACATATTAAGATCCGTGAGACGGTCTCACATGAGACTCACTCTTTAATCACACCAACATCTTCACACCATTGAACATGTTCTAATACTGTAGGACATGATGATCCCTTATCAAGACCAAAAAAAATGATAAATGTTTGGATCATATATATAGGCAAGAAACGAAATGCATGCACCCATTAAGTGAATCACGACTCCCCAAATTAAGGCACAAGAAAGAAAAGTCCATGTCTTTGCCTTGCCTTAAGCCAATTCAACTTCCCTATTTGACAAAACCTAATTCCACGGGCTTCTTCAAAACCTACGAGCTGTAATTTCTTTTGTCGCAGCAATTTCACATTTTCAATTAATAATACAGAACGCATAGCAGCACAATTCGCATGACTAAAGATCATATTATTTACAATTTCTGGTACATGCATTTGAATTGGTTTATAACGAGTTACAATGAACTATGTATTATAACGGTTGTGATTATAAAGTAATCATCATGGATACGGAGTAATCGTTAACAGAGCGCGTTGTTCACATTACTCTTAAAGTGAGGATTTTTTACATAATGGATGATGAATACCGGAATTAGATCATATACAATTTCTATCATGACGAAAGATTTTTAAATAGTCACAATTTGGTTATAGTTAGAAACGTCATGCCAGCACTCGGGAAAGTAATTTTAAAAGAAAAAAAATAAAACTACTGTACCTAAAACAAAGTTTGACTAATTATTTTCCACAAAGAAATATAAGTAATATAAAAGATGGATATTTATATAACATAATAGGAGATGTTTGATCGATAAATGACACAAGAAGACGCGTACATGTTCACACACGAAATCCATAGGAGTGTCATTCTCGCAAATTTCTCAAAAACCAAGACTGATTTCGAAAATCCATGTGTATAAATAAAGTCTACCCTTCACTTTATATCCAGTCCCAAGATAGCAACTTCTCTTTCTTGCTATTCATTCCAAGTTGCGAGTTAAAAGTCTCTGCAACAGTACTATTAAATTCAACAATCCCCCTACCAAACATACCTATCCACAATAACAAATTGAATATGATGAACCTTGAAACTGATGATCCAATGGCACTCATGTCTCAGTACTATCCATCAGAAATCTACGGGCAGTTTGTACCCGAACAAGGTTAGTTTGCACTTCATCTACTTATACTATGTATCTGTATCTCTGGAAACTATGTTACGTGCATGCATTTGAGTGGATTTGTGTTTATACAGCAGCCGCGGCGCCGAATCCTAAGCCACGACGGAGACGGAAGAAGAACAGAGGAGATGAGGGCGGTGGTGATGGGGTGATGAGGAAGCGGAAGCTGAGCGAGGAGCAGATGAGCATGCTGGAGAAGAGTTTTGGGAGTGAGCATAAATTGGATTCGGACAGGAAGGATAGGCTGGCGGCGGAGCTGGGGCTGGACCCTCGCCAGGTGGCGGTGTGGTTCCAGAACAGGCGCGCGAGGTGGAAGAGCAAGAAGCTGGAGGAGGAGTATTCCAGGCTTAAATCCGAGCACGACACCACCGTCGTCGAGAAATGCCGCCTCGAGACTCAGGTAGGTACATTCGTTTCAACTGTTGGAGTCGATCATTTGTTGGGTAAATTTCTTTCGATTTCGTGTATTTTTATCAAATTTAAAGTTGTCAGTTACTGCCATCACACATGTAGTATTGTGGCATAAATCTCTCTTGACGGAGATATATTGCGTTCGAGTTCTCGTTAAAACAAAAACTGATCAACCCCCGTTATACTCCCCCCAAAAAAGGCTACTTATTTGGGCTACTTTAATTGGGACTTTTACAAAATATATTGTGAAGTGTAGCTAGATGATATTAGCTTAAAATAGATGAAGAAAATAAGTGAAATGCATGCACTTAATTAGGTTGGGAAAGGGTCCATCTTTGTCCAAGAAATGGAAGACAGGCAGTGGAAAATTGTCATTAGATTCGAGGGTAGCTCTTCCACCCCAAATTTTAGTTTGTGCTCTGCTATTGTTTTTCCAAAGCTCCGTACATTTAGTTTAAAGGTGGACAGCTCTGAGCCATAGGCTGCCTTGGTGGAGCTGTACATGCCACCCCCCCCCCCCCCCCCCCCCCCCTCCCCAAACACACACACACACTAAAAAGAAGTTTAACATACAACTTTATAGTATAAAAGCAATATCGGATTTAGATTACAGATAAAAGAATTTTTTTTAATCATAATGGTGCGAAAAATGGAACAAAATATTGTATTACTTGTTTTGGTGCAGCTGCTGAAGGTAAAGGAGCAACTCCGCGAAGCGGAGCAGGAGATCCAGAGACTGTCGGAGCGCGGGGATGGGTTCTCGAGCAACAGCCCGAGCTCGTCCTTCTCGATGGATGCCATGAACGAGCCGCCATTCCTCGGAGAATTCGGGATGGAAGGACTCGAGAATGTGATCTATAACGGGCCGTATAATAACTATGGATTAGGAATAGGTTGGGATAATTTGTATCGTATGTGATTAATTAAATTAGTCAGTTGATTAATAACTTATAATATTATGTTAGCTAGGGGGGTCGATGACATTTTGCACGCACGTAGATAGTGACTAATAATGTACATTATTTAGTTTTGTATGTGTTAGTGTAATGTCATGAATTTGGCTTAGCTTTTTGACTACGGATATTAATTAGGTTGTCGTATATCGTGTCTTTATTCTGTATAAAATGAATAAATTAAGGGTTGGCGTGTGTACATTGTCAATGTTATTAAAAATGTAGCCCAACTTCCCCAAAAAAATGTAGCCGAAATATGAGAAATCAGAGCAATCTAAATGGAATACAGGTGAGCAGTTCTTTTTCCTTCAAATTTTTTTTAAAAAAAGTTTCTTGGAATTTATATAACATTTTAAAGAAATTGAAATCATTTTTTGAATATTCATTGAAATTTGGAAGTTACACATAATAATAATTAAAAAAAAATGTACGAGACACATTTGTTAATTTACACCTTATTAGTTAGACTTATGAATGGCACGTTGTCCATGAATTAAATATCTAAAGGTGATGTGGAAATTGGACTCCATATCCCAATTCTCACCACCTTTGGTCAGGGGAGCACGCAACTTAAAGTTTGACAATTTAAGAAAATAAAGTTCGCAAAATTTTTCTCATCCAAAGCAATCATGCATTTGAGTTATTTTATTGGAACGTTTACATTCATTTCCACTGCATTTAATGTACTTGGATTTACTTCTCTCGTGCAAAAATGATAACTTGTACGACAGGTACAACCAATGTGAATGAAAAAAAAATTATATTTTATTTGTTGGTTTTGAGATTATTTTTTGAGAAAATTTAAAATATTGATTTGAAGATTTTTAAAAATTATTGGAAAACATATTTGTTTGTATATATATCTTGTGAATTTTGAAGATATTATGAGATATTGAAAGAAATTATCTTGATTGATACAAGAAGAAGATGTGATGAAATATTTGAAAATATAATTTAATTTCTATCTTCAATTTGATGTGATCTTGTAAAATGAGTATTTATTCATTATGATGTTCACCGAGGGTGGCCACATACACCAAGAGAGGCCGAGAGCTTTCATTGTTAAATTTTCCGAGGAAATTTTGTGGGCATACAATATGACAAGATTCTAACACCACCACTTATATCATTCTGATTTTGAGAGTTTAAATTGCTAGTAGTGCACACACGTTCAAAGCGTCGTAGTTCATTACTCGGGGGAGAATGTGACGTTCTTGGAGAGAACAATCCACTGGTTATCGAATGGAGTTCGATTGAAGCGGAGTTGAAGACGAGTATTGCTCTCCAAATGAAGTCTCATGAGTATGACCGTCATATAGACGACATGAAAATAGAGTTTTTTTTTAATTTGAATAAGTATTTGTATGATTGTAATGATAATGAAGCTTAGTGGATTTGCTTGATAGTTATGTGTTATCCCATGATGTAGGTCTTTTGGGCCAAACCACATTATATATATATAAATATAAAACAATTCTCGATTTCAGCGGTGAATAATTAGAGTTCCTATAGTTAGATTTAAACATCCGCTGCATCGGGATATGAAATTAATCAAAAGCCAAAACAAAGTTTAATTTCATCCTATAGTTATAATCAAAACAAAAACTTAAAATACATACATACACCTTCGTTTAGATTAAAAACATTCCTGCCAAACTTATATTATTTCACATTTTAGATCCCATGTTTTTAATAATTAAAAAAACTCCAAAACTAGATGTTTCAAAGTTGGAGATGTCTTAGTCGGAAGACTACTTATATCTTGTTAGTGACCCATAAATTTAACAAGAGGTGGGATGATACAAACCCATCGATCGAATCTGCCCCTTGATTTTTATCGTGAAATACGATATTTTTAAGAAACTTTAGATAAGGTTTTAGGGAAAGGGAAGAAGAATCATGGTCCATTTTGAAGAGACTAATATTGAATTGGAACCACACGTGCAAGAAAGTTTCGTCTGTCTTAAAGGCTGGTAGCACCAGTCCGGACTGCCCTTGTGTCTGATATCAACATGGCAGTGTTACCTAACTGGTTAACTAAAGCTCAGCCAACTTTTATTTTTTTATAATAAAAAAATAAAATCTTTTCCCAAGTTGGATGACAGCATTTAATGGGGTTTCAAATCTGAAAAGTTTTTCAACAATTTACGTAGGTAAACTTTTTACCTAATTATTCGGAATTCTTGTCCCCGAGTATTTATGTTTTGGGTCAATCACTTGATATTTCATTACATTACAATGTGAGAAACTTGTCATAAAGTCGTAGTAGAAGCTTGTACTTTGTCCTTATTCCCGATTCCATCCTTCTACTTTCCCTTAAACTAAACGATCCACAACCTTAACCCTAATTGAATGTTGCCCTTCCTATGAAATTCTTCTTACGAAACCGACGGTTCTCGGTTTCGAATTACGTTAATTCACCATAATAGATATGATCCATCCTGACTTCGATGTAATTTCGTCCCCTATAAAATTCGAAAAACCGAGATCAAAACCAGAAAATAAAAAGGAAATATGCCATTTCCACCATAAAAAATTATTGATAGTTTCCCCATTCTACATCGTAGAGACTTTATTAGGGCCTGCTACAGTGGAAGTGTTCGATTATCGGGCCGGGCTCATGTTGGGTTAAAGAGTGCTTCATTTTGGGCTTGAGACCCATTAAGTTGAAACAAAAGGAGGAAGATCCTTTTCTATTTCAGCAATCATGTCGGCTTGTGCGATTTACGTTTCAGTTTCCATTTCTAGTTTTAGTTTCAAATCCTTCGGCGTTTATTATCGTTCCCTTTAGTTGTATAAATGTTCACTTTGTTCGAAATTGGGCAGAATTGAATTTCATGTTGTTTGCGAATTTGATTTTCTTTGTTCTTATATTTAAATTTTCAATTTAGTAGCATTTAAATCAGAACAGACTAGAACTAACAATTGAACCTGGACATAAGTCGCTTAGTTTTTTAAGTTTAATTTTTATTATTTTTCAATCATTCGGTACGTTTCGCATTTTACACGCTCACAAAGCTTAAAGCAATTTATAGATAAATTACAAATTTTCTTAGGATTTTATTTTGTTTTATTTATTTATTTATTTATTTATTTTCATAAAAACTATATAATGACCCCAAAAATGATTATTCTTCATCTCTTGTGATTTATATATATATATATATATATATATATATCGTTGTTTCAAAATATGAAATACTATACTAGAAAGCCAAATAATCTAATATATTGGATTATTGGTAAGTTGTATTATAAACTTCAACAAAGATATTTTTCAATTAATTTGAAAACGAGTGAAATAAAGAGGAAGATAAAAAGAATCAACAGAAACTATGTAAAATAATATTTTTGATATAAAAATTTATTATTTAATTCATATTAAAAATTATCGTCAAATACAAACAGTGAAAACATATTATCGAATTGAAATTGTCGTACGTACCCAATATTTTGGAATGTAAATTCAAAAGATGTTTAATTTACTAAAATGAAAAATATTCGTTTCCATCCAATTGCAAAGCATTATTACAGCAAACTACATGATTAACACAAGTGGTTTGGATTATATACGTGATCCCCAACACAATTAAGATTATTAATCAGTATATTTAACCACCATTACATTGGATCATCATAATCCTAATACCCCCAAGCTGACGTGGCAACCAGTGGCCTGTCATGCCAGCAAAGCAGCATCTCCGCCTGTCTCTTGGCAACGTGGAATCCTCGGACTTCAATTTTCCTAAGTAAAAACTCCGCTTGAAACTCGGCAAACTGGCTCAGCCTCACCTGCCTTAGCCCCGCAGCCACAAGCGCCTCCCTCAGCGGCGTCACGCTCCGCCCCGCTGACCCGGCATCTTCAAGGATCCTGGGGAACAGCACGTACGTCTCTATGCGCTGCATGTAATCCCCGCCGCCGTCGAAGTTAGCAGCTTCCAAGGATTCCAAAAGCGTGGAGTAAAACTCCAGCCCATCGATTACCGTCTGCCTATACGACGAAGATCTGAAACCCATCGGCCCTTCGACGTCCACATGCACCACTACTTGTGGCGAAACTTGCCGGAGATCGTTCAGAAATCCAGATCCGACGTGCCGGAATATCGCGGGGGATAAGAGGACCGCGACCTTCTCACCGTCCATGAATTTGATGGATTTGAAGGATAAGTATTCGAAGGTTCGTATCAAAACAAACTCTATCTCGAACCTTATATCTAGCTCTCGTGCAAACTGTGCTAAATTTTCTCTGGTCAATCTTGATTCCATGGCGCAATCGTCAGGAATAAGAGCTGAAATTCGAAGAATCGGCAGCCCGCCTTTACGCGAGTCTGCTTTCTCCGCCAGTTCTCTCATGAAGGAAGCCCAGTGGCCTCCCAGCCCGATGTCGAAGTCGATGACATGGACTCGAATAGAGCCTTCTAAAGCGTCGAGCATGGCTTGATTAGCCGTGAAGCTTGAAAACATGGTGATCGGAGAGATGCTGGCGAAGATATTTTGAGCTTTGATAGTTTGAATTATCTCCGAAGAGCTTGCGGGACGAGTGATCGGATTCGATCCAGTGAGTAGCGATTGAAAGGCTTCTTTGAAATAGAAAGCAGCTCTCTGAAGAGGCTTACCAGCAGGAGACCTCAAGCGTTGATTGAGCCGCGCTAATATAACGTGCCCGAGTTGAAGCGAGTTGGTCTCAAAACACTCAGCAAGTCGAATCAACTCATCGATGTAATCGAACCCCCCGTTCCAGTTGCAGTTGTTGAAATCACCGGCGGGTTGATTGAAAGAGGCTGTAGTGTACGTCGATACATCGGAGAGAAGCCCAAAATCAGCTGGCACAAACTGGGTTGAATCAAACGTGGAAACAGTTGAAAATTCAGAAAGAGTTGAGTATTGATCTTGACTAATCCGAGTGTTTTCGAATTGAGAATTGATTATTGGTTTTGAAACCGGAGCAGTGGAATCGTCATGCAAGCCCAATTCTCTCATCAACGAATCCCAATCCTCCAAGTTCTGATTGACCAGAACATGATCTTGATCTTCCAGCTGAAGAGAGCCGTGACCACAAACAGAGCCCACTATGTTGTTATCAGTGTTGGAATTGGTGGTGGGCTTTTGATCCGTGACGGGGCTGGGGCTCCCTCGTAGTTCAAGAACCGATTTGGGCTCGTAGGGGGAGCAGCCGGTGGCCGGATTCCTGTTGACGTTACGCTCGATTGATTTGGAATTATTTTGATCGTTAGCAGTAAAGGGGACTTTCATTTCTCGAATAAAACGATCGGGAAAGGGCAAGAAAGCAGGCAGAAACCTTACTCAAGGGGAGGGATGGCTTTGTGTTCGGGAGATATTGAATACAGTAGTATGCAAATTGGAATTTCGAGGGCTCTTTTTGAGTGATGATTGTTGTCCTTTTATCTTTGCTTCCAAGGGGTGAGTGGGGGGGGGGGGGGGGGGGGGGGGGTATGCATGTGTGGGTGCGTATCATGGTCATGCATGGATGCATGTGTGCATGATATATAATGGGCAATACATGCATATGAAGAAATGATTAGGGGCAGTGACTGATTTATTACTTGGAAGCTTGTTGCTCAAGGCTTTGAAGATACACTTTAATGATATTACTTTCTTTGATACTCATCCGCTTTTTGTTCTTGCTTGATTTGCCCATTATCATTTTCAAATATTTTTTCGTGTGGAGGTTTTGACTTTAGTTCCCATAATTTTCACCTTTTTTTCTTCACACCAATTATCATGCTCATCTGTAACTCCTACATACAACTCATTGTCAGACTTGGCAAGATTCCGAAATGTCAAGACCATGGTCCTTTAGTTTATACTCCAAACAGCTGCAGGATCAAATATGGTCGGTTACACGTACCCACGAGGGTTTCTGGGTTTTACTCTTTCCACAATTATTCTTGTGATCCATGTCATATATATAGTTCGAATTATTGGCTTTAATGATCTACGTCCTATTTGAATTTTACCTTCTCAAGTTTAAATTAATCTAACTTTGGTTTGGTTTAGTTTGCTTTGAATTAATCTAAGGGTTAGGTTAAGTTTTCAATATTTGATGGGACAATTCTCCTATATTTTAATACAATATGTTCAATTGATTCGCCACGGCATTTGCGTCCAATAGTCCATATGACAAAAGTTGGTTTTGCAATTGGTTGAGATATATAGTGCGCTTTAATTTCGGTATAGCAAAAGAAGAGTGCATATACACACACACACACACACACACACTACACACTACAATTCATCTTAGTGCAACCAAAAAGAAACATTGCAAAGTAACTCAAAAAATGGAACATGGACCAATGGGATATTGTCCGCACATTCAAATTATTTTATTTTATTTTATATTAAAATTTAAAATAAATTATGTTTGTTTCCTCAATGTGCGTAAAATACAGCATAACTTTATTTGTTTATTATTCAAAAGAGATGCACAATTTTTTCAAAAAAAAGAGTATGCACATGTAACATGTCACTAATATATGCCAAGGTTATATCCATATAATAGTCGATTTCTATTTTTTCTTTCCCGACAAACTAACGATGAATCCTCCGAAATCTTAGTTCGGTAATAGTCGAATGAATATATGTCTAGTGCCATACATCTATGTATTTTTTTCATTTATTATTCATGACACACACATGTATATAATATTGTATAATATTTGAGCATCCAATCATTTCATTTTATCAAAATTTTTTAATATTGAAACTTGAACCTAACTCAATCCCAAAAGATAACTCTGATATCAAGTTAAGATTGGAACTTAGACTTAACTCAACCCCAAAAGCTAGCTCAAGGAGGAGGAATGTCCAAGTCCATATATGTTATTCCCAAGTTATTTATCCATCCGTCGTGAGACAATTAACACATCTTTCACGCCCAAGTAGCGTGAAGTTTACAAATGACCCGACAATGGGCAGAATGAGTAGTAAATTATGGACAATCCAACACATAAAGACAGAATCTGAGCTCTTGTACCATGTTAATATTGAATTTGGACTTACTCAATCCCTGAAACTAGGTTAAAGAGATTGTTCAATTCCATATATGTAACTCTCAGATATATTATCCAATAGATATGAGACAACTAACAAAATTTTCATAATATTTGTTAAAATGAACAGCTTCCAAATCGTAAAAGTAGAGAAAAATTTAGGGACGAAAAACGACAAATAAGTCAAAATGGTGGGGAGCTAAAGTTTTAACTTTTCCAAGCGTGAAAATGAAACTAAAAATATTCCCTAATTCCCACAATGAAAATGCCCCGTCTGTGATTAATTTGGCATATTTCTTCCACAATTAATATAGCTCTTAGCTTGTCAATAATTCTACCCTATTTGTCAATCTATACCGACGGCTTTTGCAGTTTTGGCAAAATTTGAGACGGATTGATTGGATCGAAGAATGTAATGTATATCTGTTATTATTAATTAAAGAAAAAACTGGTGAATTAAAAGTCACCAGTAATTATTTACTTTAAATTATATTAATTATCAAAAATATATATACATATATAAAGAAAAGAAAACATAGTCAACAATGACGATCGATGAAATAGCTAGGAGGAAAATTGCGAAATGTGAAACTCAAAAAATAAATTAAAGTATATACTATATATATACCTATGTATTTTTATCCTTGTTCCTTTCTAAAATATATAAATGTGGAATTGAAACAATTACAAACTTTTGTAACTTTATTCTAGCATATATAAAAATAAATGACGTCGAAATCCTTTGTACCTAATTATGCGCTAATTGTTCTCGAGAAACAATTTTGATATACGGAATGGAATGAAGGATATTCTTTAATCATCGAATAATTTTTTAGACAAAGATTAATAAATTGTCTTCTTTTATATCATATCATACAAATTCCAACTAAAGAAATACAAAGCAAATTCTTATATTTATAATTATTGTATAAATTGGCCTATATAGGATTAGGTAAAATTCGTTCCTCATACAATGGATTGTTTCTTCTTTTTTTTTTCACACTTGATCCAATTTATGCTAGAGTTTGCTGATATATCTGACGTCATGTTAACAATTTATAGAATCATGTCAGCAAAGGATCGAGAGGTTAATTACAAGATCAACTTGTATGACCATTTTTTATGTTTTCGCTCATATATTATGTAAATACAGAGAGACTTTTTTTCCCGATAATAATATATATATTGTCTGGTGTGATTTTTTGCTGCGTACGATCTGGATTATGATATTACGAGAATACCCGGAAAAAACCAACCCTAAGATTCAAAAGATGGATTTCAAGACGTTGGATGATTCAAGGAGACATGGAGCATCTCACGCTTTTGTTTTGAGATGATAGGACGATGCATTAGTTGTAGGCATTTATACTACTTCTCAAAGGTACCAATATTCCACCCTACAAATCAAAAGGCCACTTTAAGCTAACAAACCCTCCTTCACAATTAATTCTCATAATTTATTATTCATTTTAATACAAAAAAGAAATTGCCCATAACGTAAAATGGGTACTACAAATTGACCCGATTGGCCAAGGGTTTGGATCTACATGTATGTATGTAGTTATATATGTATGCATGCATGTATCAACTTCACAATACTCGATTAAGCATATGTTAAATCTCTGTTTAAAAAAATACAAGTGTATTTATGCTATTAATTTCTTGTATTTTCTACTTGAGTAATCATTAGATTATTTTATCATGTCTAGAACTCGAAACTTGACAATATTAACAATGTTTTTGAAAATTTAAAATTAAACTTTTAATATCAGTAAATTATTAATAGTATTTCTCCGCTCATCATACACTTATTTATATTGTAAAGAATCAATAATTATCTGATCTGTTAGAAAAACAATTGAAATATGATGCTTTAATTATTGTACAATTTAAAAATTAAAATTACATCGTTACCGCTACTTATAATTTTACCAAATCCAGTGTGTGTATACATGTGTTGCTAGCAACGGTGAAATTAATCCACCCGACCCCTCCATGTATGTGCGTACCACAAAGAGAGACCACTTAATATTGGGGCCTTTCTTTTATTTGTCACCGACAACTTTATTGGAAAAGCATGCAACTTTTAAAAGATGTTTTGAGGTCCTTTTGCTTTAAATAATGTCAATTTTATAATAATTTACCCATTTTTTTTTTTTTTGCATATATATAAAAAAGACGTACAAATATCAAATACCACTCACGTCTTTACGAAGATTCATATCCGTAAAGCTATTTTCATTCGTATAATTGTACTTTTTCATCTAATATAAAGTTTAAGAAAATAAAAATTAATATGATTTCATTTAATTTTGATTGGAGTATTGTTGGGAGGAAATATCAATGTCATGATATATGTTACGTTGTTGCCGAATATAACTTTTGATAAATCGTTAAGCATCCAACTCTGATAAGAATTGATCTGTTCTTCCATGCATGTAATTTACTTAAAAATTTACTAAATTTTCTTATTTAAAAAAAAATTATGAAAAAATAATTTTCTATTGCATAGATACTAAAGAATGTTGGTTTAAGATGAGGGTGTTGATTAATAAGGATGAGGATTCTACGCAAGATTGCTACTTGTGATGCGATCGCTATAGCTCAACTTGTCCACATCCACAATGGAGTCAAATACATATTGGAGCTCCTTTAATTTGGAGCCACATCAAATTTACACCTCTTTCATCTTTATACAACTTTTACCATTTTCAAATTATCTGGAGTTGATTATTTTTACGACGCCCCGCGGTATATATAAGAAACCATAATTACTAGAATTTATTGTGGAAGAAATCCAAAAACTATCGAGCAAGTTTCGTGTTACAATGTTATCTTGGTTCTTGAAATTTTATTTTAGTACGATACATTGATATTTCTGTATATTTAATTTGATTTCCACCGAAGAACTTACTGTTGGATCCCGGTTTTCTACACGCCCAAACACAGCGGAAGTTTAAAAATTTTATTTTTATTTTGACAATCAAAATTGTTTGGACGCTCGTATGATTTTAAATTAAACATTCATAGGGGGCTAAAAATTATACCTTTGGTGAATAAATCACGTGGCTCCAACTACTCCGGTATTAGCGGATCTAGCTCTTGATGAATCCCTACGAACTTTCTTCAAGAGACTCCTTTCTTCTAATCAGGTCCACGACTAGATGATTTGTTCCTCTTCTAATTCGCACTAGAGAATTAAAAGAAGTTTTTCGTAGGAGAGAAAATAATTGAGAGGCGGCTCAAAAATTCTTTTTAGAGTACAAAATTATTTTTGCATATTGAAAGAGCCGAAAAAGAATTCTCAATTCTTGAAACTCTCGAATGAATCTTATGCAAAAAGGGAATAAAGAAATCTTAATATTTCTTTAATCATCATTTACTTAATTAATCTAATTAATTAAGTAAACTAAAATATGGAGGAATAATTATTGTGATTCTCGAAAATCACCATGCTTAGTGGAGGCTAGGTTTTTAGAATTTGCCTAAAATATATAATTAACATTAATGAGCTTGATTTAATTAATTGGGCTAGTCAAACTAGTTTAATTAATTTAATCAAAGCCCATTAAAACTTTAATTATTTAATATGTTGGACTTGTACCCCTACAAGCCCATTAAACATATTATCCACCATATTTAATTTATTAATTAATCAACTCAACTTTTGAGCTTAATAAATTAAATACATTATAAATTCAACATTGAATTTATTATTTAAATTATGAATTCAACTCCTTGAATTTTTATCACCTCCAAAATTTAATATTTAATAAACCCAACATTTGAGTTTTATAAATTAAATTATCAAATTTTATAAATTCAACTCTTTGAATTTATTCTCTCCGAATTTTATAAATTCATAAACTCCTTGAATTTATTCTCTCAAGATTTATTTATCATAAATTCAACTCCTTGAATTTACTATATCATAATATAAATTCAACTCCTTGAATTTATTCTCTCAACGGGAACAAACAATCCAGTACTTGTGTGACCCTCAATGGTTCAGGGATACAGCTAGCCGTGGGCTCACAACTCTTTGTGATTCAGGACATAATCCTTTATTCGGGCTTACCCTAGTTAGCCCCATTCTTTTCATCAACACCTTGATCAAGAATGTCAAAACTCATTTCTGATAGCACCCATCGGATCATGGTAAGAGCGTCTAGTACCATCGCCCCATGATCCCCTAGGTATCACTGATAGTGCCTGCAAGAACCAGTCGATTATGATTAACGTACAGTACGGTCCCTTCATCTCATATATCCCGATCGAATCTGCAACCATTGGTTCATCGAGGGTTGCATATTAATTCGATAACTATGTGATAACTATAATAGTGGCATCGCGTGTACTATTTGGAGAACTCTTTCTCCAACGTACATCTCGTACTCTGGCCAGAGATTCCATGCACTATTATTTCATTAGATCACATAGGATATCCACACCCGTAAGTGAGCGGTGAATCCCCGACTACAATGCACTGGCTCCTATATGTGTCGCAATTGTGCCCAACCTCGCCACCTGATGACTCTCCTGGAGCCGGTAAACGAGTCAAAGCACAGCCCTAGCATATAGAGCCTCAGTGTTGTCCCGGGTCGTAAAGACTTTTTTAGGCGGTAATCACGAACGAATTTAAATATGTGGTTTACAATGAGTTTCACGAATACGATTATTGTATTAAGAAACAAATTACTATGCTGTTGTGGGTATCAATAAAGTATCGAACCTTAAATTTAAATTTATCGATTTTTTATTTACTTAGTCATAATTGAATGCCGCATACTTTACACTAACATGATACAAGATATACACGATAACGATATCTACAGGCAAATTGTTGATTGGGATGGCAAAATTAAAAGGACGTTTCGTTCAGATAGTGTGTCCAAGCATCTTTATTTTGGAATATTACAAAAAAATTAACTAGCTTTTAATTTAATTATATGATGATCAGTGACGTAATTGTGCATCCATCAAATATATTCTTTTGCACATGTCAAAGAAATTTTTTTTTAATTATTTTGCGATTAACGACGAATGTGAGATCTTAATTAATTTGGATGGTATTTTGATTGAGAAAATTTGATAAAGGGAGACACAAAATGTTCGATTTAGATTAGATATTCAAGATAAGTTTGCTTATTACTTATTTCTAGTTGAAATTTTTTTTTCGAGCTCGAATTCGATCTTTTTTATGGTACTTTTTTCTGGAGTATATAATTATTCATCGTTATTATCATAACTTATTAGTGATAATGACATCATAAATATATGAGAAATACTTAGGAGTTAAGTTGGTAATTATAAATATGTACACGGGGCTCACACGGCCCCGGAAAAGAGAGCGAAGCTTGTGGCACACAAAAGAAGAGGGGTTTGGTTGAGATTCTTGATTAGTATCCATCGTAAAAAGATTTGTTACTACCATTATTTCTTCCAACTCCCAAAAGCTAAAGCCTAAATGAACGTAGTTTAGAAATTCTGGAGAAAAATAAAATTTCTTTATGAGTTGGACCGGATCGGATATTCATTTCACAAAATTAATTTTGAGACGTTTTCACGAAAGTTTTTTGTGTTTATTATGATGATGATGAAATTTTCCTACAATCGCTGCCTTTCAGTAAGTATTGATTGAGTAGACATGCATCCATGAAAAATTTAGAACCATAATTTAAAATATGAAATTTGAATAAGTTCACACTTTAGGATAGAGTGTTTTTCATTTTTCTTATAGTTAGTTATGTAGTCGGTCGTTCCTCATCTTCATTCTGTTTTGTGATCCCGAACCGCGCTCACGGCCTGACTGAAGGGTATGAGAATTTTATATATCTATTACATGTTAAATCCCAAAAAATATAGTATCGGCAAACAAGTTTTTATACAAATGCCCTTTTATATAATAAATTTAATCACGACTTTTATTCACATAAATCAAATGAATTATAATAAACGTGGATATAATGCATTTGGTTAAAGGCACGAGGCCGTGCCGAAATTCACTAAGCCCAATTAACAAAACCTCAACTAGGCCCATTCTTCCCAATCTCTATCTGAATTATTCAGAATCTGCCAAGAGAGAAGACGACTGATACTGCTTCCAAATTTTCCCGCTCCATGCACTAGTAAGTCAATCTCCACGGTCCGACCCGATTTCCGAATCCCTCACGTGCCCATGCAAACGCCACGTACCCTCCAACCAGCTCTGCTTTCGGTTCTAAAACCCATTAATCCCCGAACGAAAATCTGCAGAAACAAGAAAATGTTCAAGAAAAGCACGACTGCACGAGTCTCTCCAAAATCAGCCCTTGCATTGTGCTTCTTCTTCTTGCGATTTCGACTCTGTTTTCAGCTATCTGTGATGCGCATGCGCGTGCAGTTGACAGAGGTTGGAAAGAAGTAGGCGGCGGTGGTGGTTGGGGTTCGGGGCCTGTGGTGAAGAGGGAGGAGAGGAGGTCGGTGGTCTCAACGGAGTATGGATAGATATCGGACGTGAGGATTAGGGATGATTTCAACGGAGGATCCTATCTTCTTCAGTTCTTCACGTTGGAGCCGATTCGCTCTTCCTTCCTGTAATTCTGCATGCAGATATGGTCTTCTATGTCCACTCAGGTAGTTTCATGCATCAATCATTTCTTTGAGATTATGCATCTGTGAACAAAATAGCTTGTTTTTAACATCTTGAATCTGAAGATTTTTCGTGTTTCATCCCCACAGAATGTTTGGAGATCTCTAGGTTTCGTTTTCAAGAAATTTTTCTTGGTGTTTGTGTCGAGCTATCGATACGTAGGACTGTGGTTGGTGCGGTTGACAAGAGGCTTGTTTATTGAAATTAAAGAAATGGCATCCCTTTGAATAACAGAAAATGCCATATTTAAAAATTAAAATAAAATTTGGTCCAATTCCTCATGGTTAACAATTGTGCAAGATGGTAGTATTATAACCCATGATTTCCTTTCCAAATGTTTATAATTGATTTCAATTTCCTACTCCAATTTTGGTTACAAATTACAAAACATTCATGGTTGCATGTATGGACAATCTTGAAATTAGAGATCAAGTTATAATCATTGCTCAATATTGTTGTGGCATCTATTCAATTAGCCATACTAGTTGAGAATACGACATACATACCTCCTAAATGAGCTCGGATTGTCCTTGGATGGAAAATATTTGATTTGGTGTGGAATTTAAAGAAGAAATGACACCCAAAACATGGACATTATATCCACATATATAAATTACTATGCAATCAAATGAATTTGAAATCCATGGATTTAAGTCATCAATCAAAGCTTATCCCCGGGTTCTTTCGAAATGAGCTCTTACAATACACCAAGATAGCTAGGAAAGTGAACAAGGGATGATCCTTTCACTTATACAGGAACCAGCGACTGGATCATATTCTAGTATCTGAGACATGATTCTTGGATTCGACAAGAGAGTTTTGCAGGCGACTTTCCAGGTAGCTAGATACTTGATTTCTTATCCCCACGGATCCAAGAATTTCAATGAGATAGGCGTGATTAATTTAGATGTAAATGTACATGATTTGAAGGTTTCTGCTGAAGTGATGGAAGAGCTATTAAGCGGAAAAAAACCACCAGCTATTGTACCTGGAATTAAGCAATCAGAATCCGAGAAAACGTCGTGGGAGATTGAGGATCAATACATAACAAGACTTCTTTCAGACAGAAGTTATAACACATTCGAATCGAACAAGAAGAAGAAAAAGAAAAAAAAAAAAGAGTGCAAACTTGTTCAATCTCTTGGAAGAGGAGAAAGATTTAAAAAATTGCAACGGCTGGAGCACGACTATAAAGAAGAAGAACTTGTCTGCACTCAAGGGTTCCAACTTCGGTTTATTCGTGGTGAACCTGACGGAAGCAAGTTACAACACCATAGAACATTATACCACAAGACAGCATAGCATGACCATTAATGATAGTTTATAGTAATGCAGATATGTTCATATATATGTATAAATGTTTTTATGATCTCATTATAACGAATTATACTAGTAAATATGTGACCACTAGGATTCAGTTAATTTTGATAGTAAACTCCAGCTGTTGAGTGATCGAATATCGTTCTAATATGTAGGGATCGATGATAAGCCCACATTGGAATCCGATGGTAACTGAAATTACTATAGCATTGCATGGGCAAGGGATGATCTGGTTGGTGTTCGAGCCTTTATGATGATACAGAGTGTCAAAAAATGAGGTTTAAGGTTGACGAAGGTGATGTATTTCAGTTCCAAGATTCCATTCGATGGCTCAAATGGCTTTCAACAACAATACATTCGTTTTTGTCGGATTTAGTACTTCAACAAAGAAGAACCATCCTCAGTTTTTGGCAGGACAGGCTTCCATCCTCCGAGTTTTGGACATAGACATTCTGGCAGCATCAGTCTACAGCACAAAAGAGACGATCGACGAGTTAGTGGCTTCCGAAGACGACTTGGTTATCTTGAAATGTGCCTCTTGTGCCGAGGAAGAATTCTGGAAAATGGGAGGAGGGGAAAGGGAGAGGGAAGAAGAAGAGAGGAGGAAATGGGAAGAAGAAGAGAGGAGAGAGACAGAGAGAAGAAAGAACAAGAGGAAGAAAGGGAATGGGAGAAGGAAAGAGAGGGAGGAAGAAGAGCCCGGAAGCGGCAGAGGTGGGGAAGCTTCAGGTGGTGAACACCGTTAAGTCCCGCAAGTCACCGGGGTAAGAGGGTTTCGAGGATTAGATTGACAAAGGGCTAAATTTTCGACGAATCGATTTTCTATTTCGTGTCTTCTTCAGATCGTGCTCTTTGTTATTTCTTGTGTCTGGTCCTTGTAACAAGGCTTGCTTATGTGGCAAACTCTCTGCTTGTAAAGTTACTTTACGAATTTTTTTCTTGCCCAAAAAAAAACCAAAGAAAATTTCTGGCTTTGTTTATATTTCAGTTCGCCTTGCATCGAATCCTTCTTTTCCAAGTGAAGTCCCAAGATATTTTATGGCAAGCTTATCCACTAAACAAAAGGGAACTTACAATTTTTAGTTATAAAATCAGGCTGCTCAAATTACAGCAGGTACTTAGAAGTTCTCAAGGTTCCTTTAGAAAAAGGTAAAAGCCTCGATAAATTGGCCAATTTTTAACGAAATATAACAGACAATAGTTACTCTAGATTTTTTTATTATTAATGACACAATTAGATTAATTTATTCACAATAGATTTGGATCCATTATTTGCAAATATCAAGCTGTCCCAAAATATTAAATATCGTGAACAATGAATGATTAGAAAACATATCTGAAGTTTTAATGCTGAAATATATTAGATGGAGGCATGGTCTCAATCTCCATTACAAGGCAACAGACAAAACATTAAAGAGCCTCAACTGCTCCCATCTTAACTTGTAAGTGTGCATTATTGTGTGATGTAGAAAATTTAGGTGAGACAAGATAAAGCATATTTTATACACAAACAAAGACGACTTCAAAATTGTAATTGTTGAATCATATATAACGTGAATAACAGATATTTAAAATATGCAATCAATCCACATCAATATTACATGAGAATTAGCTAGAGGTGTATCTCACCTTTGTCGCATAGAGCCAGTCATGAGCTTCTCCTTCTCATGTCTTCGCCCCCATATTCTCCACCGTAAAATGGCGGAGCTGAGCCGGTAACATCAAGCCCACCATTGATGGACGACATTAGGGCCGATAGCCCGCCACCTGATCCGCCACTTGCGGCCACTCCTAGCCCGAGAAGGTCGAGAGTAGGATGCTTAGGACCGAAAACCGATGGAGCGCCCAACATGAGTTCCTTTAGACCTGACCCCCCGTCACAGGCCAGTCCAAGGCCAAGGCTGACAGCTAACGATGCCCCGTTGGGCTCGATTCGCTGCCCGCTCCATTCTTGTGAACCAGTATGGGACGTGGAGGAAGACACTAACCCGAGGCCTCTTAGTAATGAGGCATTTGATGCCGTGGCACCCATCTGAGCAGCCTTCTGAAGCAATGCTGTCGCAGACATGACTGGCTGAGGAGCAGGAGCATACTGCCTCCGTTCTTGCCCTGCCGTCCCGAAAATTGACGAACCTTGATTCATTGCCAGGGAGAGTGATACAGGTTCGGAAGATGAAGGTTGTGTGATGCCTTGAACATGGTCTGGATGAGAAATTGCTCGGAATAAATCAGTAAATCCGGTTGTCTGAGATGGCAAACTTGCTGTTGATGTCGTCGAAGCAAACAGGCTGGCAAAGACTTTACTGCTTGAACTTCCATTGCTACTGGAGCCGCTGCTGCAACTTGTTGTCAAGTTGACCAGAGGGAGCGTCTCCTCGGAAATCGGAGTGATAGTGGGATTTGGGATAGTGCTTTCTAGCAAATCTGTAAAAACCAAGAAGATGTGAACTGTAAAGATAAAGATGCAAGGGAAAGATAGGCATCATAGGCTTTTATTTAACAATAATAAATACGAAAAGGGGTTTCCATTTTAAATCTATATGTGCTATCCCTTTTAGCTTTTGCATCTTGATGTCTCTAGCTTTAACAAAAAGACAATTCAGATGAATCTCAATTTTAAATTCAGCTGAATCATTATTTGTTTCTCTATCAACTTGTAGTTCTTCAAGCACACTTCTTGAGCTTTCAAATGCGAGACCAGACTTCGTCCAATATAATATGTAGATACCAACAAACACCAGTAACAGACAAAAAATAACTAAATTCCAAGACCACAGACATATAAACAACAAAAAAATTTCTGGTTGAACCAACACACATAGGACAAACCCCAAATCTTAAACTGCCAAAATCCAAGTATCTAGTCAAAGTACCTGGTGTTTGAACATGTAAAACAGAAGAGGTTGTATCAGTGGAAACGCGTGTATGTGCTGGGGCCTGTAGTGCAGCCGGTGGTGGTGTTGGTGGCGGCGACGGAGGCTGCTGTGGTGCTGTTGGTGCAAGGACATCAACTTTTGGATCTTCATCAGCACATGGAGTCGTAGCCACCGCCTGCACTTTTGTACTTTCCTCTGCTAATGCATCACAAAAGGCCCTGTGTGTAATAAAACTATCCCTCCTGCATACCAATCATTCAAACCACAAATCAACCCCAGAAGAAGCATGACTCAATTTAGTCGAATAACACAAAAAGGGTTAAACATGAAACACTCGAACCTCGAAAACAAAGTTCCACAATCACATTTATACTCCTTTGTTCCACAAATCTTCAAATGCGCCTTCCAATCCGACTGCACCGCGTAGTTCTTGGAGCACTTGTCACATTTCCACTTCTTCTCCCCATGTTTTCTGCAGTAATGCTTCTTGATTCCCGTCAAATCGCCCAAGGCCCGTGTGGGATCGTGATGGACGCAGCTCTGTTCGGGGCAGACGTAAACTCTTTTCTTTATTTCTTTACCTGACCTTTGCTTAAGCTTCCATGGCAAATTATGACCCCTCCGATGAAGCTGTAAATTCTGGTCCCTCTGAAAACCTTTGCTGCAAATTTCGCAAACGAATCTATTCGTCGCCAACAAAGTATTTGGGGATAAAGCAATCACCTCCGCATCAGGATCTAGGAATAACACATACAAAAACTGCCCTCTATGAAGAATTAAATCTTTCCCACTGATTGATCAGAAATTATAACAAAGAACAAAGTATTCACAATTTTTACTTTATTTTACCTGGCATTCCAGGAAGGTTCCGCTTCTTAGTAGCTGGTTTCGGAGGGGCGGCAGTTCGGTTCCCTGAAGAGGAGTCAACGGACACCGCGGAATCATTCATGGTACTCAGCACGCATGAAATGATTGAACAGTAAGATTTCGCTCTTCTGCGATTATTACAAAGAGAAAATTCAAGAACTGATTTGAACTGTAGAAAAAGTGAACTCCGACAAATTCTCCATTACTTCATCAAAGCTTGCGACTTCATAAACTTGTACATATTTACTGGTCAGTCCACCATATTTAATAGCTAACAACCAGTTCCTGGCCAAAACAAGAAATGCTTAACCAAACCAACAAAACGAGTAATGAAAACAGCCCCACCGGAAAACCAATCTCCCGCGAGCCCACGAGAGAGAAAAGTGGACAAGAACCAAAATCTCAAAGCTTAACGAAATGGGGTTCGGGAAAAATCGAAATTTCGAGAAAGTTTATGCGTATTGACTGATGAAATCACAGAAGCTGAAGCACAAGTGGGCTGAAATCTAGCTACGCCAACTCCAATCAGCTAACAATCGCTGCAAACAATGGAACAAATCCGAAACCCGATTCTTGAGGTCGGTTATCAGAATACGTGGAATAATTGATAATGAATCGGTGGCTTGGAAAAGCAAGAGAATTTTCCGTATCGTGCGTAAATGACTGTGTGTCTGTGTGTGGGAAAGTCTATCCTCTTCAGTGTTTGCCTTTCGGGTCTTCACACTTGACTTATAACTTACCATGATTAAAAGAAATGAATATTTAATATACTTTGAACTCATTTCCATTTTAATTTGAACACATAAGTACCATTTCAGTTCTTCCATTTAATACAATAGACAATTTTTTTTGTGAGAATGTATCGTTCCACCATTAATTTTGTGATCATGAAAATATAACATATTTTATGTTAAAAAATTATTTTTCACAATAATTATAGATGAAATCAATCTGTCTCACAGATAAATAAATTTAAAAAAAAACAACTAGAACTCCTCTTTAAATATTGCAACTATCTTCATTTTGAATTTAAGTTCTTTTCATCTGTGTTCCTTTGAGTCAAAATTGTTTTAGGCCTATTTTATTCGAGGAGCACGAGAGAAATACCATAATTCACCAATTTTAGATATTTTTTCGTCAGAAATCAGTTCATCGTTTAAAACTGGAAAAAGATTAATCAAAACGATTTTGTTCTCGGGCTTGGAATGCAGTTGTTTCACTAATATTAGTGAACAAGAATATTTTGAAACAAGGACAAAACTGTATTATTGGGGTAACACAGAAACAAGGACAAAATTTTGTTCTGACTTCATCGTCAATTCGATGATGACTTCTTTTGAAAAAAGGACAAAAACTTATGTGAGACGGTCTCATGGGTCGTATTTGTGAGGCGGATCTCTTATTTGGGTCACCAATGCAAAAGTATTACCTTTTATGTTAAAAGTATTACTTTTTATTGTGAATATGGGTAGGGTTGACCCGTCTCACAGATTATGATCCGTGAGAGTCACTCGCACCGGAGAGTCACTGGCACCGGAGATATTCTGAGCATGGAGGGAGAGATCATAGTTCTGAGTGTTAGCCCAATAGACGGATATCAACTCCTAGGGCGTTCAGCCAGCGGACGAGTCATGTCTTAGACATTGATGAATTATTCAAGATCATAACTATCCACCCGAACATCCTGCAAGTTCTTCTTGGGATCACAGATTTTGTGCCCAACGGAATAAGCAAAATCCTGGCATCCCGAGGCTTTTGGGATACAATGCTTATGGCCCTTGCGTTTCGAGATTTTCAAAATAGAAATCTTGGATGTTAACAAAGCTATTTTATCGACACTTCGGAGGCTAATTTCATCTCAAAGAGAAAAAATCTGGGGGTTGAAAAAATCGAGCAACGATTACAGGAAAAACAGGTCACTCCAGATCAATACAATCAAAACCAAGTCCTTTTTTTTTTGGTTTTATGTTCTTAGCTCATATTCTTGAATACAGTTCTCCAGAATCTGATACTTATTTCTTCGTACTCAAAAATCTGGGGGGAAGTTGAAATTTTGGGTGTTATAATGTAAATATGACTGAAGATATAATATTCATGTCAGACATTTTTCGGAAGATCTAAATCCAGTCTGGGAAAAAAAACAAAAATCAAGAAATCTATATTTATACCACAAAAATATTATTGGAGCATATAATGTCAAGAACTTCGGTTAACTTACATATCAAAGAAAGAAAAGGAAAAGATGGATCAATCCCACACTTCATGTTCAAATTATGATCAGATTTGAGGCTCCTGCGACTGGTAATGTATCACGATAGCTGCATGAAAAAGTTTCCACACATCATTAGAAGGGTGTATATACTTGGCAAGAGTTGAATAACACAAACTACAATGGACCTAAATCATTAGAAGGGTGTATATACTTGGCAAGAGTTGAATAACACAAACTACAATGGACCTAAATTTGACGTGTGATTAAGAGGATAAACCAATAAGAAACCTAATGACAAAATAAATTTTAACTATAATTTATTTGAAATTTGAGGTTTTGAACTCCCCTTTTCAGTTTTTGTTTAAATCGATATATTTGTACACCACAACTTAATTATTGTTTCCATTAAAAATTTCTACATCCGACCTTTGTTTATAAGATAAGATTGTGTGCTTTACCTTGTTGACAACAAACGTAAAAGGAACTTTTTAATGGGCAAAAAACAACAGGCATAAAGAATGCAAATATGCAATGATATGATGGAGATTTGAGGATAAACTGTAAAATAAGCCGTAAATTAAAAATAAAAGCGAGCATCAAGTGTCACGTATGTAACTAATTAACTGAATTCCATGTAGTGACTATTTTACTAACGATGGCCAACACAACAGGGGGGCATCAACCAAAAAACAAAATTGGAATCAAAATTTTCAGAAACACTAGTTTCATCCCCCATTTATTTGTCCCTCTAAACCCAACCAGTCCCCCTCAGGATTATCCTCGGTTCGCCTATCTTTACAAATGATTGCTAGCCATAACTCATGGAAACTTTGTTCTCCGTTCTATCAGGCAGATAATAACACAGACAACAGATACACAATACAAATGACTTCAACCGAATCATTCGAGTGTCGACTGATCCGCAACAAAGGAGATGGAAAAAGTTTGATGCTTATTCAATAGTAAAACCACAAGTCTGTGTGTCAATGTTGCTGTATCATTCTATTTGTCTGCTTCAAGCAACTTCTCACCATACAGCTGATCTTAACTAAGTGTTAGGATGTTAAAAATTAGATAAATGAGTCGGAAATTCGATGGTTATTTCCCAACCTCGATGCAACTCTAAACTGAAAATATAAGAAAAACTCCATACCTTCTGTAAATCTCTGATATATGATGAGCCCCGTTTAGGCAAACGAACCACATTAACACAAGCACCACTGCATCTGCTCACATTAAGGTTCCCAACTACAAGAACTCGTGTTTAGAATCGTTAAATCTGGACTGCGCCAGGGTACTTGGGAGTGGACTCAGTGCAACAAGCACTGATAATCTCTCCCCTCGAATAAAAAAGCATCTTAAATGTTTCATGCAATCTTTTTTAAAAAAAATCTAATTTTTGGCACATGCAGTTATCCATCATCCAAGATTCCAATTCATCTTTTGTAACCTCCAGAATTTAAATGGAAGTTAACTCATAAATCGTAATCCTATTAGGTGACAAATAAATCATTCTAATTTCTAAACACATGATAACATGTTCATAATATTTACTCAGGAGTAGATCCGAGAATTAGGACAAAGTGGCGAGTTTCAGGGAGATAGGGGTGCTACGAGGTAATTTTGGGATTGAATTGTTGAATTTTGAGAACAAATAGGCATAAAAAAAATCCCATCCCTTGAATCATGCTTCGAGAAAGATAATGAGAGTGAATGAAGGATACTGAAGAGTAAACGCTCCCACCAATCAAGCATGTAGAGTCCGAACGTGACATTGTAAAGGTAGATTTTACGTTGAACCCAATTCATCGCTGCTTCTTTTTTCTTTCCCTCGATTTGATCTTCGCTTCCTGTAAGCTCAAGAAATTCAGAAACTAATGAAGAATAACGAAACAAATTGTGCTAGGAAATCAAAATACAAGCTCGATTTCACATAAATTCACCCGATGGGAGGAGGCCCCCAAAAAGGGTGGTTCAAATGCGTAACGACTTTAGCCGCCTATGTGATCCATGTATTGGCCGCCGCCGGAAAAATAACCTTTCATAAAATATCCTTCACATGTTGAAACGAGGGGATCTTTCAATCTTTATCTCACAGAACTTAGTTGGAGCTTCTTGACTTCACATGGTACAAATTGTTGAAATTATAGCATAAATTATTTGTTCCGACCCTAAATTCTTTTAATTGAATATATTATTATTCCATATATAAGACAGAAAAAACAAAACAATAAATATAGGTATAAATCATTGAATTATAACATAAATATACAAATTTTATATATCAACCGAATCAAATTAGATATGTAGCTATAATTTTTAGATATAAAATGTTAACATTTTTTTTACAATAAAGTACGTATTGCTGAAAATAAAGTACAAATACATGCACTTCAAGCAAGGGAAAAGCGCCTGTTATTTATTTTATAATATTAAATATCTCTTAAAATTTTAAAATAATTACTATATTATTTATGGCAAAAACTTGTGTGAGACGGTCTCACGAGTATTATTTGTGAGACGGATCTCTTATTTGGGTCACCCATAAAAAAATATCACTTTTTATGCTAAGAGTATTACTTTTTATTGTGAATATGGGTAGGTTGACCCGTCTCACAGATTATGATCCGTGAAACAGTCTCACATAAGACTCACTCATTATTTATTCATACCATCTCGTCAACACATCTCTTCATTCTTATTTGTTATAAAATTTAAATTGAACAATTTTTAAATAATTTCAACAAAAGGTTGTTCGACAGTCAGCCCTCTGTTTCCTCCACAACCCATAAACCCAGCTCAAATTATCCGCTCTCAAACCCTAAAATGTCCCGGTCTTTTACCCTCCGCCTTGTCCGCCGCCTCACCACCGCCACGGATTCCGCCGCCAAACCGCTCACTGTTTCCTCTGTCAAAAACAGACTAAAAAAAACATACGACCCTGATCAAGCCCTCAAAATCTACTCCTCTTTCACTGCCGCCGCTAACATTTCCTACGACAACCCCGTCTCCGCCCGCTACGCCCAAGAATCCACCGTCCGCCGTCTTTCCAAATCCCACCGTTTATCCGACATCGAAACCTTTCTCGAATCCCACAAATCCCTCCCTCAAATCACCCAAGAGCCGTTCCTCTCTTCCCTCATTCGCTCCTATGGCATTGCCGGAATGTTTGAAAATGCTTTCAAAACCTACCAGCAAATGACCGATTTAGGAAGCCCTCGATCTGCCATATCATTCAACGCACTCCTCAAAGCCTGCCTCCATTCCAAGCTCTTTGATCGCGTGCCTGGATATTTTGATGAGTTCCCTTCAAAGTTTGGATTTTTACCGGATAAATTTTCGTATGGGATACTGATTAAGTCCTACTGCGAGATGGGTTCCCCTGAGAGGGCAATGAGTAAGCTAAATGAGATGGAGGAGAAGGGGATTGAGATTAATGCTGCAACATTTTCTCCAATCTTGCAAGCACTGTACAAGCAAGGGAAAGGCGACGAGGCGGAAAACTTTTGGGATGTTATGGTGACGAAAAAACGATGCTTGCCTGATGTGGGGTCTTACAACGTGAGGCTGATGCATATTCAAGATGGGGATCCCGATGCTGTTAAGGGTTTTATTGAGGAAATGAGTGAAGCTGGGATAAAACCTGATACAGTTAGTTATAACTATTTGATTACTTGCTATCTTAGAAATGGGATGATGGATGAAGCCAAGAAGGTGTATGATGACCTCAAGGAGAAAGGGTGTCATCCAAATATGGCCACTTTTAGGACTTTGATATTTAATTTGTGCAAGCACGAGCGTTACGTGATGGGATATAAGGTGTTTAAGAAGAGTGCGAAGGTGTACAAGATACCAGATTTTAATACCCTGAAGTATTTGGCAGAAGGGTTGGTGAAGAACGGGCATACAGAAGAGGTAAAAGATATGATCCAGATAATAAATAAGCGGTACCCCCCTAATATGTTGAAGGCATGGGGAAAGCTCACAGTAGATCTTGGGTTGGTCATTGGTGACACTGAGAAAACCGGTGTTGGTGAGCTAGACAAGGGGGTTCATTCTGATGAGACAGAAAAGACCAGCAGTACGTGAGTCGTGTCTTAGGAATAATTGAAGAGTGTTGTTGCATGACATTTTCTAAGCCTTCGGCCGCAAGCACGAAACAAGGCTGATGATTCTAGCTCAATACTGGAGAATATATTTGGAACTCAAGTTGTATTTTATGTTGAATTGGAAGAGGCTTGGAACAGCAGAAACATACTTGATGTTCAGTAGTTTCTGTGCTTTGTGCATGTTTTTACGTATCTTTGGTATTTTGAGTGCCTGCCGACTGTTTTTTAGGTGCTTACACATTTTGAATAGTTATCCAAAAATTGAGGTTTCAACTTTTTCAATGCCTCGTGTTGTTTCCTTATTGATAATTGGGACTTCGCGTAGAAAAGTCTGTAAGACCTTTCTTCTCAATGAATTTAAATTTGATCCTGTGATTTTACATGGACTAATAAAACTGAGATTGGCAAATGGGAACAAATTTCTGTGATCTGTTATATGGTATAACGAAGCTTGTTAAGCTTATCAATACTATAAAGTTGTTTCGTTTCCGTATGCATTTTGAAATTTATGCTTCTTTTTGGGAAATATTTACCCCCATCTACCCGGAAAGTTGCAATATACTTGGGAAGAGTCTGAATTCTTGGTATTTTGAATTGATATGTTTCCACTTTGATAAACATTGTGTCGTATCATTCAAGTATAGTTGTGTAATTTGGACAGAGTGATGAAATTATTCTTGTTAGATACAAAACTAGTAGCAGAGAAGAGAAAAGATCAAGGGAGAAAAAAATCAGTGCTAGTTGCAGGGAAAATCTTCTTTTACCATTCACCACCCTAAGTCGTCTCGAAATTCAGTTTATCTTCAAGTGTCGGCTTTAGCCTATGATTGTTGGCTTTTCCATTTGTTGATTACTTGTCGTAATAGCTTTTTTCTTGAAGAATCTGGAGATGTAGTTGGGGTGCCAATTAACTGAATAAGCTCTGATTAGATATATTCGAGATCGATCGTAAATCAAAATTAGGATATTTAATTTTTTTGCTCGGATTAGACCTTGAGCTCAAAATATTTGTTATGAATTATTTGAATTATTGTTCGAAAATAAATATTATAAATGTTGGAAATATTTTTATTTTTTTAATAAAATTATATCATATTAATAAAATATTAAAGTTGATGAGTTCGATTTAAATTCAATAATTTCAAATATAAATCAAATGTTTTTAAATCATATCGATTCATTTGGGCAACTAGCCTCTCGCGTGATGGCTTACATCATTGGTCTTAAAATAGAAAGGCCCAAGAAATCATCCAGCATCGGGTCAGCCTGAACCCGCAAGGCAGGGTATATTATCATACTTCACTCGTGTACATATCGTGGTTTGGTAGAATCGAATTTTCATTATTATCAATTTTATGCATTAAGATATATTTTTTTTTATCGAACGCTTGTCGTTTAACCAAAAGTTATATTTGATAATAGCAGTGAGCAACATGTTTAATACAATGTGCATTTATCATATATGGTTTATAATTATCGATATTATATATTGTTTCTCTTTATGTCATCAAATAAATTTACCGAAGCACATTAAAATTTCAAATTATCCCAATGGAGTTAGATATATCCAAATTATCTAATAACCGGCAAGCAGGAGTTGCTTACAATTTGTATGATCGAACGCGTGTTGCTCGACTAAAAATTACAGTTAGATGAAAGATGCATTTTTAATTAAGATTTTAAATCGTACAATAGTCGAACACCAAGTGTAGATCGTTTTCATGGTTATAGCTATGTTTACCTCAATATCTTTTAAGGGTGGTGAGCTCATTTACTACTTGTTGATATTGTTTAGTACAAAAAAAAAAAGGAATGCAGGAGTTAGTTAGCTCGAGGCAGTCATGCCATGCTCATGCTAAAAGATTTTACTACGTACGTACATTTTTATTGCATGCCAATCCATGCATTTAAATTTAACTTTTAACAACCCCCACTGTATCAAAGGTAGACATATGGATCACTTACTACCTTGTCTCCTCTGTCTCAACAAACTATTCAGTGATCAATCAGACATACTGTGAGATATATTCATTTCTTTTTGTCTTGCGGATTGAGAATTCCGATTTTGGGGACAGTTTACAAAAGACAAAAAATCGAGATCCGCCACGGGTCCTAACTTGTGTTTTTTTTTTCGATCAATTTATTGTCTTAATTTATTTACTAATATGCACTTTTGTCGATTTCAGTCATTTTTCATCAGAAAATTGATGTAACACAGGAAAATGTCGGTAAAACGGCTAACATTTCTTATTATATGATATCATGTCATGATTTCGGTGAAAAAAAAAACTAAAATTTAAAAAAAAATTAGTGGGTAAAGTTGTGAGGAATGACAAATGCACCTCATTGCCATAATAATGATATATGACACATAAGAAATGTTCATGAGCAATAGGACGGGTTTCTTCATCCTTATCTCAGCCCCTGCATTATTATATACGCATCCCAAACACCGCGAAGATTAAATCATCATCCTCGTCCCTGTCTCCGTTCCCACCCCTTTCATATCCCCATTAAATTGGCCAATAAAATTTTTTCTTATTGTTAATTATTTTTATTATTATTATTCATAAAATAATTATGATTACTATTATCGGCGAGGATTCGAGGATGATGACAACATCTCATACTTGTCTCAACCCACCTCATTTCGGGTTTTCTTCGTGGGGCACCGAATCCGTGAGAAAAAATTGTCACTCTCATTTAAAGTTGTGAATTGATCGATAACTTGACAATAAAAAAATTTAAAGTTACATTGACCTAAAATATATAATTTTTCATAGACATGTTACTTTGATGTTCAGTTTTTCCAATCAAATTTTATTCTTTTTCGAAGCCATTTTTTCCGTACACTATGTCTAGCGTCTTCCGTTGGCATTGGATACGACGATAAGAGTTGGAGCTAAAAAAAAACGAACATGAAAATAAACGCCACATATTTAAATAAAAAATTTCTAAATATATTATGATAAAAATAATCACACACATGATGGAAAAAGATTTCATCATGCTATTGTATCTATTTTGTTCAAAATTAGAATGATTGATTTGAGCATAAGCACTTTTTTTTCTTTAATTTCAAATTCACTTTTCAAAATAGTCATTTCAATAAATTTAAACGTGATGAGATCGGGTAAAAATGGGTGCAAGATGCGTGTGCAATTTCACCAAGTTGGGTTATGAAAATAATATGTGTCCAAACCAGAGATTTTTCTCCTGATAAAAGCTGGTGCTGACCTACGAACACGAAGGTAACCACGTGAATGAGCGCTAGAGGGATGTCCGACGTGGCCACTCCAATGCTAAAGTCAGCAGGTGAACGAAAAGAACTAATGTAGCAAAGAGAATGATGTATAAGTGATGTATATTATAGAGGATAAATGATGGGGGCAAGATATATGTCAGTCAATGAATTCTTTAAGTTTAAACAAGCCTGGTATTTATAGAAAGAAAGTCAATGATGACCTTGTTTTCAGTATTCATTTACTAATTATGGCAAGATGTTGCACATATCCTGCTTTTCTGACACGTCAAACTGTCCCTTTCGTCTTGGCAAATCCATTTAATTTTGTCATAAACGATTGCCAAGATAAGGCACCACATACTTATGTACTCGAGTGAGGTGCTATTATCGAGGTAATTCGGGTAAAAAGTCATCACCCGAGAACTTGTTCAAAGCTCGGACTTCTGATAACCTGGAAAGAAGATGTCTTGAGCATTCATTTGTCCGACTATTTGTCGGATTGGCCCAAAACACCCATGGCCCGAGCCTCCCTGAAGGTATCAAAACACAACAATATAGTTTTCAATAAAAAGAAATTTTCCGTTCCAAGAGAGTGCTCACGTTAGTAGATTAGTTAGCGTTTTCTGATGGTCAGAAATTCTTTGGCCAATACCCAATGATTTTTCGTGCAAGTATATCATACGTAACTTGTCCAGTTCGATTTATTTGACTAACTTGATATATCTAAAAATTTATGAAATACACGTCGAATTAAAAAATGAAAATTCTTCTTTTTTTAAAAAAAAAATCCCAATTAAAATCGATGCCATATATCGACACGTTCCACTCAGGATCAGCCAAGTATTGCTCTATCATGTCAATTAAAATCCAATCGGTGTAGCCTTTTCCCGACTTTTGGCCTTTTCTCCATATAAATTATTCTTCTCCAAAACGTACCAAATGTTAAAACCATTTAATATTACTTAAAATCAATTATTCTACATGTCTATTGTATAATGATAACGATGAAAAAATTGAATCAAAACCCCATAAAAAAATTTTTAAAAAATTCAAATGAAATTCAATTGGCATTTTATCTTGAATAAAAATCCCATATCTCAAAAATAAAAATAAAAAATTGTAGAAATGTAAATAATCCCAAATATTGAGTGATCGGGTAAATAGTGTGGATATTAATGAAATGGTAAGAGAATCTCTGATAGCGTGAGGATGGGGTAAATCTTTGCCATTTCTAGCAAACGTACCCATCGATTTACAGCACAATACAATCCCAAGAAACGTACACCAAAATCCAGTTTGTAAAAAGAAAACAAATTTCATATGTACTTTCTGAATGAGTTTGGTTAATAACTTCCCTTGAAATTTTCAATTATTTATTTCTCATGCACATTTTTTTTAAAAAAAAATTGTATTTATATATTTTAAAATTAATTATTTCTCATTTTACTTTAGTTTTATTCAAGAAAAGGCAATATAATTTTATTTCAATTCTTAGAAATTGTTATAGATAAATCGAGTAAAATTATACATCTATTTTTAGCGTGACATATTATTTATACAGTATGCGTGTACAACAACGTGACATCAAAACTTTTCTATGAAAAATATTTTTTTAAAAAAAGAGAATAATAAATTATTCTTTGATAATATAAATAATCAAAATTGCAAAGAAACTGAGTTATTTGATGGAAATTGCGTTTTTTCTATCAAACATCATATTCTAAAGTAACACCATTGTTTTGTTAATTTGAGCAACATGCATGGAAATGTATGGACGAGTGCGAAATCAAATCAAATAATTTTGAATAAAAGCAAAATCCGATGTGATATTGCACAAATATGAATAATCTCGAGTCTGCAAATCGCTTTAACGATTTAGGCATTCATTGTATATGATGCATAAATATGGATATAACAAATAAATATATCTATATTATTTATACTTTTATATATAATAGTATATCAAAAATTGATATTTTATAAGTACTATACGGGCATGAAAACTAATTTAGAAGTGTATATAAATGCTTAAAATATTATTATGACATTTTGTTTTACAAATTTTCAAATTTTGTAAATGAAAATTTTATAATTAATTTTTTCAAATAAGTTGTAAACACTAAATATTTATATTTAATTGCATAAAGTATCTCATGATGTATTTATTTTGAGCTACTTCTCTTGTTGGTTATTTAAATTTAAACTTTGTAATAAAATTATATTATGATTCAATATATAATTGTTGAAAATATATGCCAAAGATATATAGATTTTATTTCAATATATAATTGTTGAAAATATATGCCAAAGAGATCGATTTTATTTCAAATGGGTGAATTAATATTGTGAATAACATATGATAACTTAGTATATAATAATAAATACTGAAACAAGATACGTACAGATAGATGGATAAAAGAAAAATATGATGAACATCTAAAAATTATTCTTCCGATGGTTAATTAAAGGGACCCGAATCTGGAATTAAACGCGCCGGAGACTACTACCGGAGAAAATTTTTTAACCTTCTGCGGAAAAAATGGCATCCCAGATTTCATAAAAAGCTTGAATGATGATTCCGTGGTAATGTCGGGAATTCAGCGACAGGAAACACTGCAGCAGCTGCTCCAAATCTTGGTGTTCGAACATCTGCTTCTCCACAATCATGTCTATCATTGAATTCTTGAAATCCTCGTACGGATTCTTGGACTTCTTCAAGATCGCGAAGCTTTCCTTGATTTTGCCGTCGACGATGCATGGTGTCAGTTTCATGAACATCGACAGCCTCGCCGGAATTTCATCCTCTGACGCCGGGTTTAAAACCGGACGTTTCGTAGCTTTGGAGAGTTTCCTTTTGTATTCAGGGGAATTTTCTGTCGAGTTTTGGGTCTTTCGGATGGGATTTAATGGGAAATGAGGATTGAATTCTGAGGAAGAGTCGGTGGACAGAGTTAAGGAAGAGGAGAAGAGAGTTTCTGTCTCCTCGTATCCGCCGCCTCCTCCTCGGCAGCATTCGCAGCTAAACCACCCACTATCACCTGAAGAGGTGCTCTTGCGAACCCTTCTAGTGACGTTCCGCTTGTTCCTCTTCGCGCGTCTTTTCTTCTTCTCCGCCGCGGGTTTCCGCAGCGGAGGAGGATTCGCAAACGTAAAGTCGTCGTCTTCAGAGTCGCCGTGGGAGGTGGATGAGTTGTACATTTTCCGGCGAGGTTTGGATTCTAGGCAGACGTTAGCAACCACGTTGCATTTATCTTCCTTCTCCCACTTGAATTGCTTCGGACAACTCGCCACCGTAATCTCTTTGTCCAAAGCTTTCGTATTTTCAGATAAACAACCGCCGGAGGGGCTGTGGCGGCAGTTTGGGCGTTTGGCGTTGACCTGGGAGAGGCGGCAGAATGAAGGGACAGGATCTTGCGGGAGATTGAAAGGGTCTTTCGAACGGCAGGATTGCAAAGTGGTAGCGATTGCTCTGCAGATCCTGAGCTTGAATCGTTTCGCCATTGTTGCTGTGCAAATGTAGAAGGAAGGTGACATGCGTTTATATAGACCGATAGACACCTCCAAAGGGGAAATACTTTCTTGGCTTTTTCACCTTTTCTTTTAATTTTCGACGTACCATTTCATATAGCACAAATTTGGACTCTTAATAATTATAGTTGTTAAAAATTGCTAGGCTAAGCTCGTTTCGTCACATAAAATAGGTGGATTGTGACGTCGATATTACGATCCAAATCAATTTGTCTCAACAAATAAATATGAGTAAGTTTTTTGTAAGACGATCTCACGAATTTTTATCTGTGAGACGGATCAAGTCTACCGATACTCATACAAAAAAGTAATACTCTTAACATAAAAAAATAATATTTTTCATTGATGACTCAAATAAGATATTTGCCTCACAAAATACGACCCCTGAAATCATTTCACATAAATTTTTGTTATGAAATAGATGAATAGAGTTTAGTAATTTCACATGCAACGTTTTTGCATGTATATTGATAATAAGAGCGTAATACCCTCTTCTATGCTATATCTAAATTTGTTATGTAATTTCGGAAAAAAAAATGTTTCTACAAATTTAATATATGATTATAGGATTACGTAAATGGAGCACACATGATGTGATGGTATAAATTATATGCAAGGGAAACATTTTATATGATGCTAATTTTGTTTTGAAAGACCCTTCGGCTGAAATGTTTATATTTTTCTATATCATTCTTTTTATTTTGAGAATTTTAGTTTTGGCGTAAATTCATGTATAGATGATCGAAATGATAAAAAAAAAAAACAACCTTTCTGAAATTATAATTATGGAATTAATGTGTTGGAGATGTACGAAGTTGCGAAAGGCAACAGCTGCGCATGAACAGAATCACTACAATTTACAGGTTGGTGGGCTCGAATTGGGACTACATGTGGAGGAAACATATGGGTTGTGACATTTTCATTTTGCCGTCCTTGGTTGGAAGCATTTTTCGAGCATAAAAATAAAACTAAATATTATCGTTTTTCTGTAAAAAATGTTATTATTTTTTATTTCATCTTAAGACATAATTATTAATTTATTTTAAATGTTACAAATATTCTATTACTTTATATCATATAAAAAAATTTATTTACACTCCAAAAAATATTAATAGAATATTACTTTTATTATTATTTTTTAATTTATTGCTACTATATTGGTCATGTTGATCACTTTCTTTGTAAATAATATAGAATTGAATTTATGACCTCGTTCTGATACCGAAATAATATCCGACAGTCATCTACCGCCTCGATTTTTGAAATGATGACTCGTTTGGACTGACATTAATAGGTCGCCGCCTAGGCGGGTTAGTATGTGTATATGTATATGTCTATCACATCAGCACTTCTCTATTTTGTAAGATTTTGAATTTGAATCTGATACAGAGAAAATGTTGGATAAATATTCTGATGTACAAAAAAAATTAACATTTAACCTTAAAAACAAAATCTGCATAGACTCCTAAGCTACTGCATAGGTGTCTATGCCCTATACAGCGGGTGTCACTCACCTATCACGTTTTAGCACATTGGTTTTTCTAAATTTTTCGGCAAGGATTCCACTAATCAATTCAATTATTAATTTTTAAGTAATTTTTTTAAATAATAACTTATTTGTGAAACATACATTTACTCACAATAATAATATATATGAAAAAAACTATCAACAAAATGTATACTACGAAAACTAATGGTAGGGTATATTTATCAAAATATTGAGTGAAAATTACACTCCACTATATGTATCGAAATTACACTCCACTATATTTTATGTTACAACACATCAAATTTTGAAACATGATGCAAACTAATGAAAATATTATAACTTAATATATTGTTAAAGTGTCATTTAAAGTAAAAGAAAATAATCACTTGCAGATAGAGTGAAAATCAAATAATTGAGTTCAAATCCTACTTGTGTGGATAGTGTAGATAAGAAATCATACATCTTCATTGTATATATATGTATATAAATCGAACATATACATGTAATAAATTTTCAATATCATCTTAAAAATCAAATTTTAAAAAATAAACAACAAAATGAATCTTTTGCGTATGGTAGTAATGTATTAATCTATTGATTCATAGAGGATGTTCGGAAAATTTCTAAATTTGTTTATTTTAAATAATATTAATTTTGTCATTTCTATTTTGTACTTGGTCCTACCATATTTAAATTTATGTATTACTGTTCAAACAGTAGATGATGCTTATGTCTCCATCAAGAAGAAATCTGCTGAGTTCTATTTCAAACAAATCATTTTCATAAATCATTAGAGTTATATTTTGATCTGACATACAACACTAGATTCAGTTCCATAGTGAAGTTGCGTCGGTACAAAAGGGGGAATCCAGGGAAACATAGTCACTGTAAATGCAATTGTATTTGTATCTAATAATGGGACCACAGAAAGATTTTCAAAAATTCATTAAAATCACTAGACCAACACAATCTTAGTAATTAAATTAAATAAATAACACCCCCACCCACACACACACATAAACACTATACCATGCCCACGATCTCTAATTTCCTTCAAATTTTCCATTCATTCCTCAAGAATGACAGTATGGGATGGTGTTTATCTATAGATTACACTCATTCCGCAGGCTAAAACTCAACTGCGATGAGCAGAACAGTCGTTACCGCAACTATAATAATAATTATGATGGTATAATCTCCGGACCGGAGCAAAAGAAATGGTAACAAAACTTTTACATAAATCAAAAGAATGATGGGTGGTTTACTCTTAAACCATATAGTAATATGTTGATCACAAAATGATCAAAAGAAAAAAAAACACAAAACGATGCCTAACTAAAAGAAAAACTATCTGTGTTAAAAAATAATGAGAACTAAGAACCATATTTCCTCAAATTAGGTATGTAACAGACTGTTGAACAAGGCTGATTGTATATGCAAAGAAACAACCATCAGGCTCTGATCTTCCATGTTTTCCAAGTCACGATTTACGTTATGCAGATGTGTACTCAGCTTCCTTTCGATTCAAATTTCGCAATTTCTGAAAATGTAAAGAGAAAATGTTCTATGTAAGGAGTATGAACATAAAGTATGTATCGAAGCAACGTATCTAACGATTTATTTTAATCTCATTTTACCACCTGTTCTTTCCATAGGTATTATAAACTGCTCCAGTAATGAAACGATATTTTATAGGATAATATTTCGACAAGTTATAAAAGAAACTCCACGTCATAGTAAGCAACTTTTAAAATAGTTCGCATATATTCATGTGGTGAAGAGTGCTCTGACCTTGAGCAACAATCAAAACTCACCATCGAGCATTATGAAATAAAGATTATCTCTTAGTGATATCGTGGTCTGGTTGGTTTCCTCAAATGGTAGTAGTGTGGTGGATTTGTAGTTTTCAATGCCATTAAAGAGATGAAGGTAAGTTGCCAGGTCATTATCATTCCTTGTACGTCAAGCAGCGGGATTGTCAAACTGCGGTACTTTTTGTCTATGTAGATGACACAATAATGGAAATGACAGGCTTCTAACACAGAGTTAGAAGTATCTTTTGGGTATAGAAACGATTAGGTCCAAAGTAGCCATTTTTCTGAACCAAAGGAAATACACCATTACCTTGTTTCTGAATCTGAGGTCTTAGGTGAAGCTCTGCTGATGTCAGCAGAAGGATTCTGCTAGCATTGACGGTACAAGTCAATTGTCGATCTGGCTACGTGGCCAGATTTTGGACATTTGAGGCGGCAGAAGGTAATTTCATTCTGACAGCCCAAATTTCCTGGTTAGGTACCAAGTCATTTGGCACACCACTAGAGCATAATTTAAGGTTTACTACTAAGCACTACGGAGAACACAATCAGATTAACAGTTACCATGTTAACTCTGGATAACATTGGGAGAAAGGAAAAAATATTCCATCATTATATACAGATATTAAGAGCCTCATATGGCAAAAGATGAAGTTCCCGCCTCATGTGCTCGTTTTTATTCTTTTCCCCACATAAAGACCGAAAGACAAAAGCTTAAGTTGCACCTTATATGCTGAGCTGGTAAAGTAGACACGAGGATGGATACGATACAATGGTATGGAGCTTGTGTCTTATGTTCCAGATTTTGAGCCATACCAAACTAGACACAGTTAAAGCCAGTTTTAAAAAAGTTGGAGACACCGGAGATGACATGGTTGTGTCCTTCAAGGTTAGGCTAGCCACGGATGTTAAAAACCAATATTTGGAACTTACTCATTAGCCCACGGGGAGTTCTTGGTCTTATGAAGGCAATCAATTTCCTTAAAAACACTCACCAACTCACAAGGTTTTCTCAACAACACGCAGTCAAAGATTCATAGACAAACCAATGGTTCTTCGAGGTAACATCAAGCTCATGAGAAATTAATTGATGAAAAACAACCAGTTTGCACGCAGTAATAAAGCCCCTAGAACCTCGCTCTTCCCCCACAATCAGGCATATCAATATTGAACCTTAGGATGCTGCTAAGGAGCCTGAATAAGTAGGTGGTATTGATAAAATTTCACTCACTCCATAATCAAGTTCAATAAATGCATACCCTGCATTCCGCAATCACTACCGTATTTGATTTGAAGCTAGCTAGCCATATTTAAATCAGCCATTACAAAAAGACCCAAAGTAAATTAAAACCAAGCTAAGCAGATTAACTGACCAAAGATATAGAAGATTCTAGAGGAGGAGGGTCAAGCTTGATGTAGAGCGCGGACATCCTAGCGATCTCCGAAACGGCAGCATGTCGAACTTCAGGCACCTCGCTAGTCAAATCCTCGTAAGCGGCCACGAAGGCCTCTTGCCAAAATCCAGGCAATCTGATCCGTTGACTGTTGGTGTACTCATCCCACATGCGCTTCACCATTTTCTCCCTCTCCTCCAAATCCTAAAACACAGGAACAAATAAAAAACCACACTTAACTTAAACCCTCAATCGCAACTAAGGCATCTACAAACATATAAAACGGGAAAATCGACAATACAAGGACATCGAGATCATCAGTGGAAGGGAAATGGTAGTCATCGGCAACATGATTGAGATTCCCAGCGGACCACCGAAGAGAGACGGTCCCGGTGACCATTGACCATAATGCTAGCAATATAATTGCTGCGAGAGCCCAAAACTTGTACCGTCCGCGGCCGAAAACGCCGACGGAACTCGGCGGATGGTCCTGCTTCGGAATCCCCGAGGACGATGACGATACAATCGATGAAGATGTGGGCGTTGAAATTGGCAACGCGTCATCATCCCTCATATCTTCCCGATCAAATCCAAGGAAAATGGGTCCACGACAGAGATTATGAATGCAGAAAATGAAGATTCATGCGAAGATCGTTGGATTTTGCAGCGATTGAATGATTTCTGGAATAGGGAAGATCCGGTGGGGGATTTTATGTAATGCGGTGGGCCAACGCCATGAAAATGGATCTTTTTCGTCAGACTTTTGGGCCACTTGATATTACCCGATTCAGACATTACTGTTCTTGCCATCGGGGCCCTAAAAAGCTATCACGATATCTTGTAAATAATTTTTTTTTTAAAAAAAACATTTCATGGTTTTTTTAAAAAAAAACTTTATGCAGTTAAATCATAATTTTACAAATAACATTTGGCATGCAAATAACATAAGAAATTTTTGCAGTCAATTTTGCAAAATTAGTATTGCATGTATCAATCCGTATCAGTATGGATGATTCTATGTTATACTTGGATATTCATTCATAGTATTTTTTTTACACGATTTGTTTTCGTGAACATCTGAATAAAAAATAAATCGTTTGAGGTTATTCAATACTTTCTATTTTATACAAGATGTTCGCATTGTACTTGCTATATTTGAGATATAAGAAAAAGAAAACACAATTTTTATATTTGAGATAGAAAGACATGGAAATTGACCTGATTTTGGTCATTTAACTAGTTAAATTTCAGTCTAATTTTGTTTGCTAATTCGGTATATTTTTACAATTTAAGCTCGTTTTCATATGTACTATTGATACGACACAGTACTATATCATAAATGAGTGACATTACACCAATACTTCGACCGAAAAAAGAACTAATATTGTCAATCAAACTAAAAATTAAAATTTGACAAATTAGAAGACATAAATGACAATCAGGCCAAATTACAGAAACGAACATTAAAAATATTTAAAACAACACATGCTTACTCGATCAATGTTATAGTCAGTATAGTCACAATAATTGGATTGCATTCGTCAAAATGTAAAAAAATTCAAATATGATATAAATTTGATAGCATCCTTTTCCATAAATATGACAATATATCAAGTTTTAAATAGCCATCGAATGATTAAGAGTTTTGGTATCTTTCATAGAGCCGGATCAAAAGAATCCCTAATCATATGCACAAGAACCCATCAATTAATCATACTCGACATCACTCATCATTGTTATACTTGTATCATTGCTTATCTTTTGAAAAGTGCCCAAGAAGAGCTCGGTATGTTTTCAACTACTCAAACAACTACCCATGTCATAGTCTTGAATTAAACGAAGATATAACCACATCCAGTTGTATTATCTTAAACAAAAATATATATATGAAGAAAAAAAATCAATTTGGTCGAAAGATTTCGATGTAAAAATCTCCAAATTCTATTCAGTTCTCAAGATAACAAACATGATACGTAGGATTGCGGAAGCTTATCCGAATCCATGTTTTTGCATTGCGATTATAATATGTTCTATAATTAAACAATATTGATTATTTTTAATTTAGCCTTTCAACAAATCAGAGATATCATTGATGATATTAACACAATAATATCATTACAATTAAATACTTAAGTCCATTCTTATTCTAGATTAGACCACATCAGTTTATGACATTTAAACTTTTATAATTATAGTCACGACCCTTCAAATTCCAAACATATCTCACTTGGTTATATATGTAATTTTATAAATGTGTTAAACTTAGTGAGATCAGAACTTTTATTATCATAACTATATGATTTCTTAAACAATCTTATTCGTTAATTATATCGACATAGGATCAATGTAGTATTTGTTGTATCTACCACAACTAAACCATATATGTCACGTATATCAATACAATCAAATGACATATATCAATCATGAACATGTGACATAAAAATCACAGTCAAGATGATCTATTCATGTCAATTTTCAATGGGTCTTTTATCAAAGTGAAATCAAAACTTTAACCTCAATTAAACAAAGTGTAAAATAAACAATGCACTCTATTTCTGCATAAATATTCAAATACAAAAGTTTGAATAACAGAATTAAACATAACATGTATAACACGAACTCCCAATATATCTAGATTTCATAAAAAGATATGATATCATGAAGTTTGTACCTATATCTTATATCGAAATATATACACTTTGTACTTTCCTTTCACAAGTATGTGGTAATAATTATTGTTGGAAAATAATATCATACAGTTCCAAAGTTAATTTACTCATTTAGATTAAAGACATTACTATAACAACTAACTTCGATAATTTCGAATGGGATTTACTTGATACTATCTTTGGAGTAATACTACTTCCAACTTCCAAGTATATATATATCAAATGACCGAAAACAGACCACATCTATTTTTTATTTTTTTTCACATAGCACATTGCAAAAATAGGTGATTCTCTCTTTTGTTCATTGGATTTATCTGGTAGTACTACCCAATAGAATCAAAGCAACCCTCAAAATTCATAATAATTGTGTGCATAACCATAATTCATGTTTCCATATTGTTAAAACCGCCCTAACCAGATACTGCTTGTCACAGAGCAAACTGCTCGAGTAAAATATATAAACAAAACTGTCCGGACAGACATAATTACAATACATTAAGCGATCAAATTTTCATTTCCATGAACTATGAACAAAGAAAAAAAATCCCAAAAAACATACGAAGATGTCAACAAATCACGCGACGGGAAGATTATACCATCTTCTCTTCATTTCAGATTTCCATCTAACTTCCTTGAATTTTCCATCCATCCCATAATCCCTTTCCATGACAAGGTTGATCCCTTCATCTGAATACCAACCAACGCCAATACACAGAATTCCATCTTCCTTTACATCGACATAGGCGGTAACGCCTCCCGGCAGCCATAGGACAGCAACATCCTGCATGTCCAGCATTTCTTCTTCACCAAAGTACACGAGGTTTTCCGGGGAGGTTCTCTTTTTTAGGTTTTCCATGCAGAGATACACATAAGGCGTGTCGTTGGTTTCTTGTATTGGTATCTCCTCATTGTATATCGGTGTGGCACTTATTTCAAATACTTTCCAGGATCCGGTCAGTTGTGAGGGTTGGACTCTTTTCCTTTGGGAAAATGGCATCAGGTCTAGCTCGGACCCACTGTTGTGACAAAAATTGAAAATATGAGCTAAATAGATGTCAGACAGGCAGAGGATCTAATTATTCATTACCAAAAGATCTTGAGAAATCCTGAATTTCTCAAGATTATTTATGAAATAGTGCAAGAATGATACTCATCTCTTGAGCTCAAGAACCAACTTTTGCATTAAGTTTTAAAACATGCCAATACATTTTCCAGCTATCCTCAAAATAAGACATTTTCCAGTTATGAAAATCCATCCATCTGATTAAAGAGCAATCAAGCCAGTCAATAGTGACTAGGCACAGGATTGTCACAATATCGTATAATGAGGAAAAATATGAACAAAAAAAATCTAGATGGGCATTAAGCTAACATAGATTATATTTGTGTATTTTGGTAGTAGAGAAATCAGTTGCGTAGAAAAGTAGCATCATGAAACTGAAATCTTTCCAGGTTGCTCGGTGTCCCCAAATTAAGTAAGCAGTTTCCAAGAGTTTACAAACCGTTTCCTGCCATTTGCCACATGTTTTCATAAACTACACAAGTTTTAACCATGGCGAACAAAATCAGCCCTGGTGGAATAGATTTTAACAAAATACATAAACAACTTTCAGGATCCATAATGTATACATAAGGTAATTTTGACGAAGCTCGCTAGCAAAAAATAAAATCTTGTTCCTTGACTGATTGTTACATGTTAGCCAATGGAAGGGGTAAAAGGAAGTTTGCAACATATCGATAAAAATTTGAAACGCATTAAAACGGGAAAAATTACGTGGTGACCTACCATACCTGGAGTCAGAAATGTTGGCTGGACTAACCCATTTCTCTTCATAAACGGCAACCCTCATAATTTGGATATCTGAACCTGAATCACTGAATTCTATAGTATGCACAACACGCAACCTATTGTGGCAACCTTTAACCAAACACTGGAAAGAAAACATGAAAGATTAATCATATTTTTTTTAATCAAGGAAACGAGAGAAGAAATGTTTCCATCATAAACAAGTTTACCGAAAATCAGATCATATGCCCAATTCTTGCCATTCATTTAGTGGTTTAGAACCAAAACATGCAGAGAAATAAAAAGAGGAAGAGAAGAGGTAACAGTAATAAAAAAAACAATCGTTTAGAACTTGAAACATAATACTCCAAATTGACAACAGAAACAAAACAGATAATGACGAAAATCAATACAAGTGGTGAAAGACAGAGCCAAAGCATGGAGACAGATGGGGACAAAGGCACTAAATGGTTCTCAAGATTCGCCGGGAGCTCTTATAAATTATAGTTAAAACCTTTGGATCCAAATAACAGTAACATATTCCTTTGCAGCTTCCATGCAACAAATTCATTAAAAAAAAAATAGAATTGACTGACTTCAGAAGTAAGGTTAGGATTGGCCATGGAGACTCGGAGATAGAGAAAAAAAATGTAATGCACACCTTCAGTTATCGATGCATTAAAATTTCAACTCGACAAGCACTTCAACATTTTTTCAAATACTCCATCCTTTTATGATACAGGGTCAAACTATCTAACTATGACCATTCTACTGCACTAAATCTTGGCATTTAGGCACTTTATCTCATACTTGGGGAAATCAAATGTAGCCAAGATCACTACAACACATTTTATAATGTGATTAAACAAGAAAGGACGACCCACGAGGCAACAACAAAAAGAAACTCAAGGAAATTAACATACTTGTTCAAATTTGAAAGTTGGGGAAAGGTAATAGTTGGACTCTTCTAATCCGCCAATCGGAATATCCACTGGACCTCTTGAATAAGATCCATCCTGCAATTTCGTTTTGAAAAAAAAAATGAACAAATCCATGACCAAGCTTACATGACTTTATTCGTCCACAAACATCATAAGCTTTCGTCAATCATCCACTCAAAGTACCTTAAACCAATTATTTTCTTTTAGTTTTGGTCAACAGATTTATTAGTTCTCTCCAAGAAATAACCAAGGCGCATGTTAGCTACCAATAAATAAAATTTAGGGGATCAACATAAGGCACAGATACACAATATTTGGTACTACCTCGAAGAATACAAGACCAGGTTCCATTCCCATTACATCTTCTTCCATGACATCACTGCTTCCAAGGTCAAAGGAATCAAATTTCGGCAAAAGGCAAACATTGAATTTTCCAACAGATGCATCTTCGTCTTTATGTCCAACACCACTTCCACTTTGTTGAGCTTCACCAAAAGGATTCAGTGTAACCCAATTTATTTTCCTCTGAATATGAGACTTTCGAGTCCCAGAAGTAGATGGAACGACGTCGAGATGAGACACGGTATAGCAGTCAAATAGGTTCTCATTCCTTCTCCCAATATCAATTGCCTCCATCCTGGCAGTGATAGGAGAAAAAACAGCTCCCACACCCTTCCATATTCCACTGACACTACTTGTAAATGTGTTCCATGCAGGAAGAATAACTGGTTCCTGAAACAATGATACTGTACATGGATTAAATTAGGTAAATGTGTGTGGAGGAGGGATGGAAGGTATGAAGCCCTCCGAACTGAACCAGCAGTTAAAAGTGCATTTCATTCAGCACCAATTGACCGACTAACCAAAAGCAGATTGGGGTTCCAGATTCATATGTTTCTCATTCACTTTGTTAAGTTACATGAAAGAGGACAACTGTCTCCAAATTCACATGAGAAAATAACTTCGCCAGTTTTCATAATATCGTCACTGTTACGGATATGCTAAAGGAATCAAATGATAAATTTGAACATACGTTTTCAAAGCACGTTCCTATAACTGAGAAACATACAGGGTTTCTGATAGAACTGATTTCTTGAATCTCCATCAGTTTAAAGGTAATGCAACAGCAAATGGACCCATTGAACAACGACTAGAGGCTAATCTACAAAACGATAAATAAAGAACTTCTCTTTTATTATGATAGGATTGCAGTTACCAATTTATTCAAAGCTAATAGAATTTTAATATGCACCTAATACTGTAATTGTTAAATATCATAGCTCCCATAGTGACCCAAACTTTACTTTTCAGAATCATTTTGCGATGTCTCATAGGATAAGTAAGGGCATAATACAACACAATTCGAACAATTATAATATCCATGGTCCAACTGACAGCATAAGGAAAAGACTATTCGAAGTTGAAAAATCAGACACACCACCCGATTGAAATAACATCACCACATAGCATAAAAAAGAAAATTTTCAGATTGATAAAATGAAAGAACAAGACTCTTCAAAGCATCACCGGATATTACCTGTGTTTGCAAAATTGTTTCTACTTCCATTAACATAGAATCAGACACCATAACTCTATCACCTTTCCTATTCACATTCCTCACCCTCTTCCCTTCTTTAATTTTCCTCCTCCTTAACCTCTCCTTACCTTTCTCAAATTTTGCCATCTCATTATCGACACTCCACACATTCTCCTTCCCCTTCGTGTTCACCTTCTCCCTTTTGCAACCAACCTTAAATTCCCCACGAGGTTTCAGCCGAGTCCATAAATCCTCACTCCAAACACTACTCTGGTCATTGTAATTGCACGAAAGACAGGGATATGAACTGTACCTACGACGCGAGGAAGAGGATTTTGTGCGAGTTCCAAGCAATTGCAGATGATGAATGGTACTGAAGGCGCCAACAAATGGCGACTGCATAGCTCTATTGGAGGGCTTTGGATTGCATACCACATCCGCCATAGTTATCTGCCGCAGGGCGAGCTTAATCGTTGGTTCCATCGGGGTGACTTTAAATAGGTGGATTCGTAAAATGTGAAAAATAATTATTTTTTAATATGTCATATTCTCAATAAGAAGTTGAGTGTGTTTAATGTGAGACCGTTTCAAATATTTTAATCTGTGAGACGAGTCAATTATACACATATTCATAATAAAAAATAATACTCTTAGTAAAAAAAAGTGATTAGTAAATAATTATTTCAACTTCAATTAAAATAATCCTGTTATTTTAGAAGAAACTAATATATCCATCATAATGATAAGATTTAAAAAGAGACAATTAAAGGAGCCCTTTTTTGTCGGAAGACACAGGGAGGGTGTGGCCTTCGAAAATTGCAAAAATACACAATGCCAAGGGCTCTCTCTTTCTTGCCTTTTGAGGGTCCTTCAATCTTCTTCATTCAGGTACCATTTTTCTCTGAACGGTATAAACAACATGGGAATCTATGTTCATTTATCTAGGAATTATCCCGTGCAAGAAACATTTTTAAGGATTCAATGCATGAAATGGGACAAAACCCACCATTTTTTTGCATGTATGTGTATGTTAAAATTTTGCAAAAAAATTGGTCTTTGGTTTCCTGTAAATGCAAAAATCTTGCCTTTGACTCAGTTGAAATCTTGTTTCCGGTTTGTATATGTATGAGTGGGAACCAAAGAGAATTAAGGATCAAGTTCACGAATATTGAGCCAATATATGACCATTAATGCAAGTTTGCTAATCCCTCATTTTTATCTGCATGGAATGACCATTAATGCAAGTTTGCAATATTGGTAAATGGTAATGAATGAAATCAGGTGCATTGGATTGTCGAGAAGAGGAGTTTTCGCCGGAGAATTCAATTTCCGGCGTATGTATTGGCGCATATCTTCGCCTGGAGTTCATTGTTAAAATGGATTCATCGCCTCAGCAATCTCCTCAGACTTCTCCATCGCTAAGCGACAATGTTATTACTGCGGATTCTTTCCCAATAAATCCGGGACATCCAGACAAGACATCGTCGTCAACACATCCTCCGTCTACATCTCCACCACCAGAATTATCGCCACCAGCACCTCCAACATCTCCTCCTCCCCCACCTTCTCCTCCACCTAAAGCCTCACCACCTCCACCAGAAGCCTCAACACCGCCTCCGGAAGAATCTCTCCCACCTCCGCTCCTTCCATCACCACCACCTCGTCAAGCCCCTCCGCCTGATGACTCGGCCTCACCTCCTCCACCGACTTCCTCGGCGCCACTGCCATCCACCATTCCCTCCTCACCTCCACCTCCAATATTGAACCCCCCTCCAGCCCCTGGAGCTCCTCCCGCACCTGTAATCCTTCCACCACCACCAAGAGCCACCGCTTCACCAACACCTCCATCACCATCTTTGTCACCTCCTCATCTTCCACGCTCGGCCGCCACCAATAGGTCCTCAAGTCACCCAGCTGGTTCCTCAACAGGCCTTGTCCCTCCACCGCCTGATGCAACTGTAAATTCAGCTATCATCGCCGGAATCATCGTTGGAGGAGTAGTGCTTCTTGCCCTTATTATTGCCTGCCTGATATTGTCCAGGAGGAAGAAAAAACCATCTTATTACATTGATCCAGGATGCCCCCCCACAGGTGCTCAAGTTTTCTACAATTTAATAAATTTTAAGATATTAGATCCAACTTGAACCTAATAATCTTTACGGGTCATTGATTTTCATTTCAGGAGGTGATCTATACTACAACCCTTCAACACATTGGCATAGTCCATTTCCAATGGACCACATAGTGAATCTTGAGCCCCCTCCGGGAGTCGTGGGCACACCTGTTGTCGTAGTTGGCGGGGGATGGGGTGCACCAATTACTTCACCTCCTCCGGCGGCCAACACTAGCAGCGATTTCAGCTCGGGTTACTCGGGCCAGCATCTTACACCTATGCAACAACCTCAATCTCCAAACATGGGAGGCATTGGTTCCAAGAGCCAATTCACCTATGAAGAGCTAAACTCTGCAACTAATGGATTCTCTCAATCCAATCTGTTGGGCCAAGGTGGTTTCGGGCTCGTACACAAGGGTGTTTTACCTGATGGAAAGGAGGTGGCGGTGAAAAGCCTCAAGTCCGGCAGTGGGCAAGGGGAGCGTGAATTTCAAGCCGAGGTCGAGATTATTAGTCGTGTCCATCATCGCCATCTTGTGTCCCTTGTTGGATACTGCATTGCTGATGGACAAAGAATGCTTGTTTATGAATTTGTTCCGAATAAGACACTGCAGTTTCATCTCCATGGTAAGCTTAGTTACTTGAAATCTTCCTTTGTTGAATTCAATGTGTAGATTCTTACCCCTCAAAAGGGTAAATTTTGTGTGCAGGAAAAGGCCAACCAGTAATGGATTGGGCAACAAGGCTTCGAATCGCTGTTGGATCAGCTAAGGGACTTGCTTATCTCCATGAAGATTGTATGAAATTTCTTACCTTCTTACAATCATCTGTTCGTACGTGTGTTAAAATGGCAGAATTTTAAAACTTTTCCTTGTGATTATAGGCCATCCTCGTATCATCCACCGGGATATTAAAGCAGCAAACATTCTTCTCGACTTTAACTTCGAAGCCATGGTAAGTATTAGAAAAGCAAAGTAACCTAAGAAGATCATCGATGGCCATGTTTTCTAGTAACATGTCCACTCGACTTATAATCTAGGTGGCTGATTTCGGATTAGCTAAGCTTACTTCTGACAATTTCACTCATGTATCTACGCGCGTAATGGGAACTTTCGGGTACTTGGCTCCCGAGTATGCCTCTAGCGGCAAGCTTACAGAAAAATCTGATGTTTTTTCATTTGGAGTCATGCTCTTGGAACTGATAACCGGGCGCCGGCCTCTGAATAAGAACATGGAAGACAGCTTAGTAGATTGGGTTTGTTATAAACTCTTCTCTTTGATATATTTGCTATCTGTATGGCACAACATTAGAACGATTGGAATGTGATGTTTGGATAACGAATAATTTATAAAATTTACAAGTTTTCAATCTTATATATTTCGTTTACTCTAACTTCATTTGGTTACAAAACAGGCTAGGCCCCTTCTGTCCAAATCATTGGAAGATGGCAATTATGATCCACTAGTCGACCCTCGTCTGGAAGATAACTACATCCCACACGAAATAGCTCTTATGGTTTCCTGTGCTGCAGCATGTATACGCCATTCTGCCAGAAGACGCCCAAAGATGAGCCAGGTATGAAGATAATGCCACCTAGCAAAAATTCTTGATAAATCAAACTTCTCAATTTCCTTGATTAATGTGTGTGAAACCTTGTGTGTCTCAGATTGTTCGAACACTGGATGGAGATGCTTCACTGGATGATCTAAACGAGGGCGTAAATCCAGGCCAGTGCATGAGTTACATGAGCCCCAACGGGAACGCAAAGACATACGATACACGTGCCTATAATGCTGACATGATGAAGTTCAAGAAGATGGTGATGTCTAGCCATGAATTCAATAGCAGTGAGTATGGAGCAACGAGTGAGTACGGATTGAACCCATCTTCGTCGAGCAGTGACTCGAGAGAGACCGATAAACCGAGCTCCGATGAGCAAAGGCGGTAGAAATGTCATTAAAGGTATATGGCATAGAACTGAGTGAGCATTGCCTCAAAAATCACATGTAATGTAAAAATATTCATTCTCTGGTTTATTATTGGCCAAGTTCTATGCCAAAGATGATGATCTTCACAATGTGCATGCATAGCTAGAGAATTAATCATGTGTATGAACTTCAAAAATTGACTTATTTTTCACAAACTTGACCATATTTCCTGTAACATATGAATTCATTTTAGTATTGGGAACGTTCTAAAATACTTTTTAAATAAATTTTATTTCAAAGTTAATCCGATAATGCATCGTGCACTATATATTTTTTAAATCGATATAAAAATCAAGTTAAATTATACCGAGTTAAAAAAATTACATAGTTATTTAATGGAAAAATAATTTTACCATCCAAAAACCTATGTTTACTTTTATTGAAGTATGCCGTCGGACCTTAATTCTACATCGTGCAACATATTTTTTATTCTTATGTTTGAAATATATTGTTCAGTTCATGGTTTATAATTTATGAACATGAGTTTTTATGTCGAACAAACCCGAGCTAGAACACAAACAAAACAGTGATACATGTTGGATATGTCATATTGGGAGGAGTAGGTCTCATGTGAGACCGTCTTACAGATCTCAATATGACGAGTTAATCCTACCCATATTCACAATAAAAAGTAATACTTTTAGCATAAAAATTAATACCTTTTCATGGATTACCCAAATAAAAATCTGTCTCATAAAATATGGCCCGTGAGACCGTCTCACACATATTTTTGCCAAGGGAGATAACGTGGAAGACACACAGGAAAACAACAAAAACTTGGCATGACCATCACGGTGTTTTTTAAAACTCACCTGGGATATAAAATGTTTCAAATATCATTTTCAATATTTTTCATTTTTTAAAATTTGAGAAAGATATTGAGTGAATCTAATTTTTGCTTGATTATATTTTCAATTTGAAATACAATAAAATTAATATATCAAAATATGTTTAATGATTTTTTACATTCTAATATATATTTATTTAATATTAATATTATTAAATTTTATATATATATATATATATATATATATTATATTATTAATTTGAGATAATTAAAATAACTAATTTTTGGTATCATGACATGTTTTAATAATTATATATAGCTTACGAACATGATCTTTGTTTTATAACATTAAATTATATGTTTAATTTCAACTTTGATTTTTTTTTCTTATTTAATTTAATTTATGATTTATATATCAAAATTATAATTTAATTTTTTTATTATTTTTTGTAATTATATTTTGATTTTTATTTAATTATAAATAGAATGAATTATAAAAAATGGAGCAGAAAGTATAATATATATATATATATTGGTAGTTCCGTGTTGCATCGTGATTATCTATCTAGTAGTCGTGGTGGTGTTCCCTAAAATTGAAATTGCGAGTTAGTCAACTCCGTTAGGTCTTTAGTCGAAAACCCTAAGGTGAGTCCGATGGGGGACTACGGCGATGCAATGATGCGCGACCAGAACGCCGCCGTGCAGGCGAGAACTAAGGCTCAGAACCGCGCCAATCTCATGCAACTCAAAATGGTACTCTTATCATTTGCATCGATTCGGGATTTATGTCGATGCTGGCTTATATGAATTTTCTTTTTGTTGGATACGCTAGATATAATGTCTATCCGGTCTGTAGAAGTTTGATTTATTTTGGAAATTTAATTCCTTCAAGGTTTGGGTTTACGGACGTAGTGTAGGGATTAGTGTATTGCTCCCTCCCTATTGAAGATGCTTGGTTGAATTCTTTTGGGTTTGTTAATTATTTTGTTTGAGAAATGAAGCAAGGTTCTTTTGTTTTTTCAGGTGGGTAGATTTTTAAGTTGTAGGAAGGGGACTCGCTATATCGCTTCGTTAGTTTTCCTGAATTTCATAATAACTAGTTTGTGATTTGGGCTGTTTCATTGTCTTCGCCAAAGAAAAATCCCTCGGTGTTGAATGCTTTTCTATGATTGTTCTTGTAGATTGGTCAAAGTCACCCCACTGGTTTAACTACTAATCTTTTGAAGTTGTTCGAACCACGCCCGCCTCTGGAATACAAACCACCTCCAGAGAAGAGGAAATGCCTGCCATATACAGGTCTGTTCTGCATTTATTTAGCTTCACACTCACCAATTTATATGGCCTGACTTTTGCTTCTATGATCTTATTTGATTTCACAGGTATTGCACAACTGGTTAGTAATTTTGCGAACCCTGGTGATCCTGAGTATGCCCCCCCTGTCGATGAGGGTGAGACTCCGGTAAGATTTTTCCATCTCAAAATCTGCTGTATATGATTAGAACTTTGAGATTCATTTCTTTGATACTTTTTGGCACTTAAAAGTTTATATTTTGGTGAGGTAGTTAGTTTCCTTTTTTTATGTATTGCTGTTTTAGTTAAAGTTCATAATCACAGCGCTTGAACGGTTGAACCCACTCCCTGATATTAGAAGACCTGGTTTTGGGCATGCAATACATATTTACTGATTCTCTTCTTGTATGAAGGCACAAAGGAAGGCCAGGATTCACCAAATTCGGCTGGTGGAAGGAGCGAAAAAAGTTGCTGAGGAATTCGAGAAATGTGATTATAGCTTCACAAACTTCTTAAATCTTAAGATAGCTAATAGCTACAGCTTTCATTCAGCTTTTAGTGGCATTTGATATTTCATATATTCTCGAAATCTCTCCCTTCCATACAATACAAGTCTGTAGTTAACTAGTGCCAGATGAACTTGGATTCAAATGTTTGTTAATCTTGTTTCTGTGTTTTTCTTCACAGATGATCCAAGTAAGGACCCAAATATATCTGGTGATCCATACAAAACATTGTTCGTTGCTAGGATTGTGAGTTCTCCTTTTCTTAGTTATCATTTTGTTGCTACTGTTGATTTTTTTCCTGTTCTTATATGATTTTTTTTCCTTTTTCCAGAACTATGAGACATCTGAGAACAGGATCAAAAGGGAGTTCGAGGCTTATGGGCCAATCAAGAGGGTAGGTATTGTAGGATGCCCCAAGCGGGGCTCAGGTTATCTTTTGGGTTGGTAAGAGTGTACATTCGCTGTTACACTGTCCTTTTGTTATTCATGTCTAAGAAAACCTTTTTTTTTTGGCTCAAAGAATTTCCCCTCAACTGTACCACTCCACCAGAACTGGGGAAAGAAGGGAACCGGAGGAATTATGGGTATTATAATTTAATCTAGTACAATTGAAACCGTGTGGCATGCGTCAGTAAAATATAAGAAATTTTGGGATTGCCTCTTCTGTGCTATTGATCAAAAGATTTTAAAATATGAAAATTAGTATTTTTGTAAAGCAAACATTCTAATCACTCTGTATGTGATCAGATGTATAGCTTATAGATCATGGAACTGTTTCTGTTTTTTCTTCAAGAGTAGATCAAATTTGATTTGCGACTGTTCTACTTAAACTTTAGAACAATTCTCATTTCATCACTTCAATGATGATCTATGCTTGGTATGCAGTTAGTCAGGTGTCTTGATCATATGTTTTGGGATTCTATTTGAGGATGCATGAAATTTGACTTGTAACCTTACCTCTGATTTGCTAGTTAGAATAATTCGCATTTCATGCCTTCTGGACCTCATGTTTAATTCGAAAACAGAAACTGTAGCACCCAGGTATTATTTTGGTTGAAATTGTAGTTAGGCTGCTACTTCCTTTTACCCCCCTTTTTTTGGGGCTGAAATATTTCAGAACTAGGTGGTGGTTTAGTTTCTAGTCATGCTTCATTTTTAAATGTTAGTTTCAAACTTGGTAAGAGGGTAAAATTTCCTACATTGGCTCTCATCTGCATGAACTTTTTCCCAAGTGACCATTCAAAGTGAGAAACGGAACCTCATAACTACAAAGGTAAAATTTTGAATCTTTTAAGAGCTATGATTCCTTGTGCCATTTGGTCATTATTTCAAGCAACATGGGGAAGCAACTTTTTCCTGCAATGGGTAAATCGCTTTGGGAGTAATAGCATCTCTCTCTTCCTTTTAATTTTAGTACGCAGTATCTTTCTATTTAGAGGTATTAAAAAGCTTCAATGACTATGATGATAGATCGTCTTCGATATATTACTCGTAGTCATTTTTTTATATTAAGAAATATCCCTGGTAAGGGGAAGTTAGTGTGTGTATGTCAACTGGTATATTGGCCACCGTTTTATGGAAACTCTAGCAGTGATGGTGATGCGTCTGGCTTGGGAGCTCTATGATTGAAAGGTGAGCACGGCTAATTAGGCATAGTGCCTGTCTGCCGTGCCCTTAGGCATTTTTTTACCGTAGGCGTAGTACAAAATCAAGACATAACTAGAAGACTTGTCTTTTTCGAGTATATTTTAAAAATTTTGTAGATATTGTTTCCTAGCTGTATCTTTTTTACTTTTCAGGTTCGCTTGGTCACAAATAAAGATACAAAGAAGCCTAGAGGCTATGCTTTTATCGAGTTTATGCATACACGGGATATGAAAGGTTTGTTCACACTCATGACTTTACTTCTATTTATTCTCCTGTAATTTTATGCTTATTAATGGGTGGTTATACTTATATGTCATGCAGCGGCATACAAACAAGCCGATGGCAAAAAAATTGATAACAGGAGGGTGCTTGTGGATGTTGAGCGAGGCAGAACCGTTCCAAACTGGCGGCCTCGCAGGCTTGGTGGTGGACTTGGAACAAGTCGGGTTGGTGGTGAAGAAGTTAATCAGAAGTATGCAGGAAGGTAAGTCTTGTGTGAACATGCATGACAGCTGCACACCTTTTTGAATCAAGACTGTAAAAAAAGTTTTCCTGTTGAAAAATCGAGGATGCTGTAGAATTTTGTGTGATGTTTGAAATTTGAAACCTAGTTGGTCTTAGTCAGAGGTATAAACGAACCGAATCGAGCCGAATATTAGTACAAATTTAAGGTTCGAATTTGGCTCGAATTAAGTATATTCGAGTTCGAGCTCGATTCGAAGCTTAATTTTTTTAATTTTTTGGTTCGAGTTTGGCTTGAAAAGAGTTTCGAGTTCGGCTCGAAATCCTCGAACCTATTCGTGAGTTGTACGAATTATTGTTTGGATAGTAAAATTCGAGAATGAAAGCTTAAGAGCTCGAAATGTCCGAAAGCACGAAATGTATATATATTTAATATATGATTATATTATATGAATAAAATATTAATGCTCGTGAGCCGCTCGCGAACTATCGAACAAAATAATTTGAGCTCGAGTTCAGCTCGAAAAAAGTTCGAACATGTTCGAGTTCGGCTCGAGTTCGATAAATTCGAATACAAATCAAATATTTATCGAGCCAGCTCGAAAGTCCGCGAACATGCTCGATTTGTTTACATCGCTAGTGTTTGTTGTCTTTATAATGATATTTTAAAACTTGCTGATTTCATTGTCACCTTATGGTGCTTTTGATCCTAGCTACATTCAGGGGAAATTATTTACTTAAACCTGTTTTATGCATTGGAGCAATTTGCTTAAAATATGGTTGCAATGTTCATATATTATTTTCTTCGTTTGATCAACTGTGTTTTTAGCCACAATTCATGTTTATTTCCAATTAATAATTTGTCTGGTATAAATTATTTGGTACTGTATTTTATAAATTTGAAGCATCTTTGGAAAAAAATCTTTCCGTTTATCAGCACCTACCCTCTTACTCTTTTTTAACCCACTTTATGTTCACGGCAGCTGATAATTAATTTGTACTTGTGCTTATTTTTCTGAACTACATACATTTCATGGGTTTTCTTCACTTCAAGTGATTATCATGATTTTGACACTTCTACCAACCACAGTACCACACTCTTTGGCTTGCATGTTAGTATGATGTTGCATCATCGACCTGTTAGAATTTACACAAGGTTAATATTCTTTTTGGTATTGTAGAGAACAAGGACAGTCTGGAGGAAAATCTGTGTCTGAGGAGCCAAGGGTTCGAGATGAACGAGATAGGTAAAGCCCCTGACAATATGGGACTCCTGTATCTACTTTGTACAAATTATGGCCTATATACTGCTGAACTTGTTGAAGCTGGGTTCAGTAACGGATCATGAGTCTGTCTATTTTGAGAACAGTCATCGACTCATCTGTACCATCGCATATTAAAATCCAGGACAAGTTATATCGGTTGTCAATTTATCAATGATTGCCTCCTGGGCATCTTATGAAACTAAAATTTATAACTGACAAATTTTCTGGTATAGGGAGAAATCTCGTGAAAGGGGAAGAGACAAAGAGAAAGAACGGGAAAGATCTCGTGAGCTATCGCACGAAAGACCAAGGGATCGTGACCGAAGAGAAGATAGGCACCACCGGGATCGTGACAGAAATAAAGACAGGGACAAGGAGAGAGATCATGGTCGAGACCGTGAGAGGGATCGGCCTCGCGACCGTGATCGAGGTCGTGATCATGATGATCGTGACAGGGAACGTGGCAGAGATCGTAACCGTGACAGGGAAAGGGAAAAAGAAAAGGATTATGAAGCTGAGGACGGCAACGATCGTGGACATTCCCGTGACCGTGAGTATGACTACGATCGTGTCAATTCTAAGCATGAGCGAGACCGAGGTACTAGAGACAGAGATCGTAACAATGCAGATGCAGAAGACGATCATGGGTGGCCCAATCAGCCTGAACGCGAACATGGGCGCCACAACTATCATGAACGCCAAGGTCGAGGTTCGTATGAGGATCCAGATGGTCAGGGTGTTTATGACCGCTATAGGGAAACTGATCGTGGTGATGACCGTTATGATCGCATGGATGAGGATGGTTACGGTTATGATCGTTCTGCATCTGAGCCTCAAGAAAGGGATTACAGGCGTTGAGATTTTGTGGGTTTCTATTCGAGTTGGTGTGTTATATGTTTTAAAGCAGACTGTTTCTCTACTATGGATGCTGGTTTCTTTCTCTCCTGTATTTGGGGCTGGGTTCGTTGAAACTCGTTTTTATGGCTTCTAATGCGTGACCCTTGCTACTACATTTCTTATTTTGGATATGATAACGTTGTTGTTGTCTTTTGACTGTTCCATTACATCTTGTCACTTGTCAGTAATAATATGGTTTGTTTTTTTGCCATCAGCAAATCAAGTAGCTCATATTTTATACAAGACAACTGGTTAGGTCCGGTCAAGTGAGGATATACTTTAATTTCTGATGTATTAGCTTTCATGAAGCGAGAATGAGAGAAGTTCGATGCTTCATCACTTGTTCTTCCTATTTTAATTTCTGATGTATTTATTAGCTTTCAAGAAATGAGAATGAGGGAGTTTCGATACTTCCCTGCCACCTTGTCCGCTTACTGCTACCACCCCCTTCCCCTTTTATCCATTTCTTTACACTTTAGGCATTCAAATTTTTACTTTACTAAACTAATCATAAAAGGTTATCTTGTGGAAACTCGAATTAAAGCTTTTGATTGAGAGAATTAGACGGAGGGTCGGCTTTTGGTGGGATTATTGGTGCGTACCATAGTAGGGTATGCGACTCTGGTGCACAATTATATACGAGTGTCACGTGAGTCGGGTTGACTCGTTTCACGTTTAAAATAAGAATGATTTATCTGTGATAAGAGTTTGTGATTATCCGTGTAATATTGTAAGAGAGATGGACTTATGATCATAATTTTTTATTTCTATTTTATTTTTTTAAAGAAAGCAGATCTCTAGGAGAGGAGGTGGTTATTCTTCGGGGGCCGATCAAGTGAGACGAGTCATTGATCTATTGGATCATTTTTCCTTAGTTCTTATCATATTTAATTTTTTTCGTTAAATTGTTTTTTTATTTATTTTCTTATTTAATATATCAGGTTTATGATTAAATTTGCATATCTTATAACTAGAAAAAAAAAATCATGTTATTAAACTTTATATCATATTTAATTCTTTATAATATTATAACTAAATCAAAACTTTAGAAAAAAAATATGTCACATACATTCATATATTACATATTACGTTACATATAATGTTGTGTCAGTATTAAAACTTTACAAGTGACACCGAGTACTAAATTTTTTTTCCTTTGAAAAATACTTTGTTTTATATTGTTTGCGTGAGAATTGAATTAATAAACGTTATAGGATTATCATAGGGAAAGTTGGTTTCCGAATAAATATTGGATCAAACAAATTAATTAAAAAAGATAAAAATGAAAAATTATCTGGACTCCTCGAACAGATTTGAATCTTCTGTTGTGATTGATTCTTATAGTTTTACAATTGTCCTGGTGATGAGCTGCAAAGAAGCTAAAAGCATTTACCGCCAACAATTCAAACATACGTATAAACAAACACGAATACATAGACATGATTTTACGCATGATTTTACATGACAAACTCAACTAAAAATCACCAGGAGAAAAATGGATCAAACATCGTTTTTGATGGAAGAACTGTACCTTGTATCATGGTATATGTCCCACAGCATAACACCCCCATATTTTGCAGAACCCGTAATCGCTTGAAGCACTTGTGAAGTTCTCCTGCAGGAACAAATCCCGTGCAAGCAGCATCTGGTAATCCAAGAAATATCTCTCTCTTGCTGGGATTTAGTTCCAATCCTTGCATACTTCTTCAAAGCTCGTGATTCCAAAAGTGAATTGTCATGGAGGATTGTTGTAGAATTGAGCCCAAACATAGCCGAAAAGTACGGTCTGATGTGCATTCCCAATGTAGTAATCAGGGAACGGGCACTGTGATGCTGCGGTAAGGTACACTTTCTTCCCCCTCTTACCATAGTTAAAAAGGAATCGTGCTAAATTGTCCCGTTAAAGGTTCGTTCCTCCCTCGATGCCAAAGTCGATTCCAGGGAAAATGGCGTGATGTTCCACCCAAAAAATTGTTCCAAAGATAAGTTTCAACTTGTCTGGCATTAGCGTAAGGATCTCAATGGCCTGCAAAATTGATCATAGGTGCCTGGCCATTGCCAAATGTAGGGAGAAAAACTATGTTTACGAACTTATAGTCCGGTGGCACAGGTTTCGGCTAATGAGCCTTCGTTTCCGTTCTGTCCCCGATTTTTCGGGCATGGGAATGTGGCAGTAGGAGGCAAATTGAGAGGAATAAAGTGGTTGCAGTGAGTGGATTTGGTGCCATTGGTGGACCAATTAGCAAGTTCTTGGTCCTGGTGAGACCTTGGTAGTTGTTTTTGTGAGTAAAATCTGTGGGAGATTTCAGGTTTATATAGAAGGTGGTGGTCCTAGAAGCACAAGTGCTAGTAGTAGTAGCTGCAGTAGTACTCAACATTAGAGCCGCGTAGCGTAGTATAGCGTACGTGGGCTGCCACTGCCGCCAAATCTTGCCATTCCTGGTTCAATTTATACGCCTGTCGATACATTGGTTGAGGATAAACACATAATAAATTAATTATTGTGTTGAATCCAAAAAAAGTTCCATTGCCGGGAATCGAACCCGGGTCTCCTGGGTGAAAGCCAGATATCCTAACCGCTGGACGACAATGGATTGTCGTTGTGATTTTGATAAAACGTATTTATTAAAATACTTAACACCTCCATTCCTTTCCCTTCTTAGGTTCCATTTTTTGGCAGGCCGAACAGAATGAACGGTTTCCCAAAACCCCACTCCTAATTGGCAAAGATAAAACCTAATTCCAATCTGAAAATCATCGTTTCCGCAAAAATCACAAGTCGATTGAGGATTATTAACCTGCGGAATCTGCTTTCTGTGATCCCATTTCAGTTCGATTGGACACTGTTATCGGGCAGGATTGGGATCTTGTTAGGTGGATCAACTCGATGATAACTCGGTCGAAGCTGGTGGAGCAACTGAGAGATTACCAGATCCGATCTCAGCACAAGTGGCCGGCTCTCACTGTCTTCTCTCCCAAACCCATTCTCTCCACCAGGTAATTTCATGCTTTTGCTCTTTGTTGTGTTTCATAATTAACCTGCATATATTATATTTTGGTAAATTGGTGATTATTTTTGTGAATTTTTTATGTTCTATGTTCGTTCATACAATTGCAATTTTGTGAAAAGATGCAAGTTTTTCTTTGTTCAGAATGGGAATCTTGAATTGACTGTGCACATGGTTTTGAATTATATTTAGGATCACTGCTTTTATTGAGAGAAACAATGGTTGGGAGCTAGAACTCAATGCGATTTCTCATGCATAATGTAAACAAGCTACTTGTCTGGATAGTGTAAAATTTTGGTCTCCGTCTCAATTTTGAAAATACATAAAGATTTTAATGCTCAGCCATATCTCAAAGAACCATTTGAAGACTTTATACTGTAATGAAATTGTCGATGCAGCCTATGGTGAATGGTGCATTAAAAGTTGCAACTATTTGTCATTACTTTTGGTTTATCGATCTGAATTGTTTCTTCCAGCAATGAAGTTGTTATACTGGTCGGCACTCGGCCTCCTGGTTAATTTTCGATCGCTTTAAATTTAAACAGTTATATATGTGTGGAAAAGGAAATATCTAGTGTGTGCTTGCTGTTGGGTTTGAGAAACCAAATGCATAGACTCAATTATTCAAATAGTGGATTTTGCTTGATCTGCGTGACTTTCTTTCAGTTCATGGTGAACAATGTTTCAGTAATATAACAAGCTCTGTAACCCTGTAAAGACACTAACTCTTTTCCATCTTTATCCTTTATGTTTGACTCCCTTCTTTTCTTGTTTCTATTTAGTTCATAATGCCATCAAATATTTCTTCAGTTATTTCACCGTGTTGTTTTTACACTTTCTCAGGACTGATGTTGCGGTGTCTATATTTTGGGCCTTGCTCTTTATTGTACTTCTAGTTTCCTCGTATAGTACCCTCTTGTTGAAATGTTACTGGATTTCCTTCATTATCATGTGCCTTGGCATCCTTATTCCTATACGTTTGAGAATTTTGCGGCAGTCGCTTGCAAGAAAAAGGGATAGAAGATTGTTGCTACCTTTATCCATGTGAATGTTCTCAACTATTACTGGGCAATAGACACTTATTTACCTGATGTAAACAGAGGTTTCGCTTCTTGGGAAGCCCACTCTGCAAGCTCATTATTATTGATTTGCTGACTTCTAATATTGGTAGGGCTCTTTCCGACCCTTTTCTCGTTGAATTTATACAAGAGCAATCTAGAGTTGCTGGAGAAAAACACAAGAAGCTTGCACTATCGCTCAAGTGATTAGAAACTCTCTTGTACTCAGTTTCCAGTAGTGGGAATAACTACCCCCCAATTGAGTTGTTCGTTGCTTCACCGTCTCCTGATTGTAAATATTGACTGAACCAGGCACTTTTTTTACTCCAGATGAACTCAACATGAACGTAGGGAAATACCAAGTTACCAAACATCTGATATGGTAAAGTAGAGCCTTTGGATTCTGCAGAGAGAAAAACTTTTTTTGTATTCCAATGTTTAGCTAAAAGTCGGGCTCAAGAGCAGATCTGTTCGATTTTATGTCCTGAAAAAACTAGTTAGTTTCTCGTAGGTGTTCGATTTTTAATTTATATTGATATTGATGTAGTTTCTATTCAGATTATGTGATTACATATACACGTAATTTTTTCAGTAGTTATTTTGGATCAAATCCAATGAGTTGATTTTTTTTACCGAAGAGATGAGTTGATATATTGTTTAATTTCATAGTTTCCTGGTTTTTTTTTTACTCTACTGAAAATACAAATACAGGTTTATTGAAGTTTCAATGTGTTCAGAAATAGGGACCATAGAATGGTTTTGATACCGAAGATAAATCGTGGTGGTGTATTTAATCTAAGAAATTTTAAAGTCATTAAATATCCAGATTAAGAATAGATTTCTTGTGAGACTGTCTCACGAATCTTTATCTGTCAGACGGGTTAATTCTACCGATATTCACAATAAAAAGTAATAATTTTTCATGGATGATTCAAATAAGAGAAATGTCTCACAAAATACGACACGTATAATTGTCTCACACAAATTTCTACCACATATTAAATAAACCTTAGGAATCCGTATACATCTCAAAGTGAGGTCTCTTATAGACGGTACAAAAGTTACGTTTCATTTTTCATGAGTTTCTAATACATAATTATTTTCTTTATTCTTTTACCAATCTACTCCATCATTAAATATTAATAACTACTTCCAATAAATTTTTATACTATTAAAACATTCATTAAATAAGAGTCAAATGAAATTCTTTTATAAATTTATTTCTTGGATAATTTTCTCAATATATGTGAAAACGAACAAAAACTTAAATACATGTGACGGAGAAAGTAAAAATCGAGTAACATGGTGCATTTCTTTAATTTGATATTTGCATATTTGGACGACTCATATTTAATAGGGGTGGGATCGGACAGGGATCCGACTCGTAACTCATCTACCAATCCACTTCCCGATTAGAAATGAGATTTTTTTTCTCCTCAAATCGCACTCGACAAGTATTGAGATCCGAATATTCGGGATTCCGTCAGGTAAGAAAATGATATCCCGATAAATATTTTTTTTAATCCATTGAATTTGGATAAAACACATCAATTTTTAATTAATGATGAACACGAACAAGTTAAACAATGTTTATAAATATTAAAAATTAAATCACTTGATGATAAATTATAAATAAACTGAAAACAACTTATTGATTAATCCAAGCAAATCAAAAACAAATTTGACATGTTCAGGGCCACGGGAGCGCGATACCATGGGAAAAAATATCAGAATGACAAAGAAAATATTCTAGCCAATATCCCAATCATTATTTTAAGCTGGATTTTATTGATAATAATATGAATTTAGATGTTAGAATTTCTTACTAAACATTGGGCCGAGGAAGAAGAACTGTTCACAAGTTTTCGGGCCGGTAATATCAGGCCATAATAAATTGGGCCCTTAGTTCAAACACCAATAAATTGGGCCTTTTAAATTTGTATTATTTGTGGTCGTATATCCTTTTTCAACTTTTTCACATTTTTATTGACGAAAATACCCCTCAATGGTTTCCGTGGATACTTGAAATAGCATCTTTCCTCAAGTTATCAAAAATTTTAGCTTTTATTATGGTGGAATACATAAGTACCAAATGTTCGAATTCATGAAACTAACAACTCAAACGACGGTTCATTTGACAAGAAATTCGATCGTAGGATCTAATTTCTCATCAGTGTCTTTCGACCATACAGTAGAATAATATCTACTGCAGAAAATGATCTAGATTTTGTTCGCATAAAATTGATCAAATATTGACCATCATTCCTACTTCATTCCATCCTATTAAGACATTAGAATTGTGACATGTTTCATTTATGATTTTCTTTATATAATTTTGTTTTGTCTATGTTTGTTCAAACTCTGAGTCAATCACGATTAATGTTCAAGTCAAACATTAAAAACTTCCAATTCATTTTCATTTTCACATTGTCTATTTTTATCAGCTCATTTCACTGTTGTTGTTAATGTTGTTATCAAAGTCACGGGCGTCGTTGCTACCGTCACTTTACAAATTTTTTTTATATATATTTATTTACAACTGTTTTATGGTGAAAACTTCAATCTTGCTAGCTTTCACGTATCTATAATTGTGATCTGTTTGCTAAAACCAATGAGTCTTTGTAGAAATCGCAAATCGATCTATTCAGAATGTAAACGTGAAAAGGAATAGTATGGCCATGAGTGGTTTGATCAGGTTTAACCAAAAAATATAGATTGTTTGCGATTACTGTCATTCTCAACTCTTTCAAATTTTTTAAAAACTTAATATTTAAATAAAAAATTTATTGAATGTGACAATTTTTTATGAGAATTTTATGATGTGATTAAATTTATTAATTATTTGAAAATAAAATATCAATATTTCTAGTATAATAATTAAAATAAATATTCTTTAATCAAATTATGGTACTTTTAATTAAAGCTAATTTATTTTCCATACAGGTTAATTATTCGATGAGTCAGTAAGAAGACACTGGGCTATTAATTGAACAAATAATTTTTATGTTGTGAAATGTAGCAGAGAATGGATTTCTAAGATTTATCTTATGGTTTTTCTGATATAAATATTTGTACAATAGTTTTTTTAATTAAATTTTCCTAATATTATTTAAAGGGCTGGTTCATGTATCTGTAATAAAATCTTCATATTGAATTATTTAAAGGGTTGATTTTAATTAAATTTAATTTTTTTATCAAACAAGTATAGGTCATCTTCAATTATTAGATATTATTTAAAATATTTAAGAACGTCGTTTTCATCTGGGAGATATGTAATGATGATGATGATGATATTTAATTTTCGGACAATCCTAATTGGTGTGACAATTATGTTAAAGGATGTTAATAGAATTTTAATAAAAGAAGACAATATTAATAAATATTTTTTAATTCGATAAGATAATATCTATCTTCATTTTCTAAAGATAACCCTCGAAGTAAAGACATTTGTATTATTTTTATCTAGGATCATATATTTGTCATTTTACCAAAATCTATAACTGGTAGTAACGGTAAAACTAATTTTTTTTTAACTCGTATAGCCGTTCAAACACCACGTTTCGATTATTTTACCTCACATAGACAATTATTACACTCAATAGACACATTTATTAAAAATTACATATATATACAAAAATGGCAAAAACTTGTGTGAGACGGTCTCACGGGTCGTATCTGTGAGACGGATCTCTTATTTGGGTCATCCATATAAAAGTATTACTTTTTATGCTAAGAGTATTACTTTTTATTGTGAATATGGGTAGGGTTGACCCGTCTCACGGATTAAGATCCGTGAGACGGTCTCACATGAGACTCACTCTACAAAAATTACATATATATATATATATATATGTGTGTGTGTGTGTGTGTACATAATACACCTAATTATTTTATTTTTTCAATGAAAAGAAAAGAGGAAAGTTACGCTTTAATGGTGTGAGTACGCTTTAACTAAAGTAATACAACAAAAATTACACAAATAATCCTAACAAAATCCGTTTTAAGTAAAAAAAAAAAAAAATCGATATCGAATGACCATAGAATAATCTCGATGTTATGTCATTCACGATTTATGATTATTTTGACGAATAAGATTTTTATATGTTTTCCTCATAATGGAACTGAAAAGTAATGATTATTATTTATTTATATGATTTTTCGCAAATGAGTAAAAAATCATGTTAATTTATTTATGTGTAAAAGTCTTTACCGCCGCTTTGGGCTCTCATGCCAAAATTGTTTTCAGATTGCTTTTAATTCTTTTTCGCTTTATTACGTATATTTTTAACAGTGGGCCCTAAAGTTTGGCCTTTATCCTTTTAATCTACTTGATGTGGGCCATAGAGACTCGATGTGGCCCACTGAGCCCAAACCGGCCAAAACAAAACGGCCCTTGATATAGGTAAACTGGGCCCAACACCTTCCTCTTTTTAACACCTCATCTTCTAAAAACTTCGATTCAATTTGACTCATTTACTTTTTGTTTGACAATTGATATTTGCTTACATTTTGTTTATATAAATGCTATTTATATAAACACACATAAAATTATATATTATTTAAAATAATTAATATTGGTAATTTAAATTTGTATAAGAATATTGTTTAATTATTCTGCAATAATTGCGACGAATATACGATAAATCTCTTGTAAAAAAATCTTTTTCTTTCTCACTTTGTATATTATTCCTGACTTGTTCATTTCCATCATTGTTTGAATATAAATCTCGAATGAATTCAATAATTGTTGCAAATAAGGAATGAAGTTAAAATACCTAAAAAATAATATTTTGTACTCAACATAAAATATCTTCATGATGTGTGTAGTTTACAAGCTAATACACATTTCGATTAAATTGTACGACTACAAAAAATTATGAAATACAGTATACATTTTTTAAAATATAGTTTCTAATTTTTTTTTTATGTGTTGAGTAGCTTATACTAAAATCTAAACATGATAAAACCAACCATATTCTAATTAATAGGATAAATGGCGTAGAGGGCACAAAGTGTGAAATAGGCATCGGGGCAGGTTACCTTTTCCCCCAATTAACCCTTTTCACCTCATTTCTGTGCCATTTTTTACCCGGCCCAATCGGGGGCCCACTACGCTCCGCTTTGTGTACGTGTCGATCTACTATTCCTCTAGCACGCTTTCCCCTTCCAACGGAAAACGAAGCAGGCAGATCTCACCGTTCGATCCCGACCAACGGCCAAGATCAAAGATTTTCAAACATCGATAAATTGATGACGTCATCAGACGTACGGTGACGCAGCAGTGGGCCCCGCAACGCAGTTACTGCACTGAAGTACTGTGCCCCCCCGTTCGGGCCGGGAGCGAAGAGATGGGACGAACAACTGAATGAGAGCCACGTCATCGTCAGTCGTCTTTGACGGTGCTAAGAAATCTATTGGCGACCACACATCCAAATCGTAAGATGTACGATATATACAAAAATATATCTATTTATTTTATATTAAATTTTTATCATACATTATATTAACTTTTATAGTGAGTCTCATGTCAGACCGTCTCACGGATTTTAATCTGTGATACGGATCAACCCTATCTATATTCAAAATAAAAAGTAAGACTCTTCGCATAAAAAATAATATTTTTTCAAAAATAACCCAAATAAGAGATCTGTTTTCACAAATACGACCCGTGAGACCGTCTCTCACAAATTTTTGTCAAACTTATAAACCACAATCAGATAAAAACAGACAGGAAATCATATACGACAAAGTCGTTTGAAATATATGCTAGGTGGCATTTGAGTTAACGCAAATGTTATCTATTTTATAAGATTAAATTATTGAGTAGCATGAACTTGAATTAACATATATATTATAAGACAAAAATTTGTGTGAGACGGTCTCACGGGTATTATTTGTGAGACAGATCTCTTATTTGGGTCACCCATGAAAAAGTATCACTTTTTATGCTAAGAGTATTACTTTTTATTATGAATATGAGTAGGGTTGACCCGTCTCACAGATTATGATCCGTGAGACGGTCTCACATAAAACTCACTCATATTATAAAGTAACTCACAACGTACTGTCGCATCATATTATACATGGGTGATGTTCTTTGTACCACCTTGTACATTATACATCATATTTTATGAATAAATTACTATATTAAAAAGAAATAAATTATAACATCGGAGTGTAAATGATATTCATTATAATTATTTTTTATGACTATAAAAAATATATCGACGTTGTCTTTATATGTGAAATGGATAAAATTCGAATTAAAACTTGTAAATTATGTTAGTCAATTAGACTGTACATACAAATTATGTACCAGAAATTCGCTTGAAAAAATTTGATAAGAAAATCAGTAAATTTATTTTCTTATCTTGTGTTTGGTTGGTTTGATAGAATTGATAATCCAATCGAACCCTATGTCATGTTTGATTGTAAATTTGTGTATTGATTATTTGTATTAATTTAATCAAATCATTGGATTAAATTTAAAATATTATCATGTGCACCTTTCTTTCATTTATATTAATTGGAAAAACAAAAATTGTCATACATCATCTAATCTCAGATTTAATGAATCAAACCAAACATATTATTTATTCAATATAATTTCACATCCTACTCAAAATATTATTTATTCGATACAATTTCACATCCTACTCAAATATTTTTACCATCACAACATTATTAATATACAGGGATAATTACATTTGTTATCATGTAATTTTTTTTTCATTTAGCCCTGTTAAAAATAAATTTTTTTAGTCAAGTAACTTGCATTTTTATTCTATTTTTGGTGATGTTAACGATGAATTTTTATTTTTAGTCTTATAACTTACATATTTTCTTTCTTTTTTTTTGTCATATTAAGGATAAATTTGCATTTTTAATCTTGTAATTTGTATGTTTTTTTTTCTTTTTTTTATTGAAATCTGTCATGTTTTATTTCAAATGATATTTTGAAAAAATCACGACGTTTATGCAAGTTTACTTCCAAAAATTCATGTCAGCATCGACATTGGTTAGTAAAAATATGTTAATTATATAAATACAAATATAATTTTTCTTTCATCTATATAATCATATCCAAGCAAACAAACTAATTGATGTAATTGATAAGATAAATATGAATTATTCAACCAATAATCATACTATATATATATATATATAAAAGTCTTTTTTTATCTTCTAGGGAAGTCTAACATGGTCAATGGGGAAGTGCCTTCCCATTTAAATTTGACATGGATCTTATTTTTAATTTTAAATATTTAAATGTGAGATATTTTAATAATATAATAAATAAATAATAAATATAATATAAATAATATAATTTAATGCTTACGAGAGCGAGGAATTCCTAAGATTATTTGTTCACAGTCCCCCTTCTCACTATTTAAATTTCGCAGGACTTCCCTTCAGCACCCCTCCCTCCCTTCTCCATGCCTTCAAATTTCATTGTATTTTCGTACTCATCTCCTAAATTTTCTTGCACTTTTGGTCTAGTCATCTGCGGCTGCTCCAATATTTTGTAAGGTTCGGTGAAGAAGGGCTTTACTATGGCATACATGTGTACGGACAGCGGGAATCTGATGGCGATTGCGCAGCAAGTGATTCAGCAGAAGCAGCAGCAGGAGCAGCAGCAAGTGGAGCAGGAGCAGAAGCAGTTCCTCAACCCTTTCTGCCTCAGCCCATGGCCAGGGACCAGTTCCGCCGTCGCAGTTCAACACCATGCTCAGGCTTCAGCATCTCTCAGCTATGGGTTTCTTGACCCGTTTGGTGTCTCGAGTGGAGAGCAGGAGACGACCGAATCTGGGTTTCAGTTTCCCAGCTTGGAACACCACTCCACGACAGGGTTCAGGTTTTCGGATTTGTGCGACGGTCCGGGGGGCGATTTTGAATCGGAAGAGTGGATAGAGAGCTTGATTGGCGGCGGGCATCCGACGGAGAGCTCTAATCTTCGGAGGGATTGCGACGCGTGGCGGCCCGGTTCTGACTTTACCGCTCACATATATGATCCTGATACGTTCCCGAGACGACTCGGTTCTAACTCATCTCCGCCGTCCAATCCTGCCCGAGTTACCTTCTCCGAACCCACCTCTGCCTTGGTCCCGCATTATTCTGCCGTGAAAGAAAAGAAACCAGTATTCCCTGAAGAAGACGTCGTAGTGGCTGGTGATTGTAACACTGTTGCTTCCACTAGTTCTCCTGAAACCTTCCCCAAAGGGAAGCCATATCTTAAAGCTTTATTAGAATGCGCTCGGCTCTCTGATTCAGACCCAGAAAAGGCGATGAAATCACTTGTACGACTCAGGGATTCGGTTTTCCAGCACGGCGATCCTCTCGAGCGAGTATCGTACTATTTCTCCGGGGCACTTTATAGCAGAATCTCTCCTCGACGTGTAAAAGCTGCCACAGTTAGTGATACTACCTGTGAAGAGTTCACTTCGTCGTACAAAGCCCTTAATGATGCCTGCCCTAACTCTAAATTCGCCCATTTTACTGCAAACCAAGCAATTTTAGAAGCCACTGAGAAAGTAAAGAAAATCCATGTAGTGGATTTCGGGATTGTTCAGGGAGTTCAATGGGCTGCCTTTCTGCAGGCTTTGGCGACAAGACCGTCGGGGAAGCCTGAAAGGATTCGACTTTCGGGAATACCGGCCGCTGCTCTTGGGCATACTCAGGCGGCTTCACTTTTTGCTACCGGGAAGCGATTGCGAGACTTCGCCAAGCGTTTGGATTTGAATTTTGAGTTTGAACCCGTTTTGACACCGGTTCGGGAGCTGAAGGACTCGAGTTTCCGGGTTGAGCCGGATGAGGTAACTGCTGTCAACTTCATGCTTCAATTGTATAATTTACTTGACGACAGTGATGAGGGCGTAGAGACAGCCCTAAAGCTTGCAAAGTCCTTGAATCCCAAGGTTGTAACTTTAGGTGAGTATGAAGTGAGCTTGAATCGGGTTGGGTTCTTGCCTCGTTTCAAGAATGCCCTCAAGTACTACACCGCTGTGTTTCAATCCCTAGACCAGAATATGGCTCGAGACTCACCCGAGCGCATCCAGGTTGAAAGATTGGTGCTTGGCCACAGAATAGTTGGAGTAGCTGGGCCGGAAGAACAAAGAAGGGAGCGCATGGAAGATAAAGAAAGATGGAGGATTTTGATGGAGGGTGCCGGTTTTCAGCCATTAGTCTTCAGCCACTATGCATTAAGCCAGGCTAAAATACTTCTTTGGAATTACAGTTACAGCTCATTTTACAAGATTATTGAATCTTCTATACCGGGGTTTCTTACTTTAGCTTGGAATGATGTTCCACTGCTCACTGTTTCTTCCTGGTGTTGATTGAATCAGGCTGAATTTTATCGGTGTTTTTCACCCCCTTGGTTAATTTTTTTGCATCCTTGGCGTGAAATCAGTAAAGAGAGATTGCTAATGAAGTCAGTTTGGATGAACTGTACTGTGTTTGCGTGTTTATCCTAGCGATGCATCAGTTGCAAGAGTAGATGAAATGCATCTTACTAATAGGGACAGAGTAATAGTTTTGAAGCTTTTGGGGGCCAACTCATTTTTCCACTGATTTCAGTACGAATTTATGGTTAATTTACCGAAATGATTAGTGTTTGTTGGTTGTTTTATCCTCTATTTTACAGTTTTAACTCATGGCCTAATTGTTTGTTCTGTAACATGACTAGTTGAAGACCAATTGCAACTGTGTATATGAATCTGAATTATTGGTGTTTCGCACTAATCGGTCTCCTGCTTTTTAATATTTGAAGAACTGGAAAAATTGCATGAGTTACGTCCGGTGTTATGGCCAACCAATTGAAGAAACTAATTCCATATTCGAAGAAGAAAACCAATGTGTGGAAAGCATAATGGGGTTTCCGTGTTATGTTTGTGTAGTCTATTTTCTTGACGTGGGTATTTCTTTCAAGCACTTGCACGTCTAGTGAAACTCGCACCACATAATATGTTTTTATAATTTAGCAGCAGAAGAATGTCATTTTCTTCAAGGTTTTGGGTTTTCCAATGGGGTAGACAGGTATAGACCCAAAAATGGGAAGAATGGCGCATTTTGGGCATCGGCGAAGGTGAAATACATATTTTTGCGAGTTTTACATGTTATGAAATGAAAATCACTCGCGACCTTTGCTGGAAGGTTTGGGTTCATCGAAGTTAGAGGCCGGGAAAAGAGTCCAGAAAAGATCCAAGGGTAACACAGTGGTGGTTCCTTTGAGTTGCCATTTTATCCACGCCCATTAAGTAATACATAAATCTTATGACAATTGGTTTTTGTATTTATTGTTGGTTGCTAGAGTAGAGGCATTTGGATAGAGTGTAGATTACTGGTTGAGGTGAAAAAGCACTTATTATTGTCTTAGGTTGAGGAAGCAATAAGGACTGTACAGTTCTCCTGTTGACTGAAAATTATGTACACGCTGACAGTGTGTATATAAATTGACACTTTGAAATCAGTCTTCCGGTTCCAGAGTCTTGATAGTACACTTCTAAGATACAAGTTATCTTGCTAGGAAAATTATTTAGAAAATATAAGGTAAACCTTTTTAATCAAAATATGTAATGTTTTACCTAGGTGGAAACAGTTTATCTTTAAAAAAAATATCCACTCAAATTTATAGGTTTACGGATTATTCTATCCTACCTCTGCAGGCAGTGTCTGCAGGAGTACATCCAAGGGCTGGAATTTTTTCTGGCCCAATTTTTTTTTTTTTTAACTTTTTTTGCTCATGAAGTGGAATCTCAATCATTGATATGGGATGTGAGCACTGTCTCCACACCCAAGATCGAACTAACCTAAGTTTACTTAGACGGTCAGACCAAAATATTATTATATTATGTAAAATATTAACATAATATAATAAATAATATATTTTAAACTTTAAAAATTTATATAAATAGACAATATAACCAAAAGCCAATGTGGCCAGTGTCAAAACAGAGAATGTAAAGTTGGGTGATGGACTCTATGCGATGAACTTGAGATTCGTGTAGTTGAGCCCGAATTCCACAGTGAGGGAGCCCATTTACTCGCTAGACGCCCTTCAAGTGTTTTAATTGATGTTTTAATCTAGGATGAAATGATTTATTTTAAAGAATATAAGGTGGTATGATTTATATCGTTGGTTATAATTTTAAAATCTTTCAAAATTTATAGGAAAGACAAAAAAAAAAAAAAGAGGAACTTGAAATATATGCTCAAATTTTTTACTCAAAACATAAAGTATGGATTCGACTGAGAAATCTGAAATCCACTCGTCAATCTTAAGTTTGCTATTTGATTCTGGCACACTCGATTTGCCATATCCTTTTCCCAATAATATCAATGCAGTTATCAAAAATTGGTCTGCCCCTCTAATTGTAAGAAAACCCACAGCCTAAAAGCATGTGAATTGCACCTCTAGTTCAAGACATAGAAAGATAATTTCAAAGTAAATATGTTTTTATTGCAGAAATCCATCTCTCTTTAGAAATCAGGATAGGGAAATACTTCATCACCTTCTTCACGTTCCTCGTCTGCGCCAATTCGCTTCTGTTGAGAATAGTCATCTACAAAAAGAGACGAAGCTTCTCTGGATTCCCAAGATTTGCTATCATGTTTCGATATAACAGAGATTAATTTATCCTTGATGCACTTCTCAACAGTGTCCCTATTACTTTCTTGGCACTGCAAACCAAGAAGAGAAAGGCATTGTCCTTGGAAGTTTAAGTCGTTTGAGGACAATATTAGACCTGTAATTGTCTTGGCAAGATCAGGTGCATAGTTGGAGATCTGCAAAGAATGAATTTCAACCTTCTAAACCGAAAACTAGTGGGAAAAAATTAGCTGTATGATGCACTCATACTTCAACAAATCTTCATCAATATAATCACAAGCACTTCTACATCCACGCTCAGTAAGAAAATGTGAAGTGGTACGTAAGTTCAAGAAACTGTTCCACTTGAGCTGGAATTTCTGCTTGGATACCTTATCATAGCATAATACAAAATGCTGGTTCTTAGGCAACTGTAACTGTAAGTTTCGTATCGATAATGTTCTATGTCAAGCTAAATTAGGTATAATGTACATTTATTGAGACTACAGAACGGCAAGAAATTTTGGAGTGATTCCCAATTTTCGGATGCTTTCCCATTTATATCGTGATGGTTTCTAAGTTGAATTATGTTGTTAGTACCTAAAATATAAAGAACACCATCAAAGAAAATAGGGAAAAAGAAGGGAAATATCTTCTTACTGTACATAAACTTTCTATCTTGATATTAAGGTGTTTATTAACAGAGCTGAGAGACCACAAATTCTAACCTTAAGTGCACGCTCACTGAGCAAGACCCCTGTATTCTTTTCCTTCATTTCCTTCAGCGCAAGCTTGACAGATTTTCTAGTTAGAGTTCGATCAACTCGACTATTTTCTGAGCTAGACATCTTTGTTCTTGCCGCAAGTTAAGAAAACAAGGAAGAAAACATAACACCAAGTAGTAGGGCACACCAAAAGTTCAGAGGAATATGAATCTATGATGGATATCATGGTAATTCTGTAACAACAGTCAAGGATATTGTCTATTGTATCTATGGAGAACAATGTCGATGTGGACACATGGTGGCAGGTTCTCCCACTCCAGTAAGACAAGACCATCTTGATCTGCAAGACTTCTTAGAGTCAATCCATACTTTTTCCATTCAACGCTCGTCAGTGCGTCAAGAGATGATTGCGGCATTGAACTGGGTGAGAAATCTCTGTTATACAAGACCTAGATGCAGAAATGCAAATTCTTTAAATATAATCCCATAGGAAAAAATTTGCATATAGGAAATCTTTTCTTTATCAGCGCTAAGAAGGAAGAACCCCATGTTTCAAGATGACAAAGGCTGAAAGGGCAAAAGCAAGAATCGTCCACGGTTTTCTTTTGATCATTTTGTGCTTTTTTTTCCACGTAATATAATGTGTTCAGAGGGACCTGGTGGTATAAGTTAGTTCAAATAATAATATCAGTTTAAGTCATTTGTTGATATTGTATTTTAAAATATAATCCCATTCACCAGGTCCTTGTTTATTCTTTTTTAATCTCTGTAAATCCATCAGAAGAAACAATATGAAAAATATGTTTAAACCTTTACGTGGTATAAGAAGTTTTAGGACATCATCATAGACTTCAATAGTAGGTCAGCGAATGATTATGTTATACTATGGGAGGATTTGGCAACACGCTGAGCATGTGCTCTTGCTGAAACTATTTCTTCAATAGAATACGCTATCAGATCCAAACGGTACAAAATTCCATGGGAGATATTTGAACGAGAATTACCACCAATAAGTTTTGCTTTATAATATAAAGAATATGTAACCCAGAACAAACCTCTGTTTTTCTGCCATACAAACAGCAGCAGGAAGTTTGAGCTGGCACTGTTGTTTCACTGATGATGATAACAGCGTCCATCACCTGTCCACCACCTTGTTGGTTTCCAGAGCTGCACGCGACCCCAGTGCCAACTTTGAGAATCTTTCTGTGAACATTATCAAAATAAAAATAGAATTATGATACAGTCAAGCCAGAGTTATGATTATAACTATCACAGTCCGCAGAAGGTGATGCTGAAAGACTAAGTGAGAGCCTTCTCAATGATGATTTTTTTATTCTGCGTGAAAACATAATGAATCAAAGGTTAATAATCCATTCTGACACCATAGCTTCTGTGCCATGCCATTGTTCAAGATTTGTCTGGCCTTACCGGCAGGGCTGGTCTATGTTTTCGATACTGTGAAAGCATACTAAAAATTCGACAGAATCTACAGATGTTCATCCATGTGATTACTGTTAAAAAGATTTGGTAGTTATAAATCTGTTCATATAAAGAAAACTGAAATTCTATGACACACCCAGTTGAGGAGCAAGACTGGCACGCTTCAACCAGTCTGTTTCCATGCTTAGAGACATAGTCTTCAAATCCCAACTTCAGAAAGTCAACATTTGCTGCATCCACAGGCAAGACACTGCATGCATTTTCCAGTACAATTCTTTTATGTTGTGATCCTGTGATATCCCCAGAATCAACAGAGAGTTCAATTGCAATCTTCTGGAGATATCAGCGCAGATGAGCAACAAGTGAGATCACCTTACATCAGAGTTATTCCAGAAATTATAACTTAATGTACTAAAATCACAAAGTGCATTTTTCAAAAGATCACGAGGTTATATTAATTGCTGAACACACAATTTTAAAATTTCAAAAGGCACTGCAGTCTAGACAAACACTTCGTAGACTGAGAGGATCATTACCATCACCCGAGGAAATAAGATGCACTTTCATTTGTGCGTTGAAATGGGGAATCAATTAGAAGATGGGGGAATCAATTTGATGATTTTGATCCAACATATTAGCTAATGATCAAGTACATGTCATATCAATTGTTAACCATCTTGAATGGAGTTTGGTCTCTTTGGTAACTCCCGAATGTAGAGGTCCTTCTAAGGTAAGGAAAGGTAAAACCAAAAGGAACAAACACATATATGCTGCGGAAAAAATAGCATATCAACAGAGGCAATCAGAACTCACTGGAGATCTCAGAACAAGCATCTGCAAAAAATAGTAAGCAAATGAATTGGGTATCAGCAGTGTAGTTAATTAATCATCCCAACACTCATTAAATCTAGAAAATGAATCAGTCATCAGAAATCAACCTTCCTAATGAAGATTGTCATCATTGCCAGTAGAACATCAATTTTTTCAGATATTGACAATGATACTTCAGTTCCACTGCAAAAGAATAACAGAACAGATCCAGAATCTTTTCTATAGAGAAGTTTCCACATTTATGACAGAAAAGAGGAAACACATTGCCTGAATTTTGGGCCATTCTTTGCCGCTGATGGCAATCTCACAAGCCTTCTTGACGAAGTATTTTCTTTCAAGTCGAGTTTCATGTGATGAATCTCAGTATCAGTGATGCCTGATCAAGTGGATCTAACGATGAAAATAGCAGCCAGGCTTCACATTTATTTTCTGGAAAATCTTTATGACTCTTAAGCAAACCAGTTCTCTACCAGTTACAATGCAAACAAGTTTAACCTATAAATTGTACTAAGTTAAACAATCAATGTTAAAATAATATCATCGTCACAATTATGTGGCTCAAGGGATTTCCTAAACTGAAAAATAGTCAAATCTTGCATATATGCCATCGATTATCACATGAATCACCCATATTGATTCAAGTGTGTGCCATTTCGATCAGATTAGTTTGGGTTAAAACGAACTAGAGAAGAATTTAGATTTAGGTTCCACTGGTTAAGTAATACGTTCAATAGTTAGTTCTGAGACTTTTAACAATAGCCTCACATTCTTTATTTTGTTCCAGGACCAGATGCATCCACAATCGAAGCTTTAATTATTACACAACACCCAGCAATTGAGCAAAAAACAATTTACTTCGAGAGAGACCTTACCTGTGGTAGCAATGCTAAGAACTCCATCTGCAATAAAACATACAAATAGTAAGGGAATATGAATTGATATAACATGAATTAAGAGAATTGCCGGGCATAAAGAGTAAAAAATATTTTAAATATGTCAGGATCAATAGATTATTGAAAAGGTACAATTTGGATGGTTAAAAATATGATTGTTAAAAGTAATCATTAAAGCATTTTAACAGAAAGCATCCGATGAGCAGCTAATTTTCCTGGTTGGGTTATATGGGGAAAAAATTACAATGATAGAGGGGATAGGAAATCAGAAGACAGCAACATTATATGACCAGAGTTACGCCGTGAATGTGAAATAAATAACAAGAAACTTGATTCATGCGAAAACTATGCAGACTTCATACCCATATAAGTATAAATGCAAGTTCAATTAGAACAGCACAATCCTCATGGACAAAAAGATGGTTCTTACCAAAATGATCAGGATAGAATGGGATAACTGATTCACTTACCCCATTTACCAGTCAAAATGGGATCATTTCGAACTTTCAGTTCATGAAATTCCTCTAAAGTGCTTCCAACACCTGTGTCAGAAACTGTTGAAAGGGAAGACATTACTAATGCAAGTCATCCGAATTTCAGACTTTTGAAAATGATCCACAAACTCAAATTTCTAGCAACTCATCAGAAACATAAAATTATCCACAGTACTCAATTCTGCAGAAGACTTTCTAAACACATTTTAATAGTTCTCCCAACCGTGCGCACTTCTCCCCACCAGAATTCTCTTTTTAAATGCAATAATTTTTTTGCATAATATGATAAAGACCACATGGATTTAGCCACAAATTGTCAATCCTTGACTGATGGAGACAACAGAATTTGGCCAATTCAAGCTACAATCACGTTGAATGGAGTCCAAAATTTCAGCAATCCAAGCAAGAAATAAATCATAAATTTGCAACATATACCTGAGATTCGAACTGAAGGAGGTTCGGGCTTGAGGAAAACAGATAATCTGCAAATATAATCCAACTGGCGGCATCTTTGAAACGCAGAAGATATCAACTGTGAAAATCCAATCAGCAATCCAGTTAGCTTAACGCTAAAAAAAGCGAGAAAAACGAGATTTCGCAACTCACAAATTTACACAGCTTTTCCACAGAATCTATTTCCATTTGGAGGACCAGAAGCATCAGCGTTCCAGAAAACAACAGATATAACCTCATAATGAAAAGCCCGCGCAGTTTTATTTTATTATTACTTGTAATTTAACTGGATAATTGCATCAAATCTCCAGGAAAAAAAAAATTATTTTATGAAATTAATAGCATTTTAGATGTCATATTTTAAAAAACAGGTATAAAAAAGTTTAAATTTGATTTTATAAAATATATATGTGAAATGTGTTTGTTTTTTTTTTTAAATAAAAGTATTAATCTATTGATATTTTAAAGAAATTTTATATTTTTAGACTTTTTACGGAGATTTTACACATATATATATATTCAATAATTTTGATTCAATTGTTAACATAATGCTGAATATTTTACCAATTTCCAGCATCTCGTCGGTACTCCCACATTATCAGGTTCTAGAGACCAAATTTTTTTAAAATCGCTACATCTAATTTAGTTTTTGAATATTTGGTCAACCAAAATTCAAAATATAACAAATTAATGGACCATTATTTTCACTTAAAATTTATTATATAATCCCCTACGAGATTATAATATTTCTATTCAGAACTTTATCCAATCTTATAGCATGGAAATTTTACTAAGAGAATGTAATTAATGAAACATACTACTTGGATCTACATCAATCGATGTAAAATCTTGAACATTATCGAGTTATTCGGATTGAGTAATTTAAAATTATGAAATTATAATCATGAATTCAAATCAACAATTTCAAATTTATTCTAGTTTTTTAGGTGACTTTAATTTAATTAATGAGTTTAAAATTTATCTCCTAACATTCGAAATTCCGATTAAAAATAAAAATAAAATCATTCCATAAATTGCAATACACTGAAACCATAGGAATAAGACTAATTATCCACCATTTACTAACATTCCATAAATTGCAACGTTCTTGTTTCGCCCAAAGGTTCACCTGACTTTAACCCTTTCTTTTTTTTTTCTTTTTTTTTTTTTACCAGAAGTTGTTACATTCGAAAACTTTTCAACCATCTGCATTTAATCAAAAATCAAACCCATAAGTGAAAAGCATTCGAACCCACGTACGTAATCAAAAGAATACGTAATTTTCGGGTGAATAAAACAACTTACCATCTGCCATTTGACTTGGAAACATGATCTTCCATGGGAGTGTGGATAAACTCCTGGAAATAATCCTTTACGTTCGTGAAAAAGCTCGCGTTCTCACAATCAAATAGACTATTTCGGCAAGAACGACCACTGACAGCAACTGCCTGATGAGGAAGAGACGAAGAATATTGAGGGGATGGTAGCTAATTGTATGCATGTGTCTACTTATAATAGTCTGGTTTGGGGGGATTTTTGTACAATGGATAATATATATGAAGACTCATCTGGATTGCCTTTTTGCTGCGTGAGTACTCAGACAAAAAACACCGAAGTTATGCCATAAGCAAAAGCCAAAGCATTAATGTTGTAGGTGGGAATGCCACTCAAACTTATCAACCCCACTTCCACAATTGTTAGTGAAATTGATGTAGGAAGTTAACATGAACTAGATAAAAAGAGGAAGTAATACAAGTGACAACCAACGGAATGAGTTGCTCTTCCATTAAATTAGAAAATTATCATTTCACAATCACGTGTGGTACTGATTTACAACAAAAGCAATTTCCAAAAAAATGAAACCCTTCGACAACAGAACACTTCAAGCCTGGCACATCATAAATAAGATATACAAGAAGTTGATGGCACCGTTCCATTATTTCTCGTGTACTGCAGTTTCTCAGTCAAAAGAGCAAGAAACAGAAAAAAGGCAAGCAGCTTTGCGAGTGGAGAACTGGTCCTTGTTGAAAAGGAAGATAGAGAGAAGACAAAAAGCGCGTTGTAATTCATTTTCGACCTCCCAAATGACGTCGAAAGTTGCCACTGCAATGGAGGGAATATTGTCACCGCTGCTGCTATTTATCGATGCACTGTCACCTCTTGCGCAACGGTGAGCCTTTTGCCACAGCTTTCATATTCTGTGAATCTTTGAAGCAAACAAAGTGCACAATCGTCTTACCATTGGGATAAATTGCAAAGACACTAGTTCCTATCTTTTTGTTGCAAAGAGAGCACATACTGTCTCCAGTAATCTTCACAACACTTTTCCTATGGCTATATAATTCATCCTTTACCTGTGATTCAGAAAAAAATTATAATTTAAAGAAACTAAAACATAATGCAATCATGGAAATTAGTTAAATTTGTTTTATTGGAATCTTTATGATGTGCTGTCAAATCCAGAAGGTCAATCTTTACATAGAAAATGGCGGAATTTGACGATCAACAGATTATTTACACAGTTAATGCTCGGATAAAGAGTACATGAAAACTATGATTGGCATGATTAGTTTCTCATTTGCCTCATTCATTAGCAAAATGTAAACGCAAGTCCTAAGGCAACGTCTGTTAACATTTGACATATGTACATGCTAGAAATGAGTGTATTAATTGACATTCAGGCCTTTGTGAGTGTACAAATTCCAATTTATCCCCAAACATTTTGAAAGAAACATACCTGTAGGCTTTCACTCTCTCTCAAGCTCTTTATCACAGAAAAATTTCGGTATGCTTCACTGGATTTTCTCAAAAGTGGACCAAGAAAAGGAAGTAGATTCTGCAGTGAGCCAATAAAAAAAAGAGTAAGAGAGCAGTCTAGACATATCGCATCACAGGTAATTCATCTCAAGGAACACCAGAAGAATCCAACTCGCATGCATTTCCCGCTTCTTATATTCATATATACTCTGTCCAACAAGGAAATTACCTTTAGCTTAGTTTCTCTAGGTAGCAACTTTAAGGCCTGTGCTCCATTTATTCGATCCCATCTTTGGCCCAATAAATCAATGACCTTATCAAGCATAATGATAGAAGCTCCTAACTCAATTGCATCATCGGTATCACCATCACTCTTTCCACTGTCAGTGCCACTAGCGTTGATGCGAGTCTCCTCCGCTACCTCAATTTCCGCAATTTTCTTATTTAAACGACCTTTGGTTTTACCTGTTCCAGGACCAACTTTAGGAACAGCAAAGCTCTGAGAAGAAATCAAATTGGCAATTCTCTTTTCAAAGTTTTTGGTTGTCTTCCGAGGATTCAAATATATTTGCAGCAGAGTAAGATATATGTTGCCATAAGATTTTGCTGCATGTTGACCAACTGCGGACTCATAAACCCGATCGCAATATGACAGTGCCAGTTCAGGAACGTTAAGCTATACAATTTATCCACACACCAAAGAAGAGAGGATTAGATTGCGTGAAAATGAAGATGAGTTGCTTCAATGGGTAAAAAGAAAGAGAGAAAAGAAGAGAGGATATACAGAAAACACGAGCAGGACATTTTACTGGCGAAACACATAAAACATGTCACATTAAATGCTACTAATATATTAACACCCTATTTCTATGCACCAATAACAAAGCTCATCAACATATTAAACATAACATAGTAATTTTAGGTATATGGACAATCCGAATGATGTTATTTTACAATCTAGATATATGAAAAAATAGTATCATAAATCCATTATGTATTTACATATTATTGAATAATTAAAAAACAAATATGCATTGATGTACAAGGATAATACTTGAAGCATGCATTGACCCTTTATTGTAATGCTGTTCTCCACGGCCAATGCACGCACTTCATGAAAGTGAAGTGATGCACATTGGTTTGTGCACAGGACCTTGTGCACTTCTCAACACTACAATGCACGAGTAAACATCCCTGGAGTAGTACTTATAGGTGTTACAAATTAAGATAGCAGCAAATGTCCGAAGCTAGTGAATAGGCAAGTAGATCTGCTACAACGTCTATCTAGTTCATATGGAGAACTTCCTAGAGAAGGGTTCCAGTAAAATTCAAAAAAAATTGAAAAAGGCGTAAAACACACATCCATATAACACCAAAAGTTAATGACACGTTTATTTGGTATCAAACGCACGATCCTCGGAAAATATGGAACCAGGGAACATAGTTAGTTACCTTATGAACATAAATGGACAGAGCTAGCTCGTGTTGGTTCATCTTGCCCAATAGAATTGCACGTTCTTCATACAGGGCATCTGGTGGAAGACGCTTCAATATTATCTCCGGGTTGTACCTAGAGATGCTATCCAAAGCAGACAACAGTTTTTTCCTTGTAGGAGAATAAATTTTCTCATCCCACTTTCCCTGAGAATTAAGATCAGCATACCAGTCGAGTACTTCTGACATATATATTTGTATCTGGATGAACCAATTAATTTCAGAAGATTAGTTCATATTAGACTAACAGATTATGAGTAATATTAGCAATACAAAAGAACATTTCAACAAAGCCATCTGGTTATGATACCGTCTTTATTTGACAGAAAATAAGTTTACGAATGTTTTCGAGAGGAGGTCATATGCGCACTACACCACCAATTAAAAGTAACTCATTTTCCTCAAGTATTTTTTTTTTAAAAAACTAGCACTTTGATAACTTAGATCTCTACCTAACAAACTTCATGAATATTAAAGCCGTAAAGGTATAGTCTAAAGCAGCCACAGAATGTGTAATTCCTTACCATTTCATTTTGGAGATTTCCTGAGACGCTGTTTTCATTCATTGCAAGCATAAGTTCCAAATATGTAGTCTGCATGCTTGGAGAATGTTTTTTTAGATAAGAGTTTACCAGGTCGGCTGGAATATTTCCAGACAAGAAGAGTTCGATAGTTTGCGTGGGGCAGCTTTCAAGAACTAGCATTGAAAACTCTAGGACTAGCATCGGATCTGTGCCACAGAGAGGCTGAAAAAATAGACAGATTTTTTTAAAAAAATAGTTGAAGTAGGTCATTGGTGTCAGACAATAGCAGGCACAAAATTATATCTATAGCAGTAATATCCTGCTTGATGCTAACTTCACGAAATTTATCTCAAATATGAATTATAGTCGTTACCGCTATGTAAAGAACTTTGACGTACTTAATATTGGCAAAGAGGCTTGACATGAAGTTTTACGAACAAATATGGATCTCAGAAGTCAAAATCAAGGAATAGGGCATAAAAAATTCATTTGCAATCAATGTATTTCTGGAAAATTCCTTAAACAGTCGAGGCTGGAGATGATTCAGGGTTATCTGGATGCTGTACCAATTAATTTGGAGTTTCAAGTTGTTTGGAACTTGCAATCTTTTACATTAATTGATATACTGAATTAGATGCATTCAAACATTACGCCATCTACACAAAACTGTTCATATTTGTGCACTCAATATGCTTTGGTAAGAGAAAACTTGCTGATAAATACACAATTGAGAAATAATCGAAAGGAAAAGCAATTAATAAAAGTATAACAAAAGCTAGAACCGTAAGTAAACTTTTCCTGGCGTCCTTCGTTTTTAAGTAAATCGGATATAATGTATGAAAGTGTACTTGCATTATGATAGATTCTGCTGACCCAGGGAAACACTTTCAGCTGAAATAAATGCCAAAGTATTTCTTTGTGTCAAGTATAGTGTCACAATGGTAAAATATACCTACTTTCAGATACTCGATAATCATTTCAGGTTTGAACTTCTGGGAGAGCTCGGCTGGTGGATTGTTTGAGTTTGACTCTTCAACTAATTTATGAAGCAGCTTGAGTGCCTCACGGTGCATTGCATTGCATTTATAAAGTTCCAACAGGCAAACATGCTGATTTCTTTCCTGCAAAAACTCTTCGCATATTTTTACACTACAATAATTAAGACCCTTTAATAGTTCCAGAGCAGCTGAAGGTTGTCCTGTCAATAGAAGGGCCTGAAGTAACGCTGTGTCAAGTATAGCCGCAATTTCACGAGCAACAGAGTTGATGGGTGCATTTGCTCGACCCTATGAGAACCCCAAAAAGATTACAATCACACAAAAATGAAATACATAAAACAATAATCAGTCCAACAGGTGCTACTAGGCATGAAATGGAATCTAATGATAATCAAAGGTGACAAATCAAAAAAATTATTTAAGGTAAACAATACTACTTATTGTCACGAGTCACCACAATGAAGGCAAGCTTGAATTCTGCTACAGTTAACCATAATGAACGCAAGCTTAAATTCTGCTACAGTTGAGACCTTTATCTATAAAACAAGAATTTGGCATATCTAGATTTACGACTGTGAAAGATAGCAAAAACCTCACCTTAATTGGTTTCTTGGGCCGATTGTATCCATATGAAACAAAACTATTTCCGACAGCATCCGAAACAGCTTCGTCAGTTCCTTCAGCGGCTGCTTTTTCAACAATATTGAATCTCTTTCTCTGCAAGAACTTAATCAGGGCCATCAGAGTATTGTGGTTCATCTTCTTGGATTCAAGATCTACTCTCTCATCAGAATCCAATGCATGAGGATGAATTGAAAATTCCATATCATCTGACAAGGTCGAGGAACCTCTTGAGAGATCTAGAGCATCTCCACTGCTATCCATATATTTCTCTGGTTCAGGTACAACAGATGATTTGGGAAGAATGATTGATGGGTACAGAGAAAGCACGTAAGTGATTTCCACCTGAGATGCCCAAAAATGTTCCATGGCCTCCTCATAGTTACCATTTTCAAACAAATAGTGAGCATATCTGCATCCATGTACAGGTTTGACATCACAATTTTCCGCATGTAAGAGTAACTCATGCCATTACATACCCCATGTTGGATTGTTAAATCAAACATCATTTTGACTGTGAAACTTTTGATCAAATTATTTTCATTTTACCAGTTATAGTCGCTAATATCGCAATGCAATAGCAAATCATATATTTTTTTTAAAAAAAAACATGACTTCGAATGTGTATATTTAACAATGTTACAGCAAATTGAAGTTGGACAGGTTGAAATTTAATTCATAAATAGCCCAGCTGTGGCCATGGAGTCATGTTTGGAAATCAAAACAGAGAAGAAAGATGACTAGACAGACTCCTTCTCTAAATATACTATGAGCCAAATTTCAATGGAGGGGATATCCAATGTCGACTCAAGTTTCTTATACTCGGAATTAAACATTTCACCAGATTTCCTTGAGTTTTAGCTCGGGACTATGATGCTTTTAACAATTTTAGTCAGCCAATGACTTATAACAAGATACAAATCAAGTTATGTGCTCCTTGTTCCCATTTAGAAGTTGTAATCCCTTCATTTCAAAAGGAAATGAGTTATAGATCCAACTTCAAAAGATTATTCCCTCTCTTTCTGCTTCCCAAATCTCTGGTACTAACCATCTCTAGTTCATGTCTTACAGCTGGATTTACAAAATTATCAGTTGTGGAAAAAATTTCTAGGACAAACTATGTTGAACACCTAAAAGCACCTTGATAAGCCAAAATCTTATAGATATTTTAGGGATTTTATTTTATCATATTCGTGCTTTTCTAACATTTTTTTATTCCATATTTTATGCTTATTTGATTTAATTTTATATCATTTATAGATTTAACCAAAATGTGAAAAAAGCTTAATTTTGGAGATAAAAGTCAAACAATTTAATGTCATGTAGGAAAAACCCAGAGAAAGATGGAAGTAGAAAACACAGCGATATCTCGATAATTAAGGAAAGAAAAGATGGAGGGTTTTGTCTTATTTTCCAAGATGATTTTTATAAATAAGTAAATAAAAGAAGAAAAGAAAACTCCTTCCCATTCACTTGGGATTTTTAAATTTATTAAAATATAATTTGGAAAAAAAATCTTGCCACATCCACGTGGAGTCCACCTTGTTAGATAAGGGAGTTTTGGAATTTTAAAAGATTGAGACTTATCACCTCTATTAAGACCCATTAACAGGATATACAAATTGGAGAGAGAAGAAGATTTTGACAAGGAGTTTTACTCAACAGAACATCAGAGGAGGCAGAAACTTTTCTCTGAGAATAAGGAAGGCTATGGTTGAAAAGTTGAGAGGAATATTTCAATATTCTCAAGAACACGTGCCTAAACCGCTGATATTTCTTTCAATCTTTTTTATCATGTTTTCCCCTATGAATTTGAACACGAGTTTTGTTTTTGTTTTGAGTTTACGGAGTAGATGTTTGTAGATTAAGACCACGATAGAGTCGAGACAAGTTATTTTTTATGTTTTTCAATTTGATTTCATTTGTTTATTTTGACTCATTGATTGGTGTCGTTTATCACGTGTGCTTTTAATATAGCCAATTAAATTGCATGATTTGTTGGTTATTCTAAAATCAGAAAGCGATAGATTGATATTTGCTTACTATATCAACTAACATATAGTTAAACTGACTAATCATATATTCGATTTCTCAATGCGACTTCAGGTTGAAAACCCGAAGTTCTAAAAAAACTTAGTGCGATTAAATCTAATTAAATTCAATTATGAATAATTGGACTGTTAGATTTAAAAAGTACGATTATAAAAGTTGGGGATAAAAAAAAAGATAACATGATTATGCACAAATAAATATTAATTTACACGTCTGCTGATTAAACATAACCATTCAAAGATACGGAGAATCGATTAAAGTTGACTCCAATAAACTAGATAAGAAGTTTTTATAGTTTAAGAGTTTTGTTATGAGCATCATCCTTGTATCAGTAGAATAACTCCGACCCTTGTCTTCTTTCTGTTTTCTTTTTACGAAATGAGCTAAAATAAAACCTAACAAAACACACTAAGAACAAAGAAAAATAACCACCTTATATGAATTGACTGCTCCCTAGTGGCTCGAAGACTTGAATCTTCTGGTGGAAGTAACTTGCACAAAGCCAGTGCTTCCTCAAAATTGCCTGAAGCTGTTAGCTGAACAATCTGGATAAATGGAATAAACATATCCATTAAATTTTATAAGGTCATGGTAATCTTTTCCATTGGGTAAAAATTCAAGTTAAACATGACCGTTAGAGCCTTCTTTTAGTAATTCTGACATCAACTTTCTCACTGCAATTATGTTTTTTATCACAAAATCCATATAAATATTAAATCAGCAGTAAATAAATTATAATAATAAAATGTCATGAAGAAAATCAAAGCATAATTTTATCCCTTGCTCTATATGAATACATTACGAGCTTATGACTCCATGTAATTGAATAGGCGTACAACTTCTTGAATCCAACAGGTACTACACCATATAATTAATAATAGGACGAAAGAATGGCCAATATTAACAAGACTAACACATAAGAGATGTACGGTTTACAATTATTTTTTGGTACAGGCACAATTAACAAAGTCATAATCAAATGGAAGGGACAGAGATTGTGGGGGGGAAAAAGAAATGCACCTGTGCACCAAGGGGAACTGGAAAAAACCCATAAACAGAAGTCTCAAGTGCTACAATCATAGCATGGGTGCTCTGAAGGAGCCGGCGAGCATTACGAAGAACAACAGTTTGAATCATTGGATAAGGATTTCGAAGAGATCGTATCTGCGTTTCCAAAAAGAATTGTTAATTGCAAAATTTCCCAAGACCATTTTCCATTCAGGTGATAGGTAGTTTATGCCAAATACCTCAATATGTCTTGGTAAAAGACCTATTGCATATGGCATCTCAATAACAACTGATGTGGGAGCCTCTGACCAGCAAATCCTACCTTCCTGAAGAAGTTTACCATTTTGATCGACAAATACTCCAATATTATCCTGGAGAAAACACAGGTAAATTTCATCACATAATACATCTAGAAACTTAGGCAACAAGACACAATTGCATTATGCGTCAAGCTTGGATAGGACTTATGCAAGACTTGCTCAAAATTAGTACTTTAATCCGTAAACTTTGGGACATGAGTAATTGATAGACCTAATCACCATTAAACAAACCTTTGGGTGTAAAACACGGTTGTTGGCATCATGTAGACAATGACAAAGAAATATGTTACCTTCCCCAGAAGAAGCTCTCCAGACGGAAGAGACACAACCAATGGCGGGGCAGTTCTCCCTGAAGGAAAAACCTCTGACAATGCACCATTTGTTGAATTCAGTATGACATATTCTCTTCGAATCCCCAAACATATATTTTCACCACACCATGACATTGACTTCACATGGTCTGGAACACCAAATTCTTTCACCTCCACAAACCCACGCCCGCCTAAGAAATCATAAATCAGAAATAATAAATCATTCTATGGACTTCCAAGGTAAAACATGTTGAGATGCCTAATCGAGAGAATTAATATTTTATCATGCCAAATCAATGAATACCACGGCCCGAAAAGTGAAAGAACTCCCACTACAAGCAAAAGTAGCATTAAGTCAGGAAGGCTATGAATGTGAGAAGTGAACAAATAAAACAATTAGGTGAAAATTGCTTCCGATGATCGACGGACCAAAATAATACCAAATCCACTTTTATTTCCTAATTATGTACTAAAACAGATGCATGATGATTAGTTTAATTTGTAACGCAGATTCCATGATTTCTGGAGAATCAAAAGACGACATAGTTATTTTGGCAGTCTAAAGTTTAAGCCTTCCTAGATACTAATGGAAATGTAACAGCATCCCAGAACCTAAATCAATGAAATCAAACTGAAACTTTCGTATATAAGGCAGTGTTTACCATCAAGCCTCAGGCATAAATTCAATCATTAAAACTCAATGAAGAAACAGCCAAATAGTATTATCCTCGTGACTATTCTTGCATATACCCCATCATACCGTCAGCAAAATATAATAGTTCAATTCTCAAAACAGAAGATAAAAAACAAATTCCAACAAAAAACTATAACTCATCTAAAAAAGCACGAGTAATTAATTACCATCGTGCCTAAAAATACAGACCCTCTTCTGCCGCGCGAAGCAGAGGAACCCCCTCTTCTCATCCCAAGAATAAGCGTTCGCTCCCTTCGCCTTCGTAATCACAGCCAAAGTCTCCAAATTGGGCAGCCTATGGAAGGCGATCGACTCCGAGAGCGAGAGCAGGAGCTCCCTCGACTTAATAACTTCCATCGCGAGCATCGGCTTCTTGGAGAAGCCATTAATCGTCCGCTCGAGCACATAGGGCTCCTTCTTCAGCTCTAGCGTGTGATGATAGAATTCGGAAACGGTAGACAGCGGGGATCGATCCTCCCCAGCGGAGGACTCGGGGCCGTAGATGCGGAGCGAGCCGTCGGAGCAGGAGAGGAGGAGGGTGGAGCCGCAAGACTCGATGGCGTCGATTCTTGATACGGAATTTGGGATTAGCTGGAATGAATCGTAGGCGCTGTGCACCATTTTTCTGGAATCAATTTCTCTTGCTGGAGCTTTCTTTTTTCAAATGCTTTTATTTATCTGTAGAGGGTGGAATCGGCGAAACGACGTCGTACAATGGATGCTTTATTGGGGGACAGTTTACAGTGGTCTGATGGGAGACCTCATCCCGCGCTTTTTAACTTTCTATTTTGGTCGGGTCGTTTGGGGTTTAAACATAACAACTTGGGTAGAGTCGATCCTGGGTGTGGGGGTAGTGCCCTCACACCCAATCAAGGGTCAAGATTCAATCATGGGGGATGGAATTTTTTAAAAAAAATAAAATAAAATGGGCCAGAAAATTTCTGGCCCTTGGATCTGCCCGTGCAGGCGGCAGCATCGAATTTTCCAACAACTTGTGTGTGATTTGTCCACATTTTATTGTTAATAAGTACTAATAATAATTGTGATATGAATTTTTTTTATTTATTTTACATGAATAATATTTAAGTAATAAATATATATATATATATATATATATATATATATATATATATATATATATATATCTTTCAATTAGTTCTCATAATATGACAATACCTTGAAGTTCTCATATCATGATAATACCTTGAAATTTTAAATCTTTTTAAAATTTTTAAAATTTAAATATTTAGATTTGAGTTAAAATATCAGGCTTCAAATTCAAGATTAAATCTTTTTTCCCATTAGAAATTAAACATAAACTAAAACTTTATATGTGGTACTACGAATCTATATATAAATGATCGCATAAGTTTGTATAATCATTCATTCTCTCCTACTTTCTTCAAGAAAATACCATCTATCCAATTCCTTTTATATGCTAAACGGTAAATTTGGAAATTTATAATCAAGACACGATATAATTTTCGAACTTTTCTAGAAACATTACGAAATTGTTTTAAAAAAAATAGTTGTAAAGCAATGTCTAGGGCAAGGATGGGCATGGGCTGAAATGGGCCGTTTATTGGCCTTAATTAATGGGTGACAATTTGCTCATTCAATGGGCCCATTTAAATTAATTCGGTACTGTTCTTCACTGACCTCCTTGACCCAATACCTGCCAATATCGATCAATCAATAACAAAAAATATTCCAACAAAATCATGATTCCCTCATTCACAAAAATCATGTGATCCCAATAATGAAATAATATTTAAATCTGAGACAGTTAGATATAAGAAGATAGTCTCAACTGTGGGACAAAAATAGGGAGATCATCCTTTTAAATTCAAATTTGCTTAGAGTCGATTGTTGTTTTTCTCGTCATCTATGTTTGTCTCTTTGCTATTTTAGTTTCATATATTATTAATTTTTGATCTTAACATGTTTTTTTTTGTTATTTTAGTCATTTTTTGATGTAAAGTTGTTCATATATGAACTGAACAGGATATATAAAAAAAATTCAAAATATACAAAATAGATAGTACAAAAAGGAACATCTGATTACATAGAAAACAACATAAATAAATAAATAAATATATATATATATATATATATATATATATATATATATATATATATATATATATATATATATATATATATATATATATATGCTTATAAAGCAAAGCTGCTTGTTTCAAACTTGTCAAATTAAAGAAAAGTGTATGAAACAGACCAACAGAAAAAGAGGGACCATTAGTATTTAAGAAAAAGGGAAAGCTCTTACAAAAAAAGAAAAGAAGACATGAAAAAACCAAAAGCGATCTAAGTGACATCGAATTAACTCATTTTTCACTCCACCTATGTGAAAACATCAGATTTCCTCTGTGACACTGAGCTATCAGACTACCATCGCCATCGAACTGCGCAGAGGGAATATTGTGTGTAGCTTTTTCAGATTCTGATTGATTAATGAATGAATTATATTGATTCCAGATGACAAATGATTAATGGGATTCTTTTCTTTTTTCTTTTTTTTCTGGGAATTAATTTGATTGATGATCATCTGGTGAAATCGTGGACGAAGCTTGGCCTGTCTGTGACGTTGAAGCGCCATGAATTGAGGTGGTTGTCTTCTTGCAGGAACTGGTACTCGTTCCCGTAGTAATAGGGTGTTTTGTGGGGTTGAGATGCTGCCCATGTGTTGTTGTTCATCATCTGTTGAGCTTCCATGGCTCCGTGGCTGCCGCCTCCGCTGTTGCTGGTGGCGGCGGCGGCGGCTGTGGCTGTGGCTCGTCTCTCTTCTTTCTTGAAGCGAATCCCACATGCATTGCACAGTGACTGCAGCAATTCATTTGATTTTCAGATTAGGACTCTTTTCTTGAAATGTTACGTTTTTGTTGTGTATATATCTTTTTAGGAAATTAACAAGTTTAAGTTTGAAGGCTATATTCCAGATGCCATCCATTACTAAAGGGACCCAAGAATCTAGTTGATGGACAGACTTTAAATTTATTTAAATGAAATTTGTGAGAAATTAGACTCAAAACCAACCACAATTTAATGTATTTTTGGGTAAAATTTGTGGGGGAAATCCTTGTAAAAGTAAATGAAACTTGTTGATTAATTAAAACTGACCTTAGGACCCCTTGGACCGTTCCTCCACAGTGGAGTGGAGGTGGTGTCGCAATTAGCACAGCGGCGGGCGAGGAGGGGGTCGCCGCCGGAGTTCCCACTACTTCCTCCACGGTGGCTTTTGGAGCTGGACGGCGGCGCCGGCGTCTGCTTCGAAGGCAAGATGTTCCACCCAAAAGCAGATATACGAGAAGAACGTTTCTTCTCACCATGATTGCCGTCGTCACTCGTCAGACGAGTGGAAGGCGTGCCCAAAGAAAGCGTGCAATCCACAGAAGACGAAGGAGAATTCGAGAAAGAGTACATCTCCCCTCCTTCTTCGTATCCTCGATACCCATTGTTCATGGAGAAAAGCATCGAAAACGAATTGCAGCTCTGCGTGTGGTACATCCCACAGGTGCAACCCCCCACCATGTTCGAGCTACTGCATCTGTGCATCATTCTTCGAGATTTCCACACTCAAAAATCCAATCTTTTAACAAAAGGGTTCTCTTGTAAACTCCAATAATATTGAAAAAATTGATCAAGACTAGGGCAGATGCTGGTGAAGAGGACAAAGAACATAAATTTGACAGAGAGAGAACAAAAGAAGTGGGAGCAAATAGTTATCTGACAGCGACTTGTAATGACAATAATAAAATATTAATTTGAACAACTACCACTTGGGAAAGAGAGCTGTTCTTTGAGTGTACGAAATAGCAGAGACCAGCGTTGTCCGTTGGCTACACAGAGCTATTAAAATGGCGAAATATCAGTAGTCATCTGCAGGATCCAAGTTCAGTTTGATCGCCAATAAGTGACGTTTGGATACATAAGCAGAACTAATACTAATAGTAATATCACACAAAACTACGTTTGCAGAGAAAAGAACAAAGATTACACTGTGCAGTGTATATGATTCAAGAATGATGCACGAAGTGGGGTTAAGCTATGGAGATTGAAGCGTTATTGTGTGAGTATTTATAGAGCTCAGCTGATATGTACGTACACATATAGATACACGGAGAGGGGGTGGGGGGTGGGTGTGGTCATTGGGCAGTCAAAAGAGCCCACGTGACTAGCGGGAACAGTCTTCCATGGATCTGCCTTCTCCGATCACGAGGCAATATATAGTCTCAAACCCAATACATCAAACTTGTGTCCGCATACGAATCTCTCCACTGGCATTGCTACTCCCCCAAGAAAATTGAAGTTGCTCGAAAATTTTTAATCAATCTATATCTATATATATATATAAATATACAGATTGAATTGTGAATTTACTCTATTGTCCTTATCTTTATTATTATCTATTAATTACAATTATGCATTTACTCTTTTGTCCTTATCCTTATTATTTATTTACTAATTACTAAACTTTTAAATTCAATCCTTATTATTAATTATTAATTACAATTATGCATTTACTCTTTTGTCCTTATCCTTATTATTTATTTACTAATTAATAAACTTTTAATCCTTATCTTTATTATTTATTTACTAATTACTAAACTTTTAAATTCAATAGCCGAGATTAAAATTTGTTTTGTGAAAAAACCTTACAAATAATCTATATCTATCTATACTAATCTATACTAATATAAATATATGAATGTGACCTTCATTTAATAATAATCATTAATATATATTTTTTTAAATCAATTTTCAATATATGATGCTAAATACATATTACTAAATGATATATTATCTATTATTAATCTATTAAGTATATGACTTTCATTTGTTAGCTTACTATTATATTATTTTTTTGTTTTACAATTTGTCATATTAATGGTGTTATTTAATTCATTTTTTTTTCTTAGTTTAATAAGATCATTAATAGTGTATTTAACTCAATCAAACTAATTATTATTTTAATTTACTTTAAATTTAATTTTAGTTACTTAAATTTATACATTGCCATCAAATAATAACAGGAAGACAAAGGGAAATGATTCGGATTGAATAAAAATAAATTATTTATAAATATTAATCTCATACAAAATTTCTTTCTCCCATTTAGAATAAAAATATTTTCAGACTCTTTAAGTGTCAATAAAGATATGTGATTGAGAGAAATATTTGTCTTTAAGTGATTTCAAACATTGTTTTTAAGTTATTTAGTCAATTTTTTTTATAAATGCTGCTAAATAAATATTACTAAATAATATGCTCCATTTGATCATTTTGTGTTCTTGCAATGAGAGGAGTTTTTTTTTACCCTAGCGTTAACATGTTTGATTGTTATATGTCTTTTGTATTGATCATGTAATTGTGTTTGCATTGTTTATGTGATTTGATTGTTTGCACAAAGAAAAGAGAAAACAAAATCAAATATCCAACAAAAACGGTTATTTTTCAATTTTTTATTGTTGAGATATTTTGTTAATTTTTAAACACATAATGCATGTTTTCTGTTTGCTTAGATTACTTAGTTTGAAGTGACTTAGAAAATATTAAAAAGATTGAAATATTTATTCGTTTTTACCTTATGTCTCATAATATCAAGAGATAACATTTTTTATTTATTGGGGCAAATGTATTTTCAAACTTCTGTCTATAAATCAATATTTAAATTTTTTACGACATTATTATATTCTCTAATCAATTTTTTTTACTTAAATTGATAGAAGGCATTTTAATTTGAGTTTTTATGTTCTTGCTTATATTATTTTTGTAATATTATTTATCATGAAAATAATAGGTGAACTACAAAATTTGGTAGGTCTAAGAGTCCTCTGGTGAACGACAAGGATGCAATAATTGTCCCTGCTTGCTTAAGCGGCCGAACTATGGTGCTTGAGCTGCTGCGCGATTTAAAAGATTTGAGTTGCACCATTACTACTAGCTATAGCTTTTGGTAAAGCGACAAGCGTTCGGTCCTACATAATATGTCCTAATTTCTGTATGATATAATTCAAGCATATTTTTTTATAGATATTTGAAATTAGGTCTAATTAAGTAACATGAAACATATACATATATATTAAATCATATTTAAAGCAAAATGTTAAGATCAAGAATGATTCAAATTTAAATTTCAACGAAACATAATGAAGAAGGAATTGAAGAATTGTATGTGTACGTTAAGTGTTATATAATGATTATGTTGCTACTTCATGGTTGTGCGACATATGAATGTCATATAAAATGTCAATATTTCTCAATAAAATAGTTTTTTTCAAAAAGAAAAAAATTATTCATTTAGAAAAAGAAATACATGAAAAACAAATTGTGCATAATTCTCATTCTATTTATAATGGTATGAGAACAATTCTAAAACTTTGTTGACACAATATAACAGATCAATTCTGTGCATTTTATTGAGACATTGAGTCAGTTTCACTTTATTTTCTCCAATATTATCTCGATATATTTCGAGGTGATACGAGATTGTTTTTGTCTCTTTTTTTAGTCAAAGTGTCTAACTAGCTAATTTATAACATATATGATGATAGCATAGAAAAATCCTCGTCAAATAAATTCACTTAACAAAATATTGAAATTCAAATAAAATTCTACAATATTTCATCAAATTAATTTTGACTATCATAAAATGGTCATCAAATCTAAATGGTTATATTATTAGATGAGATATTGAATAAGACAAATACTTTGACATATATTTGAATGATATCTCATATGCATATCTTAATAACATTATTCGTATCTCTTCTCAAGCTTTTTAAAATACAATAATTAATTTTGTATATCGTTCCACAAGATATAAAATATTATAAAACAAAATATAAACTCGATAGAAGAAAATTTGTTTTGTTTCAATGAATAATATAATATTATGTTCTAAACGCAACAAATGAGATTGAAACTATATCATCATCATGACATGATGCTCGCAATCATTATTTCAAAGCTTCCAAAAAATGACGATCAAGATGACTTCCTTGAATTGTGTCAAATTAAATGAGGACACAATTCTAAGATATAGCCATTTGAAAAAATTCAAGTATTTTTCTCTCACTGATTGAGAAATAGTTGTTAAAAATTTATGAACCTTACAGCTATATGTTGATAATATGATACTAAATATATAAAAATGATATCACAAATATCACAATATTTGAAGAAGGTGCAACACCATTCATTGGTTATGTTGTTGAAGAATATATAGGTTATAAATACTTTTAGTCACAAGTGAAAACTTATCACGAGTAAAAGCATTTTTTCTTATGAGTTATAGTTGATTATTGTCAAAAGCTGAAAAATCATTTAACAACAAAAAAATAGTCGGAAAAATAAGATTATCAAATAAAAACAATATAGAAAATCGAAAAAATGTCGTGATAAAGAAGCAAACTACGAGCATGTCAGATCCCGGATAAGGATTGTAAATAACATAATAGATGTTAAAGACGATCAGATACTTGTTGAGCATATCAAATTAATTATATTTATGTTATAACAAACTACGACAAAGAGCTGTTGAGTTGTCAAAATCAACCAAGAAGCATATTGGAAAGTGTGTCAAGTAGATAAGATACTTTCTCTGATTTATATACCGTCTATGGTCATGATTTTTTTATTTTTTATGGGTTAGTTTGTTTCAGTTGATAAATGTTAATAACCATGTTTTAATTCATTTAAATATTATTAAAATTTCGTACATATATTTTCAGTAGTTTAGTTTTTTACGTGCAACGCACGTGCATTTTTCTAGTCTTAATAAAATATACGACAAAAATTTCAATTTTTGTTTTTATACGATTTTGGTCTTTCTATATTGTGGTCGATCTTATATCTATGTGCTTGAGTTGATCAAAATTTTAATAAAAAAATACAGGTAAAATATCATATTCACTGGTGGTTTGTAAAATAAAAAGAAATTTATTGATTGAATTTGCTGTGAAATAAATCCTGTCTAATAAAATTTAAATTACTTTAGTTCAATGCTAATTTTGGGACACATAATGATTCATAAAAAAAAAAAACACCAACGTATTTAATGATGTGTTATGTTGTTGGAATATGACTATTAGTATTCACAAAAACTCATATGAAATCATTTTAGGAGTCAGTTTTATTATATTAATCTTGTACTCAACCCGACTCATTAAAATTAATATTTTTATATCAAAATTATTTTGTCACACAGAAACGGATATAGATCCACGAGAAAAACTCACACACGTAACTATAACGTCGTGTCGTGAAGACTAATAATTTCGAATCTAAATATATGAGACGAAATCGTACATATTATTTATTCTCAACTCAGACTGCCCTCACCGTAAGTGACAAAAGGATGATAACTGGTCAATAAACCCCACTTTTCTAACTTTCAGCAAGTGACAATAGGTTACCCTGAAATTTGAGAAAAACAAAGTAATATTTGATTTCATTACTCTACATAGTATTTAGGATGTCGTGTTGTGAATAACTTGGGGGCTAAGTGCCTTGATCCGGCTTAATTCTATATTACTTAAATGATTTTTTTTAAGTCTTTTTAGCAAGTTTGGACGATAGTGTGTTTTCTATACGACATGAGTTTACATTTTACTAGACGAACTCGAGTGTTTTGAAATTAAAGTGATATACTTCCCTAGATCAGCTATTTAAGCAAATCACGATTCTTAATTCAGATCGATTTTTAATATCAAATTTCAATATTATGATATCATTATCTGACGTCATGTCAATACTACGACAACAAAAAAAAAAAACTCAGTTCAACCGAAAACCGTCCCGTTCGTACCAAGTTTAGTAATCGTTTTTTTATTGTCAAAAACATTGGTTCGACCGATCATGAACCGATGAACCAGTTAAAAATTGATCCAATCAATTATTCTTTTTAATTTAGTATTATTTTTGTTGATTATTTTTCCCCAAAAAATATAGATATAATTATATTAGATTATATGTATGTTGTTTAAATTTTAAATTTCGATCAATATATTTTATTATTATTTATATAAATGTTTAAGATCTTCAAAATTTAAATATATTAATAATCTGGTAGAATAGATTTTTAAAAAAAATAGACCGGTTGAATCATTATCCGATCGTTTTATGAATCATGATCAGAGGTGAGAAAAAATATCGAAATAACGAAATATCGAAAAATCGTATCGAAAAAAATACCGAACTTATCGAAAAAATCGGTATACCGAAATTTTCGGTATCGGTATCGATACGGAATATTTTTTTTCGGTATTTCGGTATATAAAATAATTTTTTATTATTATTTTTAAAAAAATTTAAGTTCGGTATACCGAAAATGTTTTCGATACCGATATGAACTTTTTTCATACCGAAAATTTGATATACCGAATTTCAGGTATCGATATTGATATGAAAAAATTTCATACCGATATTTTCGATACGATATATAATACTATAGTTCGATACGATATATCGTATCGTATCCACACCTACTCATGATAAATGGAAATTTTATCTTTATTTTGAATTCAACTTGGTAATTATCATTGTAATAAGTACTATCATCCATTTGTTGTTATAGACTGTCTAATCCGTCTGTCAATCCCATTTGCCGGACTACACAGGATATGATTGATGGACATTATAATCCTTAAAATAATAATAATTAAAAAAAACTCACGTCCAATTAAATATATGTTTTCCATAAAAAAATCTATATTTAAAATACATATGTTTTGTTACAATGTTGTATACACTTAAATTTAATACTATAAAAAATAATTATTTTTCTCGTAAAAAATTAAACAAAAAAAAAATACATCTAGCTCCTACTTTTAAAAATATCCTAAAAATATCGATGATTTGTAGTAAATATGTTATCAGAATCTCAAATTTGTAATGAATTTTCAAGTTCGAAATTCAATTATAACAAAAATCTTTATTCTTACCCGTAGAAATATATTGTAATAAATTCATTACTCTGATATAACTATATATTATCAACAATAATCTATTTTTAAAATTTTATTGAAAATATGATATATTACTTTTAATTCTAATAATAACTATTGATAAATAAGATCCTAGAAACGTATGCATACAAAAAACCGCAAAAAAATAAATTAATTAATCTCCCGAATAATAGTTTACCATAAAATTCCAATTTTCATAATAAATAAAATATAAATTTATATTCGATATTCTTAAATCTTACTATTACAATCAGTAGGTGCGCCCCCTGGAATCACGTGAAGTGGACGGAAACAATCCATTTGGTCGTCTCCTCAATCATACCCTCCTCATGCCCGAATACAGAAGAATTTTTATTTTATTTTTAAAAAAAGATATAATATTTAATAATTGAGAATATAATTTAAAATAATAAATTCAAAAAGTTTTCCTCAAATCTACATGTATTCCTAGATAGTTATCTTATTTTTGTGGGGGGGACAATAGGAAAAAGTGAAAGAGATACTCTGCAATCATCAAAGCTTTGTGGGTTTAGAGAAATCTTTGACCCAAAGATGCAAGGAAACATGCAAAAAGTGAACAAAGCTTGTGTTGGTATTCATAATGAAGTAATCCCACCTGATCAGACATGTTGGATAAGCGTCGAATGGTATAAACTAATTCGACCAAATCCATTAAGTACTTTAATTATAAATATATTCGAATTCGACGTCTCAACGATAAACTTCGATCTTCTTAATTTGTTTTTTGTTCAAAAATGGGTCAAAATGTTTTAGATTTCGATGAGTTCGAAATGGGGACAAATTAAAAGGAAAGGATAAAAGAAGAAAAGGCGAGGGGGGGCACATAGAGTAATGATAGGGAAGGCGGAACAAATGCCTCTGGAATATCGATCCAAAGATTCAAATACGTAAACAGCACAAAACAAAAGAAAAAGAGACACAAATTGAGAATCGGATCGTCTTGAGATTGGAGTCATCTCCCTTCGACAAACACCGCTTTCCGATATATTCTCTTTTTTCAAACTATTCACAATTAATTATTTTATTATCCAATGCCGTTTTACTGTTAATCAAAAAATTATATGTGTTTTCCTTATTTTAACTTAGATTTTTCAGCTTCCCTTTCTACACCAAAGGTCGAGTATATAATCTACTTGACATTAATTGATCATCATTCTATTATTTATTTATATTTGCGGAATCAATAATTGTGTATAACAAAAAAGGAGAAGTAGTGGTAGGATAATTACATATTTCGCTGTTATTTGGGCAGAGTGCTGAGAAAACTCTATTGATTTATGAATTTTATACGTTTTTCCACAAAAAAAAAGTATTTTGTGAGACAAAATAATTTTTTCATGATATCTATGGATTAGATCGACTCGTCTTACCTATATATAGATTTGTAAGACCGTTTCACAAAAAATATACTATTTCTCCACGATCTGGATATGAAATCATAATATAAATATATCGAACAAAGAACTAAATGGACTTAAAAATCATGAATTTAGAAACATGGTTTCAGTATCTTAATAATAATTCTTGTATGAGACGGTCTCACATATCTATTTCCGTGAAGCTTATTGAATTAAATGAACTTAAATTCATGAATTTAGAAAAATGGCTTCAATATCTCGAGAATAAGTCTTGTGTGAGAGGATCTCACGTATATCTTTACGAGACTGACTCACTTAGTTCAAATAATGCAGTTTGCAAGGGGGCGATTTACTTCTCTCTATTTTGCAATATTTAATGTGTGATGTTTTATTTAGAAATGCTGCCCCACATTTACAAAAATAGGGATCCAACTATTCTGGGGACTCTTTGAATATAGTAATTAACATTAAAATTTTAGTATAATTCATTCAAAATTATTCGTAATAAAATGGAATATACTGTGCTTGGCTCTAATAGATCTCTTCAACAAAGATATTCAAAGAATTTGGAGAAGACTTGGAATCCACTCTATGTCATAAAACTTTTGTAAATATTATCGGGCAAAAACTTATGTGAGACGGTCTCATGGGTTTTATTTGTGAGACGAATCTTTTATTTGGGTCACCCATAGAAGAGTATTAATTTTTATGCTAAGAGTACTATTTTTTATCGTGAATATGGGTATTGTTGACCCGTCTCACAGATTATGATCCGTGAGACGGTCTCACATGAGACTCACTCATATTATCGTTATAGTAACTGAAAAATCTAGGATATAATTAACGAATTTATTCTCATATTTATTAATATAAATTTTCCAATTTTATTCTAAATACCTGATATGTATTTTAGAAAAAAAATAATCATTTTTATAGTTCATTTGAACAGTACAACAGTTTTTTACTATTTCTTTCAGAAAGACATTTTATTATATTTTATAAGAGAAATATTATATATATATATATAATTAAGTTTTAAATAAGAAAAAAATAATCTATAAAGTCCTTAATTACTCCCTTTGTCAAAAATTTGAAAATACGAATTACGAAGTATTCGCCACTGTGCTCTCACGAGACATGATGATGGGATGAATATCACCAATTTGGCGAGAAATTAATTCTCAAAAATAGTATCTCCAAAACAACAAAAATTAAATATTTAAAACACAGAAATGTAAACTTCACTTTAGAAAAATTGAAAACATAAAACCTCTTCATTTTAGATTAAATTATAAAAACAAAACGAAACGATCTTAAAAATATACATTTTATATAAAATTTTATACGGAATAATAATGTATACTCTAAATACAAACAACACAACATTTATTCCAAATTATTAATATAATATGTTTGTACACATATTACGAAAATTATTAAAAAACAATTTTTCCAAATAAAATTTTACATTTATTTAATAAATATTTTTAATATGATGTAAAATATTGTTGGAAGTAACTAATACATTTAATAAATGTATACCAATAAAATAGTAGAAAATATAATATTAAATATAAACATAGACTCATATATTCAGAACATAAAACTTCATACGATCAATTCATTTCACAAATATAAATCCGAAAAATCGTATAAAAAAAAAACAACTCTCCATTATATTATACTATGCTTGCCGATTAATGTAAATTTGGTTGTATTTAGGAAATGACACAAAACTCCACACGGACGCCATTAATGTTTTCTTCCCGGGGTTTGAGGGGATTTCCTTGGAATCATGCAGGTGGTGATGATGACGTCATGCGGGATTCTTTGGGGCCCACAGATGGGCCCAATTCTCCAAATATTGCGATATAATTACACCAAATCTTCTCATCCCCCAAAAGTCCCTAATCATTGTTATTAACCCACGTACCACGTGGCTAATCTATGCATGCATGCTGAGTCACATAATTTCCCCAAATATATATAAATATATATATATATATATATATATATTTTAATAACATATCCACAAAATACTCTATTTTTTTTTGTTTAATATTAAATTAATTAAGGAACATGTTTATGTTTCGTTCATCTTTTTTATATTTTATAATTTATAAAAAGCAACAACATACTCGGAACATAATCGAATGTGTGTTAGAAATAATATCTTGGACGAGTAAATCGTGCTTACATAGACAAACATCGTTTGATACATAATATGGAATCAACTATGCATGTATAAGCATAACAAGACTATAAAATGTCTTATGTTATCGTTTTAAACTATCTCATACCATGTATCAAACGAGTAACAAAATATGTAAACGTCCTCTTATTATTTCAGCAAAAACACAAAGTTTCACACAGTATTATACATACATTTTAAATTTGATTAAATGTCTAGGATTAAAAAGCTCAGGATGGGGATGTAATGTTTTTTTTAATCTATAGTAGGCACCAAAAAGAGAGTGCAGTGGCCATTATTAAAGAAACATGTTAGATTTCTACTACAAGTCAAGAACAAAACTGTGTTGGACTGCTAAAAAAAACATTCCTCAAAAGCAACGAGCGAGAGAGATACGACTGGGAATTATTACTCATTCACACTTCCCAACTTTTCTTTCTCCTTTCAATTATTATATATTTATATTTATTTGAATTGAATTTATAATATGTCACACACACACATATGTTTTCTTTTTTCTTGAATTTGATGAAAAATAATTTTTTTAAAAATAAATTTGTATTTGGGAGACTCGGAGTTTGTAAGATTTATTTTCAAAAGAAATGGTGTGTGTGTGTATATATATATATGTCATTTTAAAATGAATTAAAAGAGAATTTGGTCTACATTGTTTACAGCTGAAGTAACGTCGTTGTTGACAGGATCTACTTTTGGCAGTGTATAATGTTAAAGAATTGATGCCTTTGAGGGGTTTTGGGAATGGAGTAAAGATAAAGAAACTAATTACATAAAATTTAAAAATATTATCATTATAAAATTAAAACAATATATCATTCAGTTAAAATAATTACATTACAAAGATTATAAATTTATATATATATATATATATATTATTGTGGGTTTTTTTTAAAAAAAATATTAAAATATATATAATGTGATTATAAGTTCATGAATTGGGAAGGATAAAAAAAAAAGAGTCAAAAAAATGATATAATAATTGACATATAAAGGTGTAACTGTAAACTCCAATTGTCTCCTAGAAGGAGGTCTAGTCTTCTGCCCAAAGGAAACTCACCACTTTCCCTCTTTATCTTTTCTCAATGACCAATCAATTATCTCAAGTATTTTTAGGTCACCTAAGCTAAGTACTTGGCATGCTCCATTTTGTTCAAACATATCAACTTGGACTTGGACCAAAATTATATTCCATTTTTTTTAAAGCTAGTGTAAAATTCCCCATCTTGGGTGATGAATCATTATAATATCTCAATTTAAGTGTTTATATATGAAAGTCGTGATCATGTAATTATAGATGTAATCCGAAAAATATGATGAGTATATGTGTGTCTTGATATTGTATCCGTAGAATGTTGAGATTTTTTTACACTATATATGGTTTATAAAAAAAAACTCATGTGAAACTGTCTCACGAGTGAATTTTAAACCGAATCTCAAACAGAATCAATTTATGAAGAAAAAAAAAGTATTTTTATGTTAAAAATATTAATTTTCATCTTAATTATATATTGGGTTGGTCTGTCTCATAAAAATAAATTTGTGTGATCGTCTTACAATACATCGTATTTAAAACTTGGGAAATATCCTTTAAGATTTAAAAACAAAACAAAGGCTGCATATCCATTATTATATCGAGAATATTTCCAAGTATTATTGATGCATGACAAACAAAATTATAGGAAAGTGACCGTTGCTTGAATTGATCTATTATCTAATGTTCTATCAAGAAATTGTACTTCCAAGTATGAAGGTCTAATGTTGCCATATTATGCCTTTTTTAATGTCTTGCGAACATATTAATTAATGCATTTTTGGCATAACATATAGTTTTGATTGAAATTTTATAATATATCATTGTTTATTAATGTGGTTCATAAGTAACATAACTATAGATTGAATTATACTTGCACCATAGAACGAATTTGGGAATTTTTTTTTTCAGTTCTCCCTCTATATTTGACATTATTTGATTTTGATCTACAATATCATCATGATCAGTGTCGAAAAAACAGTAAGTTGTAGGCATGTGGCCACCCACTGCCAAATCGATTTTTTTTTTTTAACTAAATATCTAGTTCTTTATATTCATCTCTATATTTATCCAATAATTCCTATATATAAGATTCAAACTCAAAAATCAATGATATATTCATCATCTTTATTTGATATAAATTTAAGAATGTGTCAAACAATCTTTTTGATATATTTTTTTTTTTTAAAAAAAACTATATCTTAAATTAGGCAACCACTTAGGCAGTACTCTAGATGACCGATTTTTTAAATACCGCCCAAAATCATCGTCTTTCTAAAAATCGGAGTGATGTACCACCGTCTAGAGCATAAATGAAGACTTTTAGAATATTGATCATAATTGAATTTTATTCATTAATTTTTTTTGGGGCCAATTTTAGTTATTTGTTTTTCAATTTTACTCATTCTCACATGAAAACTTTTTACGTGACACGTGACACATTAGAGCCACATAAATAGAAAAGATTGACATTTTTAGTAATTTGTTTTGCAATTTATTTTTGTTTTTTATTCCGTCATGAACTAGGTTTGGAGTGTATGAGAATGACGTAACTTGATTTGAAATATGTTTTTTTTCAATCTTTTGATTAATATATTTGAGATCTTCGCTAGATTATTTGTGTTTTCCTGAATTGACTGAATTCAATCGTGCATTCTGATTTTCGCTGTTTTAAAATTAGATTTGCGTGAGTTTTTTTGGCAGAATTATGCATTTCATATTTGTTCAAGAATCAAAGTGACATGCAATTTTTAGATACAAAAAAGGTGAAATTGAACAAGAATGGAATGAAGAGCAATCGCTGAAGGAATATATTTTTAAGAGCTAGGTGCCTAATCGCCTACATTCAGGCACCTCAGCGACTGACGCCGATAGAAGATTGAAATCGCGCGAGAGACAAGCGCCTCAACCTTACTTATTGTCAGCGCCATTGTTTCAAGAGCAAAGACGCCTAAGCACCTGTCACCGGTGCCTTGCCCAAGCCTTGCATAAATTATTTTTGGAAACTTTTAATCAGGTGCCTAAGTGACTCAGCGCCTGAAAAAAGTACATGACGAGGAGACTTCAGACTCTAGAAGTTTAAAAGACAAACTTTATTCGTTTTTGTGGTACTTTTGGCAGATTTTGTAGAGCAACAAGAGAGGATGGCTGATAGATGTGCGACATAGATTGTAGAGTGAACAAACTTGAATCAAAGAAGGGCGAACGACATCCGCGGACAGAGAAACATATTCTATCGTCGTTTTAATTAATTTTCTCTTTCTTTTGATATTTGAATGACGTTCAAGAACATACTTTGTTTTTCTTTTTTTATTCTGATATTAACTAAATTTGGTGTGTAGAAGAATAACGTAACTTGATTTGAAACTATGATTTTTTTATCTTTTGATTAATATATTTGGTATCTTCGTCAGATTATTTGTGTTTTCCTGAATTGATTGCATTCAATCAATTTAATTAAATAATTATATTTGTTAGAAATCTGACAATAGAAAAAGGAGAATTTAAATAAAAAATCATAGAAAAATATATCTTTGGTGTTTATAGAATTCGGAAGACATATAACTTCATTGAAGTCGTTGCGTTGTTTATGTTATTTGATATTTAATACGAATATTTGAATTGATATTAGGTAATAAATTTCTACTTGTCATTTAGGAAAATGAGTAGAAAAGATTGAGAATTCTTGGTAAATAAACCAGAAAAATTTATAATGATATATATTGATAAAAATTATACATCTCGAAAAGTGAAGTGAAATCGAATATCTAATATTATTTGTCTTTGTTGATTTTTCTCATTATTAATCTTGTTAATCATTCATTCATTTGTTGCAATTTTATTTTACACTATAAATCTCCTACATGATTTTATAAATAAAGTTAATATTATTTTAATTATATTACTTAGTATAACATTAAATTGTTCATTTTCCAGGGATGATATTCTTACAATCTTACTTATTCAAGTGCTAAAACTTAACACTGTATACTTACGGTAAGAAAATACGTAACAACAAAAACAAAATCGACTAAAACTGAAATTCGACAATAAAAATGACCAAAATAGCAAGAAGACAAATATAAATGATCAAATTTGTAATTTTCCTAATGAATTATGCTAAATGATAACCATAGGTTGGATGATACTATACGATAAATTTTGATCAAACTCAACCATTTTTACAATGAATGATACTATATGATAATTATATCTAATCATGAACAGTGTCGAATATATCATTCGTAACAAACTGAAAGAAAGAATTCCGAAATTTTAGACCATCTCTAATAGAAAGTCCATGCAAAACGTTCTCACGCACGCGATTATCAACTACAAAGTTCGAACATGTGATTTCACAAGAATTTTCTGTAGTTTATGGTACGTTTCGTTATTTCTAAATTATTTTTGTTGATTTTTGGTTTTTCGTCTTTACAATAATTTAAAATAAAAAAATATTTACGTGAAACATTACAACAATTTTAAAATAAATATTAAAATTAAGTACATCGATATTGGAGGTTAGTGAGATGTTAATTTTAGGATAGTACGTCAATCATATGTCTAAGGATCTATATCTCACATGAAGTAATATTAATGTTGATAATGTTAATGTGGTAAAATATGAGAAATTAGATTAAGAGTTAGGTTAGCTTGAACTCAATCAGATGACATATTGAATTAAATAAATTACTCATTATTTTATCCCTGCTTTTTTATACAATTTTTTTTAATGTCAAATTTCCCAATAATTTGACTAATTATAAGAAAACGCATTGCTCTGATAAAATTTTAACAAACAAAATAAACAAATTAAAAAACCTTAAAGATATATTTATATTATATACATATTATTCATACATATATATATATATTTATATTATATATATATAATATAAATACATCAAATAATAAATATATATAATATATATTATTTTGCCCTGCCCACTATAAAGGAGGGGTTTTGTGCATGAATTATTATTATAATATATATATATATATATATATATATATATATATATATATATATATATATATATATATATATATATATTTCAAATTATTATAGTTTGCTAAAAATATGAAAATTACGATTACTTTGATAAATATTTTGTAAAAATACGATAAACTAATAAAAAAAGCCTTGAAAATTGCCAATAAAAACTCGTCTATGATACATCGACTCGATAGACCTAGGTAGTTTTTAGTTAGCCCGCCCACTATTCGATCAAGTAAGAAAATTGTCAATTCAACTTACTAGAATGAATAAATATAACCAATTTTGATAACTCTATATACGTTAGAACAAGGACTTAACTAAGAATTTTTTAACCCATGAACAAAATTTATTTTGAAATATTCTTATGAACATATATATTTTTAGAGTAGGTCTCATGTGAGACCGTCTCACGGATCTTAATCCGTGAGACGGGTCAACCCTACCCATATTCACAATAAAAAGTAATACTCTTAGCATAAAAAGTAATACTTTTTCATGGATGACCCAAATAAAAGATCCGTCTCACAAATATGACCCGTGAGACCGTCTCACACAAGTTTTTGCCATATTTTTATATAGGCAAACACTAAATATTAAAATTAATTTATTTCTGTCTTATATTTTGAAGAATCTTTATGTGGGGACCCGGATGCTAATCAAGTTCTTAATCATTATTGAGACTAATTAATCAATTATAAAACATGGTCTAAATTTTTTTTTTTAAAATACCAAGCGGAAACGTAATGTAATTTACTCAAATTACATATTAAACATGAACATACAAATCTTGTGTTATCTACAAGAATTCAACTAGGTTCAACTACATATCAGTGCTGCATCCTATGTTGTTTCGAAGCCCGGATCTCCACGCTATCTAATCTTCTCTCATCCTCTTCTTGACCCTGATCCAGCTCCACCTGTTGTCATGCACACATACAAAACAAGACAACAGCCGGATAACTCCGGTGAGATATAAATATCCCAGTATAAACAATGTATACATGCAATCATATAAAAGCATATACGAAAGCATATAAGAATTATTTATAACATGTCTCCTATCAGAAATATAAATCAATATCAATCATTCCATAAACATGAATGATATAACCCATGTAAATCAACATGTCGTATCTGTAGTAGCCCGAATTCCAAAATTGGGTAATTAACTGATTAATGGTGATTAAGAAGGTTTAATGTGTAATTTTGACCGTGGTCATGATCGGACGGACCGAAGATGGTTCGGTAGCAACGAAGAGTTCGGAAGGTCCGAAGTGAGTTCGGTGGATCCGAACATGAGGTGTCAAGAGTCGATGGACACGTGCATGTTCGGACGGTCCGAAGTGTATGATCGGAGGATCCGATCATGAGCTGTCAAGAGCTGATGGACACGTAAGAGTTCGGACGTTCCGAAGAGGGTTCGAACGATCCGAACATGGCCTATAAATAGTGGTCGGATTTCCTCATTTTGACTCGCCAATTCAGAGAATTCCATAGCATTTCAGTCGTTTCTGACAGGTTCTAGTCTTGTTCCGAGATTTGGGCACTAGCGGGGAGCTGCTGGTCTTGTAGCAGAGCTGTGCTCTAGTTGGGAGCTAGCGGCATCAGCGGGCTAGCGACGGACGAAGGTTTGGAATTTTATCAGTATTTATCTCAGGATTATCTAGTTAAGTCTGGTAGATAAGTTTAGTGATGGTTTTCACTTGATGAATAGGCTTGGATTAGACCTGTTGTCTGGTTGTTCCAGTGGATTAGGATTGCTGTGATAGAGGTACGAAAGTACTATCCGAGATATCCTGGTTGAGTATACATTCATATATGTGTTGCATGATTATGTGGTGCATTGATATATGTCATTTGATACATGCTATTATGTCACGTTTATTACTGCACGTTGCATTTCACGTTGAGCCGTATCTCCTTCGAGATAGCCTTTACTGTTGAGCTGTATCTCTTTCGAGATAAGCTATATCTTGGGGCCGCTCAGCCTTGTCTTGTGGACGCATGGACACCGAGAGTACACAGTGGCCGACGGGTCGGGAGGGCTTCGGTGGTCCGGGACATTTTAGGTCCACGTCTGTCTTGTAGTGGATGCAGTGACCCAGAGGTGTACCGCGCGGCACTATCCACTTGGCGCCTCTAGACTGAGCATTTTGAGATCCTTTGTGATTCCTGTTTCTTGACTACCCTGGTATCATATCATAGCATGTGCATTTCATATAGGTTTGTATACTCATACTTTTGTACTGGGCGTTCTTATCGCTCACGTCCTTGGTTTTGTTTATTCTTGGACACCCCATTCCCACGGGGCAGGCCTCAGGTTGGATGGCTCAGGAGGAGCAGGAGGAGGACGTTGAGTAGCTGGTTGGTTTAGTTTTCAGTGTTTTCCATTTGATTCGATATGGTTGTACCGAATATTTTTTATTCTGGGTTATTCTAGATTTCGATTGGGTTGTATAACGTTTGATTCTTCGGCCTTTTTCCGCTGTTATCTCTGATTATTGTTAATTAGGTTAATTGCATGCTTAGTTTTTGTTTAGTAGGTGATTCTGGAACGGGTCACTACATTTATGGTATCAGAGCCAGGTTATGATTTTGGGATATAGATTCTGTTTTGGGATTTCCGTTGACCATTTTACCATTTTCCCTATTCTATCTTGTAGCGATGGCTGACCATTTTGATGACGGGAGTAGTCAGGGGAGTGTAGGTCGATGGGGTGACCAGGACGATCATAGACGTCATCGTGAGCATCGTCATCGTCGGAATGGTCCTAGGCGTTTCGATATGCATCGTTTCATGCAGATGGGGCCTAAGCCTTTAGTCGGCGGTGAGACTCCCGATGATGCGGAGGATTGGTTAGAGCGCATGGAGAGTTGTTTCCGCGCATTCCAGTGCACCGATGAGCAGAAGATGGAGACCCTTAGTTTTCTTCTCGAGGGCCGTGCTCGCAGGTGGTGGCGATCGACTTCTGCGCCGATAGTCCAGTCCCAGGGTAGAGCGACTTGGGTCGATTTCCGTGCAGCGTTCATGCAGCTGTACTTTCCTCCAGCCCTTCGCCAGGCCAAGACGATTGAGCTCCTGAACCTTAAGCAGGGTAGTATGTCTGTTGATGAGTATCAGCAGAAATTCTTTGAGTTGTTACCCTTCGCTCCTCATATCAGTGGCAGTTCTGAGGCCAAGTATGATCATTTCCTCCAGGGCCTTAATCAGGAGATCTTTGATCGAGTCACTGTCTGTGATAATCCTACTTCTTATGATGGGTTAGTGAACCGGTGTCGCCAGGCAGAGATCAGTCTCCAGCGTGGTAGGGCTATTCTTTCTTCTTCTAGACCTCCGAGTACTTTGAGGCCTCGATCTCAGTCTTTCAAGAAGTCTGGTTCTTCTTCTGGATCTGGATCTCGATCTAGCGGTGTTTTCCGTTTTGGTAAGAAGAAGGAGTCTTGTGCGCATTGTGGGAAGAACCATCCGTCGGAGCAGTGCCGATTAGCCGCAGGAGCTTGTTTTCAGTGCGGAGAGATGGGTCATATTAAGAAGAATTGTCCTCAGTTGCGAGGTGGAGCAGAATCCGGTTCGGGATCTCAGACGACTGTTCAGCAGAGGAGGCAGGGTCAGGCAGTGGGTAGTTCGAATCTTCGACCTCGTGCCCAAGGTCAGGTTTTTGCGCTGAACCAGGATCAGGCTGCAGATGAGACGGAGAGAGTCATAGCAGGTACTTTTCATTTATGCGGTATTCCTGCTTTTGTTCTTATTGATACAGGAGCCTCTCATTCCTTCATTTCTGCACGATTTGTTAAGCGTCATAGGTTACCCTATGTTTCTCTAGACGTCATTCTTTCTGTTTCTACTCCGATGGGTCATTCGGTGTTAGCGAAGCGTCTAGTGATGGGTTGTCCCTTAGATTTTGAGGGTAACGAGTTGACTGCGAATCTTATGATCCTAGAGATGGAAGATTTTGATTGTATCTTGGGTATAGACTTATTGACTACCTACCGAGCTACTGTGGATTGTTACCAGAAGCTTGTTCAGTTTCGTACGACTGAAAGCTCTAGTTGGTTTTTCTATGGTGAGGGAGCGCGACCTCCGATGCCAGTGGTATCTGCTCTGAAAGCCTGTCGTGCTTTAGAGTCGGGCGGGGAAGGCTACCTCATCTATGCGATTGATTCATCCACAGGTAGTGTTGGTCTAGAGGATATTCCAGTGGTTTGTGAATTTCCTGATGTTTTCCCAGATGAGATTCCTGGTTTTCCTCCGGTTAGAGAGGTGGAATTTGGCATAGATTTAATGCCAGGGACTGCACCGATTTCTCGTGCCCCCTATCGTCTTGCTCCGTCAGAGATGAGAGAGCTGAAGCAGCAATTGCAGGATCTTCTTGATAAGGGTTATATTCGCCCGAGTGTTTCACCTTGGGGAGCTCCAGTCTTGTTTGTCAAGAAGAAGGATGGATCGATGCGGTTGTGCATTGATTATCGCCAGCTGAATCGGGTGACGATCAAAAACAAGTACCCTTTACCCCGTATTGATGATTTGTTCGATCAGCTTCAGGGTACTTCTGTTTACTCCAAGATCGACTTGCGATCGGGTTATCATCAGATGAGAGTCAGAGATGATGATATTTCCAAGACTGCATTTCGTACTCGTTATGGGCATTACGAGTTTCTAGTTATGCCATTCGGATTGACGAATGCGCCAGCGGTGTTCATGGATCTGATGAACCGAGTCTTCCGAGATTTTCTGGATCAGTTTGTGGTGGTTTTCATTGACGATATCTTGATCTATTCCCACAGTGTGGAAGAGCATGCCCAACACTTGAGGATTGTGTTGCAGATTCTTCGCGAGAAGCAATTGTATGCTAAGCTGAGTAAGTGCGAGTTCTGGATTGATCGTGTGGTATTCCTTGGTCATGTGATTTCCAAGGAAGGAGTTTCTGTGGATCCCAGCAAGATTGAAGCAGTGCTGAATTGGTCACGTCCGACGACGGTGACTGAGATCCGTAGTTTTCTAGGTCTGGCAGGGTATTATCGTCGCTTCATCTCGAATTTCTCTCAGATAGCCAGACCATTGACGCAACTTACTCGGAGGGATGTTCCATTTCAGTGGTCATCCGAGTGCGAAGATAGTTTCAGAGAGCTTCGTCGACTTCTGACTTCCGCACCTGTTTTGGCGTTACCGTCAGGATCTGATGGTTTCAGTGTTTACACCGATGCCTCCTCGCAAGGCTTAGGATGTGTGTTGACGCAGAATGGTCATGTGATAGCTTATGCTTCTAGACAGCTAAAACCTCACGAGGAGAAGTATCCAGTTCATGACCTAGAGTTGGCAGCTATTGTGTTTGCGCTGAAGATCTGGCGTCATTATTTGTACGGTGTTCAGTTTGAGATCTTTACTGATCATAAGAGTCTGAAATATCTGTTCACTCAGGCTGAGTTGAACATGAGGCAACGTCGTTGGATGGATTTGCTGAAGGATTATGATTGCGAGATCAAGTACCATCCAGGTTCTGCGAATCTCACAGCTGATGCGCTTAGTCGCAAGGTGAGAGCCTCTGCACTTCAGACTTGTGCTATGACTAGTGCCATCCAGGATAGTTGCTCGTTGGGGTTTAACTTCAAGCATCGGAAAGGTATGGAGAGCATTCGTGTTGCTACCATTTTATCTGAGCCAGCTTTGTTCGCTCGGATTCGAGATGCTCAGATGTCTGATCTGAAGACTCAGAGATTAGCTCGGTTAGCGGGTGGAGATAGCGGCTTCCATTATCAGTCCAATGGTCTTCTGTGCTTATCTAATCGGGTTGTAGTACCAGAGGATGACACTTTGAGGGACGAGATTTTGTCTCATGCTCATCGAAGCAAGCTGAGTATTCATCCAGGAAGCAATAAGATGTATAAAGATTTGAGAACTCGATTTTGGTGGAAAGGGATGAAGCGCAGCGTGTATCAGTTTGTCTCCAAGTGTCTAGTTTGCCAGCAGGTTAAGGCAGAGCACCGTCGACCGGGAGGATTATTGTTGAACTTACCTATTCCAGAATGGAAGTGGGAGCATATTACGATGGATTTCATTATTCACTTGCCATTATCTTCGAGGAACAGCGATGCTATCTGGGTAGTGGTGGATCGACTCACCAAGTCTGCTCATTTTCTGCCATATAATCGTGATTTCACTTTCGATCGTATGGCTCGATTGTACATTCAGGAGATTGTACGTTTGCATGGAGTGCCTGTCAGTATTGTTAGTGACAGAGATCCTCGTTTTACCTCACGGTTTTGGGGTAGTTTCCAGTCAGCTTTGGGTACTACACTGAGTCTGAGTACTGCTTATCATCCGGAGACTGACGGTCAATCAGAGAGGACTATCCGTACGCTTGAGGATATGTTGCGAGCCTGTGTTATGGATTTCGGACCCGCTTGGCAGGATCATTTGCCTTTGATTGAGTTCGCGTACAACAACAGCTATCATCGTAGTATTGGTATGGCACCATTTGAGGCGTTGTACGGGCGACGTTGTCGTACTCCATTATTCTGGGACGAAGTTGGGGAACGACAGGTGGAGGGACCGGAGTTAGTCCAGCAGGCTATTGATAAGGTTGCAGTAATCAAGAAACGGATTAAAACTGCTCAGGATCGACAGGCTAGTTATGCGAACACAAAGCGTCGACCTCTTCATTTTCAGCCGGGTGAGAAGGTGTTTCTCCGAGTTTCGCCTTTTCGCAGGATATTGAGATTTGGTCTCAAGGGTAAGCTGTCTCCGAGATTTATTGGTCCTTTTGAGATTCTGGAATGTGTGGGAGATTTAGCTTACAGACTTGCGTTGCCGCCATACCTATCAAGTATTCATGATGTGTTCCACGTATCCTTGTTGAGACGTTATGTAGCAGATGAGTCTCACATCTTGCATCCATCTGAAGTTCAACTTGATACGGATTTGTCTTACGTGGAGCGACCAGTTCGGATTCTAGATCGCAAAGACAAGGTGTTGCGGAATAAGATCATTCCTCTTGTCTTAGTGCAGTGGCAGCGCAGAGGCACTGAGGAAGCTACTTGGGAGTTAGAGAGTCGTATGCGTTCAGAACATCCAGAGCTCTTTTGAATTGTACTGTAGTGGTATTACAGATGTATGTTGTGTTTTCAGTTGTAATCAGTTGTATTCAACAACCATTGAGCTGTAATAACAATGTTGTTATTTCATTTTGTTCATCCTCTAAGCCTGATTTCGAGGACGAAATCGTTTTTAAGGAGGGGAGAATGTAGTAGCCCGAATTCCAAAATTGGGTAATTAACTGATTAATGGTGATTAAGAAGGTTTAATGTGTAATTTTGACCGTGGTCATGATCGGACGGACCGAAGATGGTTCGGTAGCAACGAAGAGTTCGGAAGGTCCGAAGTGAGTTCGGTGGATCCGAACATGAGGTGTCAAGAGTCGATGGACACGTGCATGTTCGGACGGTCCGAAGTGTATGATCGGAGGATCCGATCATGAGCTGTCAAGAGCTGATGGACACGTAAGAGTTCGGACGTTCCGAAGAGGGTTCGAACGATCCGAACATGGCCTATAAATAGTGGTCGGATTTCCTCATTTTGACTCGCCAATTCAGAGAATTCCATAGCATTTCAGTCGTTTCTGACAGGTTCTAGTCTTGTTCCGAGATTTGGGCACTAGCGGGGAGCTGCTGGTCTTGTAGCAGAGCTGTGCTCTAGTTGGGAGCTAGCGGCATCAGCGGGCTAGCGACGGACGAAGGTTTGGAATTTTATCAGTATTTATCTCAGGATTATCTAGTTAAGTCTGGTAGATAAGTTTAGTGATGGTTTTCACTTGATGAATAGGCTTGGATTAGACCTGTTGTCTGGTTGTTCCAGTGGATTAGGATTGCTGTGATAGAGGTACGAAAGTACTATCCGAGATATCCTGGTTGAGTATACATTCATATATGTGTTGCATGATTATGTGGTGCATTGATATATGTCATTTGATACATGCTATTATGTCACGTTTATTACTGCACGTTGCATTTCACGTTGAGCCGTATCTCCTTCGAGATAGCCTTTACTGTTGAGCTGTATCTCTTTCGAGATAAGCTATATCTTGGGGCCGCTCAGCCTTGTCTTGTGGACGCATGGACACCGAGAGTACACAGTGGCCGACGGGTCGGGAGGGCTTCGGTGGTCCGGGACATTTTAGGTCCACGTCTGTCTTGTAGTGGATGCAGTGACCCAGAGGTGTACCGCGCGGCACTATCCACTTGGCGCCTCTAGACTGAGCATTTTGAGATCCTTTGTGATTCCTGTTTCTTGACTACCCTGGTATCATATCATAGCATGTGCATTTCATATAGGTTTGTATACTCATACTTTTGTACTGGGCGTTCTTATCGCTCACGTCCTTGGTTTTGTTTATTCTTGGACACCCCATTCCCACGGGGCAGGCCTCAGGTTGGATGGCTCAGGAGGAGCAGGAGGAGGACGTTGAGTAGCTGGTTGGTTTAGTTTTCAGTGTTTTCCATTTGATTCGATATGGTTGTACCGAATATTTTTTATTCTGGGTTATTCTAGATTTCGATTGGGTTGTATAACGTTTGATTCTTCGGCCTTTTTCCGCTGTTATCTCTGATTATTGTTAATTAGGTTAATTGCATGCTTAGTTTTTGTTTAGTAGGTGATTCTGGAACGGGTCACTACAGTATCAGACTCAACCCAACCGACGCGTCGTCTCGGACTCGACTCAACTCTAACCTAGGGATCCTGATGTTTGGATAATGATAAATATACCGAATCTCAGTCGATAGGAATGAATCAATCCCTAAACGGCATCGATATAATTTATATATCCAGTGTCTGGGCGAAACAGCCGCAGAATTGACGACTCAGTCAAGAATTAGGCGAATCAGCCAATAACCAGACGAATCAGCCTGTAATTAAGTGAATCAGCTAAAGTTTAGACGAATCAGTCAATAACCAGATGAATCAGTCGGTAATTAAGCGAATCAGCTTAAGTTTAGACGAATCGGTTAATAACCAGACGAATCAGCCGGTGACTAGGCGAATCAGCCTATGACTCAACGACTCAGTAGTCAATACATGCCTTCAGTATCTAAGCAAATAAGTCGATGACTAGCGAATCAGCAGTCATTACATGCAGTGACTATAAATCAATAGAATAAATATATCAATCTCGTCAATTACAAGAATCAATGTAATAAACTAAGTATGTGATATAGGGAAACTCGAGTCAAATCTTCCTCGAGTTGTGCACTCCCAACACAACATTAATGTATACCTTTCTTTCTGATATTCTGACCCTGTCGAAGTCTCGAACTCAAAGCCTGTCAATACTCAATCTGACAATAACAATATCGAGGGTACAATATCAATATACCACTCAATCAATACTGGATAAAATCAGAAATCAATCAAATTCTGTTTCAACAACATAACGTTATCTTTTCAATATATCCAGCACTGCCATATCAGTCAGATATCAATCCCAACACCTCATACTCGATAACAACTCAATTCTGATATCAATTCTCAATCAACTCAACTCTAAAAATCATAATAATTTCATATGGTATCTGTTCCTCAATCCAGTTTCAATTATACGATGTTTAACAAACCAAGAACATCGTATATGAATCATATCAGATTCTGACAATACCATATTTTCAAAACATATCAAAACGTAGCAAAACTTACGTCCAGTCGTAGCCTACGTCGATAGGAACTCGGTACCGCAGTCAGATTCAAAATCGGACGGACGGATCTTTCACAAAAGGCGTAGGGATTTTTTCGTAACCTTTACTCGACTTCTTTCCGTCTGAATTCTGAAAAATTGAAGAACTAATATATATATATATATATATATATAATATATATATATATATATATATATATATATATATATATATATATATACGAAAATGTTACGCTGCTCACCCCTTGGTGAGCGTTCCGTGGGCGACAGCTGAGCTGGCGCCCACGTGTGCATTTTGTTTTTTAAAAAAAAATTGAAAAAACGTTTAGCGACGGTTTTTAAGATTCCGTCGCCAACTGTTGGCGACGGATTCTTAAAAACCGTCGCTAAACGTTTTTTCAATTTTTTTTTAAAAAAAGAACGACAGAGGGGCGTTCACAAAATCGATTCTCCCGTCCAACCTACCGCCCCACAACACAGAAAAGTTTGAGAGAAACACAACACAGAAAAGTGAGGTTCAACTGAAGGCAAATCTGGAGATCTCGTGCAAGGTTTTTCTGTGCGCCTCAAATCCGAAGGTAACTCGATTTTGTCGGAAAATTTCTCACTCCCGGTAGAATTTGTGTGTGAATGTGTTAGAAAACCTCGGGTATAAAAATATGTGCGTGAATGTAAATCGAAGTTGTTAGAAATAAAAATTTGGTTCGATGTATGTGTGAATGTAAGTGCGGCTCAAATAAAAAATTTTCTGTGCGCCTCAAAATCACACTTTGCTTGAAACCTCACAATTTTAATGTATACTAGTGACTATGCACACGCGATGCGTGTGTAATTTTTTTTTTTATCATTATCAATGTACTACAGTATAATTTGATAATTTATGGGGTGACTAAATTGATATTTAAATTGTTGAAATAAAAAAAATAAATAAAAGTGTGTGTTGAAATTTGAAAAAAAAATAACAAAAAACAAAAGTGTAATATTAATATCATGTAAGGGTAAAATTGGAAAAAAAACTTGGTGTCTTCCTAGATAGTTACTATCATGTGCTCATCCTTAATATAATAGTATAGATAAAGGAATTTAAATATTTAACCAAAATTAATTTTGTTCATTTCATATTGTAGAATGGAAGAAAACAGCGGCGATGAACTGTCGTACATCGATTTACCTTCGGATTTGAGGCGCACGGAAAAACCTTGCACGAGATCTCCAGATTTGCCTTCAGTTGAACCTCACTTTTCTGTGTTGTGTTTCTCTCAAACTTTTCTGTGTTGTTGGGCGGTTGGTTGGACGGAAGAATCGATTTTGTGAACGCCCCTCTGCCCCCTCTGTCCGGTTTTTTCTTTAAAAAATTAGACATTTAGCGACGGATTTTTATAATCCGTCGCAAAGAGCGACGGATTTGTTAAATCCGTCGCTATTAGCGACGAATGCTTAAAAACCGTCGCTAAACGTTGTTTCGTTGCAACAACATGGGCGCCAGCACAGCGCGCCAGCACAGCGCCAGTCGTAGCCTACGTCGATAGGAACTCGGTACCGCAGTCAGATTCAAAATCGGACGGACGGATCTTTCACAAAAGGCGTAGGGATTTTTTCGTAACCTTTACTCGACTTCTTTCCGTCTGAATTCTGAAAAATTGAAGAACTAATATATATATATATATTATATATATATATATATATATATATATATATATATATATATATATATATATATCAATGCATGTCAAAAGATACGTGGCTCCCTCTTCAAGATGCACGTCTTGCGCTCGGGCGGTAAGAAAGTACCGCTCGGGCGCGGCACTCTCTGCCCAGATGCTTGGCTTATCACACATTGGCGCTCGAGCGGTAATATTCTACCGCTCGGGCGCCAAACGTTCTGCCCGAGACATATCTCTGTTGAACATTGGCGCTCGGGCGGTCAGAAACTACCGCTCGGGCGCCAATAGTTCTGTCCACTCTTGTATAATTCATACACTTGGCCCCGTTCGGTCTCAGCATAATGCATCTATAATCATATCAGATCCTAAATCAATAATCTCGAATTATTCCGGATTACAATAATCAAAATCTTGGGCCTTACACTTTATAAACAAAATGTATTAACTAAAAATTTGATAAATAATATTTTGGTAAAATAACAGTTTTTTAGTAATTGTTTCTTCTCTATGAAGTGCTGTGATTAATTTTGAAAAAAAAAATCTTATAAAATCATATAAAAAGCAAGATGATATTGAATAAAATATTAAAAATATAAAATTGAAACATGACTTGATTCGGAGATTGAATTAAAAACACGATGAAGATGAAAGTTCAAGAAACAATTGTTTTGATGAACAAAATGTCCAATATTTTTTTTTTACAATTTTCTATATTTAGGGATATAGAAAAACTTAGCTATAAATAATATGTTAGAAATTTAAGTTTTTGAAAACTTATTTTTGCAATTGAAACCATTATTAATAATTTACTAAAAAATAAAATATATTATCGTTAAATTATGATAAAAAAATTTAAGATATAGTGCATTTAACAAAATGTGGATTGTGGAGTGTAAATAGTATTTGCAAAAACTTGTGTACGACGGTCTCACGGGTCGTATTTTGTGAGACGAATCTCTTATTTGGGTCATCAATGAAAAATGTTACTTTTTATGTTAAGAGTATTATTTTTTATTGTGAATATCGGTATGGTTGACCCGTCTCACAGATAAAGATTCATGAGATCGTCTCACAAAAAACTTACTGGATAGTATTTATCGAAAAAAATCATAGCAAAGATGCCGAAAATCTTTATAATATAATATAGTATGCATATATGATTTATTTAATTTGAATATGTTATTTTAATGATTTTTGTAATGATAATGAAATTTTAAAATTTTTTAATTTTTTTTAAATTTTAAAATACTTAATAATATATAAATTTTTTTTTTTTTTTTTTTGAGTCTATAATATATAAAATATTAAAAAACTAAATTAAAATATATTAAAAAATAACCAATGAATTGGGCCCAAGGGTTGTCCATTGACTTGAATTTTTCCCTTAGCTAAGCCCGCGAAATTACCAGTATCTCCCTACACCCAATTCCCCTCCCCCCCCCCTCCGCTCACAAATCCCTAATATCCGCCGTCGCAGCAGCCACCGACACCGCCGGAGTTAGTTTTTGTTCTTCGCGTTGAGTTCACATGGCGGATCAGAAGCTCACGCAAATCAAAGCCCTGTCCGATCCCAAACCAGAATCCCAAACCCCTGAAACTCGACCAGACTGTATTTATCAGCCTGTGTACCTTACACCTGTTGACTCTAATTCTCAAATTCCTCTTCCTCCGCCTCAATCCAGCTCTGTGGCTGAATCTCCACATTCCCGTCTCGCTGAAATCTCTCAAAATTCACAAAACCCTTCCAAAATTCCGATTCGGCCCCCCAAAATCCGTAAACTTTCCGCGTCTGCTACCGCGGAAGACCAAACGTCGCCGCCTCAAACAACTGGGGAAGATTCTTACTCTAGCTCCTCTGCAGCCATCTCAACGACTATCCCACCTACTAATGCAAATAATGTTAAAAGCAGGCGGCGGAGCGCCTCCCAAGCTTCCAGGGCTCTGCCACAGATCATCAAACCCTTATCTGCCGATGGAGAGATTGAATTAGGCCTCCGCCACCTCCGTGTGGCAGACCCCCTGCTTGCCTCCCTTATCGATATTCACCAGCCGCCGCAGTTTGAGTCCCACCACCCCCCATTCCTCGCCCTCACAAAGAGCATCCTGTACCAGCAGCTTGCTTTTAAAGCTGGAACCTCTATATATACGCGATTCGTGTCCCTTTGTGGTGGTGAGGATGCTGTTTTCCCGGATTCTGTCTGTGCACTTTCTCCCCAACAACTTAAGCAAATTGGGGTGTCCAGCCGGAAGGCCAGTTATTTATATGACCTTGCGAATAAGTATAAATCAGGGATTTTGTCTGATGAGACAATTGTGAAAATGGATGACAGGTCTTTGTTCACGATGCTCTCAATGGTGAAGGGAATAGGTTCATGGTCAGTTCATATGTTCATGATATTCTCCCTGCACAGGCCCGATGTTTTACCCGTAAGTGACTTAGGTGTTAGGAAAGGTGTGCAATTGCTGTATGGTTTGGAGGAGCTACCTAGGCCTTCCAGGATAGAACAATTGTGTGATAAGTGGAGACCTTATAGGTCAATTGGGGCGTGGTACATGTGGAGGCTCTTGGATGGGAAAGGTGCTCCAGCTGCTGGTTCAGCAGTGTTTTTAGAGGAGAATGTCGTGCAGCCACTGCAACAAGTTGGGCTCCCGCATTATGGACATCAGCTTCAGCTGCAGTATGTTGAACCACATAATGGAATTGGAAATCTTGGGTAGGATCCTGGAAATATTTCGACTATTTAAATTTACTCGTTGTTGCATGAAGTTAGTTTCCTTGCTTCAGAAGGCTAGTAATTCTAGATTTGTTTTTATTGCATCTTATGTCTAATAATATTTGGTAAACTTGAAAGAGATTTTGATAATTCTTTGAATTTCTAAACTTCTTTTAACTAGTTTTCATCCTTAGCAGGAGATGGCAGCCTAAATAAGGTAAAGTTAGAGCATCAATGAGTATGCTTGCGAGTTTTCAGATAGATTGCATAGGTGCTTGGTGAGGATGCTTGCAATAGATATCAATAAGCTAGAAATACGGAAGTGGCTGAACTGATGTATTAAATAACTAATTGTTCACTCAGAACCTTAATATGTCACTCGTTCCAAATAGATAGATAAAATTGAATAAACCTGCTTCTGATTAGGTGGACCAATAAGTGAGATAAATATTTGTTGAGGTAAACTGAGGCTAGAGAAGTGGTGCAGAGTTACAAGGGGGAATGAGTTTAAAGTGCTTCATGTATTTGTCTTCCATTTGCTGCATACCAGTTTGACCACAAAGGAATAAGCAAGCGCAAGAAAGTTGTTTCCCTGTTTCCTACTGATACATCACTTAAAAGAATCGAGTGATTGGCATTGATAACTTATCAAGGGGATGGTTGGTAATAAATGGGTGGAAATTTCAACCTGCGTTGTCTTTTTAAAAATGAGCGACCAGTATTACTTTGAACATATTTACTCTCTTTAATCACTTTTAACCACTTCTTTTCAAACTCAATATTAAAGTTCAGCAATTACTGGCCAGCCTCTAAAACACAAGTGGAAAGTGAAATAGCTATATTGGTCCTCAGATCTGAGTCACTATCTGAAAGCACGAGGACATGAAACAGTTCATAATGCAGATTGAACCGTGACGAAAAGATCATATACGTTACTTATCTACTCCAATATCCTCCTTTTATTCTCAACGCATTATCTGCTGATAGAGTGGATGGATAAATGACTCTGGAAGTGTCATTCTGCAAAGTGAGTTTGTTAAATGTTTATAGTCAAGGACCTGCATCGAGGAGGTAGATAGATATGGTGGAGTTCAAGTATCAAGGAAAGTTCAAAAGAGATGTTTGAATAGATTGTTTTTGCTGAGGTAACTGTTCAGTGAGAGCTGTAATATTATCTGTTTAAATGTTGTTGCATTCATTTTAGTGGGATGAGCATGAGCTAACATTGTCTGATATAGTAGGTTTACAGACTCATGTTTCATATAAACAATGAAGCAATTCTTGGAGAGCATATATTGGTTTTTCTATGGTTGTGTTTCTAGTTATTGGGTTTGTATGAATCTTCCCCATCAGTGGCCTGGTAATCCAATTCTTGGTACTAATCAAAGCATCGATCTTATTCTTTGATAGAAATAAAGTGTTATTATAAAATCTAGAATTGCACTACTACTAATTTGAGCTACTCGAATTTTCTTGTTTAAGTTCTCATGTGTTTTTTTCCACAACGCCCTTTCAAACAATGCACACACATTATGTGCCCAAGCTAATGTTTCTGTTGTCTTCGCTGTATTTGAAGTATAAGTTTTTAATATTTTGTTGCTTCCCATTTGTTTCCTTCTCATCTCTTTCCCCATATTCTTTGGTTAAATATCCGTATTTCCAGGATTTTCTGACCCAGCAGATGTGATACTTATCTTAAGCTAACTAAACATAGATTTTTTTTCCTTGTATGCAGGGCGTGTATTTGGAACCAATGACTGGGAAATAACAGCTTGCTGCTAACTCATGATTAGAGAAATACTTTTTTGATTCCTCTTCCTGAATTCAGATTTTCTATCAATCCTGCTCAAAGAGTTCCTTATGTTACTAAATACAAGGTAGTTCCGAACTATGTATTTTAACTTATTAACTACTAGCTTTTATGCTTAGGAGCAGCAAGTGTTTTGGGTTTGGTATAAGCTGAGTATTCCCAGGGCTTTAGTAGAACTTAAGGATTCTTTCTTTCTTTCCTTCCTTCCTCCCTCCCTTTTCGTCTTAAAGGAACGAATAGCGTTTCAGATCTTATGTCATTCTGTAACCAATGTACAGCATTTGCAGACGTACTTTCCAGTTTTTATGATGAACAGTTGCTAAAATACTTGGATTTGATCAACTTTTTTTGGTCATATTTGATGATCTTATGTGCTACGCTCACGGTATAATTTTTTTTTTTTTGAAACGGGGAAAACTCATTTTGGCATTAAGATGTAAGATCAAGTTTTATGCCGTGGGACAGATTATATCCACGAAACTGTGGCTGTGGATGTGCTGAGTCGAGCTCGAGGTTGAGCTTTTGTGTATTTATTAAGGTAACTGTAAACTCCAATTGTCTCCTATAAGGAGGTCTAGTCTTCTGCCCAAAAGAAACTCGTCACTTTCCCTCTCTATCTTTACTATGTGACATGGATCTAAAATTCGCTAGGCGCCAGACTAGCGTCTAGAGCCTACGCCGCCTAGGCGGGGATTGGGCGACGCTAGGCGGATTCCACGATATGAAGATATTTGTAATCATTTTTAGACTAAATTTCAGCTCAAATTTTGTTAAAATCCAATTGATACTTGGTTCATTCTTTGTGCTTCTTCTTCTTAAAAATGATCAGAATAATAAACAATGCAAAAGAAATCAAAATAAAGAAAAAAATTATTGTTGAGGTCTGGTTCGATTTTCTTGTATGTGCAGAAGTAAACAAACAAAGAAGATGAGAGTGACGGCTTAGGGCAAGTGCAAGTTAACAAATCGTGGTTTTAATTGGATTTTCAATCACAAAAAACTAAAAGCACGAGTATAATTTTCTTTATTTATGTTATGCTCTATTTTACTTCGATTTTCAAAAACTAAAAGCTCAAAAAAAATTTGCCAAAACACTTTAAACACTTGGGCCCGTCTTGACCCGGCGCCCTTGCAGCATAGGTTGGCCGCCTAGAACCTTTTCGGTGCGGTCAAGCAACGCCTAGGCGGCCGTCTAGTTCAAGTTTTAGGACATTGTGGCGTGACCAATCAATTATCAGAGAGACATGTTTTACAAATGAAGTCTATTCTCTCAAATATCCCTCAAACGTATCACCTTGGACTAAAATTATATTCCATTTTTAAAGTTATTATTCAATTACCCTTATTGGGTGATGAATCATTCCAATATACTCGATGCTCAATTTAAGTGTTTATGTATGAAAGTCATGACCGTGTAATTATCGATGTAATCCGAAAAATTGTATGAGTATGCGTGTCTTGATATTGTATTTTTAGAATGTTGGCATTTTTATTACACCGTCTCTGGTTTACACAAAATCCATGTGAGACAGTCTTACAAATTAATTTTGTCACGATCCAATTTAAAACGAATTTGCAATCCGATTCAATTCATGAAAAAATATTTTTTTTAATAATAAAAATATTTTTTTTAAATCTTAATGGAGAAATATATGTGAGATAAAAAAAAAAAGGCATCAAAGAGTGCATATCCATCATTATGTCGATAATACTTCCAAGTATTATTGACGAATGACGATGAAATTATAGGAAAGTGAGCATTGCTTGAATTCATCTCTTATCTAATGTTCTATCAAGAAATTCTACTTCCAAGTATTAATGTCTAATGTTGCCACATCATGCTTTTCTCTTCTTGCGAACATTAATTAATTCATTTTTGGCATGAACTATAATTTTGGTGGAAATTTTATGATATACCATTTTTTTAAATGTTGTTCATAAGTAACATAACCATAGATTGAATGATGCTTACACCACAGAATGAATTTGGGACACATTATATTTTTAAATTATCTTTTACCTCTATATTTTATGTTTTGCGATTTTTCTTCGTAATATTTGCATAATTGAATTTTAGTTATTATTGTTTTTTTTAAATACCAATTTTGGTAATTTGTGTTGCAATTTTAGTCTTTTTTACATGACAAAAAAATTTGTGTGAGACGGTCTCACGGGTCGTATTTTGTGAGACATATATCTTATTTGGGTCATCCATGAAAAAATATCACTTTTTTATGCTAAGAGTATTAATTTTTAATGTGAATATCGATAGAATTGACCCGTTTCACAGATAAAGATTCATGATATCGTCTCACAAAAGACCTACGTATTTTACGTTATGTCACACATGACACATTAGAGTCGTATATGTAAAAAAAAAAGAGTGAAATAAGAATAATAAATTAATAGACTAAAATAGAAATTAGATAATATAGATTATCAAAATCAACGTGAATAACCAAATTTGCAAAATTTTCAATTATTTATGCTATGCGAAAACCATAGACTGGATGATGCTACACGATAAATTTTGATCAAACTCAGCCATTGTTACAATGAATGATATACTATATGATATTTAGAACTAATCACATGAACAGTGCAAGTATATATAATTCGTTTGAGGCAAAAACTTGTGTGAGACGGTTTCACATGTCGTATTTGTGAAACGTATTTTTTATTGGGTCACCCATGAAAAAATATTACTTTTTATGTTAAGAGTATTACCTTTTATTGTGAATATGGGTACGTAGGGTTGATCCGTCTAAGAGATTATGATCCGTGAGACGGTCTTACATGAAACCCACTCTCGTTTAATGCTACTGGATATTGTAACAAATTGTAAAAAAGAATACTGAAATTTTAGACCCTCTCTCTAATTTCAAAGAGACAATTCATTAGAGTGAATTCATTAAAAATGCTCCACAAGTTGAGAATGGGGAAAAAAGATTATTTGAATGCAACAAATTAACTCCTCTCTAAGATGATATCTTCCTTCGTTGCACTTGCACGCCATCTATATACACAAGTAGAAAAGCCATCCTTCATTGGATGTTTGTTTTTTCGGTTTTTATAATAGTAGTACGCGTAACGCACCCGGTTTCGTCGAAGAAGAACGAGTAGAAAACCCATTGATATGTACACATCTTCTCCCCATGCATTGTAAAATTGGCGAGAAAGCAAAATGCTTGCAAATATTGTCTGAAATCACATCGTGTCCAGCATCATCTGAAGGACCATTGAGTTTCTTCTAGAGTTTTCCCTTTGGTTTCCGGAACCCACAAAGCAATGAATGCCACGTACGGTGAAAGCCGATATCAATGCATAAATGGTGAAAGTCCCTGAAAAATGTTCGCACGCACGCTATGATCAATTCCAAAGTTAATCGAACATGTAATTTCATCATAAGTTTGTGGCACGTTTTGTTATTTAGAAGAGTATTCAGTTGACAGTTGTGCTATTGTCAACTCAAAACCGAAAGCCTTATATTTTTTCAGAATGTCGCCTACTGATGAACTTTCGAGCGAAGAAAACTGCACTAAAAAACTCATGGCGTATAAAAAAACACCGAGAGAGGGCAAGAGAGAACCTCCACTGCTCCAAGTTAACAGCAAGTTAGCTGTCAGTCTTATAATCATAGCTGACATCCAATTAGCTAGCGTTGCTACGCTACCAATTAGCCAGCGTTGCCAGACTTTTAATGCTGACCGGAAGAATCTGCAACAATCAAAATTATAAGAATCCCACAAACATGGGGAAGAAACGTATCACTCATATAAACTATTCACCGTACCTCGGACATTATAACCCACCCACGGTATAGCTCCAAGTCCTACAGAGAAACCAACCACCAGAGGAATCTGGGAAAAAATCCCAGTTAGTTCATTCGGAAATTCTGCCAGAAAATGTGATGAATAAACATATTTCATATATGTATAAGAGTTAAGACATACCACGAGCCCGACTAGTGCTAATACTTCCAGCACTGAATGAGAATTTTGTGGTAAAATATCCTGCTCTCCATGAAACTAATAACAATTCTTAAATACTCGTGATGATGAAAATGCAAAGAATAAAAACAATACACACCTTTAAAAAGAATGCAATCGCAACTAGGAGGCTACTGGCAGTCATTAGCGACGAGGATATCTGTCCACATATATTAGATAATTTTTTCCTAACCGTACTCAAGTAAATCAAAACACGTTTCAAGCGAAGGAGTTGAGATACGCACGAGAAGAAGAATTCGACGACCAGCTTTGTCATCTAAAGTAGTTGCAATTCCGGTGACAATAACCTACATCAAGATGGTATTCATTTATCATCCAAGGAAACATAAAATTTCCACTTTTTTTCCAGGTCTATAACTTGATGATATTTACCTGAATGGTTCCAATACCAAAAGTTGCAGTTTTGCCAGATGAAATTCCTGTTCGAATAAAATGAAAGTCAACATTGGAACTATGATGATTAACTTTATATGCTCACAAAGAAAATAGCATAGGGTTAACCTGCAGATAGAAATATGCTACTTGAATAGAAAAGGACACCGTTTATGCCACTGAGTTGCTGAAGCATTAGTAGTCCAATTCCCACCTGGGAACAAATAAACAAAGTTCTTTACTGAGGAAAGTATTACAAATATAATCATTCATGGAGTAGTTAAACACAAAATTTAATGTGATTAAAGTGTACCATCAAAGGATACCAATAGCGTTTTCTTTTCAACTCCGAAAACTTGATAGCAGTTCTCTTGCTTGATGAAGCCACAGATCTCTGAAGATAATAAGAATGCATTAACTTATTGACAAACAATCTCACCTATGAAAAGAGTCAGAAAGATTAAAATTGATACCTTGATCTCATTCACTTCAATAGAGATAATCTTCATTCATGCCCATTCTAGCCTATACTTTTTAAAATTAAAAACAAGCCAGAAGAAATAAATCGAAAACATGATAAATGTACTACTCGAGTTAAGTCTCATACCAACCAACGAGGAGACTCTGGTATAAAAAAGAGTCCATGCATCAAGATTAGACATGGTAGAGTTCCTGCAAACAAAACTTGTATCATCTATCACCTTACTGCATATTACATGAAATCCCACATTATTTTCTATAAGATCCATTAGCAAGAAAAAGGAAAAATAATTTTTTGTATTATCAATATCAAACAACAATGAAAAACAGTGAAAATAATATATCAAAACAACAGTCAAAGTGTCAACAGTTAAGGACCAACGAGACTCAATTAGGTAAAAATTGCTAAAAGAAACCATAAATTTGTTTCAACTTACCAAAAACAGCGAGCATTCTCCACGGGAGAAAACGGCCCAATATATAAATAAGCCAGCATTATTCCAATTGTTACTGAAAGCTGCGTTGCAAGTCATCAAATAACTTCAAATTTCCATGAACCTCGAAAATCCAACAATTAGCTCAGGTAAACTGTTGCTCTAGCAAATTTATAACGAAGCCAATTACCTAATTTACAGCTCCAAGACTTCCTCTCATATTTTGTGGCGCTATCTCGGCTATGCAAAATTTCAACTTTTGCATCATAACTTGATTACAAACTTTATTCAGTTCCCCTTTTGAATATTAAAGTTAAATGATCTCGAAACTTAAAATTTTCAATTTGATAATAAGAAACAAAAAGGGTATAGTATGTATAGTCGTTGCATGGGATGAATCTAAGGATGCTTCTGGAATGATCAATCCCGAACCGGTGGCTGTACCTAGATTATAGGGCCTCCCATAAACAATGGCATAGCTGACCGGGTATAGAGAAATAATTTAATTTTTAAAACCAAAGTTTTCTTTATAAATTCCTGAAAAATTTATTACTCGAAAGTAAAGTTTTGTATTATAATTTTGATTCTCAGTCAATGATATTTTTAATTTGTAACGTCATTTTTCACCATTATAATGTACCGTGATCCGCTGTCACTTTCTTGATTTAATTATGTCATAATGCACCATAATAATAATAATAATAATAATAATAATATTTCACCCTCCCAAATTTTGTATGTTTATCTTTTACTATTTTGGTCATCTAATGTCAAATACAAGTTTTAGTCTGTTATATTTGTTTTTTTTTTTTTTTACAATTTTAATATTTTTTTCGATGTGGCGATTATGTGATATTAATGTAGTGTTGAAGTAACACTGACGTGAGTAGTATCACATCAACAATCACGATGAAAAATGACAAAAATTACCAAAAATTGGACAAAATAGAACTAAAATTGAATTTTTATAACACAGAAGGCCAAAATAGTAAAAATAGTAAAAAAAATAATAATAGTAACAATTTTCCCGATTCTTAAAATCAGTATTTTCTTTTAGTGGATTTCATGATTTCAAAATAAATGTCTGAGTTGAACTTGAATCAAACTATTGGAATAACGATGAACTTCAATACATAAACTAAAGGCAATTACTTTTACGGGGTCAAAAGTACACAAAATTATACTTCACAAGTGTTAATTTTTATTATAAGATAAAGCATCATATGCACAAGTTAATTACTAATACAAATAGTTCACGTATTTGTATTACTAACGGTAAATAACGATGGTTTGATTGAATGACGCATAAAAAAATAATTATAAGAAGAAGACAATTAAATTGCTGGTTCACATAAAAAATAGAAGAAATAAAAAAAATAAAACACTCTGAATAACCATATTTATATGATGATATTCTGATATATATATCCTTAAATCTTAGTCCCGTGAATCAAAGTTTAGGTATATTTTCGCTCAGTAGTTCATGATAGTTACTTGTATGTTTTAATTTTTCTCTTTTATTGAACAAATCGCAATTTTAGTAGAATAATTTGTACTTTTTCATCAGAGTATTGATTGACCTGAAATATGATGATTTGATACCCAAAAAGATGATATAATACTGAAAATTGCTGATAGTGACATTGAATATTACTGAAGTGTCTGATATCACGTCATCACTCTACTGAAAAATGATTAAATATATAAAAAAAATTAATTAGCGGTCTATAAAAAAATGTTTAGTCAATGCCAAAAATGAATTAATTACAAGTTACAAGACCAAATATTTCTCAATTCTTTAATCAGGGAGTTTTTAGATCGAGTGCTTACTGCTTTACCAAAAGATATAGATTGTGGTAATGATGCAATTCAAATCTTTTAAACCGACTCAAATACTACGGTTCAATCGCTCTACCAAATAAAGATAATTATTGCACTAAATAGAGTTATTTTTGGGCTAAAACTTTGCAGTTTTAGTTCGTTAAAATATTAGAAATCTAAAGAGTGTGTCATTTTGAGTGTACCAAGAAACAACTAAAAACTTAGCTTCTTTGCTGACAAGAAAAAAAGCGTCTGGAATATGTTTGTGTCGGATATCGTTGGTCCGATGCCGGAAAATGTTGATGTTATGTAACAATTGAACCCCAAATTTCGACTGATTAAAAGTTAATTTACTTGGATTGAAGTTTAACAAACTGACAGACTGAACAAAAAAATCCGAAACGAGACAAACTATGGATCAAAAAATTTATTATCCCGAATATAGACCTGCAAATGTTTTTGGAGGCATATCGCGTATAGGGTTTGATTGAATCAACTTTTGAAAAAATATACGTTGCACATACTGGGAGGCAATAATGGGAGAATGGACCGGTGTGTGCAGGCTGTGGAAGATAACCAACATGAAGTTGCCGGTTGTTTTCGCGGAGTAAAGTTCGTGTGTCATCACAATCTTACACACTGGGTAGCAACTTTATCACCTATCAAAATTACGAGATCCTGCGCACTCACAGAAAACACCCAAATACACACACAGAGAACAGTGCCCCCCTCCCCGGCTGCTTTTCTTGAATGGAGGTGGGAGTTTTTTGTGGCTTAGAATGCTTTGGATGGCTGTTGGGAGACAAGCAATCTTCTTTCAAAACTTGTCGAGTATTCTCTCCCTCTCTCGCGTGTTGTCTGTATTCAGTTTTTTCAATTGATGTAACTCTCCATTTCTTGAATTAATCAGGACTATAAAGTGTTCAAATGATGTCAATTAATCAGGACTATAAAGTGTTCAAATGATGTTTTGGCAGTCGTGTGGGGGAGTTGGATCTTTTGTTATGGCTGAAAACACAGTAACAAGTGTTAGTGTTTTTTTTGTATCAAATGATCAACTCATTATTTGATGGACCTTACACAGTACAGATAATTTTGAAAATTGTCAGATAAAACGAGATAATCATGTAAAAAAAGTTTTCAGTTACTGAGGATCCTAACCCGTTGGGATGGTTTCCACGACAGTTTCTGAAATCTCATTTGCTGGTGATGACGGTTGTTTGATAATTTATTATTGAAAGGTATAATTTTTTTAAGTTTTGGTTTATGAGATGATGTGTTAGAAAGGGTCCTACTCGAGTGTTGTACATGTCCGAATTTAGATTAATTTTCAAGATTCTTGGATTGAATTATTGCTTCTTTGGATTGTCTTGAAATAAAAGCCCATTTGGGGTCAAATTATCTTTATCCGCGGTGCTTCTTCTCTTGCTTACGTATTGGGAATAGGGCTGAGGAGTTAGTAAAATGGAGTGGTGGGGTTAGCACTCAAAAAAAAGTCCAAATCAAAAGAAGAGAAAGGCAAAAACCCCCCATAGGTTACATTCTTGATTATCATCCAAGAATTAGAGGGGATTAATCAGGTTATTTAACATCAAACAGCACAAGGTTTGATCGTGCTAATGTTGATTTAGAGGGGATTAGCAAGAGAATTTTGCCCAAGACGATTTTTCAAGCTAAGTTTCGTTCATTAATGGAACGCCGAGGCCAAGCAAGGGATATGCTAGGGAGTCAGAACTCTACGAACTATATTCCTCCGCCGACCTCACAAGAATCTCCGGTTAAGCTGCCTCTTGCTCCGTTAGTCGCCACCTCGGCTGATAGGAGAGGGAATGCAACGGTTTCCACCCGCCGGGGGAGTTCCATTTTCAGCCCTACCCAAATCTTGGATCACCAGAACCATCCTCCGCCGCACCTCCGCCACCATGTGTCGACCCCTCCTTCAGAGCCTCTGGGGCAGAATGAGCCCACCCCAGATTCAGATCCGGCTCCAACAGCCGCCGGAACGGCTGGTGTATCATCAAATTCGAAGGCTCTGGCAGCTCAACCACAAGGTTCCCCGCCGCCTCCGCCACCACCGGCTGCAGCGACTGCGAGAGTGGAGGCTGCAGCTGCTAATTTTAGTAATACTTCCTCAATTATATTTAGAGAATGCCTCAAGAATCATGCCGCGGGCATCGGTGGACATGTAGTGGATGGATGCGGAGAATTCATGGCAAGCGGAGAAGAGGGCACCCCGGAAGCGATGAGATGCGCCGCTTGCGATTGCCACCGTAATTTCCACCGGAAAGAAGTCAAAGGCGACCCGCCGCAACAGCCCTATATCTACTACCCTTACAACCCCAACTCCACCAGCACCCACCGGCCCAACCCATTACTCCACAACCTAAACACCCAACACGGCCACCAGCAGAGTCATCATAAACACTCCACACAGCCAACCATGGTAAACTTCAGGGGAAACCCGGGAGGCGCGGTGGCGGAGTCATCCAGCGAGGACCTCAACATGTTCCACTCCGGCAGCGGCGGACATGCATCGATGCAGCCATCGATCTCAGGGTCCAAGAAGAGGTCACGCACGAAATTCAGCCAAGAACAGAAGGATCGAATGCATGAATTCGCGGAGAAGCTGGATGGGAGAATCCAGAAACAAGATGATCAACAAGTCCAACAGTTCTGCAGCGAAGTTGGGGTCAAGAGGCAAGTTTTCAAAGTGTGGATGCACAACAACAAACAAGCCATGAAAAAGAAACAAATCTAAGTTTCAAGACAAGAAATTTTGCAGGATTCCCACTTTGACAAAAAATCCGAGGAATTCTTGATTAGGTGAGTCACATGATTAAATTTTCTCCTTGTTTATCATCATTTAATGTAGAAAAAAATTCCATTAATTTGTTTCTCCGATGAGTTGGTTAAGAATCAGACCTTAAATTTGACCCTAATATTCAGGCAATAATTACTTCTTAATCAACTAATTACATACAATCTTAATTATGTCGCTAGATAACAATTATCCGACAATTTTTTTTAAAAAAAAAACTAATTATCTGAAAGTACCATAATTACATAGTACTTAACTCCAATTAATTGAGTTTTGCCAATTTTTTAGTATTTTATATTCGATAACATATATGATAATGAAAAATTCAGATACACGAACAGCCACATTTCCCTTGAAAATTTTCACGCTAACAGATCCAACATGATCAATATCCCATGTCATATAATCACCATTTTCTGCATGATCCATATTAATAAGGACGATTTACTGATCTTGTGACAATTTTGAAAACAACAGCAATTAGAGATAATACAATTGAATAACAAAGTTTCTTTTTATATTAACTAACGTAATAAATTTTGAATTGGTAGGATAAAATTGAGTAACAAAATATCGTGAGCTAAATAAGCTAGTTATGTTTTTGATTGCTAAAGAAATTATCCGAACAAACGGGATTATACAAATCTGATATATATTTTTTCATCTGAAATAGCCAGACTATTATTATTTATATAATTATTTCAAATATTTATTGACTTATTTTTATGTAATATATTATTTCTTGTGTATTTATGTACTATTTATGATATTTATTATTTGCTAACTGAATGTTAGTATTATTTATACCAACAACCAAATCTATTTTTAAATTTTCATTTTAGATCTCATCGAACACATGTACGAATCCGTACATACACATTAGATATTTTTATGGTGTATATATATATATATATATATGTGTATCTATATATATAAAGTTGAGTAGGTCAAAGGATTCTTTAATTAGACCACAGTGTACGTCAGAAAATGAATGGCATAAAAACCTATATTATTTATTTTCTGAGTTTTCTTGGTAGCCTTTTAAGGAGGAGTAGTAAATTCTATGCCATGTCTGTATGCATGAGCTCGTACGTTTGGAGGTTATTATTGAGATTTCCATTATGACTGAAACTTATTTAATGTCTTCAACCAAATTGTAAGGTGAACTTTTATATTTGCATTTAATCTCATTTAATCTCATTATTGATCACATTGCACCAGGAGTACTCGAAGTGTCCAGAAAATAAACAAATTATATTCATTACAACTTTTAATTCCAGAATTATTGAGAGGATACCTGTAGAGACTTGTCCTACGCCCTCGGCTAAGATGATTTAATTCAATCTAATTATTGATGGGATACTTATTGAGACTTGGGCTTGGGTAAGATGTTTTAGTTCACAGTTTACCTTTAGACCATTACTTGACTACTATAGGGAAAATTTTAATATTAGTACTATGTAATGTCTTTCTACGATTTTGATTATCTGTATGATCAAATTATATTGATTTACTTACTATTTTTTTATTTTTTCAATTCTAGTTATTTTTTCGACGTGAGGCAAATGTTGTCATGCTCCGTGCCCGAAGAACATCGACATCGACATTGTTTAACAAACATCATAATTCAATATAAATCAAATCATTCTACTTCATAAAATAAGTTTAAATAAACTTTTATTTACAACATAAATTTCAAAGCAAAAGAAATCGATAGCGGAAGCGTTTTACTAAGTAAGATCAAATAGTGATACTAAAATTTAACTAAACACAAGTATCAAATTATTCATATTTTGATAGTCTTCCTCTACTTGTTCTTTGTTCTTATTTGGAGAGATAGAGAGAGTGAGTGGATGAGTGCTTGAGGAAACACTCACCAAAAGAAGGTTGATTAAACACAATATATAAAATATATATATGATTTTCGAAAAAAACATGTAATGAACATATCATATATAAAACATTATCATATGACACTGATATTTCGTCTTATTTTTTATGGCTTACTTATCAATCCATAATCATCGCCCATTTAAGGGGCAAGACTATATAAAGATTTTATATCTACCGTGTATGAGTCATATCATAATATAATATATATCAAAATTCCTATACATATCAAACTCGAAGCATAACAATGCGTAAACATAATTATTATTACGACGTAGAACGAAGGAAAAACATGCTCGATCGATTTAGCACTTATATCGTTTTAAAGTGTCAGCATAATTGCTCTTGTTTCTTAACAAGATTTCGGCCACATCTCGAAAACGTGTGTGTGCTACGCTGAAATTTTCGAAATTTGTTATGTAAATTTCGAATGGTTAGAGGCCCTATATATTCACAGGTGTTGTGCTCCTCTTAATTTTGGTACAAAAACGTACTGTTCTCGGCTCTTAAATCATTTCATATTTAGCTGAGAAATCTCTTCCCTAATCTGCTCCAAATCATTTCATGATCAACAAAATTCTCTTCCATAATTTCAGTCCCAAAATCAAAATCGTGCAATTTTTTGCGCACATGAATATCATATAGGTTTGAGAAAATGACTAGATTTACAAAACCTATCAAAATTGTAAATTTCTCAAAAAACTAATAACACCACAAAAATGAACTTTATTTAAAATTGGAAAATGACGAAAAGAACTATACGAACAAATAATAAAATTAAACATATATATAAGTTCAAACAAAAATAATAAAAATATACCAATAGGATCTACAACCACCAAAGAAAATCTCATCCAATATAATAACATAATTTGAGTTATGGCCAGAAAACGCAGACAAGCAACGGACAGATACAAAAACTTTGGAGCAAACAGACACTTGCCTATTGCCCTTATTGATTACAACCATGCACAGGCTAAACATGCATCATATCTAATCAAAACACCTAAAGATCATATATATAAACCTAGTACGTAACTACATTAGAAAATTTATACGTAGATAAAACATTCTACCTAAGTAAATTGGAAAAATTAGAGAGACAAGTTTGCTCGCAATCAAGTTCACTCTCCCACCCAATCTTCTACTCATAACTCGGCCGAGTCCTTCCTCGTATGTTCTCCAAGATCTCCTGCAGCTTGTGAAACCCTCTCCTTAGCTGCTTCATATCTTTCCCTAGCCCAAGTCGAGTCCTTGGCCGACTCATAAGCTTCGCGAGCCTTCGAATTTGCATCCTCGTATGCATCGGACACCTTGTCTCTACCATGCGACATCGCATCGGTCATCGTTTCTTTGGCCTCACCGACCTTTTCTGTGACCATCTGTATGGTGTCACCCATCTTATCCGACGCTGCATCGTACGCATCAGATGTTTTATCTTTCAAGGCTTCTTTTGCCCCCACAGCCGTGCTAGAGACTCGATCTGAAGCTGAGGCACGAGCATTGGATGCTTTATCCTTGGCCCATTCCTTGGCATCATAGGCCATGTCCGATGCAGTGTTCATCACTCGAGCCGTTTGATCCGAAGCGTATCCATAAGCCTCGTGACCTTTGTCCTTCATTTTCTCTCTAGCATTCTCTTCAATTTCCGAAGTAAGATCATAAGCATCATGCGCCTTATCTTTTACCACATCTGAAGCACGGTCCATTGCCCGACCAGCCTTATCAGATGCATGCGAATAGGTGTCAAATGCTTTATTTTTTACTTCGCCCGCCATTTCTGAAGCCCTCTCCATGGATTTACCAGCCCGGTCAGAAATGGATGCGGAAGCATCACTCGCCTTATCCTTGCCGGTTTGTTTCACCTTCGAAGCAATATTAGAGGCTTTATTCATGGCTTCGGTAGCCTTTTCAGAGGCGTAATTCTTGGCATCACTTAGTTTCTCAGACGTTTCATCGGCTATATCGCTGGCCTTCGACGAAGCATACCTCGATGTTTCTGCAAAGAAATCCATTAATCTAGAGGATCAGGAAAACTGTGTAAGTTAGAAGAGTTGGATAACATTGTGCTACACTAGTTTTACCGTATGCAGCAGAATTCATAGTATCCGTGGATTTCGATGCGGCACCCTTCGTCTTCTCCATGAACTTCTGCGCTGCTTCTTTTGCACTCTCTGAATTCAATCCGAGTCCCCTAATCCAAGGAGAATTTAGAGTAATTCTTTTTTCCGTTTTCTCACTTATTTGCATCAGATGATAACAAAATTTTGACCACATTGGCATGCATCAATCAGAGGATGTTTAATTGATTTTTTATAAAAATAAAATCTATCTCCGATATACTTCTGCTAAAATATATCCACAATATAAGCGTATAATTTATAACTTAATCATATCATTATAATGAACAATCAAAAACATAATAATTGTAGGTAAGAAAGCATCAAAATCACTTACTCGGATAACTTGCTCAAAGTCCAATCGGCCCAGTAACCAGTTTTGTCTTTAGCCACCTGCATGGTCTCAAAAGCCGCCTCCTCCGCCTCTTGTCCCCGCATATTCATGTTCTCGGCGGCCATATTGGTTCTCTCCGCCGCCTCCTCACCCCAGCACCAACCCACCGACGCCACCGACGCCAGGCACAGCACCAACAACGCCCTTCTCTTCAACTCCATGTCCGATAACAATGGAAAAACTTTGATCAAATCAGTCTAGTTCCTTCAAAATAGATTCAAGACATTAACTGGCACTCGAAAATACATAAAGAAGTAGGCTTTGAGGGGTGGAGGAAGCAGTTTAAATATATTAATGGTGTGGCGGTGACACGTCGCGATGTGCATGGGGACGATAATTAGTCGCAGTTCGCCACGTACCTGCAGGGTGCTGTGGTGTGTGGATTATTTTATTACTGTTTAGCGGATTTTCCTCAGGTCCAAATGGCCTCCGGAATCTTGGAAGATGGGACTACAATTAAATTATGATTCGGATATTAGCTAAAAAGTTATTGAATTTATTTTCGTAAATTTGGGTTCAATTTTTGAAAATAATTGAGATGAATTTTTTTTTTCTCTTGATTCTCATATTAAATTTACTCGTACAAAAGTTGAAGATTGATGAAATTTTTTACTTCATGAATATTTTTTAAAAATGAATTACTTTCGTGTAAAAACAATAACTTTACAAGATCGTCCAAAGCCCAATTTTATAAGACTAATAATTTTGATTTCATTCAACAAATATTAATTTTACATGTCCAAATATTATTTTTAATTGTAATATATATAGAAAGCTATAAAGTCATTTAGTAAAAAAAACTTACTCTAGGCAAAAATTTATGTGAGACGGTCTCACGGGTAGTATTTGTGAGGACGGATATCTTATTTGGGTCATCTATGAAAAAGTATATTTTTTATGTTAATAGTATTATTTTTATTGTGAATATGGATAAGGTAGATCCGTCTCACAGCTTAGGATCCGTGCGACGATATCACATTAGACTCACTCATATATATATATATATATTATATATATATATATATATATATATATATATATGAGTGAGTATATATATAAAAGTTTTTTCAATTTAATGGCTGTGTATTTATTATCGGATTTATACATTTTCAATTAGAATATTTAGGAGATTCGGTTAATGATTGAATCTATCCTCGTGTTCACAAATTCTACTTGTTTAAGTGGCAAAATTTTAATTTTAAAATATGGTACGGTCAACTGGCAATAATTGAATTTGACCGAAACCTTTTAAGTTAATGATCAATTTTTTTAAAAAAAAATATTAAATAAAAGTGATCACGATACGATTTTATGATTATTTTTTTAAAATGAGCACGTCACTCGAAATGACCTCTTTCCCGAAAGAAAAATTATGTTGAAATATATCGGTCGGTATAGTAAGCATAATCGAGCCCGAACTGTTGAGGGTCGAGTCCGATTCGAATTATAATAGGATTTAGAGTTTGGATCGACATATTAGAACCTGTTTGCTAGCTTCTCGAATTATTACCCATAAACAGATACTCAAAATATACGAAATATATATTATTTTACATATAATTATATTAAATATTAAAAACTTGTGCACCTAAAGAATAAAATAATTTCTATTTGAATTCAACTCCAAAAGTATTTTACCATGTTCGAGTTCGATTTAAATTCAATAACTTTAAAGAAATTATCAAATGACTATAACATCGACTTTCATAAAAAAAAGAATCACTTGATAATTGTTGGGAGTCATGGATCTCAACTTTACTTTTATGTGTTGATTTTCCTCCACGCACTTCTTATCCAATTTCTCTAATGCAAATAAATATTTTGAATGGTGGATAAATAAAATAAATACATATCATGAACATGAAGAAGGCTATCCCAAAATATTCATGTGCACTATTAATATGGGAAGAAAAATCACCACGGCTAAGGATTTCTTAATTGATGTTGACGACTGGTCTGTTTGGAATGAAAAAGGCTAAAATAATACAAAATATCTCGTTTTGTTTGAGCTATATGTGCTCAATTCGGGATCCACCCAATATTTATTGGAGGTGCTATATTTTGGAAAAGTTTTAAATAATCACTCATCTTATATTGTTGCAAAAGAGTTTATAGCACGTTATACATGACCTACATAGATATGGCGGTGTTGAAGAAACATTCTAGTTATTTAAATTTTTAATAATATGTTAAGGATTCTATATTCTAATAATAACAGGAGTTAGACAAAATTAAAGCATATAAAAGACATGTTTCTAATTGTTAAATGATACTATCATAAGTGTACGTGTCATCTTAAAATTCGGGCTATCATGAAATTGGAAGGCCAATGAAGCACCGGCGTGGGTACAACGCATTCACGAAAACCAGGGAAGATAATTAGACCAGCATAGGCTTGAGTGAACCCGGGCAGGGAAGATAATCAGACCAACATACATTTGAGTGAGCCCAAGCTCTCAGCCTAGCTTGGGTAGTTAACATGATTTAGGAGATTGAGAGCCTCGTCCTCGTAGCTTGGGTAGTTAACATGATTTAGGAGATTGAGAGCCTCGTCCTCGTTATCACACCAAGATCATCTGTCAGGGATACCTCAGTATAAACGTCATTTCCAAAAACACAGTATGAGATACCATATTTCGGATTCGTGAGCATGTCAATTAGCACACGTTGGGATGATGTGATTAGACTAGAGACAGTCTTGGTTGTCAGATGTGGCAGTGTCAGAGAGTAGGATATGGTGAACCAGTCAGAAAACAAGGCAATCGTTGAATTTTTCTTTATAATTATCATGTTTACTTGATATTAATGCATTCAAAAAAAAATTCACTAGAAAAAATACACTATATATACTTTCCTTTGCGTAAAACACTTGACTCACTTGAGCGTCGGAGAAGACAACGCCGAAAAATCTTCCAACATCACACTAACATTCTTTGCTCTTTTAAGTGTGTAGATTCTCCTGCCTAGTTACTCTACGCTTGATCTCCAGCGTGCCTGAGATGAAATCCATCTCACCCGGTATAATCGCTCATTAAAATCAACCCGATTTACCCGGTCGATAAAATTGGCGCCAGAGTGGTGATACATCCCCCCTAGAATCATCTTAGAACTCGGGCCATGATGAAATCGGAAGACCGAGGAAGCACCAGCCTGGGTACATCCCCGCATTCACGAAACCAGGGAACGTAATTATGCAAGCATAAGCTCAGTGAGCCCGAGCAGGGAAGGTAATAAGACCATCATATGCTTGAGTGACCCTGAACTCTCAGCCTAGGCCGGGCAGTTAACATGATTTTGAAGATTGATGGCCACGTCCTCATTATCACACCATGATCATCTGCACGGGACACCTCAGTACAGGTGTCATTTCCAAATCCACGGTATGGGATACTATACTTCGGAATCATGGACATGTCACTCAGCGCACATTGTGATGATGTGACTAGACTAAAGACAATCTTTGTTGTCAGAGAATAGGGCATTTGCAATTATCTTGTCACGAGTAGCAACCAAGCACTGAAAATAAGGTAATCATTGATTTTTTTTTTATAAATATCAAATATACTTGATATGTATTTAGATATTTTTTACTAGAAATCATACTCTCTCTATATACTTTCATTTACGTAAAACACTTGACTGATTTGAACGTCGGAGTGGCTATATTGAAAAACCTTCAGAAGCTTCACTAACATTCTTTGTTCTTTTAAGTATGTAGATTCTCGTACCCAATTACTCTCCGCTCGATCATCAGCTTTCTCAAGGAGAAATCCATATAACTCGATATAATCGCCCACTTATTAATATCAACTCGATTTACTCAGTCGATATCATTAAAAAAATCGAGTTCAAGGCAGACAATTGTCTATAGACCACATCAAAACATGCTCCATGGTTATTGATCCACTTACCAAGAGACTACTATCCAAACTTTTTATGATCTTACTACTCGTATTAAGTGTCTTGTCAACCAACAATATTATATTATTGATACCCCATGGAAGACAGGCCCATCAAGGGCATCATTATGGAAGACAGGCCCATCAAGGGCCCCATTATCCCTGGCTCATCCCCTGGCCCATCCCAAGCCCAAGAGGAAGACAGGCCCATCAAAGGCCCAGGTATTCTCCTATAAATACCAGGTTTGAGCGTATGATAAGATTTCCCGATATTGTTTTCAGCAGCGCCCTTAGCTGCTCCCCCCATATATCCTCAGTCTCTGACTTGAGCGTCGGAGGGGCTACGCCAGGACACCCTCCTGGCCCCCTCCTAACGATCTTCTTTCTTATTTTAGGCTCTGGATAACTTCAAAACCTGCGTCTGGATTAGTGACACTTGCTGGGGACGGACCCTAAATTTCCCGTGAATATCACTTGGCGCCGTCTGTGGGAAGTTTGAGTTGAGACGTAGATATGGTAGCTAAGAGAGGGAGTGGAAGAGCTACCTCAGCATCATCACGTCCTCGGAGAGGACCTGAACCATCTCGTGCTGAGACAATACAGGAACAGCCGCATCTTGAGACAAGACAGGAGCAACCTCGTCAAGAGACAAGAACCGAGCAGCCCCTTCACGAGACAAGGGTCGAGCAACCCCGTCCCAATGAGAATGTGGGGAACTTGACCCTAGAACAGTTGGGTCAATTTATCACCCGGACAGTGGATGAGGCCATGAAGAGGAATCAAGAGTCTATGTTTGCAGAAGATCAGGCCGCTCGCCAGGAGCGAGAGGAGAATGTGGAGGGAAGTCAGAGTAGGGTGGAGGAGACGCGACCCCGCCCAAGTGAGGAGAATCCGGAGATGGAAGAGATGTGGAGGGAGATACGGACGCTGAGGCAGCAATTGGGAAACAGAGCTGCAGCCCTCAAGAAAGGAAGTCCTTTTTCCCTCGCCATTTTGAAAGAGGGGCTTCCTCCAAATTTCCGACAGTCAAACGTTGGAGAATATGATGGACATACAGACCCCGAAGAACACTTGGGGAGATTTGAGAATGCGGCTCTGTTGCACCAGTATTCAGATGAGGTCAGGTGCAGGGTTTTTCTGGGCACGTTGGTGAGGTCAGCCCAGCAATGGTTTAACACTTTGCAGCCCAGCTCTATACGTTCTTTTGAGGACTTCTCAGCTGCCTTCTTGCACCGATTTGCTAGCAGCAAGAAATACCAAAAAAACTATTTGAGCCTGTTTGTGGTGAAACAACAAGAAGCTGAAACTTTGCGAGAGTTTGTTCAGCGTTTCAACAACGTAGCATTGGAGATACCAGCGGCCACTCCTGACATCATGATAAGTGTCTTTACCCAGGGACTTAGAGGAGGAGAATTTTTCAAATCGCTTGTCAAGAAACCTCCGTCGAGCTATGATGATTTGTTAGTTCGGGCGGAAAAATATGTAAATCTAGAGGATGCCCAGCGGCACAAGAGGATGGAGCAGCGGCCCGGGGGATGAAGAGTTGAGGGAGTAGAGAGAGGAGGAAGGAAGAGGGGAACAGGTGAAAGGGAGGAGGATAGAACTAGAGGTAGAGGACGGTTCTCATCTCATGTTCATCTGGATAGAAGTCATGACAAGGTGATGGAGGTGGGAGAGTCCGAGGGGAGGTGGGAGAAGTCGCAAAGGATTGAGAGCAGGGCTAGATTGCCTTCACGGGACAGACGAGAAGGATCCGCATCCGGGAGTCGACCGAGGTCTCGCCTGTCCCCTAGACGTGGTCAAGGTCCTCCATGGGTACATCAGAGGATCGAGGAGTCGAGGAGAGAAAGTCGAGGTCAGGATGTCCCTCGAGAGAACGCAGAACCGATGAGAGGAATGAACGAGGATAACCACCCTACGAGAGGAATGATTCATATGATCTCGGGGGGTGCTACTGATGGAGACTCTGGGCGAGCTGGGAAAGCACGTGGGAGAATGTTGGAGAACTTTGAGATATATATGGGTGCAGACTTACCACAAGACACCGTCATCAGTTTTGGGCCGGAAGACCTTCGAGGCATCGTGGCTCCTCATAACGATGTCTTGGTGGTGACGGCCACCATTGCCAATTATGATGTGGCAAAGATATTTGTTGATAATGGAATCTCCGTGAACGTCTTGTTCAATAGCACGTTGGATCAAAAGAAGGTGGAAGGATTTGAGTTTGAGCCGGTCTCCACCCCGTCGTATGGGTTTGCAGGACACGCCATCCCAACTTTGGGTCAGATTGTGCTTCCCCTATCCTTGGGGACTGATCCTCGGCGGGTAACAAAAATGATAGCGTTCACCGTGGTGGATACCCTTTCAGCGTATAATGGAATTCTGGGGCGACCAGCTCTAAAGGATTTCAAAGCTGTAGCGTCCACATATCATCAGAAGTTGAAGTTCCCTGTAGGGAAGGAGGTTGGAGCCTTATGCGGGGACCAGATGGTCGCGCGTCGGTGTTATGAGGGGATAGTGAAAGAAGATGGGAAGAAAGCGATTATGGAGCTTAGCATGATTAGGAAAGGAAGAAATGAGTAACTTTGTCCTGAGGAGGTACACGAGGAGCAGAGATGAAAGTTGGAGAATGCGCTGGGCAAAGGTCTAAAGAGGCTCAGGAACGCTTACCACCTTAGAGAATATTAATCTTGACTTGAATTTTGATGTATTTCGTTTATGAATTTGTCTTATATATCCGTTGGAATTCAATAAAATAAGGTTCCTCTTTTCAGTTCATGAATGTTGTTGTATTATGAGAGGGAAGGAGAAAAAAATTATTTTCCTACTAAGGCATCGCCTAGTAGAGGAGCAGAGTTGGGGCGCGGAGAAATTTTATTTTCCTACTAAGGCATCGCCTAGTAGAGGGGCATCGTGAGAAATTAAATATGCCTGCTAAGGCATCGCCTAGCAGAGGAGTTAGAGGGTGGGGGCGTTGAATTTTATTTTCTTGCTAAGGCCCGGCTTAGCAGAGGAGTTAGAGGGTGGAGGTGTTGAATTTTTATCTTCCTGCTAAGGCCTTGCTTAGCAGAGGAGTTAGGGGGTGAAGATGTTGATTTTATTTTCCTGCTAAGGCCCGGCTTAGAAGAGGAGTTATGAGATGATGATGTGAGAATTTGATTTTTCCTGCTAAGGCCCGGCTTAGCAGAGGAGTTAGAGGGTGGAGGTGTTGAACTCTTATTTTCCTGCTAAGGCATCGCCTAGCAGAGGAGTCACAGGGTGAGGAGATGGAGGTTTTATTTTCCTGCTAAGGTATCACCTAGCAGAGGAGTTAGCGAGTGGAGATGTTGAGTTTCTATTTTCCTGCTAAGGCGTCACCTAGCAGAGGAGTAAGAGGGTGATGATGTGGAATTTTTATTTTCCTGCTAAGGCCCGGCTTAGCAGAGGAGTTAGAGGGTGGAGGTGTTGAACTCTTATTTTCATGCTAAGGTATCACCTAGCAGAGGAGTTAAAGGGTAGAGATGTTGAATTTCTATTTTCCTGCTAAGGCTCGGCTTAGCAGAGGAGTTAGAGGGTGAAGGTGGTGAATTGATATTTTCCTGCTATGGCGTTGCCTAGCAGAGGAGGAGAGTTAAATTTTCCTGCTAAGGCATCGCCTAGCAGAGAAGCAGAGTTTGGGAGAAAAAAAAAATTTATTTGGTTAGTCGATAACGAAAGATGTTGGGGAGCAGAGTTTACGGTGGGCGAGGCGAGGCGCCTGGACGAGGATGAGAGGGGCGAGCTCGGGCGTTGGGCGTTGGGGCGAGGTGTTGGCTTGGCGAGGATGAGAGTGGCGAGCTCGGGCGTGGGGCATTGGGCGAGGGGCGTTGTGGTTGGGCGAGCTCGGGCGTTGGGCGTTGGGGCGAGCTAGAGGCGTGGCTTGACAGATGTGCGCGCGGTTGGACGAGACTGGCGAGGGGCGAGACTGGCGAAGGGGCGAGCTGGGCAGTGGGACTGGCGAGGGGCGAGACGGGCGAGACTGGAGAGGGGGGAGGTGTTGGCTGGGCAGTGGGACTGGCGAGGGGCGAGGTGTTGGCTGGGCAGTGGGACTGGCGAAGGGGCGAGCTGGGCGAGACTGGCGAGGGGCGAGACAGGCGAGGGGCGAGGGGCTGTGAGGCGCCGAGGGGTAAGGCGCTGCTGGCGAGGGGCGAAGGTGAGTGAAGGCGATGGGGCTGGGGCGAGGGGCGCGGCGATGGGGCGCGGTGATGAGGCTGGGCGAGGTGATGGGGCGAGACGATGGGGCGAGGTGACAGCGAGGTGACGAGGCTGGGCGAGCATGGCTGTGCGCTAAGGGCGTGGACGTGCGCTAAGCTCGGGCCAGACAATGGCTAAGGGACGCTCGAGAGTTGTTGGACGAGACGGTGACTCGGGCGAGGCTGCGGCCGAGGGTGATGGCAGGGTGATTGTGAAGCGGCGCTACGGTTAACGCGTAGGTGAAGCGTGGGCGGGGAAGAGCTGCAGGATTGCGACTTTATTTGTTTCCAAATTTGTGGAGACTAACAGATGGCGAGAAGGACACACAACTCACATGTTGTAAACTGAGAACAATGCAATTAATCGAACTTTGAACCTACGATTCAGCTCGACTTGGGAGGGGGAGACTGGTGATACCCCATGGAAGACAGGCCCATCAAGGGCATCATTATGGAAGACATGCCCATCAAGGGCCCCATTATCCCTGGCTCATCCCCTGGCCCATCCCAAGCCCAAGAGGAAGACAGGCCCATCAAGGGCCCATGTATTCTCTTATAAATACCAGGTTTGAGCGTATGATAAGATTTCCCGATATTGTTTTCAGCAGCGTCCTTAGCTGCTCCCCCCATATATCCTCAGTCTCTGACTTGAGCGTCGGAGGGGCTACGCCAGGACACCCTCCTCTCTTCTTTCTTATTTTAGGTTCAGGATAACTTCAAAACCTGCGTCTGGATTAGTGACACTTGCTGGGGGCAGACCCTAAATTTCCCGTGAGTATCAATTATATTATATTATAATTATCACACTTCAAAATGATCAAGCATGTCCAGTAGGGGATTAGGATACTTTGATTGATCCACGTTATCTTTTTATCCTGACACATGAATCGTCGTTTTATTGATTATTTTTTGATAGGGTGACTGACTTGACTATATATATAATTCCTGAATTTAATTCGACAAAATTTCAAAATAATTTAAAATTTTAATTGAAGTATCATTTCTCTTGACATGTTGTTCTATATATCATTTCAATTTAAACAAAAATTGATAACTTTTTTTTTAAAAAAAAAGTTATTTCTTTCTATTTGTTTACAAGCTATATGTATCGTGTGTTCACAGTCGTCAATAAAAGTATTAAAAGGAAAGTCAAAAATTATGATTCATAGGTAGATGTCCGCTTACACCTTATCGTTCCACAATTTAATATTAATGGGAAGTAGATAGTCATAAGTTTAGTAAATCGAAAATTCTGGCCATTTAATGTTGTATATAATCAATTTTATGAATAAAATTTACACATAAAACAGACGTGTATGCAAGATAAAATGAAGTACAAATAACAATATTCATCGAGAATACTCCACACTGAAAATCCATCCTCCACTTGAATAATTTTCCCATAATACTTTCATCACCCTGCAAAAATGGAAATGGGAGGGCTTATCAATACAATATATTTCAGTTCTATAAATTTAATTCGGGGACAAAATTAAATTAATTATTAAATATGAAGACCAGGGGATAAATTGAAGGGTCGATGGAATAATGCGACCATTAATTTTAGGTGGGAAAAGACAAGATTCCACGTTAAGACAAGAATAGTAAAAGGATAAAGAGCAAAAGGGTTTGAAAAAGAGGGTACGTGTATAAATAATATCTTCCTACATATCCGAGAGCAAGTGGTCTATAGTCTTACATGATATTATTTGAACAAGGATCTAACAAACATATGACCATATAAATGTTATCTCATCTCATAAATCGGATGGACTTTAGCTAGAGTACATTACAATTTATATAGATACAGGATAAAATGTATTTTAGAAACTTGATACCGATATGAATCTGACGTAAAAATATTAAAATACTTATAAAAAATGAAACTTTTAAAGAATGTAGATATGAAAATGTTGGCTAAAGAGCATTACTTCATCAGACACGACTAGCGGTCATTCTCGTTAATTTGATCGATATTTCGGTAAAGGGATGTTACCGGATTCAATGTGCTTGAGGTCTTCGACGAGAATCTCGTAGTGTCTTTTGACTTCATCGATGGATTTCCCAACAACACGAGCTATAATCTGCCAACGATCAGGGGTATCCTTATCATAGACAGCTAGCGCCTTTTCGAATTGCTTGTTTTGAGTTTTCGTCCATGATGATGAATTTGATGCCATTAAATCTTTATAATCTTCTTTAACAAAAAGATGAAAAGGATTTGTTGGAGTGTAACTGAAAGAGTTATTCAATGAAAATTTTTGCAAGATTTGGAGTGAAAGAAGGGGAATTTAAAATTTATATGAATGACTCAACGAAGAAGAGTAGAAGTCCATGGACAGATGCATGCATATTATGGTGGAGATGTTACCTTCAGTTGCTCCTTATATATATATATATATATAGATAGAAGATATAAAAGAAGATGGGTTGGGCCTGCCAGGGAATATATCTTCTTACAAGGACAGAATGAGGAGTGACTCTTCCATGTTAAACACCACATGGTTATACATATATATATATATATATATATATATATATATATATATATATACATATATATATATATACATATATATATATATACATATATATATATATATATATCAAGATTTTAAGTCTGAGACGATGTCTTGAGTTCGAGATTTAAAACAAAAATGCATAAAAAATCTTCAATCGACAGTCATTGTGCTCCCTGCTAATGTAGATCACAATTTGATAAAGGCACTTTCCAGAATCATCTTAAAATCAAATCGAAGCGTGCGGGTTGTACTATGCGAATAAGAATATCTTTCAATCCAATGGTTCATATCAATTCACAACACACAAACCTTTTCAAATCTCTCTATATTTTTTTTTTCAGCACCTCATATCCAATCGCACTATACATGGCATCTTTTCAAATGTCCGCTCATGTTTTGGAGTCGCTCGAGAGGTGTTTTTGGAGCCCCGAATTGAATAATAACCCCATTCGTCTCGTTTCGTATCGAACGGAAGAGATAAGATGTTAAGAATGGAACTTGGATCTAACTCAACCCTAAAAGCTAGTTCTAGGAGGGAGGATTGTCCAAGCACATATATACAACTCCCAGATTATTTATCCAACCGATGTGCGACAGCTAACACACCCCTCTCACGCCTTTACAAACGACTCAATTATGGGCAGAACGAGTGGCTTAATTATAGACAGTCCAACACATAACAGTAGAATCCGAGCTCTGATACCATGTTAAGAAAGGAACTTGGATCTAACTCAACCCCAAAAGCTAGCTCTATAGGGGAGGATTGTCCAAACCCATATATATAATTCCCAGGTTATTTATCCAACCGATATGGAACAACTAACATAAAGCTGAGATTCGTAGAGATCGTGATCAATACGCAGAGTAAAAGACTTGTGTAAATGTGAAACACGAAAGGATTAATATGTACACGTATATTAATTAATGTACGTTGAGGCGAATTTGTGGCCCCTTCGTGGATGATAAATCGATATGTTGTGATAGCTGGAAGATGTGATCATTTCATATCTTCTATCTCCTGCAAAATGCACAATCTCATTAATTAATTAGCGCATGCATGCTTTGCCGACACATGCATACCTATGACGTCGTACATTAATATGAACCACTGGCTTTGACATCCTTGAGAGTATAATATCTAACGACAAATTATAGTTGCTGTCAATCGATTCATGGTCTGCGCGCTATCATTGCCTGATCTTGAGCAATACGCAGCATTTGGCAGATTTCAAGAATCTAGAGCACAAGATTGTTTGAATCAATGCAGAAATTTACAAGGTTCTATAGAAACATAACCAAAAAATTTTTTCTTCATGATATATACAGTAAAAAACCTCTCAGCTTATCAAACTTCGTGGATTTCTTCAAAGGGTCTATTCCTTTCTGAATTTTGAATGATGATGATCATATTCTCTTTTTTACTCTGAATTTTCGTGACTTTAAAGGGACTTTTTGTGAGTGTTGAATGAAAAGAAAGATGAATTCTTGGTTGTATCCGTTGGATTTGATTATGAATCCCGCTAAGGTCGGTTATTCAGTTACTCCTGCCACGGCGTCGTATTGTGCAACTTTGAGGTTAAGTTATTATTAAAGGTGTGTTACCTACTAAAAATACTAATGGTATCATAATTAAACTTTGGAAATTTTCTTTAATTGTTATAAAGATTGATATTTTGTGGGATATGTCGAATACGCGAGGGTCCAAAAATGGTTCTAACACCGGCGGTTTCGATTCAATGGGACTCGAATTTTTTTAAATAATTTATTAATATCATTTAACTACTTAAAACGATTTTCATTCTGGTTTGATTGTTGTTAAACCGATTTTCAAGGAAGTTTATTCTTTAAAAGTTAGGAAAAAAGTGGATCCCCAACTTATAATGAAATTTACAAAAGTTAAAGTACATGAACAATAATGTTACAAAATATTATAATTAATTAATAAATTTCTATTACCAATATAAATAATATTAACTGTAATTTACATAAATTAAGTATTTTAATTATTATTAAGTATTTTTATTAGGTTGTGCACCCTGCCCCATAGATATACCTAAGCACATTAATGAAGAAGACAACGGATAAAAATATAAGTTTTCCGTTTAGTAACTCTTCAAGTAGCTTTGTTCGGCGCCTTCTCCGATATTAACGCTAAAAGTATTTCAAGAACAATGGCATTCAACTTCCATACATTCCTCGGGCTCGAATTTGAACTCGATTCAAAACTCAAATCGATAAATAGTTTTAAATTTTTACTCAAGTTTGGGTTTGGTTTTTCAAGTTATTCAGGAAAAATTGTTAAAAATATTCAACGTTCTTTATTTAAAATATAATTGTATCGTCACAATAAAATAGTAAATATCACAAACACTCGGATAACTATTGAATAAAATAATTTAAACCCGAACTTTGCAAAATAAAAAATCTCAAGTTTGTTCGCTCGAATTCCATAATTTAAAAAACGAAATGAATATTTTTCGAGTAAGAAAGAATAGCTAACTCCCATGGATTGGTAATTTACGGAGCTTCTCAGTTTCAACTGACCGTAATGCCGAAGACCTCGGTTTGTCTTCTCTTGATTCATTCTTCCGGGACTAAAGCAACTTCTTGAATCGACATAACAAACAAGTTTATGCGGTAGATCTTTCAAGAACACAATAAACTAAATTATATTCAAAAATAGCTTAAAAAATGTATTCTCTTTTCGGATTGAAAACTTGCAGAATTCAGAAATGGGTACATACTGTAAATAAAGATTTTTATTCATCGTACTCTTTCTTGTACGCCTTAGTTCCCTACTACATGTGTATTTTACTTTGTCATGGAATAGTATGTCACCATCCGAAACAGGATCATAATTTCGAAGGTTTCTGCGATTTGTCTACCAAGATCAATCGACATTCCTCCAAAAAATAGTCAAGTTGAAGGGTGTAAAGCTCAGGAAAAGTTCGATAATGATCTACATGAGGAGACGAGCCAAAGTTAAAAGAGAACACTTTCCTCCCACTCCTCCTTTGGCCCTCGATGAATGATTTTACAGATTCAAATGGGATGACTTTGTCTTCAGTACTGTATAGATAAAGCTGCAATGGAGGCTGATCGTGTGAAAGGATTGAAACCACCTCTGTCAATTTCCTGTTAAACCAAAATAAAATGATTACTCCAAGGTTTTTCATTGCTTGTAAGTAGATTATAATGACAAAAAAAAAGCTATTTCCCCAGATAATCGAGTTGTAGGCTGAGATATAAATTATAAAAAAACGCGTGCTCTCATGGTTTCAGAACTAAAATGAGTTTTTTCTCCGGGAAATTGCATGCAGATTAAATGAATGCTTACCGATGTACACTAGGCAAGTTAAGAAGAAAGGAGAAAAATTTGACAAATGCAGCTAACAGCAAGGTTTCCAGTAAAACAGCTTTCCTCTCTTCTATATTTGTTCCTTTTATTCCAATTGTTGGTTCGGTTTCTTCTCCTGTCGAAGGAGAAGTAGAGGAGATACTTCTCTTCAGCAAAGCAGTGGAAAATCCTGCTGCCCATACCTGAAACGAATGTGTAGGCGTTTGAGAACATGCTTTTTCTTGGCATAGTGCGCCAAAAGCTGCTCACAAATTTCATTTCTGTCGGACATCAATATCAATATATCATACAGATTATACGAGAACATGTCAATGCGAACTTCATGTTTGTGACCTCAGCCCGAAGTTGTAGAAAGTGTGAAACTTTTGCAATACAGAATTGCTGTTCCAGAAAATTAGAGGATACAATAAATGCAAATAATAAATAGAAAGGAGGAAATGGAAGGGTCATTTCTCACTTTCTTTGGCAGCAACAAAGCAAAGGGCAAACCAGAAAATACTATACTGAAAAGCCTAGCACCTTAAATGGGTGAATATTAACAAACCACCAAACATTAAATTTTGATATAAATAGAAAATTGGAGGAAATGGAAGGGCCATTTCTCACTTTCTTTGGCAGCAACAAAGCAAAGGGCAAACCAGAAAATATTATACTGGAAAGCCTAGCACCTTAAATGGGTGAATACTAATCAAACCACCAAACATTAAATTTTGATATTATTTGCATATCGGACATCATGATCATAGTAACACCTATCAGTCTCCTACAAAGAATTTGCCTTTATTTTTGGAGGGAGACAGGTATAATGAAGAAGCACAGAGACTTCACGGGGAAAGGAAGGTAATAGCTGAAACTTAAATGGAGGTCCGACCGTCCGAGCTTTGCACTAAACTCGACATGATCATAGAAAAGTAAACAAGACTAACCTAGAAAATTGTTTGGTAAAGCTTTAAAAGTATTTTAACCACAATGTCATTCAAACAGTTTAGTTCACACAGTTTTTGTCCAACAAGCCAATGAAGTTCTTCCAGAAAAAAAGTTGTACTTGGGGAGTGGGAAAGACGGTGTTGATTCACTGTGAATGAATTTGAGGTGATTTACACACAAAATAAACACATCAGAGGGAGAGGGAGAGGGAGGGGCCAAAGGTGGAAACTATTGTTTAGCCATCCATGGAGCAACAACAAACTTTAAAATTCACAACACACAGATTATTTTTCCTTTACACCTTGCTACAAGCAAGAAACACTCAGCAATAAACAAGGGCAAAGTCCAAACCTAGGCGCTTCAACAAAAAAATTCACTTTCAAATAGATCCTCCAAGAATTGGACAAGCAGCAAATTTTTTTACCATGTTCGACCTTGTGGAACCAAGGGATCCAAAACTCTACATACAATCAACTAAAAGTCATTCGGGAACACATGGCTCACAGAGCTGCAATCAGCTTTAATCAAATAAACCACATTCCAGCAAAAAGTAATTCTAAGAACTCAACACCGAAAACAAACTTAAAGCAACCTTGGGATCAATATTGGGGTCTCCACCTGAGTCCACAACACATCCTTTAATCTTCTCCGGTATCCCTTTTCTATCTTTCAAATTTTTGAGAATCTCACCATAACTGCCTATCACAAAACATCACATCACATCACAACATGTCAATAACAATCCACCACAATACCCCGAATGGTACTGCATAACAAGATTAGACATACTAATCATTCCCTTTACATGCCAACTCAAGACCATAAAATCCTCGATTATAGTCTCTAGTGACCAGCGAAACATTACAGGAAGCAGAGAGTTAGTTGATATATTTTGGTGCAAAAGCTGCATTCTCATAAAAGTTATGCATGAAATTTGAACTTTTTTCATTTAAATGGAGACGCAGGTCGTGGCGCTATTTGTAAATAAAGTAACACGAGCAAGAATCTACTCACGCAAGCCAACCCGTATTACTAAATGTGTGGAAGATCAAGAATCTCTTTCGCCCATCGTTTATCGACAGCCATGAAACCAGCTCATCGGATAATCTCTCGATCCTCTCTTGTATCCTTCTTCCCAAATCAAACCCCAGCCCATCCGTCACCGAAGCCACGAAGGTGATAGCGTGTACACCCCTCGCATTATACAAGCTAACATACCTCTTCAAATGCTTGGTCTTCGCCCCCAACCACCCCAACAGAACCACCGCAACCTCATGGTCCTTCTCATCAACAACAGCAACCCCATTGTTCCCCTCACCCACGCAGACATAATTCCAGTGGAAAACATCCTCCTTAGGTCCCCAATAAACGCTGGCGAATTGCTTGTCAGTGAACTGGTCTGCTTGGAATTTCGACGGAGACCTCAGAGGGGAGCGATTAAATGCCAGGGGTCTGAAGATGGAGGGAATCCGTGGGTGGAGTTGCAGTGAAGAAAACTGCGAAGAAGAATAAATGGGTTGAGATTTGCGAGTGAAATCTGGATACTTGCGGCGAAGGGGCGAGAATACACGGCCATTTGGGAGATGGCAAATGCGGGCGGAGACCGCCATTGATGGGAATCTGCGAGCTTTGTTGAAAATAACGACAAGAAGATTTCGGCACACGAGGGAGCTGATCCAATCGTTAAAACGCAGCGTTTGCATTAATTTTATTAAACTTTAACTAATGTTGGCCCTAGTTTATATTTATATATATAAATATAATATGGACGGAGCACACACGATTTAATATTCTATGACTAATTAATAAAAATAGGGTTAGGGATCGATCCACACAAAAATAGAGTAATATTATATAATATTTGTATTCTAATAAATAAAAATAGGGTTAGGAATCCACTCAAAAGTAAAGTTATAAAGATAAATTTAATTTGATGGAGTTAGATTGGGTTGGAAGTTGAAAGAAGTTGGAGTGAATTCGTAAAGAATCGTCTTAGTTTTTTGAGCAGTCTCGATAAATATTTGATTTGTAATCAAATTATCAAACTTGAGTCGAACTCGAACACATTCGAATTTTTTTCGAACCAAACTCGAGTCAAAATTTTTTTATTCGCGAGCCTTTATATTTTATTAAAGTAATATAAATGTATATTGAATGTATATAAATTTCGAGCGTTAGAATATTCATTCCCGAACCTTACTATCCGATTCCGGACAGTAGTTCGTGAAGAAGTTCAAAGATTTTGAGACGAAGTTAAACTCGAGCTCGAACTTCCTTTCGAACCAAACTCGACTTAAAAAATTTAAAAAATTCGATCTTTAAATCAAGTTCGAACTCAAATATACTTAAATCGAGCCGAATTTGAAACTTCATCGAATTAGTTTCTACTTTTTATAATAAAAAATTAAGAGTTGTTTATTACAATTGAATTTCTAACTCGATATTTCGTCTCAAATTTAATAATTTAATGACATATAAACTATAAGTTATCAACGTTTATATTCTATATTATTAAAATAGAGATGTTTAAAATTAAAATATTTGATTATTTCATAATATTTTGTAAGACTGATCAGACATAAGATTAAAATTTTATTATTTAATCAATAGCCGATAGTTATTAATTTGTTAATTAGTTTGTAATTTATTAATCAATTTCATTGATAGAAAATTAGGCATAACGGGAATTGAATGAAGTTCTAGCCAAATACTATAGTTTTTAGAGTATTTTTAAATTGAATAATACAGTGATAATATATATATATATATATATATGTATTTAAAATTAAATTCTAAAATTCACACCTTGAATGAATTAAAATTTATTTTGATTATAATGAATTTTTTGACTGAATTTTTTTGTCATAATTTAGGCATAATATTAAATTATAGAATAAAAATATTATGAGAGATCAATCGTAATTATTTAATGTGTTGATCTATTGTGAAAATGTGCTATGAAACTATATAATTTAAACGAGTCAATTGATCTATACCTACCATAAAAATCATGAATTGGGTCAGGTAGTAAATTTATCTCACAAAATTGACTCATGAGATACTCTGATAAATTCAATTTTGTTAGGTGAAAATTTCTGCCCAATTTATAGCCATGAAGACTATAATTGTAGCTTATTTAACGAAGTGCCCGAGACTCTAGTAAATTGATTATTGAATATTGATTGAGACTTATTGCATGTTTAATATATTTTCAGGAAATTTAAGTGTTTTACTTACCGCGTGTTTTTTTTTTAAATTAACATGAATGGTGAGATTTATATATTTTTTTACAACAGATTCATATATTTCAATACATCTCAATGGGAACGTTTTTTTCTAGAAAGAAAAAAAAAGGGCATGTTTCAATTTTTCTTGTGATATATAATTCGACAAAAAACGTAATATTGTTTATAGTTTTTTTCAAAGAATTTACATGATATTATTGTTAAATAAATGGATAAAAGAAAAAAAATGGAGGACTTCTGTTGAGTGCAATAATTGTCTTGATTTGGTAGAGCGGTCGAACTGTTGTGCTTGAGCTGCTGTGTGGTTTAAAATATTTGAGTTGCACAATTACTACAAGTTATAGCTTTTGATAAAGCGGCAAGCATTCGGTTCTACGATTGGTATCAGAGTCAACGTCACGGGTTCGATTCTCATTTATTGCAATGAGTGCAATTATTGAGAAGGAGATTGTTGGGTGCAATAATTGTCATTGCTTGTTAGAACGATCGAACCGTGGTGCTGGAGCTTTTGTGCGGTTTAAAATATTTGAGTTGTACCATTATCATTAGCTGTAACTTTTGGTAAAGTGACGAGAGCTCGGTCCTATAACTTCTTCACTTTAGGGAATAGATTTAATGAGAAAAGTTTTTTATGGTGACATGTAATTGTTGGAATTCGATGAAGAAACGAATACAAAATACAGGAACTAAATGTGATTGTTCGTTAAAAAAATTATAATATGATCAGAACATAATCAACAAGATTAGACACAATATGCCAAGTATCAAAATAAAGCAAAATAAATTGATAATAAGTTAAACAAGTTTCTCTTGAAATGACGATCATCACACTCTAAACATAGTTTATATGTCAGAACCTGTTGTACCAAATTATAGCAAACAAAATTCCAACTAGCAAATTTGTTGCAATATGAAATTGAATAATATTCCAACTAGCAACATAAATATAAACAAACAAAATAAATTTGTAATGGAATAATGAAACAAACAAACTGAGTTATGTAACAATTATAATTTTCTTAAAATATATTTGTCTCCTCCACGAGGTGCTTGAGGACAATACTTATGTACGTCTCTAATAAACTCAAATCGTACAATCACTTTATCACCAAAACTTAAAGGATGCCAAATGAAAAATTAACAATATGAAATACAAAAAAATACTTAAGAAATCTTGAGTGTATTTGTAAAAAATATATATGTATTGAGAAAATGAAAACGCTATTTATAAGCTCCAAAATACACACCAAAAGTCGTGTCAGATTAAGTAACTCAATTAATTTAGTAATTAACTCAAGAATATGAAGAGCTAAAAATATCTAATTAATTAAAGAATAGAAATTCAAAAAACACTATCACATTCATGAGTCATAATTTTTATTCAAACTTTAAAGTTAATTCAAATTTTTAACAGTAAATCGAGTTATTAAATATTTAAATATATATCCAACTCCACGAGTTTTTGTAAAATTTTATAATTGGTTTTCGAAAAGAGTTACACGACAACAACTATAGATTGAAAGCGATAATTTTCACAAATAATTATCAGATCCATATCTCTAACTTTAAAAAAATCAAAAAAAATATATTTACCATATCTATAATATATAAATATTGAGCTATAATATAGATAAAATAATGATTTGTTGTAAAATTCTCAAAATACTCTTATTTCTTTTTTAGCCTTCTTATTTTTTTCATGAAAAATCAGTATGTAAAGAACTTATTAGAAATAAAAAAACAAAAATTCAATGTTAATGGAACCAAAACAAGTTTGTGAGTGAAAACTTCTCAATTTAAAAAACTTTACGGTTAATATTTTTAACGCAAAAAACCTTTCTTTTTCTACCATAATATTATTATATTTTTTTATTGAAATTAAGTTTAATAAAGAAATAGATTTTTTGTCCTACACAACAATATGTACAAACACACTAATTATAATATTCATATCAAATTACAAATATCAAATATTCTTTTTATAAATTGATTAAACAATATTTCAAATATCTAATATTATGTTACACGCAACGCGTACCTCATCCGCTAATATATATAAACCCATCGAGCCAAATCATTAGTAATTAAAAACCAAACCAATCCTATCCTAGATTTTCGATTTGGTTTGTTAAAACCTTGATTTTTTTCAAATAAATTTTTTAATTATACTTTAAATTTTCTAAATCAACCATTATAAATAAACAAGTATCAATTCATACACAATCAGAAGCAATTTAACAATATAATATATGAGATTGACATCACAAGTATATATATTATATATGTATATAAACTTAAAACATGCGACTAAAAAAGCATGTTACTAAGAATCCTACTAGAAAACAAATGGTTACTGCCATAAGACCCCTTCGGAAATCAAATACTAAATAGTGTATATATAAGACATATGAATAGTTCATCATTATATTAACACTATAAAAAACTACTCGAAAAGAAAAACCAACAAATTCTATCATCCCATCGGCCATGGTAGCCCGTGCAAAATTTTCGAAGTCGGATGCCATCATATCTTCGCTTGCCATTGCATCCGTGGTCGTCGTCTTGGTCATAATCATTGCAATGCCTCGATCAGACGACAATCGAGTAATAAAACGTGAAGCTTATGCACAAGAACCATACAGTTTTCCAAGTGGTGCTGCGGAGAAGTGCGCGGAGCTGTGGTTTCGTCCTCCACCGGACCACCCTGGAGAGGAAGTCATGGCACTATGTGACGCTTTGTTGCTCAAAATTTTCGACTATATCAAGGGGAGGAACGATTTAATTTCTCCGTTGATGGAGGCTGCTGTGAAGGAGGAGAGATTCGAGAACAATACTGAAGAAGCAAGAGACGAGATGGATGAAGCAAGAATTTTTCAAACTCTTTTGGTCATGACCGATTGGTCTTCCAAATAGACTTGATGTGGTATCAAACTCTTTTAGCTTTTCTTATATTCTTATTACACACACACACATATGTATGTATTCCATTATATATATATATATATATATATATATATATATATATATATATATATATATATATATATATATATATATATATATATATATATTATATTTTTGGTGAGTCGAACATTATTAAGAATAATCATAATTCATATGGCGTCTTATTAAACAATGCTTGATTTATAGATTATGGATCTAGTTATGTGCGATGCATCTCCTAAAACAAACTACTAATACGTCCATCTCTACTTTTCCGGATCTAAGAGATATATTATCGGTGCGATTGAGTCGAATTGAATTCGAGCAAAACTATGTTCAAGCTTGAATCAACATGGAACCTGAACTCAACTCGAGTTCCATCAAACCCAAGCGAGAGCCGAACTTTGACCGAACTGCTACCAAGCAACCCAACTAGCTTGAACCCCTAGAAGTATTCTATATATATTCAATTGAATTTTAAACATGATTTTAAAGATCCACGTCTTTTTATCAAATGCATAAAATAACATACTGGAACATATGAATTGGAATACACCACAGAGGAAAAATTACATCCTCGCGGATACTTCACCCCATTTAAACATGAACAAGCTTGGAGTTGTTAAGGGGGAAGAGTAAACAAAGAAAATGGCAAAATAACCAAAATCGCTATAAAAACCAATAGGGTTATCGCAGGAAAAAGAATCATACAAGGAACGTACAATATAATTAAGTAGTTCAGCTACACTACAACGAGGTTGCAATTTATATGACAGCATCATTCTTACCACATGAGATACAGAATGGCGCCAAAAGAAGTAGAATTTTCTTTCTGTTCGCGATTCATCTTTTCCACAGAGTAGCTGCTCCGTTTCTGACAAACATGATAACTAACAGAGGCCAAAAGGTTCAACTCAAACGCTTTGGTTCACGGGCTGAAGCTAAATGATCCTGTAATAGCACCATATAGTTTAACATCAGGTTTTCTATGAGGTATGCCTTCTGCCAAATTCATGCACTCAAAAGCATCGAACTACTCCTAAGATCACAAAGTCAAGTGCTTAAGGCATCGGGGCGCCAATGAAATGTAAAATTAGTTTTGAGAATAAAATGTTGTAACAATGTGCCTCTGGTAAAAAGATAGAAAACGAGGAAATAATAGAAACTCACCGTTACAAAATCAAATGCTTTGTTATCCTCTCTCTTTGAGTCACTCATCAGAGAAGTTGGAGGTTGCTTAGATATCCCTGGGTTAAAAATGTCCGGAAGGGGTGAAGGATGTCCACCTTTAGATCCAACAGCATTAAAACTTGTATTGGAGTGCAGATTCCCTTGTTGCTGGAAGTTGGACATTGTTGCAAGGAACTGCTGTTGTGCAATAAGATTCCCCACAGCGTTATAATCCATAGGATGAGAAGCAAGTAATGGATTGAACATCAAGCCTGGTGAACAATTATAGGCCATAGCACCCAAAGGAAACATGGGATTTGCATTCATCCCAGGGGCTGGAGACGCAAATTCTGCATTCAAGACATCATTTGAAATTCGATTATCTGGGTAGGTAGTGGAAATTGAACCTCTGTCTTCTGAACCCTTTTCAGAGGTACTTCCATTTTGCTTTGTCAATGAATTGTCGGAATGTATAGACAAATTATCCAACAAGTTGTTGACATCTTTTCCATGATTACCATGCTCCTGGTAGCCCTCAGAACTCAAACTGAAAAGGTCAAATGGGTCTGATTCAGTTTTATGAGATGCAATGTTCACTCCTGTATTTCCAGAGTTATCAAAAGCCATCACAGAAAAGAGATCAGTAACATGGTCCTTATCTTGATTGGTGTGAAAAGAAACATCCCCAAAAGGGTCATCATAGAGTTTTGTTCCATTGATGCCCACATCACCACCAAAACTGTCTCCAAGTAAGTCACCGACAAGTGGCATGTTAGAAGCTGATACTTGGTTAATTCTTGGTGCACTGGCTGTTTTCTCTGTATCTTCCACACCAATATCAACTTGATCACCAGTGTCTATCAAGTCCCCCATCACAGATGTCTGAGAAAGCTTCACTGTATTTTCTGAATGATTGATTACACCACCTTGTCCACCATCCAGAAGGCTCAACACCTGTAGTGATCACATATAAATTCTTTCTTGGACATAAAAATCTAAAAAAAATTAACATAAGGTTCTTTTAAAGAAAAATAGCAAGCTTTCTCTCTTATCATGCTGATATCATCATTATCATCATAGCACATTTCCTGCTAGTTGTGGGGTTCCAAAGTAAGCGATTTTTCCACGTCATATCTTGAACCAATATCTAAGATATCATTCTTAACCACTTTTATCTAAGTATTCAAGCTGATAAAGGAAAGAAATTCATTAAAGAAACACTACGAAGGTATATAAATTTATAATTATCCTTCTTGGACATAAACAATCTAAAAAAAATCAACATAGGGTATTCTAAACAAAAATAGGAAAAATATCTCTAATCAAACTGATAAAAGAAAGAAATTCATTAAAGAAACACTAAAAAGATATGTAATTATCCCCTGCAAAATGTTTTGTCGCTGGCTTTTGAACAAGTACATAAATACTGGCATCTGCTGGATGGTGCGAACACCTTTTCTAATCATCTGTCACCTTTATCCTATCATATTTGTGACAGAGAAAGAGATGACTTCCCAATCAACGGCACTGAAAAAGAAAATGACTATAGTCGTTTGTGATGTTACACACAAATGATTGCATAACACAAAGATGTGGATGCACTATTTTCAAATATCTATATATTTGTTTCGACATATTTTTTTTGTCTGTTTTATATCATTCCTCGACTATGTTTAACACACTCATGACTTTCATCAGAATCAATATTTCAAATGAACGTTTAAAGTAAGGAAAAATATATTTGAAATTACTATCCATTATTCTCCTTCCCCTTCTATGTACCAACTTCTACGCCCATAAAGGAATTTAGACACAATATATTACCTTATTTGCTTTCTCCCTCAATGATGATTGTGGAGATTCAGAACATTTCACCACCACATCATGGTTTTCAATAAAATATGACGCTACAACAGAAAAATTCTGGTCATCTCTCTTCCGAAGTACTGCCTCTAGGACACAGATGGCTTTCATGCGAACCTGAACAATTGATTTTGTTGAACTACAGTAAGTGAAAAACTTCATCAAAACTTTTAGAATTGCCAGTTATTGAAGGAAAAGATGCCTCAAACATATCTCGGTAAGCATTCCTACATCTCTGAAGCTCAATAAACTTGAATCATAATGCAGCCCAAAAAAATAATGACATAAGGAACACACCTGCCACACTGGTGATTTCAGTTTTGCTTCGATGGCCTGTCCTAGTGCTAAAGGGTTTAACTTCGAAGCCTCCAACAGAAAAACATGAAGTGCATCTCTAGTAGGCTGTAGACGGACACCACCAGCCGTAACAATGGATTCTAACAATTTCTCCTCGCGAGTCTTCTGACCATAGGTTGCAGCAGAGTGTCCATTACTTGTTTCCATCTGGGATGAACTAATCTCTTGACCCCAATTCCCACTACCAGCATTTTTTGAGAATCGAGAACTGTTGTCATTTGTACCACGAGAACTGATCCCTTCATATTGATCGGAGTGATCATTTTCTGTGGTAAAAGAACGCCGAAGATTTGGGCTTTTGTAACTCCCCGTGTCAACATATTTCCTCATGGATGGAGATTGTATAAAACTGCTAAGTCCCTGTTTGATTGTTGCAGTTCCGATGTCAACAACCTCGGTGATGAAGGACTTTCTATCTTCTGATGTCATTTCATAGTTAGTACTACCAAATCCTTGAATTCGACTTCCCAGGCTATTTTCCGCAGGTGTCAATTTGCTCTCATCTGAAGAAAATAAAGCAGATAGTGTTTCCTGTGCTGTTTCGCGGACAGCTTTGTTCAATGCATCGCCCTTCAAAGGATCTGGTTGGCCCTTGTAGTGTATCAATTGCCGTACATCAACCGAATTCCTTTGCATTTCCCTTCTAAACTCCACACCGGACTTTCCAACAGCATATTTGATGACCCTCAATGCCTGAAGATAAGAAATTAATACATCAGAAATTTCGCAATCATAGCAGGTGCCAGCACAATAAACCAATCACCATTTTTCAACGTTTGTTTCATCCATCAGCATTCAGCAGGGTTCAGTAGGCATGGCTTCATGAAAAATTAAGAAATAATTTATTGGATAAACTAGAAGCTAGAAGAAGGTACACAAATCCACAAACAAAACACCGAGGAGATAGACTAGGTGGATCTAGTCACTTCTCAGTTTATCATTATTATCCACCAATTACTAACACCGCAAGCAAAACATTATCAAATGATTGTATAAAAGAGCTGCCTCGAAAGGTGCCCATTCACTTGACTATTAGTCCAATCAAATGTATGAATTTAGTTTCAGATAGATTTTGGTTCAAATTCTTAAGCTGTATCAACAAAAGGATCACAGAATAGAACATCAAAAACTTTTTTAGATTACAGCACTCATTGTCCAGCTCCAGCCACACATAAATAAACGTAGTTTGACAAAGTCTACAAAATTTCAACAAAAAACCTACACAAGCATACAAATTGAACTTGAGGGAAGCAAAATGTTCATGATCATTCCTGAAATTCTCCAAATGATTATTATCGTATCTTATTTGATAAGCTACGTAAGAATCTACGGCTCTTTTCAGTGGCTTTGGTTTAAATCAGGTATCCCAATAACTTAGAAAAGGTAATCCCATCCAGCAACATCAAATGCATACAAAAATGGCAAACTCCTCATCCAACTGAGCCGTTCGATAATATCTAATGAACAGCTGCAAACGATAAACCCCTTGATCAAAATATATGATCTTATTAACATTTCAGTTGATCAGGAAGTATGACAATCACAAATTTTGCAAGTTAAAAAAAAGGTTATTAGGCTATCTTGCAACTCCAGAATCATAAGGAGAACTATCATGCAACTAAAAATTCAACCCACATGTCCCTAGTCATAGTAAAAATTAACAAGACTGGCTTAGTTTTAACAACCTCAAAACGAAAAATTGGAGTAAATAAAAAGAGAGAAAAAAAAACCCAAGTTAAATGAAAGACCTTCTGCTTGACGATGGGTGATTTATGCTGGAGGCGCTTGAGGATAAACTCGGCGACTTCTTTAACGATTGATACATGCGCAGACCTCAGCAAATCACAAATTTCCTCCAGTTTGTAGACTGGAGTCACCCTATCCTCGTCCGACGTGGCTCCGTCTATCATTTTCGACCTCCAGTACGACTCCACGGCCCTCCTACTCTGGTCCATTTCTCCGTTTCTGCTTTTGAATCGATCAAAGCTTTAAGATCGATCTTCGATCTATCGGCCAAATCATAAAATATTCAACGAATTACCGATATATGGATCGATCGACCGAGCTACGAATCAAAAACAGGGGAAATTGGAGCAAATGTCGATGTTTCCCAGCGAGACTCGGAAGCAGATAAATAGTTGAAAGTATTTTTCCCTGAGGTTTTGTTTTTTTTACTTCTGAAATATCAATTTGTCAGTAAAACTAAACAAAATATTCATGAAAAATACTGAAAATCCCTTCAAAAAAAAAAATACTGAAAATCCCTTAAATATTCCTCAGAAAATATATAGATTTATTTATGGTTCCACTTTCACAAATAAATTTCCCATTTTACTTATTAGTCCTTATTTAACTAGTATTTTAATAAATATGTAAAAAGTTAATGAAAATAACTAATATATTTAATAAATATAAATATATTTATAAAATAATATTAAATATAGAGATTATACTATGTATTTATTAAAATACAATATTTATATATAAGACGGATGAAATTTTAGACAACCCTCGATCATGTCCAATTTCATTAATGGTGAAATTCAGAAATGTTCATAGATCTCAATAAACCATTCACATACTATCGAGACGAGTAAATAACTTGGAGGTGAGCTACGGAGATGTTCATGGATCTAAATAGAGTAGGTTTCTTATGAGACGGTCTCACGAATCTTTATCTGTGAGATTGGTCAAGCTTTATCTATGAGACGGTCTCACGAATCTTTATCTTATGAGACGGTCTCACGAATTATACGATTTTGCTTTCGATTCTATCAAAACTTTTAGGCCGATCTTCGATCTATTGGCCAAATCCTAAATATTTAATAAATCACCGCTATATGAGTTAGATAATATGATATTAATTACAAAATTTAAAACTATTATTTGTCCCATTCAAATAATTAATATAAAATTAAATTATTGTGAAAAAAAAAAACCAAGTTCCATATTGTTTAAACCAAAAGGGTACGAAACATCCGAATAATGACGCTTGAATACAAAAATGTCCATAACCAAATGTGAAATAATATTTACAAAAATAAGAATATCAATTTTTTTTCCCAGAAATCAGATCCTCCCTTTTGCATGGCTGCTCGTCCTTTTCGAAGGAACAAACATAATTGTACATGAACGAGCTCGACATTGGGTACAAGATCCCTCGTTGGCTTATGCAGATTGTGAAGAGTGAGGTTGTGTGGCCGAAGGTTTGGAGGGATGTGGTTCTTTTGCTGACTCCGCCAATGAAGGTGTGTAGGAGACCATGGACGATGCGGTGAGGCTGGGGGCGAAGCTGGTGAAGAGGAAATGGGACAGGAAAATGGACGTAGATATTAGGATCGGAGGACTACGTTTGCTGATGTGCGGGCGAGGCTGGGCTCCGATGAGACCGTAGGGGTTTCCGGCGAGGATGGCAGTGTAGCGACTTCCGCCAGTCACGCAGCTGTCTCCAGAATGCGAGGAGTGTTTGAATTATACTACTATAAAGTGTGCTTATTTGTGGTCCTATTGAATCTCCTATATCGTTTTGTTTTTGTTTTTGTTTTTGCTTTTTATTTTTTTTTTCATTTTTTGGGTTGCTTGTTTGGAACATAAGTCTTGAACTTGAGATATCGTCTTTTTTTATTGGGATATTGAGATTATGAGGTCAAAAAAGTCTAATAAAAAAATATGTTTGGTTTTTGTTATTTTAGTTTTTGGGAATTTGATAACTGACGAGAGAAGATTGGTCAAATGCGATGTTACAATTAATCGAAACCACTAATGTGATATATATGTGTGAAATTCATCTTTATAAAAATTAAAGATATATCTAGATCGAACAATTTTATGGAATAAAAACAAATATTAGAGTTGTTTGTCTCGTCAAATAACTTCAATTCCATGTATAATTTTAGATGTATGTGTTTTTTATATTTTCGACAATGTCTAATTCACGTTTTCATTAAAATTAGTCAACAAATGTTTTTACAGTTTGCAGCATGACAATACAAAATTATAAAAATCATAAAAATAAATTACCACCACTTGACTACAAAAATAAAAAAGAAATTTAATGTGATTTATATTCATTTTACTAAATATATTTTGAATTTATATGCATAAAAATATGATAAAATTTTATTTTGTATACAACAAAGGGAGTTAGAAGGATATTAATATTTTTATAGGGGTCTATATGTATATTTTTCTCAAAAAACATAAAGGGTTAAACATCTATTTATTTTTTACAGGGATTTATTAGTTGTTTTTTTTGTTTTTTGTTTTTTTTTTGTTTTTTTTTTTTTTTTTTTGCAATTTTACAAGGGAGTTGTATGTATTTTACCAAGATTTTGAATAATGATTCATGGCCTCGATTATTTTTTAAGAAACAAAGGTAAATTGTTGATGTGTAATGATTATCTATGTTGGGTAAAATGTTCAAATCATAGAGCTTGGTCTGTTATGAAATTTAAAAGATTTGAGTTGCACCATTATCATCAACTATAGTTTTTGGAAACGCGACAGACGCTTGATCATGCAATCGGTATAAGAGTCAATGTCATGCGTTTGATTTAAAATTTTTGAATTGTGTCATTACTATCAAATATATCTTTTGGTATAGCGACAAGAACACGGTCTTACATAGACAAAGACAAAAAAAACTCACCGTCCCTCAATGTAATAGTGTTAAGCCCAAATTAGAGATTGTCTGTATATATCATGCTTTTGTACAAATGATTAAATATATAAATTATGAAAAAGTGAAGAAAATTAAAAGTCGGTAGTTTTTTAAAATAAAAGTTAAAATTGAACTTTTTGTAAGGTAAACTATTTGATAAATAAACAATTATTATTGTAACATTTTAATAAAATGACAAGAATACTTGTATTAGATAACTCATTTCTTTCTTCATTTATTATTTCAAAGAATGTAAAGTGAAATTTTAGTTTTAACAAAAAAATATAGGTGAGAATGCAGAGAAGAATTTTCATTTATTTATCAATATATCATAATCACTTGTGAAGAATCAACACAATACCAATTTTGATATTTTACTTAAATTGATCAGAAACATAAATAAAATATAAAGGTGTAAGAAACACTAAAAACTGTTTTTTTTAATGGAGAATAATTTTGTAGCGACATTCACTTAAAATCATTTGCCCACATTCGATCATGTAATCAGGAGTGTTCAAAGTTTAGTTTAAATTAAAAAAATAGTAAATTTAAATCGAAAAAAACCGAATCGAGCTCAAACTCGAACTCAATTGTATGCTTTACGAGTTCAAAAACAAGTCGAGCTCAAACCAGACTTGTAAAACATGATAAACGAGCTATTAATGAACGAAGCTCGACCCCGACTTGATTACCATAATAAATGAGCTTTTAACGAGCCGAACTCGAGCTTAATAATTTCTAGACAAGTCAAGCTCGAGTCTGATAAAAAAAGCTCGAATCAAACTCGAGCTTCTGTCAATCTTAAACGAGACAAGCTCAAACCTAATACTGTTTAACTTAATTTGGATTATTTACATTTAGGGGTGAATTATCAGCCATTCTTCATGGTATGTTGTTGTGTAACCAATATGATCTCTTTTATATTTGGGTGTTTTCCGACTTGTTGGAGGTGATTTGAGCAGTGACCACGCCATCAGAGTATCTTGGTTCAAAAGGCTAATTTATTTTTTATCGATTATCAGAGCAGTGTTCTGAAAAGACTATCGAGTTTGGTAATTAGAAGTGTTCTAAAAAGCACGAAAAAACTCCGTTTAAAAAAAAACGCGAAAAAACTTTGATTTTATGAAAACATAAAAAAGGTAACTCGTTTAATTGACTATATTAAACGTGTAACAATATGATTTTTTAAGCCAATAAACACTAAATGCATTGAAATAAATTTTGTCCCGAACCATTTATTTCTTTGTAATAAAAAAATGACACTTGATCCAACAATATCGACAATTTACTCTCAAATTTGTGATTTTAAAACTTATGTGTTTGATACCACGAAATATGTTTATTTTAAAATTTTATATAATTTATTATTTAATCTATTAATTATTCAACACAATTAAAATCTATATCTATATATATATATAAAAGCAGAGTTTTTGCCAAAAATAGTAATTTCCCGCCAAAATATCATTTCTAAAAAAGGAAAGATTTATCATCAATATTGACATACGTGCACTGCAATAAATGACCGCTTCAATTATTGTCTGCATTGATTATATCAATTCATTTAATTTAATTTCGAATTTAATTAATTTTTATATTAATTTAAATGTAATTTATGTATTATATGTTTTTAATTTTTTTACTCAAATTAAAACTAAACTATATTGAAAGAGTAAACTATATTAAAAAAATTTGCATTAATTATATCAATCATTTTTAGTAAAAACTGTATAAACAAATTTAAAATAAAAATGATTGCAATGTTTAATATCACTCATGAGGTAAATCATCCAAAAATAATTTTTGCTATTTTAAGTCATTTACAGCCCAAATTACTTACTAAAAAGAAATACAATATTTAATTATTTTATTTAAATTTTCTAAAAATAAAATTGGTTGAGTGTTAAAAATCTATATTATATATATATATATATATATATATATATATATATATATATATATATCTATATATATATATAAAAGCAGAGTTTTTGCCAAAAATAGTAATTTCCCGCCAAAATGTCATTTATAAAAAAAGAAAATATTGATATATGTGTACTGCAATAAATTATCACTTTAATTATTGTTTGCATTGATTGTATCAATTCACTTAATTCAATTTTAATTTATTAATTTTTATATTAATTCAAATTTAATTTATGTATTATATGTTTTTATTTTTTACTCAAATATATATATATAAATATAAATATATATATATATATATATATATATATATATATATATATATATATAAACAGAGTTTTTGTCAAAAATAGTAATTTCCCGTAAAAATATCATTTTTAAAAAAGGAAAGATTTATCATGAATATTGACATATGTGTACTGCAATAAATGATCACTCTAATTATTGTTTGGATTGATTATATCACTTCATTTAATTCAATTTTAAATTTAAATAATTTTTATTCTACTTCAAATGAATTTATGTATGATATGTTTTTTTTTATTTTTTTACTCAAATTAAAACTAAACTTTATTGAAAATATAAACTATATTAAAAAATTTTTATTGATTATATCAATCAGTTTATTTAAAAACTGCATAAATAAATTTAAAATACAAATGGTTGCAATGTTCAGTATCATTCATGAGGTAAATCATTCAAAAATAATTTTTTCAATTTTAAGTAATTTTCTGCCCAAGTTATTTATTGAAAAAGAAATACAATATCTAATTAGTTTATTTAATTTTTCTAAAATAAAATTGTTTGAGTGTTAAAAGTTATCACTACAACAAGGTTTTCTAATTAACATTAATTTACCATTTAGTAATCATAATTTTTTATCCCAAAAATATATTATTTCAAAATTATCTTAATTTGAAAGAATTAATGAGATTTAGTTTTATTCCAAAACCATATGTATATTGTATAATTTAAATTCTCTTCTTAAAAATTCAAATAAGGTAGCACAAAAAAACTAAAAGAGATAGATTCAAAATAGTTTCAAATTGACATTAAATTACTCTTAATAAACATGTATATTACACCGAATGCATGCAATTCGAGATTTTCATAATTAAAAAGAGTTAATGTATGATATAATTCTGTCAAGAGCATACAATGTATATTTTTTGTCCCTTGAGATGTCTTATTTAAATTTTAAATTATAAATAATGCAATATTGTATATTATATTAGAAACCATTTTTTTTCTATTTATCTTACTAAATTTATCTAATTCAAAATTGAGTTGAATCTTTCCAAGATGTAATGTTCATTTAAATTTAGATTTGTTCGTTGTTATGAACTACCTGCATATGGAAACAACGAGAACAACGAGACATTAAGTTTGAAATATATCTTTCATGATCGAGAAGTAAAAAATATTATCCATCTATTTGTATAAAATTTTGATAATTACGTATTACTAATGTGATATCTATATTACAAAGTTCATGGATACATGATAATATAAAATTCCCGTAATGGAAATTATTAAACCAATTCTAAAGAATGTGAACATCTTATTAGAATACACCTCATAAAATGTATTGACATTGTTTTGGAATACACATAATAAATGTTAATAAAATAACTTTTTTGATTTATACATAATTTTCTTATGATCACATGTTTCATTTGTCTTTCGAAATAATAGGCTGTTGTGTTTATTATGAAGAAATTTTGTAAATAAAATCACAACTCATTTGGATAAAGATATTGATGAAACAATTATTGTTATCATTCAAATATGTCAAATACGTGTTATGTCACGAAATTGTTGGTGAATGTGGATTTAGACGAAATTACTGAATTTTTAAAAAAGTATTTTTCATTAATTTTAATGAATATGATTTAAAAATATTTTTTTGTCACGTGTTAAACAATAACAATATGTAGCTTCTCGAAAATTAAAGAATTAAATATGTATTAAGGTTGATGGCCGACATCAATATATTAAACAGGATAATCATCATGTCATTGTCTTAGACTAACACAATCTAAAATTTTGATATATGATAGTGATTATTAGGCAAAAAAATTAATCGACATGCGTTGTATTTAAGAAAGTTTTTTAAAATTAGCGAAAAAATAGTTTTATTTTTATTTTTTATAATTATATTATTTTTTTCAATTTAAATATCTAATCATTTGTCACCGATTTTTAAAAATATCAGTCCGTGCATCGCACGGGCTAAATACTAGTATCTATATATATATAAAAGCAGAGTTTTTGCCAAAAATAGTAATTTCCCGCCAAAATATCATTTCTAAAAAAGGAAAGATTTATCATCAATATTGACATACGTGCACTGCAATAAATGACCGCTTCAATTATTGTCTGCATTGATTATATCAATTCATTTAATTTAATTTCGAATTTAATTAATTTTTATATTAATTTAAATGTAATTTATGTATTATATGTTTTTAATTTTTTTACTCAAATTAAAACTAAATTATATTGAAAGAGTAAACTATATTAAAAAAATTTGCATTAATTATATCAATCATTTTAAGTAAAAACTGTATAAACAAATTTAAAATAAAAATGATTGCAATGTTTAATATCACTCATGAGGTAAATCATCCAAAAATAATTTTTGCTATTTTAAGTCATTTACAGCCCAAATTACTTACTAAAAAGAAATACAATATTTAATTATTTTATTTAAATTTTCTAAAAATAAAATTGGTTGAGTGTTAAAAATCTATATTTATATCTATATATATATAAATATCTATATATATATATATATATATATATATATATATATATATATATATATATATATATATATATATATATATATATATATATAAAAGCAGAGTTTTTGCCAAAAATAGTAATTTCTCGTCAAAATGTCATTTATAAAAAAATCAAATATTGACATATGTGTACTGCAATAAATGATCACTCTAATTATTGTTTGGATTGATTATATCACTTCATTTAATTCAATTTTAAATTTAAATAATTTTTATTCTACTTCAAATGAATTTATGTATGATATGTTTTTTTTTATTTTTTTACTCAAATTAAAACTAAACTTTATTGAAAATATAAACTATATTAAAAATTTTGTATTGATTATATCAATCAGTTTATTTAAAAACTGCATAAATAAATTTAAAATACAAATGGTTGCAATGTTCAGTATCACTCATGAGGTAAATCATTCAAAAATAATTTTTTCAATTTTAAGTAATTTTCTGCCCAAGTTACTTATTGAAAAAGAAATACAATATCTAATTAGTTTATTTAATTTTTCTAAAATAAAATTGTTTGAGTGTTAAAAGTTATCACTACAACAAGGTTTTCTAATTAACATTAATTTACCATTTAGTAATCATAATTTTTTATCCCAAAAATATATTATTTCAAAATTATCTTAATTTGAAAGAATTAATGAGATTTAGTTTTATTCCAAAACCATATGTATATTGTATAATTTAAATTCTCTTCTTAAAAATTCAAATAAGATAGCACAAAAAAACTAAAAGAGATAGATTCAAAATAGTTTCAAATTGACATTAAATTACTCTTAATAAACATGTATATTACACCGAATGCATGCAATTCGAGATTTTCATAATTAAAAAGAGTTAATGTATGATATAATTCTGTCAAGAGCATCCAATGTATATTTTTTGTCCCTTGGGATGTCTTATTTAAATTTTAAATTATAAATAATGCAATATTGTATATTATATTAAAACCATTTTTTTTCTATTTATCTTACTAAATTTATCTAATTCAAAATTGAGTTGAATCTTTCCAAGATGTAATGTTCATTTAAATTTAGATTTGTTCGTTGTTATGAACTACCTGCATATGGAAACAACGAGAACAACGAGACATTAAGTTTGAAATATATCTTTCATGATCGAGAAGTAAAAAATATTATCCATCTATTTGTATAAAATTTTGATAATTACGTATTACTAATGTGATATTCTTCTATATTACAAAGTTCATGGATACATGATAATATAAAATTCCCGTAATGGAAATTATTAAACCAATTCTAAAGAATGTGAACATCTTATTAGAATACACCTCATAAAATGTATTGACATTGTTTTGGAATACACATAGTAAATGTTAATAAAATAACTTTTTTGATTTATACATAATTTTCTTATGATCACATGTTTCATTTGTCTTTCGAAATAATAGGCTGTTGTGTTTATTATGAAGAAATTTTGTAAATAAAATCACAACTCATTTGGATAAAGATATTGATGAAACAATTATTGTTATCATTCAAATGTGTCAAATACGTGTTATGTCACGAAATTGTTGGTGAATGTGGATTTAGACGAAATTACTGAATTTTTAAAAAAGTATTTTTCATTAATTTTAATGAATATGATTTAAAAATATTTTTTTGTCACGTGTTAAACAATAATAATATGTAGCTTCTCGAAAATTAAAGAATTAAATATGTATTAAGGTTGGTGGCCGACATCAATATATTAAACAGGATAACTATCATGTCATTGTCTTAGACTAACACAATCTAAAATTTTGATATATGATAGTGATTATTAGGCAAAAAAATTAATCGACATGCGTTGTATTTAAGAAAGTTTTTTAAAATTAGCGAAAAAATAGTTTTATTTTTATTTTTTATAATTATATTATTTTTTTCAATTTAAATATCTAATCATTTGTCACCGATTTTTAAAAATATCAGTCCGTGCATCGCACGGGCTAAATACTAGTATATATATAAAAGCAGAGTTGTTACTAAATTTAGTAAGTTCCCGCCTAAATGACATTCTAAAAAAAGAAATACACGAAAAATGTAATAATATATATTATAATAAATGTCTAAATATATTTAATTCATTATTAAAACTATATATTAATGTTTGCTTGAAATTTAAATCTCTCGTAGGAATTATAAACTAAATTAAATTACATTTAAAATTTCAAATCCAGAAATTAAATTCCATTATGGGAATTATAAACTAAATTCAAATTGTTATTCAAAATTTAAATATGAATTCTGCAAATTTGAAACATGTTTAGAAAAAATTGTGCTCCGTTGAAATCATTTTATTAGTTTAAAATTAATGACAATAATATATAAATGTAAGGTTATTATAATTAAAAAAATTCATCAATATTTTAGATGAACTAATTTTTAATTTGATTTTATTTTTGAAGTCTAATATATTTATTTCAATGATAGTATAAAATCATTTTTCTCTTCAATATATTAACTTTAATCTTAGACCAACAATTCTCGAATTATTATGATGATTAAAAAATAATTGTATGTCAATTTAATATAAACTAGCATTTTTATTATTTTTTTGTTCATGCAAAATAATATAAACAAGGAAAAATTATTTATTGACATATTTAAAATTAAAATATGTGGGGACCCGGACGCTAATCAAGTTCTTAATCATAATTGGGACTAATTAATCCATTAAAACATGGTCTTATTTTTTTTGTAAATGCGGAACGTAGTGAAATCAAACATATATACATCTCAATATATAAAATACAATACAAGTCCTGTACTGCATGCATCCAAAATAAACTAAGGTTCAACATCTAAATATCAAGTGTCAAAACCCTATATACATCCAAGTCCGAAGTCTCCACTCTATCACGATCTCTCCTCATCTCCTGGACCCTGATCCTGTCCCACCTGTTGTCATTTACACATACAGACAAGACAACATCCGGATAATTCCGGTGAGAATATAATCCCAATATAAATCAACGAAACATGCAATCATATAAACAAATATAAAGCATGTAATCAGGTAACCAAGATATGTATCAATATCTGAAACATAATCAATATCAAACTGTCGACAATGCTCGTGAGTCAACGACTCAGACTAGACTCCATCCTAGCCTAGGGATCCCGGTTTCCAGACATCGGCATTCCATATCGACCAACAGTAATAGAAAAGACTCCAGTTCTATCCACGTCGATATAGTATCGATCACCAGTAATAGAAGAAGCTCTGTTTCTATCCACATCAGTATAGTATCGATCACCAGTAATAGAAGAAACTCCGATTCTATCCACACCGATATAACATCGATCAACAGTAATAGAAGAAGTTATAATTCTATCCACATCGATACAATACTGATCACCAGTAATAGAATGAGCTACAATTCTATTCACATCGATAGCCAATTATCCAGTAGCAGTCTATGGCACTTCCGCCAATACAATATCTCATGACATCGTGCAAGGTGCCCGTGGTGATCCCACCACTATCAGGCACTTCTGTCATAAGACTACTCGTCTAATACCTGCTATCTATAATCAAGAGAACAAGTATATTAATCAAATCAATGCAATATCAATGCAATAATGTAAAGTATGTGATTTAGGGAAACTGAAGTCTAAACCGACTCAAGTCGATCTCCCAATACACATTGACTTATACCTTTCTTTCGTCGGTTCTGACTCAGTCGAAGTCCAGAACTCACAGTCTGTCTGGCAATGACAATACCAATAATCTCATGTCAATATACCGTTCAAATCAATAACAATCTGATCAATCTTGATTTAATTCAAAATCAACGGCATAACGGTACAATCTCAGTATCCCCGTCAATACCAAATCAACAGACATCAATTACAATTCATAACTCATATCCATTACACTCTGTAATTCAATCATGATTCAAATCTGTCTGGTATAAATTAATATACCCTAAAAATTCATAACAATTCCATAATCAGTTCGTTTCTTAATCTGACTTTGATTCTACGATGTCTAACATATCAAGAACATCATATCTGAATCCTATTCAATTCTGACAGTAGCATAATTTCAAAGCATGTCAAAACGTAGTAAAACTTATGTCCAGTTGTAGCCTACGTCGATAGGAACTCGGTACCAAAGTCGGATTTAAAATCAGACGGACGGATTTCTTACAAAAGGCGTAAGGATTTTTCACTCTTTTCCCCTGACCCTTTTCTCGATTTCCTTCTTTGTTTTCTTATCAAATTCTGAAGGATTTCGTATATATATATCCTATGGCTCGGTTAATGATACGTGTTCATTTTTCACAAATTTTGGTCGGCGCTCGGGCGGTAATAAACTACTGCTCGAGCGCGGCATCCTCTGTCCAACTCCTTTCCGGATTGCACATTGGCGCTCGGGCGGTCAAAAACTACCGCCCGGGCGCCACACCTTCTGTCCAATATGTGTTTCTATTGAACTTTGGCGCTCGGGCGGTCATTTTTTACCGCTCGGGCGCCACTAATTCTGTCCAACACTTGCACCCGTCATATTTAATCTCATTTCATGTCCCGATTAATCCTTTCATAATCATATCAAATTATATATCAATAATTATAGATTACTAGGATTAAATTTCCGGGCATTACAAAATATATGTATGAAATTTGGCATTCTCAACAGGCAATTTTTGTTAATTAAATTACTTCAAGGCCAAAATTGATTATGGAGTTGTATAGTATGCTATTGTTAATAATCTATGTTAAATAAATTTATATTAAATATCAATTACTTTTTTTTATACTTGAATACATTTATCTTGTGAGTTATCATTATAAATGTTTCTTTTAGAATTAGTTCCATTTATTTTAATTATTTTTTGTTGTAAATATTTAAACAGAAAATATGGATTTAAGAGCCTACTCTCAACAATTCAGTTTTCATGGTTCAGTCAAGATGTTGATTCCAACATCAATATATACGCTAAGTGATATTACAAATGATATGATTTCTTTTAATTAATAAAGTATTTTATCTTCAACATAAATCATTCTCTTAGATTATGCAATGACATTAGATTGATCGTGACAAGGTTCAGAAACCATGTTTTGGAAAGAAAAATTCTTACCTGAAGTAATGCATGTCATAAAGTGCTTATTCCAAGAATATCATTGACTCCTTCTAATCTAAAGATTACTTTTAAATTTCAATGAAGACAGTTCAGTATTCTTTGATTGTATCATATGCAATGATAATCAACAAAAGTCAGGGACAATCATTGTTTTATGTAGGACTTTTTTTAAAACCCCGTTTTTAGTCATGGTCAGTTGTACGTTGCTGTATCCAGAGTTACGAATCATTGATTCTAAAAATTTTGATATGTGATAGTGATAGCAACCCGAAAAATTCAACGACAAATGTTGTATTTAAGGAAGTTTTTCAAAATTTGTAATTTGTTTTTTTCTAATTGTATGATATATAATCCATTTAGTTTATTTGTATTTTAATTTAAATTATTTATTGAAATTAAAACCACATTAAAAGTTTGTATGATGTGTATCATTTTATTTTGTTACAGTTATTGTTTTCTACATAGTACATAAATTTATATGTGAATACAATATAATTGATAAACACATTATTTCATTCATTGTCTAATACAAGCGTGATATTAATTTTCAGCCGAAATATAAAAATGACTCTTTTATTCAGTGTTTCATTGTTAAGATCTATATGTATATGAAAACAATAAACATTTCACTTTAAAAGTCACGTTATAGAGAAAATAAACAAATTATCATACAATACTAATTTTAATAATAAATTAAATAAAATAATTGTCCGTGCATCGCACGGGTGAAAAACTAGTATTTATAAAAGTAGAGTTTTTGCCAAAAATAGTAATTTCTCGCCAAAATGTCATTCCTAAAAATGGAAAGATTTATTACTGCAATAAATGATCACTTCAATTATTGTTTGCATTGATTATATCAATTCATTTAATTCAATTTTGAATTTAATTAAATTTTATATTAATTCAAATATAATTTATGTAATTATATGTTTTTTTTTATTTTTTTTACTCAAGTTAAAACTAAACTCTATTGAAAACATAAATTATATTAAAAATTCTGCATTGATTACATCAATCATTTTAATTAAAAATATATAAATAAATTTAAAATACTAATGATTGCAAATAATCAGTATCACTCATGAGGTAAAATCATTCAAAAATAAAAGTTTCTATTTTAAATAATTTACTACCTAAATTACTTACTAAAAAAGAAATACAATATTTAATTAGTTTAATTAATTTTTCTAAAAATAAAATTGGTCGAGTGTTAAAAGTTATCACTACAATAAGGTTTTCCAATGAACATCAATTTAATTACCATTTAATAATCATAAATTTTTTTATCTCAATTACATATTATTTCGAAATTACCTTAATTTGAAAGAATTAATGTGTTGTAGTTTTCTTCCAAAACCATATGTATATTGTATATCTTGAATTGTCTTCTTAAAAATTAAAAGAGACTCTATTCAAAATAGTTTCAAATGAACATTAAATTACTCTCAATAAACATGTATATTATCCTCATAATCAAAAATATTTGACACCCAAAGCATGCAATTCGAGATTTTCATAAGTTGAAAGAGTTAATGCATGATATAATTCTGTCAAAAGCAATCAATGTATAATTTTTGTCCCTTGAAATGTCTTATTTGAATTTAAAATTATAAATAATGCAATATTGCATATTATATTAGAAATCAATTTTATTCTATTTATCTTAATAAATTTATCTACTCCAAGATTTAATTCTGAAATTACTCCTCTTTTCAGCACTATATATGAGTTGAATCCTTCCAAAATGTAATGTTCGTTTAAATTTAGATTTGTTCGTTGTTATGAACTACCTACATATGAAAACAACGAGAATGACAAGACACTTTGAAATATGTCTTTAATGATCAAGAAGTAAAAAATATTCATCTATTTGTACAAAATTTTAATTATTACGTATTACTAATGTGATAATTTTCTTCTATATTACAAAGTTCACAGATATATTATGGTATAAAATTTCCTGTAATGGAAATGATTAAATCAATTCTAAAGAAAGTAAGCATCTTAATTATTAGAAGACACCTTATAAAATTTATTAAAATTGTTTTGGAATACACACAATAATTGTTAATTAAATAACTTTTTTGATTTATACATAATTTACTTTTGACCACATGTTTCATTTTTCTTTCAAAATAATAGACTGTTGTGTATATTATGAAAAAATTTTGTAAATAAAATCACAACTCATTTGAATAAAGATATTGATGAAATAATTATTGTTATCATTCAAATGTGTCAAACGCGTGCCATGTCACAGAATTGTTTGTAAATGTGGATTTAGACGAAATTACTGAATTCCCATTAATTTTATTGAATGTGATTTAAATTTTTTTTATCATATGTTAAAACATAATAATATATGTAGCTTTCGAAAATTAAAGAATTAAATATGTATTAAAGTCGGTGACCGACATCAATACACTAAACACGATAAGCATCATGTCATTGCTTTAGACTAACACAATTTAAAATTTTGAAATATGACAATGATTATTAGCCAAAAAAATTAATCTACATGCGTTGTACTTAAGAATTTTTTTTTAAAGTAGCGAAAAATAGTTTTTATTTTTATTTTTTATAATTATATTATTTTTTTCAATTTAAATATCTATTTATTTTCACTAATTTTTAATAATATCATCCCGTGTATCGCACGGGTTAAATACTAGTTATAATAAAAACTAAAAATGCAGTGCGTTCATTTAATGCCATTGCCAATCTCAGGGGGACTGTATTAATTTTAGACTTTCAATGACTTTTATGAAATTTAAAAGTATAAAGATATCCAATCTAAACGCTTATATATTCTATAAAAATTTAGTATTATTTAATGTAAAATTTTAAAAAATCGTGTTGTATTCAAACTGGACTTTTAAAATCTCTACGGAAGTCTATAGGTACTCAAAATATCAATAAAGTTTTAATTACTCAATGAAATTCTATTAAACACACGAATTATAGCATAAGGTACAACATTTAAATGTAAAAAAAATATTTGATTCAACCTAAAGATTTAGATGTACATTTAACTGAAAAATCTTCCAAAATCACATACTCAATATAGACACTATAATTTTCATTATTTGCTCATCTATTTATTTTTCCTTGTATTTGTACATTTTAAAACATATTTTTTTTATTGTTAACAATAGTTTAAAAAATCAAAATTATTATCATCGTTCATTTTATTTTTGGAGTTTCAGTTACCAAACCGCATAAAAATTTAAAATTATATTTATTAAATTTTTTAAAAAATTATAACACTACATAATAAAAAAATTATAATATTTTATTGACATATAAATTAAAAATAATAATTATTTTTAACAACTAAAATGTTAATTATTTTATTAATTATTATACAACATTTTATTTTTAATTATTTTCTATAATTTTAATTAATCTTTATCTTAATTTTAATTATGACTCAAAATTCTTGCACATGATATTTTTCATTAACTTGAACGAGAATAATATATATATATATATATATAAATAAATGTGTTATAGTTTATCAACACACATTTATAAAAATAACTATAATAAATTAAATATATTAAAATTTTATAAAGTTGCCCTAATTACAAATATTTTAAAATAGTTATTATTTATTTTTTGATACAAATAATTGTCTTGTTTAATTTTTTATTTGACATATTATTGACTATTTATATTTTTGTATTTTTCAAAGATTATGTATATTATTCACGAGTTAATTAACTACACAAACATGATTTGATAGGTAAATATTTTTTAGTGGATCATAGATATCTAAATCGACGTCAATTCTTGGCGTCTTTTCGAGATGTACGTTATCATCTTCAAAAATTCACAGGTCAAAGTCGTTACCTTGAAATGCTAAAGAGTTGTTCAATCTTCGTCGTGCTTTTTTGAAGAATGTTATTGAATGGACATTTGATATATTTAAATCACTGTTCAAAATATTCAAGACTGACTCATCCATTTTTATATACGACCCTAACAGAGCTTGTATTAGCTTGTGTTGGATTACATAATTTTCTTTGAAAGAGTGTTGATTTGACGAATTTCAAACTGAACCAGATAATGAAGCTCAATTGTCTTCATCGACACAAGTTTATGAAGGCGACCAATTTGATCAGTTATTTGATACTCAACGAGCAAATGCTAATGTATTGAGGGATACCAGATCCAATGAAATGTGGAGCGATATTAATTAAATTGTCAATAATAATTATATTTTTTTTAATAAAAAACTATTCATTATTTTGATTGTTTCTTTAATAAAATTTTATTATGAACTTATAAAAATGTTGTTCACTGATATATTGAATTGACATTAAAGATTGAAATTTTTATTTCAATAAATTGAATAGTTCATTTGTCCTTTTTCATAAGTTAAAATGATTTAATTTTTAAGTAAAATTCATTTACATTCATAAGTAAAAAATAAATTTTTAAAATTAAATTTTTTATCTATTTTCACTAATTATTTAAACGAAATTAATAAAAAATAAATCACAAATATAAATTATAAAATTCTATAAAAAATTTACAAAAATTCATCATTTAAAAAAAATCAATAAATACATTTAAAAATATAGAATGAATATAACCGTCAATTTCAAAACAAACGGAGGAGCCGGGTGCGTATCTGTGTGGCCCACTGTTTCCAGTGCAGGCAGGACCATCTGCGATTTTGAGAATCCCAAAGTCAGCACATAACAAAATTTCAAAACAGTTCATCCACGAATCTGTGTGGGTTTTGAAAAAAGTTCATGATGCGGGTTTTGAACGGAGTTTATCGACAAGTGAGATAACATGGATTTGAATTTTCCGGCAGTAGTGGAGGAGGGGAAACTTGAGGCGGAAGAGAATACGGAGGCTGTGACTAAAGAGTTAGAAGACGGGAAGGAGGAGGAGCGAGAGGAAGAAAAGGGGGGAAAAGGACGAGGGAAACTCGGGGGGAGAAAAGAAATGGAGGTTGATGGAGTATCTGGAATAGTGGAAAGTGCGGGGAAAAGGAGGGGTAGGAAGAGGAAAGAAGAGGGAAATGCAAACGGGGTTGATGATATGGACGGAAGTGTGGTGAAAGATTGTGTTTTTAGCAAGAAGGAATCTTCAAGGAAGTGCAGTCTGCTGGCGAAAGAGAAAATCGTGAACTGGAATGAGGATGTGTACGATTTGGAATTTGAGGAGAAGCCGAGGAGGGGTTGTAAGAGGAAGATGAAGGGTGTTGGGAACGAGGATATTGTGACACAACAGGAGAAGCCGAGAAGGAGGGGGCGTCCGGCAAAGTTTAAGGTAGTCAAGAATAAGGAGAATGGTATTGAGACTGTGGCACAACGTGTAAATGAGGAGATGCCGGGAAGCAGTCATCCGGCCAAGAGAGAAGGTGTCAAGAACGAGGAGAATGGCAATGAGATTGTAACACAACAGGAGAAGCTGAGAAGAGGTCGTCCGGCAAAGATTAACGTACTCAAGAACGAGGATAAAGGTTTTGAGAATGTGGCACAATTTGTAAATGAAGAGACTCCAGGAAGCAGTCATATGTCCGATAGAGAGGGAGTCAAGAATGAGAAGTATGATAATGAGACTGTGGCACAACAGGGAATTGTGGAAAAGCGGAGAAGGGGTCGTCCGGCAAAGAGGAAGGGAGTAGAAAACGAAGAGAATGATGGTGAGACTATGGCAGAAGGAAAAAACAGTAGCCAAATTCGAGGAAGCTGCAGAAAGGCAGCGAGAGCCGAAGAAGAGGAGGGAGACGAGGAAAAACGAGTGGGCGGAGTGGAAATTAATGGAGAAGGAATTTATTCATTTAGAGCTAAGAGGGCTAGACCTGATAATAAAGTCAAGAGCAAGGGTATGAAGAAGCTTGGTGAAGATGTAAACAAAGTTTTGGTTCCTTGTTAAATTCTTAGCAACTTATGATATTTAACTAATTTTATTTACCGATTCTGGTTTGCTTTCGGATTTTATTTTGCAGCGTAAGGAGATAGAGCGTAACACGTGTCACCAGTGCAAGAGGAACGATAGAGGGAGGGTTGTTAGATGCACCAAATGTGAAAGAAGGAGATACTGTGTTCTTTGCATAACTAGATGGTATGGCAGTTGTGATCATGTCTTACCACTTATGTCTTCTATCTTCAAATTAGTAGCATATATCAATTGTATGTTGTGTGTTGTGGAATCTGTATGACAGGCATATATCCTTTTAAAAGGTTTCATTTTGTTGAACAAGAACGTTCTTTCCTAATCGAGGCATGAATTGAAAAGAGTAGCGGTGTAGCTACTAATATAATTGCATTCAATCTATTCAAACCATACAACATGGTTCCCTCTTTATTTGTTTATCTACGCATTGTTTCTTAGTATGCTTATCCACCTACAAGTATAATGATACTACACATGATATTTAGCTGTGATTTTTTGTTTAGACGACATAGAAGTGACATGATCTCTTACTTCTCTCCTGCTTTCCTCAACCCATAAACTGGCATTGTCTCAATCTGGCACTATCATAGGTATCCGCTGTTGCCAGAAGAGGCTTTTGTTGAAGCTTGCCCGGTTTGTTGCAACAACTGTAATTGCAAGAGTTGCCTGCGGTTGGATACAAAAATTGCGGTTGGTTTTTACTCCTTCCCCTTCTTTCTCCCTCCTCCTCCTCCTCTCTCTGAACAATAAATGTGATTGTTTTATAGAGATCAAATAAATCGATGTTGACATTCAGTGATGAAGAGAAGATGAAGTATTCTAAATACATTTTGCGAATCCTTCTGCCCTTCTTGGAAAAATTCCATGCAGAACAATTGGCTGAGAAGAAAATCGAGGCTAAAATACAAGGTATTTTTGTGATTTTGGGAGTGAATGGCTCTGTTTTTTTTGGCCGAATGTCTTTTTATCTGTGGGTTACATTTTGTATAGATAATAAAACAATTTAGTATCATATAATGTGAAAAATAATGGATTGTCTATTAATGAAGGATTGCGATGAGAACTGCAAAAGGGGTTTCTGTTTGTGTTGTTTGGAATGTGTGGTTCAAACAAGGGTCTCACTCAATCTGTGGATACTTTATATTTTCGTCAATTATGATAGCAGATGAATACACGTCTTTTCTTTTCTAATTAAATGTTTTATTCTCATCTGCATTATCAAATTCTATATCCCAACGATGTAAAGCTGATTTTATTTCAACTTCCAATTTTTTGAAATATTTGACTATTGCAGTTTGTTTGAGCAGGGTTACCAGTGTCAGATATAAAACCAAAGAATTCATTTTGCCAGAAGAAGGAGAGAATATACTGGTAGATATTGGTTGAACTCTCTCTCTTTCCTTCATCCACAGTTTAGCGATGGACTTATTTTTGTATGAATCTATGCAGCAATAACTGCCAGACTTCCATTGTCGATTTTCACCGAAGCTGCCCACGATGTTCCTATGATCTGTGCCTCACTTGTTGCATAGAGATTAGGGATGGTTTTCTGCAAGGAGGTGATGAGGAAGTGGTCATGCAATATGCTCCACGTGGGTATCAATACTTGCATGGTGATTGTAATACTGCTGACACTACAACTAAGAATGAACCTAGTGGTGACGTAGATGCAGTTGATGCCAGGGATCCTTTTGAGTTACGTGATACCACTTCACATAACATGACTTGTGGTGAAGTGGTTGACTCCATTGCTGGGGATGCTGCCGAGGCCAAATATGAATGGAGATCTACCGATGCAGGTGCTATTCCATGCCCGCCGCCAGGGGCTGGTGGATGTGGTGAAGGGATTTTGGAACTTCAATGCATTTTTCCTGATAATTGGGTCTCTGACTTGTTACTGAAGGTGGAAGAAATAAACCGAAAGCAAGACTTTGAGGATGCGCCTGAAAATTGTGAGCAGGAGTGTTCATGTTCTAAATTCATGGGTGAAAATTCTAACAGGGAAAACTCAAGAAAAGTTTCTTCTCGAGAAAATTTATTAGAAGACAATTTCTTATATAACCCCACAGCTAAAGAACTTCAGCATACTGATTTGAAGCACTTTCAATCGCATTGGTCCAAGGGAGAGCCAGTAATCATTAGTGATGTCCTTGAAACTACATCTGGTTTGAGCTGGGAACCCATGGTTATGTGGCGTGCTTTTCGTCAGAAAACTGGCAGTAAACATAAACATCTAGTTAATGTTTGTGCTTTAAATTGCTTGGATTGGTGTGAGGTCAGTTCACATGTTCATTTTTATTTTTGTTTTTTCAAGCAACTGAAAATTGAAGTCATACTAAAACAATATTTAAGGTTGTTAAACTTCTAGGATTTTTATTGATAGATTTGGATTATTTTTTATGCAAATACTCTCAATTGGAGTGGCCGATTACTTTATGAACTCTTATGTATGTCCTTTCTCATTTGTCCCCATTAAGTTCCCCTTGTCTGATTCTTTTTTGTTGATTTTTTCATGCAGCGCCAGATTGCAAACTCCACTTCTTTGTTTAGTGCACCTTTGGGGCACTTGTTTTGCGCCATTATATAAACAGGAAACAATATATGAATCTAGTGAATTTTATTGCAATATGAAAATAGGGCTGTGTATAAAGGATAAAGAGTCCTTTATAAGATTAAACAGGAAAGTAATATCCCTAATGTAGAGAAAAATAAAAACTGATTACTAAAATCCTTTTGATTCCTGAAATATTTCTACTAGCTAACTGTAAAAATAGCACCAAAAAAGAAGAAGATATACAATGTTCTAATGAATCTTTCAATGCTCCCCATCAACCTGGCATCAAATATATTACCCACGGTAAGCTGGACAACCAAATTCTCATACCTGACTTGTGGTAGGAATATTAGATATGCATATTATGCAACTCTCAATTTTTCTGTGATAATATGCTTATCCTATTTTACATGCTTTGTTATGTCACGTGGAATCAAATTACGAGCTATATAAATTGCAGCTTTGTTGTCACAATAGAATTTAATGGGTGTTGGTGTAGGAATATTCAATGCTTCTAGAAGTCTTTGAATCCATTACAATTTAAGGAATCCATGTGCAACAGACCGAATTCTAGTTCAGCACTATTCCTTGCAACATAACTTTGTTTCTTGCTTTTCCAAATAACCAGATATCCTACAAAAGGGCAATATTCTCAGGCAGAGCTTTTGTCAATGACATCACCCTTCCAAATCTCCATCTGTTTAGAGGCATGAAATGATGGATAAATTATTAGCTGTCATTATGTGCAGGTTGAAATAAATGTTCGTCAATTTTTCCAAGGATATTCAAATTGTCAGTTTGACATTTATGGTTGGCCTCAGATTCTTAAGATGAAAGACTGGCCTCCATCTAACTTGTTTGAGGAGCGGTTACCTCGCCATGGTGCTGAGTTTATCAGCTGCTTGCCTTTCAAAGAATATACACATCCTAGCTGTGGTTACTTAAACCTTGCTGTTAAACTGCCCAAGGACGCTCTTAAACCTGATATGGGGCCAAAGACGTATATTGCTTATGGGTTGGCTCAGGAATTTGGACGGGGAGATTCTGTAACAAAACTACATTGTGATATGTCTGATGCAGTATGCTCGCTTTCCGTTACTTTTGCTACCTGTTACTTTTGCTACCTGTTTATGTTAATTATGAAAGGAATTCATGAACTCCTTTTAGCTTCATAGGCTGGGGTTTTTATTTATGCTAACTCTATATCATGTAAAGTAATTTACCTGTTTTTGTCCGATAGGTGAATGTATTGACCCATTCTGAGTCAGTTAACCTTGACAATAAGAATATTTCGACTATAAAAGAACTACAAAAGAAGCATGCTGCTCAGGATGAAATTGAATTGTATCGAAATAACCAGGCATCGACTGAAATGACACAAAGTCAGCAACTCAGTGAAAATGGATTATCTAGGTTGAATGAAAAGGCTTTCTTACCGTCCTTTGGAAGGAATGATGCCAAGGGATTTAGAGCTCCTAATCTGTCAAAGGGAAACACACTAAATGAAAGACCTGATGGAAAAGCCAGTGTGGAAACTCACATGTCGGATCAGAAAGACGGTAAGGTTCAAATGCAGCTTAGCATAAAAAGTCATGAAGGTGAATCCTTAGATGGCCAAAATTATATAATCGAGACCAACAACTCCACCTACAAATCTGGTGGAAACTCTTGCATTGAGGTGGAAATGGTCAGTGTAAATGACAGGGAGATATTTAATGATGGTCGGAAGAAATTGTTGGAAGCTTCTGAAATTGTAAATGAGTGCCAAGAGGAAGACTATAGAAAGAAGGAAAATGACAGTTCTTTTGTTTCTAGAAATGTGTTGGAAAATAATGAAGAGATTGACGGTGGTGCTCTCTGGGATATTTTTAGGAGGCAAGATGTCCCGAAATTGGAGGAATATGTGAGGAAGCACTACAAGGAGTTCAGACACATCCATCTCAATCCCTTGCCACGGGTAATTTTAATAATGAAAAAAATAAGCAATTTAAAGATTCATGGAAATCAGTATCTACTGTTTGTATATCGTGTTAAAGAGGAACTTACATAACTCACAATGTTATCATCATTTAGTATTGGTTAAAAAAATCAGTTAACCTTTGCCAGATTATGATCAGCTAGACAGGATAACACGTGAATTTTATTCTTATTTTAAGAGCTCATTTAATGCAGATTGTCCATCCTATTCACGATCAAACTGTTTACTTGACTATGGAGCATAAGAGGAGACTCAAGGAAGAATACTGGTTTGTCTTCTCAGCTTAATGTATCTAATATCTGTGATTAATTAAAAAAGTTTCTTTTGTATTCGTTTTTTGCTTTGCTTTTTTTGCTTAGGAATCGAACCATGGACATTTATTCAGAAATTAGGTGATGCAGTTTTCATTCCTGCTGGCTGCCCGCATCAAGTCAGAAATTTAAAGGTAGATTAGTTTGTAGAAGTATTGTTATGTTTTGAACTATCCATCTATTTACATTGATTTCATACTTCAACTCTCCATAGACCAACTGTTGGATGAATTATTGTCAAACGAATAGGGTGAATGGGATAATACTTTAGAGATGCAAAAGGTGATCAAGGGGATCTGGTGTGCCAAAAAATAAAATAATCAACAGTGTAAGAAAATAAGGAGCTGGGTAAAAAATTGGCCCTTAGAGATTAGATTATGTAAAATTCAGTATATTTAGTAGTCAGAGTTTAGTTTTCCTCGCAAGGATTTTATTCTCATCATAAAATAAGGAGCTGGGTAACAATTGGCCGTTAGAGATTAGATTGTGTAAAATGCAGTATATTTAGCGGTCAGAGTTTAGTTTAAAAACCTCTCAGAGATTTTATTCTTAGCAAATTTAGGGGAAGAGTATTTTAGTGACTCTGAATGATGGTAAAATTTTGATTTTGTTTCCTACTCAAAATAATGACTTACATTCCTGCATGGATCTGAACTCAAGTCATGGTTTTCTAATTATGATACATAATCCCATCAATATGTGATCCCTGTCAACTTGAGTTATGTTTACTTGATGTAGGTCATGATTTGAAACTGCTAGTTTCACCTAGACTCCTGTTGAAGTACGAACTAACCCGTCTTTGATTTGCTAACACGGAGTAATTGTCCATAAATTGTCTTGTTTATCATACGAAATCAATTCCTTGCCACATTAACGTAAGTCACCGATCCAAGTGATTTATCCAATTGCGACCAGTATTCTAGGGGTAATTTTGTATGTTTGATAACAAATTGGGGTTAAAAAATACCCTATATTCATGTAGGATACTCTATAATTGAACCTATTCCAAACATAAATTCTATATGTGAGGCCTGACTGATTACACTTTCATTACTTGTTTGGGCCTAATTTTTCTGAAACATGTCTATTAGATGAAGAAGCCTATTGTTGGAATTAAAAAAGGAAAAAAGAAGTCTGGGTCGTGCTTCCATTCATCCTGTTCACACATTTTCATTCAAACATGTCATATTGAACAGCACATCAATCAAGCTTTCCTAGGAACTTGCGCTTGAACCTTATTGAGCTAACTAGAGAAATTCGAGCATGAATTATTTTGTTGTTTGAATTCAGCTCGAGAAAGAGTTGAAATTTGAGCTCTGATTGTATTGTTCGAGCTTGATGTCGGTTTCTTCAGGCAAATAATCTAGTTATGGCTCATGTTCTTAGCTCATTTAATTGGTAATGATTTTACAAAAATAATAATTAATTTATTAATTGATACGTGTACCTCGCAAGCTATCAACCATCCAAAATTATTACTTGCTTTGTGCTTCAAATATATTGAATATATTTAAGCTTAGTTTGATTTCAATAATTTTAAATGTGTGTAACTCAAATCATTTGAACTTATAACTGCTTCCACAATTAACTCAAACTTTTTGCCAACTAGTCCATTTACAATTAACTATAATTCTTTTCTGTGTGATATTTAAAAGTCATCTACCGAGAGCTATCCCCACCAAGATTGAGCAAAGAAATTACGCTAAGCAACCTACATGTATAGTCTTTGTCTCCCAACCATCCCATCTCTTCTACTAACATTGCTATCCATGCTCGGCATTATGTTCGGAGCACACATCAAAGGAAAAGATTGACTAGTATATAAATTTTTGACTAATATGAAATTGTTCTAACCATAAGAATTATATTGCGCATACCATTGTCATGATAAAAAATGTTTTCATCCTCGAGATGCAAAAGTAAAGCTTTCTTGAAGGTGATCTTAGTCTTGAGATTGGGAATTGCTTCATGTGAGGGTGTCTGTTACGTTCACGAGCAAGAGATCCAGTTACGAGACAATTCACGGGGAATTGTCAACACGCAATTGTGTGAGGTGCTTGTGGGATTTTCGCCCATGCCTCTTTATTTTGATAAATGTTGGTTGAGGCTCGTTGAAGAGAGAACTTCACGATATCCAAACTCTTTGATATAAGCAAAAAATTCAGATGTTTTATTTCCAAAACTTCCAACAAATAAACAAACGTTTTAGCAATCAAGGAAACTAAAAGATAAAAATATCTATCTAAACCAAAAGAGAAACCTCCTAGCAATTGAGATAAACTCTTATTTTAAAGAAAACTCTTATTTTAAAGAAAACAAATGAGAAGAAAATCCGAAAATCCAATCACCTCGAATAATGATCTAATCTGCAACTTTGAGTTTCCCATGTGTGTGTTCGATAAACGCTATCCTTCGACTCTGGTGGGCTGGACTCGCTGCTTGTTGCTTCCTGTGGGTTTGGGCTCGTTTCTGTATACTGCTGAGTGGTGACATTACACCTCTTTGGAGACATGTGATCGTCCTTGATCACAAATGAAGGAAACTCTTCGGCCAAGGTGGAAGCATCCTACCAAGAAACCTCGGTGGGCATCTCGCGGCGTCCTTGCCGAACTCGAGAATCTATAATGGCTTGGAAGGTAGATGGTGCATTGGTTAGCCCGAGGGCATTGCTAAAAATTCGAAGTGACCATGATAGTCCTGACTGCTGTCATGGGAATGCATGCTAGGTCCGTCCTTCAAAACTTGGTGGGAACCTACTTGGAGATCGAGCCAGTAAAGTAACGGGCCCCATTAACCTCCTCCACCAACTCGTCAATCACTGGAATTGAGAATTGTCCTTCACGGTTTTCGAATTCAGAGCCCGGTAGTTCACACAGAATTGCCATGATTTATCTGCCTCACTGACTAACAACATGGGTGAAGATAAGTGTGATGTACTGAGTCGAATAATTCCACGCCTTAACATTTCAGCGAACTGACACTCGATCTCATCTTTCTGTGCATGTCGGTAGCGGTAGAGGCGAACTACAACAGGATCTGTCCCTTGGATTAATAGAATTTTGTGGGTGTGTTGCCGTTGAGGGGGAAGATCATTAGGTTGCCCAAAAATATCTTCAAATTCGTCCAGTAGTTCTTGAAGGCTCGATTGTTCTCTTCCGATGGATTCAGTTATTGTAAAGGCAAAAGAGCAAGAATCCGAACTAAGATCTTCTCCTTGGAGGCTGATCGATCTTCCCTCGTAGGGGAAATTCATGATCATATCAGTGAAGTCCAAGTTAATGGCTCCAAGTTTGCACAATCAATTCACACCCAGGGCCACTCCAAATTCACCCAACTATATCAAGATGTCCACGGAGAGTCGGGCTCTCCCCAAAACAATCTGTACATCTCGGCACACGGACACCCTTAGATTTGGTCTGTTTTCCTGTAATGACCATGAACTATCCCGATCTTGGGCTCACCACATGGGCCTTTTGCCCTCACGGGCTTTCCCATGCATCATTAATCATAGAACTTCTCCCCCTGGCAAGGAAGTCTGTGCCTCCCCAGGTTTCGATCCCATGACCTCCAGGATAAGTACATGGATCGTTCAAACCTGGTACCAATTTGAGGCTATCCCGATCTTGGGCTCACCACATGGGCCTTTTGCCCTCACGGGCTTTAGGAGTTCTATTATTAATGATGCATGGGAAAGCCCGTGAGGACAAAAGGCCCATGTGGTGAGTCCAAGATCGGGATAGCCCATGGTCGTTATATTTCCACTGATAACCGCAGCTTACTGGCTGCGAGTATATCGATGAAGCAATGAGTGCTCCCTGAATCAATGAGTACCCTCAAAGTGGAAGCCAATAATCTCTCCCCAAATCTGCATTGTTTTTACTCCACAGGGACCTGATATCACGTGGATAGAGGCTCCAAATTCATCCGAATCTTCTTCGTCAGCGTGTTCATCATCGTAAGATGTGTCCTCTATTCCTTCCAAAAGAAACAAGTGTTTGCATCGATGTCCCTGTGCGTATTTCTCATCAAAGTTGAAGCAGATACCCTTGGATCGCCGTTCTTCCAACTTTGTTCTGCTCAATCATTTGATAATTGGTGTATGCTTCTGCTGCTGCTACTTGGAACCAGTGCGGAGCAAGGGTACATGCGTTTCTTCCCTCGGGGTGCGTGTCTCATATAATTTTGCCAGATTCATAAAAGTAGTGAGAGGTGGTTGGGTGGTGGTTTTTAACTTCTATAGCATGCTCCTACACAATCCACTAATGAACAATTGGACTTCCTGCTTGGATGTTCAGGAACAAGAACTAGCCAGCAACTCCTCGAAACGTTCTTGATAATCATCTACAGAACTGGTTTGGCGTAGCTTGGACAGACCGCCAAAGGTATCACATTGAATGGGAGGCCAAAACCTAAGATCGCATTGTTCTGCAAAGTCGTCCCACTAAATTTCGGGCTGATCCTGTTTTAATTTGCGAAACCACAACTGTGCATTGCCGTCGAGGTGGAAGGATGACAACCCCACTTTTTTCTACATCGTGCATATGCTGATGTTCAAAGAAATGCTCGCAGTGATTTAGCCAAGCCAAGGGGTCCGACTTTCCACTGTAACAAGGAAAATCCAACCTGGTGTATTCGGGTACGAACTGTGAGTTGTCTCGCCCTTCATTTGCGTGCGGGCTTGTAGAGTACCTGTCATGGGAGTCGTTGCGGCTGTTGTCTCCAATTTGGTAGTGCAAGTTTTCTGTTTTAGATGCAGCGACTTGGAGTGATAGCTCCTCCAATCGCGTGGCCAGATCTCGCTGCTGCTGGTCACTCTCTCGCTGCCACTGGTCACTCGCGATCCTGTCCACCTCGTCCGTGGCCATAAAGGCCTTCAGCTACTTTTGCATGACTTGCAAATCCCCCATAGCTCGTGGCGGCCCTGATGCTAAGTTGTTACGTTCACGAGCAAGGGACCTAGTTATGGAGCGATTCATGGAGAATTATCCACTCGCAATGGGGTGAGCGTGCTAATAGGATTTTCGCCCACGCCTCGCTATTTTGATAAATGTTGGTTGAGGCTCGTTTAAGAAAGAACCTCACGATCCCCAAACACTTTGATAGAAGCAAAAATTCAGATGTCGTTTTATTTCCAAAACTTCCAATAAGTAAACAAACTTGAGAAAACTAAAAGATAAAAATCCCTGTCTTAACCAAAAGATAAACTTCCTAACAAGTGAGGTAAAGTCTTATTTCAAAGAAAACAAACAAGAGGAAAATTTGGAAATCCTATCACTTCCAATAACTATCTAATCTGCAACTTGAACTTCCCATGTGGCCTTCGATAAACGATATACTTTGACGCTGGTCTGGCTGGGCTGGGCTCGGTGCTTGTTGCTTCCTGTGGGTTTGGGCTCGTTTCTGGATACTGCTGGGTGTGACGGTCGTGACAGTGTCTTGAGAGTTTGGCCCAATGCCACCATTTTCCATACACAGCTAAGCGAGCCAGATAACCAGCCTCCAGGTTGCAACTAGGAGGCAACGGGAGACATGGAGTAAGTTTACCTCAAATAAAAAAGGTTGCCTGATAATGTTTTTCAAAAAAAAAAGTTTTGGCCTCACAATTTTTCTACTTTATTTTTATATTCTCATCATGTTTAGTTAATTTTTTTGGTCGTGTCCTAGAACTGTTTCATGTAAGATTAGTTTGTGAGGTCTCTAGTTTGAGATATGTGAGAAGCTAAAAATGTTTCCTAATTATATATTGATTAGCAAGTACTTGATTCTGAGGTTCATATTTTATCCATTGTTTTTCATATTTAGCTTCCATTAGCTAACTTCGAGGATTCAGTTTCAGCCTCACATCGTCGGTTGTGCCTTATGACCTTTCACCTTTGCATCTTGATGCACTTTGGCCTTTATTAAGTATGAAACAGTGATTATGGATGTCAATATAATTTCAAAATTCTTTTAGTTATTGATATAAGTTATGATTCCTAGAAATCAAGGAAACATGTATCTTGTATTGCTAACTGAAATATGCAAATTATCTCTCTCCGTTTATTCAAACTAGTCTCTTTGACTTTCTTGAGGGATTTGTTTTGTATTTTTTAATGATTTGACATTGGAAATAGCTAGTCTATGGTCGATGTATATTTTCATGAGAAACAACTGTAGCTCATTAAGACAGGAGTTGCATCCTCTTTATTATTTCCCTTTTGGCTAAAACTGTTCTTCTGTGTAGCAGTCATGCATAAAGGTTGCAATTGACTTTGTCTCACCAGAAAATGTCCAAGAATGTGTTCGGTTGACTGAGGAATTCCGCATTCTTCCCCGGAATCACAGGGCTAAGGAAGACAAATTAGAGGTATAATTTGTATGTGCATGTGTTTGGGATCTTGAGCCGTGCTTGTTTTTGTGCTTAAGAGAAGAAGCATTGTGGCATCACATATGGTTTGTTTATATTGATTGCAGATCCCTTAGATTCGCATCCATCTCACTTGTCTATGATCATATAGTGCATCCTTCTACGATTTTAAAGGCAATTGGCTTGCTTTGGTCCTCAAATTCCAACTATGGCCACTTTAATCTCATTCATGGGGTTGCATGTGGAGTTGTCAGTTGGAACACACATTTGACTTATATGATGCTTAGACGTGCACTGTCTAACCCATTGAAAATAGTTTCTGACTGCTACGATTGCTTTGATATTAACGTATTGTAGACCTGAAATTTGATTTTTTTTTGTGTGTGTGTGTGTAAAGGTGAAGAAAATGGTTCTTCATGCAATTGGACAAGCTGTTGAGGATTTGGGAACACTTCCAAGTACACCTATAACTGGTAGGTACTTTATTTTCACATGCAATATACTCCATTTTTTTATTGCTGAATCTTGTCCCTCTTGAATCTCCCAGCTCAATCATTTTGAATCCTTGTTAGTATGGTTTGAAACATTTACTGAGAAAGGATTGGTTGATAATAAAATTAAAAAATGGTGATTCTCTTCCATCCTCTTAACAGTCTCTGAAAGTCCATGTTATCCTCTTCCTTTTCCAACATACTGAAAGAACCAAATATAAGATACTAATTATGTTACATTAAACTTTGTAGTGATACTGGCTTAACTTGATGGTATTCGAGGTTTTCGGGATTGTGTTGCGTCATGTTGCCTATATTTGACTCTCACTGCTTGTATTTTTGTGTGCTGTGGCATGGCCAACTCCATGTGGTACTGGTAATGTATGTGAGAGGTTTGTGGTTGTTAAACTTTGTCTAAAAAAGGTTATAACTTATAATAGATGATTGAAGTATAAGTTTGTCTTTGGAAAGAATGATATCTTATGTGAAGAGAATGACATAATACTTTTCCTTTTAATATTTGGCATTTGCTGCTTTTCTGGGTTTCAACTAGCCACTCTTCCTTTTTCCTTTGTTTTGTGTTTCTGCAGGCGTTAATGGGATGGATCCTTCTCGAAGGTTCAAGCAAAGGAACATCGTTATTGTTTAACACGAATACACGATTTACCGGATGATATGTGTTACTCTTTTCAAGGGACGCATATTTAACTCAGAGCTCTGTAAAATACCTGCCAAATGGTAGACTTTTGATGGTGTATGTTTATGTTATTTAGTTACCTTACTGATAACTGGTAGACATGTGAATGTATAATGTCAGTGACTAGTTTCTCATTACTATGTCATTATTGATGTTTAACATATTACAAGATTATAATGCAATTTTCCTCGAATTTCATGTCATTTTGTATGTTGCCCCTTAGCTTTTGATGGTTTGCTCTCAACTCCCTGAACTCTGCTATTTGCATAAAGATGATTGTGAGTGGATGATAGGTTATATTCATTCCAGTCGCTTTTTACACACACAAATTTACATACATTCAAAACAAATAAAGTTCAATTGTTAGGAAGTTTATACATAAACTGAAAAATATATCCATGAAACAGGTCTATCCGGTCTATATATAGGATGAAAAACAATATTTTTCATAAAACAAAATAATTTTTCACGGATCGGTTTGGACAGGAGATGCAACAATCTCATACAAAATTTTGTGAAAAAAGGAAAATAAAATTTGTATTTAAGTTTGAAGCCAGTTAAGAAAAGAAAATGGAAATTTTTATTAGTATTTTATTTTAAGCAGAAAATTCTCCAAAATTCATTTTATTGATTCGATTATAATGTATAATTTAATTAATATTTAATAATTAAATAAAAAATTAAATATTATTATAATTACATTTATTAACAGTATAATATTTTTTATATCATGTAACATTAGTCATTATTATATTGTTAAATTTATAAATAAATATTAAATAAACGATAAACAAAATTATAATTATAATTATTAGAACTGCATGATGAATATTATTATTTTCCTCCAAAAGTTTGTTTGCATGTTATCAACATTGAAGTTCGATTATCTTAACAAATTTTATTATTAACAATTTTGAACATATCTACGTTTCTTGATTTTTAAACTTTAATATAAAAATACTAATCTGACTTATTATTAGGAAATTGAATTTGTACATATATATTACACGCCTATGCTTCCCAGAATAATTTATTCTATAACAATTACATTAAATAAAATGAGTTAAAACTCGAACTCATTCACAACATAAAAAATTGTATTTAAATAATGTGTAATTTTAATTTACAATTTTAACTTAAATGAATTTTTGTAGATACTGGCAGTAATTTGCATTTTCACGTGCAGTTAATTAAGTTTTTTTTGGGTCAAATGATTTTTTAAATACAACTGCTATTTGATTATGACCTCGAAATGTTATTTTCCTAATCTTTGTTCTCAAAAATTATTCTGTTGGGAATGCAACCGGATTCTTACATTGGAAGATCAAGAGTTAGATAATGAGTTAATAAGATTGAATAATATCTCCACTAGTATGTTATTTGAGTAAAGTCCGAAAACAAAGACATGAGGGTTTATACCTAAATTAGGCGATATTATACTATTATAGAGATATGTGACTTGACACAACAAAAAGTATTAGAATCATGATCTAGATCGAGCTATATAGGTGGAATCTTCAGATATTTAAACGAAGGAGATGGGGCACCGCTCCCAGTAAATCCGTCATGAGCTCTTGAGGTGAGTGATGCTGCCGATTTTTCATATAAGACGTGTGCTCCAATGCAGTGAAAAAGAGTGACCTTGATTGAATGGCAGATAGAGCTGAGGGGAGGTTCCAAACCATGAGAATAATAGTAGAACTTTATTTGATGGGAGGATTTGGGAATGCAACCAAAGTCCACATTAGAAGATCAAGAGAAAAATCACGAGTTAATATAAATTGTAATATATCTCCATCAGTATGTGACATTTTGTGTAAAGTTTAAAAAAATCCATTGATATATACCAAAAGTGGACAATATCGTAGAACTCCAGCATTAATTATACAAGAATGCAAGTGTTTACAATCTTAAAACACACATGAGTGCGTCTCTCCTTATAAATATTTTTAAAAGCCCAATCGCGTCCATAGGATATAGTCCTTTTTTTTAGCATGTGAATTTTTTTTAAAACAAAACTTATTAAAAATAAGAGAATTTTTAATTTTACAAATTTAATTTCTATATTTTTTAACAAAAGTATTTAAAAAATAAAAAATCAACTATACAAGCACCAAAATAATAGTGTGTGTGTGTGTGGTGTGTGTGTGTCTATATATATATATAAAATCTTTGCTTGAAATTCAGTTGAAAGAGTTGAGCTAACCATAATACCTATTATTGTACATCTACAAAGAAATCAAGCAATGTAATGAGGAAAAATGAATTTTTCCTGTGATAGATATAATTTTTATCATCAGATTTTACTTGCGATTTAACTCTCTAACTAATGATAAGTAGCTTGGCCTGAGTTTTCTTGTATACTATATTTAGCCTGAAAAGATCAAGCTAAGTACATTGCATATAAATTTTCTCCAACCTTTCAACTATAAATAACCCAGTTTGCTTCGATAGATATGCAGCCAAGATTTGAGCAAAACAAAAGTTAGCAAAGGAGAGAAATTTTACAGATTCTCTCAGAAAAGAAAATAAACAAATTAATATATACCATGTCTGCGACTCGAATTGTGGTACTGTTCTTGGTCATTTTGGCTGTGGTTTGGTCAGGTGCTTATGCCGCCGATCCAGATCCGTTGCAGGATATCTGCGTTGGATTCAATGATCCAAAGGCCGCTGGTTTGTGGCTATTTTTCATATTACAAATTTCTAATAAGATTTAATTATTACTATCTTGTTTCTAATGTTATTCCATTCCATGAATCATATATATTACAGTGGTGGTGAATGGAAAGTTTTGCAAGAACCCCGAAAACGTGACAGTAGAAGATTTCATCTATTCTGGTCTCAACATACCTGCAAACACTTCAAATCCTCTTGGAACAAATATAACCACTGTTTTTGAAGATCAGCTGCATGGCCTTAATCACCAGGGAATATCTATGATCCGAATCGACTACGCGCCAAACGGTCTCAACCCGCCCCACGTGCATCCTCGCGCCACTGAACTTATTCTGGTCGCAAAAGGCGTCCTCTACGCCGGTTTTATAGGCTCGAACCCTTCGGACCCGAATCTACCGAACAAGCTCTATGCAAAGATAATATATCCGGGAGACGTGCTCGTGTTCCCGAGGGGATTGTTGCACTTTCAGCTAAACGTGGGGAAGACAGATGCACTTGTGTTTGCTACCTTTAACAGCCAGAATCCGGGATTCTTTAACATACCGGACGCTTTGTTCGGAACCGAGCCTCCTGTCTATCCCGACGTTCTTGCTAAAGCTTTTCAAATGGATAAAGGAAGCATCGAGTATCTTCAATCACTCACCCGTATGAGGATCAAGGGAGAAAATTATTAAATCCCATGGTATTGAAATTAAATCATATATGATATATTTTCTTTACTAAATAAATGAAGGACCTCATGTTGTATTGGTCATATATATTAATGGTTCATACATATTAACTTTTGGATTAATTAATTTTTGCTTATTAGTTTTTTTAATCATTCGCTAACGACGATTATATATCGGGAAATCTCATACCTTCACAACTAATTGTAAAGGAATAACAAATTTACACTCCAACGCAAATTTGAGGATTTAATAATGAAATATGACTGGGAAATCAATTGATTAATTTGGACTTAATTACAATTATTTATGTATATAATTGCACGAAAGTCGAAAACTTTCATAATTTTATAAAATGAAGAAGTGGGCAATTTCATGAAGAAGTTCAGACAAAAATATTTAATTTCCACAATACATAATTCACCATATTTATATATGTAATGTAAATATATAAAAGAGAAAAATATAATATATAATAAGGTGTATTGTTATTTAATGTTTTGGAACCATTTTTTAAATATATTTGATTGTATTAACTCCAGAAATTTAAAATACAAAATAGAAGTTCGTACCTAAATAACTATCCGAAAATGTATTTATTTCTCCTTGTAGATACAATAATGGATTATCGACTTTTTACTACTAGTTGAATATAACTTACCTTACTTCTAAAATGTATACGTACAACAATCCATCCGTCTAAATTCAATTTTTATATTTAAATTTATCATTTCTGTTCTACTATTTTTAATCTAAAAATGTTTGTTTTTTTACAAATGTCTAGAATTTTTAAGACATTTTGATGGTTGATACCCGATTATATTTATTCAGTTAAAATTGGCCCTAGAAGTGCTTCAAGCCCATCAATAAATCTCTTATAGAAATATTCACATTAATAGTAAGACTCCGTGGTTGAATCTCCCCTTGATCTCTATTTTGGCTTTAAGCTGCTTGAGGCAGATTGTTTTAGTCGGTTCAGTGTTTTAGTACTTTTGTGACGCAGTGACGTCTCAATTTTTTGTGTTATACGGAGTGCGCGACGTCTAATCGTATCCGTATTGTTTTCCGGAGTTTCTTCTGATTCAATATGACATTTTATTTTACTACATACAATCAAAATATTAAGTTATAAATGGTATTTACATTTACTAAGAAGACATTTTAGTCATTTATATGCATTTTTATTGTTTAACCTATAACTCAAACAACAAAAATTAAAAGTAATTTCCCATTTAACTTACTACACTATACTCAAATATACAGTAATTCAATAAGTCGATCTTAATAGACAAAAAGTAAGTGTATTATGGTGTATATATTTAATAATAAAATATTACTATTTATTTATTTTATATAATATTATAAAAAGGATTAAAACTATGGGACCCAACCGCCAAATTATTATTGACCAGCAGTTTGTGTGTTGCACTCCATGCTCCCCACACTAAAATTTATTGGTCTTCCCACTCCCGTGATCTGTACATATGCAACTTTACGGGTAATTGCATTTGCCCCCTCTATATTTTGTAAAATCCCATATAATCCCCAATATATTTTATTTCCTATTTTATACCTTTCTTGTGGAAACAAAATCAACATTTTTAATGTGAAACAGAGGCCATGTGTTGTTTTCTTTCTTTTTTTTTTTTTATTACAGCCATTTTCTTATAATAATTTTTACACTTGAAGCAATTGATATGTAAATACTTGAAAATTATTATTAAAATTAAGAACTTTTAAATGTAATATTTATGTATGATAATTATTTATAACTAGTTAGAATAGCTTTTCAAGTCGGATTATTTGGTTAATTTAGTGTACAATTATTTTAAAGATGACAAAAACTTGTGTGGGACGGTATCACAGGTCGTATTTTGTGAGACAGATTTCTTATTTGGGTCATCTATGAAAAATATTACTTTTTATGCTGAGAGTATTACTTTTTATTGTGAATATCGATAGGGTTGATCCGTCTCATAAATAAATATTCGTGAGATCGTCTCACAAAAGACATACTCTTTAAATATTGTTATAGGTTAAGATAATTTACCATGATAAGAGTAAATTGTTGTACTATAACACTAAAACTAGCTATCTTATCATTTAATTTTTTATAATATACAATATAAGATAATATAGATTGTATATATGACAGATCCATCTTATGTGATTTTGTAAAACTTTGAGTAAATTGCATCGATATCTCATGTGAAAATTTAAAAGTAAAAACCATTTGAGGAAAAATTTCATTAAAACCCTAATTTTTTTCAAAATCAGACATAAAACTTCATGAAAATTTAGATAAATCTGCTTGAGCTTTGAAAAATGAAACGTGCTCGATTTGTTTAAAAGACCATTAATGTTGTGAAGGGGATTTTGTGATTGTTTGCGTTGGGGTGTCATTTCCAATTCCGGGAAGAACATGAAGGGCATGTTGTAATTATTTGACTTCGAAGGTTGCATTTGGAATTACCCAAACAAGATTGTCCCTTACGCAATGGCTCGCTTCTGCCCGATATATTCTATTGCATTAATAATGGTGAGAGCAGAAAGCGGACACAGAAGAAACATGAAAACCAACAGAGAAAACAAACATAAAATATTACACAACAAGATTTATATAAATTTCAAAACGTCTTATCTAAGGATTTCGTGCGTTACATTGTGTAAAAGTGGCACAATCAACATCATTATTCAACGACTATCCAAGAATAAAAGTGTTGATCTATGCACTTTGTTTTCCACTGCCCACAATAATTTCTGTGCATCCCATGTTTTCCATCGCCGGAGCACTTTATCTTTTGGCCCATTTTGGTTGTTGGATGTATGCGAGAAAGCAGTTGAGTTTCAAGAACGGGCTTTACCAGTATGAGATGAAATCTTAAATACTGCGGGATTTTGTGGCAAAGTATCACCATTGGAGCAGTTCTCAAGATGAGACCAGGTGGGTTTTTTTTTCTTTACCTTCGCACTTTAAATACCTTTTAATATTCTACACGTTATCTGTAATAGTGTTTGCTGGTTTCATTTATCGGGTCTTTTTTTAATTTTTTCCCTTCGCTGTTAATAGAAAGTTGGCATTTTTATTGAGAGTTTTGGGTAGAAGAGAGCAATATTTAGTATTATACAGGGAGTGGTGGTTGTTTAGCTCAGTCACTGGATATGTAACGGTAAAAGAGTGAGTTGAAGAGTAGGGCGACTTCGCTGTTAATAGAAAGTTGGCATTTTTATTGAGAGTTTTGTGTAGAAGAGAGCAATATTTAGTATTATACAGAGAGTGGTGGTTGTTTAGCTCAGTCACTGGATATGTAACGGTAGAAGAGTGAGTTGAAGAGTAGGGTGGATTAATGGAGGATGGAGCTTGGACTTAGGGAATGTGCTCGAAAAGAAAATGGATGTATTTTTTTCTTCTTTATGCCGTATCTTGCACTAGTCTAGCTTGTTACCTTGAATTGAGTAATCATGGAGGAAGAAGAGGGACAGTCTTGTCCACTCAAGGCATTCACATGACTAGCAAGTGACTTGCATTATATAGGAAAAATTGCATAGAAAATTTGAAGTTGTGAACCAACTGCAGCGGCCTACACCTCTAGATGACCTGGCAATTGTGATGAAATAATATGAATATTCAGTATAGTTAACTTGTTTTGCAATACAATATAAATCAACAAGGAAAGACAACCAAATCCACGGGATATGTAGTCACCAATCTATGGAGAAAATATGGAAGAGAACAACAAGATATAGGCTTCCCTGACATACAAAATACAATTCACGTATCAATTATTTTTAGAATCTCCAAATATGCTGATTGTCCCAAGCTTGTGTGTCGTGTCCTCAAATTGTTTTGGGAGGCCTTTCGCAAAAATATCTGTTACTTGCTTTTTTGTGGGAAGATATATCATATACATACACTTTCATATTTAAACTTTTCTATGATGAAGTGGCAATTAATCTGCACATGCTTACATTAAAATCTCGTACACAAAGATACTATTCACATATCACATACTTTAAGAATACCCAGCAGGAAATAACTTGCAAGTGACGCTGACAATATGGCAAGTTAATTGGTGCATTTACACTTTTTTGGTGATCAGTCGGGCTTTATGATGATAGGAGTGGATTAGGATTTTAAACAATGAAAAGGAAGAGGAGTTTGTTTCTTTGCCTTTTTCTTTGCCATTTTCCAGTACCGAGTTTGTTTTTAATGAATTTTTTTGACATTGAGCCAGTGTAGCTAGCTAAGTGAACTGGATGCACAGTTACTATAAAAGTAATACACCAGTGAGCTACTGGAGCTCATGTTTGCATTATAGATTTTGGGTCCTGACTATTGATATTACTCTTTGGTTAAAGTAATGAAAATTACTCAGACGAGCTTATGCATGGGGTTTGGGGAGAGAAACATATGAAATCAAAATATTGTAACGTGGTGATGAGGGTAACAAATTGGAGATTGTGTATCAAGAGTGCAACAGCTATCATTTCCATGGCCTTGAACAAGACACCTTGGGAATATCTGTTTATTTATTTACTCTTCAAGGTGTAGCATTCAGTTCACGGGTTGTGTTATTTATGTAAACAGGTATCCAGAAAAATGATTCTGACTCGTCCCCTGGGCCAAGTTTGGATGGAAGTTTTAGAAAGCTGGGATCTGGTTTGTTCTATTCAGTTGTTTTATTTTCATTTGCATTTACATTTACATCGAAAATTTTAGAACTTGAATGATCATGAAATTTGGACTCTACAATCTCGCATCTTAATTGATTTGAATGCGCTCTCTGTTACACTGCTTGAAACTTTAAAAACAGGAGGAAAAAAAGGGACAAAATGAAAAGGGAATAACATTTTAATACTGAGTAGTTATCTTCCAAGTTTTATATATTATAGTTTTTCCTCTTTTCTAAATTATAGCAAATTTCACAACAGCAGCAGCTTTTACATGTTCAATCTCGAGCAATTCAAGCAAAGTTATACCAACTTCAAAAAAGGTGCATAAAGCCCTGAAGGAGTATGCAATGAGGCTGGTTGATCCTAATCTATTTACGGAGTATCTTGAGGATTGGGTTAGCGAGAATATCTGTGGTAAAACAAGTTACGAGGAACAATGTTTTAGCTCTCCCTTCTTGATTGATGAACTGCGTACCTTCGATTTTGCGATGGAGGGTGTTTTATTTCAACAACTACTGCGGATGCCGTATCCACCTTATTCTTCCGACAATCTGAAAGAAGACGAATATCTTGCACTGGAGGATTTTATCCATACTGCCGCAGAAGGACTGTGGCGTGCATTTTGGCATAAGAATAAGCCTTTTCCATATTTCGTATCTTGTCCAAGTTATCCTGGATCGAAGTTTTATACAGTAGACAAAGCAATATCAAGGGGAAGAATCAAGGGGCTCTGTGGTGCAGCTTTATTGTCAAACAGTAATGGCAATTTAAATGCACATTGGGATGATGTTGTCATGCTCCTATTATTCAAACGAGATGTTCTGAAAGGTAATGAATCGGGGTTTTCTCCTTCTATTATTTGTGAAGCTCTTTTCTATGCTATTCACTTGCTGTTATCCAGGAGTTTGACCAAGTACGATGGTGTTACTGGTGATTATGTTTTTGTATCGGTTGTCGACTCTAAGTTTGGAGGTGTCGTTAAACTTGGTGGCAATCTTGGAAAACTTGAAGTGGACATTAGTAACCCATATGAATCTGTAGTGGAGTGGATCAAATTTCATGCAGAGGTAAGTATTTCCCCTGTGGACAAAATATGGAACAAGCTCGGAAATGTAAACTGGGGGGACTTGGGAACTTTACAGATTCTTCTGTCGATTTTTTACTCGATGATTCGGTGGAACGGGCCACCAAGAAAGTCGATGGCTTCCCTAGCAGAGAATCACGGTCGCCGACTCCAAAAACGCCGAATGGAGAGTCAATTAAGTGAAAGAGAAAATGCTCTAGTAGCTTATGAACATGGTAACAACCACTATGGAGAAATCGTTGAACTAGACCATGAGAACAAACAGAACATGAAGATGAAAAGTCCACGCTTAAAGCTTAGACCAGGTGAAATAATATTGCTCGAGGATCGAAACCAGGGACTCAAAAGTTTCCAAATACAGAAATTTCTAGATGATAGGAGTGGTTGCTCATATATTGCCGCAGCTGCAGAGAATCCTGCTGAATTGTTGACTTTTTATGTTGGTGCTCATTCGTCTCGTCTGGAGCCATCTTGGGAAGACATGAATCTATGGTACCAAGTACAAAGGCAAACCAAAGTGTTGAATATCTTGAAACAGCAAGGCATTTCAAGCGAACATCTGCCTCAAATTATTGCATCTGGCCGAGTCATGCACTCTGGCCATTGTGAAAAGAAAAGCTTGAAAGGATGTTGTGACCATCCGTGGTGTGGAACCCCGATTCTCGTTGCATATCCAGTAGGTGAACCAGTTTCATCCATCATAGCTCATTATGGCCCATTTTCTGCTGAAGAATCAATACGCTGCTGCCGAGATTGCCTTGAAGCTCTGAGAAGAGCAAAAATGGCTAACATCATGAATGGTGATATCTCCCCGGAAAACATAATACAAGTCGTTAACAACAAAAATTCAATTAAAAGCAGATCATTCGTTCTCATCTCGTGGGGTCGTGCCATTTTGGAAGATAGAGACAGCCCTGCATTAAACTTACAGTTTTCATCAGCTCATGCCCTTCAGCATGGCAAGCTCTGTCCATCTTCTGACATAGAGAGCCTCATTTACCTCATATACTGTCTTTCTGGTGGAGTGATGCAGCAGCAAGACTCGATCGAATCAGCATTGAAATGGAGGCAGCGATTCTGGACGAAGCGTTTAATACAGAAGCATTTAAGCAAGGTTTCGCCTCTCCTGAAAGCGTTTGCCGACTATGTGGATAGTATATGTGGAACACCCTATGCTGTTGATTATGATGTGTGGTTAAATAGACTGAATGGGGCTGTTGATGGATCAGTTGAGAAGGGGAAAATGGTTGAAGAGTCGCCGAGATTGAAGGATTTCGCAGAGTCTTCTGCAACTTCAGGTGGTGTGAATTCAACATAGAGAGCATTTTGAGTTCTTGTTTTGGTTGCCTTGATAATGGAGTTGGCCATTTAATTGACATTTTGGATTTGGTTGATTAATCTTATTTTGTCTTTGTTTAAATTTAAATTGGATTATTTGTATCAAACATATTTACTAGTTGTAGTCTAATTGGGCACAAATTAAATGAAAAGTAAAAAACTACAAAACATTTCTTGTAAAATCAATAATTTTTTAAATCCTATGCGTTTAAATCATAAATGTAATATCCTTCAAAGCTTTAGAGCAACTCAGGAAATATCTAATAAAATAGTTTGACTAAAAAGTTCGAATATGTTCAAATTCATTGATAACTTCAAATACAAATTAAATATTTTTTCTAATCGAATAAAAAAAACTCAGATTGCATCGATTGACTCGAATAATCTGCACCTAGGGGAAAAATCTCTTGTAGTAATTATCCATAATTATTGATGTCGATGATTGTAGTTATCACGTAACGGGCATGACGAGCAAATATGACAATGAGAATATGTGAAGAGTTGAAATAAAAATGGGATTAAAATAATTTTCTTTTAAAATAATATAAGCAACTTAATAATAATAATAATAATCATAACATGAATAAAAAATGAATTTTACAATATTTGGTTTTAATTGTGGTAAATGTTTCGAGAAAATATATTGCTAAATGATTTCGGGAGTTAAAAAATAGGTTTAATATAGCAATAAGACAGCTTTTACTATAGTATAAATCTTTAAGATTTTGTTTAGTCATATTATTAAATCATGCTTGAATTATATTTGCGTGGATGATAATTAACGTGAAATATTTTAAAATTTTAAATATAATATGTTTGTTTAAAATAAATTATATATCACTCTTAATTAAGAATTACCTTGGTTATTAATTATGGAAAAAAATTATTTTTCAAATATTGCATTATTTCCTTTAAATAAAAAAATTGAAGCACCATTTCGAGTGCAACAACTTTTTTTGAAAAGAAACAGTGTTGGAAGTTTAAAATCCTTCCGAAGCAAATTTTTGTTATTATTATTAGGCAAAAACTTGTGTGAGACGGTCTCACGGATATTATTTGTGAGACGGATCTCTTATTTGGGTCACCCATGAAAAAAGTATCACTTTTTATGTTAAGAGTATTACTTTTTATTGTGAATATGGGTAGGGTTGACCCGTCTCACAGATTATGATCCGTGAGACGATCTCACATGAGACTCACTCTTATTATTATTATTATTAGAATAGATTGATTTTTCTGCAACCTTCATCCTGGCTCTACATAAACAGCCTTTCAGAATAATACAAGTGGACGGTGTTTGCAGAATCAAGAAGAAAGAAGTGAGAATGGAAAAAGGAGAAAACTCAGGGACCACCGCCTCCGGTGAAGATATTTGGGCTAAACTGGGTAAATTGATAAAGAATAAGAAGCAAGACATGATTTTTTGTAATGTTTTTTTAAGTTTAAAAGACTAAGCTTCTTGTTTCATCTTCTCTTTTTTATTTTGGGTTTTAATCTTTATTAGATTGAGTCAACTCTGCGATTTGTAGAGTTTCTGGGTCTCTGGAAATTTGATTATTAGAGTAAGATTGATCAAAGTACTGTAGTGTGTGACCTTTGCTTGGCATAACGAAAGGTGTGTAGTGTTGTGTTCCTTGTGATTTTTTTGGTTGAAATATTTCTTTTTTCAATTCAAATGATTGCCTGTTTTTGGGAATGTCAGCAAGCTGGAATCTTTTTGTGTCCCTTGTACAATTTTGGATTTTTGCTGGTGACTTAGATTCACTCTTTCTCTAATTTGGCCTTCATAAAATATTTGCTTCCATCTTTCTTCAGTGCCTTTGGACTCACGATATCCAGATGTAGAATTGAGATCTGATAATGTCACTGTCTTATCGGAGATCAATAGTTCTTCAAGTGAAAAGCAAGAGTGGTGCAGGATAGAAAAGAACAAGGATCAAGTTTCTGCCTTGATAAAGAATATGTGGTTTGTGATTTTTTTTTAAAACTTGTGTTTACTGAATTTTTCTCTGATTTTGTGTTAGTTTTGTGAAGAGTTTTTGTTGTGATAGAATTGTATCTGCTCAAAACTGAGCCATTATCTTTCTGAAAGTTTGTTGGAATGATCTTTAAATCATCTATTAAATTGCTGAATAAAATTTTTGCCTTTAACAATTGAAGCTTGCAGTAAAACTGCTGCTGTTGGTCTTGAGAATGAACTCTCTTTTTGAATAAAACATGAATTGGCTTCAACAAAAAGTTAATGTCATGGATTCTTGGTTCAAATTTCATTTATTTGCCAATGGGGAATATTTGTATTAGTTTTAATGGTTTTAATAATCTGATACTCTAACAATGAATAAGTGTTTATTAAAAGTTTGGCGACAAGATCTGTCCCTTTGAAAGGTATCTATGTGCTGTGCATTAAACTTTGGTCTATAACACTATCATTTGCTTGACATTTGATACTGATTGAAATTTTTAGAGAAAGACAGTTGCATGTTTGATTCCTTTTGAGGTGCTATATATTCTGTTATAGATTGCGATGCGTACTTTTAAAAATCTCCAAGCACTTGACAGCTATGTTTTTTGCTAGCTAGTTCTCATTCGATACTTGTTGATGACACGGTGATTCAAGGTGATGATACAGCTGCCATCACTTGTGGCAGCGAAATAATCCTGGGTCCTGAGGCTCAAGGTAAGAGTTAATGTTGGTCATTTCAATTTTTTAGTTGGTAATGTGTTTGACTCAGTGTGGATGTCATATTATGGAACTCTTGGTTGGTGGTAAATGTCTAACCACCTCTGTAAGTGTTGTAGCTGATCCTCTACAATAGCAACTATTATTCATGCCTACTTGTTATTTTATTATAAGAAAAGCTGCAGGGAATAATTAACTATTATGATGAAACGGAAGCTGAGTTGGTGCAAAACAGAGAGAAAATCTGCAGAAAAAACATGTATTAGAATGAAGGAATAATTGTCTTTTGTTTGAACCTGTTCTTTTACCTTCTTTTCTTCCCACCATCAGCGTAACACTACCCTTCAGCTTTGTTTAGTTCAAACATGTGATACATCGCCAACGAGCATTGGAGGAACTTTACCACTAAGTTGCTGTGAATGCTTGAGATATTTTTACGGAATCTAATGTTCAAGGAGAATTGTTGCGTATTTTCTTAATTGCTTGCAAGTGCACAACATCAAGTTGTAATAAAATGTATTTTCGAGTACAAGTGTCGATCCCACGAGGAGTATGTATATAAATGTATATTAATGCTTGTAATTAAAATAGTCTCGATTTTATTTAGAAAAATCAATTAAAAGATTTGTTTGCAAAATAACTAAATTGAAAATGGATTTTTTAAATAAATAAAATACCAAACTTTAGCAAATAACAATGGAATAAAAGATGTAGAGGTCCGATTTCACTCAACTATCCACCATGTGTAATTTCTTGTAGTTATGTTATAACAATTCTTCTTATTCATTAGCCAAGAATCCTATAGTTATCTACTCCCTCTCTCGAGTGTTAAATAGATATTGGTTATCTAAAATTTGATTGCAATGTTCCCATCAACAATCTACAAATAAATAACACATCAAGCACTAGATTCTCTATAGGCTTCAATAGCAATATAGGTCCTCCCAAACTCTATAAATACCATTGATGTATGTTTCTCTTTTCTTGTTTATAATTTCTTTTCCAAGTGATAAATTGTAAACATATAAATCATTCAACTTATGGCCAATAAATTGAAAGCATTAAGATTAGAACAATACAAATGAACAATATAAAGAACTTAGTTCATAGGTTCCAACATATGATTTCAAGTTTTGTTCCATCATTCCTCTAGAAATAAAAATTAGTTCATAATAACACAAGCAAAACAATAAAACATAGTTCTAAAACAAGACATATCAAATGAAAAATAAAAGAAAGAAGAACTTAGAACAAGATTTTGAAGTGCTGTTTCCGTCCCTGGATTTGTGCAAAAGATATTTCTCAAGAACTAGAAGAACTTGAGCCTTCAATAATTTCCAGCAGCCTCCACTCCTTCCTTGGCTCCCCAATACCCTAGATGGTAAGTAAATGATGCCTTTTTATAGTCCAGACAAGTCTCAAATCGTAGCACACCATTTTCATAGACTTTCATGCGCAGCCCACAAAGTTACAGATTTTTCGGACTCTGTTTTTCGAAGACCGCAGGTGCGCTGCTGTTTCGGGGAAAACTTTCATTTTCGAACTTCAGTGACCGCGGGTGCGGTAGAACAAGGATGCTTCGGCAGATTTTCTGAAATTCGATTTTCCTTGACCACGGGTGCGGTCTCTTTGTTAGCGCGGGTGCGCTGGAGCTTCGACAATTTTTTTCTTTCGCACTTTCCAATTCAACACTTTACTAGTCCAAATTCTCATTCTAAGCTTCCAAACTAAAACAACAAAAACAACAACAAATCACATAAAACCCGCTCAAGAATCACAAAATTCTAAGTTAAAAACAAGTAATAAAAGTACAATAAATTGCACTTATCAAACTCCCCCAAACTTAATATTTTGCTAGTCTCGAGCAAAAAACAAGCAACAAACAACATAAACAAACAAGTCATGAAATATTTTAAAGAACTTGGCCTCAAGATAAATTAACAACTCTTCATGCATTCACAAGTCAAATCAATCCAACCACTTTTTCATTCGGATAAAATCACGCAATCGGTTAATTTTCTTAACTTCTAATTTCTTCAACTCATGTTTCAAAACATTGCTCAATCGATTTCAATTTTTACAAACACAAATCAAGAGGTCCTTTATGGTAAAGACTTGGGTTCAAAACCATATTTATTCCTCAATGGAAGTGTTTATCGATTGTCCATAGGCTAAATCCTCCCAAACACTCTCCACTAGTATATTGGACACGGAGGAACGTGAGTTCGTAGCGTTGCTAGGAGTCTTAGAGTCAGTTAGGGTGCACAGGGGAGTGGGGGATTTCAGATTGTGGTTGGGGGATTCCTCGGGTTTGTTTTTTGTTGGGTCTTTTTACAATTCATTCTTCAACAATTCAACTACCCAGTCTTTTCCATTCTTTCGCAATATCTGGGATGTGCCTGCTCCTACAAAGATTCAAGTTTTCACGTGGATAGTGGCATTGGAAAAACTACAAACTTGTGACTCCGTGCAAAGAAGATGACCGTCCTGTGCTTTAAGCCCGAATTGGTGTTGTCTATGCCGAAAAACTGAGGAAAGTCAAGATCACTTATTACTACATTGCTCATTCTCACATAGCATTTGGAACAAGGTGTTTCAAGAAATCGGGTGTCTGTGGATTCTTCCGAAGAAGGCAAATGATATGCTCATATTAGAACCAAGTTGGCAAGCAGGGAAAAGACACTCCAGATTTTGGTACATGATTGTTCAGTGCACATTTTGGTCCATATGGTTGGAAAGAAACACTAGAATTTTTGAAGATAAATTCGGGTCTTTTGAAGAAGTCTGGGAAATATTGAAGTTCAGAGTTGCAAGCTCGACGGTAGTTCTGCCGGAATACAAACATCTTACAATCTCGGATTTGATTAGGGATTGGAAATACGTATGGTCGTAGCAACGGTGGTGTGATATTGTAAAATTTCTTTAGCTTGCGGATAACTTATCCGCTTTTGTAACCATTAAACTCAGTTTTAATAAAATTTTTGTTTCCTCTCAAAAAAAAAATAGGATTTGCAATGCTTGTAATGTTAGGCCTTGGCTCATGACTACAAATGAAGATTAGGAATTCAAATAAGGGAGTAAGTTGAATTGTATCTCTTTTGCAAACTCCATTTCTTTCTTTCATCTCCATTTTTTTTTTCATTTCATCTCTTTTTTCTCCCATTTTTCTCCAACTTCTTCAATCAAACATCATTCATCATTTTTCTTTTTCTTTTCTTTTGTAGGATAATATCACTTTCTTTAATCTTTTGAATTCTTACTCCCTTGAGAAGGTAGGAAATAATTGTATAAGATATTCAAAAGGTTGGTAAATGTGGGCTACATGAAAGGATATCGAATGAGGGTCTTTTACACATATTAACGTGTGCCATTCGAATTCATATAAGCTCAAAGAGGTGACAAATGATAAATTATTTTTATTTGGTAGCTTGAAAGGCTCAATCGATCCAAAAAATCACCTAAATCATTCCTAAATCATAGTTTATCCGTATTTCGCCTCGAGTGTTGTTTGGATAGTTCTAGAGAAAATCTCAATTCACCAACACAAAGTAGAATCTAATCATCGTGAAAAATGGTGTCTCAATGCATCAAACAAATATATATATATTCAAAATAAAAGTGCTTGGCTTCAAAGAAATTTTAATAACACAATTCTTTTCTCATATAGGCTCAAGAGGGCATCAACTGAATATTTATGAACAATATAAATAGGCCCAAATAAAATCAAAGATCGCCTCAATCATATATGTGCTTGCAAAAATTTATTTCAATATCAAATGAAAATCGCAGAGTTGTATAGAATTTATAAGTCTCAAATTTACCAAATCTCATGATTGTTCTCTAATTTTTTTAAATTGATTGATGGACATTAATGAAATGCATGACCTTTCTTCTCAATACAAAAGTTTTTTTTCATCATTGGCCATTTCAAATAAAAAATTTCATGGCTATGACACTACAAACACACAAGCAACAAACTCACAAGAAAAAATAAAACACTCAAATAAAACTAAATAAAATGAACAACACACAAAATAAAATAATATCTCTCCCCCAAACTTAAATACGTGCATCGTCCTCGATGTAAATGATCATGAAAGTTAGACGAATACACATACCTCGGGCAACGACCGTCAGTGGTCATCGCCATTCTCATCATCTGCGTCATCTTGTGGTGGTTGGAACTCCGGCGGGTGGTATATGGGCGGCCACTGTGGAGGAGGTGGAAATGGATTACCAAAGGTTGAAGCTGATGGAAATTGCTGAGCTAAGACAGACGTAAAATCCATCATATATCCCATAAATGTATTGGTCCTAAACTGAAACTCATTCATGTCTTGGCGTTGATTTCTCATTTTTTCTTCCAAATGGGTCAACCTATCTCTCATATTTCCTTGTTGCGGTTGTGGTTGTGGTTCTTGAGCTTGAGCCTGGGCACGTCTTTCTGCAGCTCTTCTGTTGAATTCCCTTTCAGCTCGACGTGCCTCAGCTTGTTCACCTCTCACTGCCCTATGTGGTTGAACTACCACAATGGCATTTTCGGCTTTAACAATTCTTCATTCACTGCACAAGTCACTCCCGCATTCTGGCGTAATTTACCCTGTTTTCTTCAAATCACCAACTTCTAACAAAGAGACCGCACATGTAAATTACGATGCAAACAGGTTTTGGGACGAGAAAGCGGAGGAAAATATGGAAAATTTTTGAACAAAAACATTATAAAAGAAAGGGGATTTGATCTGAGTTTCCCCCGAACTGAAATTGGATTAATGCTTACTGCTCGGCATTGGGAGGAGTTTGGCAGGCAGCCACAAGATGCTGTCATTACGTTGGTAAGAGAATTTTATGCTAACCTTAAGGTTAAGCATGAACAATTGAAGGTTTTGGTGCGAGGTAAAAATGGTAGCTTTTGATGCACATACTATCAATACGATGTATGGTATACCTCTATGTATGCATGATGAATATGAAGAATACCGGACTGAGCAAGTTGATTATAATAATATTCTTCAAACAACATGCATAGAGGGAGCGGAGTGGAGAATGAGAGAAGATGTGCATGTCAGCCTAGCAAAATCTGATCTGAAAAGAGTTGCCAAAGATTGGTATTCCTTTATTTCTGCTAGGATTAAGCCTACCGAGCATACCACCACCGTCATCAAGGAGAGGGCAATCCTTACTTTTTGCATCATGACAGGGAAGACAATTGATTTAGGTCAATTGCTTCAGAGTTCGATGCTTGACTATGCAAAAGGTAACTCTCCTAGTGGACTCCTCTACCCTTCTCTTATCACTGCATTATGCCAGAATGCGGGAGTGACTTGGGCAGTGAATGAAGAATTGTTAAAGCCGAAAAATGCCATTGTAGTAGTTCAACCACATAGGACAGTGAGAGGTGAACAAGCTGAGGCACGTCGAGCTGAAAGGGAATTCAACAGAAGAGCTGCAGAAAGACGTGCCCAGGCTGAAGCTCAAGAACCACAACCGCAACAAGGAAATATGAGAGATGGGTTGACCCATTTGGAAGAAGAAATGAGAAATCAACGCCAAGACATGGATGAGTTTCGGTTTAGGACCTATACATTTATGGGATATATGATGGATTTTACGTCTGTCTTGGCTCAGCAATTTCCATCAGCTTCAACCTCTGGTAATCCATTTCCACCTCCTCCACAGTGGCCGCCCATATACCACCCGCCGGAGTTCCAACCACCACAAGATGACGAGGATGGCGATAACCACTAACGGTCGTTGCCCGAGGTATGTGTATTCGTCTAACTTTTATGATCATTTACATCGAGGATGATGCACATATTTAAGTTTGGGGGAGAGATATTATTTTATTTTGTGTGTTGTTCATTTTATTTAGTTTTATTTGAGTGTTTTATTTTTTCTTGTGTGTTTGTAGTGTCATAGCCATGAAATTTTTTATTTGAAATGGCCAATGATGAAAAAAAAACTTTTGTATTGAGAAGAAAGGTCATGCATTTCATTAATGTCCATCAATCAATTTAAAAAAAATGGAGAACAATCATGAGATTTGGTAAATTTGAGACTTATAAATTCTATACAACTCTGCGATTTTCATTTGATATTGAAATAAATTTTTGCAAGCACATATATGATTGAGGCGATCTTTGATTTTATTTGGGCCTATTTATATTGTTCATAAATATTCAGTTGATGCCCTCTTGAGCCTATATGAGAAAAGAATTGTGTTATTAAAATTTCTTTGAAGCCAAGCACTTTTATTTTGAATATATATATATTTGTTTGATGTATTGAGACACCATTTTTCACGATGATTAGATTCTACTTTGTGTTGGTGAATTGAGATTTTCTCTAGAACTATCCAAACAACACTCGAGGCGAAATACGGATAAACTATGATTTAGGAATGATTTAGGTGATTTTTTGGATCGATTGAGCCTTTCAAGCTACCAAATAAAAATAATTTATCATTTGTCACCTCTTTGAGCTTATATGAATTCGAATGGCACACGTTAATATGTGTAAAAGACCCCCATTCGATATCCTTTCATGTAGCCCACATTTACCAACCCTTTGAATATCTTATATAATTATTTCCCACCTTCCCAAGGGAGTAAGAATTCAAAAGATTAAAGAAAGTGATATTCTCCTACAAAAGAAAAGAAAATGATGAATGATGTTGATTGAAGAAGTTGGAGAAAAATGTGAGAAAAAAGAGATGAAATGCAAAAAAAAAAAATGGAGATGAAAGAAAGAAATAGAGTTTGCAAAAGAGATAAAATTCAACTTACTCCCTTAGTTGAATTCCTAATCTTCATTTGTAGCCATGAGCCAATGCCTAACATTACAAGCATTGCAAATCCTATTGACCAAGTCATAGTTGTCCAATATACTAGTGGAGAGTGTTTGGGAGGATTTAGCTTATGGACAATCGATAAACACTTTCATTGAGTACGAATCTTGATCAATTTTACACACACCTCATTGCATCAAATATTTATTTAGTATTCCTTTCTTGAATGAATATGGTTTTGAACCCAATCTTTACCATAAAGGACCTCTTGATTTGTGTTTGTAAAAATTGAAATCGATTGAAAATGTTTTGAAACATGAGTTGAAGAAGTTAAGAAAATTAACCGATTGCGTGATTTTATCCGGATGAAAAAGTGGTTGGATTGATTTGACTTGTGAATGCATGAAGAGTTGTTAATTTATCTTGAGGCCAAGTTCTTTAAAATATTTCATGACTTGTTTGTTTATGTTGTTTTGTTTTGCTCGAGACTAGCAAAATATTAAGTTTGGGGGAGTTTGATAAGTGCAATTTATTGTACTTTTATTACTTGTTTTTAACTTAGAATTTTGTGATTCTTGAGCGGGTTTTATGTGATTTGTTGTTGTTTTTGTTGTTTTAGTTTGGAAGCTTAGAATGAGAGTTTGGAGTAGTAAAGTGTTGAATTGGAAAGTGCAAAAGAAAAAAATTGTCGAAGCTCCAGCGCACCCGCGCTAACAAAGAGACCGCACCCGTGGTCAAGGAAAATCGAATTTCAGAAAATCTGCCGAAGCATCCTTGTTCTACCGCACCCGCGGTCACTGAAGTTCGAAAATGAAAGTTTTCCCCGAAACAGCAGCGCACCTGCGGTCTTCGAAAAACAGAGTCCGAAAAATCTGTAACTTTGTGGGCTGCGCATGAAAGTCTATGAAAATGGTGTGCTACGATTTGAGACTTGTCTGGACTATAAAAAGACATCATTTACTTACCATCTAGGGTATTGGGGAGCCAAGGAAGGAGTGGAGGCTGCTCGAAATTATTGAAGGCTCAAGTTCTTCTAGTTCTTGAGAAATATCTTTTGCACAAATCCAGGGACGGAAACAGCACTTCAAAATCTTGTTCTAAGTTCTTCTTTCTTTTATTTTTCATTTGATATGTCTTGTTTTAGAACTATGTTTTATTGATTTGCTTGTGTTATTATGAACTAATTTTTATTTCTAGAGGAATGATGGAACAAAACTAGAAACCATGTGTTGGAACATATGAACTAAGTTCTTTATATTGTTCATTTGTATTGTTCTAATCTTAATGCTTTCAATTTATTGGCCATAAGTTGAATGATTTATATGTTTACAATTTATCACTTGGAAAAAGAAATTATAAACAAGAAAAGAGAAACATACATCAATGGTATTTATAGAGTTTGGGAGGACCTATATTGCTATTGAAGCCTATAGAGAATCTAGTGCTTGATGTGTTATTTATTTGTAGATTGTTGATGGGAACATTGCAATCAAATTTTAGATAACCAATATCTATTTAACACTCAAGAGAGAGAGTAGATAACTATAGGATTCTTGGCTAATGAATAAGAAGGATTTTTATAACATAGTTACAAGAAATTACACATGGTGGATAGTTGAGTGAATTCGGACCTCTAGATCTTTTATTCCATTGTTATTTGCTAAAGTTTGGTATTTTATTTTATTTAAAAAATCTATTTTCAATTTAGTTATTCTTGCAAACAAATCTTTTAATTGATACATCCCAATGAGCATCGGAGGAACTTTACCTGTGAGTTGCTGTGAATGCTTGAGAAATTTTTATGGAATCTAATGTCCAAGGAAAATCTCAGATGTGCATTTCGCTCCATCTTGGTGTCCAAGCATCTGAAGCACTTTTCAGGACGCCATATAGTTGAGGCTCTGCTTTTTCAATTTCCAAAGTAGCTCATATTATTTTTTTCAAACACTAATGATGTTGGCTTCACACGTGTCTATCTTTATTATGCACTGTAGAGTTGAAATGCATCAGCCATCAGTTATTCAGTTAATTAAAAAAATTACTTGAAATGTGATAAGATTGAAGTGCAGTAGTATTTGGTATAATAGCAACTAGTTCATTTTTTAGATTTCTTTACCAGCTGGTCAATAACAAAGCTTTCTGAAGTGTATTTTACAATTTCTCTGATGTTTGTAATTATTCCCCCAACCATTAATCTGTTAGAATTCAATACCTCTCCACATTTGTAAGAAGTTTGTTTGTTTAATCACAAACGATTGATGGTTACTTAAAATAACTAATATTTTATAAATTTCATATAAATTGGGGACTTAAGTTACCCATCTTTTAATGCTACCAGGGTTTATGAAGTACAGATTTAAAGTAATGCCAGCCGAGGAAATTTGCAAGAAACAGCTGCAGGTGACAGAATCCGGCCTCAAGTGTAATCTCTGTTATCACTTAATTTTGTTGATACAGTTGACATTATTGTAAATTTGTCTATGCCAGATAGTTCTTGATCCCGAACATACAAAATGTTCTATTTGTTTAAGTGTTTGGCATGACGTTGTAACTGTAGCTCCCTGCCTTCACAATTTTTGGTATGTCTCTTAACCTCCTCCTATTCCTATCAATTTCCATCTCAGATTTTTTTTATCAGTTACCTCCTGTCTCATCCAGCAATGGGTGCTTCTCGGAGTGGTTGAAACAGTGCCAAGAGAAACATTCTAGCATTTTATGTCCTCAGTGTAGAGCAGTTGTACAATTTGTTGGAAGGAACCATTTTTTGCATAACATTGAAGAGGTAAGGGATTTTCCGCAGCCAGTATTGTATATAGCTGTTTATTTGTTATTAACTCACAAATTCAATCAGAGAATGTTTTCTCCATCTTGTCTGACTTTCTTAAATCTTTTAATAGTCGGTCACTATTTTCATCTGTGTTGGATTTTTTGTTCTTCTTTTAGAATTGTAGCAAACTAGAGTATCTTTTTTGTCAAGCATTTTCCTATTTACTTTCTTGTCAAATTTCATGTTGTCAACTATAACAGCACTTTTTTTTCTTCCTTTGATCATGCAAATATGTAGGCAGATAGATGCCGGTGGGTTGTTTCCATCCAGTTCTTTGGTGAAAATTTGGTAGTCCATTAAATTAATAAATATGAATTTTTGTATTTTGAACCTAATTTCGGTTGAGAAAAGCTCAGAAAATATATTCATGATGTTAAGTTCCATAAAGCTAAAGTCCAAATTCCAATCACGTAGAATGCACTCTTGCATCAGTTATTTGGCCTTTTGGAATGAGAGGGTATGAAATATAATTCTTTGTCTTAAATTCTTATTTTATCTGCGCAGGATATATTGCAAGCTGATTCTACTCTTAGGCGTTCAAGTGAAGACATTGTACTTTTAGATTCACATGCGTCAATTAAATCTCCCCTTGTAAGTTGTATATTTTGTTGCCTTGATCAGAAAATAAGTCAGGCTTAGGCTGCAACGAGGGATGAATTTTTAGCATGGTGAACTTGAGAATTCGTTATTTCTTTTCTTGTGTCATTGAAGTTATATTATTTGTTTGTATGCTTATCTATAAACCTGCTGCTATGCTTAATTTTTGCTTTGTGAGTCATATATATGCATTTATAAAATCAATGATAAAGCATTTAACGTTTTGTTTCTTCTCTCCTCTAAAGGACACTACAAGTTATTGAAGGACTACTTTGCACTGTGTGTTCAAATGTTTTAAGTAACTTACTTATACTATTCATTCTTCTGCATATACCCCATCCCACTAAATAGAAAAATCCTAGACCTTCCCATCCCACTTTCCAATTATCCACCAAACAACTTTGTAATCGATTCACTTCGGAAGCATTTGGATACTAAGTATTTTCTAAAATTTCTGATCGAGTTGAACATGGATGATTATAAAAAGCTCTCTAACCATATTTCTAGATGCATTTTACGTGTGTTATGTCTAATTTTTCATCTTACACATCGTAAGCTGTCAGAATTTGGTACATAAATTTAGAGTGACTGCTGACTGCTAATGTTTTTTTTATAGGTAATCAGCAGCGGAAGGAAATTTAGCAGGAAGAGAGCACGTGCTCCACCAGATGAGGAGAATGCACCATGCCCTCAATGTGGTAATCTTGAACATTTTATGACTTGAAATGCGAAAATTCTGGCTAATATTTTGGATAAGGCAGATATACACCACTGTATTTTCATTGCAAACCATTAGCTACTTGTGAAATTGTCATGCATGTATCTCAGGCAACGAGTATGCTGGTTTCCAATGCAACCAAAGCACAATTCATCTTCAATGTCAAACGTGTGGTGGGATGATGCCTTCCAGATCAAATGCCAGTGTACCACAACACTGTAATGGTTTCCTTTCTTTGGGTTGGGGGGTGGAGGGCTCTGCAACTGTTGTTAGAACTAGGGCACTGGCAAAATTTTGACGTATTCTGATTGTAAATTCTGAATAGTTTTGTATATTTCTTGCCTGTATCATGTACATGGTTTAATTTATTAGGTTGAACAAACCTGAAAGTTTCAACAAAAGCCTCCTACATGAACCCTAACCACTAATTAACAAGAAACAAGTAAAAGAAAGAAAGAGGAGGGAGGAAAAGGAAATTGGTCATGGACTATCTAAATTTAGTTTTCCTTAATACTCTTTTGGAACGTTAAATAGGCATTTTCATTGTAGGTCCTGACATTACTGATGCAATACTTCAGAGTGAAATCATGTCCGAGATTATTGGGACTGAAGATGACCTTCATGACTATTTTCATAACATGGCAAAAAAAAAGTCATTTCCTACATTTTCATTTTTGAACAGATATTCTTAGGACTAAGCCTAAGCAGTAAACTGTCAAGAGTTTTTAGTACATAGTTGAAGTATTGTTTCATTACTATGGTTTGTGCCTTTGCCCATAAAAACCTGCCATTCAAGTGTTATGTTACCTTGATGATGGTCAGGTTGTTATTTACTTTGTAAATGATTATACATGTGACTGGCATCTCTGTTCTTCTAGAAGTAAGTAGAATCTAACTCGGAACTACCATAAATTGTTTGAATGTGAAAACAATGTGCACTGGTAGGAAAACCATTTGTTCTTATGCATATATTTGCTCTGTGGTGAACTGTTTCGGTGTTAAATTGTATTTTCACCATATATTTCAACAAATCTGTACGAGCATCAGAAGATTCCTTTCTTTGAAGGTTTAGGATGTGATCGTGCATTTTGTGGTGCCTATTGGCATTCCCTGGGGGTTACAGGAAGTGATATCCATCCTGTCTGCAGTCGTGAAATTTTAAAACCCGTAAGCACATTGTTTTCTCCTGATGCTCATGCTCATTGATCATTAGCTCAGTTGCTGGTTGAGTGCTTATGGATTTTGTTTTTGACTTACTTTAATGTGTCTCGTCATTTTGGACAATTGCGAAGTGCGGAGTTCCTTATCTTTCATCTTGTAAATATTGTTGTTTTTTTGTTGAGAACGCCATTTTCTATGTTTTTGTTTTTTCTTCTTGATGAATATTATTCTGCAGATTACGGAGCGGTCTGTCTCTAGGATACCCTTTTTGGTGCATGAAAAGAATAGACACGAACAAGACGTATGGAAAATCTTCATACTTCTCTTTCTTTACTTTGTTCTTTTCTTTCTTTTTGTTTGTCTTCAGGTTTATGTCTTCACATACTCTTTTCTCTTTGCAGATAACTGAAAAATGCGTAAGGCAGATGGGAAGATCATTGCAGGATGTCATCTCAGAATGGGTCACAAAAATGAATAACCGAGAAATAGGCAAGTCCTCTTTCACCACTTTTTTTATCATTTTTTTCATTTTTTTTCCTGAACTAAGACAAATATTGTGCCTAATGTCTTCTGTAACTTGACACGTCTTGGATATCCTTGATGTCACTCTGGGTTAGTTTAGGATTTTAATTGGTGTGCATCTGCTTTGGAAATAAATACTGTTGATTTAAATATTTTGTTTTGGTTTTATCTTCTTTCTCTTTCAGACAGGACAAGGCTACCATTGAATCATTCTGAGATGATCAATCCGCAAACATTCGTCTGCAAGTAAGTTATTCTGTACATCACTATGTTATATATGTCTGCTTTATGCAAATCCAGTCCATGTCATATTATGTAAACCCGAAAAAGTATTGAGAACTTAACGAATTCTGAACTTGGAATTTACTGTTTATTGAATATAATTAGACCTCTTAAAGTTTGTTAAAGATAATGGCTGCCACCGTGCTATTTACATTATCTTCCATTAAATCTAATTAGCACGCATGATGATCAAAATTCTATATCTCTTCTTGTCATAACTCTATTTTTACTTTGAGTCCAAGCACAAAGTAAATCGTTGTTTTTGTTTGTCCTTAAATGCAGTGAGTGCTACGACAAATTAGTCTCGTTTCTCTTATACTGGTTCCGAGTCACATTACCAAAACATGTAAGCTTCTGCTTCCTTGAGCAATTTTCAATTTCAGTGGCTCATGTTTATAAACTTGTATTAGTTAGACATCGAGTGGAATATTATAGGCACGTTTTTTAACAACTTTCTTTCTGATTGTAGCCTAGCAATTTTTGACAACTTTCTTTCTGATTGTTTTAACTCGTATCGGCGATTCTGTCATATATCATTTCACTCATCAATATTCATTAACTAAGCCCAGGTTATTTTCCTCGTGGAAATAATTGATGTTTATATGGATGGCTATTTGAATGATAACATTATTTGTAAATTTTTGTAGTACCTACCTCCGGAGGCACTACAGAGGCAAGACTGCTGGTACGGATCAGCATGTCGAACACAGCACCATAACGAAGAACATGCTCGTAAGAAGAACCATGTATGTCGCCCGACGAGGGGGGGTACCCATATGTAGTAATATTTTCACTATGCTGTCCTATGTAGTGAAATGCTATGCAAAATCTGGCAAAACTTTACCAGTTAATGTTACGTTGTTGATTGTATCCTTTTATGTTACTGTAATAGCCATCATAATGTCACTACTTTTATTGTGCCTTGGGTTTCCTAGGCATGTAAATGAATCTAATTGGAAATTTTCCAAATAAATTTAAGACTTTGAAGTCGAGCTCGAGCTTGATTTGATAAGTTTAGAACTTATCAATAAGTTTGTAAGTTTCTTGATGTTTATATTAATAATCATATTTACATATGTTTCCTAGTTATACAAGTTTGTAATTTTAGAAACAATTTATTTTATGATATTGAAAGAGATCATGGTTTTATACATTGGTATTCCAAAAAAATTATCATGTTATTAATTAATCAAGTCTAAGCCGGGATCGAAAAAAGTTTTTATTTTAGAAATATTATTAATTTATCGAGTATTAATTTATAAATATTCTATGGCATATATTTGAGATAACTAACATATGAAAAGAAGTTTATACAATCGAAATGTAAGGAGTCTAAATATAGACTACTTTTTAAAAGTGTGTGTGTCTATATATATATATATATATATATATATATATATATATATATATATATATATACGATTCGATTTATATATATGATAAATAATAATATTTGTAACAAAAAAAATAATATTTTTTATAGATAAGATAATGTCAAATATCTATTTTATAAAAGAGTAGGTCTCATGTGAGACCGTCTCACGGATCTCAATCTGTGAGACGGGTCAACCCTACTCATATTCACCATAAAAAATAGTACTCTTAGCATAAAAAACAATATTTTTTAATGGATTATCCAAATAAAGATCCGTCTCACGAAATTTGACCCGTGAGACCGTCTCACACAAGTTTTTGCCTTTATAAAATCGACTTGTGAGATACTCTCATAATTTTTTTTTGTGAAATATATAGTCGATTTTATAAAATAGATATTTGACATGATCTTATCTATAAAAAATATTATTTTTTTGTTACAAATATTATTATTTATCATATATATAAATCGAATCGATCTGTTTCATATACGTAAATACTTGATATCGTCCCAAGATACCTGTGTATAATGTAATAATGCCAAATTTTTGTTCTCAATATGATTTCTAACTTCGAGGCAAACAAATTAATTAAATGGAAAGTAAATATGTGTCCATAATTAATTGGTGACGTGTAGTGAAAAAACTAAACCACTCTCGTTTTGTCTGACTACTCAAATTTGATTTGCGGATTGATGAGTTCTTTTAGAATTTTTATTTTGGGACTTTTCCGTAAAACTCTTTCCTGTTTTATTCGATTAGTTGTCTTTCGTGTTTGTTATTACAAATTTGTCTTTCGATCAAATTTGTAATTTTCCATTTTTTAAAATAAATATCTCAAGAGAATATAAAACCAATCATATATAAATCAATTATTTCCTAATATTATACTCAAACCAAATATTTGAAAACTCTCGAGGCTAAACCAAATGCAACCTTATATAGATAATTAATTGCTAAAATAAAGAAAATGATCACACACACACACAACTCCATATTCATAAAGTTGAGTAATCAAGCAAACGTCGCCAGTTTAGGCTCGAGTTGACGAACAAGGCAACGATCAAGAAGATCATCAACTGAAGTATAATTGTATTCAGGGAACGTACAATGCCGACGCTTCCAAGTCATCCTCCGTTAACTCGAAATTCATCTGACATCCTTGGATGAATATATTGTGAATGATCGAAACCTTCTGCGGAGGCAATTTTTGGAATGGTGGCAATGCACCACTTATTCAATCCACTTCATACCCATATTCCGATGGAACAAATCTCTGATTTTACTTTTTGGTAATAAAAATAAAACCCATTATTTTCATGCAAAAATTGTAATCAATATTTAGTAATTGAAGGAATTAAAAATCAGAATGAATCACCTTTAATTTACATTGCCTGCCTCTTTCATGGCATTGATAATCTTGAGCTGTTCGAGATGTTGAGGAACTGCAAGTGCGGATATCACGATATCCACCTCTTTCACCAATGAAACGAGCTTATTGTGCTCGTGGAGTCCACCCTTTTCGAAAACAAAGAAGAATTTACTTGCAGATATTAAAAATTGAGAAAATAGTTAAATTTGTCTGCTGATCCCTCATTTTGATTTTAGTTCTATTAAGTTACGAGTCAGTTTTAGTGCAATGACATTCTGATCTTGCTGCAATTTGTCATTTTTTCCCAAGGATGACCAAAACCAAAATGAGACCAACTACACTCTGATCTTACTGCAATCTGTTCAGTTGTATGTAACCCGAACTTAACAGCATAGGCTTTTTTATAACAGAAGTCTCTATCAAACAAGTTTTTTTAATGACCCAGCAACCCATGGCTGCTACCCGTCGATAGCACTTAGTAAATATCCGAGCTGACATAATACAATACAAACCATGTTAGTCAGGTAAATTTCACCGAGTAAATCTTATGTGAGGAACTCGTCTGAAAAAATATTGATAGGAAGAGGGGATAGACAGATCATTTGGTCGGATGGTGTAAAATCGTTGAGACTTAAAAATAAAGAACCATAAAAGCAATTTTCCTTAAAATTGGGTATCGTCATGCCAAATTGCCAATATATAACTTTTGGAGCCTACACAAATGAAAACTATTGGGCATTACTCAGCTCAGAAAGAACATAGATTGGGTCCTTTGCTCGTCGACAATATATAAAACAAACAATGATATTGTGCTGAAAAATATGTTAAATTGTTTAGGATCTCAAAAATCCCTCCAAATAGAAATTTTTTTTCGATAAATATAAAATATTCTGCGAGTATATCATCTGTAGCATATTTAAAGAATTTCTGCAAACTCAGGTGAATGAAAAATGAACGTCTCTAAACGTTCGTCGGTTTATGGCCTTGGAGTATTGATTTCAATGTTTAGTTGGAGACATGAACACTATATTATTGCATGCGATTTACTGTTGGAAAATAAGATCTAGACGACATTCATCAAGAAAAATAGAACCGGGTGCCTTAAATATGTAACAGAAAATGAATACACTCGTTTTCCATTAATTATTTTATTGCGTTTAAAGTTCGTTCGGGAAATGAAAAACACTTGGGGGTAATAATTTTCCCTTGACAATGCTTATTAGTGTGGATAATGGAAAGGTTATATGTTTATAGGTTTTGGATTATTTGTTTCAAAGACGCGTAGGTGCCGGTAACGAGGATAACAAGACCCATCAACACTATGAATCCGATTATCGCCACTTCAACGCCCAGTTTTCTATAAGCACCTGAAATCTTCAAGTAGCAAAAGCTTGGAAGTAATATCGAAGCTGTGACGTTCAAAAACGCTCCAACCAGTGCCATTAGACACCCGAAAAACGGTAGTGTTGAGGCCACAATGGCACTGCTGATCACCAAGATTGTCCTGACAAAGAAACCATGAGATTTCTTCCCACGATGAGATTGTATCAGATCTTCGATTCCTTCAACAATTGGCCTTAGCATCAGTGCGTATTTCGCTAAAGGAGTGACAAGGGCAGTGTAGATAGCCACTTTAGAGCTAATATTATTCGTTGGGAGGTTCAGTGTTATCTGGGATTTTACCTCTGAACCGAACATTAGGTATCCCGAGATTGCCATGCATGCACTAGTAACCGAACAAAAGAGAAAGCATACAAGCAGAACCTACAAAAAATTATGAATTGTGTCAGCTTTAGGACTCGACTATTTGAAGAAGATCTAGTGTTTCGAGAACTGAATTTACCCAAAAGAATTGTCGTCGGTTTCGCATAGAAGTGTACAATGTAGGGAATACAGGATGAGCACCGTAACTGAACATGTACAAGCTGAAAGCCGTAGGGATTCCTGTCCAATTAATAAGTGTTCCCTTTTTATGAAACCCAATGTCATCAGATGTACCGACCCATAGAACCGATCCAATAGTCACAACACAAGCTAGAACTCCAGTGGCGGATACATATGAAAGAGCTCTCATATTGTTAATCCAAACAGTAGGCATCAATATTAGTGTCACGATTATGACCAAACTTTGTCTTCCGCCAATGTTGATGCCATGAAAATCGAGTTCCAACCTCGCTAATAAGTCGTGCAGATTATCCACGAGAATTATCAGGAAACCTGTGGCAACCAAGTACAGTTCAATATGCATGAAAATCGAGACAACCATTCGTCCTCTGGTGCCAAAAGCCTTGTCTCCTACATCGGGATAGGTTCGTATATTCAGGTCAAAATCCATACACCTTTTGATCAACAAGCCTGTGTAGAAGGTTGCACTAGCAACCATGAACAGAAGAATCAAGCTTAGCCACCCGCCATTCGACAAAGCATATGGAATCGACAAGATCCCAACACCTGGAAACGAGAAAACGTAGAAATTTTAGTTTGCTAATGAAAGTTGAAGGTTTGGGGGATATTCAAGGAGGACATAAACATGCCTACATACCTGATAAGGAATTTAATCCATTAAAAGTTGTCTCGAAAAACGAAGCACCGTCGGTCTTGAGAACTCCATTTCCTTTCTCAACATCATCGTTGGAAGCTAGGAGAGGAATATTGGTGGCAGAGCTGTGATCTTGTTCCTTTGGGTTCATCTTTATGTTTCTTAGTTCAAAATTTGAAGAGTACGTAGGAAAGCTGGAGCTTTTGTCTAAAACAGGCGATAACTTATAGTATGCATGCGTTCATATATAGTTTTTTTTTTTTTTTTTGAAATAACGTTCATATATAGTTGATCTGTGACATTTATAGATGAGTATATCTCATGTTAGACCGTCTCACGGATCATAATCTGTGAGACGGGTCAACCCTACCCATATTCACAATAAAAAGTAATACTCTTACCATAAAAAGTAATACATTTTCATGGGTGACCCAAATAAGATATATGTCTCACAAATACGACCCGTGACACCGTTTTACACAAGTTTTTGCCTTTATAAATATGATTGTGTACTATATATATAAATATATATCTATACTATATATAAACGTTGGACCTAACAGAAACAAAAATGGACAGCAATTTTTTCTTCCAACTTTGCTCTTATGTGATACTAGTATCACACTTTTGTTTTTTATTTTAATTTCAACAAACACTTTTATTTTTAATTTTGTTTAATCTTCCACAATTCAAATAGCACTTTAGTCCCTCGATAATTTGCCGAATTTCACTATATGTTTCGATAATTATAAAAAATACTGGACACACACGCGTGTGCAGAGTGACTAGTATATATCTATACGATATATAAATGATGGGCCTATAAAGACAAAAATGGACATCAATGTTTCCTTCCAACTTTGCTATTATTTGATACTAATATAATACTTTTGTTTTTTTTTTTTTAATTTCAACAAACACTTTTATTTTAATTTTTTTTTTTAATTTAAGCACTTTAGTCTCTCGATAATTTGTCAAATTTCACTTTGGTCCTTCGATAATTATAAAAAAGACTGTAAACACACGCACCGCTTGTGCGGTGGACTGAATAGTATATATCTATACTATATATAAAGGATGGGCCTAATAGAGATAAAAATGGACACCAATTTTCTCTTCCAACTTTGTCCTTATGTGATATAAATATTACTCTTTTGTTTTTTACTTTTATTTCAACAAACACTTTTATTTTAATTTTTTTTAAATTTTCAACCATTCAAATAACAATTTAATCCCTCAATAATTTTTGTCAAATTTTACTTTAGTCTTTTGATAATTATAAAAACGATTGTACACACACGCACCGCTTGTGCATAGTGACTTGTCTATACTTCTATACTATTTTATTAAGGTTGAGGTATTTAGAGTAACTAACTTTGGTGTCATGGTCTGTTTTAATAATTATATATATTAATAAAATATTAAAATTTTAATGTAATTTATATGTAGTTCAGTAGATAAAGTCATCGTTTCTTGGGTTTATGTTATACGTTCAATTCTTAATTATGTCATTTTTTTAATTATTTTATTTTTCAATTTATTTTTTAATTTATATATCAAAATTACAGTGTAGCTCTCACTGTTTCTTATAATTTCATTTTAATCCTCGTTTAAATATAAATCAAAAGAATTATAAAAATATTACGCGTCGTTGCACTTGTATATATAAAGGTTGTGCCTAATAGAGACAAAAATAGACACCAACTTTTTTTTCCAACTTTGTCCTTATGTGATACCGATATTACACTTTTGTTTTTTGTTTTTGTTTTTTAAAATTTCCACAAACACTTTTAGTTCTATTTTTTAAAAAAAAAAATTCGATAATTCAAATAGCACTTTAGTATATCGATAATTATAAAAAAGACTGTACACACGATTTAAAAAAAAAAAGCACAGAAAGAGGCAAAACTACCGTCACTTTACATTATTTAAAATTTATAATCTATGAGCGCATTAGGGTTCTCGAAAACCTAAATTGCTACAACATTCCTCCTCAAAATAATAAGGGGGATTACGAAAATTCATAAATAAATTTAATATTTCCATGTGAATAAAACAAATTTCCACACCAATGATGATATGATAAATTGACAAAATTAAATTGCATAATTTGTATCATTGTGACAAAAGTCTGAGACGATAATGAAATCAAACAAAGACGGCGACGGCAGCCCCCCACTGTCTCCTCTCACACACGAAAACAAGCACACAGTTCTTTGTTCTTTTTTTTTTTCCTTGAGAAAAATTATTGCTACGAAAACCACAATCATTTAGAATACACTCGAATCAAGCATTGAAAATATGTGAACTTAATTTCCATTCTTTTACAGTCAAAGATCTCTCGCATCATCATCTATTGTTATCTCAATCACGCCATATCTTAAGGATCAAATCTCTTTGCCCAGATACCATTTTCTTGCACAGATCAAATAAATAAATGTTTGAAAGGGTGGGATGTTGTGTAAAAGAAAAAACTTATGTGAGACGGTTTCACAGGTCGTATTTGTGAGACGGATCTTTTATTTGGATCACCCATGAAAAAATATTACTTTTTATGCTAAGAGTATTACTTTTTATTGTGAATATGGGTAGGGTTGACTCGTCTCACCGATTATGATCCGTGAGACGGTCTCATATGAGACTCACTGTGTAAAAAGCTAGGTGAAAATGAGTTCTTTATTGGGCAAAACTTTAGTTCATTTTCCCATTCTCATATCTTACCACACGTGTGTGTGAAATAGTTGATGGAATATAAATTGGTATATTTTAATCCACTTTTTTTTTCACAATTTTTGAAAAAAAAAAACGTATTTATATTAGAAAGGAAACGAAGAAAATTATAAATGAATCGTTATTTTAAATAATTTATCGAAAATAATTAATAACTTTTATCTGCTCCTTTAAATAGGAGCGGAAGTTGAAAAATCTTGGAATTATTGTAAGTAAAACGATAACAAACTTATCAAACACATCAAACCTTTAAGGATTTTTTAGCCAAACTATTATTAGAAAAATCACCAACTTTTTCTTCCAATATTAAAAAAATTTATGAATTTTCTTTAAATTATAAATTTTAAATACTGTAAAGTGACTGTGGTTTTGCCTCTTTCTGTGCGTTTTTTTGTAAACTTACAGAAAACTTCGAATTGGAAACAATAATTGTAGAAGGAGATGCAAAAGAAATATACCTTTATTCAAGAATTCAAAAATAAAATAAATGTGTACTTTTTATTTCAAAATTCGCAAATATTATTATTCTGACGTAGATAATTACGTTGTAATAATTATCTTTATTGAAATCGAGAGACGTGGTGTCCAACTCTTAAATGACATAAAATATTAAATATATAAATTACCAAAGCAGGTTATGCCATAAAAATATATATTAATTGAGTTATACCACATTGAAATCCACCGTTGGTTCGGTCCTCCGTTCAAACCATCTAAAATTTGTCCACCACAAGAACAAATCCACTTTTTCCACCTCCTTTTTTCATATCAAAATTCTTCGCTCACACTCCATTTCAATACTTTAGTTACTTTGTACACGTAGTGCATGTGTGTACGATTTTTTTATAATTATCGACAGACTAAAGTGAAATTTGACAAATTATCGAATGATTAAAGTGTTATTTGAATGGTTGAAAAAAAAAGTGTTTGTGGAAATTTTAAAAAAAACTAAAAAATAAAAGAGTGCAATATTGATATCACATAAGGGCAAAGTTGGAAGAAAAAATTGGTGTCTATTTTTGTCTCTATAAGGCCCAACCTTTATATACACTGTAGATAAATAAAGTGCTATTTAAATTGTTGAATTTTTTTTTTAAAAAAGTGTGTGTTGAAATTTGAAGAAAAAAAAATTAATATTGATGTCAAATAAGGGCAAAGTTGGAAGAAAAGTCGGTGTCCATTTTTATAATTATCGAGAGACTAAAGTGAAATTTGATAAATTTTCGAGGAACTAAAGTGCTTTTTGAATTGTTGAAAATTTAAAAAAAAATAAAAGTGTTTGTTGAAATTTAAAAAAACAAAACAAAACAAAAATGTAATTTTTTTTTTCGAACTTTGATCTCATTTGATACTAATATTATATCTTTTGTTTTTTTAAAAAAAAATTCAACAAACACTTTTATTTTTTATTTTATTTTCAACAATTCAAATAGCATTTTAACCCCTCGATAATTTGCCTAACTTTAGTCTCTTGCTAGTTATAAAAAAAAAAAAAAACTGTCAAATTTCACTTTATAACATAATCCTGAATTCTTTAGAACGTGTCTTGATCTTCCAGATTTACGCGCACTTTTCTTTGAGAGAATCTTTTAGTTTCTCTTCTGAAATATTTATTTATTGGTGAAGATAATAAGGAACGTGACGCCGCATGATATGGCTGGGACCATGACCTATACATAGATAATGTTTATTATTATCTTCTGATATTTCTATTTTAACTCATCATAAAAACAAATATTACACTTATCTATCTACACATTAAAAGCTCACAACCTATTAGATACATTAAAGTCCAATAACCCGAAACATTAGCTGATCATTTTATTTTAGGCTTACCTTAATGGACAACCCACAACACATAATTATTCATATAGAAGCTCACATAAGTAAAGATCTAACATTGAAAACTACATTAATTCCTTCCTCAATATCATTAAACCATCAACATCAGAATTATAATATATACAACGACATGGAATGTTTGTATTTATACAATATCATCGTCACGAATATTGTATATATTTAATGTTCTAAGAGTTCATTCGAGTATGAAAATTATGTTGCACGACATGAACATGACAATTATTATGATTTATAGCCACAAGAGTCAATTCTTTGTTAAGTCAAGTCCTTTACTCCACCTCTTGTCTAGAGATGATTGTTTTGCCTATGAAATTTCTCTTTACGTGCACATTAATGATCATAGGTTTGTAATGTATCATACGCCTCATGATAAGTCTCGAAGTACAGTGATTTATTGGAAAATAGATATTCATAAAAAAATAAAGATAACAAATTTGTATATTGGTCTCTGCTATTTTATAAATGACAAGCCACAAAAAAATTGTTTCAAGTGTTATTTTATTTTATTATTCTGTTGAAATGAACTGAAATTTTCATTAATAAGAAAGTCTAATGTTTTTAGTATTGTGATTTGATTTGATTGAGGTATTTAAAACACATGATCTGCAGTTAAAACTTATATTACACCTAATGTGTGTGCAGATATTCTAGTATTATATTAAAGTTTCACCTTTTTGTATTAAATATATTCATGTGTTGGTGACGTCTTCTATAAATAACTTTATAACTTCCAATTTCCAACAATTTCAACTCTTCAATCCCTCCTTTTGTACAAATTATTTAATACTTAACAAATTTATAGGTATTTCTATATTTATATCATTTTCTATTTCAAATTATTAATTATATATGATTAAAAAATTGTAACAACAAAATAATATTTTATGTATACAACTATCGTGTTCATCCAACGTATGTGTCGACGGCTGGTATATATGATATATGAAACTTTTGTTGCCATACTTAGACATTGGAAGAATTTTTTTTGCCATTAATATAATTACAAAAAAAGTTAAAATAATAATAATAATAGAATACCAAAGAAAAAAAATAGTGTGGCTACGTAATTAAAAAAATCTCAAATTAAATCTTTGATATAACACAACCCGATATCTTTTAATATAATATTTTCATGTAATTTAATCTTTTTACTCATGTCGTTGATGTGTCCAGTGTCATTTAAGTACTTTTGTAGAAGAATGACTAAAATAGTAAAGCAAACAACCAAAATTTGATTTTGGTTTTTATCCAAAAAGTCGCATACCGATGAAGATATTATTTAATAGTCTAAGTCATGGTCTTTCTTGTATTTTTTTAACGTGAGACTTTGATTAAGTTCTCAACAATTCGATTGCGAATTTTTTTCCTTAAATATAATATATCTCGCGAGTATATATATCATTTGTAGCATATTTAAAGAATTTCTTCAAACTTCAGGTGAATGAAAAATGGAAGTCTCTAAACGTTCGTTGGTTTATGGCCTTGGAGTATTGATTTCAATGTTTAGTTGGAGACATGAACACTATATTATTGCATGCGATTTACCGTTGGAAAATAAGATCTAGACGACATTCATCAAGAAAAATAGCACCGGGTGCCTTAAAAATGATACCGAAAATGTATATACTCGTTTTCCATCAATTATTTTATTGCATTTGAAGTTCGTTCGGGACATGAAAAACACTTCATCATTTGGTTTGTGTGATATGATAAGTAAATGATATATAATAAAAGTGATTATAAAATAAAAAGTATGAATAAATAACACATTATGATAAAATATATAATGTACGTTTGACATGATTTTAACTTGTTTTATTTTTTTTGTTAATTATATTATGATTACTAACATGCTCTCATCATATATTAATTAGTAATATATTTTCTTAAAATGATTGAATAAATAAATATAATTTCTAGAATTAATTTATTTAAAAAATTATAAATAAAATTAAAATATTGTATGAATTATAAATTTTCATTAATTTCAATTTTCGAAAACAATTAAAAAAATCTATTAATATTATAGAAAATAATTAAAATTTGATAATAACATAAATATGCATTTATTGTGATAATTAAAATAATAATACAAATTTGAATATTAAATAATGGTTAATAACAATTATAATATTTCATTAAAAATAATATAATAATAATTAAAATATGATCAATAATAATTAATTTAATTATAATATTAGTGTAATTAAAAATTATATTTAAATATTATTACATTTGTTGAATTTATAATTATTTTAAACTTTAGGATATTAAAGGAAAATTTAAATTAATCAAACATCATTTTTTTTCTCAAAGGATTATATAACCACCAATAAGAGGATAATAATGCATACAGTGCGAGTGGGGGCTGAACGGACCTATCACAATCTTAATCATGCACATCAAACACATGATAAATAAAAGATTAAAAATCAATCACCTCTTGTCATGCACACAAAACAATGCCTCGGGTTAATTAATTTTCCCTTGACAATGCATATATAGCGTGGATAATCGAAAGGTTATATATTTTATAGGTTTTGGATTATTTTTTTCAAGGATGTGTAGGTGCCGGTAACGAGGATAACAAGACCCATCAACACTATGAATCCGATGATCGCCACTTCAACGCCCAGTTTTCTATAAGCACCTGAAATCTTCAAGTAGCAAAAGCATGGAAGTAATATCGAAGCTGTGACGTTCAAAAACGCTCCAACAAGTGCCATTAGATACCCGAAAAATGGTACTGTTGAGGCCACAATGGCACTGCTGATCACCAAGATTGTCCTGACAAAGAAACCATAAGATTTCTTCCCACGATGAGATTGTATCAGATCTTCGAATCCTTCAACAATTGGCCTTAGCATCAGTGCGTATTTCGCTAAAGGAGTGACAAGGGCAGTGTAGATAGCCACTTTAGAGCTAATATTATTCGTTGGGAGGTTCAGTGTTATCTGGGATTTTACCTCTGAACCGAACATTAGATATCCCGAGATTGCCATGCATGCACTAGTAACCGAACAAAAAAGAAAGCATACAAGCAGCACCTACAAAAAATTATGAAATGTGTCAGCTTTAGGCCGGACTCGACTATTTGAAGATGATCTAGTGTTTCGAGAACTGAATTTACCCAAAAGAATTGTCGTCGGTTTCGCATAGAATTGTGCAATGTAGGGAATACAGGATGAGCACCGTAACTGAACATGTACAAGCTGAAAGCCGTAGGGATTCCTGTCCAATTAATAAGTGTTCCCTTTTTATGAAACCCAATGTCATCAGATGTACCGACCCATAGAACCGATCCAATAGTCACAACACAAGCTAGAACTCCAGTGGCGGATACATATGAAAGAGCTCTCATATTGTTAATCCAAACAGTAGGCATCAATATTAGTGCCACGATTATGACCAAACTTTGTCTTCCGCCAATGTTGATGCCATAAAAATCGAGTTCCAACCTCGCTAATAAGTCGTGCAGATTATCCACGAGAATTATCAGGAAACCTGTGGCAACCAAGTACAGTTCAATATGCATGAAAATCGAGACAACCATTCGTCCTCTGGTGCCAAAAGCCTTGTCTCCTACATCGGGATAGGTTCGTATATTCAGGTCAAAATCCATACACCTTTTGATCAACAAGCCTGTGTAGAAGGTTGCACTAGCAACCATGAATAGAAGAATCAAGCTTAGCCACCCGCCATTCGACAATGCATATGGAATCGACAAAATCCCAACACCTGGAAGCGAGAAAACGTAGAAATTTTAGTTTGCCAAATGAAAGTTGAAGGTTGGGCCGGGGCATATTCAAGAGAGGACATATACATGCCTACATACCTGATAAGGAATTTAATCCATTGAAAGTTGTCTCGAAAAACGAAGCACCGTCGGTCTTGAGAACTCGATTTCCTTTCTCAACATCATCGTTGGAAGCTAGGAGAGGAATATTGGTGGCAGAGCTGTGATCTTGTTCCTTTGGGTTCATCTTTATGTTTCTTAGTTCAAAATTTGAAGAGTACGTGGGAAAGCTGGAGCTTTTGAGCTCGGTAAATATAAAAAAGAACGTAAAGATTCTATTTATTAAAGTTGAGGATATGTACGATAGTAACCATCTAAGAAGGATATCAATTTTTCTTTCAACTTTATCTTTATATGATACTAATATTACTATTTTGTTTTTGTTTTGTTTTTTAAATTTCAACACAAACTTTTATTTTTATTTTTTTTATTACAATAATATAAATAGCAATTTAGTTCCTCTATAATTTATCAAATTTCCCTTTAGTTCATCGATAATGATAAAAAAGACTGTACACACACGCATCGCGTCTGCAGAGTAACTAGTATATATAAAGTTGGACCTAATAAAGACAAAAATGGACACCAAATTTGCCCTTATGTGACACCAATGTTATACTTTTTGTTTTTATTTTTTTAATTTCAACTAACACTTTTTTTAAAAAAATTTAACAATTCTAATATCACTTTAATCCCTCGATAATTTGTCAAATTTCACTTTTGTTACTCGATAATTATAAAAAAAACTGTGCACACACCACGTATGTTGAGCAACTAGTATATATTAAGCATGTAGACTCTATGTAAGTGAAAGTATGAATATTTTTACTGGATCAAAGTGTAACACAAAACACAATATTTATAGATAAACCTCTGTGGTTAATCTATGACCAGAGAAATATTTAATAAAGCGGATCCAGATCTGATTGAATATATATGGTTGGACTTGAAAATTGTTTATAAACGGTAGTGAATGTCTTACTCGATTAATTAGTATACATGACTATTTATTCCAAAATAATATATCGATATTAATCGACCCAAATTGATTCACGATTTTTTTTCTAGTAATAGTTTAGCTCAAATATTAATCGATTATTATAAAATTGTTAAAAACCTATTCCAAAATCCCTAAAGATTTGGTGTGTTTGATAAGTTTGTTTTCGTTTTACTTAGAATAATTCCATGATTTTTAAACAGATTTATTTTCTACAAATTATTTAAAATAACGAATCATTTATATGATCACATTTTGGTCTCCACCAGTCCTGTTAGGTGGTCTCGTAGCAAATCGACTCCGTGAATTACATCTGCGAAAACGTCTTAGCTAGACAACGACGTTACAAGTTGTACCTCACGTACAATTGCATGGTTACATATATTCAAACTATGTCGTTTTCTTTTTATCTAAGACACCATTTGATCAGCTAGTTAACAACTTCCGATATTCATCGATCTGGAAGAAATTAAAGTATCCCCCGAATTAATTTTCAATAAGGGAATTTGAAATATTTTGATGAAACCAAAGACAGGATAATGTTTTGTATAAATCCTTTAGAGTGGGTCTTATGTGAGACGTCTCACAGATCTTAACCCGTGAGACGGTTCAATCCTCCTACCCATATTCACAATAAAAAGTAATACTCTTAGCATAAAAAGTAATATTTTTTTATTGATAACCCAAATAAGAGATCCGTATCACAAATACGACCCGTGAGACCATCTCACATAAGTTTTTGCCAATCCTTTAATATTGTTGGTAAAACACACTAGAAAAAGATGATCATATTGCCAAACATTAATTATGATCTATCTATTTTGAACACCATTATCCTAATTATTATGGCACACAAAGTTTGGAAACGTACTTGAACTCTTTAATTGGCCGCATGCAACAACGTGAAAATCAACGAGTGGTCCACGAGAAATTCGTCACAATGAATGCGTGAAATTTCCCACCAAAAGCACCGCTCTGAATATAACGTACATCTAACTTATATTATAACTTTTAACTAATATAAGTTCTCATATGACAACAACCTAGCTGTTGATAGAGTGATTGAAACATAATAATTAAGTTGTTGTACGGTTTAAAAGATTTGAGTTGTACCGTTACCACTAACAATAATTTTTGGTAAAATGATAAGAGTCTGGTCCTACAATTGGTATCAGAGCCAAGGTCACGAGTTCGATTCACATTGATTGCAAGGAATGCAATTATTGAGAGCGAGATTATGGTGCAAAACTGTCTTTGTTGGGTAGTAGAACGATCGAAACACTGTGCTCGAGCTGTTGTACGGTTTAAAATAGTTGAGTTGCATCGTTACAACTAGCTGTAGTTTTTGGTAAAAGGACTACCGACCGATCTCACGCCCTTGTTTTATTAATTTTTGGGCGAATAATAAGATTTCAGTTCAAATATCAAGCGTTTGACTGGGGCAAAGTTTTACAATTATGATTTTTCAGTTTCGTTCTTAACTTGTACATGAGATTTCAGTTCAAATATCAAGGTATAATTGGGGCAAAGTTTTACTATGATTTCTCAGTTTTGTTCTTTACTTGTATACACCGATGAAAATCGATAGGGTCGATATTTTTGTAAAATGAAACTATTATAATAGAATCAAAATTGGAAAATACCTATGCGATTTTAATATATTGATTTTCTCAACATAATATATTTAACGTCTATAAAGAAGATTTGAGCTAAAATTGGGCATCTATCAAATAGAATTTAACTCAAATACGTATCTATCTACCTATCAAATAGAGTTTGATAAAATAATCATAATTTTTTAATAATAATCATATAATTGAAAAAAAAAACATACATGATTTGTTTAGTTACGAAGATGTTGGGTTAAACATGTGTGAGTGAGAGTAATACTGGTATGAGTGATCTCTTGAGAAGTTCGTGTGCGTCAAGCTGATGACGTTGTATCGCTTGATTTGGTTGACTAGGTGAGCCATAAAAAAGTGACGTTAAATCTTAACGTGTAATAATGCCTCTGTTATGGACAGTGTCAATGCTAAGAAAATGGTAAGAGTAATGATCTTTGAGAGGAATAATACAATATCAATAGATAGACACGCACATCTCCAAACTCATAAGTCTAAAAGACCGACTCATTAACACCCAAATATGCGCTACCACAAATATAAAGAAATAAAATTACATCTTGACTAAAGCTATATTTTTTATCAAATGATAACTGTTTGATGCTATACAATCATAATAATAATCATAACAACAATAATAATTAATCTGTATTTTATTTTATATTATAAAAAATGTGAATGAAGGAAAATTTACTTTAAATTCAGTTTTGCAATCATTTACATATACTTTAGAAAATCCAAATCGTTGGTTTTGCAAAGATTTTATAATTGGGTTATAATTGAATAATTGAAAAAATCTTCACTTGTATTAAAAAGATCGCCACTTTTTATTTTCTACAGAACATAAAGCAAAATATAAAATCCATTAATATTTGAAGTTTTCAACAGATTAAGTAAATAAATAAGATGTAAAGCTAATGAATCTAAATATGACTCTTTTTAAAATTAAAAATAAAAAAATAAAAATTATAGAGTCTTATGACAAGGGATAAAAATTTTAATAATTTTAGAAGTTGAAGCAGTGTATTATATTTTTACACATAAAAATCAATGGGTCGATAGTCTTTTGTAAAAAAATATTTTTCTTTTATCTTCATTCTTTAAAGAATGTATTACATGCACATGACCGAGCACTTTAATTTGTGCCCGCATAGATTAAACGTCGCGTTTTGTGGTACAACTTTATTTTTGTACTTGCATGTTTGAACTTCACTTCGATTGCAATAATGTGAGTCATGTGACAACGATATTGTAAATACAGACATTACATGTTGTACAAAGTTAGCCAACCCTTTGGATTTCCTGAAGTATGTGTGAATGATGGGCCAAAATAACGAATTTGAAATATTTTCCTATATACGATTTTTTATAATATAATATAGATTTTTGTTGTTGTTCATGTATTGTGTCTAGTATTGAGCGTTTGATGTTTGACCAAAAGTTTTTCTTAGTGTTAACGGTGCAACTCAAATCTTTTAAACAATACAATAGTTCAAGCAACATGTTTCAATTATTCAATATAATAAAAAAATTATTGTATTTCAACAATCTATCTCCCTATAATTACATTTTTTTTTTTGCAATTAACGAAAGTCGAATATATATATGAGTTTGACTCTTGTACAAATTGGAGAATCGAACGTCTGTCGCTTCATTCAAAGCTACAACTAGTGATAACAATACAACTCAAAATTTTTAAATCACATATTGGCTCAATTTCACATTTCGACTGTTTTACCATGCACGACAATTAAATATATTATTCTGAGAAAATTATTGTATACTTGTTGGGTTAAGTGTGCATGAGTAAGATCAATGTTTTCATAATCGGGCCTGTGATCCAATCAGTTTATAAGCTTGAAAAACGGTTCAATCGGTCAGGCCTGTTATACCAAAGGTCGGCCTGAAAATCGTTTTATTATATAAAATAATGATATAATATCATAAATAATATATTTTAAATTATTAATATTTTAAAATGTGTGTATAAATAATAAAAAAGATGTGTATATATATATATATATATATTTATATATATATATATATCACATGACTTTTTAAAACTCTAGAAAAATTTACTTTGAATATCATTAAACTTTTATAGAATATATAAAAGTCTACATTAAATGTGTCTACACAAACTCTACAAAAGTAATTAAAAATTTAGAATCAATAGTTTTCTATATTAAATTTTTGGCAATTGTAGTTCTTTTTATGCTCGAAATCATGTGAGTGTCAAATCAACGTCGCTTCAAAAAATGATTGAAATTACGAAGAAGAAAAAACAAATATGTAGTACTAAAACTAAAATTTGACCAAATGAACGACAAAAATTGTAAAGAGGATAGATATACAATATCAAAATTAAAAAGATTCTTGAGGTTTTATTATTTTTCCATATGACGAAAATGTCCAAATGGTAAAACAGATATAAAAAAAAAACACATTACTAAAACTTAATTTGATAAAATTCTGTAGAGTACACACAGAAGGTAAATTTTCCCTAAAATTGGGGAACTGTTTGTTTACATTCGTTTTCTCATAATGTTAATATATAATGTTCGGAGTCCACGCAAATGTAATTGATTGGGTTCATTACCCATCTCAGAAAGAATTTTGGTTGGGCCATTTTCTCCAAAGACAATACATAAAACAATAATATTGTGCTGAAAACTAATTTAAATTGTTTAGGATCTCAAATATTCCTCCAAATTTCCCACACTCGGAATTCAAGAAACCAATAATTTAAATTTGAATTTCAAAATAGTTGAATCTTCCAATTTGAGGTCTGATTGAGAGTACAGAAACTCACCATAAAAAAAATGATTAGAAATTATATGGGGCTTATTGCCCCGAGGTGACCAAAAAATTAAATAGGTTCTACGTATCGATTGCTAAATTCTTTTCGTCAAATATTATCTATACAATTAGGTTATATTTGGAATGGACGATAAACAAAGGATATATTGTTAAACTCATGTTTGTCTCATTTTTATGGTCCAATTAATCAAGAAGGACATGATAAAAAAACTTATTTGGGTGAAAAGACATCTCATTGTTTTAGGAGGATGGAGAATCCAATTTTTAAAATATTACATAAATTACCATTTTACCCACAAAAAATCTCATTTTTAAATTATTTTTCACACACATCACATAAATAATTTCATGATGAAATCTCATTTTTTTATTTTCACACACATCACACAAAAAATCTCATTTTTTTTATTTTCACACTCAACAATCTTTTTCTAAATAATTACACTTCTTGCAATGAATGTGAATTGTGCACATGATCTTGGCTCTGATAGCAATTATAAGATCGAACGTTTGCCACTTTATCAAAAGTCATAACGAATGATAACGGTGCAACTCAAATATTTTAAGTCGCACAACAGCTCAAACGTCGTCGATCTACATAACAGGATATCACACTGAATATGGACCGGACTATCTCACCACCCGTCAACAGTCAAAATGAGTAAACTTGAACATTATTATATACCTCAACAAAAATCTAAATGTTTGTTGGTTTTATTTATAGACTTGGAGATTTGTAGTTTTTCTAAATCAAACATTAAATTATAGCCTCCTAGAGTCCTAGTTTAAAAGCTTCGAAATTCAAAATACTAGTTTTAAAGGCTGAAATTTACGTCGGACTTTAATGTTTCTAGGTGTGATTGATTGAACTTGTGGAGTGGGCTTTCATTACTGGAGATAGCGTTGTGCAGACAAGTGGTCTCATATATTTAATATCAGTTTTGATATCTTGCACACATACCGTACACATCTATATGAACATCGATGAGTTGTCACTCATCCATTGGATGTGATGAAATATAGAAAAAGTGTGCATCCAATGGATGAGTGACACCTCATCGGTGCTCACATAGGTATGTACGCTAGGTATGCAGGATATCAAAATTGTATTTAATATATTATTAATTATTAATTATCATATATTTAATATATTATTAATTATCAATTATTATTATTTCAAATTTCAAACGATTTGAATGAGACATGACCGTGTAGATATTTCAAAAATATAAATACATATATAGAAATTGTTATTTTATTATAATTTTTTAAATAAAAATATAATTTTGCCTTTGTTTATCAATAATTCCATATATTACTAAAATCTATCTGACAATTCGTTTTATTTGCTTTTAAAAAGCAATTTTAAATACTTTATATGCTAATAATACGATTTTATTTTTAATCTTAGAAATATTATAATTAAAGTCGTTTTAATCATCCATACCAAATATAAGAGCATTAAAGACAGAGTATAAGTTTCCGCGACTTTTCAGAAGGTATAAATTAAATTTCAAAACTTTTAAAATCCAAGTTTTCCGTAGGGGTGAGCAATTAATTCAGGTAAATCGAAACGAATTCAAATGATATGTTCAACTTCTTCTTTTTTTTTTTCTTTTTGGAAATCTATTTATTTGGAAACATCGGTTAACCGATTTTTAACCTTTTTTTTTTAAAAAAATAATATTAATTTTTGAATAAATAATTATATATTTTTGTTTGTAGGATGTAGGATTTAGTCTTTATTAATTTTATTTTTAAAAAGGAATTTTTTAAAATTCAGGTACTGAATAAACTGATTTTATATCGATTTGGTTTCGTTTTATCAAAAGAATGCAGTTCGATTTGATTCGGTTTTATAAAATTAAGTGAGGTCGCCCGGCTTTCTATTTCTAACATATAAAATATTAATTTTTTTTAAAAAAAAATTATACTTCTTAATTTCCAAATCCGAATTACTTCGATAGTTTTACTCATCATATTCTGAAGACAAAAACTCTTGAAAACTCTTGTAGGTTCGTTTTACGGTTCAATTTTGTGAGATAATCTCTAACTCGATCTAACTCATTCAAAAACACAAATTTTCATGTGGAAAATATTAATTTTTATAATAACTACAAATCGAGTTAAAATATATCATAAATAAAAATATCTTGAAATGATCGCACAGAAAAGACATATATTGAAAAAGGACCGTCTACCCTCCATCTCCGATTCTCTGTTGTCGACAAGATTAAATAGTTCAAATCTTGCATCTATATTATAAAACTTGGCATAATGAGACAAAAATAATTGGGTCACAATAAAAAATTTCAAATACCCCTATTTACTGTAATTGATTTTTAAAATTCAAATTTTTTTTCTTTAATTGATGTTTAAAAAAACTTATTAAAAATCATAAAAATTTAAATTTGATTTTTAATTTTAAAAAAATTAATTTAAAAATTTATTTTTAACAAAAATACTTATATAAAAAAACGACAATAAAAACATAGAACACAACACGTACATAAAAAATTTATTTGCATTAAGACCTTGCCGATTATAATGCATTCTTAGACTACACAAAATCATGGTGAAATTATTTTAAGAGAAAAAATGTAAAAACATTAAGTGCTGTGTACATTTTGAAATCTAAAACAGAGTGTTTTGAAATTCGTGTAATAGGCAGTGTTTAATAATCAAAGTCGTTTAGATTGTGTTCATATGTTATGTTTGTGGAACTTCAGAAAACATTTAATGTTTTATTTGAAAATAAAATGCATAAAGTTGGGATAGTATAGCCAAGAATCCGCCGCTTGTCTCCTTTTGCTGGCTATACAAGAAGCCAACAGCTTCTCAAGTTGTTACAAGAAAAAGCAGAACATGGTCAACACGTATATAAAACAGTGTGATATTTCATTCTATTGGGGAAAAAAAAAGAACGATGTACACGCGGCCACGGTTTTTACATCGGATAGCGCCACTAAATAGCAGTCCAAGATTTTGAATTTTACCACGGGTTGTGTGTCTCTTCGTCTGCTCTTTACCTTTTTGGATGGGTGACGATTTGTTTTAGGCCATGAGTCGGAAGATGGGGCGACGGAGAGTGGCTGCCGGAGTGGACTGCGGGGATTCTTCATCGTCCTCTGCTGAATCCAGCTTCCGGGAGCTCGATGATTCTTTCTTGCAGGTCCCTTTTGAGTTTTAATCCATTTGATGAAGATTCTTTTTAGTTGGTTTTATTGATATTCGGGATTGGTTTGTTGCTTCAGACACAGACTAGGATATGGCTTGAAGAAGTTCTTGACACGAAATTGGATGAGGATATGCATGTTTCCGATTTGCTTCAAGATGGAGAGATACTGTTAGTTCTTGACTTGTGTTAATCAATATTTGGTTTTCATTTGGTCAATTCTTGATCTTTATTATCTTTATCATGTATGGTCAAAAATGTAATCTTGAATCTTTTTTTTGGCTTGTTTTACTCCCAAAATGTGTCATTAGCTTGCTTGACGTCTAGTAGCAAGTATATGAACTTGTTTAACTGATAATATTTGAGTTTTGGACAACAAATTAACTAGAATTATGTGTCCCGGCCATTGTAATCCATGTTCTGATACAAGCATTTAAATGTTATTGCAAAACTATATCTATGTATTTCTTGGAAGATCTTTACTGTGAAAAGGTCACTTGATAATCGAAATAAGTTCATGTCTCCTGGTAACAACAGTGTTATTATCAATGGCCATCATGTTGATTTGGTATGTATGCGTTGTGTGATGGAAACATTTTTACTTTATAGCGCGACTAAATATTGAGATGATTTTTGTTCAAAAAAAAAATATTGCGATAATTTGTTCTATTAGAAGTTATTCCCAAGTTTTATTCGAAACTGAGTCAACTCCTATACCTACCAGGTTTGAGTTGTCTAAAGTAGTTTGGAATTTGCTGTTGACAAAGTGTCCGGAGCTTAGATATTTGAAAGGTAGATTCGGGCCATTTGGTTCGAAAAAGAGTAGTGGGAGGTACAGGCCTTACTCGAACGTTGATTTTTTTCTGAAGGTAATGCATCAAGTCCATTCCATTATTATAATTTTACCAGTTAAGCATTGCGTTGAATCGATTGTAGTCTTTTCCTTAAAAAAATTCATTCTTTTGTCGAGAACAAGTCATGTGCCTGTGTTTGATGACATGATTTTGTGTAATCTTAGATATGCAAGATCATGGGATTGAAGGGCATCGATCTCTTTTCGCCATCGGATGTTGTTGAGAAAAGGGATATTCGAAAAGTTTGCATTTGCATCAGAGCATTCTCAAAGAAAGCCAGGTCTAAGCAACTAAGTGTAAGATCTACTTTAACACATTCTTTTCAATTCTTTCCTGTTTCATTTTTTTAAATAAGATTCTCTTTCTTTTCTTTCTTTCTGCTTTGATCTACTTATATATACTCCGAACAGTTCAGTCGCGATACTAAATTTGGCTATTAAATTCATGCAGGTTCCAGACTTTGATATGGTTATGTACTCTGTATCCATGCCCAAAGATATGGTCGGATGCATCAGGAGAAGCTTAGAATTATCACAATCAACTGTCTCGAGTTCGTCCAGTTCACCTAAAGACTGGCGATCAAAATTGAGACAGGTTTACTTTTTGTTCTAACTAAATGAGTTTTTTCACGTGTGGTGACTGTTGTCGTAAACTTATGATTGTTGCAACTCATGTTTTAAGTTTCAAACCATCTGATCTAACTTTTCATTTCGTCTCCAATGCAATATAGAAAAATTTGCATACGCCATCAGATAGGGATGATGATTCTTGCTCTGATGAGTCAGATGAAGCAGAAAGCAGATATATGGGTGGAAATTCTTTTCCGAATCTGAGCAAATTTGACAATGCTGAAGTAAATTCAGTCCTAGAAAACAATAGTCAGTTTGATAAAATATCTTCTTTTGGTGTATTGTCTCGGAAAAAACCTTTTCACTGTGGCAGAAATGATGCAGTAGATGTTGTTGATAGTAACTTTACCTCAGAAACTGGCAATTCTGTAGTTGGAGATTCGTCATGCATCAGTGGAGATGAAAGTAGTTATATTGCCGATTATTTAGCATTTTCAGATTTAATGGTCCACGCAACCAATGATAGAAACCTCGCCTTTCTTAATGGAGAAAATAAGATGTTTGATTTCTTTTTAAATCCCAATTCTCAAGGAAAAAATTCAGACACAAGAAATCCCTATAATGGATGTCGGAGAAAATTTTCTGATGATGATGAAACGGAAGTATCATCCACCACTAGCATGACTTCTGTGCTGTGTCGGGTGCTCAATTTGGAGCTCGATGACCAGTATGATACGGAACATGAGTTTGATAAGCAGTATCAAGAACCATTAGTGTCAAGTGGATGCAAGAAATCAGGAACGTTTGAGGCCTCCTTGCAAGTTGGATTGTTTGATTCCCTTGAAGCTCAATCGGAAGCGGCAATTCCTGCAAAATATCGTCCTTCATCTCAGAGTGTATGCCAAGAATTGGACAAGGAGTTTCTTGAAGTTGAATCATTTGGCTCTTGTGCCAAAAGCGACGAAGTTACCTCTTGTATGGACAATTCCGGCTTGGTTGATACTGAGGCTTCTCTTATATATGAAAACAAGGACAGCGTGACGGTTAATGAGGTAATCTGTCCACCAACTTTTTACTCATAGTTATGCTTCTAAAGCACTCTGTTATCCTATATTAATCCGGGATACATTTTTTCTCCTGTATTTAGTGTAAACAAGAAAAAAATGAAGACATTCCAGCGGAAAAAAGTTCGAATGAAAGATCGAATGCCAGTCATGGAATCCCTTGGAAGCTTGGCCGAAAGCCACTCGTAAAAATGGTGTTTAAAGGCACAGCTATAGCTGGTGTCTTCTTTCTTTTGATGCATATCAAGTATGTACCTTTTTTGTCTTTTTTTTTTTAATAATTACTATTATGTGAAAAAATAAATGGATTTCTCTCTAATTCGCATAATGATTCGGAGGTGCAATTTATGCAGTGGCAGAACAAGTGGAGGGAACAATGCACTAGCAACCAAGGAATATGCTCAGGCTAAATCAAAGTTGCCGTCAAAGAAGCCACAAATAAGTAGAGTAAATGGGATATATCCTGCTGAAAGAATTAAGTTTTGAAATTTTAGTTAATTTTTCCAGGTAGCATATTTACCTTTTAGGCTTCCTTCTGTATCAAAGGTTAGTGTTAGTGCTATATATATATATATCAAGGTCGAAGAAATCTGTTCGTTCTGAATTTTTTTTTGAGAATGAACTATTTCCACAGTTCACTTAGCTTTTCATTTATTGCTTTATTATGGATTGCTGGGGCAATAACATGCAGTTTATATCAACTCGGGGGAAGTATTTTAGTCTTTGAGACAGATCATCTGAGTCGAAAATCGTGTGAAATTGTACAATATATGGGAATATATATAGAGTGAAAACATAAAGTGATCATCATATTGACAAGGTGTTTAACTCAACTCTACCCTGTAATCCTCTTCACTGTCTTCAAGTTTCTGGCATCCTAATTTCCTTGTCAGCGGTATGGTAAATGGCTTCTAGAAAACTGACAGAGAGAGGAATGGCCCTCTCTTTTTTTAATCATGTATTAGCTAAAACTAAACGAGGGCATTCCAAAGAGTGGCAGTATCTTCGCCACACTTGGCGTGAACATCCTTCATCTTTTCCACGGATTTGCAAATTCCACTGCAGCTCCAGTCAAATGATGCTACACATACGGTACCTGCTTGAGCTTTCCATTCGCATTCTGCAAAGACAAAGTACTCAGAAATTGAATTTCGTTCAAGTCTATGTAGCATTAACATTTAAAACCATTAATGGAAATAAAGTAGAACTAATGGGGGTGGGAAAGTCTGTACCAGGTTGTGTTCCGCAACACATGTTGCGGTTATCAACGTGCTCGACTTCAAGACCGATAAACCAAGCGCCAAGTGATACATCCTCATTAGCATATTTATGAAGAATGGGTCTGAAATCACATGGAAAGCGTAAACAATCGATAATGGGTTATTCTAAATGTCATTAATAGGCTTTGAAGTAGTTAATGTATTAACCAACTTTATCAGATGGGAGCTTTTACTGGTTCTTACTGATTCATGGAGATATATTCTGCAAGTTCCTTAGAAATGGCGTAAATCTGTCCAGTCGCATGTCGAAAATACCTATTCCCTGACTCTCCAAACTTCCAATACTCTGGTTCATGGTACTTCACATTTCTACAAAAGAGAATCACAGGTGAAAATGGAGAAAAGTATGAATCCAGTTTAGTTCAAAACATATATTAGCAGCAGCATTTACTTCTGATAAAGAACTGGCCCTGATTTCATACATCCCATGTATACTCGGGGCCTGGCACGGTGGCGTGCCAGAGTTGCAGCTAGCGTTCCTGCAATATGAGATACGTCATAATAAAGCTTAAAAGAAACAAAGTACATTTGTTGCCTGTAGAAAAAGGCGTATGCACCTAAATTTACATGAACATCATCATCCACATTGACATAGAACTCGGCATCCCATCTTTTCACAGCACTAGAAAAGAAAGCCTTTGTCTTTGCTGATAATTCATGGTATCCTTCCACATGTTCCTTCAAGACAGAGTTCATCATTAACGAAACGAAAAACAACTGTGCGGGAGAATGATGTCTGTATTCTGTCTGTATTCTACTTTCACATACAAGTCTGAGGAAGTCCTTATGTTGTGCGTCCTCTGAGTCGATTGCACGATCTAGAATGCTGTTGGATGTTGAGCTGAACAAAACACATATATCATTTAACAACACAGGCATACATAGAAAACTGACATAATGTCTTAAGTATTTGATGAAGATATTAACCTGTGTCCGATCATGAAACGGACAACGATACCCTTCTCCTGCTCAAGTTGAAGTAGACTCTTACCTAATCAAACAACTTTATTAATGTTCTAACAAGAACACACAATTAACGACGAACAGTTTAAGAAACCCCACCTCTAGGCATCCATGTTTCTCTAACAGAATCGCGCCTCTTTCTGCTGCTAAATGCCGTATTTATACCTATTACCATATAGGCTTTTTCCCTAGTAAAAGTACTGCCAGGATAGATATCAACGGCTGTCAGATTCTGAATGTTTTCAATTTTGTGGGTTTTCTTAGTTGACGGCAACTACAAACGTAGTTTGGCTATAGAATTCTGCAAAAATCTGCCAAGAAACTTCACATCACCATAACATCGAAATGCGATGAACTAAAAGTAGCTTCAGAAATTTATATAAACTTTTACATCAGCTTTATTTCTCAATGAAACCAATCTTCTGAGATTTGTAAGGTTTGTTTTTTGTTAATCATGAGATGTTTTTCGTTGATGTTCTATATTAAGTACTCAAAACATGCCTAATTTCGTGAGAAAATGTGATGCAAACTCACTCACTCTATTGCTTCACGGGCTTTGTTTAACTCTCCCACCACATCCTCCTTTTCCAGAAGCAGTTTCTACAATTCCAAACCACCAAAAACATTACAGATACGCACAGAGTAACAATCAATCTTTTGTGGACGAATTTGTTTTGTGTAAGAGTGGTGCCAAGAAAGAAACCTTATTAGTTGCACTGTCCTCGGATGTTGATTCATAATCGACTGAACCCCTTCTCGCATTAATAATCTGATCATCTGGTTCAGTAGGAACCAGGATTCTTCAGTAAAATGATCCGAGCACAGGGTCAGAGCAAGAAAAAAAGAATTTTTAGACAAAATTATATTTTCAATATTCATCAAATGCAAAGTTCCAGCCAAACCAGTAAACTCAATGTTCGCCAACAATTTAACCCGAAAAACTCGGCGATTCGAAAGAGGGCACTGATAGTAAAATGCAAACTAACCCACTCAGTTCGTCAAAATTGAATATGAACCAATCCCACATCCCATGAATACTTCAATTTCATTACATGAATGTTAATATGAAGACCACCATAAATTGACATGAAATTTGAGCCCACAAAACACATAATCAACAACATATTCGAATTTCAGTCCAAACCAGGATTCATCATCACAGAGAGATTCGATAACCTGTCGCTAAAAAGAACTCCAAGGCCAAAACTGGTGATGCAAAGGATCAAAATCCATTTAAACGACACCTTCCCCCTGCCGTTCCTGCTCCTCATTCCGATTCTTGATTCTTCAAAACTTGTCATCACAAATACGCCCTTCAACCAGCACAAATGAACCCATCAATCATCTTAAAATCGAACATATATATAGTATGGGCAAGATTCACCAAGTTTGGCATCAATTATGGAACTGATTTTTGTCTTTGTAGCATAATGTTTGACGGGTATGCGGATTTTATGCAAGATTTGAGATAATGAGGAAATTAAATTGCTTTGATTCTTTCCATTAGTTTGTGAGTTAATAATGGCGAGTTATATCCATGCACGACTTTGTGTTGCCCAACTGGACAAGACTGAAGTCAACTTCTTTGGTTCGAATGGAGGGTTGAAAATTGAACGGCCAAAGTCGTTGACTTTATTTATAGAGAAGGAACAAACGGCATCCAGGGCTAAAATGATCATTTCATAAAAATAAATTCTCAAATTTTGTTATTATTATTAAAGTGAGAGATGTGTTAAAAGCAAATCAAAAGATTAAGATTTTAATACAATATAATATTAATAATTTATAACATTATTAGACTGAGGACACCACATTGGTTGGTTAATGGTGGGCGCAAGAATTAAAGCGTTATTTCGAAATTTGCGACGGTTTTCGTAAACCATCGCACTTTGCGACGGTTTTCGAAAACCGTCGCAACGTGAAAAGCGTCTGTTTTTTTTAAAAAAAGGTCGCTATTTGTGACGGTTTTTTAACACCCGTCAGCCTGGTTTTCGTAAACCATCGCACCTTTGCGACGGTTTTCGTAAACCGTCGCAAAGTGAAAAGCGTCTGTTTTTTTTAAAAAAATGTCGCTATTTGTGACGGTTTTTTAACACCCGCCGAAAAACGTCGCTAATTATCACCAACGGCTATTTTCAAACGGCAAAATTATGCACCAACGGCTATATTCGAAATTACTCGCTATATATACTAATCAATTTCTACAAATTCATCCCACAACATTTATCTTTTCATATTTTTAAGCCAAATGGGATGACAATAGTCAGAACTCACAAAATCGATCTCGATTTGTTTCTTCTACACAATATCCACCACAATTTCTAAATTGGCCGTTTGTTTCAAATTTCCAAGGTTATGAAAATCCTTCGAATCATCCAAATTACACCTCCCGAGCTCCGTATCCACCGCCTACACCTGAATATTGGCAAAGTATAGGCAACTCAGATTTCATGCCGCCTTATTTTTATGGATTATATAATCCACAATCCACCAATATGCCAATCGAAAACGAGCCGCCAACTCCTACGTTTGTCCCAGAGACTCAGTTGTCCGACCGTGAAACACGAGTTGATCTCGAAAATGTGCAAAATGCTGATGTAGATGTTGAGGGTACGAAGAAGCGAATAATATGGAAAAAGGAGGAAGACGAGCTACTAGCGAGATCGTATGTCACAATGAGTGATGACCCAGTCATCGGCAATGATCAGAAGGGGAATGATTTCTGGAGACGTGTTGCGGACTACTATAATGACAATCGTCCCGCTGGTTCATCTCGGAGAGCTTTAAACGTGATTCGATCTCATTGGTACAATACCGTCCAAAAAAAGGTAAATCGCTTCATCGCAAATTATAATAGTGTTTACAATACTTATCGAAGCGGCCATAGTGATGAAGACATATTGCGGTTTGCATATGAAAAATATCGTGATGAAAATAATGGAGTTGCATTTAATCTGGAGCATATGTGGAGAATCATGAAACACGTCCACTGTTCACTCCACAGTCCGATGATCACTTGGTTGGTACAAAGGAAAGCGAGAATCTCAGAGTCGGGGGCTAGCAACACCTCATCGAACAAAGATGCGAGTATTGATTTAGATATAAATGAAGAAGAGATTCGTCCAATTGGTCAAAAAGCCGCAAAAAGAAAAGGTAAAAACAAAGAAAAATCATCGATGGAGGATTTGACAACCAGATACGACAGTTTGTTCGAAAGTTTTACTCAGTATACAAACATAAAGAAGAACGAATCTGAATGGAAACAAAAAGAACTTGCAATAGAGGAGATGAAAGCAAAAGCGGCTTTGAACAAATCTGAAGCTAAAAAGAGCAAATATTTGCTTAAGGAATACGAAATCCTTTCGAAACACACTTCACAAATGACGCCGGAGCAGCTTATAGTTCATGAACATATGTGTGACCAAATTAGAGAGAAATGAAATATGTAATTTTCGATTGATGTAATTCTCTTTTCAATTATTGTAATTCGTTTTCTTTGTATTTTGTGTATTTTTTAAAGAGATTGTGTTGAATAATATTTTAAATAAAAGAGTCCAAATTTTTTTTCATTTCTTAAAAATATTTTAATGAATATTGGAATTAAGTTATTTTTAAAATAATAATACTATTTATTTTTAGTAATATTTGTTGTAAAATTTTAAAAATATTAGAAAGATATTGAAATATTAAAATAAAAAAAATGAGTAAGTGGACAGTGAGACCCATAAATAATGAAAATTGAAATTAAATGAATTTGGGTGTGTGTTAATAATGAGGAAGTGTTAATGTAATGAATGAATATGTGGCTCGTGGACCCCATCATTTTTGATGAGATGTAGAGTTATTAACATGGATTAATTCCGACGGATGCGGATACCCTGATAGGAGATTTATTACAAGAAATAAAAGATAAACAATATATAAAAAAATGTATAGTTGGATACATTAATTATGGTGGTATGTGTAGGATTGAGGCTTGCCGCTTTATCAAAAGCTATAGCTGATGGTAATGGTGCAACTCAAATCTTTTAAACCGCACATCAGTTCAAACACCACGGTTCGATCACTCTACCAAGTAAGAACAATTATTGCATCCAACAGTATGATTGTCAAATTTGCTAAATTAATTAATATACATTATTTATGTTGAGGTCGAGGAGCAATACTTTTTCGTACATAAATGTCGAAATGTGATGTTCAAGTTATTATACTACTTAAATTATTTGAGTAATATCGTTATCATTGTTTTTATTTTTTGATAAGCACGAGATCATATAATTTTTATATTAATATTTTTATATTAATATTTTTAAATTATATATGTCCCCCACAATATTTCAGTAATGTTAATTGGAATCGTTGTTGCGAGCATGTACCATTTTGTCCCTACTCCAACCCGTCGAATCCATTTTATATTGAAATTTTTTGAAACATATATAAAATTTATTTATTTTTCGTTTAGAAGACACTTGCCTGCTTATCCACTGACTGATCAATATTTGAACATATAAAAAATTGTAATGCACACACACACACACTGATATAAACTCAAAGTTGATTTAATTTTCACTTTTATTCAAGACGAATTATTTGCGTCAAAGAAAATATAATAACAAATAATTTTAAACATATAATTTGCACTAAATTAAATTTCTCCTATTGTATATATAATTTGAACGAAGCTGCACAGAATAATTACATTTATCTTTTATTCAAATTACTGGTATTGGCCATTTGAGCAGATGAAACCTCCTTCCCACATACGGGGCAAATCTGCAAATTAATATATATATATATATATATATATATATATATATATATTTATATATTAAAATTTAGAAATCATGTTGCTATTAAATAAAAAAAATCATAAAAATAAATTTACCTTCTTAATCTGAAGCCACTGGGTTATACAATCGGAATGGTATGGATGGTCACAATGTAAAGTGACTATTTTATCCCCTTCTTCATACTCAACTTGACATATCACACACCTATTTTTTTCAAAAATTACTTTACTAAATTTATAAAACATTTTTAAACAAAATAGTGGACTAAAAATTAGTTTTGTATCTTTCAATTTTTTGTAATATTAGTGAATTTTTTTATCAGAAATGTCAAGTCGACGGCGCATCATAAAAAAAATAAAATTTCAACGAAAAAAGTGGCAGGCGATAAAATAGATTACTAAAATCAGACAAATAAACAATAGTAGATCTTTCATAAGACGGTCTCACGGATCTTTATTCGTGAAACAGGTCAATTATATCCATGTTTACAATAAAATTAATATATTTGACATAAAAAGTAATATTTTTTCGTGGATGACCCATATAGAATATCCATTTCACAAAATTGACCGTGAGACCGTTTAACAGGAGTTTTTGTTAATAAACTATATACAAAATTGTAAATTTTCTGTTTTAATAACATGTAGAAAAATGGCATAGTTTACAATGAATACCTGTCAATTAGCAAATTGATGGAGGATTGACATGTTAATGGATTCAAATGTTTACTAATTTCAGTTTCTGATATTCCTTTGCTCTCTGCGCCCAACATTTCCCCAAGAGCAATCAATTCCTGTTTAAAATTACATGCTGGTTTACCAAATCAATTCCTGTTTAAAATTAAATGCTTGTTTACCATATCATATTAATGTAGGATCGATCGATTCTCAGTTTAGCAAAAACTATATTTATCAATAATGATGTGACCCAAATATTTTAAACGTTAGAATGATTAACGTCACGTTTCAATCGCTCTCGAGTGGACATAATTATTGTTCTCAACAATTAATTAAAATTAGAAATAACGATAATAAAAATCAGTGGCAGGTTTTGATTTTATTTACCTCATATGATAATTCATCTGGATCAATATCATCTTCCTCCATTTCCTGGATATACATGTTATATCATATATATTTATCATATCAATGATAAGGAATAATAAGAGCCAATTATTCGAGCTAGATCAAGAATTTATAATCGAACCATGATCGATTAGTTCATATCGAAATTGAAAAATTATCAACACTAGATTAAACTTAAATCGAGTTGATCACCCAGTTAGAATCGATTTAAAAATTGAATTTGAGGGCAGGGTGTTGTAAAACTAAACTTATTTTAAACAGCTTATAAATTCCGACATCTTATAAATTACAAGTCCTTGAAACAAGATTTTAAAAAAACATCGAGCTCTTTAATCATATTAAGGTTGAAGTAGAGCTTCAACATTGAATTAAACTTTCAAATATATATTTATAAAAAATACTAGAACATGATATCGAGTCTCGAAAATTGAATGAAATAAATAAAAATATTGCCAATTTGATTGAAAATAATTCAATCAAATTTAAATACAAATATTAAATTTCAAATAAATTTAGGGAGAAATAGAATGAGACCTCATTATAATCGAAATCATACCGATCATCATCCAAAAACCCTATCTGGTCAGCTGCAACGATTATAATTATTAATTAGAAAAAAATGAAAACTCACACAAACCAAATTAAATAATTAGCTCCAATTTTATAACAAAAATATACCATTGATTACTCACATTGAATCTCACTATAAAAAAATTCATCTTCACTAAACTCAAAATCTTCGTCCGCCGATCGGTCGGACGCACTCGTGTTGTCTTCGTCGGTTTCTTGACTTTCTATAACCGGTATCTTCTGGCTAGCTCTTTCCTAGTTCAGAAAACAAAAAAACTAATCACTAGATATAATGTTGTTAATTTTTAATTAATCCCTAAAATCCATGCAAAATACTAAATACAAAACCTCTTCGAGTTCGTCTAAGGTCGCGCTTCTCGCCCGTTTCCTTCGTTCCTCGTCCATGTTCGTTTCGAGGTATTAGTGTGTAAGAAGCTAGCTAAAGGTAGAGCAAAGGGTATAGGGAAATAGTATTAATGTGATTATATACTAAGATTGTAAATGAATAGTGTGTTATGTTGTATAAATTATGGGAAATGGGACTGTATAGGTTAGGCACACAAATGTGTTTTCTTTAAGGTATTAATTCCTCCCACTTCTGTGGTGTAAAAGGTCTCAAAGAATTAACCTCCAGGATACAAAACCTATATCTCTGAAAATTGAAAGTTACACTCCTTCAAATTTTCTGGAGCAGAAATCACAAGTTTAGAAATTAACAAGAAAAGAAGAAATTTGCTTGAGGGAATTATTCACGCTACTTTTCTGGAAGAACATTGTGGAGGAATATATGGAATCCAGAAGTTGCCTTCATGAGACACAACTCAAATGAAATGATGTCCTTTCCCAAAAAACCACCCATTGGTTGAATCGTCTCTTGCCAAAAGACACCAAAAAATTAAACTTTATAATGTTTAAAAGCAACGATCCGATTCGAACCGATTTCTTCTTTTTCCCTCATCTTTTCGGTTTCACTTCTTTACATAAATATATATATATATATATTGGTCAAATGCAGGTGAATGAATATAGTACTTATTATGTAAATACATATACATTACAATCCCCCACTTATTTACATAAAGTAAAAAATACACAATACAAACTAACTTTACACAGTGAATAGCCATGAGTGGACTTTGCCTTTAACTTATGGTTGAATATGCAACGTTATGGAAACATACTCTCACTATGTATTACTTCTTGCTCCTTAATCTTGGCAGCACTAATTTGAATATGGGCCTTGTGCTGGATCCTGGTTTCACAAGTACTCTAGGAATCTACCAATATAACCCACAAGAAGCGGCCTCTCACTTCTTTACTTGTGTAGGTAAACTTATCAAGAATGTCCACAACGCATTCCACAAAACTATAAGTCTATCCTAATTCTTGTTGTGGTAAATAAAGTGCTAGGTCAGATATGAGACTTTCAAAATAGTGTTACCCCCACTATTTCCAAAATTATGCACCTTTGAAATGTATCCAAGTTTCCATTTCACTAATGTCTAATATTGAATTGCCTTTTTAACTCTGATACATAAGGTGCCAAATATATAACTTGTACCTTAAGACAGAGTTGGTTTCAATCAAGACATCTTTTTGATTGGTAGTAGTCCCATACCTCTCATGACCCTTGAAATCTTATCACCGGATAAGGACTTTGTTAGTGGATCCGCTAACATTTGATTAGTTGGAAGATACTCAAGTACAATCTTCCCTTTTTTAACCATACTTCGAATATGATTATATCTCATAGCGATGTGCTTACTATGATTTGATATTCTTTCATTCTTTGTATTACAAATTGCAGCTTGATTATCACAATACAAAGTTGTAGGTCCTTTTTTGGAATCTACAAACGGAATGGACCTTAGGAATCTTCTAAACCACATAATATCTTTGCTTGCCATAGACATAGCTATATATTCAGATTCCATTGAAGATAGAGCAACACAAGTTTGCTTCTTCGATGCCCAAGAAACTATTGTACCACCAATAGTGAACAACCAACCACTAGTTGACTTAGAGTCGGTTGCATCAGGTGCCCAATTGGCATCACTGTAACACTCAAGTGTAGATGAACTACACTTATAATGTAGACCAAAGTTCATCGTGAACTTTAAATATCTTAATAATCTTTTTAATTCTTTCCAGTGCTCTTCACAAGGATTGTTTGTAAAACGACTTAATATGCCCACTGAACATGCAAGATCGGGTCTTGTGTGATTCACCACGTACATGATGCTGCCTATTATCTTGGCATATTCTTCCTGATTCACAGCCTTTCCTTTATTAGGAATTAACTTTACTTTAGGATCAATAGGACAATTACTGTCCTTGCAGTCAAAGTAGTTGAACTTCTTTAACAATTTCTCAATGTAATGAGATTGTGTTAGTATGTAAGTTCCATCTTTCTTGATAACCTTGACCCCTAAAATGACATCTACTGGACCCAAGTCCTTTATGTCAAAAGCTTGCTTTAAATTATTCTTAGTTTCATTTACACAATTCATATCAGAACCAAATACGAGCAAGTCATCAACATATAAAGTCAACAACACTTTATAATCAAGAGTAACTTTAGTAAACACACAGCTTTCTACTTTGCTACTCTTAAAACCAAACTTTTTGATTTGTTCCTTAAATTTCTTATACCATTGTCTAGGTGCTTGTTTAAGCCCATACAAGGATTTTTTTAATTTACATACTTTATGTTCTTCTCCTTTAACAACATACCCTTCAGGTTGATGTATGTAAATTTCTTCATCTAAATCTCCATTCAAGAACGCGGTTTTGACATCCATTTGATGAACCTCTAAACCATAAATAGATGCAATAGCAAACATAGTTCTAATTGATGTGAATTTAGTAACCGGAGAAAATGTCTCAAAATAATCAATTTCTTTCTTTTGATTATAGCCTTTTGCTACTAATCTAGCTTTGTACTTTTCAATAGTACCATCAGTTTTGAGTTTCTTTTTCAAAACCCACTTGCACCCAATAAATTTAGTGTTAGGAGGAGAATCCACGAGAACCCAAGTTTGATTATCAAGTATTGATTTTATTTCATCATCCATGGCTCTTTTCCACATGTTTGAATCAGGTAAAGACATAGCTTCTTGAAAGGTTTTAGGATCCTCTTCCAACATGTATGTCAACATATCAGGACCAAAATTCTTTTCAATTCTACGTCTCTTACTCCTCCTCAACTCAATCATTTCCTTATTTTCATCATTTTCTGAAATTTCATCTTCTATAGAGATATCATTAGATATGTTCTTATCCATGTCAATTTCATGCATCAAATCATTATCAAGTTCTAACTTATCGGTATGCTTAATGTTCAAGTGCTCATAAAAAATGGCATGAGTAGCTTCAAATACCCTATTGTTACTAAGCCTAAGAAATCTATATGATTTACTAAGTGCAGAATATCCAATAAAGATAGATTTCACAGCTTTACTACCAAGTTTTGGCCTCTTCAAAGTTGCATCTAAGACATATGCAATACAACCCCACACCTTCAAGTGTTTAATACTAGGCTTATGCCCTTTAAACAACTCGTATGGAGTTTTCATATGTTTCTTATCAATAATTCTGTTACTAATGTAACAAGAGCTTAATAGTGCCTCTCCCCAATAACTCATTGGCAATTTTGAATGTATTAGCATGGCACTAACCATCTCCATTAAGGACCTATTTTTTCTTTCAGCTACTCCATTTTGAGGTGGAGTATTAGGTGCTGAAAATTCTCTAACAATTCCATTTTGTAAACAAAATGTTATGAATTCATTTGAGAGATATTCACCACCTCTGTCTGATCTTAACCTTTTTATCCTTAAGTTGGTTATATTCTCAATTTCCTCTTTGAAGATTTTGAACTTATCAAAAGCCTCATCTTTAGTTTTAAGTAAATACACATAAGTAAACTTTGAAAAATCATCAATAAATGTAATAAAGTAACGTTTACCACCTCTAGTTACATGTTCTTTATTGTCACATATGTCAGTATGAATAAGTTCAAGCAATACAGTTGATCTAACTACGCTTTTAAAGGAAGTTTTAGTCAACTTAGATTGTGTACAACATTCGCAAGTATGCATAGTATAAGTTTTTGAAGACTTGGGAATGAAATCACGATTTATCATACGTTTCATAGCATTTATACCAATATGTCCAAGTCTAAAGTGCCAAAATTCATGCTCCCCAACATTTAGTAAAGAATCGATAGAGTAAGCCGAAGAAGTAGTAATATTATTGTCAATACTCAACAAGTACATATTGTCCTTAATGTAACCTTTTCCTACAAACAATCCCTTCTTAGTAATAATTACCTTTTGGGATTCAAAGGCTACTTTAAAACCATTTTCGTCCAACTTGTGGACTGATACAAGATTCTTCCTCATAGAGGGAATGTGATACACATTTTTCAAAGTCAAAGTTTTGCCTGAAGTGAGGGGAAGTATGACAGTCCCACTGCCAAGAACTTCACTTGTAGAGGAGTTGCCCATGTAGACTGATTTGGCCTCTTTCACCTCTTCATAAGTCTTGAATAAACTTTTGTTCGGAGTGACATGACAAGTTGCTCCCGAATCCACCCACCAGTCAGTCACAGCATTGTTCACAAGGCAGATTTCAGTAAGAACAGCAACCATGTCATTTTCCACCAAATTTGTTTGTTCATTTTTCTTGTTCCCTTTGCGATTGCGACATTCCCTAGCAAAATGACCAGGTTTGCCACAAACAAAACAAGAGCCTTTCTTTTTCTTGCCATTCCCATTTCCATTATTTTTAAAAGTTTTTCTCTTTTTGAACTTTCCTTGGTTTCCCTTGGAAGTTCCAGGAACATCAACAAAATTCACACCATCATTCTTCAAAAAAATTGAATCATCCCTTTTAAGACTTTCAGTCTCAATTTGGATGCCCTGAAGAAGTTCATCTAACGAGATTGCTTTCTTCTTATGTTTCAATTTCTTTTGGTAATCTTTCCAAGAATTTGGAAGTTTACCAATGATAGTAGAAACTTGAAAGGTTTCAGAAATGGGTTCCCCAACATCAGCACATTCAGTAGCAATATCATTTAACTCATTAACCTGATCTATAACAGGAATAGTATCCACCATTTTGTACTCAACATACTTATTGACCAAAAACGATTTATTACCAGCATCTTCATTAACATACCTTCTCTTAATAGCATTCCAAAGTTCTGCAGCAGTTTTGTGGAAGTGAAACACATTGAACAATGTATTGTTCAGTGACTGCAGAATCGTAAAACGGCATATGAAATCATCTGCTTTCCATTTCTTAATCTTTTCAACATCCTCCTGGTTTTGTGGTGTCGGTGTTTCTTGTGGACATGTTTCAGATAACACATAGAATACTTTGGCAATCGTCAATAGGTACTCCATTTTCAAACTCCAACGTTTGTAGTTTAACCCATTCAACCTCTCCAATTTGTCACCTTCGTTTAACTGTGCCTTGACCAAAACAGACTCCATTACAGAAAATTAATACCTTAAAATTGTTGTATAAATTATGGGAAATGGGACTGTATAGGTTAGGCACACAAATGTGTTTTCTTTAAGGTATTAATTCCTCCCACTTCTGTGGTGTAAAAGGTCTCAAAGAATTAACCTCCAGGATACAAAACCTATATCTCTGAAAATTGAAAGTTACACTCCTTCAAATTTTCTGGAGCAGAAATCACAAGTTTAGAAATTAACAAGAAAAGAAGAAATTTGCTTGAGGGAATTATTCACGCTACTTTTCTGGAAGAACATTGTGGAGGAATATATGGAATCCAGAAGTTGCCTTCATGAGACACAACTCAAATGAAATGATGTCCTTTCCCAAAAAACCACCCATTGGTTGAATCGTCTCTTGCCAAAAGACACCAAAAAATTAAACTTTATAATGTTTAAAAGCAACGATCCGATTCGAACCGATTTCTTCTTTTTCCCTCATCTTTTCGGTTTCACTTCTTTACATAAATATATATATATATATATATTGGTCAAATGCAGGTGAATGAATATAGTACTTATTATGTAAATACATATACATTACAATGGGTTAAACTACAAACGTTGGAGTTTGAAAATGGAGTACCTATTGACGATTGCCAAAGTATTCTATGTGTTATCTGAAACATGTCCACAAGAAACACCGACACCACAAAACCAGGAGGATGTTGAAAAGATTAAGAAATGGAAAGCAGATGATTTCATATGCCGTTTTACGATTCTGCAGTCACTGAACAATACATTGTTCAATGTGTTTCACTTCCACAAAACTGCTGCAGAACTTTGGAATGCTATTAAGAGAAGGTATGTTAATGAAGATGCTGGTAATAAATCGTTTTTGGTCAATAAGTATGTTGAGTACAAAATGGTGGATACTATTCCTGTTATAGATCAGGTTAATGAGTTAAATGATATTGCTACTGAATGTGCTGATGTTGGGGAACCCATTTCTGAAACCTTTCAAGTTTCTACTATCATTGGTAAACTTCCAAATTCTTGGAAAGATTACCAAAAGAAATTGAAACATAAGAAGAAAGCAATCTCGTTAGATGAACTTCTTCAGGGCATCCAAATTGAGACTGAAAGTCTTAAAAGGGATGATTCAATTTTTTTGAAGAATGATGGTGTGAATTTTGTTGATGTTCCTGGAACTTCCAAGGGAAACCAAGGAAAGTTCAAAAAGAGAAAAACTTTTAAAAATAATGGAAATGGGAATGGCAAGAAAAAGAAAGGCTCTTGTTTTGTTTGTGGCAAACCTGGTCATTTTGCTAGGGAATGTCGCAATCGCAAAGGGAACAAGAAAAATGAACAAACAAATTTGGTGGAAAATGACATGGTTGCTGTTCTTACTGAAATCTGCCTTGTGAACAATGCTGTGACTGACTGGTGGGTGGATTCGGGAGCAACTTGTCATGTCACTCCGAACAAAAGTTTATTCAAGACTTATGAAGAGGTGAAAGAGGCCAAATCAGTCTACATGGGCAACTCCTCTACAAGTGAAGTTCTTGGCAGTGGGACTGTCATACTTCCCCTCACTTCAGGCAAAACTTTGACTTTGAAAAATGTGTATCACATTCCCTCTATGAGGAAGAATCTTGTATCAGTCCACAAGTTGGACGAAAATGGTTTTAAAGTAGCCTTTGAATCCCAAAAGGTAATTATTACTAAGAAGGGATTGTTTGTAGGAAAAGGTTACATTAAGGACAATATGTACTTGTTGAGTATTGACAATAATATTACTACTTCTTCGGCTTACTCTATCGATTCTTTACTAAATGTTGGGGAGCATGAATTTTGGCACTTTAGACTTGGACATATTGGTATAAATGCTATGAAACGTATGATAAATCGTGATTTCATTCCCAAGTCTTCAAAAACTTATACTATGCATACTTGCGAATGTTGTACACAATCTAAGTTGACTAAAACTTCCTTTAAAAGCGTAGTTAGATCAACTGTATTGCTTGAACTTATTCATACTGACATATGTGACAATAAAGAACATGTAACTAGAGGTGGTAAACGTTACTTTATTACATTTATTGATGATTTTTCAAAGTTTACTTATGTGTATTTACTTAAAACTAAAGATGAGGCTTTTGATAAGTTCAAAATCTTCAAAGAGGAAATTGAGAATATAACCAACTTAAGGATAAAAAGGTTAAGATCAGACAGAGGTGGTGAATATCTCTCAAATGAATTCATAACATTTTGTTTACAAAATGGAATTGTTAGAGAATTTTCAGCACCTAATACTCCACCTCAAAATGGAGTAGCTGAAAGAAAAAATAGGTCCTTAATGGAGATGGTTAGTGCCATGCTAATACATTCAAAATTGCCAATGAGTTATTGGGGAGAGGCACTATTAAGCTCTTGTTACATTAGTAACAGAATTATTGATAAGAAACATATGAAAACTCCATACGAGTTGTTTAAAGGGCATAAGCCTAGTATTAAACACTTGAAGGTGTGGGGTTGTATTGCATATGTCTTAGATGCAACTTTGAAGAGGCCAAAACTTGGTAGTAAAGCTGTGAAATCTATCTTTATTGGATATTCTGCACTTAGTAAATCATATAGATTTCTTAGGCTTAGTAACAATAGGGTATTTGAAGCTACTCATGCCATTTTTTATGAGCACTTGAACATTAAGCATACCGATAAGTTAGAACTTGATAATGATTTGATGCATGAAATTGACATGGATAAGAACATATCTAATGATATCTCTATAGAAGATGAAATTTCAGAAAATGATGAAAATAAGGAAATGATTGAGTTGAGGAGGAGTAAGAGACGTAGAATTGAAAAGAATTTTGGTCCTGATATGTTGACATACATGTTGGAAGAGGATCCTAAAACCTTTCAAGAAGCTATGTCTTTACCTGATTCAAACATGTGGAAAAGAGCCATGGATGATGAAATAAAATCAATACTTGATAATCAAACTTGGGTTCTCGTGGATTCTCCTCCTAACACTAAATTTATTGGGTGCAAGTGGGTTTTGAAAAAGAAACTCAAAACTGATGGTACTATTGAAAAGTACAAAGCTAGATTAGTAGCAAAAGGCTATAATCAAAAGAAAGAAATTGATTATTTTGAGACATTTTCTCCGGTTACTAAATTCACATCAATTAGAACTATGTTTGCTATTGCATCTATTTATGGTTTAGAGGTTCATCAAATGGATGTCAAAACCGCGTTCTTGAATGGAGATTTAGATGAAGAAATTTACATACATCAACCTGAAGGGTATGTTGTTAAAGGAGAAGAACATAAAGTATGTAAATTAAAAAAATCCTTGTATGGGCTTAAACAAGCACCTAGACAATGGTATAAGAAATTTAAGGAATTAATACCTTAAAGAAAACACATTTGTGTGCCTAGCCTATACAGTCCCATTTCCCATAATTTATACAACAAATTGTAATGTATATGTATTTACATAATAAGTACTATATTCATTCACCTGCATTTGACCAATATATATATATATATATTTATGTAAAGAAGTGAAACCGAAAAGATGAGGGAAAAAGAAGAAATCGGTTCGAATCGGATCGTTGCTTTTAAACATTATAAAGTTTAATTTTTTGGTGTCTTTTGGCAAGAGACGATTCAACCAATGGGTGGTTTTTTGGGAAAGGACATCATTTCATTTGAGTTGTGTCTCATGAAGGCAACTTCTGGATTCCATATATTCCTCCACAATGTTCTTCCAGAAAAGTAGCGTGAATAATTCCCTCAAGCAAATTTCTTCTTTTCTTGTTAATTTCTAAACTTGTGATTTCTGCTCCAGAAAATTTGAAGGAGTGTAACTTTCAATTTTCAGAGATATAGGTTTTGTATCCTGGAGGTTAATTCTTTGAGACCTTTTACACCACAGAAGTGGGAGGAATTAATACCTTAAAGAAAACACATTTGTGTGCCTAACCTATACAGTCCCATTTCCCATAATTTATACAACAATTTTAAGGTATTAATTTTCTGTAATGGAGTCTGTTTTGGTCAAGGCACAGTTAAACGAAGGTGACAAATTGGAGAGGTTGAATGGGTTAAACTACAAACGTTGGAGTTTGAAAATGGAGTACCTATTGACGATTGCCAAAGTATTCTATGTGTTATCTGAAACATGTCCACAAGAAACACCGACACCACAAAACCAGGAGGATGTTGAAAAGATTAAGAAATGGAAAGCAGATGATTTCATATGCCGTTTTACGATTCTGCAGTCACTGAACAATACATTGTTCAATGTGTTTCACTTCCACAAAACTGCTGCAGAACTTTGGAATGCTATTAAGAGAAGGTATGTTAATGAAGATGCTGGTAATAAATCGTTTTTGGTCAATAAGTATGTTGAGTACAAAATGGTGGATACTATTCCTGTTATAGATCAGGTTAATGAGTTAAATGATATTGCTACTGAATGTGCTGATGTTGGGGAACCCATTTCTGAAACCTTTCAAGTTTCTACTATCATTGGTAAACTTCCAAATTCTTGGAAAGATTACCAAAAGAAATTGAAACATAAGAAGAAAGCAATCTCGTTAGATGAACTTCTTCAGGGCATCCAAATTGAGACTGAAAGTCTTAAAAGGGATGATTCAATTTTTTTGAAGAATGATGGTGTGAATTTTGTTGATGTTCCTGGAACTTCCAAGGGAAACCAAGGAAAGTTCAAAAAGAGAAAAACTTTTAAAAATAATGGAAATGGGAATGGCAAGAAAAAGAAAGGCTCTTGTTTTGTTTGTGGCAAACCTGGTCATTTTGCTAGGGAATGTCGCAATCGCAAAGGGAACAAGAAAAATGAACAAACAAATTTGGTGGAAAATGACATGGTTGCTGTTCTTACTGAAATCTGCCTTGTGAACAATGCTGTGACTGACTGGTGGGTGGATTCGGGAGCAACTTGTCATGTCACTCCGAACAAAAGTTTATTCAAGACTTATGAAGAGGTGAAAGAGGCCAAATCAGTCTACATGGGCAACTCCTCTACAAGTGAAGTTCTTGGCAGTGGGACTGTCATACTTCCCCTCACTTCAGGCAAAACTTTGACTTTGAAAAATGTGTATCACATTCCCTCTATGAGGAAGAATCTTGTATCAGTCCACAAGTTGGACGAAAATGGTTTTAAAGTAGCCTTTGAATCCCAAAAGGTAATTATTACTAAGAAGGGATTGTTTGTAGGAAAAGGTTACATTAAGGACAATATGTACTTGTTGAGTATTGACAATAATATTACTACTTCTTCGGCTTACTCTATCGATTCTTTACTAAATGTTGGGGAGCATGAATTTTGGCACTTTAGACTTGGACATATTGGTATAAATGCTATGAAACGTATGATAAATCGTGATTTCATTCCCAAGTCTTCAAAAACTTATACTATGCATACTTGCGAATGTTGTACACAATCTAAGTTGACTAAAACTTCCTTTAAAAGCGTAGTTAGATCAACTGTATTGCTTGAACTTATTCATACTGACATATGTGACAATAAAGAACATGTAACTAGAGGTGGTAAACGTTACTTTATTACATTTATTGATGATTTTTCAAAGTTTACTTATGTGTATTTACTTAAAACTAAAGATGAGGCTTTTGATAAGTTCAAAATCTTCAAAGAGGAAATTGAGAATATAACCAACTTAAGGATAAAAAGGTTAAGATCAGACAGAGGTGGTGAATATCTCTCAAATGAATTCATAACATTTTGTTTACAAAATGGAATTGTTAGAGAATTTTTAGCACCTAATACTCCACCTCAAAATGGAGTAGCTGAAAGAAAAAATAGGTCCTTAATGGAGATGGTTAGTGCCATGCTAATACATTCAAAATTGCCAATGAGTTATTGGGGAGAGGCACTATTAAGCTCTTGTTACATTAGTAACAGAATTATTGATAAGAAACATATGAAAACTCCATACGAGTTGTTTAAAGGGCATAAGCCTAGTATTAAACACTTGAAGGTGTGGGGTTGTATTGCATATGTCTTAGATGCAACTTTGAAGAGGCCAAAACTTGGTAGTAAAGCTGTGAAATCTATCTTTATTGGATATTCTGCACTTAGTAAATCATATAGATTTCTTAGGCTTAGTAACAATAGGGTATTTGAAGCTACTCATGCCATTTTTTATGAGCACTTGAACATTAAGCATACCGATAAGTTAGAACTTGATAATGATTTGATGCATGAAATTGACATGGATAAGAACATATCTAATGATATCTCTATAGAAGATGAAATTTCAGAAAATGATGAAAATAAGGAAATGATTGAGTTGAGGAGGAGTAAGAGACGTAGAATTGAAAAGAATTTTGGTCCTGATATGTTGACATACATGTTGGAAGAGGATCCTAAAACCTTTCAAGAAGCTATGTCTTTACCTGATTCAAACATGTGGAAAAGAGCCATGGATGATGAAATAAAATCAATACTTGATAATCAAACTTGGGTTCTCGTGGATTCTCCTCCTAACACTAAATTTATTGGGTGCAAGTGGGTTTTGAAAAAGAAACTCAAAACTGATGGTACTATTGAAAAGTACAAAGCTAGATTAGTAGCAAAAGGCTATAATCAAAAGAAAGAAATTGATTATTTTGAGACATTTTCTCCGGTTACTAAATTCACATCAATTAGAACTATGTTTGCTATTGCATCTATTTATGGTTTAGAGGTTCATCAAATGGATGTCAAAACCGCGTTCTTGAATGGAGATTTAGATGAAGAAATTTACATACATCAACCTGAAGGGTATGTTGTTAAAGGAGAAGAACATAAAGTATGTAAATTAAAAAAATCCTTGTATGGGCTTAAACAAGCACCTAGACAATGGTATAAGAAATTTAAGGAATTAATACCTTAAAGAAAACACATTTGTGTGCCTAGCCTATACAGTCCCATTTCCCATAATTTATACAACAAATTGTAATGTATATGTATTTACATAATAAGTACTATATTCATTCACCTGCATTTGACCAATATATATATATATATATATATATATATATATATATATATATATATTTATGTAAAGAAGTGAAACCGAAAAGATGAGGGAAAAAGAAGAAATCGGTTCGAATCGGATCGTTGCTTTTAAACATTATAAAGTTTAATTTTTTGGTGTCTTTTGGCAAGAGACGATTCAACCAATGGGTGGTTTTTTGGGAAAGGACATCATTTCATTTGAGTTGTGTCTCATGAAGGCAACTTCTGGATTCCATATATTCCTCCACAATGTTCTTCCAGAAAAGTAGCGTGAATAATTCCCTCAAGCAAATTTCTTCTTTTCTTGTTAATTTCTAAACTTGTGATTTCTGCTCCAGAAAATTTGAAGGAGTGTAACTTTCAATTTTCAGAGATATAGGTTTTGTATCCTGGAGGTTAATTCTTTGAGACCTTTTACACCACAGAAGTGGGAGGAATTAATACCTTAAAGAAAACACATTTGTGTGCCTAACCTATACAGTCCCATTTCCCATAATTTATACAACAATTTTAAGGTATTAATTTTCTGTAATGGAGTCTGTTTTGGTCAAGGCACAGTTAAACGAAGGTGACAAATTGGAGAGGTTGAATGGGTTAAACTACAAACGTTGGAGTTTGAAAATGGAGTACCTATTGACGATTGCCAAAGTATTCTATGTGTTATCTGAAACATGTCCACAAGAAACACCGACACCACAAAACCAGGAGGATGTTGAAAAGATTAAGAAATGGAAAGCAGATGATTTCATATGCCGTTTTACGATTCTGCAGTCACTGAACAATACATTGTTCAATGTGTTTCACTTCCACAAAACTGCTGCAGAACTTTGGAATGCTATTAAGAGAAGGTATGTTAATGAAGATGCTGGTAATAAATCGTTTTTGGTCAATAAGTATGTTGAGTACAAAATGGTGGATACTATTCCTGTTATAGATCAGGTTAATGAGTTAAATGATATTGCTACTGAATGTGCTGATGTTGGGGAACCCATTTCTGAAACCTTTCAAGTTTCTACTATCATTGGTAAACTTCCAAATTCTTGGAAAGATTACCAAAAGAAATTGAAACATAAGAAGAAAGCAATCTCGTTAGATGAACTTCTTCAGGGCATCCAAATTGAGACTGAAAGTCTTAAAAGGGATGATTCAATTTTTTTGAAGAATGATGGTGTGAATTTTGTTGATGTTCCTGGAACTTCCAAGGGAAACCAAGGAAAGTTCAAAAAGAGAAAAACTTTTAAAAATAATGGAAATGGGAATGGCAAGAAAAAGAAAGGCTCTTGTTTTGTTTGTGGCAAACCTGGTCATTTTGCTAGGGAATGTCGCAATCGCAAAGGGAACAAGAAAAATGAACAAACAAATTTGGTGGAAAATGACATGGTTGCTGTTCTTACTGAAATCTGCCTTGTGAACAATGCTGTGACTGACTGGTGGGTGGATTCGGGAGCAACTTGTCATGTCACTCCGAACAAAAGTTTATTCAAGACTTATGAAGAGGTGAAAGAGGCCAAATCAGTCTACATGGGCAACTCCTCTACAAGTGAAGTTCTTGGCAGTGGGACTGTCATACTTCCCCTCACTTCAGGCAAAACTTTGACTTTGAAAAATGTGTATCACATTCCCTCTATGAGGAAGAATCTTGTATCAGTCCACAAGTTGGACGAAAATGGTTTTAAAGTAGCCTTTGAATCCCAAAAGGTAATTATTACTAAGAAGGGATTGTTTGTAGGAAAAGGTTACATTAAGGACAATATGTACTTGTTGAGTATTGACAATAATATTACTACTTCTTCGGCTTACTCTATCGATTCTTTACTAAATGTTGGGGAGCATGAATTTTGGCACTTTAGACTTGGACATATTGGTATAAATGCTATGAAACGCATGATAAATCGTGATTTCATTCCCAAGTCTTCAAAAACTTATACTATGCATACTTGCGAATGTTGTACACAATCTAAGTTGACTAAAACTTCCTTTAAAAGCGTAGTTAGATCAACTGTATTGCTTGAACTTATTCATACTGACATATGTGACAATAAAGAACATGTAACTAGAGGTGGTAAACGTTACTTTATTACATTTATTGATGATTTTTCAAAGTTTACTTATGTGTATTTACTTAAAACTAAAGATGAGGCTTTTGATAAGTTCAAAATCTTCAAAGAGGAAATTGAGAATATAACCAACTTAAGGATAAAAAGGTTAAGATCAGACAGAGGTGGTGAATATCTCTCAAATGAATTCATAACATTTTGTTTACAAAATGGAATTGTTAGAGAATTTTCAGCACCTAATACTCCACCTCAAAATGGAGTAGCTGAAAGAAAAAATAGGTCCTTAATGGAGATGGTTAGTGCCATGCTAATACATTCAAAATTGCCAATGAGTTATTGGGGAGAGGCACTATTAAGCTCTTGTTACATTAGTAACAGAATTATTGATAAGAAACATATGAAAACTCCATACGAGTTGTTTAAAGGGCATAAGCCTAGTATTAAACACTTGAAGGTGTGGGGTTGTATTGCATATGTCTTAGATGCAACTTTGAAGAGGCCAAAACTTGGTAGTAAAGCTGTGAAATCTATCTTTATTGGATATTCTGCACTTAGTAAATCATATAGATTTCTTAGGCTTAGTAACAATAGGGTATTTGAAGCTACTCATGCCATTTTTTATGAGCACTTGAACATTAAGCATACCGATAAGTTAGAACTTGATAATGATTTGATGCATGAAATTGACATGGATAAGAACATATCTAATGATATCTCTATAGAAGATGAAATTTCAGAAAATGATGAAAATAAGGAAATGATTGAGTTGAGGAGGAGTAAGAGACGTAGAATTGAAAAGAATTTTGGTCCTGATATGTTGACATACATGTTGGAAGAGGATCCTAAAACCTTTCAAGAAGCTATGTCTTTACCTGATTCAAACATGTGGAAAAGAGCCATGGATGATGAAATAAAATCAATACTTGATAATCAAACTTGGGTTCTCGTGGATTCTCCTCCTAACACTAAATTTATTGGGTGCAAGTGGGTTTTGAAAAAGAAACTCAAAACTGATGGTACTATTGAAAAGTACAAAGCTAGATTAGTAGCAAAAGGCTATAATCAAAAGAAAGAAATTGATTATTTTGAGACATTTTCTCCGGTTACTAAATTCACATCAATTAGAACTATGTTTGCTATTGCATCTATTTATGGTTTAGAGGTTCATCAAATGGATGTCAAAACCGCGTTCTTGAATGGAGATTTAGATGAAGAAATTTACATACATCAACCTGAAGGGTATGTTGTTAAAGGAGAAGAACATAAAGTATGTAAATTAAAAAAATCCTTGTATGGGCTTAAACAAGCACCTAGACAATGGTATAAGAAATTTAAGGAACAAATCAAAAAGTTTGGTTTTAAGAGTAGCAAAGTAGAAAGCTGTGTGTTTACTAAAGTTACTCTTGATTATAAAGTGTTGTTGACTTTATATGTTGATGACTTGCTCGTATTTGGTTCTGATATGAATTGTGTAAATGAAACTAAGAATAATTTAAAGCAAGCTTTTGACATAAAGGACTTGGGTCCAGTAGATGTCATTTTAGGGGTCAAGGTTATCAAGAAAGATGGAACTTACATACTAACACAATCTCATTACATTGAGAAATTGTTAAAGAAGTTCAACTACTTTGACTGCAAGGACAGTAATTGTCCTATTGATCCTAAAGTAAAGTTAATTCCTAATAAAGGAAAGGCTGTGAATCAGGAAGAATATGCCAAGATAATAGGCAGCATCATGTACGTGGTGAATCACACAAGACCCGATCTTGCATGTTCAGTGGGCATATTAAGTCGTTTTACAAACAATCCTTGTGAAGAGCACTGGAAAGAATTAAAAAGATTATTAAGATATTTAAAGTTCACGATGAACTTTGGTCTACATTATAAGTGTAGTTCATCTACACTTGAGTGTTACAGTGATGCCAATTGGGCACCTGATGCAACCGACTCTAAGTCAACTAGTGGTTGGTTGTTCACTATTGGTGGTACAATAGTTTCTTGGGCATCGAAGAAGCAAACTTGTGTTGCTCTATCTTCAATGGAATCTGAATATATAGCTATGTCTATGGCAAGCAAAGATATTATGTGGTTTAGAAGATTCCTAAGGTCCATTCCGTTTGTAGATTCCAAAAAAGGACCTACAACTTTGTATTGTGATAATCAAGCTGCAATTTGTAATACAAAGAATGAAAGAATATCAAATCATAGTAAGCACATCGCTATGAGATATAATCATATTCGAAGTATGGTTAAAAAAGGGAAGATTGTACTTGAGTATCTTCCAACTAATCAAATGTTAGCGGATCCACTAACAAAGTCCTTATCCGGTGATAAGATTTCAAGGGTCATGAGAGGTATGGGACTACTACCAATCAAAAAGATGTCTTGATTGAAACCAACTCTGTCTTAAGGTACAAGTTATATATTTGGCACCTTATGTATCAGAGTTAAAAAGGCAATTCAATATTAGACATTAGTGAAATGGAAACTTGGATACATTTCAAAGGTGCATAATTTTGGAAATAGTGGGGGTAACACTATTTTGAAAGTCTCATATCTGACCTAGCACTTTATTTACCACAACAAGAATTAGGATAGACTTATAGTTTTGTGGAATGCGTTGTGGACATTCTTGATAAGTTTACCTACACAAGTAAAGAAGTGAGAGGCCGCTTCTTGTGGGTTATATTGGTAGATTCCTAGAGTACTTGTGAAACCAGGATCCAGCACAAGGCCCATATTCAAATTAGTGCTGCCAAGATTAAGGAGCAAGAAGTAATACATAGTGAGAGTATGTTTCCATAACGTTGCATATTCAACCATAAGTTAAAGGCAAAGTCCACTCATGGCTATTCACTGTGTAAAGTTAGTTTGTATTGTGTATTTTTTACTTTATGTAAATAAGTGGGGGATTGTAATGTATATGTATTTACATAATAAGTACTATATTCATTCACCTGCATTTGACCAATATATATATATATATATTTATGTAAAGAAGTGAAACCGAAAAGATGAGGGAAAAAGAAGAAATCGGTTCGAATCGGATCGTTGCTTTTAAACATTATAAAGTTTAATTTTTTGGTGTCTTTTGGCAAGAGACGATTCAACCAATGGGTGGTTTTTTGGGAAAGGACATCATTTCATTTGAGTTGTGTCTCATGAAGGCAACTTCTGGATTCCATATATTCCTCCACAATGTTCTTCCAGAAAAGTAGCGTGAATAATTCCCTCAAGCAAATTTCTTCTTTTCTTGTTAATTTCTAAACTTGTGATTTCTGCTCCAGAAAATTTGAAGGAGTGTAACTTTCAATTTTCAGAGATATAGGTTTTGTATCCTGGAGGTTAATTCTTTGAGACCTTTTACACCACAGAAGTGGGAGGAATTAATACCTTAAAGAAAACACATTTGTGTGCCTAACCTATACAGTCCCATTTCCCATAATTTATACAACATTTTAAGGTATTAATTTTCTGTAATGGAGTCTGTTTTGGTCAAGGCACAGTTAAACGAAGGTGACAAATTGGAGAGGTTGAATGGGTTAAACTACAAACGTTGGAGTTTGAAAATGGAGTACCTATTGACGATTGCCAAAGTATTCTATGTGTTATCTGAAACATGTCCACAAGAAACACCGACACCACAAAACCAGGAGGATGTTGAAAAGATTAAGAAATGGAAAGCAGATGATTTCATATGCCGTTTTACGATTCTGCAGTCACTGAACAATACATTGTTCAATGTGTTTCACTTCCACAAAACTGCTGCAGAACTTTGGAATGCTATTAAGAGAAGGTATGTTAATGAAGATGCTGGTAATAAATCGTTTTTGGTCAATAAGTATGTTGAGTACAAAATGGTGGATACTATTCCTGTTATAGATCAGGTTAATGAGTTAAATGATATTGCTACTGAATGTGCTGATGTTGGGGAACCCATTTCTGAAACCTTTCAAGTTTCTACTATCATTGGTAAACTTCCAAATTCTTGGAAAGATTACCAAAAGAAATTGAAACATAAGAAGAAAGCAATCTCGTTAGATGAACTTCTTCAGGGCATCCAAATTGAGACTGAAAGTCTTAAAAGGGATGATTCAATTTTTTTGAAGAATGATGGTGTGAATTTTGTTGATGTTCCTGGAACTTCCAAGGGAAACCAAGGAAAGTTCAAAAAGAGAAAAACTTTTAAAAATAATGGAAATGGGAATGGCAAGAAAAAGAAAGGCTCTTGTTTTGTTTGTGGCAAACCTGGTCATTTTGCTAGGGAATGTCGCAATCGCAAAGGGAACAAGAAAAATGAACAAACAAATTTGGTGGAAAATGACATGGTTGCTGTTCTTACTGAAATCTGCCTTGTGAACAATGCTGTGACTGACTGGTGGGTGGATTCGGGAGCAACTTGTCATGTCACTCCGAACAAAAGTTTATTCAAGACTTATGAAGAGGTGAAAGAGGCCAAATCAGTCTACATGGGCAACTCCTCTACAAGTGAAGTTCTTGGCAGTGGGACTGTCATACTTCCCCTCACTTCAGGCAAAACTTTGACTTTGAAAAATGTGTATCACATTCCCTCTATGAGGAAGAATCTTGTATCAGTCCACAAGTTGGACGAAAATGGTTTTAAAGTAGCCTTTGAATCCCAAAAGGTAATTATTACTAAGAAGGGATTGTTTGTAGGAAAAGGTTACATTAAGGACAATATGTACTTGTTGAGTATTGACAATAATATTACTACTTCTTCGGCTTACTCTATCGATTCTTTACTAAATGTTGGGGAGCATGAATTTTGGCACTTTAGACTTGGACATATTGGTATAAATGCTATGAAACGTATGATAAATCGTGATTTCATTCCCAAGTCTTCAAAAACTTATACTATGCATACTTGCGAATGTTGTACACAATCTAAGTTGACTAAAACTTCCTTTAAAAGCGTAGTTAGATCAACTGTATTGCTTGAACTTATTCATACTGACATATGTGACAATAAAGAACATGTAACTAGAGGTGGTAAACGTTACTTTATTACATTTATTGATGATTTTTCAAAGTTTACTTATGTGTATTTACTTAAAACTAAAGATGAGGCTTTTGATAAGTTCAAAATCTTCAAAGAGGAAATTGAGAATATAACCAACTTAAGGATAAAAAGGTTAAGATCAGACAGAGGTGGTGAATATCTCTCAAATGAATTCATAACATTTTGTTTACAAAATGGAATTGTTAGAGAATTTTCAGCACCTAATACTCCACCTCAAAATGGAGTAGCTGAAAGAAAAAATAGGTCCTTAATGGAGATGGTTAGTGCCATGCTAATACATTCAAAATTGCCAATGAGTTATTGGGGAGAGGCACTATTAAGCTCTTGTTACATTAGTAACAGAATTATTGATAAGAAACATATGAAAACTCCATACGAGTTGTTTAAAGGGCATAAGCCTAGTATTAAACACTTGAAGGTGTGGGGTTGTATTGCATATGTCTTAGATGCAACTTTGAAGAGGCCAAAACTTGGTAGTAAAGCTGTGAAATCTATCTTTATTGGATATTCTGCACTTAGTAAATCATATAGATTTCTTAGGCTTAGTAACAATAGGGTATTTGAAGCTACTCATGCCATTTTTTATGAGCACTTGAACATTAAGCATACCGATAAGTTAGAACTTGATAATGATTTGATGCATGAAATTGACATGGATAAGAACATATCTAATGATATCTCTATAGAAGATGAAATTTCAGAAAATGATGAAAATAAGGAAATGATTGAGTTGAGGAGGAGTAAGAGACGTAGAATTGAAAAGAATTTTGGTCCTGATATGTTGACATACATGTTGGAAGAGGATCCTAAAACCTTTCAAGAAGCTATGTCTTTACCTGATTCAAACATGTGGAAAAGAGCCATGGATGATGAAATAAAATCAATACTTGATAATCAAACTTGGGTTCTCGTGGATTCTCCTCCTAACATTAAACATTATAAAGTTTAATTTTTTGGTGTCTTTTGGCAAGAGACGATTCAACCAATGGGTGGTTTTTTGGGAAAGGACATCATTTCATTTGAGTTGTGTCTCATGAAGGCAACTTCTGGATTCCATATATTCCTCCACAATGTTCTTCCAGAAAAGTAGCGTGAATAATTCCCTCAAGCAAATTTCTTCTTTTCTTGTTAATTTCTAAACTTGTGATTTCTGCTCCAGAAAATTTGAAGGAGTGTAACTTTCAATTTTCAGAGATATAGGTTTTGTATCCTGGAGGTTAATTCTTTGAGACCTTTTACACCACAGAAGTGGGAGGAATTAATACCTTAAAGAAAACACATTTGTGTGCCTAACCTATACAGTCCCATTTCCCATAATTTATACAATAATTTTAAGGTATTAATTTTCTGTAATGGAGTCTGTTTTGGTCAAGGCACAGTTAAACGAAGGTGACAAATTGGAGAGGTTGAATGGGTTAAACTACAAACGTTGGAGTTTGAAAATGGAGTACCTATTGACGATTGCCAAAGTATTCTATGTGTTATCTGAAACATGTCCACAAGAAACACCGACACCACAAAACCAGGAGGATGTTGAAAAGATTAAGAAATGGAAAGCAGATGATTTCATATGCCGTTTTACGATTCTGCAGTCACTGAACAATACATTGTTCAATGTGTTTCACTTCCACAAAACTGCTGCAGAACTTTGGAATGCTATTAAGAGAAGGTATGTTAATGAAGATGCTGGTAATAAATCGTTTTTGGTCAATAAGTATGTTGAGTACAAAATGGTGGATACTATTCCTGTTATAGATCAGGTTAATGAGTTAAATGATATTGCTACTGAATGTGCTGATGTTGGGGAACCCATTTCTGAAACCTTTCAAGTTTCTACTATCATTGGTAAACTTCCAAATTCTTGGAAAGATTACCAAAAGAAATTGAAACATAAGAAGAAAGCAATCTCGTTAGATGAACTTCTTCAGGGCATCCAAATTGAGACTGAAAGTCTTAAAAGGGATGATTCAATTTTTTTGAAGAATGATGGTGTGAATTTTGTTGATGTTCCTGGAACTTCCAAGGGAAACCAAGGAAAGTTCAAAAAGAGAAAAACTTTTAAAAATAATGGAAATGGGAATGGCAAGAAAAAGAAAGGCTCTTGTTTTGTTTGTGGCAAACCTGGTCATTTTGCTAGGGAATGTCGCAATCGCAAAGGGAACAAGAAAAATGAACAAACAAATTTGGTGGAAAATGACATGGTTGCTGTTCTTACTGAAATCTGCCTTGTGAACAATGCTGTGACTGACTGGTGGGTGGATTCGGGAGCAACTTGTCATGTCACTCCGAACAAAAGTTTATTCAAGACTTATGAAGAGGTGAAAGAGGCCAAATCAGTCTACATGGGCAACTCCTCTACAAGTGAAGTTCTTGGCAGTGGGACTGTCATACTTCCCCTCACTTCAGGCAAAACTTTGACTTTGAAAAATGTGTATCACATTCCCTCTATGAGGAAGAATCTTGTATCAGTCCACAAGTTGGACGAAAATGGTTTTAAAGTAGCCTTTGAATCCCAAAAGGTAATTATTACTAAGAAGGGATTGTTTGTAGGAAAAGGTTACATTAAGGACAATATGTACTTGTTGAGTATTGACAATAATATTACTACTTCTTCGGCTTACTCTATCGATTCTTTACTAAATGTTGGGGAGCATGAATTTTGGCACTTTAGACTTGGACATATTGGTATAAATGCTATGAAACGCATGATAAATCGTGATTTCATTCCCAAGTCTTCAAAAACTTATACTATGCATACTTGCGAATGTTGTACACAATCTAAGTTGACTAAAACTTCCTTTAAAAGCGTAGTTAGATCAACTGTATTGCTTGAACTTATTCATACTGACATATGTGACAATAAAGAACATGTAACTAGAGGTGGTAAACGTTACTTTATTACATTTATTGATGATTTTTCAAAGTTTACTTATGTGTATTTACTTAAAACTAAAGATGAGGCTTTTGATAAGTTCAAAATCTTCAAAGAGGAAATTGAGAATATAACCAACTTAAGGATAAAAAGGTTAAGATCAGACAGAGGTGGTGAATATCTCTCAAATGAATTCATAACATTTTGTTTACAAAATGGAATTGTTAGAGAATTTTCAGCACCTAATACTCCACCTCAAAATGGAGTAGCTGAAAGAAAAAATAGGTCCTTAATGGAGATGGTTAGTGCCATGCTAATACATTCAAAATTGCCAATGAGTTATTGGGGAGAGGCATTATTAAGCTCTTGTTACATTAGTAACAGAATTATTGATAAGAAACATATGAAAACTCCATACGAGTTGTTTAAAGGGCATAAGCCTAGTATTAAACACTTGAAGGTGTGGGGTTGTATTGCATATGTCTTAGATGCAACTTTGAAGAGGCCAAAACTTGGTAGTAAAGCTGTGAAATCTATCTTTATTGGATATTCTGCACTTAGTAAATCATATAGATTTCTTAGGCTTAGTAACAATAGGGTATTTGAAGCTACTCATGCCATTTTTTATGAGCACTTGAACATTAAGCATACCGATAAGTTAGAACTTGATAATGATTTGATGCATGAAATTGACATGGATAAGAACATATCTAATGATATCTCTATAGAAGATGAAATTTCAGAAAATGATGAAAATAAGGAAATGATTGAGTTGAGGAGGAGTAAGAGACGTAGAATTGAAAAGAATTTTGGTCCTGATATGTTGACATACATGTTGGAAGAGGATCCTAAAACCTTTCAAGAAGCTATGTCTTTACCTGATTCAAACATGTGGAAAAGAGCCATGGATGATGAAATAAAATCAATACTTGATAATCAAACTTGGGTTCTCGTGGATTCTCCTCCTAACACTAAATTTATTGGGTGCAAGTGGGTTTTGAAAAAGAAACTCAAAACTGATGGTACTATTGAAAAGTACAAAGCTAGATTAGTAGCAAAAGGCTATAATCAAAAGAAAGAAATTGATTATTTTGAGACATTTTCTCCGGTTACTAAATTCACATCAATTAGAACTATGTTTGCTATTGCATCTATTTATGGTTTAGAGGTTCATCAAATGGATGTCAAAACCGCGTTCTTGAATGGAGATTTAGATGAAGAAATTTACATACATCAACCTGAAGGGTATGTTGTTAAAGGAGAAGAACATAAAGTATGTAAATTAAAAAAATCCTTGTATGGGCTTAAACAAGCACCTAGACAATGGTATAAGAAATTTAAGGAACAAATCAAAAAGTTTGGTTTTAAGAGTAGCAAAGTAGAAAGCTGTGTGTTTACTAAAGTTACTCTTGATTATAAAGTGTTGTTGACTTTATATGTTGATGACTTGCTCGTATTTGGTTCTGATATGAATTGTGTAAATGAAACTAAGAATAATTTAAAGCAAGCTTTTGACATAAAGGACTTGGGTCCAGTAGATGTCATTTTAGGGGTCAAGGTTATCAAGAAAGATGGAACTTACATACTAACACAATCTCATTACATTGAGAAATTGTTAAAGAAGTTCAACTACTTTGACTGCAAGGACAGTAATTGTCCTATTGATCCTAAAGTAAAGTTAATTCCTAATAAAGGAAAGGCTGTGAATCAGGAAGAATATGCCAAGATAATAGGCAGCATCATGTACGTGGTGAATCACACAAGACCCGATCTTGCATGTTCAGTGGGCATATTAAGTCGTTTTACAAACAATCCTTGTGAAGAGCACTGGAAAGAATTAAAAAGATTATTAAGATATTTAAAGTTCACGATGAACTTTGGTCTACATTATAAGTGTAGTTCATCTACACTTGAGTGTTACAGTGATGCCAATTGGGCACCTGATGCAACCGACTCTAAGTCAACTAGTGGTTGGTTGTTCACTATTGGTGGTACAATAGTTTCTTGGGCATCGAAGAAGCAAACTTGTGTTGCTCTATCTTCAATGGAATCTGAATATATAGCTATGTCTATGGCAAGCAAAGATATTATGTGGTTTAGAAGATTCCTAAGGTCCATTCCGTTTGTAGATTCCAAAAAAGGACCTACAACTTTGTATTGTGATAATCAAGCTGCAATTTGTAATACAAAGAATGAAAGAATATCAAATCATAGTAAGCACATCGCTATGAGATATAATCATATTCGAAGTATGGTTAAAAAAGGGAAGATTGTACTTGAGTATCTTCCAACTAATCAAATGTTAGCGGATCCACTAACAAAGTCCTTATCCGGTGATAAGATTTCAAGGGTCATGAGAGGTATGGGACTACTACCAATCAAAAAGATGTCTTGATTGAAACCAACTCTGTCTTAAGGTACAAGTTATATATTTGGCACCTTATGTATCAGAGTTAAAAAGGCAATTCAATATTAGACATTAGTGAAATGGAAACTTGGATACATTTCAAAGGTGCATAATTTTGGAAATAGTGGGGGTAACACTATTTTGAAAGTCTCATATCTGACCTAGCACTTTATTTACCACAACAAGAATTAGGATAGACTTATAGTTTTGTGGAATGCGTTGTGGACATTCTTGATAAGTTTACCTACACAAGTAAAGAAGTGAGAGGCCGCTTCTTGTGGGTTATATTGGTAGATTCCTAGAGTACTTGTGAAACCAGGATCCAGCACAAGGCCCATATTCAAATTAGTGCTGCCAAGATTAAGGAGCAAGAAGTAATACATAGTGAGAGTATGTTTCCATAACGTTGCATATTCAACCATAAGTTAAAGGCAAAGTCCACTCATGGCTATTCACTGTGTAAAGTTAGTTTGTATTGTGTATTTTTTACTTTATGTAAATAAGTGGGGGATTGTAATGTATATGTATTTACATAATAAGTACTATATTCATTCACCTGCATTTGACCAATATATATATATATATATATATTTATGTAAAGAAGTGAAACCGAAAAGATGAGGGAAAAAGAAGAAATCGGTTCGAATCGGATCGTTGCTTTTAAACATTATAAAGTTTAATTTTTTGGTGTCTTTTGGCAAGAGACGATTCAACCAATGGGTGGTTTTTTGGGAAAGGACATCATTTCATTTGAGTTGTGTCTCATGAAGGCAACTTCTGGATTCCATATATTCCTCCACAATGTTCTTCCAGAAAAGTAGCGTGAATAATTCCCTCAAGCAAATTTCTTCTTTTCTTGTTAATTTCTAAACTTGTGATTTCTGCTCCAGAAAATTTGAAGGAGTGTAACTTTCAATTTTCAGAGATATAGGTTTTGTATCCTGGAGGTTAATTCTTTGAGACCTTTTACACCACAGAAGTGGGAGGAATTAATACCTTAAAGAAAACACATTTGTGTGCCTAACCTATACAGTCCCATTTCCCATAATTTATACAACAATTTAGTGCCATGCTAATACATTCAAAATTGCCAATGAGTTATTGGGGAGAGGCACTATTAAGCTCTTGTTACATTAGTAACAGAATTATTGATAAGAAACATATGAAAACTCCATACGAGTTGTTTAAAGGGCATAAGCCTAGTATTAAACACTTGAAGGTGTGGGGTTGTATTGCATATGTCTTAGATGCAACTTTGAAGAGGCCAAAACTTGGTAGTAAAGCTGTGAAATCTATCTTTATTGGATATTCTGCACTTAGTAAATCATATAGATTTCTTAGGCTTAGTAACAATAGGGTATTTGAAGCTACTCATGCCATTTTTTATGAGCACTTGAACATTAAGCATACCGATAAGTTAGAACTTGATAATGATTTGATGCATGAAATTGACATGGATAAGAACATATCTAATGATATCTCTATAGAAGATGAAATTTCAGAAAATGATGAAAATAAGGAAATGATTGAGTTGAGGAGGAGTAAGAGACGTAGAATTGAAAAGAATTTTGGTCCTGATATGTTGACATACATGTTGGAAGAGGATCCTAAAACCTTTCAAGAAGCTATGTCTTTACCTGATTCAAACATGTGGAAAAGAGCCATGGATGATGAAATAAAATCAATACTTGATAATCAAACTTGGGTTCTCGTGGATTCTCCTCCTAACACTAAATTTATTGGGTGCAAGTGGGTTTTGAAAAAGAAACTCAAAACTGATGGTACTATTGAAAAGTACAAAGCTAGATTAGTAGCAAAAGGCTATAATCAAAAGAAAGAAATTGATTATTTTGAGACATTTTCTCCGGTTACTAAATTCACATCAATTAGAACTATGTTTGCTATTGCATCTATTTATGGTTTAGAGGTTCATCAAATGGATGTCAAAACCGCGTTCTTGAATGGAGATTTAGATGAAGAAATTTACATACATCAACCTGAAGGGTATGTTGTTAAAGGAGAAGAACATAAAGTATGTAAATTAAAAAAATCCTTGTATGGGCTTAAACAAGCACCTAGACAATGGTATAAGAAATTTAAGGAACAAATCAAAAAGTTTGGTTTTAAGAGTAGCAAAGTAGAAAGCTGTGTGTTTACTAAAGTTACTCTTGATTATAAAGTGTTGTTGACTTTATATGTTGATGACTTGCTCGTATTTGGTTCTGATATGAATTGTGTAAATGAAACTAAGAATAATTTAAAGCAAGCTTTTGACATAAAGGACTTGGGTCCAGTAGATGTCATTTTAGGGGTCAAGGTTATCAAGAAAGATGGAACTTACATACTAACACAATCTCATTACATTGAGAAATTGTTAAAGAAGTTCAACTACTTTGACTGCAAGGACAGTAATTGTCCTATTGATCCTAAAGTAAAGTTAATTCCTAATAAAGGAAAGGCTGTGAATCAGGAAGAATATGCCAAGATAATAGGCAGCATCATGTACGTGGTGAATCACACAAGACCCGATCTTGCATGTTCAGTGGGCATATTAAGTCGTTTTACAAACAATCCTTGTGAAGAGCACTGGAAAGAATTAAAAAGATTATTAAGATATTTAAAGTTCACGATGAACTTTGGTCTACATTATAAGTGTAGTTCATCTACACTTGAGTGTTACAGTGATGCCAATTGGGCACCTGATGCAACCGACTCTAAGTCAACTAGTGGTTGGTTGTTCACTATTGGTGGTACAATAGTTTCTTGGGCATCGAAGAAGCAAACTTGTGTTGCTCTATCTTCAATGGAATCTGAATATATAGCTATGTCTATGGCAAGCAAAGATATTATGTGGTTTAGAAGATTCCTAAGGTCCATTCCGTTTGTAGATTCCAAAAAAGGACCTACAACTTTGTATTGTGATAATCAAGCTGCAATTTGTAATACAAAGAATGAAAGAATATCAAATCATAGTAAGCACATCGCTATGAGATATAATCATATTCGAAGTATGGTTAAAAAAGGGAAGATTGTACTTGAGTATCTTCCAACTAATCAAATGTTAGCGGATCCACTAACAAAGTCCTTATCCGGTGATAAGATTTCAAGGGTCATGAGAGGTATGGGACTACTACCAATCAAAAAGATGTCTTGATTGAAACCAACTCTGTCTTAAGGTACAAGTTATATATTTGGCACCTTATGTATCAGAGTTAAAAAGGCAATTCAATATTAGACATTAGTGAAATGGAAACTTGGATACATTTCAAAGGTGCATAATTTTGGAAATAGTGGGGGTAACACTATTTTGAAAGTCTCATATCTGACCTAGCACTTTATTTACCACAACAAGAATTAGGATAGACTTATAGTTTTGTGGAATGCGTTGTGGACATTCTTGATAAGTTTACCTACACAAGTAAAGAAGTGAGAGGCCGCTTCTTGTGGGTTATATTGGTAGATTCCTAGAGTACTTGTGAAACCAGGATCCAGCACAAGGCCCATATTCAAATTAGTGCTGCCAAGATTAAGGAGCAAGAAGTAATACATAGTGAGAGTATGTTTCCATAACGTTGCATATTCAACCATAAGTTAAAGGCAAAGTCCACTCATGGCTATTCACTGTGTAAAGTTAGTTTGTATTGTGTATTTTTTACTTTATGTAAATAAGTGGGGGATTGTAATGTATATGTATTTACATAATAAGTACTATATTCATTCACCTGCATTTGACCAATATATATATATATATATTTATGTAAAGAAGTGAAACCGAAAAGATGAGGGAAAAAGAAGAAATCGGTTCGAATCGGATCGTTGCTTTTAAACATTATAAAGTTTAATTTTTTGGTGTCTTTTGGCAAGAGACGATTCAACCAATGGGTGGTTTTTTGGGAAAGGACATCATTTCATTTGAGTTGTGTCTCATGAAGGCAACTTCTGGATTCCATATATTCCTCCACAATGTTCTTCCAGAAAAGTAGCGTGAATAATTCCCTCAAGCAAATTTCTTCTTTTCTTGTTAATTTCTAAACTTGTGATTTCTGCTCCAGAAAATTTGAAGGAGTGTAACTTTCAATTTTCAGAGATATAGGTTTTGTATCCTGGAGGTTAATTCTTTGAGACCTTTTACACCACAGAAGTGGGAGGAATTAATACCTTAAAGAAAACACATTTGTGTGCCTAACCTATACAGTCCCATTTCCCATAATTTATACAACAATTTTTATGGGAAATGGGACTGTATAGGTTAGGCACACAAATGTGTTTTCTTTAAGGTATTAATTCCTCCCACTTCTGTGGTGTAAAAGGTCTCAAAGAATTAACCTCCAGGATACAAAACCTATATCTCTGAAAATTGAAAGTTACACTCCTTCAAATTTTCTGGAGCAGAAATCACAAGTTTAGAAATTAACAAGAAAAGAAGAAATTTGCTTGAGGGAATTATTCACGCTACTTTTCTGGAAGAACATTGTGGAGGAATATATGGAATCCAGAAGTTGCCTTCATGAGACACAACTCAAATGAAATGATGTCCTTTCCCAAAAAACCACCCATTGGTTGAATCGTCTCTTGCCAAAAGACACCAAAAAATTAAACTTTATAATGTTTAAAAACAACGATCCGATTCGAACCGATTTCTTCTTTTTCCCTCATCTTTTCGGTTTCACTTCTTTACATAAATATATATATATATATATATATATATTGGTCAAATGCAGGTGAATGAATATAGTACTTATTATGTAAATACATATACATTACAATCCCCCACTTATTTACATAAAGTAAAAAATACACAATACAAACTAACTTTACACAGTGAATAGCCATGAGTGGACTTTGCCTTTAACTTATGGTTGAATATGCAACGTTATGGAAACATACTCTCACTATGTATTACTTCTTGCTCCTTAATCTTGGCAGCACTAATTTGAATATGGGCCTTGTGCTGGATCCTGGTTTCACAAGTACTCTAGGAATCTACCAATATAACCCACAAGAAGCGGCCTCTCACTTCTTTACTTGTGTAGGTAAACTTATCAAGAATGTCCACAACGCATTCCACAAAACTATAAGTCTATCCTAATTCTTGTTGTGGTAAATAAAGTGCTAGGTCAGATATGAGACTTTCAAAATAGTGTTACCCCCACTATTTCCAAAATTATGCACCTTTGAAATGTATCCAAGTTTCCATTTCACTAATGTCTAATATTGAATTGCCTTTTTAACTCTGATACATAAGGTGCCAAATATATAACTTGTACCTTAAGACAGAGTTGGTTTCAATCAAGACATCTTTTTGATTGGTAGTAGTCCCATACCTCTCATGACCCTTGAAATCTTATCACCGGATAAGGACTTTGTTAGTGGATCCGCTAACATTTGATTAGTTGGAAGATACTCAAGTACAATCTTCCCTTTTTTAACCATACTTCGAATATGATTATATCTCATAGCGATGTGCTTACTATGATTTGATATTCTTTCATTCTTTGTATTACAAATTGCAGCTTGATTATCACAATACAAAGTTGTAGGTCCTTTTTTGGAATCTACAAACGGAATGGACCTTAGGAATCTTCTAAACCACATAATATCTTTGCTTGCCATAGACATAGCTATATATTCAGATTCCATTGAAGATAGAGCAACACAAGTTTGCTTCTTCGATGCCCAAGAAACTATTGTACCACCAATAGTGAACAACCAACCACTAGTTGACTTAGAGTCGGTTGCATCAGGTGCCCAATTGGCATCACTGTAACACTCAAGTGTAGATGAACTACACTTATAATGTAGACCAAAGTTCATCGTGAACTTTAAATATCTTAATAATCTTTTTAATTCTTTCCAGTGCTCTTCACAAGGATTGTTTGTAAAACGACTTAATATGCCCACTGAACATGCAAGATCGGGTCTTGTGTGATTCACCACGTACATGATGCTGCCTATTATCTTGGCATATTCTTCCTGATTCACAGCCTTTCCTTTATTAGGAATTAACTTTACTTTAGGATCAATAGGACAATTACTGTCCTTGCAGTCAAAGTAGTTGAACTTCTTTAACAATTTCTCAATGTAATGAGATTGTGTTAGTATGTAAGTTCCATCTTTCTTGATAACCTTGACCCCTAAAATGACATCTACTGGACCCAAGTCCTTTATGTCAAAAGCTTGCTTTAAATTATTCTTAGTTTCATTTACACAATTCATATCAGAACCAAATACGAGCAAGTCATCAACATATAAAGTCAACAACACTTTATAATCAAGAGTAACTTTAGTAAACACACAGCTTTCTACTTTGCTACTCTTAAAACCAAACTTTTTGATTTGTTCCTTAAATTTCTTATACCATTGTCTAGGTGCTTGTTTAAGCCCATACAAGGATTTTTTTAATTTACATACTTTATGTTCTTCTCCTTTAACAACATACCCTTCAGGTTGATGTATGTAAATTTCTTCATCTAAATCTCCATTCAAGAACGCGGTTTTGACATCCATTTGATGAACCTCTAAACCATAAATAGATGCAATAGCAAACATAGTTCTAATTGATGTGAATTTAGTAACCGGAGAAAATGTCTCAAAATAATCAATTTCTTTCTTTTGATTATAGCCTTTTGCTACTAATCTAGCTTTGTACTTTTCAATAGTACCATCAGTTTTGAGTTTCTTTTTCAAAACCCACTTGCACCCAATAAATTTAGTGTTAGGAGGAGAATCCACGAGAACCCAAGTTTGATTATCAAGTATTGATTTTATTTCATCATCCATGGCTCTTTTCCACATGTTTGAATCAGGTAAAGACATAGCTTCTTGAAAGGTTTTAGGATCCTCTTCCAACATGTATGTCAACATATCAGGACCAAAATTCTTTTCAATTCTACGTCTCTTACTCCTCCTCAACTCAATCATTTCCTTATTTTCATCATTTTCTGAAATTTCATCTTCTATAGAGATATCATTAGATATGTTCTTATCCATGTCAATTTCATGCATCAAATCATTATCAAGTTCTAACTTATCGGTATGCTTAATGTTCAAGTGCTCATAAAAAATGGCATGAGTAGCTTCAAATACCCTATTGTTACTAAGCCTAAGAAATCTATATGATTTACTAAGTGCAGAATATCCAATAAAGATAGATTTCACAGCTTTACTACCAAGTTTTGGCCTCTTCAAAGTTGCATCTAAGACATATGCAATACAACCCCACACCTTCAAGTGTTTAATACTAGGCTTATGCCCTTTAAACAACTCGTATGGAGTTTTCATATGTTTCTTATCAATAATTCTGTTACTAATGTAACAAGAGCTTAATAGTGCCTCTCCCCAATAACTCATTGGCAATTTTGAATGTATTAGCATGGCACTAACCATCTCCATTAAGGACCTATTTTTTCTTTCAGCTACTCCATTTTGAGGTGGAGTATTAGGTGCTGAAAATTCTCTAACAATTCCATTTTGTAAACAAAATGTTATGAATTCATTTGAGAGATATTCACCACCTCTGTCTGATCTTAACCTTTTTATCCTTAAGTTGGTTATATTCTCAATTTCCTCTTTGAAGATTTTGAACTTATCAAAAGCCTCATCTTTAGTTTTAAGTAAATACACATAAGTAAACTTTGAAAAATCATCAATAAATGTAATAAAGTAACGTTTACCACCTCTAGTTACATGTTCTTTATTGTCACATATGTCAGTATGAATAAGTTCAAGCAACATTAAGGACAATATGTACTTGTTGAGTATTGACAATAATATTACTACTTCTTCGGCTTACTCTATCGATTCTTTACTAAATGTTGGGGAGCATGAATTTTGGCACTTTAGACTTGGACATATTGGTATAAATGCTATGAAACGTATGATAAATCGTGATTTCATTCCCAAGTCTTCAAAAACTTATACTATGCATACTTGCGAATGTTGTACACAATCTAAGTTGACTAAAACTTCCTTTAAAAGCGTAGTTAGATCAACTGTATTGCTTGAACTTATTCATACTGACATATGTGACAATAAAGAACATGTAACTAGAGGTGGTAAACGTTACTTTATTACATTTATTGATGATTTTTCAAAGTTTACTTATGTGTATTTACTTAAAACTAAAGATGAGGCTTTTGATAAGTTCAAAATCTTCAAAGAGGAAATTGAGAATATAACCAACTTAAGGATAAAAAGGTTAAGATCAGACAGAGGTGGTGAATATCTCTCAAATGAATTCATAACATTTTGTTTACAAAATGGAATTGTTAGAGAATTTTCAGCACCTAATACTCCACCTCAAAATGGAGTAGCTGAAAGAAAAAATAGGTCCTTAATGGAGATGGTTAGTGCCATGCTAATACATTCAAAATTGCCAATGAGTTATTGGGGAGAGGCACTATTAAGCTCTTGTTACATTAGTAACAGAATTATTGATAAGAAACATATGAAAACTCCATACGAGTTGTTTAAAGGGCATAAGCCTAGTATTAAACATTTGAAGGTGTGGGGTTGTATTGCATATGTCTTAGATGCAACTTTGAAGAGGCCAAAACTTGGTAGTAAAGCTGTGAAATCTATCTTTATTGGATATTCTGCACTTAGTAAATCATATAGATTTCTTAGGCTTAGTAACAATAGGGTATTTGAAGCTACTCATGCCATTTTTTATGAGCACTTGAACATTAAGCATACCGATAAGTTAGAACTTGATAATGATTTGATGCATGAAATTGACATGGATAAGAACATATCTAATGATATCTCTATAGAAGATGAAATTTCAGAAAATGATGAAAATAAGGAAATGATTGAGTTGAGGAGGAGTAAGAGACGTAGAATTGAAAAGAATTTTGGTCCTGATATGTTGACATACATGTTGGAAGAGGATCCTAAAACCTTTCAAGAAGCTATGTCTTTACCTGATTCAAACATGTGGAAAAGAGCCATGGATGATGAAATAAAATCAATACTTGATAATCAAACTTGGGTTCTCGTGGATTCTCCTCCTAACACTAAATTTATTGGGTGCAAGTGGGTTTTGAAAAAGAAACTCAAAACTGATGGTACTATTGAAAAGTACAAAGCTAGATTAGTAGCAAAAGGCTATAATCAAAAGAAAGAAATTGATTATTTTGAGACATTTTCTCCGGTTACTAAATTCACATCAATTAGAACTATGTTTGCTATTGCATCTATTTATGGTTTAGAGGTTCATCAAATGGATGTCAAAACCGCGTTCTTGAATGGAGATTTAGATGAAGAAATTTACATACATCAACCTGAAGGGTATGTTGTTAAAGGAGAAGAACATAAAGTATGTAAATTAAAAAAATCCTTGTATGGGCTTAAACAAGCACCTAGACAATGGTATAAGAAATTTAAGGAACAAATCAAAAAGTTTGGTTTTAAGAGTAGCAAAGTAGAAAGCTGTGTGTTTACTAAAGTTACTCTTGATTATAAAGTGTTGTTGACTTTATATGTTGATGACTTGCTCGTATTTGGTTCTGATATGAATTGTGTAAATGAAACTAAGAATAATTTAAAGCAAGCTTTTGACATAAAGGACTTGGGTCCAGTAGATGTCATTTTAGGGGTCAAGGTTATCAAGAAAGATGGAACTTACATACTAACACAATCTCATTACATTGAGAAATTGTTAAAGAAGTTCAACTACTTTGACTGCAAGGACAGTAATTGTCCTATTGATCCTAAAGTAAAGTTAATTCCTAATAAAGGAAAGGCTGTGAATCAGGAAGAATATGCCAAGATAATAGGCAGCATCATGTACGTGGTGAATCACACAAGACCCGATCTTGCATGTTCAGTGGGCATATTAAGTCGTTTTACAAACAATCCTTGTGAAGAGCACTGGAAAGAATTAAAAAGATTATTAAGATATTTAAAGTTCACGATGAACTTTGGTCTACATTATAAGTGTAGTTCATCTACACTTGAGTGTTACAGTGATGCCAATTGGGCACCTGATGCAACCGACTCTAAGTCAACTAGTGGTTGGTTGTTCACTATTGGTGGTACAATAGTTTCTTGGGCATCGAAGAAGCAAACTTGTGTTGCTCTATCTTCAATGGAATCTGAATATATAGCTATGTCTATGGCAAGCAAAGATATTATGTGGTTTAGAAGATTCCTAAGGTCCATTCCGTTTGTAGATTCCAAAAAAGGACCTACAACTTTGTATTGTGATAATCAAGCTGCAATTTGTAATACAAAGAATGAAAGAATATCAAATCATAGTAAGCACATCGCTATGAGATATAATCATATTCGAAGTATGGTTAAAAAAGGGAAGATTGTACTTGAGTATCTTCCAACTAATCAAATGTTAGCGGATCCACTAACAAAGTCCTTATCCGGTGATAAGATTTCAAGGGTCATGAGAGGTATGGGACTACTACCAATCAAAAAGATGTCTTGATTGAAACCAACTCTGTCTTAAGGTACAAGTTATATATTTGGCACCTTATGTATCAGAGTTAAAAAGGCAATTCAATATTAGACATTAGTGAAATGGAAACTTGGATACATTTCAAAGGTGCATAATTTTGGAAATAGTGGGGGTAACACTATTTTGAAAGTCTCATATCTGACCTAGCACTTTATTTACCACAACAAGAATTAGGATAGACTTATAGTTTTGTGGAATGCGTTGTGGACATTCTTGATAAGTTTACCTACACAAGTAAAGAAGTGAGAGGCCGCTTCTTGTGGGTTATATTGGTAGATTCCTAGAGTACTTGTGAAACCAGGATCCAGCACAAGGCCCATATTCAAATTAGTGCTGCCAAGATTAAGGAGCAAGAAGTAATACATAGTGAGAGTATGTTTCCATAACGTTGCATATTCAACCATAAGTTAAAGGCAAAGTCCACTCATGGCTATTCACTGTGTAAAGTTAGTTTGTATTGTGTATTTTTTACTTTATGTAAATAAGTGGGGGATTGTAATGTATATGTATTTACATAATAAGTACTATATTCATTCACCTGCATTTGACCAATATATATATATATATATATATTTATGTAAAGAAGTGAAACCGAAAAGATGAGGGAAAAAGAAGAAATCGGTTCGAATCGGATCGTTGCTTTTAAACATTATAAAGTTTAATTTTTTGGTGTCTTTTGGCAAGAGACGATTCAACCAATGGGTGGTTTTTTGGGAAAGGACATCATTTCATTTGAGTTGTGTCTCATGAAGGCAACTTCTGGATTCCATATATTCCTCCACAATGTTCTTCCAGAAAAGTAGCGTGAATAATTCCCTCAAGCAAATTTCTTCTTTTCTTGTTAATTTCTAAACTTGTGATTTCTGCTCCAGAAAATTTGAAGGAGTGTAACTTTCAATTTTCAGAGATATAGGTTTTGTATCCTGGAGGTTAATTCTTTGAGACCTTTTACACCACAGAAGTGGGAGGAATTAATACCTTAAAGAAAACACATTTGTGTGCCTAACCTATACAGTCCCATTTCCCATAATTTATACAACAATATCGTTTTTGGTCAATAAGTATGTTGAGTACAAAATGGTGGATACTATTCCTGTTATAGATCAGGTTAATGAGTTAAATGATATTGCTACTGAATGTGCTGATGTTGGGGAACCCATTTCTGAAACCTTTCAAGTTTCTACTATCATTGGTAAACTTCCAAATTCTTGGAAAGATTACCAAAAGAAATTGAAACATAAGAAGAAAGCAATCTCGTTAGATGAACTTCTTCAGGGCATCCAAATTGAGACTGAAAGTCTTAAAAGGGATGATTCAATTTTTTTGAAGAATGATGGTGTGAATTTTGTTGATGTTCCTGGAACTTCCAAGGGAAACCAAGGAAAGTTCAAAAAGAGAAAAACTTTTAAAAATAATGGAAATGGGAATGGCAAGAAAAAGAAAGGCTCTTGTTTTGTTTGTGGCAAACCTGGTCATTTTGCTAGGGAATGTCGCAATCGCAAAGGGAACAAGAAAAATGAACAAACAAATTTGGTGGAAAATGACATGGTTGCTGTTCTTACTGAAATCTGCCTTGTGAACAATGCTGTGACTGACTGGTGGGTGGATTCGGGAGCAACTTGTCATGTCACTCCGAACAAAAGTTTATTCAAGACTTATGAAGAGGTGAAAGAGGCCAAATCAGTCTACATGGGCAACTCCTCTACAAGTGAAGTTCTTGGCAGTGGGACTGTCATACTTCCCCTCACTTCAGGCAAAACTTTGACTTTGAAAAATGTGTATCACATTCCCTCTATGAGGAAGAATCTTGTATCAGTCCACAAGTTGGACGAAAATGGTTTTAAAGTAGCCTTTGAATCCCAAAAGGTAATTATTACTAAGAAGGGATTGTTTGTAGGAAAAGGTTACATTAAGGACAATATGTACTTGTTGAGTATTGACAATAATATTACTACTTCTTCGGCTTACTCTATCGATTCTTTACTAAATGTTGGGGAGCATGAATTTTGGCACTTTAGACTTGGACATATTGGTATAAATGCTATGAAACGTATGATAAATCGTGATTTCATTCCCAAGTCTTCAAAAACTTATACTATGCATACTTGCGAATGTTGTACACAATCTAAGTTGACTAAAACTTCCTTTAAAAGCGTAGTTAGATCAACTGTATTGCTTGAACTTATTCATACTGACATATGTGACAATAAAGAACATGTAACTAGAGGTGGTAAACGTTACTTTATTACATTTATTGATGATTTTTCAAAGTTTACTTATGTGTATTTACTTAAAACTAAAGATGAGGCTTTTGATAAGTTCAAAATCTTCAAAGAGGAAATTGAGAATATAACCAACTTAAGGATAAAAAGGTTAAGATCAGACAGAGGTGGTGAATATCTCTCAAATGAATTCATAACATTTTGTTTACAAAATGGAATTGTTAGAGAATTTTCAGCACCACAAAACCAGGAGGATGTTGAAAAGATTAAGAAATGGAAAGCAGATGATTTCATATGCCGTTTTACGATTCTGCAGTCACTGAACAATACATTGTTCAATGTGTTTCACTTCCACAAAACTGCTGCAGAACTTTGGAATGCTATTAAGAGAAGGTATGTTAATGAAGATGCTGGTAATAAATCGTTTTTGGTCAATAAGTATGTTGAGTACAAAATGGTGGATACTATTCCTGTTATAGATCAGGTTAATGAGTTAAATGATATTGCTACTGAATGTGCTGATGTTGGGGAACCCATTTCTGAAACCTTTCAAGTTTCTACTATCATTGGTAAACTTCCAAATTCTTGGAAAGATTACCAAAAGAAATTGAAACATAAGAAGAAAGCAATCTCGTTAGATGAACTTCTTCAGGGCATCCAAATTGAGACTGAAAGTCTTAAAAGGGATGATTCAATTTTTTTGAAGAATGATGGTGTGAATTTTGTTGATGTTCCTGGAACTTCCAAGGGAAACCAAGGAAAGTTCAAAAAGAGAAAAATTTTTAAAAATAATGGAAATGGGAATGGCAAGAAAAAGAAAGGCTCTTGTTTTGTTTGTGGCAAACCTGGTCATTTTGCTAGGGAATGTCGCAATCGCAAAGGGAACAAGAAAAATGAACAAACAAATTTGGTGGAAAATGACATGGTTGCTGTTCTTACTGAAATCTGCCTTGTGAACAATGCTGTGACTGACTGGTGGGTGGATTCGGGAGCAACTTGTCATGTCACTCCGAACAAAAGTTTATTCAAGACTTATGAAGAGGTGAAAGAGGCCAAATCAGTCTACATGGGCAACTCCTCTACAAGTGAAGTTCTTGGCAGTGGGACTGTCATACTTCCCCTCACTTCAGGCAAAACTTTGACTTTGAAAAATGTGTATCACATTCCCTCTATGAGGAAGAATCTTGTATCAGTCCACAAGTTGGACGAAAATGGTTTTAAAGTAGCCTTTGAATCCCAAAAGGTAATTATTACTAAGAAGGGATTGTTTGTAGGAAAAGGTTACATTAAGGACAATATGTACTTGTTGAGTATTGACAATAATATTACTACTTCTTCGGCTTACTCTATCGATTCTTTACTAAATGTTGGGGAGCATGAATTTTGGCACTTTAGACTTGGACATATTGGTATAAATGCTATGAAACATATGATAAATCGTGATTTCATTCCCAAGTCTTCAAAAACTTATACTATGCATACTTGCGAATGTTGTACACAATCTAAGTTGACTAAAACTTCCTTTAAAAGCGTAGTTAGATCAACTGTATTGCTTGAACTTATTCATACTGACATATGTGACAATAAAGAACATGTAACTAGAGGTGGTAAACGTTACTTTATTACATTTATTGATGATTTTTCAAAGTTTACTTATGTGTATTTACTTAAAACTAAAGATGAGGCTTTTGATAAGTTCAAAATCTTCAAAGAGGAAATTGAGAATATAACCAACTTAAGGATAAAAAGGTTAAGATCAGACAGAGGTGGTGAATATCTCTCAAATGAATTCATAACATTTTGTTTACAAAATGGAATTGTTAGAGAATTTTCAGCACCTAATACTCCACCTCAAAATGGAGTAGCTGAAAGAAAAAATAGGTCCTTAATGGAGATGGTTAGTGCCATGCTAATACATTCAAAATTGCCAATGAGTTATTGGGGAGAGGCACTATTAAGCTCTTGTTACATTAGTAACAGAATTATTGATAAGAAACATATGAAAACTCCATACGAGTTGTTTAAAGGGCATAAGCCTAGTATTAAACACTTGAAGGTGTGGGGTTGTATTGCATATGTCTTAGATGCAACTTTGAAGAGGCCAAAACTTGGTAGTAAAGCTGTGAAATCTATCTTTATTGGATATTCTGCACTTAGTAAATCATATAGATTTCTTAGGCTTAGTAACAATAGGGTATTTGAAGCTACTCATGCCATTTTTTATGAGCACTTGAACATTAAGCATACCGATAAGTTAGAACTTGATAATGATTTGATGCATGAAATTGACATGGATAAGAACATATCTAATGATATCTCTATAGAAGATGAAATTTCAGAAAATGATGAAAATAAGGAAATGATTGAGTTGAGGAGGAGTAAGAGACGTAGAATTGAAAAGAATTTTGGTCCTGATATGTTGACATACATGTTGGAAGAGGATCCTAAAACCTTTCAAGAAGCTATGTCTTTACCTGATTCAAACATGTGGAAAAGAGCCATGGATGATGAAATAAAATCAATACTTGATAATCAAACTTGGGTTCTCGTGGATTCTCCTCCTAACACTAAATTTATTGGGTGCAAGTGGGTTTTGAAAAAGAAACTCAAAACTGATGGTACTATTGAAAAGTACAAAGCTAGATTAGTAGCAAAAGGCTATAATCAAAAGAAAGAAATTGATTATTTTGAGACATTTTCTCCGGTTACTAAATTCACATCAATTAGAACTATGTTTGCTATTGCATCTATTTATGGTTTAGAGGTTCATCAAATGGATGTCAAAACCGCGTTCTTGAATGGAGATTTAGATGAAGAAATTTACATACATCAACCTGAAGGGTATGTTGTTAAAGGAGAAGAACATAAAGTATGTAAATTAAAAAAATCCTTGTATGGGCTTAAACAAGCACCTAGACAATGGTATAAGAAATTTAAGGAACAAATCAAAAAGTTTGGTTTTAAGAGTAGCAAAGTAGAAAGCTGTGTGTTTACTAAAGTTACTCTTGATTATAAAGTGTTGTTGACTTTATATGTTGATGACTTGCTCGTATTTGGTTCTGATATGAATTGTGTAAATGAAACTAAGAATAATTTAAAGCAAGCTTTTGACATAAAGGACTTGGGTCCAGTAGATGTCATTTTAGGGGTCAAGGTTATCAAGAAAGATGGAACTTACATACTAACACAATCTCATTACATTGAGAAATTGTTAAAGAAGTTCAACTACTTTGACTGCAAGGACAGTAATTGTCCTATTGATCCTAAAGTAAAGTTAATTCCTAATAAAGGAAAGGCTGTGAATCAGGAAGAATATGCCAAGATAATAGGCAGCATCATGTACGTGGTGAATCACACAAGACCCGATCTTGCATGTTCAGTGGGCATATTAAGTCGTTTTACAAACAATCCTTGTGAAGAGCACTGGAAAGAATTAAAAAGATTATTAAGATATTTAAAGTTCACGATGAACTTTGGTCTACATTATAAGTGTAGTTCATCTACACTTGAGTGTTACAGTGATGCCAATTGGGCACCTGATGCAACCGACTCTAAGTCAACTAGTGGTTGGTTGTTCACTATTGGTGATACAATAGTTTCTTGGGCATCGAAGAAGCAAACTTGTGTTGCTCTATCTTCAATGGAATCTGAATATATAGCTATGTCTATGGCAAGCAAAGATATTATGTGGTTTAGAAGATTCCTAAGGTCCATTCCGTTTGTAGATTCCAAAAAAGGACCTACAACTTTGTATTGTGATAATCAAGCTGCAATTTGTAATACAAAGAATGAAAGAATATCAAATCATAGTAAGCACATCGCTATGAGATATAATCATATTCGAAGTATGGTTAAAAAAGGGAAGATTGTACTTGAGTATCTTCCAACTAATCAAATGTTAGCGGATCCACTAACAAAGTCCTTATCCGGTGATAAGATTTCAAGGGTCATGAGAGGTATGGGACTACTACCAATCAAAAAGATGTCTTGATTGAAACCAACTCTGTCTTAAGGTACAAGTTATATATTTGGCACCTTATGTATCAGAGTTAAAAAGGCAATTCAATATTAGACATTAGTGAAATGGAAACTTGGATACATTTCAAAGGTGCATAATTTTGGAAATAGTGGGGGTAACACTATTTTGAAAGTCTCATATCTGACCTAGCACTTTATTTACCACAACAAGAATTAGGATAGACTTATAGTTTTGTGGAATGCGTTGTGGACATTCTTGATAAGTTTACCTACACAAGTAAAGAAGTGAGAGGCCGCTTCTTGTGGGTTATATTGGTAGATTCCTAGAGTACTTGTGAAACCAGGATCCAGCACAAGGCCCATATTCAAATTAGTGCTGCCAAGATTAAGGAGCAAGAAGTAATACATAGTGAGAGTATGTTTCCATAACGTTGCATATTCAACCATAAGTTAAAGGCAAAGTCCACTCATGGCTATTCACTGTGTAAAGTTAGTTTGTATTGTGTATTTTTTACTTTATGTAAATAAGTGGGGGATTGTAATGTATATGTATTTACATAATAAGTACTATATTCATTCACCTGCATTTGACCAATATATATATATATATATTTATGTAAAGAAGTGAAACCGAAAAGATGAGGAAATGGGACTGTATAGGTTAGGCACACAAATGTGTTTTCTTTAAGGTATTAATTCCTCCCACTTCTGTGGTGTAAAAGGTCTCAAAGAATTAACCTCCAGGATACAAAACCTATATCTCTGAAAATTGAAAGTTACACTCCTTCAAATTTTCTGGAGCAGAAATCACTAGGGTTAGCAAACTTTTATGCAAAGAAAAGTAATCCTAAAACATTCCGTATTCATCTCAACATTCCGATATTCCAAGGCTCTCAATTGTGGGTACATCATCGAACCTTTTCGCCTTTTATATAGATACATAAATAAAAAAATAAAGTCGGGTTTTTTACTTTCAGGAATCTTTACGACGCTTGAATAAATCAAAATTCCGACCATACAATTTTAAGATAATTCATCTATTAAGTTCAGTCAATCAGAATGTTTGAGAAAGTAGTTTGAAGGGTCTATGTTTGATTAAAATGTTCGAAGAGTCGTGTAGTTTTTTGGTGTATAAATTTAATGATTGTGGTTTCTGTGTTAATTGAGATGCATAAAAACAAAAAGAAAATAAAATTAAAAAAGCCAGTGTCTTCGCTAGCTTTGTAAATTATTAGATAAAGATAAGCAGGACCGAATTTATAGAAATTTTAATTTTAGTGCAAAGTATGTTCGGAATATATACCAATATCAAATTAATAAATTACTCTATTATATCTCAAATATATTAATTAAATTAATTATACATACCTGGTTTTTTTTCTGTGGGAATTTACATATTACTTTAGGTGTTACAACAAGCATCCTCTGTATTATGTTGGAAGTAGTAAAAAAAAAAGAAAATTTTATGGGATTAAGTTAGGTCCAAGTCTCAATCATAACATGACATTAGAGCTCGAATTTCACTGTTATGTATTTGATTGCTCATAATTGGCCCACCTGTTCTGCGCACCGTTGGGTAATTTGTAAACTTCACGCTCCAAATGTTCATTCCTGGGCGTGAGGTGAATGTGTTAGTTGTCTCACATCGATTGGATAAAATCCCTGAGAGTTGTATGTATGGACTTGGACGATCTTCCCTTTTCAACTAGCTTTTGGGATTGAATAAAGTCCAAGCCCCGATGTTAACATAAATGCTTGTGTTTCACCAAAGATATTGGAAACAAAATATAGTAAATAATGTTGTAGTACTTTATTCAAGATGATTATATTTGGAATATGAATAAATGATAATTAAAGGATTTGGAAGAATTTAATCATGTGACAAGCTGTTATCTAAGCTCTATGTTTTTTAATTGCACGTGTAACATTTGAAGCATAAAAAATTATACCATAGAATATGACAGTGTAATATTTTTCATTTAGTAGATAATTAATTAATATATTTTTATCTCCCTATATAAAAACAGTCGAAGCCTCTTGATTTTTCAAGATTTTTCACATATTAATCAATAGCTCACACAACCAAATCAGATGCTTTGAATTATTCTAAAAATTGATTGTGATATAATATAAAGCTTGGAAAAAGCGCCAACCACTCAACAAAAATGGAACCTAGAAGGTGGATCTATCAAACAATGCATGACGTTGGTTTTATCATAATTCGAATCAACGATCAGATATTATCGATGTGAAATTTGCAAATTGATCAAAGAATGGGCAGCGTTGTATTTTTCTGGAAAGATCCCTACTATCGTCTTATCCGCTAGTGTTGTAAGCTTGAAATTATATCATGATCCGACATAGCCGGAAGATGAAGTACTGCAAACGTAACTACATAAGCCCCATACATTCTTGATGTCTTGTTTTTGCAAATAAGACATCTGAAATTTAGGATATAGGTGGTTGAAAATGGACTAGGATAAACAAGGTAGAGAAAGTGTCTGCGGCGTTCTACATTTACAAAGTTGAGAAATAAGACGAATGAATCCAAAAACTACACAGATGACGCGCGTGAAGAGAACGCCGTAATGTTTTCTCCCACAAACGTCACATAGCAGCAAATTAAAGCCTCCTTGCACATAGCTACCGTGGGGTGTTGGGGTTGGCTAACATGTTTTATCTTGCACGACTTCCCGCATTTGCTACACATGAAGTGCTGCTCATGAGGTGCCTTCCCAAGCAAAACAAGATCATCTGGTTCAACACCACATGCATTGCAACAGAAGGAAATTTCCTGGCTTTCGTTAAAGATCATCAATGGATGCTCGTGATCAGCAAAATGCGTAATCTCCCTCGCTCTCGATGCGAGTTAGTTAAGGAAGAATATATTTTGACGATAGGATGTTTAAGATTGTGTTGGTATATATAATCAACAATTTGATTCTTAGAGTGTTACATCGGCAAACTTTAATTCATTCTAACTTTTATTTTTCCCACTTTTTGACTGGAGAAAGCTGTTTATTTCATCTAATAATCATTGTGTGTTTCTGTTGATTTTGTGTTCATTTACATGTTTTTTTTTTCACTTTTTTGGTTTATATTACAACAATAGTAAACTTTTTAATTCATTGATTATTTTATAAAAAAATTACAACACTAGTGATACCCCGTAAGAGCTCGAGTCATGGATGACCCGGAATATTAAATAGATTCCCAAATCCGAGTAAGTCTGCAGGTGGATTCTTCTGGAGCCGGGCAGGTGCAAGCCCATGCTCTACTCTCCGGGCAGTCATAGGCTCGGGCTCTTGTATAAATCTCCAGGGAGGCATTCTACCCGGCCACCTCGATATGAGCACACTCGAGTATACTAGCAGAAGTGGTGATGCCCCCAAGGGAACCCGGGCCCGGGTAAAGCTCCCGACCCGGAGGGTACTTGAACTCGGGCGAGATGAGAGCAGGGAAGAGATCCCAAATTACGACTACATGCAGAGAGCTGGTATGAAAGAAGGATCCCGGATCTTCAGATACCAGGCGAGTTACGCACTCAAGTGTCAGAATAATTCCCAATGAACTACTCGGCAAGCCATCACCCGGAGTAAAAGCTTCCCGGTCCCAGAAACACCTCAGGGGCACCCGGGTGGAAAGCGCCCGGGAAAGAGGCTCAGTCTCTCCCTCATCGTCACGTCTTCCGGAAATATCGGAACCCATCTTCTCACGTTCTATGACAAGGTTAACACTTAATACGTGGCCCAACATCCCGAATCGTGGCCACCACCTGAACTTTGCGGGCAAGTCACCTATCTGACTCATCTATAAATACCCCCTGTAGGTACTACACAAGGAGGTAACTCTTCTCTGGATATTCACAAGCACTCACAAATATTCTTATTTTCTCTCTAAGTTTTCCTTTGCGTGCATCACTGACTTGAGCGTCGGAGTGGATACGCCGGAACAACTTCCGGCGCCCTCCTAACGTTCTGTGATTTCAGGATTAATACTCAGATCATCCCGGGCATTAGTCCTCAGGCGACAGGGAATTCAACCTTCCCAGACCATCAGCAACTCGCAATAGAGCATTCGAATCGTACATATATCCAAACATCCGACCTGGCAGATTGCACACCTGACTACTACCCAATTTGCCCGGTCGACATCAACTAGGTTTTCAAATTTTATTTGGTCTAAAGATGAAAAATATATAATATATTACTGTGGTACAAACAAACATTATTTGTTGCTGACATGTTGACTCTATTATTTGAAAGGCCAAATTGGAAAAAAACAAATAAAACTTTATTATTGTGATTATTAATAAGCAAAAACTTGTGTGAGACAGTCTCACGGGTATTATTTGTGAGATGGATCTCTTATTTGGGTCACCCATGAAAAAGTATCACTTTTTATGCTAAGAGTATTACTTTTTATTGTGAATATGGGTAGGGTTGACCCGTCTCACAGATTATAATCCGTGAGACGGTCTCACGTGACACTCACTCTTATTAATATTATATTTTCTATCTCCGTTGACTTGTAACATAATTGCGAATTGAATTTATTGCCACAACCTCCATCTGTGCTTGCCCCTACCTCATTAATTCGATATTTATTGTGATAAATTAATTTTCCTTCAACTTGTTTAGAGAATCTTCGATGATTTGAAATTTTTGTTTATTTATATTTGAGCAGTTTTCTAGAAAAAAAGATCGCTTAAATCGCGATTAAAACAGTAAAATCAATGTTATTTACGTTCGAATTTAATTTATTTCTTGGATGATAAAATATATTTACATAAAAAAGTTTATGCAACATAAAATAGAACATTGTACTAAAAAAATACCAACCGTACGTTTCCAAAATTTTTAAAAAACAAACGGCCGGAAAAGCATCTAAACTTGTAAAATAACAGAGGATTTTAGTATTCACACACATACGTCGAGTGGCGTCTGCCTTAATAGCCAGCACCGCCGTAGAAGCGGCGGCGACCCGCGGGAGCCGACACCACCACCACCACCACCACCACCACCACCCTCACACATGGTCAAAACCAGAGAAAAGGAACACAAGTGTACAGTCGCTTTCGGTTTTTTCTTTCATTTTAACGCCTCAAGTAAAATTTACAGCCACCATGATCAAATTATATGAGGCTAAACATCAACAGATTTGAAGAAAATTCCCTCCACGAAACGTCATCAAATTTCTGCTCCCCCCTCCTCCACCTCCACCGTGGGACTGCATGGGGTCCTCTGCCACCACCGCCACCGTTGCTTGGTCTTCATTTCTTTTGACTTCATCTTCCAACCCAAGAATTGCCATCATCTTCTTGTTCTGTGCACTCTTTCCCTCAGCTCTGTCCGGCACGGTTCCGTCTTCAATTACCCCGAACTTCACGGCTACTTACTACCATTACATAGATTCCTCCGGTGCATTTTTGGTTTCTCGTAACGGGTCTTTCGAGGCCCGGATAATCAACCCGAAACCCGAAAACCGAATTTTCTACCTTCTTGTTGTTCACGTTTCTTCAGGAGTTATTATTTGGTCCGCGAATCGTAATACCCCGATTTCAGAATCGTCGGAATTCCGGTTTTCAAGCGATGGGATGACTCTTTTCAACGATCAGAAGATACCCATTTGGTCAACGCCGCAGAATCTTGCTCCGGTTTCTTCTCTGCAGCTGATTGAATCCGGCAACCTGGTCATGCTCGACGGTGCTAACAAAACCGTGTGGGAAAGTTTTGATTTCCCCACTGACGTGATTGTTGCGGGGCAACGATTAAACGTTGGAGAATCGTTGGTGGCCTCTTATCAAGATGGGGATCCAGCTGAGGGCATCTATTCTTTTGTAGTTGGAAACAGCGACGCAATGCTGCAGTGGAATGGGATGAATTACTGGGAACTATCAATGACAGCTAATGCCGCCAGGAACACTAATTGGGCTGTTGAGTACATGGTGATGAATTATACAGGAGTGTATCTGATGGGAAAAAATGGTACACAAGTTGTGATTAGAATTGCGTTGTATAGTTCTGATGACGTTGTAGACGACCCATCGGCTTTTCGGATTATGAAGTTGGATTATAGTGGGGTGCTTAGCGTCTTGAAATTTAGTGGTGGATCAAGCAAGCAAGAGTTCAAGGCTCCTGATGATAGCTGCCGAATCCCAGTTACATGTGGGAAGCTTGGATATTGTACTAATGGAGGAATATGTCAGTGTGCACCGGGTTTCCACAGTGATCCCAGGACGAACAATCGGATTTGTGTGCCAACAGATGGGTCTTTGGCTTTGCCAGGTCCTTGTAATGGATCACAGCCGAATATAACCAATATAAAGTATTCGCCATTGGGGGTTGATGTGGATTATTTCTCCAATGACTTTTCCAATCCTGTGTTACATTATTCGAACCTTACTGCCTGTATGAATCTGTGCTCTGGCAACTGTTCTTGTTTGGGGTTTTTCTACAGCCAGGGTTCCGGATCATGTTACGTGATTGAAAACCAAATAGGTTCAATGATAACAAAATCGAGCTCGCCCACGGATGAGGATAGATTAGGATACATTAAGACTATACTCGTAGGAACTCAAATAGGTGTTACAGAGAGCAAGAAATCGGATTTCCCGGTTTTGGCAGCGATATTGCTGCCATCGTCAGTGGTGATGGCTATCGCTGTGGTCGCATTGCTGATTTGGTTGAGGAGACGTCGGATAAAGAGGTGGAGCATAAGTACAAATTCCAAGTTGGGCCGTGGTAATCCCATGTCTGCTGAGGAAGAGATGGACTTTGTTTCCATACCTGGGTTGCCGGTAAGATTTGGATATGAAGAACTTGTAATAGCAACAGAGAATTTCAAGACTCAAATTGGTTCTGGTGGATTTGGTACGGTATATAAAGGTACTCTTGAAGATGGTACGGATGTAGCGGTGAAGAAGATCACTTGTTTGGGAGCACGAGGGGCACAAGAATTCTTGACAGAGATTGCGGTTATCGGGAATATTCACCACATCAATTTGGTGAGACTGAAGGGGTTCTGTGCACATGGAGGGCAAAAATTCTTGGTCTATGAGTACATGGATCGGGGGTCTCTGGATGGCACCCTTTTTCGTGGTGAACCTGTTATGGAGTGGAAGGAGAGATATGAAATTGCGCTTGGAACAGCAAAAGGGTTGGCATATTTACACACTGGATGTGAACACAAGATCATTCACTGTGATGTCAAGCCAGAGAACATTCTCTTGCACGATAAATCTCAGGTGAAAATCTCCGATTTTGGGCTCTCAAAGCTCTTGAGTCCTGAAGAATCGAACTGGTTTACAACTCTCAGAGGCACAAGGGGTTACCTAGCTCCTGAATGGCTAACAAGTTCAGCAATTTCAGACAAGACAGACGTATATAGCTACGGAATGGTGCTTCTGGAAATCATAAGAGGCAAGAAGAATTCCTCTCCTCAAACCAGGAGTGCAAACTCAAGGACCGACAGTAACAGGGGGAACAGCCAGTCATCTCCTTCATCGGCAGAATCTGGGCGAAGACCAATTTACTTCCCCCTATTTGCATTGGACATGCACGAGGAAGGACGTTACATGGAGCTGGCAGATCCAAGGTTGATGGGGAGGGTTGCAAGAGAGGAGATAGAGAAACTCGTGCGGATTGCTCTGTGCTGTGTGCAAGAAGAACCCAACTTAAGGCCTTCAATGGCCAATGTGGTTGGAATGTTAGAAGGTGTAATGCCTTTGGGAGAACCAAGAATAGAATCGCTCAATTTTTTGAGGTTCTACGGAAGGAGATTTACTGAGGAGTCAAGATTGGGAGAAGACAATGAGCAAAACCAGCCAAGGTTGTACAGACAGCCAACGGGTACTAATACTAGCAGCTCATACAATTCTCTCTCTTACATGTCATCTCAAGAAGTCTCGGGTCCTAGATAGCATTCACATTCTGGGACACCATCATTGTTGTTCTACATACCAAGAACATTAATGAACATAACAGTAGGGTCAGCAGAGTGTACACTAATTTTTTTCTTCAAATGCAGCAGCACCAAAGATTAGTATATGTAATTATAGAGATTCCCTTTTATCTATGATGTAAAGTTTGGAAATCCGAATTAAAAATGTGTCAATACTTTCTGTTGTCTCTGGGAAAAGATGTTATTAATTATTGAAATTTTAATCCATCAAACTCAACATATTATTATTTATTCATTAATATTCCACTTCCAACTAAAACATTGTAATAATCACACAATTTTTTATCGCATTCGATCTCATCCATCCAAGTAAACCGATCGGACCCCAAAGATATCAAAACACTCGGGAGATTCTGATAAAATTTGGTCGAAGCCTTGGTGAAATGCCTTATATTCATTCATTTTGAAAAATGGTAAGAGTACATGATTCCTATACATTGTATTCTAAAGCAACTCCAGCCATGAATTTTAATGAACAAAAAACATGGGTAACCCTGCTTTCTATTGTCGACAATATGACAATTGAATCAACTTTTTCCAAGTAACGAGTCAAGAAGAGCTGCTTCTTCTTCCTGCTAAGTACAGCAATAGATGTGAGGGGAATAGGTAAGATATTTAGCTTGATTCAGTAAGGGAAGCTGAGCTGGCATACATACCACTAAGGCATTGAATTCAGTCTCTTCATCTATTGCACCGACTACAGCAAGATCATCCAAAAGTTCCTGTTTCCAAGAGTGAAAGAGTCAATTTTATCTTAAGGAGTTATAACTCATCTGGAAAAATTTAGAAGATACATGATATTATCATCAAATTTACAGTAATGCCAACCACTCAGCATTGAACTTTATGTAGTAAAATCACGACTATCTTAAAGTTGCGTATGTGATACTTCACTTTATTAGAAGAGAGCAAATATTGCAGTAAATCATATCGTGAAGCGCTCAAGTGTTGCTTTAAACTACAAAGGCACAAGAGTTGAAAAATAAATAACTAAAAGATATGTATGTCTAAGAATGCTTACATCATCCGCTATTCGTAAGGCACCATTTTTATCCTGCAACAAGAAAAGGAGGATTGAGCTATAGATATATACGTCCTTGTGGCAAAGAATCAAGCTTGTGCAATTAAGAAATTTCAAGAAAAACTGAACAATGAACACAATGAAGTTTTCTTGAACACAAATAATTACACTAATTATTGACTGTTAAATTTTAAATAGGTATGAATATGTTGGAAGGAGCACATAATACAGGACTTATGTGGTTGATTATAAAGAGACTCACATGCATGATAGAATGCCAATAAGACTAAACTGTGTCAATCTCTTAGCCAGAACATAAAAATCACTCTTCCAGAGAGGTATTAATTTGGTAATAAATATGTTAGAAAAATCAATCCTACTTAACTACAGACCAGAATTTATCGTGATCTCAATAATATAAATTCGGATTACATAATTTTTTTAAAAAAATTAACAGTTACCTTGACAGCCACGAACAACAGAGGGTCAGAAGGCGTATATATCATATAATGAGAACCATCCTGCATGGAAAAATTATTTAGATCAGAAGAGGCACAAGTATAAGACTCTAAGATTGGAGGAAAAGCACTCGAGTGCTTTGTGTTTGGTCTCCTTGTGCAATCTCCTTTACCCTTTTAACCTCGTTCATGATACTCTATTGATAACAATCAAATTCTTTCTAACTAGCAAAATCAACTTTGAAAATATATATAATATGAACTGATTTTTCACTCAAATATCATTATTTAATAGATCAGCATCATGTGCAGGCGCTTTTTAAGCTTGTGCAACATCCATAAAGGTCTCGACCGATTCACTTAACAGCGAGATCATGTACAATTACATTCCATGATTAGCACATCTAGTCAATATAAATGTTTAAATATCATACCAGATGGAAACAAGCAATTTCAATGCCTTCAGTGGGCAAACCATCTACATCTTCACCACCATCTACAAAAACCAAAACATTAACAAGTTGAAATTCAGTAGCAAATAAGAATGTGAAGACAAAAAAGTAATTTCTTGAAATACAATGTTTTTTAAGACATGGCAACTTAAAATCCCGATTATCAGTGGATGCAGATTGAACACCGTTTAAAATATGTTCAAAAAGCTTTTCACAGATGCATGTGATGAGCGATAACTTCATGTAGATACAGAGGCGGATGATTGGCTTACTCGCAAATTCACAGTATTCTAAATAAAGTCACTCATGTCAAATCCTACTGACGTTAACTCTGCTAAGAACTTCTGAAGTTATAAAGCTCGCAACGGAACTTCATCGATTTGCAAACCCATGCTCGAATTGACAAAATGACCAATTAATTAATTTACAACTTGATCTTCTTAAGCATTTAAAAAATAAATCCTACTGACATTCCGCTACGAACTTCCGAAGCTATAAAGCTCACAAGGGAACTTCATCGATTTTCAAAACCATGCTCGAATCGACAAAATGGCCAATTAATTAATTTACAACTTGATCCTCTTAAGCATTTTAAAAATTAAAAAAAATTGATCTTCTTACGCAATCAACCATGTAGCACAGACACTGTAAAAAAAATCTGAAGTATCGGACACGGATATTACACGAACACGGATACGACACGATACGCGTGTCAGATACGGCAAAATCCGTGTCATTGACATTTTTAGGGCTGACAAGTCGGAAACGTTTTAGACACGGCGAGGACACGCCGCAGACACGTGTTTCGGATACATTTCAGTTTTTTTTTAGCTTTTTCTTTTTAAATCACTGCTCTGAAGTCGTACATTATATATATATATATAATATTTATATATATTTTTATAATTGTTGTATTTTAGTCATATCGTATCTTATATTTTCAAAATTTGTTGTATCGCCGTATCTGTATCGTATTCGATACGATGCCCGTACCCATATCCATGGAACGTAGATAGTCAAACACATCAAGCTTGTGAACCATTTCAACTAAGGGGTAACAAGGAGGGTTGAACAAGCTTTAAACATGTTTAGAGAGAGGTGTACTGTTCAATATTACGGACCAAATAGATGGGAACAAGGGTTTAAGGCCCATGTGGGAAGGGAAATATAAAGGGAGGGAGTTGTTAGATATTCAGCATCTTTACTCTGGGTTTATCTTCAACTTTGAATAGCAATATTTGGTTATACATGGAACTTTTTGTGTGCATTCTTCTGTGTTGCTGTCTTATTTTCAAATATGTGGATTAAAGAATCCATCATGTACCATGAACGTCAAATAGCCTTTCTCACTGTAGCAAAAACCACCTCGTGTTGTGTAATAAAATCTAAAGGTTGAAAATGTTTGAAGAGAGAGGTGTACCTATGTGAACTTCAAATATGTCTTTCTCTGAATAGCAAAAACCACCTCGTGCCGTGTAACAAAATCTAAAGGTAGAAAAGGAAGAAAGTTGACAACATACACAAGAAAGCAATTTGTCACGAGTTTAATACCAGGAGAAAAAAAATCAAGGCTTATGATTTAAAGATTATATCGATTCTTTGACATACCCGCTGTGTACGAGATGCATATGTATTTTGGCAAGGGTATAAGCTGCAGTGGGGAGGATTGCCTCAACTTCTTCATCACTGACCTGTAAAGAAGATGAGCACAAAATATTTTAATTCTAGGTAACGGGAGGGGAGGAGGAATTAGCTCTGTAAGGATAATCAATTGATCTTCAACAACAAAACCACATACAAGTGCAGTTTAAGATGTTTCTGGAACAAGAAAAGGCCATGTGTGTTGCAAGTGCCACATTTTCCCCTTTATTTTCAAGTTCCAGCGGGCAAAAAAAAAACGCTAATGGAGTTCTAACAAAAATGCTCCAAACCACCTGAATGTTAAAAATGACCAATAGGTGATCTGTAACATTCATTGATTAGCATTAAGAAAGCTTTATGCCATAAGCGTGACACTACGGATGTTAATTAGGATCCCACTAAGAAAGATACCCTGTGCATATATTGAAGAAACAATGCACCTCCCAATTCAAGCATATAATAAAATACACCTTCAAGCATATAATAAATACACCTTCAGGCATGAGTTTTAAGAAAAAGGATTCAAAAATGAGACAGCTTCTCTCACAAAGAGAACAAAAAGGCAAATGCAATTCGTGACTAAGAAAGTATTTTGACAAAAAACACTTTAGCCGTACCTAAAACATTGAATCTAACTGAAGTAGTGATTTTAGACTTACAGCAGACCATCCTTCAACATTGACGCTCTTCAAAATCTGAACAGGCCTGCCAGAATTGTAAATAATAACTGTTCTTTTCACAGAAGAATGAAATGATTCACTTGATCACAACCTGCAATATCACTTACATATCAACTGGGCAGACTAACATGCACTCATCTCCAAATGAATTTATAAATATCCTCCTTATAACACAATCCAAGGGAAGGTTATTAGTAGAATCGACCTGCAAGTAACTCCCAGTTATTATAAACCACTAACAACAAACTGTTGAATGCGACGAGATGATCAATTAAAAAATGGATAAATAGTGTAATTAACAGGAGAAAAAAATAAAAAAAAATGACAAAATAAAAAAAATTATTGAAGCACAGAAAAGAACAAGAAACTCCCCGAAGAAAATATACAAGTTATTAAAAATCAAACAACTAGAAAAACTTTTTTACTGCCTTCCCAACCTGGCTTGGAATCCTTTACAATGGAGAAAATTTTACTGTTCAGGAAATTCTCAGCAAGATGAAAAAAACGAGATAATAAAATCTCACATCAAACACAAAACACATCCATTATGCAATGAGATTAATTTACATTGTTCATCCATCATTGAAGAGACAAATGCCTTCAGAGATTTATCAAGCAGATAATCATCGATCGTAACCACAACATGAAAAATGAACATTCTGTATGTCCAGTCAACCGAAGTTAAGTGATATAAACTGTTCCATAATTCATTAAAATTTAAAAAATATTGGCAGTATAACTCACACACAAGTCGATGAACAGAATCCTGAATCTAGTTCCAAATTGAAGCGTCACTCTTTCTCTTAAATAACTATCTGTTTTCACAGACTCCACTAAAAAAATTGAATTCTTTCAAGGAGGATAAAAATAGACAACTCTATCTGATGAATCACATTCCTAAACAAAATGAAAGAACTTTGGTAACCGCAAAAAAGTTCTATGACTATCTTGAAACTGGAATTTATCACTTTACAGTCCACAGACTACACTTTATAATGATCTTTTGGATTCCGAATTTTGTACCACACACAAAGTTGGCTAATCATCCCGGGTTACTCATTTAAACAGTCAAATGACTCGAATCCAATAATCACAAGTCCCATATTCCATTGCAACAAATTTGAAAGACGAGTTGTTAATTTACCCATCAAAAGCAATTGATTCGAACAGCTCCTCTCCCAGAGAATGTCATTTTGCTTTTCAATGAATTGATGCAGCCCCAAAGTTACTCAAAATCCACCCCTACACTGTTCGAACTAAGGTAAAAAAATGCACTCCAAATGCACTCAGTTCTCGTGTTACAAACTACGATCAAAATCTCAAAACAGAAACAAAGCACAGTCGTAAAACGCGCGAATAAGCACGCATTCTCACAAATAAGAAACGAAAACAGCGAAAAACTCACGATTCTGACGATACGTTTATTAGAAGCCATCAGAACTCTCCCTTGCTCATCCAACACGAAACCAGCCGGCGGCTTTGGCAGCGGCAACGCAGCGTACCCCGGCTGAGACGGTGACTCTAGCACCTCAACTCCACCACCGCCGCCGACCCCACCACTTTTTTCGATGACAAAATCATCTTCTATCAAATTCTTGCTACTGGGTTTCTTTTTCTTCTTCGTCGCCGGCGACCCACCACTCCGTTGCTCCTTGGCTCCCGCGTGACAGCGCTGTAATTTACATTCAAGCCTCGTATTTCTGTAATCCCCGTTTCTGAACTTGGAAGAATGATTAATGGGCAGCTGAATACTTGGAGAGCGTTCCGAAATATGTAAAGAAAACGTCGAAAAGGTAGAAAATCTGGGAACAGAGGAGAATGCCATTAGCCGTTCGGACAGTGGTGGTGCTTGAGCTCTGGAAACTGTGAAAATCGCCGAATTTGCAGATATTCTCACATTTATTTACATATTCAACCTTCAACTGTATAGATTTCACAAATAGAGTACATGATTTTAACATCCTTTTTTCTGTATGTTTATTTATACTTTTTTACCCAACAAGTTCATTAAGAGTAAGGTTAATTCTTCCTAATTAGATTTGCAACATTTTATTCTTTAATTTTTTTTATATTTTATATTTGTTATAAACCTAAAATAGAAAGAAAAATTTAAAAACTACGACTTTAATGCAGAGTTTTGAATTACTAGTCAATAATATTTCAAAAAAATAATAATACTTTAATAATTGTATAATGGCATACTGTAGTATTGAGTTCGTTTCGTTACAATGTGTATTGTATTGGAATTTGATCCTAATATAACAATAATAATTATTATAACAAAAACTTGTGTAAGACGGTTTCACGAGTCGTATTTGTGAGACGGATCTATTATTTGGGTCATCCACAAAAAATTACTATTTTTTATGCTAAGAATATTACTATTTATTGTGAATATCGGTAGGGTTGACCCGTCTCACAGACTAAGATCTGTGAGACGGTCTCACATAAGACTCACTCCAAAAGGCAAAAACTTGTGTGAGACGGTCTCACGGGTCGTATTTGTGAGACGGATCTCTTATTTGGGTCACCCATGAAAAAGTTCACTTTTTATGCTAAAAATATTACTTTTTATTGTGAATATGGGTAGGGTCGACCCGTCTCACAGATTATGATCCGTGAGACGGTTTCACATGAGACCCACTCTTTACAAAATAACCATTTTATTATTTACAAAAACTCATGTGAGCGGTTTTACGTGTTAATTTTGTGAAACATATATTCTATATGGGGTCATCCACAAAAAAATATTACTTTTTATGTCAAATATATTACTTTTATTGTAAATATAAATATGATTGATCAGTCTCACGAAAAAAATCTGATTACTCATAAATTCTAAGTTAATTTATTAGAATTAACTAAGGCTAAATTGGTATTTTTGTTAGAATGAGGGGTGATTTGAGTTAAAACCTCTATTCCGAATTTCCGCCGGCCTGATTCACAAACTTCTAGCTTCTTTGTTTATGAGAGACTACGGAGTAATTCTTTCTTCCCCAATCCACGGCCACCATTTTCATGATTTCCACAAACTGAGATTTCCTTACTAGAAATTAAGATTCATGGGCAAACCGCTGAGCATCTTTTTGTTCATTCTACTCCTGATAAACTGCGTGTTTTCTTGGAAGAAAGATGAATTTCGGAACTGTAATCAGACCCCTTTCTGCAAACGTGCCCGATCTAGGAAACCTGGGGTGTGCTCATTAATCGCCACCGATATATCTGTTACTGAAGGTGATCTTGTAGCTAAACTTATCCAGAGAGAAAATGGTGTAGAAAATGGCGAGAATCAGGAGCAGCCCATCACCAGTAAGCCTTTAGTTCTTACATTATCGGCTTATCAAGATGGTGTTTTGAGGCTCAAGATTGATGAGGACCAAAGCCTAGGCACCCGGAAGAAGAGATTCGAGGTTCCCGATGTCATTTTGCCTGAGTTTTTGGAGAAGAGGCTGTGGTTGCAGAGGGTGAAAGAGGAAGAAAGCAAGGATGGTTCGGGTACTTTGTCAGTTTTTTATCTTTCTGATGGGTATGAAGGTGTGATTAGGCATGCCCCTTTTGAGGTATTTGTGAGGGAGAGTGGGAAAAATGGGAAAAAGGTGTTGTCTTTGAACTCGAATGGTTTGTTTGATTTTGAACAGTTGAGGGAGAAAAAGGAGGAAAACGAGGATTGGGAGGAGAGATTTAGAAGTCACACTGATACACGGCCGTACGGACCGCAAAGTATTAGCTTTGACGTGTCTTTTTATGAGGCTGATTTTGTTTATGGCATTCCTGAACATGCCACCAGTCTAGCTTTGAAGCCAACTAGAGGGCCTGGTGTTGAGGACTCTGAGCCCTATAGGTTGTTTAATCTTGATGTCTTTGAGTACCTCCATGATTCACCTTTTGGGCTTTATGGGACCATTCCTTTCATGATTTCACATGGGAAGTCACGAGGGAGTTCTGGGTTTTTCTGGCTCAATGCTGCTGAAATGCAGATTGATGTTTTGGGGCCTAGCTGGAATGACGACTTCTCTTCAATCTTAAGGTTGCCTTCTGATCAGAAGAGAGTTGATACCTTTTGGATGAGTGAGGCTGGTGTGGTGGATGCTTTCTTTTTTGTCGGTCCGGGACCAAAAGATGTAGTGAGGCAGTATACTGGTGTGACAGGAACTCCGGCATTGCCACAGTTGTTTGCCATTGCTTACCATCAATGTAGATGGAATTATCGGGATGAGGAGGACGTTTACAATGTCGACTCCAAATTTGATGAACATGATATTCCGTATGATGTTTTATGGCTTGATATCGAGCATACAGATGGGAAGAGATATTTTACATGGGACAAGGCTTTATTCCCGAACCCTGATGAGATGCAGAAGAAATTGGCTGCCAAAGGTAGGCATATGGTCACGATTGTGGATCCTCACATTAAGCGGGATGAGTCATATTACATACATAAGGAGGCTTCCCAAAAGGGATACTATGTGAAGGATGCGACCGGAAAGGATTTTGATGGTTGGTGCTGGTCTGGCTCCTCTTCATACTTGGATATGCTGAGTCCAGAGATTAGGTCCTGGTGGGCTGGGAAATTTTCATTTGACAGTTACGATGGTTCAACTCCATCCTTGCACATCTGGAACGACATGAATGAACCTTCTGTATTCAATGGTCCAGAGGTAAACTTTTGAGTGATTCTCTATTGGTTCTTGTTACTTATTGGGCTCACACTTTTTCTTGTTAAATTAATATTAAAATTTGTTTTGTTTCGTTGTTGCACTAAATGAAAACCTAGTACTGCTAATATCTCAAGCTTATTGTTATTTTTTTTACCTACCTATTTCAACTGCTTTTTTTTTTTTTTTTGATAAGAAACAATATTATAAAATTTAAAGTAATAAGGTTTACATCAGTGGACTAGAAGTTCACTGTCAAAGTTTTGAAGACCACCGTCCTAAAACTAGCTCCTAAGATAATAAAATCTTAGTGATACACATATTCCCACTGTCTTAACATATCAAAAACAGAGACATTCTTGAAATCTTTGTGAATTCCTATCCAAGTGGCGACATTTATCTTGATCTTCTCCCAGCATTTGTCAATATTTGAATCTTTGCCTTCGAAGATCCTTTGATTTCTTTCAAGCCAAACCGTCCAGCAAATACATTGAACAACAACTTGCCAAAAGATTCTTCCTCTCTTTCCTGTGGGCTGTGAGTAGTCCCAAATCCATGCTGAATAAATCTTTTGTTGATTTGGGTATGACCCAAACCAATCGCAACTCTCTCAACGCTTTAATCCACAATGATAAAGTGAACGGACAATGGATTAGAAGATGATCCTGAGTCTCTAAATCATTTCTGCATAAAACACACCAATGTGGGCAAATGGCTATCCCTGGGCATCTTCTTTGAATCATCTCCGAGGTTGGTATCTTACCCCGAGTGGCTGTCCAAGAGAAAATCTGAATTTTGCTAGGTACGGGAACTTTCCAGACAGCATCATAAAGAATAAATTTTGGATAAAGATTATCTGAGAAAAAAGACTCGTAGAAGGAACTCACAGAAAACAAACCCGACGAATCCCCACTCCACCGAACAAAATCATCAACCCCCTCGACTAATCTAACTGGCTCTAAAACTTCTAATAACCTTGACAGCTCCTGTAACTCTACATCTCTCACCCCCCTTCTGAAGTGGAAATCCCAAGAATGAACCCGAGTTGCACTATCAATTTGAGCAAAGAAAGAAATAGGTAAATTGTGGGAAGATGATAGCTGAAATAATGCTGGAAAACAAACCTTGAAAGAACAGTCCCCTACCCAAATATCCTCCCAGAATCTTACCATATTCCCTCCTCTCACCAACACTGCAATCTTGTTCCTAAAAGTTGGGTATATCCGGGAAATAAACTTCCAAGGGCACCTATATGTCACATTTCTTGCCAACCCCGCATCCCATCCATTTTCTTGAAACCCATATTTACTAACAATAACTTTTTTCCATAATGATCCTTCTTCTTGGATAAATCTCCACCACCACTTCCCAAGCAAGGCCGTATTTTTGAAACTGATTTTCGCAATGCCCAATCCGCCTCTTTCCTTTGGTTTACAAACTTTGTCCCATGCGGCCAAATGTAAGTGGCTATCTCCATCCAATCCATCCCATAAAAAATTCCTTGAAATCTTATCCATTTTTTCTTCCACACTTTTTGGAACCCTAAACAATGACATGTAATAAATCGGGATAGCATTCAATACCGAAAGAATCAAAGTTAGTCTTCCCCCTTTTGACAAAAAAGCTTTCTTCCATGAAGCCAATTTTCTGGAAATTTTATCTACCACCGGCTGCCAAAAATCTGCTCGCAAAGGATTACCTCCCAAAGGTACTCCCAAATATGTAATAGGCCATGACTCTATACGACAACCCACTCTTCTTGCTAACCTTTCGACTTCTTCATTCTCTCGATTAATTCCCAACAACGCACTCTTTTCCCAATTGATTTTCAAACCGGACATATCACAAAAAGAACTCACCACTTGAACCATGAATTTAATGTGATCCTCATCTTGAGCGAAAAAAAGTGTGTCATCCGCAAATTGGATATGTGAAAAATCAATCTTTTGTCTTCCAACCTCGATCCCCTTAATAAGATTCGCTTCCTTAGCTTTGTCTAATAATCTTGCAAGTGCATCAACAGTCAAGTTAAATAGAAAAGGAGACAAAGGATCTCCTTGACGAAGCCCTTTGTAAGCCTTGAATTTTCCTCTCGGCTTTCCATTGATCATCACCGAAAAAGCAACATTAGATACACATCCTCTCATCCACGATCTCCATTTTTTTCCAAACCCTTTCTTCAATAAAACGAAATCCAAGAACTCCCAACTCACGTTATCATATGCCTTCTCGAAATCCACTTTGAACACCCAACCTTTTGTTTTCTTAATCCTAGTCTCTTCGAGCAACTCATTCGCTATAAGACCACAATCCAAAATTTGTCTTCCTTCAACAAATGCATTTTGAGATTCTGAAATTGTTGAAGCCATCACACTTTTCATCCTATGTGTTAGGACTTTTGATAGAATTTTATATAAGCTCGTTATTAGACTAATCGGTCTAAAGTCCTTTACTTTGAAAGAATCAACTTTCTTTCTTATCAAGCATATGTAAGTCTCGTTGGTGATTCCATTTACGATTCCACTGTTAAAAAACTCATGAAAAACCAACATAATATCTGATTTGACTATTTCCCAACATTCTTGAAAAAAACCCATAGTAAATCCATCCGGGCCTGGGCTTTTACCTCCATCGCAACTGAAGACTGCTTCCTTTACCTCTTCTTCGGTAAAACTCTTTTCTAACTGACGGCTAATCTCCAATTCAATTGGGCACCAATCCACACCTTCAATCCCCCAACTTCTTGACTCCCCCTTCGAGTACAGTCCCATGAAATAATCTGAAATTATAGAAACAATCTCGTCCTCACTAGTTGTGATGGAACCATCAATTCTTTCTATTCTGTCGATTGTTGACTTGCTCTTTCTATGGTTGAGTATTGAGTGGAAGAATTTTGAATTTTGATCCCCTTCTTTGAGCCACTTTATCTTGCCTTTTTGAAAGTTGATTTGGTTCTTTCGTCTTATCGTTTCCTCTAGCATTAATTTCGCTTCTTTTCTCTCGATCAATAAACTTTCTGAGACCAGCCCCACACCCTCCAATCTGTCTATTCTGCTGATTTTGTTAGACAATCCTGCTGCTTTCATTTCCGTCATTCCATAAACATCTTCATTCCATTTTTTGATGTCACACTTAATTGTCTTTAGTTTCATCATCAACCTATATCCCGCCCAGCCACGGGGGTTCGAGTTGTTCCACCATGATTGAGTCATTTTCTTGAAGTTTGAGTCTCCTAACCATACGTTCTCGAATATGAAAGGACTAGGACCCCACTTATTTTTTTCCAAGTTAAGAATCAATGGGAAATGGTCCGATGTGACTCGCGGTAAGATCGTTTGCCTATAGAATGGGAAAATATCAGACCAACCCACCGTGAACAGAAATCTGTCTAGTCTACAACATATTGGAGATGACCTTAGATTCGACCAAGTATATTTACCGTTCAGTAAAGGTGGATCACACAAATGAAGTTCCTGAATCAAGCTGTCAAAACATTGCATACTCGAAGTCAATGAGACACTATTGAATTTCTCGTGAATTGATCTTACTACATTAAAATCTCCACCCAAACACCATCTATCACCACATAATACCCTCAAACCTGCGAGTTCATCCCAAAAATTATTTCTCAAACTTGGGTGGCAAGGCCCATAAACAGCTGTGAACCACCAGTCATGTAGTGCATCCTTTTGAATGTGAACAGAAACAGAGAAATCACCTATCAGATTATCCTTAACGCTTATAATTCTTGGATCCCACATCAAGATAATCCCCCCAGACCTACCACAAGCAGGTAATGTTATCCAATCCACAAATCTGGACTTCCATAGAGTTGAAATTAGTGTCCTGTCCACCAACACCCTTTTTGACTCTTGCAGTATTATTAAATCCGGTTTTTCTTTAACAATTACTGCTCGAATCAAGCCCTTTTTTGTGGCTGACCCACTACCCCGTATATTCCATGAAAGAATTTTCATTGAATCACCGCCGCATCCCTCCTACTCTTACTGCAACTGCCATCTTCCCTTGCCATCATCAATCCAAACTCATCTAAATCTTTAAATTCCACCTTCTGAACACCCATCATTCTTAAGCACTCATTGTTATTTAGATTGTTAATTTCCTGCTTTCCAACACCATGAACTTTCACACCTTCTTCCATCCTGTCGTGATGCCCTAAGAAGTTATTTCCGGATAATCCCAACTTTTCAACCGCTGGAAAAAAACCCCTTTCACCCCTAAACTCTACCCCTACCCCCGACCCCGAAACAGACTCTGAAATAGACACAGAATGGACAGGAGATTGATGGGAATTTGAGATGTTGGGTAAATTGCGTACCTTGCTCGGAGACTGATCAAAAAATTCGCCCAGGTCATCGAATTGCAAAGATTTTGTTGTTGACTTGTCCGAATGATCGGATATGTGACTATCAGCATCACTAAAATCACCAAAATCACCTCCATCTTCCGAATTATCATCCCTCATGCCCTGGTAAATTTGGTCCTCCCAGATTCCGTCATCCCCGCGAGTAGTATCTTTGTCGATCTCAGAAATTGGTCTCTTTGATATTTCTTTCTTACGCAAGTGCTCTTTTTTTTGATTTACACTTGCTTTGTTCCTGCAATAGACATGCTCGAGTTTCCTTTGAATATGGCATTGAACCTCTTCAAAATCTTGCTGTCCATTCTCTCTTGATTCATTAGTGTTTGAAGATTCAATCTTCCCCTTCTGAAATTCATTTTCTTCTTTCGGTTTTAATTTTTTCAGAATCTTGATATGCTTCCCTCGGTACCATGGTTCTGATACACATCTTCTTTCTGTAGCATAATCATCCGGCTCGTCGATGTTAAGACCCGAGGTTTCTTTAAATTTGTGCATTTTCTCTGACTCAAATTCCTGATTATGAATGACCTGAACTTCTTGTATTTCCTCTGCTTGAAAGTGGTTGTTTTCCTCCTGTTTTCTTTGGCCGTCGTTCGTGTTGGTTGCATTTGAATCGATTACTGTGATTTCTTTCTTGTTACCCCAACCTTTGATAACTCTAGTTCCATTCATCACCACTTGAGCGTACGATCTTTTTTCGATAATTTCATACTGTGATGTGTTGACCGAATCCACAATAATTCGAATGTTCAAAGGTCCTCTTATAGTATTGATCTGAAGATTTCTGTTGACGAATCCTCCTTCAGGCCCTACCACTTTTATTTTAGCCGCTGATAAGTCTCTTAATAGGGTAGTATCTTGGCTTATGCTTAACAATCCTCCGCATTGATCTCCGATGCTTCTGAAAAGATCTTTGGACCATAAGTCCCAAGGAATCCCTAGTAATCGGATCCAGTTGTTACAGCACTCGAACACTTTCTCTTCCCTGTTGCTCTCGTGACTCCAACTCTGAAAGGATAAGGTAACTTTATTTTCCAGGAAGCACTTCTTCAAACACAGATAGAATAAGGCATCCTCTTCATTATGAGGCCACCAAACTGCTTTGTTGGCTTGGAATGGGAACACTTCTATCTTTCGCTGCACTGCCTTTCCAAGAGTTTTAGCCACCATCTCCCATGATGTGTTAACACAATCCCTTGTAATGATAATAGCCTCACTCCATTCCTTAGGCTTCAACTCTGGTGTTAGTTCCGGCTTTAACACTTCTGTATAACACATTTCAGTGACTGTGGTCCGCTCGTTTTGCCTATTCTTTGGTTTTTCCATCAACTTTGAAGTGTCTCTGAAATTCAAGACACTATCCCTTCTGTTTATCTTGAATCTGGTCAAATTGTTTGCCATCCATTTCCAGCCCCCATTGAAACGACCACTTGGAATGATGATACGCTGAGTCTTGCCCCTCCAAACTAGCTTAGATATTTCTAAAAAACTGCCTCGGCCGTTGATTAGTTTCTGCATAGAAACAACAGCTTCGCTTCCTCTAAATCGACTGAAACTAGAGCAATGTTGTGGTTTGTTAATGTAGTCCCATAATTTCGAAATAATCCACTCTACAGTTTCCAAATTCATTTCCAAGACATAGCTAGCATTTCTGGTTCTTTCAGTTACTATGACCGAAGTCCCCCTCCTGCCTCTGCTGATTAAGAACAGTTTTTGTTCAACCTTGGTCTCACAAAACGATTTAAATTGATTTCTGACTGCACCCTGTTGCCTCTCGACTTGAAACATGTTTAAGGTAAACCTACCGAAGGGAGGAAGTGGCTAGAAAAAAGTTGGAGAGGTTATCGAAGAGCTAAATGGATGAGAAACGAAGCTAGGGAGAATGGGAAAATGAAAGGGAAAGGTTCGGGAAGGACAAGGAGATGGAAAAAAGCGACAGGGATTTTAAGAGGTTCGTCGCCGGCCGATGGCCGGCGCCGGAGACAGAGGATGAAGACGGTCTAAAATCTCAGTGGTTTTGGGTCGCAGAAACTGACGCGAGAGAGATTCCAGTTGGACGATGGGAAAAGGTGGGAGAGAGCATATTCAAAATTTTCTCTCACTAGGGCTTCACCTTCTTCTTCTTTCTTCACCTATTTCAACTGCTTTAATTTGTAGATAATATCAAAAGCTAATGAGATTCATGCATTTCTTTAAATTTTGATGCAGGCATGTCAATCTCATTCTTATAATATTCTAGGTTATCAAGATAGGATAGAATATTATAAATTTTTGATTCCTGTTATGCACTTTTTGCTGCATTCGAAAGTTGAAACAGACTATCAGATCTTTGAAATCGCGTTAACTGAAACATTAATTTTTTTGGTAAGAGCATACATGCTAACCAGCATTAGTGTGGTGTGGGTGTATATGGTGAACTGGTTTCGGTAGTGGCATGGTGCTATTAACATGTGAGATGGATCTTTCATTTTAAGCCGTTTCACTAGTGAGGATGACTTTTTCTGGTCAAGGAATTTACAAGGGAGAGATCTCTGCTCAAGGATATTGAAGTGGACCAACAACTTCTATTGACTTAGCAAGTATAACTTTTGAATAACCGAGGTAGTTTGATGACTCAGGAGCTCTGTGGTTTTATAATTGTTTCATTTGATACCTCTTTATTAACTGGATGAAACTTCTTGCTGCATTTCAATCGTCGAAGGTCCAAGGCAATAAGATTTCTCTGTCTTCTGTGATTAATTTTGTTTTGTGCCATCAAAGCTAATAATCCCATATAGATTTTTTTTTTTACTTTTGAATTTCTGTATTTCCAATCCCATGTTTTATATCAATTTTCTTCCAATAACTTTACTTCTATACAAATTACTCGGTAACGAAACATCATAATATTTTGGACATTCTTCAATTTCTTACAAGCTATTTTTCCTTGGTGAGAAATGAAATGAATGATTCTCGTGTCTTACCTTCATTAAAAATATTGGTTTAGTTATTTCTCAAATCATCCATGTAACTAGTGATTGTCCTACCGTGTAATTCCAGTTTGACAATTCACTACTTATGTATGGTTGAATGTGATTGTTATTAAATGAAAAAGTGGTTATTTTTTCTGTGTCAGGTTTCGATGCCTAGAGATGCTTTACACTATGGAGATGTTGAGCATCGAGAGTTGCATAATGCATATGGCTATTACTTTCACATGGCAACATCGGATGGGCTTGTTAAGCGCGTGGAGGGGAAAGAACGCCCTTTCGTTTTGTCAAGAGCATTTTTCCCTGGAAGTCAAAGATATGGAGCAGTTTGGACTGGAGATAATACAGCTGAATGGGAACACTTGAGGGTTTCAGTTCCCATGATCTTGACACTTGGTCTCACAGGGATATCATTCTCTGGTTAGTATATTCTCTGTGTTTTTATCGTATACCAGTATGTATGAATTTAATCTTTATTGATTTTATTTCTACTCTGTAGGTGCGGATGTTGGTGGATTTTTCGGAAATCCGGATTCTGAGTTGTTGGTTCGCTGGTATCAGCTGGGTGCCTATTATCCCTTCTTTAGAGCCCATGCTCATCATGATACCAAGAGACGGGAACCTTGGTTGTTCGGGTACGGTATTCTCTTTTCCACCTTTAGGTAGATGCTAGAATGAGGCTAATGTTTTCTTGCACATTGATACAACCACAGCACAAAATAGAGAGAATATAAATTGATATGTAGAAAATAGTGAATCAAAGAACGTCGCACGATTACAGTGACTCAAAGCAACAAGAACTACAATAATACGAGTGAAACACCTAGCCAAGGAATAAATCCTTTACAAGAAGAAAGTCACTCCTCTCTCCATATATTGCACGGATATTCCTAAATTTTTTTTCCTGAAGTATCGGACAGAGATATGACACGCCGATACACATGTCGGATACGGAAAAATCCGTGTCGTTGACTTTTTGTAGGTTTGATTAGTCGGATATGTCATGGACAATGTTATGATACCCCATGGACACGGCGGCGATACGCTTCGACAAAAAAAATTGATTTTTTTTCCTTCTTAAATCACTCTTATGAAGTTGTACATTTTATATACTTATGTATTTATATATATTTATATATATCTCTACAATATATTAAGTTGTTAATTTTAGACATCAAATTAATAACTAGGACTAATTGTATATTAATTTTGAAGATCAGAGACAAAAAAAATATTGAACAAAAATATGTAGGGACCACAAAAATTTAAGTGATAAACTAATAGACCAAAAGTATACTCAATAACATGAATATTTTTATGTATTCGTGTAAAAAATATATTATTATTGTAACTAATTTTCTCGTTTTTTACAATACAATGCAATATTAAGCTACTAGAACTAATCAATATTGATGATTATGAAATCATTAACAAAACTGAATGATAGGGAAAAATTAATCTTTTACTTCTAACAGTTCTTGATCTTCAGGTCAGAAGTTATAATTGTTACTCAAGGCACAACTTTTGTTTATTATAATTGTGATCTATCGTGCGATTGCAAAGTCTTATACTAAGCAAATGGTGGACATTCTGAGGATTGCCTTGACTTGTCTTGGGTGTCAACTAGCGTCAATGAGCCAAATTGTAAAACCCTAGGCATGACAAACACAAATAATTGTTGGATGAATAAAAGAACACTTCAAAAGAATCAAAATGAGTTTAAATTTATTTTGTTTGAAACATTTACTCTTATATACATCAAAGTAATAGAAAAGGAGGAATCAAAATGAATTCAAATCGTTTTTATGTCAAACAAACTACTCTTATATTTAAGTTACTTAAAATGACTTATAAGATTTTTAAAATTTTCATATGTTTTTTTAAAAAAATATTTGCTCGGAAAATAAAAGTTTTTAAAAGTATTACAATTGTCTTCATGTTTATGCAACTTGTAGCTATTTTTTCAAGGACATGATTTATGTAAAGAACTTTGTAACTTCAAAATATATAATGAAAAATTTAAAAATTATGGTGGTTGTAAAAAAAATTAAAATTGATATATTTGTTTTTTGTTTTATCACTATGAATACTCATAGTCTAACTATATTATTAACATTGGCGTCACAGTAAGAATATGATTTTGATTAGGGATCACATTAATAAATATTTTCAGACCTAAAACAACTCAATTATATTAGTATTCAAGGCTCAAGCAAAAAATAAATCTGAACTTTATCGAGGTATCATTGATTGAATTAATGGTCGAGAAATAAAAGATGTTGAGAATAAAGTGAGAATTATTCTCCTCATATCATCCTTGTATGTTTCACACGTGCGTGCGAATCTTCTAGTTTATTTAAATATATATCTCTACAATTTTTAATTTTTAATACTAAATTTATATATATATATATATATATATTAATAATTTCTTAGCCTATCGAGTCTTATATTTTCAAATTTTAATGTATCGTCGTATCCATATCGTCGTATCCGTATCGTATTCAATACGATATCCGTATCTGTACCCGTATATATGAAACATAGCTCTCTCCCTAACCTAGCTCAAGCTAGCAAAATAAAGGAAACAAACGTGAGTGCCCCTCCAACCAACTCTATTCTTATTTATTTAACTTTTTCCCCTCCTCTAGTAACTTCTAGGCCCAATTCATTTGAACCCATAAAACTCTCTAAACTATTTAGACCCAATCTACTCAAATCCCTGACACGTTAATTTTGTTAGAGAAATAAAAGTTGGTTGAGTGGTTGGACGGTATGTTGCATTTGAAAAGGTATGTTGCATTTGAAAACAGTTTGAAAGCAAGTCATTTACTCCATGAGACTGTGAAAGTTACCCTAGATCAAACTAGGCCAAGTGATTTATGATTGAATCTCAAGGTTTTCTTATCATTTCGTAAATTCGTTAATAGGGAGTTGAAGTTGAAGCCTTACTTGATTACCTCCTTTCCTTGGGTAGAAAACCTCTGGAGAGAAATAATAATTTTTATATGTTCTAACTATCCTACGTTTCAATTATTTTTCTGTAACTTTGCTGCTGCTCCATGATCAAATATCACACAGACGCCATGACATCTGATTTGTGTGCTCAAATGTTTCATTATAATTGTTGGCATTCCATCTCATTTTCTGGCTTCTGCTCCTACCACTTCTCACATGGATGTTTGAATTTAAGATTAGGCAATGACTATGACTTATAGATGCAATTGCACTGTGTTGTAACTGATCATCGAGGAATGATTTGAGAAGATTTCCTACACATGTTTAAGCACGAGTCTAGAGTTTTGGTGTTTAGATTATGTGAGAGACGAGGCATCGTAATAACTAGTGACTAAAAGTGCGTGTAATACAACTTCATCATAATTTATGGTAAGTAATATAGGTATTAACTTTATTTTTTTGCCTCCTGTGGAATCAATTCCTTTTTTCAACATTCAAAAAATGCAAAAAAATGAGAAGGATAAATGAGATAAGAAAACCAGAAATTAGGAAACAAAAAAAATGTAAATAAAGAAAACCCAAGGTATTGTAGCATCAGTGCATCACCTTGAAGCAATTTTGAATGGTGATACTTTGATGAGTAATTGTACATCGCAACATCGTATCCACACGTTTCTCTTCCCTGAAAATGTTGTGCTCCTTTGAATTCCAATCATCACTTCGGTTTTATCTTCCTCTCCGACATTTTGAAGGCAACAAATACAAAATACACATTTTTCCCCTTGAAGAAAACTTGTTGGTAAAGGAAGATAAGCGTAATTGTTGTAGATACAAAACGGTTATTCAAAATTCCTTTTCCGTTGTAATATAGTAATAGATATTCACCGGGTGTCTTTTCTGCTTAGGTTTAGCTTGTGGAATTAATATTCTCCTTATAAAGTACATGCATTGCAAAGGCACAAAAGATTGATCTGTTTCACTGATGTGCATGGTGTCAGTAGCTGTTATGAAACAGGATTTTGTGATGCATAATTATTGGTGTTGATCTTGAGAAGCTTGGCGAAACCTTGTATATCGTTTACAAGACCCTCGGATCTCCTCATGAAATCTAAGAAAAGGAAGGATAACTGGTGACCGGAGATTATTGCAGACAATTGTGTGAATTGATACAATAAGCTAAGACTTCATCTTTCTGTTATTCTGATAACCGATCAATCAGTTCCCTTGCTTTATTATCACTCTGATTAATTGGTCATGTGCTTCAGTAACTGTGGTATGTGATATGTGCAAGTGTAGTGAAACTTCAATCTTCAATAATATTATATTTTTGCACTGACGTGAGTTTTTTTTCAATCTTCCAATAATTTCATTAATAGAATTTCCTGGTGTGTGATAAAATTAATACTATATGGCTAACTGAAACTAACTTTGTTTGTACCTTTTTCACTATTCATCTCCACATACTTTGTTTGATTCTACTAACTGCACCGACCCTATGTATCCCTTCTATATTTATCTACAAATTTACAAATTTGTCTTGTATATGATATGAATGAGCTCTATGTTTGATGCAGGGAGCGAAATACGGAACTAATGAAGGAAGCCGTTCATGTACGCTACATGCTACTTCCTTACTTTTACACGTTATTCAGAGAAGCAAACACCAGTGGTATTCCTGTAGCTCGCCCACTTTGGATGGAATTTCCTTCTGATGAGAATACGTTTGGCACCGACGAATCATTTATGGTTGGAAATGCTCTCTTGGTGCAAGGAATATATACTAAGGTCTCGCTATAACCAGATTTATTTTTACTTTCGATGTGAGATATTCATGTTTCTCTTTGAAACTTCTGATTAATGGATGGTAAAATTTTATACAGGGAGCTAAACACGTTCCAGTTTATCTTCCTGGGGATCAATCTTGGTTTGACATGAAAACTGGAGCTGCTTACAAGGGAGGCGCAACACATAAGTTGGAAGCTTTAGAAGATAGCATCCCTGCTTTTCAACGGGCTGGTACAATCATACCAAGAAAAGATAGGTTCCGAAGGAGCTCAACTCAAATGGAAAATGATCCGTATACTCTGGTATGCTTTCGAAGTATAGGCTTGATCCTCTTTTGGAATTTTTGTAGAAATGAGCTCACTCACTCAGAAATGCGGGAATTACTCTCACCCACCCTCCTCACTCCGTTTTATTTCTTCCACTACTTTTGCAGTTTGTGAAACTTTATATTCGAGGGAAATTTTAGTTTTTACTGTTTACTTTTGCACTTAAATTCTTCCTCTATAAAAAGTGAATGTTCATACCAATGACACCAATAGTAAATGTCTAAATGATATGAAATTTGTTTATCTTTGTTGATATAAATGGTAAAAATATGAATTTGATTATCATCTTTGTGTTTCACTATGAGTGTGTATCTCGGGCCGCCATTCTACATAAAATGTCTTCTATGTGTTCCTTCACAGTTCTATTTACTTTTTGAAGCTTAAGATGAGCACAAAATGAGCAAATCATTAATGAAATATGATGACTTGGCTAGTCTTTTTTTATTTCTTTTTGGAATATGGTTCCATCTGCACTCTTGGTCAGAGGACCAATTCATATATCTCATGTAACAAGGCCATGAATCTTACTTATCCCGGCGGAGTAATTGGCTTCTGCTCGCTATCCTTCCCTTACTGGATTACATGTTATACTAATTTCCATTTCCAATGACACCAATAGTAAATGATATGAAATTTGTTTATCTTTGTTGATATAAATGGTAAAAATATGAATTTGATTATCATCTTTGTACTTCACTATGAGTGTGTATCTCGGGCCGCCATTCTACATAAAATGTCTTCTATGTGTTCCTTCACAGTTCTAATTACTTTTTAAGCTTAAGATGAGCACATAATGAGCAAATCATGAATGAAATATAACGACTTTGCTAGTCTTTTTTTTTTTCTTTTTGGAATATGGTTCCATCTGCACTCTTGATCAGACGACCAATTCATATATCTCATGTAACAAGGCCATGAATCTTACTTATGCCAGCGGAGTAATTGGCTTCTGCCGGCTATCGTTCCCTTATTGGATAACATGCTATACTAATTTCCATTTCTTTCGTCTCACAGGTTATAGCTCTTAATAGTTCCAAAGCTGCTGCAGGTGATCTTTATGTTGACAATGGAAAGAGCTTTGAATTCCAGCAAGGAGCCTACATACACCGTCGTTTTACATTCTTAAACGGAAAGCTTATATCTTCAAACTTGGCGCCTCTTGGAGTTGGCAGCGACAAATTTGCCTCAGAATGCACAGTGGAGAGAATAATACTTTTAGGTCTGTCTCATCAACCAAAAACCGCTCTGATTGAACCAGCAAACCACAAGGTTGACATTGAATGGGGGCCACTCCTTCTTCGAGGAGGGCAGAGCTCATCGGTCCTGACCATCCGTAAGCCTAACATTCGAATTGCAGACGATTGGACGATCAAGATTTCGTAAGAATCTCTTGCAAGGTTGTTCTGACTGCTGTAGCCTTTTGCATTTAGATGGGAGAACCTTCTGTATCAGTAACATGATCTGCGGATTCAAGTAAGATTAGATTTTAACACAAGATGAGAAGTGATTTTGAGAAATTTGAGCACTTTGGACAACTTTACTGCTTTCATATAATTTGAAAATTGTTGATGTTGCAAGATAATTTTCTGACCCAGAGAATTATCTCTGTCTTGGATTACAAGGAATGAAATCCTCTCTTCCATATTATACTTGATTTGAGGCTAAACAAATATAAACGATGAGTTTAATTACGTAAAGAGTTACTGCCAAATAATGATATATAATTATATGTTTATATTTTTTTAGCAAGAAATATAACACAATATGAGGCATATGGTTTCATTCTGGATTACAAATCTTGATGAGGAAAAATATAATTTAATCAACAAAATTTAATATTTTGACCAAAATTTGTTTCCTTTCATGGAATATGACATAATGTTTTTGTTTTTCGAATTATACTTTGATTTAATTTTTGGATCTCAAATTGATGTTTCTAACTGTAAAATTTTGATTGCAGAGAACTATTTGAGTGAGTCTCATGTGAACCGTCTCACGGATTTTAATATGTGAGACGAGTCAACTTTACCGATATCCACAATAAAAAGTAATACTCTTAGTATAAAAAATAATATTTTTTCATGGATGATTTAAATAAGAGATTCGTCTCACAAATACAACCATTGAGACCGTTTCACACACGTTTTTGTCGAGCTATTTTTAGTTAAATCGATTTTCAATAAAATTTAGATGAATGAGATGTTCGTACACTGTAAAATAAAATAAAATAAAATAAATGTATCTTACTTTTTTAAAAAAAAATTAGATATTTGTAGGAACATTTTATTAAAAAAAATAAAAAACAAAGATCGAGAGTGTTATTTTTAGATATTTGTAGGAACATTTTTTTTAACATCTTGCCAAACAGTAAAAATAAGATTTTGAAATCCAAATCTCATTAAATCCTCTCAAATCCTGACTGCCAAACACAATGTTAGGTATAGTTTGGTACATAGGATAGGATAACTAAGGGATATATAGTATAAGGATAAATCAATGATAAATATAATGATAAGATAATATGTTGAATGTTTGGTATGATTTTAACATGATTGATTAAATTTATATATTGTATTGTAATGACAAAATTAACCCTACTATAAAAACTTATATTTCATTCTTATCAAGATCTTGTAATTGCATGTCTCAATTCTTAAATTATGCTATCTATATATAATATACACACACACATGTATATGCGTGTGTGTATATTTTTGTGTATCTATATATTTGTATATATGTATGTATTTAATAAACATTTAAAATTAACGGAAATGATTTAAAATATTCAAACAAAGAGAAACCAAATAAGAAAGCCAAATTAAAACCATCGCATATTAAAAAAAAAAAAACCAAAGTGAAGTATATATGCGTGTGTGTGTGTATTTTTGTGTGTATATATATGTATTTAATAAATATTTAAAATTAACTGAAATGATTTAAAATATTTAAACAAAGAGATACCAAACAAGAAAGCCAAATTATGGGTTGTTGTCGATGGAAAATTTGGGGGCTAATAATGTCATTTCATATTATTTATTCTTTTATCATGGAGATATCACTAAACTTGGTGGAATGTCTTTTCCATGATGGACCACCATTATCACGGGTCCATTTAATTTTTGTGGCTTTTAAAAAAGTGAACCAAACATAAGTTGCTTAGTTATCAAACACATCAAACTATGTCTTAGTATTTTATATCACTTATCTAAATACTTTTTTTTATATAATGTAAAATATAAAATATCGGGCAAAGAATGTGCAACGTGCCTATTGCACGCAAACGAATTATTATTGCAGACGGAAAGCTCGAGTCACTCTAGCTCGAACTCAAACGCCGCACGTGGTTTCTGCTCACGTTCGTGTCTCAACAACGTTGGCATCACCGGTACGCTATGTCATTCTTGAATCCCCCCTTTTCTGTTTTTGATTTGATTGTGGGGGATTTTTTGTTCTTTCTTCAGATATTGAATTGTTCTGGTGGGATGCTGTTGTTAGGCGGCGCGGATTTTTATTTTATTTTTTTGTTATCCCCGGTGTCGATGATTAGTTCATGAAGGGTTCACTAGAGAAAGACAACGATCGCGTTGATAATCATAACGAGAAAATTTTTAGCTTTGATTGTCGTCCGGAGGAAATTTTGGGTTCTGTCTTGCCCGGGCAGAATCGAGTATTGGCAGTAGTACGAATCAAAAGCCTGGAGTTCTTTGGTCAGGTGTATGGCCACCGGCTTTATCTATTTTGGGGAATTTGAGTAGTAATCACGGACGAAGTGACTCTAAAAGTTGTAGTGTTAGAAAAAAATCGGGTAGTGGGAAGAACTATTATGAGGGGTGCAAGGCTGCTGTAAGAAGAGTAATGATGAATGGTATATCAATGAGAAGAATATTGGGGTTTGGTAAAACTGGAAGTTCGGCTTCCAAGAGTGATATTTGGCTTTTGGGTGTGTGTTATCGGGTTGCACAGGAGGGCGACAATGCCAACTCTTCAGATCCAGCTGAGAGCGAGGGATTTGCTTCATTTGTCGAGGATTTTTCATCTCGTATCTTGATCACGTATCGGAAAGGTATTTTTATGAATGTTGAATGGATGTGTGAATGGGATACTTGGATGATGATGATGATGTAGATAATGTGGTTTTGTTTATTCCTTAGGTTTTGTGTCCATCGGGGAAACGAAGTACGCTGGTGACGTTAATTGGGGTTGCATGCTTCGGAGCAGCCAGATGCTTGTTGCTCAGGCATTATTCTTGATGCTATTTGTATGTCTTTACTAATATTTGGGATAATCATTTGTACTGATTTTGTTGCATGTTTACACAGGCATTTCTGTTTCATAAATTAGGACGATCGTGGAGGAAATCTCCACACAAGGTATTATACTATTTACACCAAATTAAATCATTAGATAGGGATGGTTCGTGTATATGTTTTAATTTTTGTTCATCGTTAAGACAGAGGACGCTTTAATCTCTATCACATAATAACCCAGGAGATTCGGCCATGGTTTATGGCAAATTAAATGTTGATATTGGTTTGTTTATAATTATGCAGCCAATTGACCAAAGTTACATGGAAATATTGCATCTTTTTGGAGATGCTGAGGACTCACCTTTTTCTATACACAATCTTCTCCAAGCTGGAAAGGATTACGGCCTTGCTCCGGGTTCCTGGGTAGGCCCGTATGCCATGTGCCGTACCTGGGAAAGTATGGTGCGTGACAAAATCAAGGAAACTGGTGATGGAGTTTTGTCCTCTATGATGACCATATACGTCGTCTCTGGTAGCGATGGGGAAAGAGGTGGAGCTCCTGTCCTCTGCATTGAGGATATATCCATACATTTGTCAGAGTTCAGCGGGGGTGAACTTGTCTGGGGTCCTATTCTATTGATGGTTCCATTGGTTCTAGGTGTGGAAAAAGTCAACCCAAGGTACGGTTTCTATTCTATCACGATTATGGATTTGATTGTGTTCACCTTAAATTTGCAGTCTCTATTCTGTCACGATTATAGACTTGAATGTATACCCCAGTAAAATCTGATTCCATTTTTTCTTTCTTATGGGGCCCGTAAAGTTGCCACCTTAGACATTTTTTATCTTTATTTGAGAGATGGCTTGCAACATGGGATCTAGTCGGTGACTGGTTTCTGAATCGTATTACAAAGACACGACACTTGTAAAACTTGCTTTTAGTCATGTTTGACTTGTGAAAGGATTTTTTTTCAACCTGTGAAAGGGTGTAAAGATCGTTAAGTATAATATTAGAGAAAAATAATTATGTCCAGGTTTTTCTAGACTTGGGGCTAGTCATATTTTAACCAATGAAAATTACTCACTGTGGTTTTTGCAAGCTTATTTTCATTCCATACATCTTAACACTATGCATAGTTATGGTGCTGTTCTATCCACACGTCATGGAGAGCAGTCGGAAGGTGTTTTTTTGGACTCTTGCGTAAGGTTCTGAAATGAGACTTTGCAACAAATAATCATAAAAATTCTTGTGCATTTTTTTCTTTTGATTACTTTATTACAATATGCGAGTCTTTGTAAGACGCCGAGAGGCTTAAGGTATTATCTTTCATGAACGGTATGCTCCATGTGGAAACTTATTGATGGTATAGTGATGAAGAGCTTATTTTTTTCTGTTTGTTACATGAGAGAGAGGCAGGTGAGGATGGTGGGTTGGCGCTGGATTGGAACGATTTTTAATTTTATGTTACACGAGTTACGACAGGTTGTTCAAATTGCACTTATTTTTTAAGTTTCAGACGAGGGAGTAGGAAGGATAGGGCCATTCAAACGTGACCAAAAAGAATACCTTTTACAGCCAAAGTGTTGGCAATAAAACACTCTGTAGTTTTTCTCCCCCAGCAATTCTTATAAAAATGGATGAGTGAAGAATGGAATAAATTTTGTCTGTATTAACTCTAGTTTATTACATAGAAATATCATATCTTAGTGTAACTTATGATATTGTGGACAATATTCCCAAGGGTTATTGGATTTCGTATGACCATGGTTCGCCGGAACGGAACGGGAACGGTGACAACCGTTCCAAAGTTCCAGGGCAAATCGGTGATTGTTTTGTAGCGCTGTTCTTCGACGTTTTATCGGCGATTTAACGGGAAAGCGGAACGGAACGGGCGGAACGGAATGGTTTTGGTGTTTAAAAAATATGGTTATGAGATATTCATGGTTCATTACGGTGTATGGTAATAGAATGGTTATGTTATTGGTATTATATTTCATAGTTGTTGATGATTATGAAAATGAATGTGTAGAATAGAAAGTTGATCTTGAGCCAAATAGGAAATAGAAGTGCATAAACGGTATGAAAAATGTGGCAGTAGTTGTGGTTTATAGTATAATGTCTTGTATATTGATCCAATTGGTGTGAGGCCACCTCCATTAGAAATAAGATATAAGGCTATAACTTTCATGTTTTGAGTTTTGTTCAAATCATTAGGGATTCGGATACTATAATCGTCGTGATGAAACACTATTACAAAATCAGTCATCCCATTCTAATGATCTTTCGTCATCTCAATCTATATCCCTATGGACAATCACATCAATATCCAAATGTTCGAAATCAATTTAATCTACGAGAAAGTGACGAAGAATATAACAATGATCTCGCTCCTCCGCGTCACTCTTCATGGTATTAGCTTTGATATGTTATAATTTTTAGTGTGTATTTCTTATTGTGCTTTTATTGTAAAATAGTTTTGTATTGAGAGATTAATTTGTAATAACTTCATATATTTTATTTTTTAGTATGATGTAATTTATATTTTAATTTTTTTTACCAATTTTTTGAATTTATTAATTCTTTTATACAACCGTTCTGCAATCGTTCCACAACATAACATTGGAACTGGAACGGTAGTTGTCGTTCCAAGCACCGCAACCGTTCCGACGAACCATGCGTATGACTACAGCAAAGTTGTTGAAAAAACGTGTGTTACTCCATAATGTGTACTGTTTCATTTTGTTAGTTTCCTCTGGGTGTTATCAATATTTTCGTTCTTTTTATCGACAGGTATCTTCCACTCCTGAGTGCCACACTCATGTTTCCGCAGAGCCTCGGTATTTTGGGTGGCAGGCCTGGTGCTTCAACATATATAGTTGGAGTGCAAGATGAAAAGGCTTTCTATCTGGATCCACACGAAGTTCAGCAGGTTATTGCAATCCTGCGCGTGAAGTCTCTTGTGTAAAATATCTTCATGATCACAAATTCCAATCCCTTAGCCTACCCTTATAGAGCTACTAGTATCCAGTCTGGTATTTAAATAATAATATGAGTGCCACAATTTTTATACTAAGATGATCTCTTTCTGATTTGAACTCTAGAATTGGCTGAAGTACGATTGTTATGCATTCTGCATACTATCTTTTGGAGAACATGCTATTGCAGCTTAACAAGCCATCTTCGTTGTAAATAAACGAGTGATTTTGTCTGTAAAATCGAAAGGTGGCTTCATAAGTGTGGTGTCCTACCCGATCTTACATTTTTTGTCTTCGAAATACCGGGCACTGCGCAGTTGGCATATTCAATGTTTGGTCTTATTTCAGGATTCTAGAAATGGAGAAACTCACTTGTTCCATTATGTTTTCCATTGAAATAGTTATGAATGATGAACCCTCACGAGCCCATTATGTGAGTTTATTTTGCACATGGAGTACCTTAATTCTCTTCTGACGCTCTATTATTGTTAAGTCTGAGTTTGGCAGAAACAATTTTTAACTTAATTGGCATTATCTTTACTGAGTCATGTGTACCGAAGGTAGGCGCTCCTTCATCTGTCTCAAGGAACTCTCATATCCATGATAAAAATGCCTTAGAATAGGACATTTAAGGTCACTTTATATTTGTAACGCTTTGAATAATTTGAGATTAATATTTGTGCAGCCTGGTGACACCGTAGGTCTCGACATAAAGCATTGTAACAAGCCATAGGATTCATTCCTTGGCCATAATGTCAGTGATCTCTGTCGATATTTTATTATATGCATCCTATTGTGGTACCGTTGAAACATGATTCTATGATTTTAAATCTTTCTTTCCATTGTGATTCGCAATCTAGTCTACTCCCTGTTTTCGTTGAAGTTCTAATGATTTCTCAACGATGATGGCATGCTGCAGCATCCGCTCACTACGATCTTGATTGGCAGGTTGTTGACATTAAGAGGGGTAATTTAGACGTCGATACATCAAGCTACCATTGCAAGTAAGTTGATCCCGCGAATTTAACTCAGACTCTTCTTCAACTATGATTAATGTTCAAGTTACCTGATTTTCAACATCTTCTGACTTGGTACTATAATTTTACAATCCGTTTTATTTTTTAACTAACTCCTCGGGGATTCAACTGCAGTATTGTAAGACATATGCCGCTCGATTCGATTGATTCGTCCTTGGCCATTGGGTTTTACTGTAAAGACAAGAGTATGCATGAATCTCCCTAATGTTTTCCTTCAATCATTTGAACATTTTCTATCACAATCGATTATTATAACGTCGTCCCTCAATCTTAAACTTCTTCCTCAATCAGGAGATTTCGATGATTTTCGTTCACGTGCTTCCGAGCTGATCGATCAATCAAACGGCGCTCCTCTCTTTACAATATCCGAGACCCGACTTTCCCCTAAGCCCACCGGGTATCAGATTTGGAACACGTCGACAGATCACACTTGTGAGGCTCGAGAGCTTGATCTCGTAAACGAGCTCTCCTCTGATATGCCGGAGAATATTTGTACACAGGAAGACGACTGGCAACTACTTTGAGCCAGCCCCCCTTGCATGATTCTGATGAATAAAGACGTAAATTTGAAAACTTGTATAAACTTCTAGGACTTAATTTAACCATATTTTGAAGCCTTTTCCCCTTTTATTTATACGTTGATTGATACAATCAAAATATGTATATTTATTTATTTATAGATTCGTTCTGTTTTTACTTTCAATTCTGTTCTTATCATATTAAGTTGACTGACTACTTTATTTGCATTTAACAAATTATTGCAAAATTTAATCTCTTTAAATACTTAGTTTTTCGTTAATTGGAACTCTTTGTTTGTGACAAGTTTGCAAAATAATTAATGTCACACTAAATAAAGATATATGATAAGAGTGGGCAAATGTATCATTCTATATGCTAATAAAACGAATCAAATTGGGAATATAAATAAACTTCAAATCGAAGTAATTCCCATCATTATGCAAAGCGATTTAAAAAATATTGGAAATCAGATATAACTTGATAGGGTTTTGAAACTGTTGCATCACTAGACTTGGATCCGCATATGAAATGAACCCAAAAGTCACATTCGTCGCAGTGTAAAGCCATCCCATCTTTGAAGCCCTCGATCATTTCTTGGCAAACACCGCAAGTCTGGCTACCAACACTCAGCATTCTCACCAAAGTCAAAGGATGATCACCGTGACAAGCTGGCAATACCACGGTGCCTCCAAACTTGATTCTTGAATATCTCCCTGTTGAGGGAATGCACTCGACATGAAAGGAATGGTCGCATTCCATACAGTGGTAGAACCAGTACGACAGTTTTATGTCTTCTTCACAGAATTCGCAAAACAGATCACCGCCCAAGTCTTGTGCTGAAGAATCGGTGATTAAAGTGAGGGGATGTTCATCAAATTTGTGAGACACGGTTTTAGGCAGAAGAGCGCAACCAATGTGTATGCTAAACCTACATTGAGTACAACTGTAAATGTCATAATATAAAGGATTTATTTTGTCGCAGCAGGATCTAATATTTTCCAACCAATAACCAAAACCCAGAATAAGAGGGTGTTGTTTGTGTGAATCGTGCTTGATGACCTCTGGAGCTAAGGCACATTCAAGATGGAAAATACCGGAATAAGAATATGAGTATCCAAAACCATTGCCCAATCGTAAACAAAGCCTACAAAAAAATAAAGAAAAGAATTCATCGCATCTTGGGAAAACCAGGTCCCGTGAGTCGCCAAACACATCATCGACAACGAGGGGCAAATCTGTGCAAATTTTGTGGAGGAGAAAGCCGCAAGCAGATTGGCTGCAGCTGTAATAAGGAGGTTCTATGCGCCGAATGCAAGCGTTGCAGACGGATTCAAGCGTGGTTTCATTGTTCGAGGTCAAAGAATGGGCGGGGGCGGAGTGGTAGTTTTCCAACATTGTCACACCATCGCTCTTCGGTGTAGTATTCTGTACTGCACACTTAATCCAACTCAGAAATGCATCGTCTAGGGGGGGCAGATCGTATATTTTACCTGGAAAAGGACATTACTACAATTAGGACACCCATTAATTAACAAAATCCCTCTACTTTGTCATACAACTGTATATCTATATGCTATTTTTTGTAACCACAACTAGTTACCTGTATCCTCCATTGCTGATACCGCACAATCCACGTGAGCCTAGTAAAAGAACAACGCGCACAAGCATAAGCCCCAAACAATAGTGATGTGTCTTTTTCACAAATTATGCATTGGGGCCTGGAGGAATATATTCCTTCTAATGCATCCGAATACATGAGGGAGAGAGGGTGACGATGACCTCCAACTCTGAGAATGCTGGGCAATGACGGTACAATCCTGATGAATCCAGTAATTACATTGGTGACATGCGAAGAAAAAGCCCTTATGCTCTCTTCCACAGACGTCACACAGCAACAGAGATTCCTTGCAAATGGCAACCATCGGGTGTTGCTTGTGGCTTATGTGATTGATCTGGATATCCAAAGGGTAACCGCATAAAGTGTCGAGATTAAAAAAATTATAACATTTGTCGCAGTGGTAGGTGAAATTCTTGCATAATTTCCCGCATTTGCTGCACATGCAGTCCTCATGATGTGGCTTAGCAAGCAAAAGAAGATCGTGTGTATTATCCCCCAAACGATGACTCAATTTGTTCGGAAGCCGCGTGCATGGTTCGTGGAGATAAAAACTGCAACCTTGAACGGTGCAGATGTAAGAAGGGCTCGACAACACTCGCAGCCCACATGCATTGCAACAAAATGGAATCTCCCCTGATTCGTTAAAAATCAACAGATGCTCGTGAGCAAAATGTTTGATTTCCTTCTCTCTTTCCGTCATATCGATGTGTATGTATGAGTGTGTTCTTGGGCATTGATGATATATATACTGCACACCCATGCACGGAATCCTTCACGAAGTTTTATCCTTTGAGTGTGATTTCGGCAAATCAAATTCCCTTCACTTTTTGACTGGAGAGATTTGGCTTTGCTTCAATCTTCAGATGCATGATTGATGGCTTTTCTTCTATTTATATCTACTTTTATTTCCTTCTGAAACTTTAAGCATATTTTGTTTGTCTCTCTTTAAAATTGATATTGATTTGAGAAATAATTATTTGATTCATAATCTTTTAAAAATCTTTTAAGAATATAATTTTCATTTTATTAAAAGAAGAGAAAGTAAAAGACACCCAACACACACACAAAAGACAACAACTTGTGTGAGACGGTCTTACGGATTATATTTGTGAGACAGATCTCTTATTTGGGTCATCTATGAAAAAGTATTACTTTTTTATGCTAAGAGTATTAATTTTTATTGTGAATATGGGTAGGGCACTCGTAAAATTTCAAAGGATGTTAGCTTCCAATATAAATAATTGTTATTCTCTTATCGACAAATAATTGAATTAATAAATAATTTTCTATTTTCGTTCATTCGTGGACAATTAAGCGGAATTAAGCCATAATATACATCCACATCGATTGATTAAGTTTTGAGACCTCAGTTTCATTCCTTTAGAATTTTAGTTCACTCTCATACTATGAGTTCTGCTATTGCCAAAAGGAGAGTATCATTAGGAACCGAATTAAACCGAATGCGACCCGCAGTGGCTTCTAGTTGCCATGCATGTATGATCTGCGATGGCTAGTGATCATACCTGTACATGACTAGTCTAATGAGGTTAAAGGGTTAATATAACTCAGATTCATCAATAACGCGAGCGTCGAGACCGCGAACCGAGCTTATTCAATCCAAGGGAAAAGTCTCATTTGAAGTCAGAAAAATTCCGTGCAAACATGGTTTATATATGATCTAATTAAGGAGAATAATAATTCATACAATAAAGCTTCAAACATTAAGTCATGGATGTCGGTAGAAGACTTTTCAAAGCATTAAATGCTTTGAAATGTCTTTGATGGAAATAAAAAAAAACTTGGGCAGAAAGGAATAGCGTAAAGAAAAGGAATACGCGTTTTAACGCGTGTTCACACGGTCCAGGGACTCTATAAATAGAGCTTCATTCTTTCATTTCAAATTATCCCTTCTTCGAGTTTTCTCTCATCTTATAAAATTTTTAGTGCTTAGTTCTATAATATTTGTGAGATATTTTGTTCTCCTGTATTAAGAGAGTGTGTGTTCTCTTTGGAAACACAGTGAGTGAGTTGTACACCACAAAATATTATAGTGGAAATTCTTTTCATCTTGCCCGTGGTTTTTGCCATAATAATTTTTAGGGGTTTTCCACGTAAATCTCGGTGTCCAATTTATTCTTTATTTTCGGGTTTTTACTATCTCAAATTCCGCACGTGGGACCAACAATGGACACTCTTTGAATTTATGTCTTTATTCCTTTCCTCCAATACCAAGCAACACACTAGATTTACCGTATTTTAGTTTCAACCAACTTTTACAAAGTGAGAGAAGAATTCAGCAACTTTAAATCGAACTTGCTTATTTTCCCATGATATTTTAATCATTTTTTTGATAATTTCTCTCTTTAATGCATCTTTAAGACATGACAAAGCTTCGCGGATTAATTCATGGACACTCGAATAATTGTTTGTATACCTTTTGTTGGGGTGAAATAATATGCTTGCCAGATAAAACAATCAAAACGTAGTGTTTGAGCTATTGTACGGTTTAAAATATCTAAATTGTATTTTTATCACCAATTATAACTTTTGGTTAAACGACAAACGCTATGTCATCATTGGTATCGGAGCCAAGGTATAACCTAAGATTTATTAAGAACAGCGCAAAGTTTCGAAGTTTTAAAAGATTTTATTAACTATCTATAAACTCAATATGATCCGAACATAGATGATTTGGAAAGTGAAAATTTATAAGGTAATCAAATATTAAACACAGTGAATTTATGTTTTTATACCCTTCTAGTTTGATGTTTTTACGTCTTATATCGAACAAGCAAGATTTACTTCAGATATATTAATTATATCAATAAACTTTTATAAAATTAGAATGAAGAAACATTAAATTTTAAACAAAATTTTCGCATTTTGGATCCAAAATCCTATGGCAACATCCAAATATTTTCAAGAACTAAAAATGTTATATATTTATTATCTATTATTCTATTTTAAAAGAGGCAATAAAATTTCTCTCTATTTTTTTTCTATTTTAAAATAGGCAATAAAAGGGTGAGAAATCTTGATTGTGAGTTTCCGATTAGGCACTTGATTTGTTCTTCGTGTGTGCTTTTAGTGTGGATATAAAAATTTGGGACAAATTAAAGGTGATTTTGGATCAAAGATATGTAAGTATATTTTAATTAGTGAAATCATCAGTATCATAATACATCAATAATAATAATTGAATTCTAATTTTTTTTAAACATTGATAAAAAAATATTAGTACACAATTATTATCTAAATTTAATTAATATAAATAAAAAATTATAAATTGGTTTCATTAATATTACTATTATTATAAATAAATTAGAATTGTTATTATTTATATTAATATTACATAGGATTCTCACAAAAATTAATTACTATAAGTTACCTTTAAACTACGATTCAAATTATAATATATAATAACTTAAATAATAATATTATTAACAACGCTAATAAATAACAATGCTAAATAATATTAATTATAAGAATAATAACCAAAATTGTGATATTAAAATAATAACAATAACTTTTAAATATGTAGATGATCATCATAATAGTAATAATTATCATAATAGTAATAACGACACAATAATAATAACGACACATTATAATATCATATTAAAAAATTATTATAAAATTCACAAATGCCAAAAAAAATACATACATAGTAATAAAATAAATATGAACAATATTTTTAATATTATCACAGCAAATAATAAAATTTAAAAATAATTAATAAAATTATATTTTCAGACCCGCTCGTATGAAATTGGTGACAAAAACAACAAACAATATTACAACCAAATAGAAGATCGAAGAATCAATGTGTTGGTTGCTTAAAAGAAAATGCAACATGAAACAATGTGGCTCAAAAAATATTCGGACAAAAGCAATGGTGCTCATTTACATGTTTGCAAAAATAATTATTGTAATGTCACACTAAATAAAGATATATGATATTGATAATAACTACAAATTTTCGTCTTTAGCAGCGTATATAATATAAGAAAATAGGGAGGATTTATTTTATTTAAAGCATCGCAAAAATATGATTCTCATCCCATCAAATAATCAACTTTGGTGATTAGAAATAGCTATTAAAATAATATGGCAAATCAGATATAACTTGATAGTGTTTTGAAACTGTGGCATCACTAGACTTGGATCCGCATATGAAATGAACCCAAAAGTCACATTCGTCGCAGTGTAAAGCCATCCCATCTTTGAAGCCCTCGATCATTTCTTGGCAAACACCGCAAGTCTGGCTACCAACACTCAGCATTCTCACCAAAGTCAAAGGATGATCACCAGTGACAAGCTGGCAATACCACGGTGCCTCCAAACTTGATTCTTGAATATCTCCCTGTTGAGGGAATGCACTCGACATGAAAGGAATGGTCACATTCCATACAGTGGTAGAACCAGTACGACAGTTTTATGTCTTCTTCACAGAATTCGCAAAACAGATCACCGCCCAAGTCTTGTGCTGAAGAATCGGTGATTAGAGTGAGGGGATGTTCATCAAATTTGTGAGTCACGGTTTTAGGCAGAAGAGCGCAACCAATGTGTATGCTGAACCTACATTGAGTACAGCTGTAAATGTCATAATATGAAGGATTTCTTTTGCCGCAGCAGGATACAATATCTTCCAACCAAGAACCAAAACCCGGAATAAGAGGGTGTTGCTTGTGGGAATCGTGCTTGATGACCTCTGGAGCTAAGGCACATTCAAGATGGAAAATACCGGAAAAACAATTTGAGTATCCGAAACCGTTGCCCAATCGTAAACAAAGCCTACAAAAAAACAGAGAAAAGAATTCATTGCATCTTGGGAAAACCAGGTCCCGTGAGTCGCCAAACACATCATCGACAACGAGGGGCAAATCTGTGCAAATTTTGTGGAGGAGAAAGCCGCAAGCAGATTGGCTGCATCTGTAATAAGGAGGTTCTATGTGCCGAATGCAAGCGTTGCAGACGGATTCAAGCGTGGTTTCATTGTTCAAGGTCAAAGAATGGGCGGGGGCGGAGTGGTATTTTCCCAACATTGTCTCACCATCGCTCTTGGGTGTAGTATTCTGTACTGCGCACGTAATCCAGCTCAGAAATGCATCGTTTAGAGGGGGCAGATCGTATATTTTACCTGGATAAGGACATTACTACAATTATTAGGACACCCATTAATTAACAAAATCCCTCTACTTTTTCATACAACTGTATATCTATATGCTATTTTTTGTAACCACAACTAGTTATTACCTGGATCCTCCATTGCTGATACCGCACAATCCACGTGAGCTATAGTCATAGAACAACGCACACAAGCATAAGCCTTAAGCAATCGTGATGTGTCTTTTTCACAAATTATGCATTCAGGCATGGAGGAATATAATGCTTCTAATGCATCCGAATACACGATGGAAAGAAGGTGACGATGGCCTCCAACTCTGAGAATGTTGGGCAATGACGTACAATCCTGATGAGTCCAGTAATTACATTGGTGACATGCGAAGAAAAAGCCCTTATGTTCATTTCCACAGGCGTCACACAGCAACAAAGATTCCTTGCAAATGGCAACCATCGGGTGTTGCTTGTGGCTTATGTGTTTGATCTGGATATCCAAAGGGTAACCGCATAAAGGGTCGAGATTAAAATATTTACCACGTTCGCCACAGTGGTAGGTGAAATTCTTGCATAGTTTACCGCATTTGATGCACATGCAGTCCTCATGAAGTGGCTTAGCATATAAAAGAAGATCGTGTGTATTATTCCCAAAACGATGACTCAATTTGTTCGGAAGCCGCGTGCATGGTTCGTGGAGATAAAAACTGCAACCTTGAACGGTGCAGATGTAAGAAGGGCTCGACAACACACGCAGCCCACATGCATTGCAACAAAACGGAATCTCCTCTGATTCGTTAAAAATCAACAGATGCTCGTGAGCAAAATGTTTGATTTCCTTCTCTCTTTCCGTCATATCGATGTGTATGTATGAGCGTGTTCTATCTTGGCCGCGTTGATGATATATATACTGCACATCCATGCACGGAATCCTTCACGAAGTTTTATTAGTCCTTTGAGTGTGATTTCGGCAAATCAAATTCCTTTCACTTTTTGACTGGAGAGATTTGGCTTTGACTCAATCTTCAGATGCATGATTGATGATGGCTTTTCTTCTATTTATATCTACTTTTATTTCCTTCTGAAAATTTAAGCATATTTTGTTTGTCTCTCTTTAAAATTGATATTGATTTGAGAAATAATTATTTGATTCATAATCTTTTAAAAATTTATATATATATATATATATATATATATATATATATATATATATATATATATATATATATATATAATGAAAATTTTTGTCCGAATTCCTTTAATATTTTCAAGAACTAAAAAACTTATGTATTTAATTAGATGGTAGTGATACTTAGTGTATTTCAAAATGATTTTTTTTATGACAAATTTTTTTATGAATATAATTTTTATTTTATGGAAAGAAGAGAAACTAAAAGACACCGACACACACACACAAAAAAAGTAGTAAACAATAATTACTTTTAATTTATTTTAATGGATTTTTGGTATAATAGTTCTTATACTTACAAATTAGCAACATTGTTTTATAGGGAATTAAAGAAGATCCTTTATTATTTAAAACCAAACACAAATCCAAAATCGTAAAATTTCAAAGGATGTTAGCTTCCAATATTAATAATTGTTATTATCTCTTATCGACAAATAATTGAACTAATAAATAATTTTCTATTTTCGTTCATTCGTGGACGACAATTAGGCGGAATTAAGCCATATTATACATCCACATCGATCGATTGATTAAGTTTTGAGACCTCAGTTTCTTTCCTTCAGAATTTTAGTTCACTCCAATCATACTATTTATGAGTTCTGCTATTGCCAAAAGGAGAGTATCATTAGGAACCGAATTAAACCGAATACGACCCGCAGTGGCTTCTAGTTACCATGCATGTATGTCTACGATGGCTAGTGATCATACCTGAACACGACTAGTCTAATGAGGTTATAAAAGTGTTAATATAACTAAGATTCATCAATAAAGTGAGCGTCGAGACCGCGAACCGAGCTTATTCAATCCAAGGGAAAAGCCTCACTTGAAGTTAGACAAATTCCGTGCAAACATGGTTTTATATATTATCTAATTAAGGAGATCGAGAATATATAATATTTCATACAATAAAGTTTCAAACATTAAGTCATGCATGGACACTCTTTGAATTTATGTCTTTATTCCTTTCCTCCAATACCAAGCAACACACTAGATTTATTGTATTTTAGTTTCAACCAACTTTTACAAAATGAAAGAAGAATTCAGCAACTTTCATCGAACTTGCTTATTTTCCCCTTATATCTGTCTTATAATTGGTATCGGAGTCGGGATACATTTTAGAAATTATTAAGAACATCATAAAATTACGAAATTTTAAAAGATTTTATTCATTATATCTCTAAACTCAATCTGATATGAACATAGATGGTTTGAAAAGTGAAAATTGATAAGCTCGTCAAATATTAAACACAATGAATTTATGTTTTTATACCCTTTAATTTGATGTTTTTACGTCTTATATCGAACAAGCAAGATTTACTACAGATATCTTTATATCAACAAACTTTTATAAAATTTACAAGGAAGAATCATTAAATTTAAAACAAATTTTCGCATTTTGGGTCCGAATTCCAATGGCAACATCCAAATATTTTCAAGAACTAAAAATGTTATATATTTAATTAGATGGTAGTGTTACTTGGTATGTTTCAAAATAATTATATTTTATGACCAAAATGTTTTAAGAAAATAATTATTATCTATTATTCTATCTATTCTTTTTAAAAGAGGCAATTAAATTTCAATCTCTTTGTTTTCTATTTTAAAAGAGGCAATAAAAGGGTGAAATATCTTGATTGTGAGTTTCCGATTAGGCACTTGATTTCTTCTTCATTCGTGCTTTCAGTGTGGATAGTGTGTGCAAAAGTTTGGGACAAATTAAAGGTGATTTTGGATCATTAATATCTTTGTGACAAAAACTTGTGTGAGGCAGTCTCACGGGTCGTATTTGTGAGACAGATCTATTATTTGGTTCATTAATGAAAAAATATTACTTTTTATTGTGAATATTGGTAGGGTTGATCCGTCTCACAGATTAAGATCCGTGATATGGGCTCACATTAGACTCACTCTATCTTTGTAAGTCACAAAGTATATTGTGAATTTTTCTAATTCAGTTGCGAATATATTATTACTTCTACTATAAAATTATTTTATGAATAATGTATTTAATTTTTATTTTGCGTAACTATAATTTATCGAGTAACTAAATTTTTGTATTAATTATTTTAGGCATTGAGATTATTAATGAATTTACTTAAAATAATAACCATTAATTGATAGGCCAGACATGGTCAATCCTTTATATAAAAATTGATGATGGGGCAAAAATTAACAATCATAAAAAAAAAAAAAAAAAAAAAATTACAATCATTAAATAGAATTCTCTAATTAATTATGAGTCATAAAAAATGACATTTTCCAGAAAGGACAAAAAGCGTTGATCGTGGACTAGTAATTAATATTTTTTAATTATTAGTATTAGTATTATTATACCATAATCAATATTTAAAAAAATTATGGAACACCGTTACTCTTATTTATTTTTTAAATAGTAATATCATATTTAAAAAATAATTATAAAATTCACAAATCCCAAAAATACTTACATAAATATGAACAATATTTTTAATATTATCACAACAAATAATAAAAATTACATTTTTCAGACTGTTCGTATGAAATTGGTGACAAAAACAACAAACAATATTACAACCAGACAATATTGAAAAACATTATCAGAAAATAACATTACAAAATAAAATAATTTCAACAGTAATAATAATAATATAAGAATTACACTGTATGTGCGAGTAAATAAGAAGGAAAAAAAAGAGAGAAGAATCAATGTTGGTTTCTCAAAAGAAAATGCAACATAAAACAATATCGCTCAAAAAATTCTGAGAAAGCAATGGTGCTCAATAAAAGTTTGCAGAGTGAACGGATGCTGCGAGCTCAAGAATTTCATAGGTAAAAATGTGCTTGAAGAACAAAGTGCACTCTTGAATTTTATAGCTCAGAGTAGAGTACTCCTGAATGTTACACGCTTGATATGGTCAATCAAAGAGTCGTAAGTCATGTTTACCGTCTTAGCACTGTAGCTAAGCCGGTGCTGGTATGATATGGGTTGTGGCCTTTGTATGATATGTGTGGTGCGCTGCTGATATTTGGATGTCTCCTGTTTCTCTCTATTACAAATTACAACGTGGGTTAGAATGCGATTACTCTTTTTTAAATTAACTCGACCAATGAGTGTTGACTGTAGTGGATTATATATTCGGAGGCTTTAATTTTTATATAAGTGGAAGATCCTAGTTACAGTTACAGTAGCAGCAGTGGGCACATGTCACCAACCCTATCACGACTATAAATATCTGCCAACCTTTCTTGTGTTATCCCATTCATACCCCAACCCCTCTAAACCTCTGAATTTTTTCACCGTTTTTTAAACATTTTACGAAAACCCACAATTTATTATTTCCTAAAATTTCAAGAAAAGAGATGTCGGAAGAAGGGATATTGTTAAGCAGCAACAGCTGCGGGAGTGAAGCAGTTTCTGGGCCGATTCGCCGGGTTCTTCTCATCTCCGCCGGCGCCACTCACTCCGTTGCTCTCCTCTGTGAGTGTACAAATCTTGTATCTATAGTGTATGTACATGGTGATTCTTGAGTAGAAAGGATTTTGTATAGGGAAAAGGATCAAGATTTTCTGGTACATAGTAATACAAGAAAAATGAATCAAGAAACGGACCAAGATTCGATTTTTATCTGAATTAGATGTAAATATTGTGCCAAGATTTGAGTGATATTTTCACTTGAGGATGAACCAACTTTCTAATTACGATCTCTCGTGATTCTTTATCTGGTTGTGTATATTCAAAAGAAGCATGATTTAGATTACAACGTTTGGATCAGAATCTTGATGAAAAAGGTTTCCTTTGGGTTGAATTTATATTTTATTATTCCTCAAAAAGCCATCAAGATTCATTCGGCACTTCAATGATTTAGTAAGTAAATTTTGTATATAATTAAAATCATTATACATATACAATTTATGTACCAATAAACATTTTATTGATTTCATCTATGTTTTTTTACCTTTCTTATTAATACGAGTAAATCGGGGCAGGTGAGTTGGTTGGAGTGGTTAATTTTGTATGGACCAGAATGATCCACGTAAATTTTTTTGTCTACTTGTTGAATTTAATAAGGGGCAATAATATGAGTTTGTGTTCACATTCAGTCACCCTACTGGATGCTTCTTTGACAAATTTGTTTAATAATTCAAGGAAGTCTATTACGCATGTTACATGGTTTTTAGGAAAATTGGTGAAGTTTGAGATTTCTTGGAGTTTGTGAATTGTGATGTTAAAATAGTTTGTTTTTAATTATTTAAATAATAAGTAATAAATATCACCAACCGATAAATCACAACTTTAATATAAATTATTGAGTTCTTGATTGTGGTCTAATATTTGTTTAAGATATACATAAATATTAAAATATTATTCCTCGTTTGACCAAGTTAAAGGAATCCATTTTTCTGTTTTCTAGGTGCTATGATGCAATAACTAATTTATTGAATATACATATATAATTGGATTTTTTTAAAAAATGGATTTTGTACTTTGGAAATTGTGCATTTTTTGTTTCTTTTTTTTTTTAATTTACGAAAAGTGCCAAGCTAACTCGTTGTTCGTCAACGTAGGAGCACTATTGGAAATTTGGAATTTGGAACACTTAGTTCTAAGTTTAAGACAGTATATTCAAAAGCAAATCATTCTATATTCGAAAACTCATTTTTCTTAATTGGGAAAACTTATTAGTCTTTTTCCTAACTTTATGAACATATTTTAATTATTTATTTTCTATTGGATTTCCATATTAACTTGATAGAAAATATGTCATATTTAATTTGTCACACATATTAAAAAAAATATAATAGGGAAATATTAATAATGTAGTCCTTTTCAAACAACGTTCACATGCAAAACTTATGGATAAAGTACACGATGCACTAAGGCACAAGTATCATAGAGTTCAGGAACGAAGGATGAGGCAACTAGAGTCAAGGCATGTTAATTCTAAAAGTCTAAATGTGAATAAAATTGTCACGTATAATATATATCAAATGTTGAACCATAGTTTAACAGTATTTATTAGACTGCAAACAAAAGTTAATGTTCGATGGATTGTACTTGTTTTTGGATTCATATTTTCGAAGATCAAGGCCTGATACTATGAGGGTTTGAGCATTGAAAGCATTGTAAAGAACATCATGCACAGTTATTCCATGCTCCTTATAGAGGCTCGTGTCGAGAGATGCCATGTGCAAGGGTTGAGTCTTGTGCCCAGGCATACATCTTGTGAACTTTTAGTAACTATGGAGAAGTATCGGATGTTATTTCTCAATTTGTTCTTCTATATTTCACATGTATTTACGGGATGAATAGTGACAAGAAGGTGTTGAGCTGTGTTGCTGTGGGGTGACTGACTAAAAGGGGAGACAGCCAAAAATATTCTATTTTCAGCCCATAACTTGGTTTTCCTAAGGAATTTTTGTTTTGATAAATAAAGCTCGAGTTGTTGGAGAGCAAGTGACTCATCTTGCATCATGGAAATCCTGTTTGAGTTTCTTACGAGCAATGTGGTAACCTGATTCTTTGTCCCATCATTGCATCTTAGCATAAAGACTCTATCTAGCTTCAAATATAAATATGTTGTGCGAAACTGTGAGAGTAACTTATTATTCCTCTGGCAAGTATTAAGAAACACTGAATAGGTAATAATTAGGAACCAAGATTTCTAGTAAGTAGCAGAATAGGTTTACTCTTCATAACCGTTAAATTGCTCTTATACTTTTAGATTTACTGCGTTACAGTATTTCAATTTGATGCTTGGAATTGTAAGTTTATTGAGGTTCATGTATGGCACATTGCAGCTGGTTATGTTGTTTGCTCGTGGGGAAGGGGAGAAGATGGGCAGTTAGGACTTGGAGATGCTGAAGATCGGTTTTCTCCAACTCAAGTGAGTGCATTGGATGGGCAAGAAATAGTGTCTATTACTTGTGGAGCTGACCACACAACTGCTTACTCTGAATCACTTTTGCAAGTTTTCAGCTGGGGATGGTATGCTTCTGGTTTCGTAAATATATTTATACAGAACTCTCGATGCTTAAACATTGTCATTTATTCTTTATCAACTCTATTTTGCTTTGTTGGATTGAGTCTTTGTTGGGCGAATATTCAAATTATTTCATTTATTGCATTACAATTTGCTCATTTATTCAAGATATTTCAGGGGTGATTTTGGGAGGTTAGGCCATGGAGATTCGAGCGACTTGTTTACTCCTCAATCAATCAAAGCGTTACATGGTCTGCAGATCAAGCAAATTGCTTGTGGGGATAGCCATTGTTTGGCAGTGACGATGGAAGGCGATGTTCTGAGGTTGGTTCCTTGTTCCCTTTCCCTTGTTTCATTCAAAACTAGCAGAGGATCTTTTAAACGTCCTCTTCTTTACATTTTGTTGAGCTGCGTGATGGTTTATTGTGTATGATGAGTAGTCGAATCTTCACTAATAAATAGACATGCTGAGTTAGTTGATGTTACCCTTGACTCTAGATCAAGAATCCTAACTAATTCATGCTTCATAATCATGACTTCCGTGTTATGTTTTTGCACTCTGATCTTGCTTATATATTCAACTACAGCTGGGGACGGAATCAAAACGGCCAACTAGGTCTTGGGACCAAAGAGGATTCTCTTTTACCCCAAAGGATCGAAGCTTTCCAGGTATTCTTAGCTAATTCATAAACTTCAAGTCCTCCTTTCTTTCTTATCAATTTGAACTTAAGATACCGTGCTTCTTCTTAAAAACTCTCATATCCTTCCCTCTCTTCTTGGCATTCTTAGAAAACTAATTATCTCTAAAGAAGCATTATGGGCTTTTTTGCTGTTTGTAGGGAATACCAGTCAAAATGGTTGCTGCTGGTGCGGAACACACTGCTGCTGTAACAGAAGACGGCGAGCTCTACGGTTGGGGCTGGGGTCGATATGGTAATTTGGGTTTGGGTGATAGAAATGACCGTTTAGTACCAGAGAAAGTTTCAAGTGTCGAGGTACTTTTATCTATCTTGGAAATAACACCTTTTCCTTGTTCTTGTTTCTTTGTTTTCCTAAATATTTTGGTGACGCCTTGTTGCAGGGAGAAAAGATGGTTCTGGTAGCATGTGGATGGCGCCACACAATATCTGTCTCGTCTTCAGGTGGATTGTATACTTACGGATGGAGCAAATATGGCCAATTAGGACATGGGGATTTTGAAGATCACCTTCTCCCTCATAAGCTGGAGTCCTTGAGTGGAAGCTGTGTTTCTCAAGTAATTTCTCTTCATAGGACAAGTTAACTTTAACAAATTCTTTCCAGTTTCTGGTTATGTTCAGCATATGACAAACCAATCTCATATTTTTTCTTGTTTCTATTATATAGGGGACGAGTCCATGCCATTTTTCCACAAATATCTTTTTCTTCAAATTGTAATTTGTCTGCTCAAGAAACGTAGCGACTGCAAAAAAATATGTAGTAAATGTGTTATTCTTTTGGATTTTCATGAAGAGAATCGTTTTCTCAGATTTCAGGGGGCTGGAGACATACAATGGCTGTAACAACCGATGGAAAACTTTATGGTTGGGGCTGGAATAAGGTTCATCATAGTCCCTTTTTCCCTATTACTGCCAGAATATTATGATTTTGTGTGAAAGACCTTTTTATTTCATAAATTACTCCGAGAAATTTATTTTTGTACATATCATATAGTATATTTGATATTTCTAAATTACTCCGGGATCTCTTTGAACTGATTCTAAATGTCAACTTTTCAATGCTCGCAGTTTGGTCAAGTTGGAGTAGGCGACAATGTGGATCACTGCTCACCTGTACAAGTCAAATTTCCACTCGATCAGGTTTATCTTTATCCTTGAACTCGGTTTACGTCCAACAACACTATTTTTTCACAGGTTTATTTATTTTTGAGATTCCAACTATGGGATATTTTGATTTGTGCTGGTGAATGACAGAAAGTGGTAAATATCTCGTGTGGTTGGAGGCATACGCTTGCTGTTACCGAAGGCCAAAACGTGTTCTCCTGGGGAAGGGGAACAAATGGTCAGCTCGGCCACGGTGAATCTGTAGACAGGTAAAAAAATGTCATCCCCATTCCCGAGTCTCATGGTCCAAGGTTCAGAAAATGCTACATCTTGTGCTATTCATCCAAGCTTAATGCAATATATCTATCACGCCCCGGTGTTTCTCATAAACTGCTCGAAAACCAGTGAACAAATGATGCATCCCTTCTCATTATTTCCTGCATTAAAATCAAATCCGTAGGAACCTCCCAAAGATTGTAGAGGCATTAAGCGTGGACGGAACTAGTGGGAAGAACATAGAAGCCTCAAAAGCTGACGTATCATCAGGTATAGCGATTAAAAGTCGTGTTTCTCCTACTTTTGTCCTTTACATTTCTTCAGTTGTCAAGCAAACGGGATCTCGTCTTAACTAAAGCCTTTATCAAACAGACAAAACTTGGATCTCCCCTACTGAGAGATATGCAGTTGTTCCCAATGAGAATGTGAGCTATTATTCTTTTACATTTCCCTCGATATCAGCAACCTTGTATTCTTCTTTCTGTAATTTATATTCTTAGCTTTCTTGAAACAGGCTGGAGGCAACGGAAATGACGTAAATGTTCCGGAAAAGGAGGTGAAAAGAATTAAGACATGAAACTAGCCAATGCAATCTCAAGAAAGCAGCCAACCCAAGGTGCACCTTTTTGTATGCCACGAGGTCGAAGATATCTCGGTCGAGACTGGTATATCCATGGACTCGTGCGCTAGTCGAATCAAAAATAAAAATATATATGTTATCTTGTTCACTTGAATAATCGAATGTACTTAGTGACCGAGTGTGGAGATCTCGCGTATTTGTGTGAGAAACACAAGCTAAACAGATAGATAGTGTGGGAGGCTAGTTTTGGCTATCTTGGTAGTGGCCGTGAGGTTTCTTTTTAATATTATGTATTTTTAAAAAAATAAATCATGGACAAAACATATCATTTTATCCCTTCTGAGTTTATCATTAGACTAATAAATCTTTTTTCTCTTAAATTTTTTAGAAATGTTATATGTTTACACGACTTTTTTTCTAATTAGTTTTAATTTCTTTTTTTAAAAAAAAAAAAAATCATTTTTTCCGGTTCCTTGTAGGATTTTTTTTAAGCAAATATCGACCCACTTTCCTTAATTGTTCATCTAACATTAAAGTTTTAAATTAAAGACAAAATACCGAGTTTGAAATTTAATTATAACAAATCTCCTTCTCCTACTCATAAAAAATAGATAAAAGTGATAAATATTGTCCAAGGGGTTGAATTGTTTAATAATGCAATCCAATCAAATAGCTGGTTACAATTTTGTGCATTGATCAGTTGCCTCACATGAATCAAATCATTAAATATTTATACCATATCAAATTTTTTTGAACCGAAAAATTATAATATTATACTTTATATTTTTATTTTATTTAAATTCATATTATCTCAAATTTATCAATCAAACCAAACATGTAATATTATTCAGTATTATTCCACATCATACTCAAATATATATATATATATATATATATATATATATATATATATATATATATATATATTTAAATATTTAAAGTCATCAATCTAAATAAACACTCTTACGAGAGAAATTGTAGAATGTACATATAGATACAAATTTGCATATCTATATATGTGTACACATAAAATGTGTGTCGTAACTACATCTGAAATGTAAAATGCATAAAATCCATCACACATTTTGTTTTGTATTTTTCCATTTATTTATTTATTTTTGTAAAAAATAATTTGTCCATCAAAAGATTGCCTTTCAAGAATCCTGGCTTTGTGCCTTCCTCCATCACACATTTTGTTGTGCATCACCCTTGCGTTGATAAAATTTCAGGCAATTTCAACAAATTTCAAATTACAATAACCAAGTTTTATGTATATATTTCAAATACCCTTTAATTTTTCTTGTTTTGTAATGTACAGGGAATTTTGAACCAACCTGTTTCCAGTAATCATTTTTGGATTTAGGAAACACGGGAAATGGATCTTTTCTTGAAGGCGAAATCGATCCGGCTTCGTAGCCACAGAGACAAGTTTCTTGTAGCCGTTGAAGATCGCGAATCCATCGCCCTGGAACGCGATGGCTCGTCCAAGAACACGATCTGGACCATTGAATTCGTTAAAGGGAAAGATTATATAAGGTTGAAAAGTTGTTATGGGACGTACTTGACAGCCTCAAGTGAACCATTTCTTCCAGGGGTGACAGGAAAAAAGGTTGTCCAGACGCTGCCTTGCCAATGTGATAAAGATGCCACGGAATGGCAACCCTTGAGGGATGGAATGCAGGTGAGTCGCTTTGACTCGAATCGCCCGTCGTGAAAATTGTATGGTTTATGTATCTAGAATCATAAACATATAAATTTCATCGTGATATTGATATCAGACATTGTTGATATGATCCGACGAAATTGAATCGGATTAAATGTAAGAAAAATACAAATTTTTTTCCATCAATTAAAAATTAAAAGACCAAAAGTCTATATAGGCCACCGATTTTTTATCGAGCTAATGTGTTGATGATAATGACGAATATAGGTGAGACTGAGGTCGTTTTCCGGCGAATTTTTGCGCCCCAACGGCGGTCTTCCCCCGTGGAGGAACTCGGTCACACACGACATCCCTCATCGACAGAAGACGTATGATAAGGTGTTGTGGGATGTGGAGGTTGTGGAGACGTTCCCGTTGCAGTGCAGGCTTCAATCTGATTCTGCATTTCCAAGATCAACATCAGTTTCGGATGCAATCAGGCAGAAACAAAGTGCAGCAAGATTGCGAGAATACTTTTGAATCATTTGGATGTATCAGATTATTTGTGTCACTTTTGCTAATACCAAAAACTCGATATTCTTCTATTTTTTTTGTTTAGATCTTATTCCCGTCGAAGTTAATAAAAATTTATCTTCGATTAACTTTGTTACAATAAATGGAATATTGAATATGTTATTATCCGATACAAAATATATATTTCATTTCTAAATTAGCAGTTGGAATTAATTAATTTGGTACATAGCTATCACTGGTCGACGTTATACCCTCATTCCCGGAACCTTCCCTGATGCAACTAGCTGCCATGTCTTTTCAATGTATGGACCACTTTTTCAACCATTTGAAAGCGACAACTTTTATGTAGGCCAATCCTCCCTTGTTTGTCGCTCTGGTTCTCATAAATAATTTAAATTTTTATGTGTTGTTAATAATAATAAAAAGAATAGATCTCTTGTGATACAGTCTCACGAATCTTTATCTGAGGGATCAACTCTACCGATATTCACAATAGAAAGTAATACTCGTAGCATAAAAAGTAACATTTTTTCATGAATGGCCTAAATAAGATATCTGTTTCACAAAATATGATCTGTGAGACCGTCTCAGACGAGTTTTTTGTTTAATAAAAATTTTGTTGCTATAAAGAAATGCGATTTAGACTATGAAACCTTTTTATTTTATACGTAATAAATATTTGTGAAAATATTTGATTTAGTAAATGGGATCCACATAATACTAATTAATTATTTTATCCATAATAATTATTAGCACTCAAAGCCAAAAAAAAAAAAGGGAGAGAGAGAGAGATTTGGATAAAGATAGTTGCACTCGGAAGTTTCCACTTTTGATGAAGTAACCTAGGCAGCTTCCAGGGTTTGAACAAAAATACGTCCTTTTCTTTGCTGATGTCATGGAGCACGTCATTCACTCTTGCCACGTAATCATCAACTTGCGACTCCAGCTACATAAATATTTTATCATATATTTAATAGCTCTGACCGATACTACACTTGTCATCGATTCATTCGTCGGGAAGTTGTGTCATAAGTATATTAATAGAAATATTCGTTTCTCCAAACGTAATCTCCAAGTCCACATTTTATTTGATGTTTATTCAATCTTTCTTTCTTTTTTCTTTCGATTTTAAGGTTTTAAACATGTAACTATATTTATGCTCATGTTTCTTAATTTTATATTTAAGTTGATTTATCGAATATTCAAAAAAAAATTAATTTTCAAAATATGATTATAGAACATATAATTTTAAATTATAAAAAATTATTGAAGATAAATCATTTACTTATAATTCGGAATGATACTTTTAAAGGATGCAAAAAATCCTATGAGCCGGTTTCACGTGTCAATTTTGTGAGACATATGTTCTATTTGGTTCATCCATTAAAAAGTAAGTATTAATTTTTTTATTACAAAAATATTAATTTTTATTGTAAATATGAACATGATTGACTCGTCTCATTAATAAAGAGACATGAAATCGTTCCATGGGCGACAAATTATTTAAAAGGTGGTTGACTATAACAAGTGATTCTATTGTGACATTTGATTGTGAATGAATAGAGTGGTGAATATTAGGCAGATAATTAATATTTTAAAATCGCCTTTTGGAAAAATTTACTCATGCATAATATGTCACAAATGCCAATGAGAGGAAAAAATTAAATATTTAATCTAAAAGTAATTTCTTACTAATACAGATATTTTCGGTGTGATTATATCTCCACTCACACGCACCTTATGTAACTTTTCAGGGGTTCAACCATCTCATAATCATCTGAAGCCAAATACGATTAACCTTGTATTTCTTATGTGGTGAACTCTCAAAAGAAGGCGTACAAAAAAGAACAATATGCACATTCTTTTCAAGAGCTTATCATATAACAACTTCAAAGTTAATCATGTTTGAATTAGGACAGTTTTGAGATGAGTAAACCCCTGAATATTTGCATATAATGTATGTGATTGATGACATAAGCACGTTAGAAATATTCGTATTAGTACAATGTATAAAAACGTCAAATATAAGACCCTACATTAATAGTAATTTTTAAATTGCTAATAATTCAAGATAATATTTGCTAAAAACAAAAATTTGTGTATCATTAGTTCATTACCATTAATAATTCTTAGTTAGATACTTAGATTATTTCAATTTTGATATTCTGTGTTGTCGAAATTTGGTTATATTTCATTTCATTCAATTGTAATCATTTTTCACTAAAAATATCAATACAACATCATGCACATGAGCATCGAAAATGAGACCAAAATAAAAAAAAAAACAAAATAGAAATTCAACACTAAAAATAATCAAAAATGACAAATATCCCATTATATAAAAAATAAAAATAAAATTATAATTTCCAAAAGTTTAAATACTTGTACACACATCGAACCTGGTACTCCAACTAGCCTAAATTCATTGTGCAGAGACGCACCACGCCTGCCTCAGACCCCAAGGCCAAGAGTCATACTGTTGACTAGGAAAAATTAATTCGCGATAAGTTTTCGTAAACCGCAAGTTGACGGATTCAGTGACGCAAGCAGTGACGTCTACGCCACACGTGAGGGCAAGTTCCTTCTCTTTCGTGGCATCTTTCTATTTGACCGTCAGTTTTGTTTTCCACCACCAACAATCAAAAGTCCCGTTCCACCCATCACGCCAAATCTTCTAAATTTTCACTTTGCTGTATATATAAAAATTAATAATGTTAATATTTTTCTATATTATTAAAATCAAAATTTTTAAATAGGCTAATAATTAACCACGTAAAACATCATTCGAGGTTGAAATTCAAACATTAAAAATTATAAAATCATGTTACTATTCACGATATTTATATATAAGACATAAAAAATATAATTTATGGATCAATTTTGTGTTTATTTAAAAATTAAATGAAATGTATGTCAACTTAAATATGAAATTCTTGTTCGTCTTTAAAGCATATATATTATATATATATATATATATATGTAAAACTAAAATTTTTAATTGAATGTTATAATAAATACGAAATTAAAGAACATATACAGACTACATCTACTCTCTAATCAAATTTTATTTCCCAGACCAACAATTTCTCATATAGTAGGTTTTTTTGGGACAGTTTTATAGATTTATATTTGTGACGACTTAATCTATATTTTGAGTGAAAAATAATAATTTTAACATATAAAACAAATTATTTATGGGTCGGACATTATCATGAGAGTTTTTGTGATTTTCATAATATCATTATATATTATATAAAAACAAATAAATCTAAAAATCCCAAGAAAAAACATTTATATATATTCATATTTATATGTACAGACCTATTGTTTTATTAAATAATTTAGAAGTATTAAATTTTCCTTGCTGCCCACGGAGTCCACACATACCTACACGCGACTTAGCCCTCTCCCCCACCCCAAAATAAGCACGTTTTATAATTTTATTTAACCATTATATTTTATTTCATTCAAAAATAAAATATTTTGTGTGTATAAATACGACGCGTAGCCTCCATTTTCTTTGTTTCAGAGCTCAAGTGCGAAAAGTCTACCCAATTACAACAGAAAAAGAGGACAATTCTTGGTAAGATTTTGGTGTGGATGACGGTTAGTGATCAGCAATTGAATTTGCCAGCGGGATTCAGGTTCCATCCGACGGACGAGGAGCTGGTCGTGCATTACCTATGCCGCAAGTGTTCGGGCCAGCAGATTGGTGTTCCCATCGTAGCTGAGATCGATCTCTACAAGTTTGATCCATGGCAGCTTCCAGGTAATGATTTTTTTTTGTTTATTGTTTTTTGTGTGATGGGATTTTCAATTTTTGTTCCCTTTCTTTAAGTTTGGTTGTTCGAGGTTTATGGATAAGGATTTATGGATGATTTTCATCAATTTTTCTATGTTTGTAGTTAGATCGATGAAATTAGATTCTCTTTTTTGGATACTTTGACATGTTCTGTGATTTTCCACTGAAAGTATCTGAAAGTGAACCATAGAAAATGTGGATGATTTTCATCATTTTTTTCGTCTTATAGAAGTTTGATTCTCTGTTTTTGGAAATTCTTTCATGTCGTGTGATTTTCCATTGAAAGTGTTTGGATTTATGTCTTTTATTTTTTTATTCTGACCCGTGAAATATTCTCTGATTGGTAATAGGTATGGCTCTGTATGGTGAAAAAGAGTGGTACTTTTTTTCTTCAAGAGACCGCAAGTACCCCAACGGTTCCCGACCGAACAGGGCGGCTGGAACCGGCTACTGGAAGGCAACCGGAGCAGACAAGCCGGTCGGAAAACCGAAGACTCTGGGAATAAAGAAGGCTCTGGTATTTTACGAAGGAAAAGCTCCAAAAGGAGTCAAAACCGATTGGATCATGCACGAATATCGTCTAGCTAATGTGGATAGGTCTGCTGGCAAGAAAAACAATTTGAGGGTACTTATCTGACACTTTGAAGATGAAATTTTCAGTTCATTTTTGGATAATTTTGGCAAAATATTTTATTCGGATATTCGGGTGAATTAATTTAGTATTTCTTATGTGTTGCAGCTTGATGATTGGGTATTGTGTCGAATATACAACAAGAAAGGAAATATTGGAAAGCGTTACAAGGTTGTGGATCAGAAGACGGAGGAGTTCTCAGATGTGGAAGATCGAAAACCGGATGTGAATTCCATCCTGTATAGTGGAATGGTAACAAAGGCGCCTTTGGTGCAGGCGCCGCATTCCTTTGAGTTGCAGAAGATGGATGACTATATGCATTTCGACACATCCGAGTCGATACCCAAGTTGCATGCTGATTCGAGTAGTTCAGAGCACGGGTTTTCCGCGGAGTTTATGTCTAACTATAAGGAGGTTGGGAGTGAATCTGCATGGAGACAGGTGGAAAACTCTCTCCAATGTGACTTCAGCTACACGGATGGCTTCCTAGGTGATCCTTTTGGATCCCAAATGCAAGATAATGATCAGATGTCTCTGTTTCAAGAAATGTTTGGGTACATACAGAAGCCCTTTTAATTAGTGATATGGCCATCGATATTATTTTATCAATCAAGTTTTGGTAGCCATGTACATCCATCATTTGCATGGTGACACCAGATTCTTGATTTATATATACATTTTCTCCTAAGAAAAAAGGAGGAAAAAACAAGGAAAATCTTGACAATCAAGAAGCAGATAAGATTACCAGAAATTCGTCTGGGTGCCATGACATGGACGAGATGAATGTGATGCATCAATCGGGCAGCCATGGATCGAAGGATTGACGTGATTTTTAAAGCCAGAGAGCAGCTGTGTTGATATATGCAACAAGTAGGGCATTCTTGTTTGTTAGAATCTTAGCAGATGTTAAATTTTATTCGTTCTTTGTAATGTAGGTCTAGAATGTGGCATTCATTTGGTGAAAGAATATAGGAATAAAAAAAGGAAGAACGAAGCATTCATGTGTCTGAGAAAGATAGCAATATTTGGTTTCGCAAATTTCCTGGTATACATACATACTTGAGATGCTTCCTTTACTACTCCTAAAAATATGTTGCCTCTTTCTTTAAACCAGACTACCAGATCTACCCAATATTGCAAGACTTGGTTTGAACTTATAAATTTCTTGAAAACTGGGATAAAAACAGGCAGTGAACAAGACTCAAACGCCACAGATAAAAGTTTCCAGTCTTGCATACTTAAACGGGTTTAATGCGAATTTAAATATGAAAAATATTTTGATTTTTATTATAGTTTTAATTATATTAAGTCAATCAATAGGTTAAATAACACAATCATAAATTTCAAAAGTTATTATTGTCTAGCTCTTTGTCATATTCTAATTCAGATCTTCTTCTTCGTTTATCTCGTCTTCAGTTTTGTTCAATACAAATTCAAGCTATATCGGTGTTTTTAGGGTTTTGATGTTTAAATAGCTTATATTATCTAATAATAAAGAAGTAAATTGTTTTTAACAGACAATAGAAGTCGAATTCAAAAATTATCTAAAACATATTTGATATCCCGGGATGTCCGGGTCATGGATGTTCCCGGGACGTCTCGGGATATGAAGCACATCCATGGATGGTGCCCGGGTCAGGAGAATAAAAAATTCTAACCGGGCCAATAAAGCGAGGAGATGGATCAGCACTTGAGTCATGGAATTGCCCGGGATAAAGAGAGGATGGCTAGAAGAATCCATGGAAGAGCCGGTCAGTCAGAGGCAGGGCCATATGAGCACCCGAAACATAACCTCCCCGAGACGTTATACACTTGGGCTCTTATAAGAAATCCCGAGAAGTATTTTACCCTGGCCACCTCGATATGAGTGAAGCATTTAATGGCGCCGACCTGATAGAGCATGTACAGCCGACTTATCTCTGACAATAACATTAATGGTTGATAAAATCAGGTGGGCTGGATGTGACTAGTACAAGATTTGACATGTCAGAACAATAGGGTATAATCAGTCACCCTATTATAATTAATGCTCAAACACGAGAAACGAGGTCATCATTGCATTCTCTACTATAAATATCAGGTTCTTTACTTGCATTTACTATCGGTTCAGTCATTACTTCACATTTACTACTCTCATTTATTATCTACACCAATCACACAGCCATCACTTGGCTACATTGGTCTTGTTACTTGAGTATCCTGCTGACTTAAGCATCGGAGTGGTCACGCCGGACATCCCTCCGACGCCCATTCACTTGGTTATTTTTCTGTTCGCAGATCTCTCCCATCGGATCGAGGAATCACTAGATTCAGTCCAAGCGTCCAACTCATATTTCCTTTGATATTTTGATAGCTAACCTGGCATAGTACCCGACCGACTCGTCAGTTTTGCCCTGGTTACATCAATATTAAAAAAATTATTAAACTTAAAGTTTATTTACAAAATTACAATTTTTCATGTGTTTTTCGTGTTTAATGTAGTCAACTTTGGATGGACTACTGTTTCTTGGTTTTGCCCAAATCATAACTTTTTAATCATGATTCACTCTTTTTCGTGCTTGGGATGTTAAGAATGGAATTTGGACTTAACTCAACTCTAAAAATTATCTCAAGGGGGAGTAATGTTTAAAGTCATATATATAACTCTCAGGTATTTTATTTAACCAATATGAGACAACTAACACACCCCTCACGTCCAGGAATGCACATGGCTCTGATACCATGTTAAGAATGAAACTTGAACCTAACTCAACCCCAAAAGCTAGCTCAAGGGAGAAGGATTGTCCAAGACCATATATATAACTCTCATGTATTTTATCCAAACGATGTGAGACAACTAACACGTGTTTGGGAGAACACTAAAAGAGATTGCATACTAGAGGTTTGACTCTTTATCTAACATTGAAACTACTTTTCTCGTGAACTCAAGCTCATAAAATTGGTCTAAAATAATAGTTCTGTACTTCAATAGTGTTGCATCACTCAATAGATGATATACTATTTAATTACAAATATCAAATAATACAAGTTTTCTCGTTCCTTCCACCAAATTAAGTCACTGCTATATTGATGGACCAACACACTAAAAGCTATGTACATCATTTGCTGATAATGGGATTCTGGCTTCAAAGTTGGATTTCGGGTGCTGATCGCAATTGGCAGGCGTCCACCCGATTTTTTGCTTCTCATTGTCATAGATCAAAACTTTATCCTGCATTGATATATCTGCATAGAACGACCGAGGTGGTCTATTATAGTGCAAATCATGGTAAATTAAATGGTTTCTTCAATCGATTTTTTACCTCCAATCATGTTGAAATTGTTCAATCCCACATCTGTTCCATTCAAGATTCCCAAACAAGCATTGCCCTTTGACTGCAAGAACATAAAAAACTAAACTTTACAGATTTCTAAGCAGTGACATGAAATGGAACTGGGATAATAAGCTTGAGATTCTCACAGAGATTATAAGATATGATTCAGGGTTGATCTCAAACTGAGCTTTAGATCTCCAACCATTGGCAAAGCTGAATGTTAAAGTCTTGAAGTAGCTTCGGACTTCGCGGGTACTCTTGAAAGGTTTCTTGCCTTTCCAGCAGAATGGAAGGGTACGGTCGTCGGTTGCTTCTTTTAACGAGTTCTTGGTTGTTTCTTTCTTTATCTAGCAACCCGTGTTGCAACATGAAGACACCATCAATGATCAATAAGTTCGGAAGATACTTTTCTAAAAACAATTGAATAGTTCAAAATGAAAATGCTGTGTTATCAGTTTCTTGTGCTTAAGTAAGATATTTTAAGGAAATGAAACTGGAGAAATCTTCAGAACTAGCTCACCAAAGAAAGAAGAGTGTGGTAAATCTGAGAATCGAAGTATGTGTAAGAACTCCCACTGTCGAAAATTACGTTAAGATTCTTGAACCCTGTACTTTTCCCACCAAAAATAAGTTCTGCCAATCCAGCTGAATAATACTTTCTGTCAAGTACATAAAAATTGATATGTATAAGAACTAAAACAGTTTTCTCCGTATGAAATGCTGACGAAAGTATATAGGTAGTACTCACGTGTGATCATGGGACATGGGTGTCCACGTAACTCGTGAATAATCATAAGCATCATCTCCAAAGAAAAGAAACCCGCCTTTTCCACTTAGACAGTGGCCAACAACATTTTTCACGACTCCCTGATCACGAAGCTGTGACACAATGCTCGATTTTCCTCTTCCAAGGCCGAGCACTCCATCTAAGGGGTGATCGGATGATCCTGATAACTGATCATATCCACACCTGATATTAAATTCTGAATCTGATAAATGCTTCATATTGACACATGTATGCAGAGATTGAAGCCTTAACAAAGAAAGGTTTTGAGTAGACTACCGACCCAAGAGTTAAACGAGGACTCATTTTCGTTGCGGAAGTGAGATTGAGGGTGAAGAAATCATTGACAAGAACACCAAGGGATGAACCTCCATCTGCATACTCAACCTCGTAATCACATTGCTCTGGAGTGTCACATTTGTAATCACTCGAGTGCAGAGATGCACAAAGAGGGTCTTTACAGATAACAAGGTCGTTGCTAGGTCGGTATAGTGGGTGAAATCCCTACAGGAAGAGCATCAAGGATGAGAAATTCATCTTCATAACAAAATTATCGAACAGTCATTTTCGAAAGCATATGCAAGGCCAAGAAAGAAGACAATATGTGAACACTTTCTCTTGAATCATGTATCATCAAACCACTGCAACGTCTCTACCTTAAAAGTTTCTACAACTCCCAATGTTAACTGAGGATTGGTTTTCGTTCATAGCTATAGTGGTATCAAGCGATTGCCGTACACAAAAGTTGCTAGAATGCAACTCAAATCTTTAACCTATATAACAATAACTATTCTGTTTCAATCACTGCATCGTAAAGACAGCCCCACACAGCATTAAAAATAATGAATACTTATACACACTCAACAATCTATCTGCCAAAAATTGTTCTTACAACTCATAGGAGTTGAATTCATGACTGTAAACTTAAATACAAAGTATAGAATCAAGTCCTTAAACCAATAGCAACTCATGAGAATTGAATATGTGACTGTAAACTTTATTACAAATTATAGAACAAAGTTTTTGGATCAAAAGCTATGGCTATTAAAGATATTGCGACTCTGATCTTTACACCGATGATTCCATATCTCGACCCCCGGTAGGACACAAGGGGCATTTGATGACAACACAAAATCAAGAAAGCTATTATAGGCTTTTCAAGGGCAATAATGCATCGAAATTTACTCGTACTATATCTTACCGGGGTGCAACGAACACAAGGGGCGTCACATTGAAGCCAAGTCAGGTCACTGCCTGTGTCTGGATCAAGAAAATACGGCTTTGGAGGGTATCCTACAAAAACTTGGACAAAATAAAACCTGCAAGAAACACAAAAGTTCATCCCATTACAATCCCATAACCAATAACGCTTCCCCACGCATCAATGATCTAGATTCTCATCCACACAACTCAACAAAACTCCCAATCATCAGCTGAATTAAATTTATAAGAAAAATAGATACCATTTTCTAGAACTCAAAAACCAGAATCACGCCAACACACCTAGCGTTGTATTAGCATAGACCTCTCCCAGTAAGAGAGAGGCGTGGGTTTCGATCCCATGTTGAAAGCAAAGCCCCCACCCCCATTGTAATGTTAAAAAAAAAAACACACAAAACAAGTTATGGGCTAAAATCCATATAAAATCGATCAAGAAATCGCCTACCCATTGGGATAAACATTCCCATAGAGTGGGAATACCACTGAAGATGAGCCAGCTTTACTGATTCCTGATGGGCAGCTTTCAGAAGGCTTCAATTTCCTCCATTTCTGTTGCTGCTGACCACTACAACCCCAACACATCACACTCAACACCACAAATAATAGCATAAAGATAAACTTTTTCCCCATCATTTTTTTAACTTTTCTCAACCCTTTAATCTAGTGTTAATTTATCCACAAATTCTAAACTTTTGGACAAATCCCAGATTGTTTTTATATGGAACTTTGGTCCCTTCCTCCACAATAATTATTTTTTAAAATTTTTTGGCCACGAGTCAATGGAATTTATTCTGTTTTCTCTGTTTCATGCATTCACTCATTCTTGACTTTTCTTGCTTCGGATCTTTGGGATAATTTTGATCTGAAATCAAGGTATACCTTCTCAATCTCTGTGATTCTTGCTTTGATTCCTTGCTTCCCTGAAATTACAATATTGCGTTTGATAGGATCTGAATGTTACTGTTACCAGGTCTTGCAATTTTAAAGGACCTGTTCCACGTTCATCTTTTTTTTTTCCCAAAACAAAACAAAATGACTTCGCTCAAACAATGACGCAATCCTTGCTTGTAAATTTGATTCAAAGAGACAAACTGTCCATATTTTTAAAATTATATTTCGTAATTTATTATTTGAAAACTTCTATTCATGACTATTAAATTTTATATTTGCATCCAACTCATGTATCTGAGTGGGTCTCATATCTCACGAATTTTAATCAGTGAGACAAGTCAACCCTACCGATATTCACAATAAAAAGACAATACTCTTAGCATAAAAAGTAATATTTTTTTATGGATCACCCAAATAAGAGACCCGTGAGACCGTCTCACATAAGTTTGTGCTCATGTATTATGGTTGTATTCTCATAATCACCGTTTGCTTGACATAATTTACTAAAGGCGAAAATGACATAAAGTAGATGAATAATTTTAACATATTTCATCATATTCAATAAATGATAATTTTCATTGCGGATTGTAATTTTCAAAATCCAATTTTAGCTTAAGTTTAAGCATAATCTTCTTTCATTTGTTATAGGCTGAATTTGACTCTATGGAACAAAAAAATAAACATATGAATTTTTTTGAGACATGAGCATGACCAATTTTATGAGACGAATTTTTTATTTGAATTATTTATTAAAAAAAATTATTTTTTTATAATAAAAATATTATATATTATTAACGGGATTTATCCGTATCACAAATACATGCTAAAAAAAACAAACGTAATTGGCAAAATTAGATTTGGAGCTTTAATAGAAGCATTAATTACCGTGCCAAAATATTTCGATTGTCCGTACGATTTTGGACTATTGCTATGCAGGATTTGAATTTACGGAAAATTGATCTTCAGTCTCTAGCCGCCGTTTTTTTTGTGTTCAGTCTCTAGGTACTTTTTTAAGTGTACCACATTTCCACATGAAGTATACCATATTTTGTATGACATAATACCACAATTTTGTGGGTAGGGAATGAACCCAGAGATATATTATGATTGAGGATTTTTCACCAACTTCTCCAAGAATTTACGCATTTTTTTTTATTAGAAAATTTGTGTTTTCTTTTTATATTAAAACAAAATTTTATTTCTTTGATGTTTTGCATTTATATCATCAAATTTGGTATTTCTAATGTTACTTGCATAAAAAAATTACCATTGTTTCTGAAATTTAAATTAAAATGATTTTTTTAGCTTAAAAAATGGAGTAGGTCTCTTGTGAGATGATCTCATGAATCTTTATATATGAGACAGGTCAATTCTACCGATATTCACAATAAAAAATAATACTTTTAGCATAAAAAATAATATTTTTTCATGGATGACCCAAATAAGAGATCTGTATCACAAAATACGACCAGTGAGACCGTCTTACACAAGTTTTTCCTAAGAAATGAGTGTTTTGTTAGAATTGAGTATCGATCTCATAACAAGTGTTGATGATTTACCAGTAATATTTTATTTGAATTTTGTATTTTGGTATTTTAATTCATTTTTTAACTTATGATTTTTTATTTGTGCTATTTCAATGTAATTAGATTGTTACAAAACTCGTTGCTCGATAATATAAATTGAAATTCAAATGAAATATTTACAAAGAAAAATCAAACTAAAATAACAAATTTATTGAATAATTTTTATATCAATTTACTCGGTTTGATTCGGTTTATTTTTATCCACAACTTAGACCAAGCTAAATTTTTTAGTTTTGGTTGATTTTTAAACTAATTTGAATAGTAATTAACTGAAAACCAATATAAACTTTTACAATTTGATTCGATTTCTGAACACTTCTGTCCATGCTAAGTTTCGTGGCATTATGAATAATATAATATAATCAACCAATAAATTTACTCCCGGTAGAGTGATGTTTCATCGGTAGAATACACACTTAATAATAATTTTATTTCATTGTAAAAATAATAAAAATAGTCACAAAATTTTGATTTTTTATATAAATTTTAATTGTTGGAAATGCTACAAACTAAAAATTAAATGAATAGGTTTCTTGTGAGACGGTCTCACGAATCTTTATCTGTTAAACGGGTCAACCCTACTCATATTCATAACAAAAAGTAATACTATTAGCATAAAAATTAATATTTTTTCGGTGATGACCCAAATAATAGATCGTCTAACAAAATACGACCCGTGAGACCGTCTCACACAAATTTTTGCCAAATCAAATAATCTCACGTGTATTAGAACAGTTTTTTTAGGTAAGCCAAATAGTCGAACCTGTTAATTCAAGCTCGCGCAACTGGATTATTATTTATAATAATAATAAATATACAACCAATATATTTTTAGATCGATATTTACGATAATTATATTGCGAGATTTTACTGCTATATCGCGAAATTTTATATGACATATTGAATTTGTTGTGATGCACAGATATTGATGTATATATAGCATCACTCATTATTTTATTTATTAGTTTTGTATATAAAATGATAATCTAGTATAAAATATTTTCAAATTATTTTTAGTATTTTTAGTATACTATTAATTAATAAAATACATATGCCGCGTGTATCTAAGTTGAATACAGGTTGAAAATTATTGGTGGTGTCAATTTATCAATTTTATGTATATTCCCTCATTATTCAATGTTATTTTATATAATAAAAGTAGATAAAATATTAAGGCATTAATATATATAATAAATTATAGGTTATTATATCACTTTAGAGAGATTGATATTTGTGTATATATATTATACACAAAAAAATGCAATTTTCTTCAAATTAATGGACTAATAAACTAACAAAATATAATGAGAGGTGTTTTAGGCATAATAAAAACCCAAAAAAAAAAAAAAATCATCACAATAAAAAAAATCTATTAGTCTATGCGTTTTCCCCCCAGGAAAGTCTATCGTTTGAGTCTTGACTAACTAGTAATAATTAAATAACCTAGTTATATAAAAAAATTCATAAAAATTATTGGTTATTCATAAAAAAAATATTGTTTTTATATTAAAAATATTACTTTTTATTGTAAATATGGACATTATTGACTCGTCTAATGAATAAAGCCATGAGACCATCTTACAATAGACACATTCAAAAAAATATAGAATAATAAATAAATAGAGTGCAAGAATTGACTTCTAAATTTAAAATATATGAATTTTAATTAAATTCATTGATAGAATGTAAATTTTATCCATCTCAAAATTTTAACTTTGACATAATAAATCATAAATTTAACATTTTCTGAACTTATACTGTATTGATGTGGGTCGTGATATTGACATGAAGCTCGGGTAGTATGTAGGACGAAGTGATTATTGTTTTACTAAAAATTATAGCATGTGGTATTGGTCCAACTCAAATAATTTAAATCGTAAAGCAGCTCGAACACTACGTTTTGATCGCTCTGCCTAGCAGAGACAATTATTATACTCCAACAAGTTTCCTCACAATAACTGCATTCATTGCAATCAATTAGAATCAAATTATCTTAACTCTAATACTAATTGTAGGATCGAACGCTTGCCGTTTTATCACAAAACTATAGTTGGTGATGATGGTGTAACTCAAATATTTTAAATCATACAACAACTCAAACGTTATGCGTCGATTGCTCTACTCTAATCATGTATAAAATCTAACATAATACTCTTTTGAATAAAATAACTAAAATTTTTAAACATAAATCAATAAAATATACATGAATACAATTCAATTTTGCATATAGCTAAATATAAATGATGAAAAAAAAATTCTCAAACTTTTTATTCATTAAAAATCTTTTAAAGTAATTTCTTTTAGGAAACAACAAATTTATACATTTAGATAACTCTGAACATCACATATTTTAGACGCGTCTTTATTTTTTTTATAAAAAAATTGTTTTTATAAACAATATTTATCGATTCAAATAATAATATTCTAAAAAATAATAAAGAGTTTATATCAATATTTTTGTGACCTAAATTATTTATTTTTCAATTACGAAAGTAACGAATCACGATTACGATTTCTAAATAATTATAAATCTCTCTTACATCGATCCTAGGAAAGTTTCAACTCTCCCTCCATCCAATAAATTCACGACACGTCACCCTCTGTCCACCTGGCTCAGATTCAGCGACCTTTATTAACGGCTCCTTCCCATCTTCTTCTTCACATCTTCCAATTCTCTGCAATAATCGAAAGATTCACCCTTTCGGAGGGAGAAAGGTGCAATCGCAGGCATGTAATCTAGGGCTTGGAATTGTACTTTGGCGGTTTCTTTCGTGCTTCTAGCGTTGCTGAATGCATTGCCCGCGACGGCTGGAGGGGAAGGGGAAAAGGTGTTGACTTTGGACCATTCCAATTTCACGGAGACGGTGTCCAAGCACGACTTCATCGTCGTCGCATTCTACGCTCCTTGGTAAGAACTATACGTGAATTGTGCTTCTTGTATACTTGTTTCGCACTTGTATCCTGCACCTGACAGCAGCTATATAGATATGAGTCATTTAGATTACTGGTAAACCATTTGTGTTCTATCGTTTCTAATTTATCAAGTTCCCTTTCTTTGCTATTGTAACAGGTGTTTCTACTCTAAGGCTCTTGCTCCAGAGGTAAACCATTTCTTGCGAGTTCCGGATTTCTTTATCACTATTTTTTATGGAAAGAAATCATTTCAGTTAAGTCTTGTATTATCAGCTAACTCCGTAATTTTTTGTCAGTATGAAAAAACCGCATCTACCCTGAGCAAACACGAGCCTCCAATTATTCTGGCAAAAGTAGATGCATATGACGAAGCAAATAGAGAACTAGCTACTGAATTTGAGATCTACGGTTTTCCGACCATTAAAATCTTGAGAAATGGAGGAAAACACATTCGGGGATATAATGGTCCTCGAGAGGCTTACTGTTTTGTTGATTACTTGAAGAAGCAAGTTGGACCAGCATCAGCTGAAATTAAGTGTCTGGAAGATGCTACCAATCTTCTTGATGAGAAAAAGATTTTTGTGGTAAGCTGCCTGTTTATCTTTTTTGAAATATCTGCCTTTTCTCTTTATCGTTGCTAACACGTTATAATAATCTGCAGGTTGGGGTGTTTCCAAAATTTTCTGGTGAGGAATATGAGAATTTCATGGCTTTAGCTGAGAAGCTTCGATCTGACTATTGGGTAATCGGTTTTCTCGTGTCCAAAACTCAACAAAAATTTTTAAAAAATTTATTTGACATTCAAATAACGTCTCTGGAAAACGGTATGGGTTAAAGAAATTAAATCATTTATAGAGTGTTACTAATTATACTTTTAATGAATAAATCACTCGACACCAACTATTTCGAGATTAGCGGGATAGCTCTTCTAGTATTCCCTACGAACAATCTTCTTGAACTCCTTTCTTCAATCCTCTTAATCCGGTCCACGACTGGAATATTTGTTGCTCTTCTAAATTGCATTTGAAATTTTTAGAAGAGATTTATCATCGAGATAAAAAACCAAAAAGGCGGCTCAAACCCTTAAGATTCTAGGGGTGACTGAAATTTTGGAGCTTGAGAAGAAAGAGCCTTTCGAAAATTGCAAGTGTACGGTGGCCACCTTCCTTGATATTGAAACATTAATCTAGTTTCCATAATTGTAGGTTTAAGCTCCATAATTAACATTAATAGGATTAATTAATTAATTGGACTACTAGTCCAACTAGTTTAATTAATTAATATATTAAAGTCCATTAAAAACTTAATCAATTTGCATGTTGGACTTGTACTACTACAAGCCTGTTATGCATTCTCCCACTCTCCAAATTTTAATTATGATAAATTCAACTCATTGAATTTACTATATCATAATTTTATATAAATTCAACTCTTTGAATTTATTCTCTCGACGGGAACAAATGATCAGGTACTTGTATGACCCTCAATGGTTCAGGCATACAGATAGCCGTGAGTTCATAACTTTTTGTGATTCATGACATTTTCTTTTATCCAGGGTTGCATATTAGATTCGATAGCTATATGATACAATGATGAAATATTCATAGTATCATCGCATACACAACTAGAGAACCCTTGTCCTTAATGTACATCTTAAACTCTAGCCAGATATTTCATGCACTGCTATTTCGTTAGATAACATAGGATATCCACACTCGTAGGTGAGATGTGAATCCTCGACTACAATGCACTGGCTTCTACACATGTCGCAATTGCACCCAACTTTGCCACCTTGTGACTCTCGCGGAGTTAGTAAACGAGTCAAAGCACAATCTCAGTATGTAAAACCTCAGTGTTGTCCTTGGTCGTAAGGACTAATGATGTACAATCACAACCACAAACTTTTCCTCTCGATGAAGACCACTTGGAAAATCCGAGTGAGGGTTGTTCGGTACAATCATGATATGATTACCCATCTGCATGAGCAGACATCTCTAAGATGCTAGTCTCAAACTCAAGCTGCCTTTATCCTTATTTTAGACTGCTGAATCGACTAAGAACTAATTTAGAATAAACAGTGTTTACAAATGAGTTTCAAGATCAAAGTACAATTCATTTGTATTAAAGTATAATCAAGACTTTTATCTATGTTGACTGCATGTGTATACAGATAAAGTAAAACAAGACCATGAAATGTAAATTATATTAAAAGAAAGACTGTTTATTACAACCGAGTCGATAAATTTTTTAGTCAACTGTTGGCTTACAGGACATCTGCTCTAATACTGACTATAGTATTGCTCATACCCTCGATGCTAAATTCCTTCCCCGGGGTGAACCAGTTGACAAGCCAACTCTTCGCTTGCTTAAGCCTTTTGATGAACTGTTTGTTGATTTCCAGGTATTTATTGAAAATGCTTTCCTTCTTATTTGCCCACTCGTTTCGAGTTTCGTTTTTCTATATGTCCTCTTTATGGCTGTTTCATTCTCACGGACGTTTCAATCATATTATAGGATTTCAAAGTTGATGCCATGGAGAAATTTATCGGAGAAGCATCCATCCCACTGGTGACTGTCCGGGACAATGATCCAAGCAATCATATCAACAAATTCTTTGAGAGTTCCAATGCCAAGGTAATCAAGCCTTTTGTATGTATAAGAGTACTAAAACTTAAAGACATTATAAGGACTGTCTTTTTATTAACATTTTATGGGCATGAGAGCGTTGCAGTATTCAAACATTAAGAGTGTTTGTGAATTAAGCTAAACATCATGGCTATTTTAACTTCTCCGGTGCATTGTGACATTATAAGGACTGTCTTTTTATTTATCATGGTTCATACTGGCGAAGCCTTTGCGTCCATCTATCATCATTTGAAGTGAAAAATATTAGTTCCTTTACACCACTCTTAAAGCCTCTAATATGTTCTCAGGATGCAACTGTAAATGATATACCAAGTGACACATTTGACGTACAAAGATACCCTACTCAGTATTTGCGATCGTCAAGTGGTAACTTATTACCATATGATGGTGAGAGGACAAAGGAAGACATAGTAGACTTTATTCAAAAGAACCGGGATAGTCACGCCGATCCAATCTCTACCAAATCTGAGGCCGTGGATACAGATTCTGTCAAGGATAAATTATGAAGAGGTAAATACCGATCTCTACTTGAAACATGAATTGATCTTTAGAATGATTGAATTGCTTATATTTACTTTACATGATAGAATTCCATTTTATGGATAGACTTCTATCCGATTTTTTGGTCTTCTTGATTCAGGGGTTCCTGTTGATCACAGTTCTGAAGTGTTGCAGATTCGTGTTTTGTTGGGAGGCTGTTTTTCTTTCTCCCGCTTACTTATTTTTCTTTTTGTTTGATGAATGTGAAATAAAATAGGTTTGTACCACTTTCTTGTAGGATCAGATTCTGGTTTACTGCAGTAAGTTGTCTTATGTAGCTTCAAATATTTGTCTTTAATTTTGTTCAAGAAATGGAACTACAGAACTACAAGAGTAGTATCAATTTAGACTGGTGCAATTTCATTCAATTACTCTGGTGAGGAGCCACTGGTAATCAACTAGGGTGCAACTAGTAGTAAAATAGAAAGTTCTTTAATTTCAGACATGCTGAATTTCTAGCAGATGCCTGGTATAATATGTGGAGATATGCTAGACAAGAGAAGAGCTTTCGTTGTGTTTCCATTTGAAACAGACGGGTTCTATCCCATCTAGGGGTGGGAACCATACCGAAAGATTCCGCAGCCTGTTACCACATGCTTCCTTAGCTTGGGATAGCTTATTTTGTAGGATGGTACTTTTTTTAATCTTTTTGAAAATTTCTTTGTTTTCCCCCAAGCGTGCAATGTGATTAGCACCCAGTACTTAAATGAGTTGAATCGTGAGATGCCGTTGAACTAAGCGTTATAAATTGTGGGAAACAAAATAAAACATCACTCTGCTACAGTTTGTACCATTCACCATTTTTCTTGTTTGGAGCTGCAACTTTTCTTCATACATTTGTGCTTGCTTCATTAATTCTACATCATATCAACAATAATCCCCACCAGCACCAAGCTCCCAATATAAACAAAAACTGGAGCCTGAATTCCATTTAGAGAGGCAAATCTCAAATAGCTAAGTTACTACCCACAAAATCTCAGAAAATATGAACTTCCCATATCAGTGGCAGAGTAAACATCATTGAAGATTTCGATTCACTTGTCTGTATCTAACAACAGGTATAGAACAATGGGGAAACTGGAACACAGCACTCATTGGACTGAACAAAAATCCCAAAACATCAAAATTCACCAGGAAAAAGTCAACACCATAACAGAACGTTCCAAAGAACAGCAAACCAAGATCGTGAAATCCTCGGAACGACATCAACAATCGAAATCCCTATTTTTTGTATATACTGGTTCCTAGACATCAAACTGATGCGGCCAGAAACTGGAACACAGTGATCTGCGGATCGAACAGACGTGCCAAAACATAAAAACACACCAAGAAAGAGTCAAAATACCACAACAAAACAATCCCAAGAACAGCAAAATAAGATCGTTAAATCCCCAAACTACATCAACAATCATAATCCCTATCAGTTATGACCTAATTTATGCATGTAGATTAGTTCTCATCCATCAAAATGTTGCTGAGTCTGATCACCTTCGGCAGCTTGATGAATCCTAGCATCCCTCTTCTTCCCCCAGTCATGAAACCTCAAATGCAGCTCAGCTGCAGCAATCAAGAAATGCACACTCTGTACAGGACTCAACAAACCAACTACTTTTCTCAGCGTGTTCATCCTCAAATCATCTGCTTTCTGCAACACCTGCACCAATCCCTCCTCCTTTGGCCCCAGCGCCGCCTCTACCATCTGCTCATCCGCTGCCGCGCCTTCCCTCATCATCTCCGTCACAGCATGTGACAACTCAACCATGGACTTATCCGCCACTCCCTCCTGCTTCTTGGCCATTTTCTCGCTCAATTCCTTCTCCTCCCTTATCGTCACCTTCTGCAATTCGTCCACCTTCTCCAGCTGACCCGGCGAGAGATCACCCAAATCACCCGTGCTTATCCCCCGTAAAATCTCCACAATCCTAGCTTCAAGCTGCAGCCCGGATTTCGAATACAGCAAGTGGACAGCCATACTTGGGCGCCACCCGCCGATCCAGAGGAAAGCATCTTCAAGACTACTCGTCCACGAAGGATTAAACATGATCAAAACATCGTTCTTGGCCCATCTGGATTTAGCTCTGTAATAATGCTCGTAATGCTGGATGACCTTTTCAATTAAAGGAATCAAGATTGTTTCATTCAATTCTTGTTGACTCACAGCCTGTTCCTCCCGTTGCTGGTTCTCTTTAGAGGCTGAAACAAGCTTTTCCAAGTACTGGTTCTGCTCAACAAGCCAGGACTCGAAGAACTTGTGGAAAGATTCAGAATCCTCGAACATGTATGGTGCGCTGCTTGTCGGAAGAGACATGAGAATCTCTGATTACCGGTGGAAACCACAGACGGGAGCAGGCAGTTCTTGTTTTATGGTTCAGTTCAGTAGTAAGCTGTGGAGGCTGTATCCTTGGACATATTTTCCACTTTCCCGATTTTCAATATTTTTAAATATAATATAATTTATATTGAAGAAATATATTTAAGCACCATCAACATTTTTGTTTCGAGTCATAGTTCTCTTTTACAATATTTCAAGTGAGATTGAACTCAAACACTAATTCTAGCCAAGTTCGAACGAGAAATATTTTACTACTTTAGTTTGTGAAAATCTCTCCTTATTTATACAAAAAAAAACAAACAAAAAAACTCTTATGAGATGGTCTCACAGATCAATTTCGTGGGACGAACATCCACGAAAAAGTATTATTTTTTCATGCTACAAGTATTAATTTTTATTGTGAATATCGATAAGGTTGACCCCTCTCACAGATAAAGTTTCATGAGATCGTCTCACAAGAGACATACTCAAAAACAAATAATGTTTAGGCAAAAACTTGTGTGAGACGGTCTCACGGGTCATATTTGTGAGACGGATCTATTATTTGAGTCATCCATAAAAAAATATTACTTTTTATGCTAAGAGTATTACTTTTTATTGTGAATATGGGTAAGGTTGATCCGTTTCACAGATTAAGATCTGTGAGACGGTCTCACATGAGATTCACTCTAATGTTTAATCCCTTTTCATATCCATTCTTTCATAAAAATATTTTATCTTATTGAAATTTAGTTTCTTTTTTCATTGGTATTGAAATATAGTTTTTGAACTTTGTAAATAGCAAATGTTAAATTTTCAATGATTCTTATTTTATCAATTACCTAGGGCTAGGCAATTTCATTACACATTCTTATAACATATTATTAAATATGCAAAATTAACATACCTCTAGGCACCCAATTCAATTAAATATTCAAAAACTCGCTTAAATATGAAAAACGATGTGTTATATATAATTATATATACACCAGTAATTATGTGAGTCGAGTGGTTTCCCTAAAAAAAATATAGAGGGCTTGCTAAATTTTAGGAATTTTAAAGATAATCTCCAAGTTTTTTTATTGTTATTATTTCTTAAACATTTATGATATTTATTTTTAATATTTAAAAGTCAAATATGAAGGTGCAATTAATGTCTGACGGAAGAGGGATAACTAATGGATCTCAGACTTTTATTTTTCTTGTCTTCTTTATTTTCACTCCCTTTCGTGCATTGTCTTTTAGTGCCGCAAGTCTTCCAAAATTGCTTTCGTTTTCTATACTGAGAAACTGAGGTTTGATCCATCCATTATTCATTTCTTCGATGCTACCAACTTTTCCGCATAGATTGGCCGCATATTCTGTGTGGAATTTTCTATCATACAAATGTTCGATAATTAAACGATGTTCATGATGATAATATATTAAAAAAATTAAAAAATAAAATAATCAACGAGAACATAAAAATTTACGTAGTTCACCCTATATAAACTATGTCACAGAGCTACTGCAAATATTTATAACACGGAGAAATTTTAATCTCATGTTATAAATATGGCTGAAATCAATATATCATGATTTCAACCCTAATATAACCAAAATATCTCTATTTTAGGATGCTTAAAAATTAGAGAAAAGAAGCGATTTTCTTTTTCAGCAGCTACCAACCAAATTTGACACGATTTGTTGACAAAATGCATCTGTCACATTTGCAATCTTCCAATCACCATTAAATAAAGGTGGCCCATCTCACCTAACAACAAAAACAAAAATATACATATAAGGGTAATTCTAATTTATATAAAATTGATAAAGAGCCATCATAACCAAAGTGGAACAGATGATTTCATTCGAGGTTAATGGGGTTTACATTCCAGATGCTTAAAGAAAAACCTGATTTATACATGGCTTTTTATCAATGAACGACTCGCTTATTTTATATTGAGATGGATACATTTGTCAATAAAAATCAATCTTCCCTTGATAGGTAAGAGTAAAGTTCAAATGCATAGATGAATGGTAAGCACCAACTTCATTGGAAAATAATTCAAATGCATAGAAATGAAAGCCTGTATGTCCTGCAATAAAACTTCGTCACTCCAGTGAGGACAAATGAAAATTTTTCTTTCAGCCCACAATTCAAGAATAAAAATGTGCCTATGCCCATGAAATAGATTCTACCACATGCGCAAAGGATTCCCAACAACTTTAATGTAATGTCATTGAGAATTCCAGTGGGATTAAAGTTTTGTAACGGATACCATCAGAGAAGAGTTACATGAGATTAAAGAATATCAATTGCCACAAGACAGCCTTATAATATATTGATGTACCAGGTTGCAAATTTTATTATGGAATTCATATGAGAAGCTACTTCTGCTGTTCTCACAAAGGCCACATTACATTTTGAAAATGGTAATGAAAAAATCAAAGCCATCGGGGATAATGTATACCTACTTTTGCACCCCAAAAATAATTATGACAAATAATTTGGCGCACACTTCTTTGGCATACAATTATCAGTTTCTCACTGAGAAATGGAAACCATCCAGAGACAGTGATTTTGAAACCTGGAAATCACCCGACATCAATCTCGTCTCTTAATGTGATGCAATCACATAAATATATACTATATATAAGGAAAAAGTATATTGCAAGAAAAGATTGTAATTTAAATTGCTGAACAGATCACACAATCAGCTAAAAATTTAAACACCACGATAGACCGGAAAGACACTTTGCAGCAGTTTCTGGTAAACATAGATGACAATGTGAAATTTGATTCCATGTGAAAGCTTTACAATTGTTTTTTTCTATAAAAAAAAGTACTGTGTAAGCTTTTATGAAGGGAATTATTGAGTTTTTGAAGGATAATAGATAAAGACAGGATTTCCAAACACCCAAAATTAAGAAATTCAATTTACATTACCTCAATAGCGTCTTGACTTTTGTTGGGGAGGGTATCCAGACATCCCCATTCCCAGGTCTTTCCTTCTCAACTATTATAAAAAGAATAAATCTTGTATCTAACAAGAACGAGAGAAACAATCACAAACATTCAAGAATTTTCTCATTTGAAATCACAAACCTGCTGCTGTTGATGGGCCTGGGGAGCAACACCCCGCTGCAATGGGATGCCACCAGGATTCACTCCACCCATTCCAGCCTGAGAAGCAAGATTATATGCTGGAATACCAGGAGGCTGCATTCGTTGCACACCAACCATGGGCATTTGTCTGGGCACAGATCTAGTTTGTATCACATGAGGACCTTGCATACCCCCAGATGCTGGATTTCCAGATGATACCTGCTATACAAAACCAAAAGACGGGAATGAATGAGGAAAAGAAGATGCACACAGGAAACCATCATTCAAATCTTGACGCTGCTATCCCGCCACATGCATCGTATCACCAGAAAATGCTATTAACAATGCTTAGATTTTTCTGGAGGATCTTCAAATAAGACTTTTATAATAATGGGGTTCTTTAAACAGGTTTCAAAAAAATCATGGAAATATTTACAGGTTACTGGGTTTTTCAATCATTTTAGCACCCAATGTGATTTTTGGAAAGTAACAATAACTAGGAAACTCACATCTTCAGAAATCGTTCTAGAATTAATAGTAGTCTGGGACAACTATTAACCCTCAAAACATATAAGAAGAATACTTTAGCAAACACGACCACGCTACAGCCCCACATGATTTATGAAGGCCAGAGTACCCGGAGGCCACATTACGCATAAAGATCTACAACAAAATAGGAAATCTATTTTAAGATATATGAATTTATAAATTAATGAATTAGCTGTTGACAATGTCAGAGTAAAAACTAGCTTTTGCAATTTGTTAGTGTGTTTCAGAAATGTCAAATAAATGCTACTAATTTCCACATTTGTATCAATCAAGTTTCTCAGTTCTATGCAGGTGATTTCATCTTGACTTCCAAATGACTTTGGCATTAGTTCCCCGTAAGTACAGTTCAACACACTTGATACTGCACCTGATATGTGGATGATCATTAGAACTGCCAAACATGAAATCTTAGGTAACTTGCCTCCAGGCTTGCAACATACATTCTTAGGATGCACAATAACCCTGTCAAACTATGTTTACTGCTTTAAAATTCTCAACACCACTATGGAATGACGTTTTGTAAAAATAAAGGGGCATCCCTGAATATATCATGGTAAGCTCAGATGATTGCAAATAGCAAATGGAAAGATCTCCAGACAAATTAAAATGGAGGTAGTTTCCATTTAAAAGTCAAGAAATTGAAAAGTTGGGAAATGATACCGGTTGAGAGGGCTGAAGACTAATTGTTCCTTCAATATCAGTGCTTGTGTCTACTGGTCGACTTGGGTAGTTCACAACTTTCTCTCCTGGTTGTGGGGATACCAGTGCACTGAGACCAATTAATTAAAAAATTATAACTTAGTTACTGCAGGAGTCTGCTGATATGCATGATACAATAAGAAAATAAAATAAGATTACATACTTGCGTCCTGGCAAAGGTTCCAAGCGAAAATACCTGAGAATTAGGAAAAGTGATACTTAAGAAAATTGACACATAGTTACAACGTTGTACTCTAAGATTAGAAGCAATTTTGACATTGGAAAAAGAACACAACTTGATCTTTTGAGAGAATAAAAACATGGAATGGTGAGAAAAGATAAATAATGCAAGGAGTAAAACAGAATAAAATACTCATGAAGCTTTTAGCTATCACATAAATGTGAGATGAAGAATGCCCCATTAATTGTTAAAAAGCCATCTTATAATGCAACACTAAAAATATTAACCAGTTTTACCACTATCATCGTGGGCTCCAAATTGATGAGCATGTCCAGCTAGCCAGAAAACAGAAAACCATAAAGAACCGTGCAATAAAGTCTGGTCCATTACACAGAAAAAGAAAGTGTGATATACTAGATGGGTTGATTTTAATTTTAATCTCGAACCGTGTCACACTTTGGCTCCTGATAACCCAGGCAACCAACAAGACCAACAGCCTAATTTGTTCATGTATGCTTTTCAGAAGCCTCTTTTGCTGGTTACTTACACAATTTGTTTGACAGCCACAGTATTTAGCATGCACACAACAGCTCAGGTGGGGATCAACAACTAAATTCATAGCATGCACTAAATGAATTATTTTGAATTCCAGTTGAAGATTCATAGTACTGACCAAAAGGTGATGACCATATTTTGTAGGCAAAGGTTCGCGTTTACATTCAAATTAGTCAACTCAAGACAGCAAAAAGCAAGAGGTTTTACTTAACAGTGCAAACATCAGACATAAAATTTCATATAGAAAAAATATTCAACATGTGCAAGTCTTTGGAACAGTAGAACGCATCCCAATCATCAATCAATAATGCTTCTATCAGGATAATAGATGAATTAAAGCCATCCAAATTTAGGAAAATGAGAAAGAAAGAGAATCTGTTAATTTAATTGCATATATTAAATAAACTGTCAGTTTCAAAAGGAGTCAAGATTGAAATGAGCATGATCATAAGTACTGATCGGGAAAATATTATCACAAGAACAAGTCGCAAGACACGGAAGTAAAGGTAACGAAAAGATAATTACAACAGTAGAAAAAAGAGGGGGAAATTAACAGAAGAAGATATTAACAATCATGGCAAAGGACATATTTGGAAAAGAGTGATAGTCTGGAGGTGAAATGAGTAAAGATTGGACTAAATCTTTCATCAGGTCTAAGCAAACATATTGTAACTAGAGAGATGCAAAATATGTATAAACAACTTTAAGTTTTTCGTGTAGCATTACGATGTTAAATATTAAATCAGCATGCATGGATCCTCATTTTCGCAAAGGAGGAATGACACATGCAAGTGAAAGTACAAAATTCTCCAAACTATGCATTCAGAAAAAACCAAGAAAATTATACTCAAATTGAGCAGCAGCAACTGTTTATATCACACGATAAGGGGAACATCTCTGGCATCATGCAATATAAGTTCACTATCATGTTCAAAAATATTTGTAATTTTATTGAGATCCAAAAAACATGTGTTCTCTTTTATTTTAAGAAGGGCAATAACGATCATCCAAGTATAACGCTCAATAGAGCTGATAAGGATTCAGGAGGAGGAGGAAAAAAAGGTTGATTACATACTCATGCTCAAGAGCTTGCGATGCTGTTATCCTTTTTCTAGGATCGTACCTGCAAATATAACAAAAGATCTCAGTCAATCAATACACTTAACTTTTTTAAAATAAAAAATGAATCAGTAACCAATTTCAGGGGAAAAAGTTGAAAGCAAAACAAAGGAGGCACTTGGTATTACAGAAAGAGGATAATGCCAACTCGTATTTTTTATATGCTTGTTTTTTATGATAAATATATTCATGATTTCATTCATGGCATCGAATAGTCTAACTAGTGATTTCAGATACAGAAATAGCAATGACTAGTCGCTTTTACACAATGGTGATCAGATGGTGGCGGACCACATCATTCAGAAATTCATACCAACAATTCATAATAAAGGGATGTCATATTCTAGCAAATACACAAACTCATTCAGAATTTCTCACTAAAGATCAACTACACAGGAACCAAAACGTAATTCCAGTCCAGAAATAAATAATGGAAAGCAAGACATCACATACTGGAAGTTATTATCATGTGATTAAAAGGGTTTCAAATTAAAAAAGAATGAAAAAAACAAGAATTGCATAAAGTGAACATTAAATTCATACTCGAGCATCCTAGATAGAAGGTCATATGCTGGAGTTTTGGGAAGGACAGGAACTACAGTGTGAAGTCCCGTATTGTCACTGTCAAAAATGAATAAAATTAAACAAGAAGAAGCACATCTTAACACCACATACAAGAACGATATTCACTAGAAAGACTACTGAAATCAATATACTAATAAAAATGGCCAGAATGAAGATCGCTCACTATTTATGCCCCTGAATGTGCTGTAGATCAGACTGCCAATGTGGAAGATTCACAAGCATGGGCCACTTTTCTTGTGTGGGATGACCTGATGCCACAATAAACTATCACTAGTTCACTGAACAACTAAAATAAGGGGGGATTACAACAATTCTCACCTAGAACCTTAAAAATTTTGTCCAGTTGATCGAGCTGCATCAGACAAAGAAATTTTAGACTCGACAGCAACAAAATAGAACTAGAGATGATCTGACATTAAATGACACACACAGTTATTAATTCTCCCTCACAAAGAATGCAAGAAAGAAAAACACGACACCTGAAATGGGTTAGGAGTCCCTTTTACTTCTTGCCCTTGAAATAGTGGCTTCAACATCAAAAGTTCGGCAAAAATGCAACCCACAGCCCACATATCTTCCAGACAAAATCAAAACATATAATAATGTGTACAATGAGATGATTGAAATGACAAATGGCCCCTAGAAATCATACCAACAGCACTTGTGTAGTGTTTGGACCCAAGGAGTAACTCAGGAGCACGATACCAAATAGTCACTACAACCTGCCACGAGATACATATGGATGAAAATGTTGGTATTGCTCAAGAAACTCAAATTTTGGTAGTTCTATTTATAAAATTTTGTTTCCTGTAACTATAGGTAATCACTGATCAGAAATCAACTGCAAGGCAGCTGTATCATAGGATTGGAAGACTCAAGAAGACCAAACAGCTGGCAGATTCATGTTATTTATAATTTCACATGACAGTGTCTAATTATGAGGCCAACAGTAACCAAATAATACAAGTTAGGACACGCAAAGACCAAAGTTGCAGAAAAACAGAATGAGAGAGAGACTGGAAAAAACCATTTTGTAAATTGAAGATGGACAAAAACGGCAGGAACAGTTAATTCATTACCCCATTATCAGATAGTGGCTTTAAAGGAGCTTGGTAAATTCTTGCAAGGCCAAAATCAGCAATTTTCACCACCCCTTGTTCTTCTCCTTCACCCATTACCTGGTGATCAAAAGTTTCAGAAAACTGATGAAAGAAGTGCGATCCAATGTTCTCAAATTTTAATAATAGCGTGTAACTTCATTACAATGATTTCAGATCAATATAATAATTACAAAGCAAAATGGAAGTCGTAGAGTATCTTACCAAGATATTTGATGGCTTTAGATCTCGGTGGATAATCCAATTGCTGCAGAAAATTTCGATATAAACAAGATTTCAACAAGGACAATGTTGTTATTCGATGGAAATTGAATCGCAGACCACAAACAACCAAGACTAGCTGTTCCGTGTGACCCAACAAGATATAACGTATCTATCCCAAATCAACGAGCCAAATTCAAGAAAACGATCCAGAAACTAAGTTTTGGAATCTAATTTACAGAAATTCATAAAAAAATTGACAAAAAATGTTGATAAGCTAGAAACTTAAGAGTATAAAAAATGTGAATTTATCTTCTCCACAGTGTTTTGTCTGAAATTAAAGGCAAATAGTTTTAGAAGTTGCATTTTTTCAAAATCCAAATGCACAAAGTCATTGCCCTCAACATTTGTTCCCCCAATCGCACTACAGTGCTATCCATATCAACACCAAAACCAAACGAGACTGACATCCACAGGAGCTGTAAATGGCAATCATATCACAGATTGAAAACTAACTTCACCAAAGTTTCTTGTACTTCATGATTAGACATGTGTTTCACACAGAATCTAACCCCGGCGTTCAAGAATTCGTAGAATAGAACAAGTTTCTTTTGTCTGGATTTACAAACTAGTTCAAAACATTTTGATCCATATTGGGATACGAGTCATCAGAAAACATAGTGATTAATCGCAACATAATAAGAAACATGCATAACCTGTGAAGATAATTAAGACCGTTAAGAAGCTGCCATAACAAGGACTTGATGGTGTAGGGATTGATTTGTTGGTTGACCTTGTCCCTGTGATGTCGAATGATTTCCTGGCAGTATTCAAGACACATCAATACAGTTTGCTTTAAACATTGATGAATACCAACACAAGTAAATTAGTTTTTGCATGGTTTAAGATAGAGAACGAGTGAGAAATTTACTCACGTATAGATCGTGCTCGGCGTAGTCAAAAGCTAGATAAAGTGACATATCAGCATGATTGATGTGCACGTTAGCAAGCTTTACCACATTCTCATGGGAAATCTCTCGAAGCAACTAGCATCAAAATACCACATAATTAAATCTAACATTTAATGAAAATGAAAAGAATGAAAAAGGAAAAAAGTACGTGTAAAGGCCAAAAAAGGATATTTGAAGTACTAGATATATCTTCAGTTTGGGAATAGACAGTGAAAGAAACTGAGTCCACACGTGAATATGGCTCTCTTTTTTACCATTGATCTTCTAAGCATAAAAATGATAATTGACTAATATCGTGGATTTAAAAGCAAATCTGCCAATCGTTATTCTTCCTTTCTTTTCTCCAAAATAATGTTATTTTTCATCTTTGCAGTAACCCACTAGTAACCTAGGCTAAAGAAATCGGCATCTATTCCCTGATCATATTTCTTAATCCAGACAATTGTCGCCAGGTATGACATGTATCAGTGTTCTAACAAGTTAAACCACATGTATTCACGAAATAAATAAGGTAAAGATGAAATTAATGGTACACTTATTGGTCGTCCTATCCAGTCAATCAAGTCAATATTTGCAAATAATTTCCAGAATATCCATCCAAAACATTGGCACCAAAAAGGTTACCAAACACCAGCTTTCAACCAGAGCATTAACTTCTATGGATTCCAGGAAATAAGACAATACGAAGACAAAAAGTACAAAGATTCACCATTTTCTTCCTTCAATTCAGGAAACAAACACGAAAAAGAACCCAATCCAATTCCACAACCAATACTCCTAACAACTTTCACATCCTCTAGTTCAAACCGACTTCGTACACAACAGAAGCACAAACACCCACAAAACCCTATATAAAAACCATAATCACACGATCAAACACGCAGAATCGATTAACAATCACACTTTTTGTACCATAATTTCGCGAATTGCGGTGGGAGAAACGCCATCCCCGTCTTTGGACTGCTTGAATTTCTTTATGGCAATCGATTTGGATCGATTCAGCTTGATCTTCGCCAAGAAAACCAAACCATATGTCCCCTCCCCGATTTTCCCAATCACGTCGTACTGCTCCAGCCACTCAGGTTTGTTTCCGCCGCTGTTGCTGTTCGAATTGCTCGCTCTTCCATCAGCCATCTCCTCCAATAGCTTGACCGAGGAATCTGCTTTATTTTCCTAATTTTCTCAGTATCTACAGAGATATCCCTTCAATTGAAATTGGGAAAACCATTTTTTTGGAGGTTGAAGCCTCCGTGCATGCGTATGAGCGTCAATAAGCAGTAGAGATTTTGAAGTAACCAATTTTGTTTTCTGTTTCCAGTTTTAATGTAATAACCAAGCAAATCCTTAATTAATTGAGGTTTGGGGTATAACAACTTTCCCATTATACGTTATTTTGTTCCCGTCTGTCTACCGGACAATTCTATCCTACTCCGGGATATTTACTCTCTGTCACTAAATAATATATACATGTATAGCATTTAAAAATAGCTACAATAATTTTATTAGCGTTAATAAATAGGTAGAACATTTTCTTATAATAATTAAATTTTAAAATATTGATTTTTTACATTTCATATGATTCTACCACAAAAATAAGAATAATAGAAATGAAAATCTCAAACCTAAAAGATTTACTATCAAAAAAAAATTCACGTAATTTTTAAATATAAAATATTAAGTTTTAAATTTTGATAATAATAATAATATAATGATATAACACATGTTATATACATTAAACGAAATTAGTTTAATAATTAGTTTGGTTGATTTTGGTTAAAGTAGTGTGAAATGTAATAATAATAATAAAAAAAAAGACACGCATAAGGAAAAAAAGTAAAGGGGAGTACTTCACCTGGTGTAGGATAGAATTGGCCCTGTCTACCCATCCGTTTACGGTCTAAACAAAGCTCTAATTTCGTCTTCTTTTTTTAATCTTTTACTCGTGAAATGAAAATATTATTACAAATATTTAGAACAAAAAATAATATATTTTTTTTATAAATGAACTAAATAGAATATATGTCATAAAATGGATGTATATAATCGTTCGACGTTATAATATATATTTGATTTCACCGGTTTGGAAATTAATAGATATTTCGAGGAAGAATTCTTATTCGATATTACCCAATTCAATACTATTAGAAGTTATCAAAAGTTTCGATTTTTGCAAGTTTATTGGGTTTAATAATTTTTTGATAATATTGTGGGCAAGAGGAGCTCAAACAAAGAAATAAAATAACTAATACAACACAAATTCTTAGTTCTTACATGAGGATTTAAAAAGTCAAATATGAGATTGGGCCATCGGAAAATTTTCCCTTTGAGCCATTGGGTCGGCCCAGGAAATCGAACGGGTTTAACCCGAGTGTTTTGGTACATGTACCCTCTCTCTCTTCCACCACCGAACGGAACTTCAACTTCTCCATCCCGCTGCCTGAATCAAGCATTCATATTCTCTTTCTCTTTCGAATCTCTCTGATTTTTCAGATTTCAGATCTTGAAATTCTGCAAGATTTTTTTGGTGTCAACGCATGTCAAATCTGAGAGGATACTTATAATTGAGTATAAATATGTCTTCAGCTCAAGACCCATTTTACATTGTGAAAGAGGAGATTCAGGATTCTGTAAGTGTTATTCTCTCTATTCTGTTCGCAGATCTATCGTGCGTTTTTTGTTTTCGATTTTGTGTTGCTAGTTCGCCCCTTTTGCTGATCAAATCTCAGGTGTCTTGTGTTTTATATCTACTTCAGATTCTGGGATTAAGTTGTTTTTTATTTATCAATGACTGTTGTTTTGTTTTTGTGGTGGGATTTGAGGGGATTCAAGTTATTTTTAGTGTATCAATTTGATCATGGGTCTGGATGTAGTCCGAGTTTAGTGATTGGAATGATCCTTTTGGTAATTTTGCTGGTAATTGTAGGGGTGAGTATATTGATTGGAGTCGTAGCATTAGAATTATAGTGTTCCTATTTGAGAAAATTAGTAAAAATTAATTCTTTGGTTATTATATTGTGAATACTAAGTGAATGTAATTTTATCTACTATCTAGTTAATTACACCATTCACCTTTTCCAATGCTTGGTTTCCTAGTTTTCCTACTGATCAGCTGCGCAATGAGTCTCAGTGCTTCTTAAACAGATCAAAATTTTAAACAACTAATGGATGTACAGCCCCACTAACAAATCTGGGTGATTATGAAAAGATGATCTATTGACTGTATTAGAGTCTGGTACTGCCGTACTGGTATCACCTACTAATGATTTTAATATCTATATCAAAAGAATATGTTTTAAGTCCAACCCCCAGATACCCATCTTTGTTGGCCTCTATTGCGGTCGTTTTGGATTATTTGAAATCTGAATCTTACCATCCAAGTTCTACTTCAATAGATTGATAAATTGCTCTCAAAGTTTCATCAATGGGAACGAATGCATTCGGATAGTGGTGAGCAGCTGCATCTCTCTAAGGAGCTTCTTGCTGGTTGCGAGAGCATTGACTGGCAGGTATGACTTAAAATATGAATACCTGAGTGTAGTTTCCTTTCCTTTTGGAATGATGAATGATCTTGAAGCTTTGAAATGTTTTAAATGGCGTTGACCAAAAAAAGTGATTGACATGAAGCACGGTGTGTATTTATCAAATTGATATATTTATTTGCATCCACTTAACGTTGGATGAGTTTTCACTTGTTAAAGGTGTATTGGATCTATAACTACTCTAATCTTTAAGCTGTTACTTTTTTAAGAAGAATTGATCTCTTGCATCCTCTTGGAATAAGAATCATTTATGATCATGGTTACAAAAATAACAAAAAATAAATTGTGAATTATTGATATTAGTTTTGTTTCATAATGATTTTGATAAAATGCTTCTATAGCTTCTCTGATCGTTGACAGGTAATTGTAAAGTATCTTGTCAGTACTGAAACTTTGTTTTCTTGGTAAAAAGGTGGATGAGTTGAACAAGACAATTGCCGTTGCAGCAAGAGATCCTGCATTATATGGTATCAATGAAGTGGAGCTTGATAAAAGGAGAATATGGACTAGCAATGCTCGTTCTCAGGTATCATCGGACATATTATCATCGAGCGTATATACTTTACGTGTTGGTGCAGATAGTACATATGTTTTTTGGTTCATATTTATCACATCTCTGAAAAAATGTTGCTAACGGATAGGTGGGAACGGTAAAGAAATCAGTCGTGACTGGAAAGGAGTTGAATGGGACAAGCACTTCTAATGTCAATGGTATGCGGCATGAGCTTATGAGGATGCCCGATTCGCGTCAAACTGATAGGAACCAGTACATTGCACACAGTAACAATGATTTCATATCATCAGAATCAGATAGACAACTACTTCTGATAAGGTAATTTTGTAGTTTAAGAAATCTTGTTGATGACTAACTGGGGGCTCTCTATGTTAATATTGCTGCATTTATATGTCCCGCTGAGAAAGCATTTAATTCATCCTAAAGCTAAGAAAGCTTTGACGTAGATTCCTGCTATTTTCTGTGTTTGCGTATTCTCCATCTGATTAAAGTTTATGGAATAAAGGCGACAGGACGAGGAGTTAGATGAACTAAGCGCCAGTGTTGAAAGAATTGGAGGTGTTGGGCTCACAATACATGAAGAGCTCCTTGCTCAAGTAATTCATCTGTAAATTTTGAGTAAACTTTCTTACCCGCTTGGTAATTATTGAGACTGTAAATCCCTGGCTCTCCAGGAAAAAATTGTTGATGAATTGGGCACAGAGATGGACAGCACATCAAATCGTCTCGATTTTGTTCAGGTGAAAGCCTTTCACTTAACAGACATTGTCTTTAATATGACTCGTGTACCAATAAATACCATACAATCTGCTACCAATGATTTAAAATTCTGCAAGGAAGCTTTTTATTTCTTGATTGGAGAGCATCTTGTTGCTTATCACCTATCTTATTCTTCTCTTCTTTTTTCTGCAGAAAAAGGTCGCCATGGTAATGAAGAAGGCTAGTGTGAAGGGTCAACTACTGATGATTTTATTTTTACTCGTTTTATTTATCATTCTTTTCGTTCTGGTCTTCTTCGCTTAGACGTTATTTACCCGGAACTTGAGCGTACAGTGAGGAGTTTTGGTTGATGGTACTCTTGTGAACTGGGTATTTTTCATTATGAATGGATTATGTGGATTTTGCCAGTGAAATAATTGTTATAGGGTCATAGATGATTGTATACACTTATTGTTTGTGCTATGGAGCTTATACTTATCGTTTGATTTAATTATGGGAGTTCCTTCACAAGTTGGTATTTTCGAAGTCATCATGTCCTCAACTTTAAAAAAAACATCTCGGATTTGAGATATAATTATAACGAACTCTTCTCAACTAAACAAAATAATGTTATTGCAAACTAGCGCAGTACCATATAATATTTGACCAAGAGATGAATTTCTGTCATTCTATGCATGATATTGTCGGAAATGCGAAGGAAAATTATGGTGGCAATTCCATATGGATTGGAAGAGGTTGAAATGAAATTGAGTTGACTACAGTCATTCAATTTCAGTGTCGAATTTAATTGCTAGTTCATGGGAAAAAAATCGGCCTACATCTGTCAATGTTAAAGTTAAAAATGAGCCGTTAATATCCATTATCGTCGAGAGTATCCGGTAAATATTGATAAACTTGGAATCAACTTATAGTTTGTGGTAATAGTACAACTTCAATATTTTAAACTAGATGACAAGATTCTGATACCAATTGTTGGGATTATGCCGAAACGATTGACGATCATGATGGTAATACAATACCAACTATACAACAGTCAAAATGTCATAGTTCAATATATATTTCTTGATCTATCACATCCACGTACTCTACTCTCACAATTGTCTATTGTATCTTCTTTGATTTTGAATATTTATTATAATTTTTTTAAAGAATATACATCAATCTTATGAAAAAATATCATAATTATAGCTAATCATTTCCAATGGCCTAACGTCGTTGTGGATATTGACGCGAGCAATGCTGTTGATTTCGTTTATCATCAAGCAACATTATTGTATATTTCTAAGCCTTTTTTTGTAAAATATGAATTTGTTGAACTTTGTTTTCTGGGAAAAAAAAAAACAAAAAAGAAGTGAGAAAGAAAAGAAATTGATCAAAATTGGGTCTGATCTGTGAATATAATAATATACAGGGCAACTTTTGTAAATATCAATACTCACATTTCTTGTTTCTTTTTATCTACGTATGCCAATTGAATGGTAGTATATATACTAGGAATGATCACGTGTGATGCACGTGGAATCAATAATGAAAAATATAATAATGAGATTTAGATAATTTTTAAAATCGTTTGAATAACATCTTGTTTATGAGTATTTATTAATCTAAAAACATCAAAACATAATAAATAAAAATATATCATGACGATAAATCAAATACATTCACTTATTTATATAACATATTTCAATTCGAGTTATTATAACATAATGACAATTCTCTTAAATTAACAAATATATTTTTCGTCCAAATATCATTCACAATGGAAAACAATAAAAATAGAATTAATAGAATAGTAAATTTTACTAAAACCAAAATCACAATATATTTAAATCGAGTGCATATAGCGATTGTCAAATAAAAATTCTATTAATTAACTAAATTATTATAATGATACTAAAATAAAACCCCAAAACTTCTTATTAAATTAAACATCAATTGTACTTTTGATAACTTTTAACTCTTTGCGAATTTTGTGAATTTTATTTAACTTTCTTTATTTTCAGAATAGATATTATACATAGTTAATTTATATAAGAATAGATCATTTGTAAATTAATATTAATGATTAATAATTTCATGTTAAATAAAATTTTAAAATAATATAATTCAAATAAATATGTATAGGAAAACACATATACATAATACTCAGTTAAAACTATCATACATAAAAAATTTAATTTATAATAAATGATAATAAATTATCACTATAATTCATATTTATTATAAGAATTATCTTAATTAAAAAAATTATAAGAATCATCTCATAAATTTAATACAAATATAAATAATTTTCATTCTTTTTAATTTCTCAGTAATTTTTCTTTCTATGAATAAAGTTGAAATAAATTAAACTAATCAAATTATATTGCAAATAAAATATTAGAAAAATTTGTAAAAGAGCCTATAAATTTAAATTATGTGCTCTCAAAGTCTATTTTCATTGGAAAAAGACCATAGAAAAATGATATATGCTCGCATGGTTTTTGTAACACTTGTAGAAAAGTGTAAGCTATTCAATTTATTAAATTAAAAATAAAATAAAGTATCATATTAATATATTTGTCGTTAATTCAAATAAAATAACGAAATAAAATTATTTTTATTTTCAATCTCAATCTTTAAATCAACTAAATAAATAAATGAAACATTAATTAAGTAATGGCGTGTAAAAAGTGTAACGAAGAAAATTCACAAATCAAACTCATGTATTTATAGATATATAGATTTGCTAATTTTTAGCCCCTTGCGGATTTGTTTAACTTTCTCTATTTTTTTAGAATAAATATAAATAGTTAATTTTATATCAGGATGAATCATTTGTAAATTAATATTGATGATTAATATTTCATGTTAAATAAATTTTTAAATAATATCAATCAAATAAATATGTATAGTAAAACACATATAAAAATAAAATAATAAGTAATATACAGTTAAAAATATCATATTTAAACAAAGTTATTTCTAATAAATGAAAATAAATTATCACTATAATTCATATTTATTAAAAGAATTTTTTTCGTTAAAAAATTATTAGGATTATCTAATAAATTTCATTCTTTTTAATTTATCATCAATTTCTCTTTTTAAATTAAAATAAATCAAACTAATCAAATATACGACAAATAAAATATTAGAAAAATTTGTAAAAGAGCATATGAAATCTACATAGTCTCCATGTCTATTTTTATTGAAAAAATAGCATAAAAATAATATTTTCTGATATGTTTTTAATTATATTTGTAGAAAAGTGTAATTTTGATATGACCAAAATTAATCATGACACTTTCCATATGTCCATTTTAAAAATATCCTTCTATTAAATATGATTTCCATCACCAAATCGTGTTGAATTTGCTTCTATTACTTATTACGATGGGACAATAATTAGAGGCAAATTCAACACGATTATAACGATGGGGCAATAATTAGAAGTAAATTCAACACGATTATATATATATATATACCTAACCTTAATTTATCCCCTACCTAAAATCTAGGTGTAAATAATTAAATCGAAATTATAAATTTATTTTATGCTATATCAAGAATAAAAAATAAAATAAATATCCATGAAATATATTTTTCAAATATATATATATATATATATATATATATATATAACATAAAAATACAAGTAAGAAGAGTCGCAAGATTAGTGTGCTTTAGCTCTCTCTCGTTGTCTTCTCTCAACAGAAACATTATTAGAATCGGATTCATTCAACTTCCATTACAGACAATCTTCCATCAATATCATTTCCTAGTCTTCTCCGCCTCCGACTCCACGTCTCCACCCCACCCCACCCCCACCCCCACACACAATATATATCTATAGCTCTCTCTCTATATGTATAGATAGACAGATAGGTTCTTGTTATTCTTGCAAAAGTTTGTGAATTAATGGGGTTTTTGAAGGCGAAAGGCGCGGTTTACAAGCCCGTTTATGAAGTCGATCTCGGCCCCGACAGCGACGAGGTTTACCTCAGAGCCAATGTCAAAGGTAATATTACTCGGTATAGTTAGCGATCACTGCTTTTTTTCCCTGATGTCTGATTTGTTTAGAAATTTAACTTTTTATATTATAAGAATTTGGAAATTTTCATCTTTCCAACATATATATTTTTCCAGAAAATCAAAACTTTGGAAGTTTAGATGATATAAAATTTTTTATGTTGGATTATTATTATGGCATGCATGGATCTCTGTCTGATATATATAATAATATTAAGAACCGGCGAGAGGCAATTATTTTCTTCTAGTTACACTTGCCTATCATTCAATTTTCTTTGCTGCAAAAAGGATTTTCCTGAAGAAAACAGGAACTTTAAATTAGGGGAAATGATTTTTTTCCATTAAATTTTCTACTTTTAGGTTTTCATTCACCACATTTATTTTAAGATTGCTAACGTGACATCTGACAAGTCAGAAATTTTCGATGTCATGTTAATATTTTTTAGTGTCACGTCAACAATTAAATCAAAATAGCTGAAAATTAAAAGTAAGTGTACCAAAATTAGATTCTAAAAGCCGGGTAAAACTCAAAATTTAACAAGTTAGTGGACAACAAAACTATTTTCACCTTAAAAATTAAGAGAGCTTTTCCAGAATAAAGATTTCGGTATACTCAAAAAGAAAAAGAAAAAGAAGAAGCTACAGCTGTATCAATAAGTGAAAAATAAATAGAGAAGTACACGAGAGGTCGACTTGGACAAAACCTCAAGGGGTGGGAAAGAGTCAATCGGTTTTTTTAAGGTTTCGGGTTTATTATTTTGAACCCGGACCCAAAATTATCAGGATATAATTGAGATTATTAAAATATATTTAAAATAAAAAATATTAATATATTAACAGCATCAAACTAAATTATAACTAAAAAATAAATAATTTTATTTTAATTAATACTGATCACTTAGGAACTTTTACCTTATACCTCACCCAATATACGTTTCGGGTTCGGATCCTACCAAAATCCAAAAATTACCCGATCCAGAGTAATTTCGTATTCGATAATCAGAAGCTTAACCTGTATTATAGGTCAATTTAATTTTTGGAATTTATATATAAATAATAGACATGCATGAATTTTCGGAAATTATTTTGTTCTTTATGGTTCATACCAGAACTTCTTGGTACAACAATCTACGTACATAACTACTTTAAATTAATTAAAGTACTGCATTTTCAATCATTTTACTTGTACCATGTTCTCTAAAAAAAACCCAGCAATTTTATTGTCTGCTATTATTGGTAATTGATAATTTTATTTATTTAATTATATATATGCTTATTATTAGTAATTGATAATTTGATTTTTATTGTTTATTTTTGTGGATGTGTAGCTCCTCGAATGGCTGGTCTTTTGATAAAAGTTTTTGCATGGTTTTTGGAGTTACCTATTTTCGGAGGTATATTAATGTACATTTTGAAGAGGAACAATCAATTCCACAAGGTAACACACCCATCTCATTTATATCATTAAAACTTCTGTAAGACGGTCTCACCGGTCGATTTTGTGAGACATATATTTTATTTGAGTTAGTCATAAAAAAATATTGTTTTTATGTCAAAAACATAATATATATATATATATATATATATATATATATATATATATATATATATATAGATATATATATATATATAACAATCATGCAACTATATTAAATATGTAATTTTTAAGAGATAGTATGTCAATTTTTTAAAGTGAATATTAGATGAAACACATTAATTTTCTAAGACAATGTAAATATTTTCGTAAAAATCAATTGTTGTCACAAAATCACGTCAAATTATGTTTTAAGGATCTCTCGCATAATATATTAGTGTGTGTGTCAGTGTGTGTGTGTGTGTATATATATATATATATATATATATATATATATTAAAAAATTTCTATAAATTTTCATTTAGTTCAATGTCAAAATTTATGTAGAATTCGGTTTTTATAAAAAAAATTAAAATATTTTTTCTTTATTTTACTTCCCCCCCTTAGATTTAAGCAGTCATTTTGTATATTTTTGAAAAGATCGTGGTTGCAAGTTTAATAAACTAGTTTATTGTGTGATAGAAATACGGCAAGCAAGAGTAAATGAAAGTTGCTCTCTGCACTAACAACCTTGTCTCTTTCGTTTGGTAAATACAATGAATGCTAGTTCTTAAATTTTTGAACAATGGCGTTACAAATTAATAACACACTTTTTATATAGGTTTTTTGTGAGACGATCTCATAGATAAATCATGCATATATTTACAATAATTAGTAATTCTTTTGACATAAAAAATAATATTTTCAAATACGAGATCTGTCTCACAATATTAACTTATGAGACTGTCTCACAAATTTTTTTTATGATATATGTGTGTGTCGAATTATATTAATATATAATAAGATTTGAAAATATATAGTGTATACATTTTATATAACATATATTTATTTTTATACATTCACTCTGTTGATCTGTTGGAGATGAGATCGATACAGTGTTTGAACGACTGTGGTTTAGAAAGTTTGAGTTACTTATTTATTATCAAAGATATTTTTTAATGAATTCATCACTACGTTTTCGAATATATAATATATCAAACCACTCATAAGGGTATTTGTAGTAAAAAGGCCAAAATATCTTATACATGGAATCAAACAAATTATAATAAATGCAATTAACCACTATATTAATATGTATCTAAATTGTGTGTACCAGTTGTCAGCCTATGATATATTATGGATTATTTTTTATTCACTTTAATATTTATTACCATTTAATTATTTTAAATATAATATCCCTTAATTAAAATGGAGAGTATTAGAACAAATTATGAATTGTTTGTTGACACCACTGTTAGGTAAGGCTACTATTGATGAATTATTTAGGATGCATTTGGTATTTGCTTTTGTTTTAATTTTTAGCCAATCTAGTTCTACTAAAAACAAGTTGATAAATTTAATATCTTTTATAAAAACATTAAATTTATATATTTAGTTATTTACTTTGTTGTCGTTGTCGTTATTATTATTATTATTATTATTATTATTATTATTATTATTATTATTATTATTATTATTATTATTATAAGGCTTAAATTTAAAATAATTATTAACATAAGTAGATAAAAATTAACATATAAGATAACATGTAATATAAAATCTAAATTAGTAGCTGATAATATTTAAGTTAGAGAAGAAGATAACTTGAAAGTGGATAGTATGATATTTGTTGGATAAATGAATAAATTTAAATAATTTATCATTATAATTTTTTTCTGAGTATGTCTCTTGTGAGACGGTCTCACTTATCAGATTGGTCAACCTTACAGATATTCAAATAAAAGTAATACGCTTAGCATAAAAAGTAATACTTTTTTGGCAAAAATAAGAGATCTATCTCACAAAATATGACTCAGTGAGATCGTCTCACATAAGTTTTTACCTTTTTTTTCCCCACAAACTTAAAAAAAAAATCATTATTTTTTTGTTAGTGCAAGGGCTTCTTCAAGAGTAAACTCATTTCTTTATAATCTCACAGTTTGCATTATTTCCCATCATTCTTAATAATTTTCTATTTCCTTTGATAAAACATGCGTTTTCTTGGATGATTTCAAAGAAATTTTTTTCCCAAATAAATGACACTATTTTGCAGCTTGTCTCCTTTGTGGATTTACAAGAACCACCTCTTTTTGTACCTCTGTGCCCACATCAAGGTAAGATGTGCAGCAGTCGAAATCGCTAGCATGCCAAAACAGTCGAAATATGGAGACTGAGCGCTGTATAATATGAAAGACTCGAATATAAATTCTAACGACTTATTGTCTCGTAATTATAGGAATCCAAGAAAAGGAAGTAAAATACTTAGAACATGACATGCCCCCTCCCGAGAGAGCTCAACAGGCCCTGAGTTGTATTGAATCGCCAGAAAATGTACCCAAGACTCAGAAACTTGGTTTCCAGCGTTGGAAGATACTAGAATTTTTCAAAGCATATACCTCAGGGGACTCAACCCCTCTCATGGTGAAAGAAATGCTAAAAAAAACTTTGCACTAGTTATAAAATGTAACGCTAAATTTACCTTCTTTTAACAGGTTGCAGAACGATTCGTAGCCGCTGTGCGTGAATCATCTAGTCCTTCTCTGAATATGTCATTCTTTATCAACTTCTGTGTGGAAGATATTCTAAAGCAGGCGACAGAATCGACTCTTCGGTATAAACAAGGTGTATGATCAAGAATTCATGTTAGAATGATGTAACTAGATTGCTGCTTGAAGTTTTTGAATCAACAGAGGAGTATGGGCTGGGAAACATTGTAAAATCTTGTGTATTTTTCATACATGTTTTTTCAGGTGAACCTATATCGGTTCTAGATGGAGTTTTGGTTGCTGTTAAGGATGAAATAGATTGCATGCCATACCCAACAACAGGTGAGTTTATTGCTAGAATGTTTTCAGTTTTTTTTTTATTTTATAGTCGAGGGATCGTAGTGTACATATTCGGAAAAAATATCGCGAAATTTCTTCTCCTAATGAAACAAATGGTATATAATCTAGTACTCAGAAAATTGTTGGATGAAGTGAAACAATTTGCTGATGCAGGTGGTACAAAGTGGCTGCACAAAGTAAGACAGTGTGAAGACGATGCGTGCTGTGTCAAACGCCTCCGGTTATGTGGTGCCATATTAGTGGGAAAAACAAATATGCATGAGCTTGGGGCTGGAGTCAGTGGGATAAATCCTCATTATGGGTATGCACTTCCTTCAAATTAGTTTTTTTTTTTCAAGTTTTTTTTCTGAGAATTTTTATGAATAATTGATGCTGATTAGTCCTTCTCTCGTCATTAAAGGCCAGCAAGAAACCCGTATAATCGAAACATGATTACTGGAGGCTCTTCCAGTGGATCTGCTGCTGTGGTTGCTGCTGGATTGTGCCCTGTTGCACTAGGTGTCGATGGAGGAGGTAAACTAAACTTACTGTGCTTCTAGTTGCAATATATAGTATGAAACAATGATCTATTGTAAAAATCCACGTCCTCGAGCAAACTTTATTGTTCTGCATAGGATCTGTAAGACTTCCAGCAGCTCTTTGTGGCGTTGTTGGCCTGAAACCTACATTCTCACGTGTGCCACATGAGGGGTATTAAACACATCTTTCTTATGCTTATTTGCTATTTAGTTGCGATATGGTTCTTGAGAAATTTTGTGCTTCCATTCTGACTTTAGGACTTATGTTAAATTTTCAGTGTTCTTCCCCTGAACTACACAGTTGGGATGGTTGGGATTCTTGCAGCAAGTGTTGAGGATGCACTTTTAGTGTCAGTTTCTTGGTTTTGCCGACAAATTTTTCTTTTAGCTCATGCTGGATTTCATCTGTCATATTTGATAAAAAGTTCAAAAACTTCAGTTATGCAGCGATTAGCGGCAATCTTACATCCGATCAAAATGGTGTGACAGCTGTACCTGACCAACCTAAACTACCTCTGCCTCTGCTGAAATCTGCTGACTACACGTCCTATGACATCAAAATGGCGCGATATGGAAAGGTTTTTGATAATTTCTTCCCATTCTTCATTCCTAAAATGACATAAGATATCAATATCTTCATTTCCTTGCCTTTAAATTAACATCTAAACTCAATTTTTTTAGCCTATATTAACATCTTTTCTGTGTTCTCTCAGTGGTTTGATGACTGCAGTGATGATATCAAAGTCTGCTGCTCTAATGCGGTGACCAGACTATCAGACAAATATGGGTGGAAGGTATAAAATTCCAAATATAATCCTTAATTTCTAAATTTATTTAGCAGACAAAACCAAGAATTCAGCTTACTCTCCACCGGTTTAATCGCCTCGTGCAATTTAAGATTGTAGATGTAACGATACCAGAACTAGAGGTCATGCGCTTGGCGCATTATGTCACAATAGGATCAGAGTGCAGCTCCTCAATGTCAAGATACTCACAGAATCTGTGAGTGTTCTGTTTTACCGTTATTTCTATTCAAGCGATAAGTGAATAAATTAAGGCCACATACTTTTTGTATAGCATTATTCTTGAAATATGAGATCCTTAGATAATCATAGGCTTCTTTCAGATTAACGTGTATTAGTTTTCTAGACATAAAATATACTTTGACACAACAAGGATTGATCAAATATATCAGGAGTAAGGCAGAAATGGGTTGGGATGTTCGGTTCGGACTTTCTGCATATGGTTCTTTCGACAGCCAAGAATACTTAAACGCACAAAGAATCAGGTAGCATTAGCTTAGCAGATGTTCTTGATTTTATAAGCTCGATATTCTTTGAAGATCATTTACTATTTCAGCAATAAACCAACGCAGGAATCGGCAGCTTCAGTTCCATGAAAAGATATTTTCGATGGCGGATATCATTGTTACTCCAACCGTGGGGTATCACTGCTAAAACCTTTCTCCTCCCGATTCAACAAAAAATGTTCGAGTAAAAGATTTTAGAAGGGTTGTTTTTGTAATGCATGAACACTTCTTTGCCAGTGTGACTGCATATGATATAAAGGATGACGCCACAAGAACCGGTGAGCTAGACTACATAAATGGAGGTAAATTCAACACTGATTTAATCAAGATAGAAAATTTTGCGCACTGGATATTAACAGTCAAAATATTTTAGCTGCATTAGTCCGGTACCAGGTGGCTGGAAATTTTCTTGGTTTGCCAGCAGTAACTGTCCCAGTGAGTTAACAAAAGCATCAAGATCCTTAAATTTTTATTCACAAAATGTAATCTTAGAACCAGAAACAAATTTGACAGGTCGGATACGATCAATCTAGCTTGCCTATCGGCCTTCAGTTCATCGGGAAACCGTGGTCTGAATCACTTCTAATTCATGTTGCTTATGCTATGCAGGTGCGTAACACAAATTTACGATATGGAATTTGGTCAAAATGGTTTCATGTAAAAAATTTGAGTTTACTAAATAAAGTATGATTCTTGTTCTTCAGGCACTTTGCCTCTCGGAACAAAAGAAACCAGAGATTTTCTATGATATGCTCTGCAAGGATTAAATATGAAACTGGAGGAAGAAAAATGTAAAAGGTCCTACCGGGAGTCGAACCCAGGTCGCTGGATTCAAAGTCCAGAGTGCTAACCACTACACCATAGAACCAACATGTTTCCTCAAATCTTTGAACTTTTATGATTTTTTTTTGGTTATCAAATTGAAACAATGAAATACATTGCTCGTCTTGAGATACATAGGAGAATTGTTGTACGAGGTACCAACATGAATCGATTACCATAAGTGGAAAGATTGCCATTTGCCTGTAACTCGAAAAGGTACGGAACTGTTCTTGAAATATTCGAAATAATTAAACTAACCGACCCCCTAAAATTAATAACAAGTTTCTCAAATAAAGTTCGATTTAGTCGACTTGCTTCGTGTGCGCATAACTAATGACAGTCTCTAAATACCCCTGATAACAATAACTAAATACATAAAGAAGCCATTTGCTGACATTTCTTGAGTAAATGATGCAAAAATTGAATGTGAGATTATATTAACCAGAATGTCTAATTCTGTAAAACATGTTTGGTACTGAAACTATGTACATCACTACACCTTGTGAGGTGAAGAAAAAGCAACTGAAAAAAAATGTTCTTGAAGAACATAACATCAGCGGTGCTCTCAACAGTGTTTGGATAGTGCTTCCTAGTTTCAAAATCAAATTCGCCTCATTTTCTTGATTTCTATCTCATCTCTTTAGTCCAACAAAAACTTGTACCCACTTGAGAGACATTCCTCGTAAAGATCTCTCTAGTGGGTACGGTAACTGGCTTTAGGCATTAGAACTATGGAGCAGAAGCTTCAAAAATTAACCTTGGTTCCAGCACTCCTTTATGGGATTTGTATAGATTCTTCTGAGTCGATTGAGAAGTCATCTAATGTAGCTAGAATTTTCAGCTGTCGGTCAAGAGAAGCGATTGTCTTTTGACATTCGGCATATTTACTCTTAGCCGCTGCCAGTTCTTTATCCTAAGACCAACATCAATAGACAGACTCATCAATTTAGTGGATATAGTAAAATCCGACAGTTTATATGATGCAAAAATAATAAATAAATACTATGACACAAACTGAATATGGCGGTGCAATAGTTAAATGAACCACTAAGTGGGAGCAAGAACGTATTGAGTAGCCAACCTGAACGATCCTGAACTCTTCAACCATTGCTGATCTCTGGGACTTATAATCAAATTTCATTCTTGATAACTCAATTTCCAATTCCTTTGAAAAATTTCTTTCTTTTTCGACCTCATTTTTTAACGAACAAATAGTTGAATGCATAGTTTCTATATCAAGTTCAAGGCTTGTCAAGTGCTCATGCTTTTCTTTCACGAATTCAATTTCTTTCTGGGAAGCCCTCTTTTCTTCATCAGCGACAGCCAGCTCAGTGCTCAAGTTCGACAATTTTACCTCTGATTGCTTGAGTTGATCCTCTGATGTTTTAAGCTGAATACGACAATCATTAAGAGCCACCTCCAAATTCTTTTTCTCCATTTCTATCTTTTCTAAATTCTCTTCCAGCTCAGCCGTTCGATTGATCATGGCTTCCAGATCATCTTTCAAATGATCTTCTCGACTATTGATCACGGTGTTCGAGTTGTTTCCACCTTGTGTTACAGGTAGTGCCACAATCTTCTCCATCTCAAGAAAGTCATCCATGAGATCAATCTCAGCAGAAGGAATTATAAGACTCCTTTCAAAAGTTCTTTCATTCTTAAACTGTCCCTCTTCTGTCACTGACGCAAGTGACCAAGATTCGGGGCGGCATGTCTCACCACCAATAGACTCTAATCCACTAGTTTCACAGCTGCAATTCTCGAAAACCGGTGTTTTCTCTTCAACACCTGACCAGTGATCATTACCCGGTGTTGCTTTACAAATCACTGCCTTTAGCCTACGGCATTCTGCTTCAAGTTTGACAATCTTTTTCACACATTCAAGATGTTGTTTACTAGCAGATTCAGCAGCATGGGTGCTGAGATCTCTCTCACAGGTCCTTAGTTCCAGTTCTTCGGTTTTGGAAACAAGCTCGAGCTTAAGGATCGAGTTCTCTTTCTCTGCAGCTTCAAGCTTACAGAACATGTCAGCAAGCTGGTTCTCAAGTTCAGATTTTGTCGAATCCCAGTCACGAGTTTTATTGGTAATAATATCACAAATCTTCTGGTCTTGGTCTTCTCGTGCTTGTCGAAGCTGTCTCAAACATTCTTTAAGAGCTCCATCAAGATGGCCGACACGTTCTTCAAGGATCGAATTCTTCTGAGTTAAGGCTTCAGTTTGTTTCTTCAAAATTGATACCTCTTTCTCAGCCTTTTCCCACCCTGGTATATGAGCTCAAATTAAAATCGATTCCAGAACTGGATAAAGATATTTTTCTAACCATAATGGCGTGTCCTTACTCATATTAGGCTAGCTATTAGTTAGATCATGTTACATGTAACCACACTTTGCCCCTTTCTCAGAACTATTTTTTTGCACATTAAGTACATAAGTGCTAAGAATTGTAATAGAGTCTCTCTATTCCATCGCAGCCGACAGTATTTTAATTCCAACATTTAGTTCTTGAAAATACATCATGAAAGTGATTAGTTTTCCTCTGTTATTTCAGGAAAAAAATAATCACTAATCACGAGGAAACACATGTTCTTGTTGTCATTCTCATTTTCTTTTTTGCCCCCAAAAATCCTGGCAACCACCCCCATCCAACCCCTTATTCCGGCACACTTTTCCGCTCTCAGATTTCTGGATGCCCCTGCAAATGCATGCAAGCAAACACAAACAGATTCCAACTGAGAAAGGATGTGAAATAGGGATAATACCTGTGACAGCTTCCTCTGCAACTTTGGCATGTTGCTTAACCAAGTCTTCTTTGGTGCAGACATCAAGAAGAGCTTCAGATAGTTTCTCTGACAAAGTCTTCAAACTATCATTACGGTCTGCATCACCAGGTATGGTTTTAGACGTGACTTCATGGGATTGCATGTTTTGATTTGCCAGACCCTGTGCAACAACCAAAAATAAGTCACTCTCACTAGTCCATCAAAAAATCCCCTTAGGGAAAACAAATATTCAGTAGCTACTATACAGTCACATGAAATTCCTTTTTTTCCTCCCATCCTAGTAGATAATACACATCCGTTGACAAGTAGTTTCATGAACAGATGGACAGAGATAGAAAAACAGTTTCCTTGGCTTGAATGGATGATAAGGTCTTTATGGATTTATGCATGGATTCACATACGCATGATTCATATTGTATTCAGACACCAACTAGTGATTGCAAGAATCATCCTGAGTGCATGTGTCAATAATTGAAGATAGATACTAATAATAGAACAGGAACAAACACTGTCCAGAATAGAAAAGCAAGAGGCTATCACTTGCCCTCCAGCTGATGTGGATCCATGTTGTTCAAAGTTAAACTAGCACTTGAATCTAGATTTCATGACACTTAACTGTGAACAAAACATAAATTTTCTACCAATTCAAGAATTCAAAAGGTTATGATTATTCATTCCGTGTACATTGTGAGAGTCCAAGTAGTAACCAAACAAGTGTGCCCGAAAACATGTCAGCTATACACATAATTATCCATTTGTGGTATCTGCTTTCCACAAGGTCCTGAAAGAGAACTAATGAAAGCGAAACATGGGAATCCATAACCTAGAATCAACAAACTTGATTCATTATTTTGCGGATGTAAAAGGCTGAAGTTGAAAACCAAAATGAGATTATGAAACAGATGAAAGTATAGGAATTTTGAGGTCAAATATATTTGAGGCAAAATTGGTTTACCTGATCATCAGAAAATTTTTCTGAATGAGATGACATTGATCCTGAGCTCTCAGTTTCACCACTGGGACTTTTTTCAGAAGACTTACGCCGCCACAGCCAACTCCTCCGGTCCATCTAAGGGACAAAACAACTATACCCCTCTCTTATTCAAGCTTCATCTCCTATTTCAAACTCATTTTGCCACCACAAGTCAACATCACTTTTACAACAAGTTGACACCACTTTTACACAGAACACCACAATGCAAATTAATGAAGCCTCCAATCATATTCCCAACTCAACTCTCTTCAAATCACTCCTTGAGAAGAACAAAAACGTGCATATCAGGAATAAAAGATTTCAGGAACCCATTTACAGATCAAAATGATCAACCAAACCCATCACAAATTCAGCTCAAAACACCGCAAAAAAGATATGCAGGAAGGATATATTTCTTCCAAATTATCATCAACATAAATAAAAGGCAGAATGGAAATTTCGGGTGAAAAGTCCAACTTCGCTTAAAATCCACTTTTGAACCAACCAACCAACCAACCATCAAGAAAAATATGGAATGTTTCTCGAATTCAATTAGTCCAACAACACGCTGATTTGAGACTTGACCTATTTCGGACAACAAATCCACACAGGTACTTAAAGCTCAAAACTTTGGACACCTAATCTGATGGGCACCTCTCAATTCCTCACCACTATAAAACAAACAGACACACACATGATGGGGATCAGCAGTGATACAGCTCGGAACTTGTGGGCACTGCCCCCATAGCTATCTCCAAAAAAGACTCGTATATAAGAGTGACCCACCCACATCAAATCATAGATTTCATCTTCAACACTGACACAGAAGACCCACAAAAGAATTAATGCAAAAAAGGCCTCACGCCCCCGCACCCCACTGGAAGAGCTCCGTCAATTCAATTTTATTCTTTTATTCAAAGAAAATGTACATAACTTCCAACGAACAACATGGACGGGTTGATCAACCAAAAACTGATGCTTTCTTGTGGTAAAAATGAAATGTTAAACTTCTTAAAATAATTAATGTTGACCCTTTACGAATATGGCCGAAAAAGCGTGTGAAGTTTTGAGGAAAGCCGATTCTGTTGTCTTCCCCTCGACGAAAGCTTGGCCTAATTCGCCATCCCAGGTTGCCAGTGGTTCATGTGATATGGTCCCCGTCCTCATATTGCTTACACAGTTGATAATTCATCAATTTAAACAAAACATTAAAAAAGTTTTGTATATATATAGGGAGGTGGTATCAATCGTATTAAGATCAATAGGCCGCAATATAGTTTAATCCAGCCCACATGTTATATTTTGGGCTTAGGTTTAAGATTTGTCAAAGGGGCCATAATATGTTTTCTTTATATTACCCAAATCAAAGAAAATTTAAATAATATTAATATCGATGATGAGCTAACATTCAATGTGTAATTTTTTTTTTCATTCATCTCATCTATTTCCACTTTCGTATTCGAAAGAGACATATTTCGTGTTGTGATATAGAATATGGCAACATATACCACTGCGGTGCATGTAATTTCAGCATACACATTGACTGCACTCGTCTTTTTAGAATATTGACCCACAAGTTCGATGATCATTCCCTCACTCTAATCTTTGTATCTTCTTTATATAGTGCCGATCACATTTACGAAATCTGTGAAGAAGACATCGATCTCAAGTATTGGGGCACTACGAAAGTTCCTTGTTCATCGACTTTGGTAAGGACGATGAATGTTTGCAGACAAACTTGTGGGTATTACCACAAAATCATCGAGGGGTTTAAAGATGTGACAAATTGTGATTTTTGGATTCATTTAAATTGTGATTAATCTTCTGATGCAATAGCTCCATCCCGCCATGGTAGCCAGTTGAAGCCCTTTTTTCTCATATTGGAAATGGTCATGTAAAACATCAAATAGTGAATCTACTTTTTGCTAGAGAATTTATGTGATCAAGCATAATTTACTTTATTGTGCAGTAATTAATATCCATATTCGTATATTAAATTAAAATATTTTATTGTTAAATATTTTTGTATAAAAAATCTAAAGATGTGTTTGAAGGGTAATGACCTAATTAGATTGGCAAATTAAGCACAATTTAGTATTCAACTCATTGTTAAAGCTTAAATTGTTTGCAAAATTCAAGCCCGTTGGACACTTTTAAAAATTCTATAAACAGGGTACGACTCTTATTATTCAAAGTATATTCTATTTTTGATTTATTCAATGTACATTCTCATTTTCTGCTAAATATATTTAGTTTTAAGATATTTTCTTTAAACTGGGTATTGACTTAAATATCGAAATGTCTACGCTGGAAACTCTCTTAACGTGTTTGACGAGTGTTCGTGACCCAGATGAATTCTCACCAAGTTAGCTTTAAATTGTCTATGTGGAATGGGCTCGTTTATCTGTCTAGTTGGCCAGTCTTCATACATCCCGGTCTACACAATACATTTATCTTAGCTGCATGAATATTAAAAAGACAGACTTTGTAAACGATTTTTATCAGCTTTTCATATTTCGTTAAAACAATTATTTAAAAAATATGATGTTTTTTGTTATTTTAAATTGATGATTTATTTCAATAATTTTCTATTTTAAGAGTGATATAATCATTTATTTAATTTAAAATTCTAAAAGTATAGATAAAAATATATTTTATTGATTTTTTTAAAATAGATGAGATATGATCGTTTGAAGTAATTTAAAAATATAACATATGCCTTCACGATACCACTCTTGTATTTTTGTTGTCTTTCAAGGAAAAAACTTGTACTTTCACTTTAGATAAGAAAAAAAAATTGTTATCTTTATTTAAATTTTATCTAAAACGATATAAATTTTTTTACATAATAATTTTTAATAACAATATTTAAAATTTAGATATATTTATTATAATACTAATAAATTTAAATGATTGTTTACTAATTTTAATTTTTAATTATATAATATATTCTTACGTGTGCATGACACGAGTGAAATATTAGTTCTCTTTTAAAATGGAGTATTTTTTCCCAATTTATATTTTGAGTGTTCTAATTGAGCTCCGATAAATTTTTGAGGACAAAATTGTCAATAAACTGAGCAAATTACAAAAAATACACTTCGAGAATTCTGATTTCACAGTAGGCAGTAGCAAACGAGAACCGGCGGAGACGATGGTGGTTGTGTTGTAGCCTGAGTTGCGTTCATTTTTCACGCTTCTTCTCTAAAGTATGCTTTGTTTCTTGTTAAAGTTTGATCCTTTACGAATTGAAGTTTAATCTGTTGAATTGGGGGTTTCTACGGAAATTTGGAATCACGGGTTTGGATTCTTCCTGTCAGGGCTTGAGATCAATCCGTGAAATGACTCTTTATTAGCCTTCAGATATATAGAGTTCATTCTTGTTACTTCTTGCTAATGTATGTATCTTGCTTTTCGATTCAAACTGTTTCAAATGATAATTGTGTTAGTTCTTCCTATAACTTGTTGTATTTTATTTAAATTTACCTTTTAAGATATTATTGCTGTATTTTTTTTTCCTGAATCAAGAAGTTGTTTTTGCTCAAGCAAGTTGCAAAGGTATAAAATTTTCGTTCAAATCTGACTGAATCCACCCACAGGTTGCTAGTTTCTGTTCTTGATTTCCGCTGACGAATTTTCACCGCCATTCTTTGAAGGGGAAAAAAAGAAGAAGCAAAAAATGAATGCTGATGGTTGTACTAACAGATTCAGATGTGTGCAGTGTGGGTTCCCCATTGACACGCTTTACATTCAGTACTCTCCAGGAAATATCCGGCTCATGAAATGTGTAATAAAAATTTTCCCATTTTTTCTATTTAATGTTTTAACTTCAGTTTTCTGATTCTTTTCTTACAATTACTTTTAACTGTTAGGAATACTGCAAAGTTGTTGCTGATGAGTACATTGAGTGTGAAGTCATGGTAAATAAAGTAAAGAAACCAGAATTAACAGTTCTCATATTAAGTTTCAAAATATATTTTTTTGTAATTTTCTCTCTTATCTATAATGTAGATCCTTATAATCGATTTGATTCTGCACAAGCCACAAGCTTATCGACATCTGTTTTTCAATAGATTTTCTAAAGAGACTGTGAATTTTCAGGTTCGTATTTCTTTTTTAACTTAGTTATTTGCTTGAAGGACCTTATAGACAGATTTCAGATTTGAGTAGTTTTGACTAGTGTTGTGTGTACTAATGTAAAAGACAAATTTGGATTTCCAACTGTTGCAGGGCTTGTTATGGAAATCAGTTTTGGCATTCGTTCTTCTGGACATCTGTATCCATGGTTTAAATGTTATAATTATTATTTGCAAGAATAGTCTGTGGATTAAAATTATGTATGATATCCTAAGCCTTAGCTGTACTAGACAGAATGTGGACTTTGAGGATGAATGAGAATGATTGGACTTTGCCAGCGACAGTTGTTTCATTTCTTCTGGATTTTGGTAAGGTATGTTACAGAATTGTATGTTGGTTAATTTGATGTCAACTCTTTTCGTGTTCAGTTTTTAGTAGGACGATGGATATATACATTCTTTTATGTAATAAGTTGTATCACAGATGTTCACTCGTGTTGTCCTTGAGAACCTCATCTTTCTTGCTGTGATGATTCATGGCACTGGAAAATTGCAGATCGCATCTGCTAGAGCTTTTGGGTAATATTTTCTTGAATTACTGATCTTTCCATTTTCTCCACTGCTGTGGGTTACTAGCTGACACATTACAGACTCCTCTTGCATCTTTTCCATTTTCCTTTTATGTTTGTGGAACTGACTTTGGATGGTTTAATTTTTTGCTGGGCTTTTTGTTTTTTTTTTAAAACACGAAATTCGGAAGACTAGAAGAATTGTGTAGTGTACACGCTTGTTGATCTTATATGTCCATATGTCCATGGTGGCTTAAATTTTGAAAAACGTAGTGAATTACTACTGATTTTTTGTTTCTAGTTTGAAGCACAGTGTAAAGTATCCAACTGAAATGTTAAATTTGATGGAAATATGTTGCACCAAGTGGTCGATAGCTACTACTTCAATTAGATTAAGGTTGCAAAGTTTTATGACTCTTCTTTAATTATGTCTCTTTCCTTTCTGACCATTGCATGCTTCTCCCTAAAAAAGATTAGCTAAAATTGAGTCACTTGTACTTTGATTCTACAGGTGGAAAGAGGTCTCTCTTATAGTCATCATTTCAAGTTACTTCAAGATCTTTCTCATGGCCATGATGGTATGTTTCATTATTATATTTGATCTCATGTTGATATAATTTAAAAACAAACTTTGGTGAGACCTTTTTCCCATTATGATATTGCGAAGTACCTTTTTTCACTCCAAAGACAACGTTTGGTATGACTAATTAATTTTACGTGATGTATTTTACTTATGAGTGGGTATTTTGTTGTATTATCTTTCATCAAACTTTTTATTTTGTAGGTATGGAAGTTCCCGTCCTCTGTGATTTTCATCATTGACATGTTTGTCATGTCATCAAATTATGTGGCCTTGAAAGGTAAAAATAATGGATTTGGATTGCATTAACACATTGTAAAAAACATCAAATGAACATGGGTTGGTGGAACTGATAAATGGAGTTTAGAGTTTTTATATAATCCAGTTTGTTTTAAGAACAGAAGTATGTATAATGATGTGGAGTTGCTTCATGAAAATTACTAGTATTTCACCCCTGATATCAATTAATTAGCAATTAACAGTTCAAATATGGCCATGATTGAATAATGCGGTAAAAAATCATTCACTCTTTTTCTTTTCTGTTTTTTGTGGCACACTTCCTCTGATGTGGCTGATTAGTTGAGGGCAAGCGAGAGATAGTTTAACATCTGTAGCCATGTTAGTATTGCATAAAGGTTCCAATGTTATCTTTTTGCTTTTTTATTAATAAAAGGCAAAAGATGAAATTTTTTTATTGTTGAACATGGGCTTCCCAAATAAATTCTAGAATAAACTTTCTTTGTAATCTTGCTGATAGTTCTCTCCCCTTCCGGCCATCATCTGACCCTTTCTCTCTCCCTCTCTCTTGTGTGCTACATCCTCAATTGGTGTTTTCCTTTGCTGAATAATGTTTACAATGGTTTGCTACAAGCTTGTTCACCTGGGGTACATGTTATTCATACCCATGACCTGCCATTTGGCATTGAAGATCATAAGCACATAGAATTGTTTTGCCTTAAAATGTTACTATTAATAATGATATTTTTTACAGCTGGACTTGTGTGCCTAGAATTGGCCATCATTTACACACATAGTTCATATAATTTCTTTGAGTTAGTTGTCAATCTTAAGATATGCTGATTAACTATCAGTTGTTGAAGCAGTGATCACCGACTCAATGATGATGAGATGCTTGACAGTTTGCCTTGTGGCTCATGGTTTAAAGTTTTTATCCTGTCAAGGACTTATTGTCCAATGTTAGACCTCACATGTACCTTGATGCTATTGAGAGCCATGGCAACAAGCTGCTGCAGTTTGGTCTTCCCAGTGCATTGTTGGAGAAACTAACAGATGGGCTGCCTCTTCCATTGTAAGGCAAAGCTGCTCAACTTTTTGGTTGTGGCGCGAAGCTTTATTCCTTTACTTTATAATGCTATCACTGTTTCTTGAGTAGTTGACCTCGAAAGCAAGGTGAACGCCTCTCTAGTTCCTAAGGCTTGATGGGTTTGAAATTGCTATCTCAGACTGAAAACGCTGTTCTTTACGAGCGGTACTACCTACTTTAATGGACGAGAAGATGATGAAAATCTGGATGATGTTGGGATTTGTTGCGCTTCTGTTGAACGCTTTTGCCCCAGAAGATGCATTTTACATTTATATACATGATAACTGTATTTTGAGTTGTTCCTGAGTAATATTTTTTCTCCTCTTTTGCTTGCTTATTGAGGTTCGAAGTATTGAAACATTTGTATGCATTTTTACCTGAATATTTAAGCCATGCTTGTTGACTTGTACCATGTGTATCTCTACGACTCTACCCTTGGCTTCCAATTTTGTACAACTCAACACAGTTCACTAGTTGAGATTTGGAAAAAAACACACAAAAAAATCTGTCCCTGATTTTTGTACAATTTTCACACCTTCACCACTGCTTTCTCATATTTCCACTGTCACAATCTTTCAGAATCATACACGAATGCTGCTTAAAATAGACGAGAAGTTGGACCAGAACAAACAATTTCTCATTAAAAAACATGCTAGAAATTAGAGCATGAAACTCATCTTCTACCTCATTATGACACCACTCCTCCATTTTCACGTTTCAAACCATTTCTCATTAAAAAATATGCTGCTTGTACGGCTTTCGTACACGAGGATAGGCTCTCCGAACAGAATTTCACTTCCAAAAGCTATGCCAAGTGATACCTAAGCAAGGAGAAACGATGTTTGGAGTTGGGAATGGACAAATGACCAATCGCCTCTCATCAAACATATTATTCAGATTCGTGATGAAATCCTTATGGCACATGGCTCTAAACAGGCGTCGGTTGCTGTATTGAACAAGTGGTTTGGATCTTCGAAAGGCTTGACTGGAGCTTATGATTTCTTTGTTGGTCGGTGGACAAAGTGGCCGTGGAAACCGCTGTTATCTAAACAGTGTATTCTACCAAAGCACAAATTCATTTTGTGGTTATTTGCCCATCGGAAATTACTTACTCGAGACAGGTTGGGTTTCTTAACTGATAGATCATGCGTTCTTTGCAAAGCCTCTGACGAATCTGTCGTTCATTTGTTCTTTAATTGCGATATATCTTCTTCAATATGGAATTCTATAAGATCATGGCTCGACATGCGTAAAATGATGAAAACTCCTACAGCCATTCTATCGGCCTTTAGGGGTGTCTATCGTGGAAGCTCAAACTTAAACAAGATGAGGTGTGTGGCACTTGCGGCAACAGTTTATCATATTTGGAATTTAAGGAATGGGGTAATCTTCGATAATGTCGTGCCGAATGCTGAGGGGATAATCAACAAGATCAAGATCCACGTACTAAGAAGCCTGCCAAATTATTTACACATGTTGCCATTCTCGGATTACTGATTGAGAATATGGGTGTTGATGTTTAATGATTTGTAGACTTTGTTGTTGAGTTTTGAGATTGTTCCTTTTGATTCTCCTGGGGCTGCCCAGTGTATTTGTAATTAACTCTCTTTTACCTACCTTTTTTAATGAATTTCATTAAAAAAAAAAAAAAAAAAAAAGGAGAAACGATGTTTTATTAGAAATTTATCCTTCTTATCTTCAAAATCAATTTCTCGTCTCTCTCATTAAAATACGAGTGATGCTACATGTACATCCATATTTGTACATCAATTTGCACAACACAAAAAATCCAATGAAAAAATTAATTTGTCAAAATTTCACTATATATTGAATAAAAAATCTCACGATATAATGGTTATAATTGGTGCAACAATGTATCGGTTGTACCTTTAATATTATTATTAAATTATCCTTACCATATTTATATCCCAATAACCATTAGACAATCCACCATAGAATTCTAAATATAATGTTCCAATTCCAATGAAATTTTACGGCTTTTAATTTTTATTAAAAAAATATATATATGAAAATTGAAGATTTTGGAAAAAAAATTTAAAACTACGTAAATCAAAATGAATATTATATAGATAGATTATTTTGATGAAAATAATATGTTAAAAGTTATTTTTTAGATTTTATTCACTCTTTATTAAATCACAAAAAATCCTGTGTGCTCGGAAAATTCTGCCAATCCCGTCCTTGTGCCGATTTCTGCCCACGGATCGACGACCCAAAGGACATTCCTGGAAGTTCGTGAATGCGGGCCTCGTTCCCGTTCCCTTCCGATATAGATTCTGTCAAACCATGGCTGTATCACAGACAAGAAACAGTGGGATAAATCTTCTTAGGCTGAATGGAATGCCCATTCTTGAGCAGCTGCACTTGGAGGAGAGACTTCTAAGAACCACATCACAAAATTGGTGCCTCGTCAATGATGGAACCACTCATCCCACCATTGTCATGGGTGTATCAGGGTTAGTATGTTACGTCCATGGAAATTTCAGTAGCAATCTGTTTCTTTCTTTTGAATCAAAGATTATTCTTTTAGTGTTCATATGCTTTACAAGATTTGAGCCCAATTTAGTTTTTTCTTAATTGACATCCCTTGCGGTTGATCATAATAATAATCCCTTGAACACAGTCAAGTAATTAACAGATGTTTCATGAATGATATATCTCTTATGATAGTTTAGGTTTTCAAAACTGACTGCAGGCTTAGACTGAAATAAATGTTGTGGATTTGAAATTAACTGCATTTAGTTAATTTCCTCTGTACCTAAATCAACTTCCTGAATCCACTCCATGACCATTTTCACAAGTTTTAAATACACGCTACATCTCTATAACACAATTCCAGACTATTTTTCTTCATTCGATGGGAAACAATCTCCATTTTGTCTTTTAATGGGACATCTAGGAATTAGGATCATATTTTGTGTTTGGCTTGCTATCGATAGAGAGATTCCTGTATCAGGGCCATGTAGTTTGAGTTTTATGTGTATCTGAAAGAATTATCACCCGAGGGCTTATATTGTTCCGTAGTTAGGCACTGCACTCAGTTGAACCATGAGAAAACAAGAAGTTGATCTGCACTAAATGAATATTTTTCCGTAGGAAGCCAGTGGAACTTCTTGATACCGAGTCTGTTTTAAGAGATGGAATTCCGGTCATTCGAAGGTATACTGGAGGTGGTACAGTTATTGTGGACCATGGGACAATTTTTGTGACATTTATATGCAATAAGGGTGCAATTTCAGGTTTACAATCATATCCTCAACCTATCATGTCTTGGAGTAGCCTATTATATAAAGAAGTATTTCAAGGAATTGGAGATTTTACCCTTCGTGAGAATGGTACGTTGGTACCATCGCTATTTTACATTTTCTAGTTTTCTGCTGATATACAATAGCTGATATTGTGAGCAAGAGTAGCTCAGTATGTGATTTCAAAACCATAAGATGGATAATTTGCCAAAAACATATGCTTCTAATTGCTGATCAGGTGTTTCCTTCCATTTTTCACGTGTTTCCCTTTTATAATTCATTAGGATCAGCTCTGATCTCATCTATAGCAGGTAGACATTTTTCCATTCTCTTTGTTAACTCTGCCACCTTCTTGATATGAAAACAAGCGTAGATCTTTCGTATTTGAAGTTGATTGAATTCAATAATCACTGACCATTTTCCGTCCTAATTATATTTGGTTATATTGGTATTTGGTGGCAGGTCAGGGTTTTCCTTTAGTCCAATTTCTCATTTACTTCTCATAGTTACTGTTGAAACCAGGACATTACCATTGTTTGTGAGTATAAATTTAGGCTGATTATTCTCTTTTCTTTCCAATAACCTTGTGAAACAATCATATGATTTTGGTGTCAAAAAGCCTTCTGATAATTTCTTTCATGCATTGTTCCATGGAAAACCACTAGCTACTTAAATTTGGCTAGGCTTTTTTTATAGCCTAACACGATTATCACACGGTAAAACAGCTTTTTCTCATCTTAATTTCACAGTGAGTTTGATACCACTTACTACATGTCTCTGATTCATTCAGATTATGTGCTCGGCAACCGTAAGTTCGGTGGAAATGCTCAATCTATTACCAAGAATAGATGGGTCCACCATACGTCATTTTTATGGGATTATGAAATCAGTCACATGGGTTATCTCAAACTTCCAAAACGAGCTCCTCAGTATCGACAGGTTTACTTACTATATCCTTTTCTGTTTGTCATGGCCTTTGGCACAGTTTGTTTGTTGCCATTCTTGTCTTTCTAATAGGAAGTCTATGTAGTCTGAGTGTTTGCCTTTTTAACTCTGAATTTTTGTTTCTGATTGATTATCTGCTCGGACATAGAAATTCCTAAATCTTGCACGTACCCAAGTTGTAGTGTTTCCGAAAACACCTTAAATTGTCTACAAACTTATGGAAAATGAAAACGGCATCCCATGTTCCTAATTTCACACTCTTATGTAATTAGATGTAATGCTTATGTATGCTCCTTACCTTGCAAATGAATCCAATAATCCTTTCAGTTTACTTGCTATTGTACAAAGAGATACATTCATTCTCTTTTGATTTCTTGAAAAATTGCTATGAGCATTGCTCTATTCACACACATAAACGAGTTAACATCTTACTGAGCTGCTGATTTGCACGTTCTTTATGTGAACTAGCATGATGCACGTGCGTTGCACGTAATATCAATTATATTATAAAAATTAAAAAAAATTGATTTTTTAAAAAACAATTTGAATCATTTTGTTATTTATTTGGGCTTAATTTCTTATCATATTAGACGATTTATAAGAACTTATATAACTTATTTTCAAAATTGTTTTCTAAATTTAAATTCAAGCAGTTGATTTTATGTTATATAACAAAGTGTATGGAACATAATAGATAGAACTAAATGAAGTGAAACAAATTCTTTTAAAAAATTATATATTCAAACACCACGTATAAAGCATAACCTAAAAATCAACCTAATTATGGATTTTATCAATGTATAAATCATAATCTACATAAGCGAAGCATACTAAAGACAAATAATTATCAATTTAAAATCACTGTGACTAACGCATAAAAACAATGTTAAAACAAATGAAATAGTAATATTGATAGTAAAATATAACTCATGATATTTAATTTAACCTCGTAATAATTTTTTTACTTTTTTTTTTACAAGTCTATATCATGGATAATAAATTATATATATCGATATTTCGTAGACTACCATTGATGACTATTAATTTCTTGTTAAATAAGTTTTAAAATAATAAATAAATCAACAAATATAAAGAAATGCACATTCAAATAAGATTATATGATAAATATCAAATAAACTCATATAATAATTATTAAATATAGATTTTAAACTATTGGTATGATTTTCACCATTAAAATTTGAAATATAACAAAAAAAATAAACTTTCATAAAAAAAATGTTATTTTTGTATCTATTGAATTAATTAGTTTGATTTCAAAATAATTAAATATCATATGTAAAAATTCTGATACTTTAACAAATGCTAATCAATGATCATTATAATTATATTTATTATAAAGATTATATCATATATTGTTTTTACATAGAAAATAACTTAGAGTCTTTTTATTGCTTATTAAATCTCTTTTCATGAATTACATATTCAATGTTTTGACTGATGATTGATTTTATCAGCAATACATGTAATTTTTTAGTTATACAGTTTAATAAAATAATCATGCCTATAACATATATATTTGTTGTAGATAATTTTTTTTTCATATTTTTTGAAATCATACTATCTTTTAAAATCGGAATTAAACTCTTTACTTTCAATTCTTGGTTAAAAAAACCCATAAAATATGTTAGTTATTCTATTATTGCACGTATGTTATAAATTTTTCATATATTTTTTTGTGATACTATAATTCATTATTTAATTAAAAATTGCACTAAAAATATAATTACAAAATTACAATAAAAATATTAGGAATAAATGTAGAGAGAAAATTAAAATGATAAAATATTTAAATATAGTATAAAGATGAGTTATTTGATAAAATTAATATAGGAGTTACATTCTATTCTATTTTTGTGATAGTATAATTCATTACTTAATTAGAAATAACACAAAAATATAATTACAAAATTACAATAAAATCATTAGGAAAAAATTGTAGAGGGAAAATTAAAAAGATAAAATATTTAAATGTAGTATAAAGATGAATTATTTAATAAAATTAATATAGGAGTTACATTCTATTTTTGAAGTGTGTATAGAAGATTAATTTTGTCATTGCACGATTGTAAATAGAGATTTTGATTAATATTATTTAAATTCACAATTAAATTTAGATTTATAAAATTTTATATTTGTTCATGCATTTAGAAATTAATTCACAAAATAAATTTAAAATTTTGATTAAATATAATTTTCTGGTGTGAGTATTTAATGGTAAAAAAGTTTACAATAAAATCATTAGGAAAAAATTGTAGAGGGAAAATTAAAAAGATAGAATATTTAAATGTAGTATAAAGATGAATTATTTGATAAAATTAATATAGGAGTTACTTTTTATTCTTGAAGTGTGTATAGAAGATTAATTTTGTCATTGCACAATTGGAAATATAGATTTTGATTAATATTATTTAAATTCACAATTAAATTTAGGTTTATAAAATATTATATTTGTTCATGCATTTAGAAATTAATTCACAAAATAAATTTAAAATTTTGATTAAATATAATTTTCCGGTGTGAGTATTTAATGGTAAAAAAGTTTACAATAAAATCATTAGGAATCATGCATTTAGAAATTAATTCACAAAATAAATTTAAAATTTTTATTAAATATAATTTTCCGGTGTAACTATTTAATGATAAAAAAGTTTATAATGATGAAATTATAAGGCTCTAAATGTCAATTGATTATTAGTAATGATGAGACATTTATGTCCTATTATTTTTATCTTTACATAACAATAATAAAAAGTTTTATTTTGTTCAAGTTTGCACGAAGGGTATTCTTGTCAATACACAATCGGAAAACAATGTCAAGAATCTACACTTTTATAGGTATATAGATACTTGAAGATTTGTCAAAATTATGAGTCGTTTTTCTTGATGTTACCTGCAATGCAACTTTATATATGAAGCGAATACAAGAATATTTAATTATTTTGTGTGGTTAGGCAAGGGATCATCTGGAATTTATATGCCGGATGAAGGACTATATGACAAGATCCGATTTCATTGACAGAACAATCAATGCAGTCGGCTGCCATTTCCTGCTAAGATACTCGGAGCCGAAAGCAATTCAGTGGCCTTTAGGTACCAAATTTGAACCCTCCAGTAGGCTATTAAGGAAGCAGGAATTGGACGAAGCCATTTTCAACTCCCCCACAGCCGTTTCAGCCCCCTTATCGCCGTGACAGCAGGAATTTTGTGACGGAGGAGTCCAACATATGTTTATCTTTATAAATGGGATATTCGTTATATGGAGTTAGCAATAATTCGTCTCCATCGTTATATTTACTTAAAATTGATGTGCCTATCGACCAGAAGCCTAGCCAACGCATGAGGGCAGAGACATGTACATACAAAGACTGTATATTGTATGGTCAGCAGCAGTGAATCTTGGAGCAATGACCAGGGATCGAGTGTCGCAAGTGGCAGTGTGGGAGTTTTATTCTCTCCAATGAGAAGGAGCTCTTTGTGCGCGGCGTAGTATATGGTCTAGCTGCTGCTGGTTGGCTGAGTTACCATGATTTATTTCCTCTCACATTCCTATCGGGCTGGGGGTGAGGGGCGCCTAAGGTGAGCGATTTCACCTTTTGGAGCAAAGACTGTATATTGTACCAATTGTTGGGTTTCTCGTGTCCTTTTATGTGTTCCATTAACTAATGTAATGTTTGGTGTTATTTTTGTTTGTGCGAGGAAAATGTATCCTTTTATGTTTTTCCGTTTGGCATAATATGTCCTTTCATGTATCCTTTTTGAAACAAATTTAAAAATGGTGCCATTTCATTAACATGTTCATACATACATGTACACAGACACAAATATAGTAATTCAGATATATATATGTATACATCATATAGAATTTACTCATCCAAGGTGTTTAATAATTTTGCAACAAGTGCACACAATGACAAATGCCTCTAAAAGCCTAGAAAATCAAGCTAACAATGAAAACACAGAAAACAAAAATAGCATGCTCCACAAAGAGGATTGAACTTGTTCATGTAGCACTTAACCCCAATCAACAAGAATAGAAGGATAAGGCACCATGGAGGTAGGTGTGGTGGTCGCGTATATGGTGGCGGTGATTACTTCTCTCCTTCTCAATCAAGCCCCGGAGATGGTGAAAATGGTTGATAGAGCACGGAAGCCTGAGGGGGCCGGCGACCTCGTATCCATATGCATCACGAGTTCTCTCAAGAAGTGTCTTGAAAAAAGGATGATAAAGATATGATATAGGAATCATGAATTCTTGACATTCTTCATCTTCTAACCCTGCCCTAACTTTTAGACACCCTTTTTTCACCTTCATCATCTTCTTCTTCTCATGCATAAGATCCTTCATTTTAATTCTTTGAGATTACAAGAATATGAATATATGAATTTGAGGAGTCAATTTATTCTGTGAAGGTTGTGTGGGTTCAATTCAGATACACATGCCATGGTTATATATAGAGATGTACAAAATTGATTAGGGTTTTGACATTAGTGTTTGCTATTTGCTATTAATTTAATTACTGAAAAGGAAAGTTTGAATTTATCTCCAACTATTTGCTATTTTATAATAATTAAAATGCTTACGAATTGATACACTTGTAATTGACAAAGGATTAAAAATCATTAGTCAGACACTCATTAATTATTTGCAACCGCCAAATATCTCATATATTTTTTTGTAAAATAGTTATTATAATATTACTAATGTTTAATTTTATCATAATTTTCGATATAAAAAATAAAAACAACTCATTTACATTAATAATATAGATTTTAAAAAATCCCATGGCAATTCGAAATGTCTCTTCTTCTTCTTTTTTTGGTCGATATCACAAATGTCGCTTGGATTCATTGTATGGAGCAAATTAAATTATTATATTCCAAGATTTTATTTGACCATGACATGAGAAATATTTTTCATCTTATGTGTTGAATTAATTACTGGTTATTGATTTAGTCCAAAGTACCATATATTAAAATTGGCTCAAACTTTATACGAAATTCTACTAAAGAAATGGTATATAAATAACAAAAGCGAAATTACTTGTACCGATAGTTTAGGCCAACCAAAAACTAATTTTTTTTTCCAGTATGTTATATTTTATATATATATAACTATCTATGTTAATTAGATTAATTTTCGAATTAAAGTAAATATGGTTACGTAATTTTATTTACTTCATTTCAAATTTTATTTACAATATAACCAAAATTTATAAATGTAAAAATTCTTAGAACATAATTCCTTTGAAACTACAAATTAGGATTCACTTCACAACTCATATATTCTTTTTTTATTATTTTTCAAAATTACCTTCAACTATCTAATAAAAGCTAGGTCTTACATATATCTCGAATCTCGATCAAATAAACATTATATTTAAAAGAAAATTTGCAATTTTTGCTATTCATGTTTGTTTTTTACAATTTTTTATGTTGTCAAAATTGAGTTTTGGTTTTGTATATTTCAATTTTTTGTAATTTTAATATTTTTTCATCTGAAGTATTGATATAACATTGTATACATAAGACATAAACACCACATTATGTTATATTATTTCAACATAAGAGTCACATCAATATCACGTCAGAAACGACCAATGAAAAAAATTCAATTTTTCCGGTTTTAAAGTTTCTCCAAAAAAAAACACACACGTTGTTGCACATATAGGTTGAACGTATAAAAAAGTGAACATTTAATTTAAATTCAGATTCGGAAACACTAATATTCAACTTGCGACTTAAGGTTATTTCAAGATCAACCCTTGACTGCAAGTGGGCACGAGTTGAAAATGTTTCCTCGAATATTTCATAATATACATACATATATACATACATACATATATATATATATATATATATATATATATATATATATATATATATATATATATATAATCTGGAAATATTATTACGTACCACTCCACTGGATTGACTTTATATGATCCTCATGGGTTGGTTGTTAATCCATAAAATGTTAAAATCAGATTCTTAGAATATATTGAAAGGCCAACTCAAATATTATTCAATTATATTAATCAATTTGTACAACATATGGTACGTATTCGCATTTACAACTCTATAAATTAATAAAATACTAACAAATGTGAATTTTTGTAATACAATTTGTAGTTTCAAAGGAATTATTAAATTTTCATTCATTTTTTAATTATTAATTTGATTGGGAAATTATTTTTTAATAACATATACTTTAAGCATATCAATATAGAGTTGGTAATTGTTTCTTAATTAATATTGATGATATCATCATTATTGTACAATGGAAGTCACACATTTTCACAGTAGTTTGATATTGTCATTTTAGGCTTAACTATCGTTGATTAGTTTTAGGGTTTTACAAAAAATGTCTCATACCAATAAATATATCTTCCAATTATAAACTCATGGTCTTTCCCATGTATTTTCAATGTCTGACTTTGGTTGCATTCTCAATAATCCTCATCTCAAACAATAAGGATCATCATTCTTCTCATGGTCCGAGCATCCCTCAATCTCATTCGCTATCCTCGAGATCACTCATCTTCACTGCGTTGAGAGCGCACGTCTCATGTGAAATACTTGGAGTACCACCTACCTAGATCTCATCACATATTTACTTGAAGTCTCCACCTCTTACGTTTAAGTATAAGAAGATTCTAATTACATGGTTCGATCTAGATCATGACTCCGATACCACTTCTTGTGCAATGGAAATAATGGTATGATATTGTATACTTTGGACCTAAGTCACATGAATTTGTTTTTGACCGTTACCTAAATGGCTTCGTATTCCAACTTATAAGCTCATAGTTTTCCTCGTGTATTTTCAATGTACAGAGGAAATGGGGAAAATATATTTTTGGTGGTCTAACTTACACGTTTCCTACATATTGCTAGGAAAATAAAATTTAAATTCCAATTAAAACTCCATATTTAAAATGATTTGGCCTTAATACAATTTCTTTTCTTTTTTTTTTCATATTTCATTTGATTTTTTTATTAAGTGGCGACATAACTTTGGAACTTGATGACATATCTAGCTGGCATTAACAATGTCTGAAAAATGAAAATAAATATGCACAAATTATTTTATCACTGAAATGGCAAAATGAAGAGATAATATGCACAAATTATTTATTATTTCTCACACTGAAATCTTGATATGAGATGACTAAATTTTTATATAATCGAACTTATAAGACTATTTTTGCTTATTAATATCAAAAATTAATTTTTGCTTAATAGCCTATAGAACCTATATATTTTTAAATTTTCCATATCAAAACATTTAGGAGGTCACACATGCATTTTAAAAAAAAAAAAATACGTCACATGCGCAAAAGATTGACAGAAAAGGTGAAGAAAATTGTGGGAGAAAGAGAACCGCCGAAAATAAGAGCTTTTAAAATAATGAATAATAAATTACACTTTTTTTAAAAAAAAATCCAGAATATAATTAACAACTATAAAATCATGCCTAAATATCATCATAAATCATAATATAAATTATGATGTACGAGAAAAAAGATGCATCAATTGAAATACCATAATCAAAATTAATACAGGACAATCACGAAATTTTGTTCAAAATATAAATTATCGTCTCTCAGATAAAAATCCATCGTCATCGAGCAATAGTTGGACTATATTTTGATTACAATTCAATTTCACTTCTCACATAATCGAACTGCATGCTAATCTCCGTAGCTATATATGTATGCGTGTGTTCTTGCTACATGTTATCGTTGAAGTGGGATTAAAAGTTTTGACAAGATTGAAAAACTTATGAAGAAGCCTCCGGAAGCTGGCGATGATCGAAAATGCTAGCGGTGCCGATTGCAGGTTAGTTATATTTTCTCAATTCCCATTCTACTCGCAGCCGTAGATCAAGAAAATCCTCGACGGAACATGGCAGCATGAGAGGACCAGCTGCGCTATAGCCAAAAGTTTCGCGAGCTTTCTCGAGAAGCCTTTGAAACCGAGGATGATACAAATAAGATATCGGCATAGAAAATCTCTGAAACCCTCCGTTTTGAGTGTCATCGTCCTCCTCCAACCCTACTTGAACTACCAACCAACCTTTTTTCACTTTCTTGACCTCTTTCATAATATATTATATAATTGGTTTTTAATGAAAATATATATAAATTTGTGTGTATTTTCAGGGTTTTTGGAGAACTATATATTAGATTAAATTATGAAAATAAAATAAAAAATAGTAGTATGAAATGGCACAAATTTGTAGAGGTGTGAGTACTTACTTATAGGCGTACTCATATACTATTAATGAAAGTGACTGTTCGATATTGTTTTGCCTTGAGTTGTCTTTTGGTAGACATTTTTGCATTGTCAAGGAAACGACTCTTCGAATTAAGCATGTGCCTTTTGGTAGACATTTTTGAATTGTTAAGTACTTACTTATAGGCGTACTCATATACTTATAATTTCCTAGTGGGAAGTTTTAAAAATCGATCGATCAGTCTACGTTTGTTTTTTTAATTTGTTAAAGTTTGGTTTTAATGTAGTGAATTATTTTTTCCATATTTCTGATTTTCATGCGAGTTCTCAATTTCAGTATGAAATGAGTAAAGTTCGGTATCATGTCAGCACAGAAAAAATCCGACTACTTGTGAAGAAAAAATTAGTTTATTGTATTAAGATCAAATTCTGACTTATTAGATTATCAGAATCTTAATTGAAGCCGACCTATGACCCGATTTTCAAAAGTTTCCCTTTAATTTGTAAAAATTTGGTTTGACTAATATAATTTTTTTTTATTATTATTCTCTTCTTTTGTAATGAAATTTAAATAATTTATAATTTTATATTCCATGGATATTTTTTTTATTCTATTTTTTTCTCAACACAAATTCTATATCGGAATGATTTGTTTCTTATTCTACCTACAATATTATGGATTTTTAAAAATTCCTTAGTAAACCCACTTAGGATAATAATGGTTTTCTCATTAATTATCACAATTATTTGTCCCTAAGAACAATACAACAAGCAAGATAAATGCATACTCGTTTACTTGTTTTTTTTCAGCTCTTTATCACCTCAAAAGCCCCACACTATTCACATATTAATACAAATTGGCTTGATAAAATATCAAAAAAGAGAGGCCTGATTATCTATCATGAATTGAATAGGCATCATAGTTCACTGTGATTCGAAATTATCAAATCTGAGACAAACTCGAACATCTTCGAAATTTTTTCCGAGCTAAAGTCGAGCTCAAATTATTTTATTTAACAGTTCATGAACCGTTCACTATCTTTAATATTTTATTAATATAATATAATTATATATTAAAAAAAGATATTTCAAACCATCGGAATATTTATTCTCAGACAATATTTAGTTCGAATAGCTAGCTCATGAACATGTTCCAATCTTTCCAGACTTCCAGCCAAACTCGAATTTGAGCCAAAAAATTAAAACATTCGAATTTCGAATCGGGTACTTCTAATTCAAGCCTTTAAAAGTTTTTCATGTATATATAGAATTTATCATGTGAATTGTGAGGGTAGGCAAACCTCAAAATCAGCTTTCGGCGGAACCATGCATTTGGGAGCCAATTTATAGTGGGCAAACCCATGCATGTATCGATGTGCAATATTATGGATTTAGTCACATCCTGTACGTGTCCTCCATCTCCCAACTTCTTTCTATTTATATCCACACGTTGAGTGTTATATGAACCTATGTGACTTGGGATATTTATCCATATATATATATATATATATATATATATATATATATATTCAATATTTGATATTTCATATATAATGGGTTAGAGGCGTAAACGAATTGAGTCGACTCAAAAAATATTTTGTTCACACTTGAAATTATCAAATTGGATCTGAAATCGAACGTGTTCAAACTTTTTTCGAGCCAACTCGAGCTCAGCTTAATATGTTCGATAGTTCGCGAGCTTTAATATTTTTATAATAAATATATATATGATATCGATCTTTAGTAGTTAGTGGACATTTTCGAATTTTTGAGTTGAACTTGAACTCGAATTTTAATTTGAATCTAATTTGAGCCGAATAAAGTCAGACTTGATTTAAGTTCATTCACACCTAGATCTAGACTAATAAAATGTCAAAATATACTCTCTTATACATTGTTCTAAAAAATTGGGTCAACTTCGAATATTTTTTAAAATTTTATTTGGATATTTTGAAAGACCAAAATATCCCCCACAAATTGTATTAAATCTCATATATACCCACCCAAAGCGTCAAAAAAAATTTATTTGTGTAATTTTCATTGTATCGTTCCTTTTTTAAAATATATATATATATATATATATATATATATATAATTAAGTTTCATTTTATCTTATTTTATCCCAACATCTTAAATGATTATAATAATTAAAATAAGATGATACAATTTATATTTATAAAATCTAAATCTGTACAATATAATCTAAAATAAGGTTAAAAACCTCTTGGTATTATTTAAATATTTCAACAAACAAATTTCATAATTTATGTATCACATTGCAGACTTAGTTCTAACATGCTCTCATATATTGGATTATGATAAATATTTGTATAGCTTTATAATAATTTAATTAAATTGGATTAAAAAATTTATCTAATGAAGACTTGTACAAAACAATGCTAGCCATGCTCGTTATGTGTATTCTCACTGATTTGACTCGTTTGTCACTTGAGATAATGGAATCAGAGTCGATCATTAGCAGGAACACTATGAGCTAAGTGATGCAGGAGAGAATATTATGTATTTATATCGATCAAATTACCCGCTTATAGTATAAGTACACACATATCACATATGCATGCACAAACATATAGATACAGATACACGCAGGGGCGGAGGCACTAAGGGGGCTGGGTTGGGCTCCAGCCCCCCCTAAATTTTTTTTAAAAAAATAAATATGTTTTATTTTAAAAAATTTGTTGATGAGCCCCAATCTGTATTTTTTTCTTCTTTAACTTCTCTATTCTTCTCTCTCAAATCATCACAATTTTGATCACTTCAAATTGCTGTAACTTCATAATCGATCGTCAGTTTTAAAAATCGATTGTAGATTCGGAAATCCCACGGAATAAACTTTTTTTTAATACCAAATTTTCGAAGTTTCTTTGTCGTCTTGAAATCAGCCGTTGCCCATTGGTCGCCGTTTTCACCGAAAATATGAGAAAATCTTAATGTTAGACTTTGTACCGCTCGTTCTTGTTGTTCTTCGTTAGATTTCGAATTTTAAAGGTAATTTCAGATTTTAGTATTTCAAAATTTGGGTATTTTGTTTTTTTTTAATTCCGATAATTGATATATATTAAATTTTTTATTGTAGTTACTATTTTGAGCCGATTGATGATATTTATAATTTTTTAGAATTTATTTGAGCATTATTTCGAATTTCAGATTTTATATTGAGTATTGTCGATTTTTAGTGTTGATTATTTATTATTTGGATGTTTAATGCTATAGAAAATATAAATGCGAGTTTATAGAATTTTGTAGGAATTTTTGAAAAATTCAGAATTATGTAAATGGGATTTTTGAATTTATATTCAGTAGTATTTTAGCTCCATGTTTTTGAAGGTATTAAATATTAAATACTCTTGTTCTATGTTTTCATGAAGTCACTATTTACATATTTTTTATTTTAATTTTTTTAGTTAATTATTTATTTTATTAAATACAGCATGCCAGCCTCAGATAATTTTAAATCCTGACTCCGCCCCTGGATACACGCGCACGACGAAACGATCCTTTCCAGATAAGGGGATGAGGTAGCGGCAGGGAGAATGTAAGAGTTAGGAAAGAAGGACAAAAAAAAAGGCGGCACAATGCATTTTGAGGATAGCAATATTTTTGGTTCTCACCGTGTTAAGTCTGCACTTCATGCAGAGAGATGTCTGCATTCGTCATGAATTCTTCATACGTCGAGTGTGCTCACTTTCTTCATTGTTAATGGTTCCACCTCCTCACCACACCTCTTGGAGTCTCGCCCCAGCTCGTTTTAATTTATGGATCTGCTCCGAGGTTGACCACAGTGTCGTGTTAAGCATCATATAGGCTGTGAGTAAAACAAAGAACAACTAGACTCTGTGATGCATATCAAATGAATGAATCATTCATCTTTGTACAAGTGCTTAATTTCACTCTAGTAATGTGCAGAAACCTTATCATATCACTCTTTACAAATCTCAACTTCAGCGAGGAACTAATTTCACTATAAAACTTTTATATAGCATTATTCAAAATATATCACAACAAAAACTTAAAGCAGAGAATGTATCTAATTTCCAAGCAGAAACACATCTTCACTCCCAATCTCTGGATGTCCACTCTCACGGTTGACGTACCGAACAATCTGCAAGTACACCTTGGGTATAAACTTATACAGCTTCGAGTGTTACAAGAATCCTGTTTTCACTAACTTTTAATGTCAAGAATCCAGTCTTAATTGGCCCTTCAGCCGACAAGCAGTCCCTTTAACCAAAAAGTCTAAGCCGTGTGGTTATAGGCTCCCGGCACATGGGACACGAAGATAATGAGACACCACAATCCCTGCATGTCTGAAATTTTCCAAAAAAGTGACCGAATGAGAGATGGCTTTCATTCAAATTGTGGTATACATATACATATATCCACACACACACACACATAAATTAAGATGAGCGAAAATAGGTGAAAGGTTCTCATACCAAATGCCCACATCCAAAAGCCATGTCTTTCGGATTTGTCAAGCAGATCGGGCAAACCTTAATATGAAATACAGAGTGTAAAATGAAACATTATGGAGAATGTTAATAACATGATAAAATCTAAACTGAGATAGAAGTTCACTTGCTCAGTTGATGGTCCTGATTCGATGGGTTCCAATTTTATAGATTCTTGACGTGACTTTATAGCATTGTCATGGTCTATTACTTCACGGGGAGGAGGAAGAGTTTGTCTCCTACAACCTGCATTATGTTTGCTTCACAAGGGAAAACACAAGAATGGACATAACTTATTTAAGATATATAATATACAGAATAATGAGGTTATGAACTCTAAAGTCCTTCATTTAAAATTACATTGTTGTCGGCTGTTTAAAATTATTTGAGGGAAGCACAATTAAACTGGATCCAGAAAAATAAAATAACAAAATATGGAATCAAAGAACAATTTTTGAAGATACAAACTCATAAAAATTTTGGAGGCTTACTGTTTGTATTGAAGGGTCAATGTTGCTCTATACTGAAATGGTATTTCCATGAGAGCAGCAAGAGCAAAAGCTGATTCCTTTTTAGCCGCGTCTGACTCCTCTGACATTATTTTTGTGAAGTTGACAAACTGCGGCACCATTTATTAACATTTATGCAATATAAGAAAACTCTATTTCATGTTTGACACAAGTACAGAAGATGATCGACAGTTTTACGGCTGATAATGGATCAACTAGTGTTAGCACTTTCTTATATTGATGAATACCTGGAAATTATCGAATGCTCGTTGAGGAATGTTGTCATCAAATCCTTGCATTGCATCCCAGGGCCCGTCCCCCACACCAATTAGAATAATAGAAAGAGGATATTCACTATATAAAAACATGTTATAAGCTAAAGTTAAGAAGATGTATTAGAGCATGCAATAACTTGTTACCAAACCATGTTTACCTTGCTGCAACTATAGAGTTGATGGTTTCTTGTTCTTGAGGACTAAATCTTCCGTTTGGTGTATCAGGACTTCTAGTAGACCTAATTCCCGATAAAGATGATTTAACAAATGGTGGGGAGCAATGTGTGTATCTAATGTCATTAGCAAGAAAGAAAAAGGGAAATGAACCTGTCCATCTGCAATGATAACGAGGACATGGTACTGAAAATTACTTTTCTCCACCATATCAATAGCAGCATCGATTACGGGTGCAAATGATGTTGGACCTATTTGTCAAGTAGTCAAAACGAGAACAAATATTGTCTATTTTCACATGGAATGACAGGTCATACTTTTCTAAATTCATGGTAAAATATGTATATTATGTTCTGATATTAGCTAGTGATTATTGTTAATTGCCATAAATATTACGTGATGCACACTAATTGTTAGAAAGGTGCATAAATAATTCAATTCGATTGATCAATCTTCAGGCCTCAGGGCAGAAGTTTTGAAGTTATGAAAAAATATTTTATGGTCTAGAGAATATTCGGATATCCAATAATGTAAGAAAAAACATTTGCATCAAGAAATATTTTAATATAGATACTAGCAAGACGGAACAACCAAGTTTATCTAATTCTGAAATTTCAAATAAAAAATTAGAACATCACCACGAGTTTATATCTAAATCACCACGAGTTGCTAAGATTTGGAACTTACACAGAATTAAATAATTTATCCCTCGACAGCATCAGATAAAAAGTTCGACCATATTCTTTAAACAAACATCACAACATAGTGAATAGGTAGGTACCTGATAACTTCAAATACGGAAGAATTTCTTTATATCGCGCAAGAACTTCCTCAAACCCGTTACAAGGTCGATGGTCAGGGTAAAAGCTAAATGCGTATCGATCGTGCGTTGTAGCTAGTAAGAAAAAAACATGCTTCTGCTTATAAATATAGTTACAAAAACAGTATCTCTATTACCAACAATGAAGAAAAAAGAAATGAAAGGAAAACTAACCATCGCCAAATCCAAAACAAGGTATCAAATTATCCTCATCGAAGGAAGATAGAGTTCGTCCAATGATAGAAATGGCTTGCTCATAAGGATTTTGTGAGGTATGAATCGAATGGAGGCTTCTCCTGTTGAATGAATACTTCCCTAAAACCATGGTTAAATTAAAAGATTATTTTCTTCGCTAACAAAGCACTGAAAAAAGAAGCATCTTTTATCTGAATATCTGTCAACCTGTCCATTCATTGCTCTTCGTAAAATCAATGCCAAGAATTAAATTGGATGATTCCAGGCCAGCCTCTCTTAACGCATCTATAACCTGGAAACATGGCAAACAAATGTAATTTTAGACTTTCAAACGAACTCTCGGGATCATAAGGCATGGTGGAAAATAATCACGTTCAATTTCAAGACTAGCAACATGGAAAAAAGATCCACCTCTTTCAAAGAGTTGAAATTATCACATATGGATGAAGGATGTTGTTTCTTTGTGTTGTTAGCATTAACCGAAGCTCCAGAATGTGTCGGATGATGATGCGAATAAGTTGTGTCTGTTGAACTTTGAGTGTGTTCAGAAGATCGAGGTTGATGGTCGGTATCAACAGGGTAATCTTCATGCACATTCAATTGACGTGTAAAAGTTTCATACGGTTCATCAGGTGATGATTCACTGTTACCCATATAGTGGGGCTATTATCCCTACTTCCCTGATAACTCTGCATAAATGAAATTACAAAGGCATGCGAAGAGCTGCTTGATTAGTCTCAACTGGGAATAAAAAAGATTTGATATGTCAAACAAAAAAATATTGCACCCCAGCCCAATTCATATCTTTCTACCTTCAATTATGGCAAGCAACAAAATGTTATTGATTGTAAAGAAGGAAAAAAGCACATGGTTGGAACTTGGACCAAATAGAAACCTATGAGAAACTTACATCCTACATTTCGTTAAATTTAAATTGTATACGTGAAAACTATATGGGCTTGGCAGCTGTATCTTTGCAACTGTTAGGTCTCTCAGCTGTATCTGAAGATACAGCAGCATATACTACAACCTACACGAACTATAGGCAGTCCATTCAACTCCAAAGAAAGAGGTAAAAGGTTCCACCAAGAAAGTTCAAAGAGATTCTACAAAAAGGGAGTTGAAAGCAATGATTCGTTGTGTCGTACATTGAATAAAAAAGAAGTTAGAACGTCATTAAAGAGATTTTGATGAATGTATATTCTACTCTATAAGCCACATGAGGATCAACATGTTCCAACTGCTTTGAAATCACCCAAAACTATGAAACAAAATCCCACAACTATTTTTTTCTATAACCGGTTCAAAAGTAAGCAGAAAAAAGGAAAACAAAAAAACAAAAAAATCAAATTAACTATTTTTATTTAGCCTCCACAAACAAATCAATCATGAAAGAGATAACAAGAACTAATAAACAGAAAAAATAAATAAATAAATCCCCTCCACCTTCAGTCTTAACTTTAAAGTTACTTCCTTTTACTTTTGCTCCATCTCCTTTCCTTTCTACCAAATTCCAGAACTTTATACCTCAAAGTACATAATTCAACATAGCAGCCACTCAAAGAACCAAGAAAGTTCGATTCAATTTATTAGGCACAAACTCTTGTTTCAATTACATGAGAAAACAAATATTTCCCACCCCTCGCAAAAGGAAACCAGAATTCAAGGATCCCATTTCATATTTCAAGAAAGTTTATAATATCCCCCATACATCGAACGGGAAGAGCCCATCAAATATTCCATTTACAAATATTTACCATAAAAAAAAGTTAACAGCACAAATAATTGAACCTCTCAAGCTGCAAATTCAGAAAACACTGGCCCTCACTTAAAGCACAATCATTTGAACAGGAAATCAGATATACAAGCATGAAGTAACACACAGGAAAAAGGGAGAGACGCGATCACCTCCAAGATTTGAGATATTGACTTGCAGGTTTTATGGGTCTTTTCTGCTAATCCGTTTGTAAAATTAAGAAATGTCAAAACTTTTAACAGGAGAGCGGCTTACGTTTAATAGTTTGGCAGAGTGGACCAAGAAGCCAATTGCCTCACGTTTTATAGTTTGGCCGAGTCGACCAAGAAGCCAATTGAGGCAATGGTCAATTACAATGTATGTACGTATCAATTAATATTTGAGACCGAATATACCGTCAATATAATTATTAATGTGATTATTTCAATTAGATCGAGCGAGGTTTATTCATTTAATAGATTTTATGATTTTTTTTAATGAGATAAATTTGATAGATTTTTATTGACTTTTTTAAAAATAGTATGTCTTTTGTGAGACAGTCTCACAGATTTTTATTCACAAGACCGGTCAATCGTGTCATTATTTACAATAAAAAATAATATTTTGACATACAAGTAATATTTTTCATGGGTAACTCAACTAAAATATATGATCACAAAATTGACATGAAATACTGTCTCATAAGAGTTCTTCTGTTTATATGATATCACAATTTTACGATAAGATTTTTACATATTTTTGTAAAAAAATTCTATAGAAATATGATAGTAAGAAATTAATTGAAAATTCTAAAAAAATCAAAAAAAAAAAAATCAATTTTTAATCAAAAAGTTAATTAAAATTTTAAATTTTATTTATTAAAAAAAATATTATTACTTACAGTTCGATGAGTCAATAATATTTTATTATTTTCTTATATTTAGTGTAATAATTTTATTAAAAAATTCATAATTATAATTTAAACTTTATAGAATTTCAAAACTAGAAGTCATAAAATAAAGAAATAAAATTTAATTTTCAAATAACAAAGAAAATAAATTCTTTTATCAAAATTATACCATAATTTTGATAAAAATAAATTATAGCTTAAAATCTTAATTTTTATTTTATTTATTTTATCAAGTTGTTTTGAGATTATTCATTTATTAATAATCAAATGATATTTTATTTTTTTGGATCATTTTTTAACCTGAAAGGCAAAAAAAGAAAAGGTTGAAATCCACATATCTGATACAAGAAAAAACCTTACCGATAGCATAGCTCCCTAGCCTCAAAGAGATAGATACGTAACTCTTTTTTCGTAAAAAAAAAATAATAATAATTAGATAGTGCTAACTGCTACGATACATTCCGAAATATTGTAAAGGTAAATAGCTCTTTTTGGGTTTATTTCATCTTATTTATGTGGACATTATCCTCATGATAAGATGGATGATCAAGATTTACCCATGCATATATATGACCCATTTTTTTTTTTTGAAATTGTATGTGTGTCAAGATCTTATCCGTTGAAATGAAGTAAAGATAATACTCACAGAGATAAGATGTCAGCTACACTTTTTTGTCCCTTTTTCTATGTCTATCTGAGGACCTCTGTCAATGTTTTGGTATGTTCAAACTTGCCTTTTGCTTCTTTTTTTTTAAAAAAAATTTCGCCTTTTTCAGTTGGAAACATCACCTATCCCATTCTATGATATTGAGAATCAAGAGGTCGTACCCGTCCAATCATAAAGAATCTACAGTTCCCACAGTGGTACTGAGGTAGAAAGTTACAAGGCTTTTCATTGTTTACTGTGATACAAGAAATAGTTAAATAAGTAAGACCGTTTTAGGGAAGTTAGTAATCTACTATATCACGCCCATTGAAAGGAGTCATGTCGTCTTAGTCTAAGATAGCGTGAGTTGCTAGTTTTTATAATTATTTAAAAAAATTATAGTTAGATTGCGCGATTTGATTTTTTTTAATTTGACTACCTAAATTATTAAGAAAAAATAATTAAAATTGGTGTGACATAGTGATGGAATGTATCACGATCCGTACAAATCACGTCCTGCGAAACCAATTACCACATCCTGCTAAATAATGTGTTTTTGACCGAATATTGAAATTTTGCTTTTATATAATTGATGAACGTCTTGATTGAACATTTACCATCATATCATCATTCTTCGTTGGTCTGGATATAAATTTTGAAATGTATCATTCATTTTGTTTTATCGTTCTTCGAATAATTTCAATATGAATTTAAGAGTGATGTATGAATTGAAGTGGTGAGAAACAATTAAACATGTATTTTTTTTTGGTGTTCGAACAAGTAAAATATATTTAATTATTGGAGCAGCTCAATATCAGTCTCCACTTCAACATATGAGGTAGTTATGCTCTCAATTAAGTTTGTCTTTCAAGACTGATCGAAATCGATAATCTATTTATTTATGAATATATTTTTGCAGATAAAATATTGCTTTTTAACTTCTATTTGAGGTAAATATTAATATAAATTCCATGAATTAATATTTGAGTATGAATTATGATATTAATTATTATCTTACATACTGAAATTATTACATAACTGATTTTGCAATATTTACAAAAATAATAATAACTAAAAAAACACGTAATGATTAAATTGCAAAAATAAAAAAACTAACATATTAAAATATTCTAATATAAATAATAATTTCATTTATAAATTTAATATTAACATAAATAATTTTTCTTAGTATACATACCTTATATTGAAGATGAAACAAAAATTTACTGGCAAAACCAAAAAGCTTAAAATTAATTAAAAATTTCCTTGAAGTTATGAAACATATTAATTCAAAATTTTACGGGAATTTTACGAGTGAAGAGATTAATGAAAAGAAAAATGATGAAAAATGCATATTTTTCGAATTTATAGAGAAACAGAGTTGCACATGAGATTTAATAATATCCCAAAATAATTATTTAGGAGGTTTGTAAAGGATTTTACAAAAATAATTTCCTTGAAATTATGAAACAGATTAATCCACGTTCTACGTTCCTCGGTGGTAGTGACCGAGACGTACAACTTCAACTGAAGTAACTTGCCTTTACAAAAATAAAAAAAATTTTGCAAGTGAGTTGGCTTGACTTGAACGATATTATCACGCCTACTCAATTGACGCGATACTTTAGTTTCGTAAATACTTTCATTTTTACTTTATTTTATTAAATTATTAAAATAATTATTAAAAAATGTTCCAATGTTATAGGTTCACTTTAATTACAGAAAAAAAAATGTTCCAATGTTATAGGGAAATCAATTTTAAAATTCAAAAATTTTGATGATATTAAAATAATAAATTATTAAATGATCAATCAGGAAAAAAAAATGAAAAATTTGAAAAAAAAAAAAAAGAAAATGAATATATAAATATATTTTGAAAATTATAGAAAATGATAAAGATAAACCGAGATGAGAGAAGAAGAGAAGTGAAGAAAATAAAATAGAATAGAATAAAAGAGAGGTGATGTGAGATGAAATGAGAAAGAGACAAAGAGTTTGTGTATAAGTTAAAAGTTTTATAAATCTTAAAAATCCATTCGAATCTTTGGATTTAAAATCAAATATAATTTTTGATAATTTATAGTTGTATTTTAAGATTTATTGTTTGTATGTTAATGAATTTCATAAAGTTACTAAAAGTCTGCTGAAAGTTTGAATAGATCTAGAATTTTTATAGAGTTTTTAAAATTTTATGTTGGATACCACTTGATTTTCTTAACTTTGAATATTACTAGTCTTTTATAGAGTATGCAAAAGTCTTGATTGAATATCTCTGGACTTTTAAAATCTACAAAAGTCATTACAAATTATCAAATCTCCTACAATAAATACATCCCCCTGAGTTACGTACATGTAATGGTTGGATAACGAATCTTCAATCCTAAAATAAATAAGAGTAGATATTTTGTGAGACAATATCACAGATATTTATTCATGAGACACTCGACCTTATCCATAATTAAAATAAAAAGTAATATTTTTTTATGAATAACTCAAATAGAATATACGTCCTAAAAATTGCCACATGAGACCATTTTACATGAATTTTTGTGAATAAAAAATACTAATAAATCTTGACATGCACTCACGTAGAGAATAAATTATAATATATAGTATAATTTTATATATAACAAAATATTTTGTAAATATAATGAAGTTAACGTAATTATATAGTATAATTTTATATATAGCAAAATATTGTGTAAATATAATGAGGTCAACATATTTTTTTGTTTAAGGTTAATGTTAGAATTTTTTTAATTTAATTTTTTTTAAAAAAATATCAATGACATTACGGGAAATGGTATTTGACTCAATTAGTTGGTATTATGGTCCAATCTTTTATAATATAGTATTGATTTTAGTTAATCAATAGATTAATTAATATATTTGATTCTCGTTAGCAATAACAATAATCATCTAAAAATAAAAATATATAAATAAATAATTTATATGGCATCAATATATATATATATATATATATATATATATATATATATATATATATATACAAATATATATATATATATATATATATATATATATATATATATTTGTATATATATATATATATATATATATATATATTTGTATATATATATATATATATATTTGGGACGGAACAAATATTTAAGGAAAGCACAAAAGTTGGCAATAAACAGCCACCAAACTCCGTGCAATTTTGAAACCAGCGGCCGAGCCCCACATAACCCACCTGGCAAACTCTATATATATGAGCAGAACAAATTCTGAGAAAATTCGTAAAAAAACCCTTGCACAGAAATCTGAGGTGACGGCAACTTTCTTCCTCAGGTACCCTCTGTTCCATCTTCTCTGTCGCTTTCATCTCATGAATTTCAGATTTTTTTGTTTGATTTCACTTCCCCAAGTGCAGCAGAAATGGGTTCACACTTATTTTTTTGGTTTACTTCATTGGAAAGGAAGAATCTGATTCTTGTGAATTTCGGTTAAGAATTGAGATAAGACCAATGCTGCATTTGGGGGGCACCCAATTCGGGGAAAAGTGAGCCCATCAAATAAAAGTTGAATTTTTTTGAAGTTTTTTGTGGAATTCGATCGGAGGATTCGAGTTCTCTTTCTCCTGCATGCGCATGCAAGTGTTGATTGTTTCATGCATGAGTGGTTTGATTTCGTGTTTTAGTTAGCGGTAACTTTCGCGCAAGACTTTTGATCATCGTTCTATGTTTTATACTTCGTCAGGAGGTTTTTCGATGTTGGTCTGAGTTTTTTTCGATTATTTTGTGTATGTTTGTGAATAAATCCTTCCTCCTCTCTGGGTTTGTTTCAGATTTTTTTGTTTTGGTGATTGAGACATTTGACGACTTTTTGGTTTTATTATATTTTCACTTGCTAAATCCGAACAAACAACACATACTTTAGGTGTTCATTTAAAGGAAGTTCTCTGGTAGGGTATCTAACTATTAATGATCCCGAGATTGGTTTAAGTGAAATTCTGGCCTATGTTTCCCATGAAAAGTTAGTAAGATGATAGATGGAAGACCGTTTATTTTTCATTAAACTTGTATGATCTTGGAAAATTAATTCGTGGGGAAGAATTATGGACTGATTTGTCATTCGGAAGCTCTTTTCCTAATGAGCCAAATAGAACACTCTTAACGAATTTAACAAGTGGAGGCGTTTTTCGGAAAACACAAGCTTGATTGAAAGAGTAACTATAATTGCCCCTTGTCGATTCGTAAATTAATGAAAGCGATCAAATTGACAGTATCTGTTATATTTCACAACCGTATAACGGTATAAGAAGCACTTAGCAAGTTGGAGACGAATGGTTGAGACGCAAACTGACACGTGTTTTAATCTGAAAATTCATAACCAAACTTGTTTAGAACACATAGCACGATAGACTTGCTTTATCATTTCTATTTGTTGAGATTTTAATAACATTACAATCACTAATAGCCTCCCAAAAGTTGCCTACATCTGAGAAGTACAATAAGAGAAACACATGAATGAATCTTTTAAAATTTATAGCGTGTGACGGAAGGTTCAATGATAGAATCTTAAGTAAAAAACCAGTTCCATTTCTAGACAAATTATTGTTGATGTCGCATTTTCGACAGGTTTGGCAACTTTTGGTTTTGAGACGTAATGAATAACTGGAATCTCATTCCTTTTGCTTCGCTTACTTTACCTCCTGTTTTTAGTTCCTTCAAACTGAGAGTTGCCTTTGCATGTTCTTTGAATCTGCAGATTAGGAAATGGATACTGGAGGTAATTCTTTAGCATCTGGAGCAGATGGGTCCAAGAGAAAAGTGTGCTATTTTTATGAGCCAGAAGTGGGAAATTACTATTATGGGCAAGGTCACCCAATGAAACCTCATAGAGTTCGGATGACTCACTCTCTTCTTGTCCATTATGGGCTACTTCAGCACATGCATGTTTTGAAGCCTAATCCTGCTCGAGAGAAAGATCTCTGCAGGTTTCATGCTGATGATTATATCTCATTCTTGAAACGGGTCACCCCAGATGCACAGCAAGACCTAGCCAGGCAGCTGAAGAGATTTAATGTTGGGGAAGATTGCCCTGTTTTTGACGGTCTTTACAACTTTTGTCAAACTTATGCTGGAGGATCCATTGGAGGAGCAGTGAAATTAAATCATGGACATTGTGACATTGCTGTGAATTGGGCTGGTGGCTTACATCATGCAAAAAAATGCGAGGCTTCTGGATTCTGCTATGTGAATGATATTGTTCTGGCAATTTTAGAACTCCTCAAAACTCATGAGGTACACCCACTCAGTTTCTGTTATTAATATTACACTTGATGAGGAGGACTGTTCATACTTAAAATTGCTAATATATCTGTATCACTTGCTGTTTGTTGGATAAGTGGAATATGTGAAGGCAAAACCAAGCTGCTCATGTTTCTCGGACACAACTAAAACTAAATTTTAAAATTCGGAATGTACCTACATTTTGGTGATAAAAGTGAGAGAATGTATTGGAAACATTAAGAAGTTTGAGAATCAGGACATGATCTTGATCATAAATTATGCAACACGTTTGAAGTTGCTATTCTTATTATGGTTAGATCTGTTTATGTTATTTGCCTTTCGTGATGATTGGCTAAAACATTTGATAAGAGAGGTCTGAAAAATTGATACCAATTGAACTTGACATGATTCTTAACATATGTGAAATACTTGCCATGAAATAAGCCATTACAAAATTTAATTTTTTATATAAGACAGTGATTTCCCCGTGCAGCATTGATCTCATTATGTTTTTTAATCTTCTTAACCGCTGTTTTTTAATATTTCAGCTTTTGTTAATGTTTTCATTACATTATTTTTTAATATCTTTCAAATTCCTTGGTCATTTAATATATTTTATCACTGCAGCGTGTTTTATACGTGGACATCGATATTCACCATGGTGATGGGGTTGAAGAGGCTTTTTATCTCACTGACAGGGTCATGACTGTTTCATTTCATAAGTTCGGAGATTATTTCCCTGGTACTGGAGACATACGAGATATTGGATATGCAAAGGGGAAATATTATGCTCTTAACGTTCCATTAGATGATGGAATTGATGATGAAAGCTATCAATCCTTGTTTAAGCCAATAGTTAGTAAGGTGATGGAAGTTTTTCGGCCAGGGGCAGTTGTCTTACAATGTGGAGCTGACTCCCTATCTGGGGATAGGTTAGGCTGCTTCAATCTTACAGTTAAAGGTCATGCAGAGTGCGTCAGGTTTATGCGATCATTTAACGTGCCACTTCTTTTGCTTGGGGGAGGTGGCTATACAATTCGTAATGTTGCTCGTTGCTGGTGCTATGAGGTACACCATGCGTATTAAGTTTCCACGGTCTATAATGTTTGTTAATAGACAAACTTTTACAGGTATGCGGAGAATGTAATTCTAAAACCAGATTTCATCTCGGCGGATATACATTTTGTCTTATTTTTATGATATAAATCATGTGAACATAATAAGACCATCATTGTAAAATTGACCATATGTTTAGAAGCCAATTTGTTCATATTTGTGTTGTTTCTAGATTTATTCCTCAATTATTGTTATTCTGAATCATATTTCTTTTCCATGTACAGTGCTTTCTTTGGCTGAAATGTAGAGTTAAAGAAGTTCCGTTTGTTGTTTTGATGTTCTTATTATACGTTTTTATTTCATGAGCAGACAGGAGTGGCACTTGGAATTGAGCTTGATGACAAGATGCCTCAGCATGAATATATAGAGTACTTTGGCCCTGACTACACTCTTCATGTTTCTCCTAGTAACATGGAAAACAAAAATACTCAGGATTTGTTGGATGCAATAAGAGCAAAGCTTCTTGATAATATCTCAAAACTCCAACATGCACCTAGCGTACAGTTCCAAGAAAGGCCACCTGACACCGAACTTCCAGAGGTTGGTTTTTGTAACTGTCTACTTGTTCAGTTATAAGCATCTTTTACAAAACACTTGACTTCTTGTAGAACTTATTCCCATATTAAAATCTGTTTATTTTCTTTAGTCGGTATCTTGTATTTCATAACTTCCCCACCAAAGTAATTTTCAAGAAGAATACCCAATCTTAAGTTTGTCGTATCCACAACAAGAGGTGATGTGATGATGCTAGTTCATACAAATGCATTGTGTATAGGAGGATGAAGAAGAAGCTGATAAAGATGAAAGGAAAGATTCCGAATCTGATGTTAATGCTGTTTGTGAACGGTATACTTTTATCTTCTCCACTTCTTTTCTATTCCACATCCTATTTATTTGAATATTTCTTGCAACAATCATCATTATATCCATACAGTGAGTCATTGCCTGACAGAGCGAGACAGGAATTTGTTGAATACGAGGCAAAAGATAAGGTATCTTTCATTTAACTCTATTTTTATGTGCGATATTTTCTTCTTCTGATATAATCATGCTAGTAGCATTACCTTACAAATTGATAAGACGTAGCCAAAGGCATATGCCAAATCGATTGCAACTATGAAATCTGCCTGATTTTGTTTAGCAACATATACTCATGAGTGATGTGTCATTTTGTTTGATGTAGAGACTCTATATATTTAGTTTGTCCACCAGTGGACAAAGGCCACCCACCCCACACACGAAAAAAGAAAAAGAAATCTCCAAGATAGTTTTGTGAAGTTTTCATGGGGGTGACGCTGTATAGTCATTTGAACATCATGTCTTTTATTTTATTTCTTTGGTTTTTAAGTTGCAACTATTTCTCGTTTACTTAGTTCTTGTGGTGTTAAATTAATTTACATTTCATTTTTGCGGTTTGCCCCTACTTTATATTATGCATTTTCTGTCACTACACTATAAATGTGTGTGGTATCAAACCATTACTGTTTTTTGAATAAAGATCAGAGGCGTTTTGATTAGTTTAAGCACATTCCTTTGGCAGTTTCGAGTTGTAAATACTTTCCTCCCCTGTGGTATGAATCTAGGTGCATCCCAGGTGGCCTTCGGTGTTCTTTCCTCTTGGAGGGCCTTGTTGGTTGTCGATAAAGAATTCCCATTTTACCACTCTGAACGTTTTCTATCAAGCTATTGTGATGTTCGCCAGATAACTTATTCCTGTTCCATATTGACTTGTGACAATAGTTTGAGAAAGTTTATAAGATTTCACATAATGGATTCATTGGTAATATGATTTAGTTATTTTTCCTTGCTACCACCAGCAATTATATTCTTCTTCTCGTCTCTTTTTGGGCTGATCTCTCTCTTTAGCTGTTGTCGTGTGCACAAGATTATTGGATAATATCATTACAGAACATTACATCTATTTTTCTCAAAATTTTCAGAATGATATGGCTGTTGATGAGCCTGCTAGTGTGGTGGACTCAACCATTATTGAGGCGCCAAGCTTGAAGGTATACCATGCTCGTTCTAGAGATTTCGTTTCTACATTCACTGAAACGGAAACCTTGAAGGTATACCATACTCCAACGTGGTCCCTGATTCAATATATTTGCTTCATTGTTTAACAATTCGAATGACGTGCTAATCTCTACCAGGCTTGCAAATTGGCTGAAGCAACAACCACCGTTGCAACAGATACACCACATGTAGAGGCCAAACAAGAGAACTCGGAAAGGCCGAATGATCAGCCTGAGGAGATGGATCAGGAATGATCAGTTAAATTGTTGTTCATGAAAACCACATAAATTTCAATAACTTCTGAAGTTGTGTAATGCTTATTTTGGATGCAAATGGTACTTTTCTCTGAGAAATTTTGGGGATGTGTATAATATTGTGTTATGTGTATTTGTGGTGGATATAATAACTTTATATGCAAATACTAATTTTCAGTATGATATTTTGGGCTATGCTTGTCACTGAGATTCTTTGTTCATTGGCAAATTGGTGGGAGCAAATCGATAAAATTTTTTTTTTACAAAAATGAAAAATCTCTTTCCATTGAGTGCGAGTGTGTATTTCTTTTTTAAAGAACAATCTGAAAATGAAAATTTTCATTTGCTAAATTATTAAGCTACTCTTTTTTTATATCAGTTTATTTAATATATAATATTATTTAATATATAATATCAAGTATAATATAAATGATCATTAAAAAGGTACTTTTAAGTATTATTTTTTTTATCCTTTCCTATTTTCATCATAGTACTAGTGTTTGCCACTTACTTTTGGCTCTATTTTTCCAGCTAACATATTATCTCCACATTTTTAAAAAAATTATAGCAAAAAACCTACACGGGTAAATTGCTTAAAATTATTAGTTTATGTAATAAATCTCTTATAATCTACTTTTAAATAATACTTTTTAAAAAATTTAAATTCTCTATTATCTCATACATTTATTTTAAATTAATTATATTCCAATTTATTTGAAATTTGAATTTAAAATTGTGGTGGAAATATTATATATTTTTTCTATTATTGAATTCAATATAATTTTGAGGAATATTTTTATTTTTTAAAATTACAATATTTCATATTTAATATCTTTTTATGTACGTATTAATTGTTTTTAAAATAATTATAAATTTATTCTTCTTCCTGCACATGGCCAACTGACTACCTGTTTTTTTTGCCCCCAATCCCTACAAAGTACTAGTCTGCTTATTATTTATTTCCATCTGTTTGGATAGAACGATTTAAATTATGAACATAATTTCAAATCGAAGTCATTTCCGAACACAACTTCTTCTCGTATGTTTATCGAACATTTCACCTGAGAGTCTAAGACTCCAATCTAATGTATTTTAATTTATTAACTGATTTGTTATTATATATGTCATGTTAATTATTTTTAAATTTTTCCTTATTTAGCTCTTATATTACATATCTGCAGATGCATATAGGCAGTATTTTAGGTGATGGGTATGGAAAAAGTTGTCAACTTTGTCTTTAGATTGTCCCTTTTTTTCTAATTTTGTTCTTCAGCTTGTTAAAGTTGGATCTTTGTTTTATAACTTAGTTTTTTTCTGTCGATTTTCAGTCCTATTTTGTCATAGCATTGATGTGACGCTGTAAAATAATGGTGTGACAATGAAAGTTACTGACATGTTCGACATCATGTCAATATTTCGACGAAACATGATTAAAAACCAACAAAAAAAAGATGGAATTACATGACTAAGACCTAACTTCTACTAGTTAGAACATGCAAATAAAAAAAAAAAAGTTAACTTAGATAAATTTTTATATATGTTAATTATAAATTGCAAGTTAATGTTATGCTTAACAATATACTTAATTATAAATATCAAGTATTTGATATAATCGATTATATCAATAGATGATGTCTTCTCATTCTTTTGCCCTCATCGAATGAGGATAACTAATCTGAAATGCTAGAGTTGACTGCGTGATTCATAATATAGTTTAACATCATGAAATCTTGATATTTGAGGGAAAATCTTTGGATTAAATCAAATAATCAAGAAAGTTGAACAAATTTAATTTAGAAAATTATTGGATTCATATTTTTGGTGTGCCCGATTAATTTTTTTTTAATATAATATATATGACTATTTTCTCAGTTTTATGTTTCTTCAATAATTAAATATTTCAAAATTTCAATAATACCCTTCCCCAAAATAGAAATTTCTTGACTCTATCCCTGTATATGCCTCCTATATAATATAAAACTAATAGTTTAAATTTTCACCTAGTGGTGGGTAAAAAACCTGTCAACCGACTTATTATCTTCATTCCTCTATAAATATTGTCTTTTCTCAGATTGTCAAATCCCTCAAAATATACACCAAATCCAAATGGATTCAACTCTCAACCTCCATCCCTCATCAAGCCACAAAGCAAACAGAGAGAAAAAAGGGGTTCTGATTTTTGACACATCCATTATAGAAAAACAAGAAAACTTCCCCAAACAATTCCTTTGGCCACATGAAGACTTGGCCTATGTTTCACAAGATGAGCTCAATGAGAAGCCAATAGATTTGAAGGGCTTCTTCAGCGGTGATTTAGAGGCAATAAATCTTGCTGCGAAACAAATAAGGTTTGCTTCTTTAAATCATGGCTTCTTTCAAGTTGTCAATCATGGTGTAGGTGCAAGTGCAATCCGCCATGCCTACGAGCATATGGATGCCTTCTTCAAGCTCCCTTTGAGCAAGAAGCTTGCTCTGAAAAGAAAACCAGGAGATCTTTGCGGGTATTCGGGTGCTCACGCCGATCGATTTTCGTCCAAACTGCCGTGGAAGGAGACATTCTCCTTTACCTATGAACATGATCAAGGATTTGATGTGGTTGACTACATCAAATCTGTCATGGGGGAAGAGTTCGAAGAAGCCGGGTGAGATTCAATTTTCATCACACATGAACATAAATATGTATGTATGTATACCTTAAATCTAATTACAAACACAATTTTTTCTGCATGGACATTTGACTCATTTCCATATTGCTTAAATTCTCAGACGGGTTCTATTTTTTTTCTTATTCAGGATTGTTTATCAAGAGTATTGTGAAGCAATGAAAAACTTGTCCCTCATCATTTTTGAACTCTTGGCAATTAGCTTGGGAGTCGATCGTTTCCATTTTCGCCGGTTTTTCGAAGATGGTGTCTCGATAATGAGAGGAAATAACTATCCGCCTTGCAAGAAAGCAGGGCTCACTTTTGGCACTGGACCTCATTTTGATCCCAATTCCTTAACTATACTTCATCAAGATCAAGTTGGAGGACTCGAAATCTATTCGGACAACAAATGGCGAGCCATTCGTCCTCGCCCGGATGCCTTTGTTGTTAACATTGGTGACACATTTGTGGTAAGTACATACACATACACACACATATACATACATGTGTGTGTGTGTATATATGTATCATATGCGAGATGTCATGTGGCTGTATTTGGTGCTGCCTATGCTTTCATGTATACACGAGTACTGAAGAAATGATGGGCTTTCATTCACCACTTTTGGTGAAACAGGATACTTTTTGCATGCATTAAATGTATTAACTTGTATAAGTGTAATGAGTTCGATAGGAAAAACAAAGATACAAATGGTATGTCACATTTGTGATCAGTACAATGAAAAATGTTTAATCGAGGACGTGATATCCAACAGAAATTACATATACAGATGAATATATTACATGTGTACTTTTTTCTATAATATCATAAATTTTATTACACAAATATACATATAAATGCAAAGCTTTTAGTGACATCACTTATCAGTTCTTTCAACCTCCTTTCCTAAGTGCTAAAACCGTGGCCAATTTATAATAAATCAGTCAGTTTTTTGTCTTTTTTCTGTTTGAAAATTGAAGTCTTGTGCAATTTATAAAGCCATTTAGCAGGAGAACATAAACCACTTTTCTTGAATCCGTAGAAAAAATTTGAAAAGATATAAAGGGTGCTTGAAAATTCTGTTAAATGATTGGTTTCTTGAAAAGATATAAAGGGTTCTCGAAAATTCTGCTAAAATAATTGGTCTACAAACAAAATGAAAAGATATAAAGTCATTCTTGAAAACTCCAAGCGGAATAATTGGCTACTTTAGAATATAAACTGTGCGGTATATATACTTCAAATCTGATCAGTAAATTGTACAATATACCACACAAAGGAATTTATACAAAATACAGAAGAATTTGCTTAATAAAGTCAACAAAAATACAAATATATCGACGAATTAAAATGAACATATATCTCATTTTTGTACAATATATATATATGCAGGCTTTATCGAATGGGAGATACAAGAGTTGCCTCCACAGGGCAGTGGTGAACAAGGATAAAACAAGAAGATCGCTTGTATTCTTTGTGAACCCTAAAGAGGACAAAAAGGTGAGGCCCCCGAAGGATCTCATGCGCAGAGAAGAGACAAGCAAGTACCCAGATTTCACATGGTCGGATTTGAGAGAGTTCACTCAAAACCATTACCGGGCAGACACTGCTACGCTACAAAACTTTGTCCAGTGGCTTCATATTCACAAACCAACAAAAGAAACACAGCCTTATTGTCGATGGACCGATAATATGACAAGTTAGAAGACGAAAAATAAAAATTTCCCCTTTTCTTTTTTCCTTTTTGAGTTATCTTTGGATGCTTTAATTTTTCATCATGGGGTTGGCTTGTCTTTTAGTTCGAGAGAATATTATGGGCGAGTGTGGGGGAGTTTCTTGAAGTGGTTTTATCCTCTTTTTGTCTTTCTTCTGGATGGAATGGTGTACTACTGTTTTTCAAGCACGCAAGTGAGCTAGAGACAATGTATTTGCATTTATTGTGAGTGTTTGGCTTAGATTTTGATGTTTGGTGTTTTCGAGAAGTTTGGATTTTGATGATTAATGTTCTTCAGCTAAATTATTATATATTGAAAGGGTTTTAAATAAATATGAGACCTCCCCTTCACATTAAAGTTCAATTGGAATAAAAATACTAGGTCGATGGAGTCTAAATTATTGTTTATATTTTTCTTTTATTTTGTCAGAGCATATATATTCAAGTATGACTTGTCTTTGTATTTTCATGTTAAAGTTCACTCTATTGGAGGAGAAAAAGACATACGTTATGGTTGATTCGATGATCTCTCTTCCAAGAGTTCCTAGCTCGCTCATGCGTCGCCGCGGTTGGGTCCGATCCAGTGCAGTCTATGTTCCCGGTTGGGTTGTCTCGTATTTCATCTAGCCAGAATGTACCGAGGTCGATCTTGATCTATGTTGGCCTTAGGCAAGTGAGTCGTTTCCCTTCGTTGATCAAAACAGTTCATAACTTTTCAATTTATATAAACAGACCCCATACTTTACTTCCAAGGAAATCAAAGCCTTGCTTCTCCTTTCATTCATAAATCTTAAATTCGAAATTTCAAGAATTCAACGCTTAGAATTCGAAGTTTGAAACAAAAAATGTTAATATCTGTGACACGGTCTCATGGTTCGATTTGATGTTAACAAGTAGGTCTCACGAATTTTTATCTGTAAACGACACAAGAGACATACTCAAATGTTAATTATGTGATTATTTATTTATTCATGAGCTATGTTACTATTCTAGGGAAGAGTCGGCGGGAGGCATTATGATGTGCCAGTTGGTTGTTTTTGTTAACCATCTCATGAAATTACGAAATTATGAAAAATATTAAAATGTGTATATATAATAAAAAAAATATTGTACAATTTGATAATATGATACTTTATTTTCATTATATATTCCTCGTTAATTCGATTGTTTTTCATCATATTGAATATGAAATTTCCTAAGATTATTTATAATAGGATATCACAATAATTATATGAATAATTTAGTTCTTATTTTGAAAAATTATTTCAGTTTAAAAAATATTATCTATCTTATAAAAACACAAAAAAGAGGACAATTATGGCAATTAACTAAATAAAAATTAAGATTTGATTTTGATTAACTATAAAATTAAAATTAAAATTAAATTTAAACCAATTTAATAGAACAAATTTCTTTGTAGCCTAGTGAGAATCAAACGTCAATGTCCATCAATATCATAAAAATGGTACAATTTACTTTTATATTGTCTTTGTTGAAATTGATTGCGTAACAAATTAAATAATTAGTTCATTTTAGAACAAAAATCTTATGCTTTGGAAACAATCAAAGTTTTCACTAGACAGAAATTGAATTTATAACAAAATAATATTTTAGGAGAAATTACATCGTTCATTTTAATTATAACATGTATGTTTTCATTTTTTGTCATGTTATCAGTCAATTCACTATATTTCTCCACTAACTTACAATTTTTTTTTCCAATTTTTGTCGCAATGTCCGATGAGATATCATCATTTTCGATTACACGTCATCATTTTCGAAGCCATGTCAACACTGTGACCAAAATTACTAAAATTAAACAAAAGTATAAATTGTGGGACTAAAACTGTAAATTGGCCAACGTAACATGACAAAAAAATGAAAATCATGCTAGTTACACGAAAAAAAAGTGTAATTTTTTCAAAATTTTATGAGAAAATATATTTGTTTTAAAAGATAACTATTATTGAATGGAATGAAAATGTTATTGTAAGACAGTTCAAGTCTCCATCATAGTACTCTTATATAAAGCTAAAACAGGATGATGATTAAAGCGACTTAATCACAAAAGGTTGTGAAACTTTGGGGAAAGGACTCAACAAACATAAGGTCCACATTTTTTAATTATACAAAAATATCAACTGAAAAAGTGGTTAGATTTCTTGTCACTTTGAATGTGACAACAAATGTTGTAGCAAATCATAGAATAGGTTTATTGTGAGACGGTCTCACGAATCTTTATATGTGAGACGGGTCAACCTTACCGATATTCACAATAAAATGTAATATCTTAGCATAAAAAATAATATTTTTTTCATGGATGACCCAAATAAGAGATCCGTCTCACAAAATACGACCCATGAGACCGTCTTATACAAGTTTTTGCCCAAATCATGTACCATATGATCCTATATATTATTATTACAAACACAATAAAAGATACCTGGTCATTTATATCCAAGTTTTCATCTTTAATAAAATCGTTAAATTTTAGTTTATATTTAATAGATATTGATTCGATCCGTGAAGGAGTTAAAAAACAAAAAACCAATATATTATCAGTTGCTACATAATCTCGTGTTTTCAAAAAAATCGGGCATAAAACCTTACAGATGGGTAAATGTACTTGATTTTTTTTTTTAAGAAAATGGGCGTAAAAGCGTATTAATTTCATAAGAGGGTTCCTTTATATTTTTTACATTTTACGAGGGTGTAAAATGCTATTTTCCCATCAACATTAAAATCAGTCTCCAGTATTATCGGTGTGGAAAGCCGATCGGACTGATTGTACTTCATAAAAATAGATTTAAGAGGCTTTGGCTATGCTATATCACGTATGTTGCAGGCCTCATCCCTCAGCTTGGATCCCCTAAACACCACAGGGATCCAAGGGCTCCGACCATGCCGAGGGTATTGGCTCTTGTGTGGCATGACTACTTCCGGCGGATAACTATTTCTTTTGGTCTACCTTCTTTGCGATGTGCTAAATAAGTACTTCTACTGATGGATTTTGATTGTTTTGGTTACCGACAAGAATTCAGGATAAGAAACTTATAAAAGAGACACATCCAAAATGTGTTTGGTCTCCAAAAATAAGTGCCGACTAAAAGATAGAGATGAAAAAGAGATAATTATCTTGTGCAGATGATAAGTTCAAAAATTCGAGGGGAATTCAGACACGAGAGTCGAGATGTCATTTCCTACTTTGTTTTTAAGGATGAACTAAAGTCGTGAACTTAAAGGATGAACCTAATTTATCCTTCAAATTTTAGGTGCGAAAAATGTTGTTCGCGTTCGACACGATTTTGATTTCATGAACTCACACAAGTTCTTCTCATGTCTCACAGAGCATGGCAACAAGAAGTGTAGACTTAGGGGTGCAAACGAACCGAATCGAGTCGAATAATAGTAAAAAAGTCAGGCTCGAATTCGGCTCGAAATAGGTATATTCGAGTTCGAGCTCGATTCGAAGTCGATAATTTCAAATATTTGGGCTCGAGCTCGGCTCGAAATGAAGTTCGAGTTCGAGTTCGGCTCGAAATATTCGAATATATTCGTGAACTATTCGAATTATTGCTCGGATATTAAAGTTTGAAAGCTCGAAATATTCGAAATATATATATATATATATATATATATATATATATATATATATATATATATATATATATATATATACACTAGGAATGATCACGTGCGATGCACGTAGGTGACTAATAATGAAAAATAAAGATTTAGATAATTTTTAAAATCGTTTGAATAACATCTTGTTTATAAGTATTTATTAATCTAAATATAACAAAACACAATAAATATAAATACATGATGATGATAATCAAAATATTCATTTATTTATATAATATTTTTCACTTCGTGTAATTATAACATAATGATAGCTCTATCAAATTAACAAAAATATTTTCCATCCAAATATTATTCACAATGGAAAATAATAAAAATAAAATTAATAGAATAATGAATTACTAAAACCAAAGTCACTCTTAATTAACTAAATTATCATAATGAAGTTAAAATAAAACCCATAAACTTGTTATTAAGTTAAATATCAATTTTGTTTTTGCCAACTTTTAACTCCTTGCGAATTTTGTTTAACTTTCTCCTTTTTAAAAATATATATTATACATAGTTAACTTATATCATAATAGATCATTTGAAAAATAATATTGATGATTAATAATTTCATGTTAAATAAAATTTTAAAATAATATCAATCAAATAAATATGTGTAGAAAACACATATACGTAATATTCAGTTTCAAAATATCATATCTAAAAAATTTAATTTCTAATAAATGATAATAAATTAGCGTTATAATTCATATTTATTACAAGGATTGTCTTAATTAAAAAATTATAAGGATTATCTCATAAATTTAATATAAAAGTATAAAGTAGTTTTCATTCTTTTTAATTTCTCATTAATTTCTTTTCTATGAATAACGTTGAAATAACTCAAAATTATCAAATTATATTGCATATAAAATATTCAAAAAAAATTGCAAAAGAGCATATAGAATTTGCATGCTCTCAATATCCATTTTAATTGGAAAAAAATCATAAGAAAAATAACATTTTCTCACATAGTTTTTATAACACTTGTAGAAAAATGTAAGCTTGAGATATATATTGAGACATTAATTAATATCACAATTATTAAATTAAAAATATAAAAAAGTATCATACTAATATATTTGTAATATTTTTCGTCGATCCAACTAAAATAATGAAATAAAGTATTCTCATTTTCCATCTCAACTCTTAAATCAGAAAATTAAAAATTCACCAAAATAAATAAATGAAACATTAATTAAGTAATCGTGTGTAAAAGTGTAACTAAAAAAATTCACAAATCAAACTCATATATTTATAGAGGTATATATAGATCTGCTAACTTTTAACCATTTGCAGATTTTGTTTGACTTTCTCTGTTTTTTTAGAATACATATTATAGACAGTTAATTTTATATCAGAATGGATCATTTGTAAATTAATATTGATGATTAATATTTCATAGTAAATATATTTTTTAAATAATATCAATCAAATAAATATGTGTAGTAAAACACATATATAAATAAAATAATAAGTAATACAAATTTAAAAAATATCATATTTAAAAAATTAATTTCTAATGAATGAAAATAAATTATCACTATAATTCATATTTTTTAAAAGAATTATATTCGGTAAAAAATTATAAGGATTATCTAATAAATTTAATACAAAAATAGAAAGTAGTTTTCGTTCTTTTTAATTTATCATTAATTTCTCTGTCTAGTTGAAATAAATCAAACTAATCAAATCATTAATTTCTCTGTCTAGTTGAAATAAATCAAACTAATCAAATTATGCGAATAAAATATAAGAAAAAATTGCAAAAGAGCATATAGAATCTACATGGTCTCAAACATTAATTAAGTATCACAATTCAATAAAATAAAATATCATATTAATGTGTTTGTAATATTTATCGTCCATTCAACTAAAATAATAGAATAAAGTTATTTTTATTTTAAATATCAATCTTTAGATCAAAAAATTGAAAAGTCACATAAATAAATAAATGAATAAAACATTAATGAAGTAATGTTGAGTGAAAGGGTAAATAAGTAAAACATTAATGAAGTAATTGTGAGTGAAGGATAACTAAGTAAATTCACAATTCAAACTCATATATTTATAGATTGTATAGATTATAGATTGTATAGATATAGATATATATATATATAATTATATTATATTAATAAAATATTAAGGCTCGCGAACTATTCGCGAGCTATCGAACAAAATAATTTGGGCTCGAGTTCGGCTCGAAAAAAAGTTCGAACGTGTTCGAGTTCGGCTCAAATTCGATAAGTTCGAATACGAATCGAATATTTATCGAGCTGGCTCGAAAAACTCGCGAACATGTTCGGTTCGTTTGCAGCCCTAAGTGTAGTAGACACAAGGTAATAAATCCCTAAAGTGGTGATCCATCCACAGGAGTCTGGCCATAAATATCTTCCCACAAAAAGCCTATAAAATAACAAGCAGAGGGGACAAACAAATTCAGACCACAAAATCCTAACCCTGGTATGCAGACAAAATATGACAATATCTCTTTGAAAAAAACAAAAAACCAGTTTACGTTTGATTCCAACTCAAGGAAATACAGACATCAGGAAACAAAGGAACCATATGCTTAGGTTGACAAATTTGCAGACACATAATTTTAGGGACACTTGTCATTTCTTTATTTTATCTTGCCACATTTTCTATGCCCTCTGGTTCTGTAAAAGCCACACAAGATTTGGGTTCAACCCATGTCTGAATCTGTGATTTGATTGTTTTCGCTCTAAGGTTCATGAATATTTCACTTGATATATGGCCCCATTGGTGTTGATCAGCTTCGAATTTTGACCATTCGTTTGATATGCATGGTAGGAGTCTGTCTCTATTTGTTGTATATTATATTGGGAAAATATCAGTGCTAGCTAGCAAGCTAGATAAATGATTGGAGGTCCACTCATTTATAGAAATTAAACACACTATATTGGTACATGATACAATAATTCACGCAATAATGAAAATTGTGATTTATAGTATAATTATAGATATAATATATTAATGTGATACCTCTTGTCTCACGTCGTAAAAATTAAATATTTAAAATTATTTTCTAATGAGATATAATAGATTTTTATAGTAACTCGAGTTAATAATTTTCGTAAAAGAGGACGGATACATATTAGTTGTTATAGAAGCTCATTGTGCAGGCATGGGCGCCGGCCTGAGGCGTGACAACTACATTATTTTCATGTACATTAAATTTTAATGGAAATTATAATGTTGTGTAGTAATTTTTTGATATGAAAAATAGTTAATTTTTACTGTATCTGTAAAAAAAAATAATATGCTCAAAAATTTGAAAAAATGCAATTTGATTTTAGAAGGTTAAATATAGATGAATTTTTATTGATCAATTCGTGACGATTACGAATGAGTTTAGTTTTAAACAGTAGATTATATTACATGATAATTTATTATATTTAATTTTTTCATTGCGGTTTTAAATGAAACACATTCAAATTAATGCAAGGATACGTTTAGACCTACCTGGTCACGGTTTTCAAACCGATGGTTTTGATCCTGATAGAAGGTAGAATAGGATTGGAAACAATATTGATGAAATACCATGAAAATTGTCGGGTTCGGGTCCAGTCTCGTGCATGTCATGTGTGACTGAACAATGATTCCTATAACAACTAATTTATATCCTTATTCACTATACGAAAAATATAATTAGTACAAATTATTATAGAAGTCAATTATATCTTATTATAAGTCATTTTAAACTTTGATTTTTATATCAAGTGAGACAAGCTAGGTTACCAAAATTATAGTAATCAATTTTAATTTTGAAAATAAAAAAACATATTTGGGGAGAATACAAATCATTAGAATAACTTCAAAGCCTCGAGTTAATTTAAATTCAAAAAGAAAATTATAAAGGTATTGTAATTTTCTTGTATCATAATCACGATATAGTTTTATATGCAAGTTTACGCCAAATAATTAATAAATTATTATTGCCTCTATTTTTATCCAATCAAATCAATTTATTTTATTATTCACTATTTATCTTCCAACCAAATGGAACATGCTACTCTATAATCTTGATGTGACTGTCAGAGGATAATAAATTGATTGATTATAAGTTTTTACTTTATCCAATGTTTGGTTCAATACCTACAAAAGATTATTGTATGTTATACGATATCTTATCTATTTATATCGATTTATCATTCATCATCTTACTCACGAGCCAAATAGTGTCTTAAATAAGGTTTCTCAGCAAAACAATGCGTAAAATTTAGATTCTAAAATAATTTAAGAATTCGAAACTGTTAAAAAAGCTCTATATTTAAAACACTTCGTTGGTTCGTCAAATTTTGAAGTTTGCAATTCTCATTTAATTTTCGTAGTTTTCACTACACCAACTTTGTTGTCATCTTCTGTCGGAAACCAATTTTATCATCACCTTGGTAAAATTATATTAGTGCGGGCATGCAATGTATGACTTTATCTTTCGATTATATTTTATCAACGCATTACTTGTATCTTGTTCAACCGAAAGATTTACTCAATTATATTCCCATGTAAATTTAACATTTTCGAGATCCGATTTGGTGGGTAAACATCGACAAAATGTGCCAGTGCATATATATATATATATATATATATATATATATATATATATATATATATATATATATATATATATATATATATATATATATAAAGTGATGACGAATTATAAAATCGAATAAGAAATAAAATACAAAGCAATGAAAGGGTATCGAATTCGGTTGATTTGTATTGTATCTGAACCGAATCTTGTCTAATTCAACTTCGACTTTTTTTATCTTTGAACCAATTAATTGAATCTTTCAAATAGGTATGAAATGAAGTATTGACATTCTTTTTGATAGAATTTTATTTTAGATAATTTATTTATAATTTATTATATTTATTTAATATTTAATTTAAGAAACTCTAGATGCAATGTGTCCCTTCCGGGTTAGACCTTTCCTTTGTCAACACGCCTATATACGTCACTCGAAAGCACCTTATTCCCCACCTCATAAAAGAGAGGACGTGTTCCTTTCCCGGCTTGATTCAGTTCAGTTACTCACCTGAAAAGTGATTCTACCTCACCCAAGAAAGGTTTTGCATGAACGTCTTTCCTCTCGGAAATAGAGGGATTGGATATATATATATATATATATATATATATATATATATATATATATATATATATATATAAAGTGATACCAGACAACTAAATCGTGATAAAGTGATACCAGACAACTAAATCGTGCATCGGATCGAAAATATCTTAAAGTTGAGCCAAGAGTTGAAAGTTTTCTTTACTACTATATGTTATATAGTGAGAGTGACAGTAATTTTATCAAAAGTGATGGTAACTCGGACATGGTACGAAACATTGCGTAGCACGATGGCCTACCTTTCCCTTGACAAAGGCAAGTTTATAAATATTTTTGACTATCTCAAAACATTAAAGAGACGTAACATTCATTTCACTCGAATTCATGAAACATCCATTAAAGAGATTGATTTAGCACAAGGGTTGTCTTACATTGTTGATACAAATGTACGAATCAACATTTAATGCAAGAGAGGTCCCAATAGGTAGAAGACAAAACATTATATCGAAACTTAAAAGCTTAAGATTAAGAGACCCTAAAAAGACAAAACCCTATTGCCTCCATAGGCTTTCCTCGTGGATTTATACAATTTGTTGAAGAAATTTGGAACAAGATCCTATTGTTAGCGATGCATGTGCACGTGTGGGGGAGATGGTTCTTGGATGTCGTCTATGGTAGCTAGGCTCCATCAAACTTAAATTCTATCTTTATTTGGAAGAAACTTGAATGAACTTAGTATGTTTAATGTATATAGGAAGGGTCCATGTCAATAAATGTTGATGCCTGTCTATTTTTTCTACATTGAAAATGAAAAATATCTAGCTAGCTAGCTTGTTGACGAGGACCTCAGTCTAAATCGGTTTTCATTAATAAATGATGGAGCAAGAATTAGTTAGAATACATGTTTAAGTGGAAAACCCTTGTATGGGTTAACTAAAACAACGGGGAAAATGGAAATTTACAATCTTGGATCAGGTCGAAACTCCAATATCGTCGCTCAACATTATAAATATGGAGAGTCCCGATGGAAGAATTCCATAAACTAAAAGACAGAAAAAATAATTCATGTGAACAGATAAGGATCACAACTTCTTGTTTATTGGACTCATATAATATAATTTGGACTGATAAATATGTGATGGACTTAGGAACAAGGCCTCTAGAATGCTCCGGTATCTAGTATTCTTTGGATCATATATGACCACTTAATTTGGACCCAAATTCCATGAAATTTGAGTTTGTACAGAAGTTTCAAATCTTTTAATTTCAAATATGCAAATATTAATAAAGAGGTCAGAGGTCCATATGAATCCTGAGTGGTTATCTATCCATAATAAGCTTCAAGACAATATCAATGCCATTAGTAATTTCTCCCATGACAAAGTGAAGAAACTCATGTATATAACATTGAGTGATCTCATGTTACTAAAGATCTTGCAAATTTTTTGACGAGTTCATCATCTTCGAAACAGTAATTGCCATGGTAGTCGAGGGAGTCCGTCATGGTCTTTTGTTGTTGATAAATTGTGTTGTTGTCGATGATGCTTGTGCCTATTGTCACATTGGCATTGGAATTTCGCAGCATCATTATTGCTGATGTTGACAACCCGAAATTAGGCTACATCTATTCAAATCTCATCAAAAAGATCACTTCTTTTTGTTGTTAATAACAAAGAGACTCGACAGAAAAGACAATAGAATTGAGAATATAAAATATTTCAAACACTCCGATTTTAACACTCACTTTCACTTTCACCGTACTTGAATATTAGCAAGTCAAACTAGCACATGAATTTACCAAACCAACAAAAGTAAACTCATCCATCAAAATTTAAACCTGTTTTGATTAGGTGCGACTGTAGAGTTGTCCCCAGCTTGAAATTCTTGGTTTTGATGCAGTTTGAGGGAACGGAGGCACAAAAAATTTGATGTTCATCAGCCAAGATTTTCGTTAATTCTGCATTAGATTCCTAAAGGGACTATTGTTCCACTTTGTGTTTGTTCATGCCACTCGATACTTTTTAGTGGAAATTGACTCGTTTGTTGACAAATGAAATTCGATAAATAACAAGTACAACCGTTTTACATTCTAGAAACTTAAAACGTAAACAAATTTATTTGAACTCTTACGTCAGCTGAAGACGTAAAAACCTAAAACAGAAGAACAGTAACTAAATAGCATAGCAGCAGCTTAATAACTCCTCTTTCACCAATAATATCATCTAAATTCTGTCGCTGTTTTTCAATAGTTGCAGTATATTTTTCGTTCTACCAGGTTCTGAATTTCCCTTGAGGAATAGTTAAATTCACTCGAGAATTGAAATCTCTATCCGAATCAACAGAGAGGATATCCTGCTATCGTGTTCTTGATGAGAGAGGGCAGCTACTAAGCAACAATTGTGTACAGGTCTTCTGCCTATGATCCACACTTTGCATTATATGTTTGCACTAGTGCAAAAAAAGAAAATAAAAGAAAAGAAAAGGCTAGGAAAATATGATTTGGTTTACTCAGATTGAAAAGAACATTGATGTGAAGATGTACAAAGACATGGCTATACTTCAAACAATGGACTCTATCTTCTATATAGCTCAAAGACAGGGAAGAATATCATTTTATGTCACTTCCATTGGAAAAGAGGCCATTAACTAGGAGTATGTGATCAATCTTTTAACAATAATGGTTGTAAACATCAAAGACTTTTGTTAGACTAATATCTTTTATTTTATGTCACTTCCATTGGAGAAGATTCTTATTATCAATCTTTAAGGCTTTGATATGTGATATAATTCTTGTTATACTGATAAACGTTAGGGGTATTTCCCTTGCTGCTTTAAATTTGCTGTCACTGATGCTCCAGTCATACTTTTCTGCCGAAACAATGGATGGGCTATCAGAACCCCAGTGAGCCAACAGTTTCAAAGTATATGTTATCCTATATATCCACAAGGCATAATCACAAAAAATTCCTTGTTGGTTCTCTTATTGGCTTCTTTATTTTGTCTGTACATAGGTGATGGTATTGTGGTTAGAGGTCAAGCATACGGAGTACGTAGCATTCGAGCTGAAGGTAATGACGCCTTTGCTGTGTTCAGCAATGTTCATGTTGCTCTCAAAATGGCAATTAATGAAATCCAGACCAGTTTTGATCGAGGTGAAACACAGTTCTCTATTGTTTTATATATAACGTGAAAAATGATTTTCGTGTTATGTTTTGTTTGTTTTTTCAGAGCTGATCCTTTTCACTAACAGGCCCTCACGTACAGAATAGGACACCACTCCACGTTTGACGATTCTTCCAAATATCGCCCTATTACAGAGATAGAGTGGTGGAGATTAGCTCAAGATCCCGTGGCAAGGTTTCAAAAATCGCTTGAAGGAGATGGTTGGTGGAATTCTCAAGCTGAGTCCGATTACGGGACACTACTCGGAAGGAGGTAAAAACAAGCGGACCTAGTAGGCTCATAATGCTCGATTCTTTTAGATGACAAAGCATCTTTGTGCACGAGTTTGATATTGGAAACCATTGTGCCACAGGTGTTGCATACAACTCAAGTTGCAGAGAAGATTGAGAAACCAGGTTTAGAAGAAATTTTCTCAGATGTGTATGATGTTCCACCTTCCAACCTCTGTTACTAAGAAAAACCGCTTAGAGAGACGTGGAAAAGCATCAGCAGGACTACCCTCCTGACTTTCCATGATAAATTGATATACAAATGTATATAATAGGTAAATTATCTTGGATACAATGTAGCTTCTCTTGCTTCATTCTTTGATGCAGGCATTGAAAAAATCTATGGAATAGTATTTGATATCTTTTACAAGCTACGAAAAGTTATGGGGTAGTTTACTTTGCCTCTCGTCGTGCACACACCGTGTTTCGATAAACCTTCTCTGCTCACTAAAGGCAAAAGTTGGACAGTAGAAGATAGTACCCCAAATATAAGAAAAGGTTGAAATGATCCAAGTAATCGGATATTGAAGCTGATTTAAAGAAAGAGCAAACGAAAAACTTAGTATTTAATTGGAATAATCAAACTAAGGGAGAGATCCAGCGTAACAAAGCAAAATATAAACTCCAATCCTAAGAAAAAATCTAAATATCAATCATAAGAACTAAAACATCCAAGCCAAACAAAAAATCTCAACATTAATCCTAAGAACTGAAACAACCAAAAACCAAACAAAAAATGAACTAAATCAAACTTCGTCTTTGGTAACTTGTAATTTGAGCTCTTTCTCCACATAAGATTGGTCACCTTCTTCATCCGTGAAGAACCTATACCAGAACCAGTGTTTTTTCCAGACTCTCTCATTCATCTCATCTATGGGAACTCCTTTGGTTTCAGGTAACAAGAATTTGGCGAAACATCCCATAACAACGATCCAGGCAGCGAAAAAGAAGAAGATACCCGACCTCATATGGCAAAGCATCGTCAAGAAAGCTTGAGCAATTATGAATGTGCAGATCATGTTCGTGCTGACTGCAAAGAAAAAGCCTGCAGTCCGTGTCTCCAACGGGTATATCTCACTCGGGATCAACCAGCCGAGGGGACCCCACGACCAGGCGAAACCCGAGACAAAGACACAGATCAAGGCCATTACTATGTACGCGTATAGTTTGGATATAGCATTTGTTGAGCCCAATTGGCTGGCGAGAATCACTCCTGTGATACACTGCATAAAAAGGCATGTTGTAAGAATCTCATTCTTAGTATAGTTATCATAGATTTATGATGTTACAATCTTGAGTATATACCTGAGAAACAAGCATTTGGATTGCAGCCTCGATGAGTAGGGCCCTTCTTCCAAACCTATCAACACCGAATATTGCAACCAAAGTGGAGCCCGAATTCACAGAACCTGTAACCACAGCTGATAGTAACGAAGCATCTGACCCGAGCCCAATAGTTTGAAACAACACAGGGGCATAAAACATGATCACATTGATCCCGGTAAACTGCTGGAAAACTTGCAGTATCGTTCCACAGAAAAGTTGAGGAATACTGGATCTTTTCAACAAGTTTTTAAAAGGGTTCTTGATCTTTTTTGCAGCCTCTGTGGCACGAAAGATTGCAGTATACTCTTCTTGCACGTCTTCTACTCCTCGGATTTTCTTTAGTACCCTTAAACCCTCATCCGTGTTGCCACGCTCGATCAGGCTCGTGGGTGTCTCGACGATGAGAAGGGATCCTAAGCCGAGGAAAATGGCCGGGAATGCAGCACCACCAAGTGATATCCTCCAGCCATAAGTGAGCATTTTGGATGTAAAATAGTTGACTAGATTTGCTATCAAAATGCCTACTGTGATCAGCATTTGGAAGCATATGTTTAGGCCTCCTCTGTACCTTGCTGGTGCAATTTCTGATATAAATAGTGGCACTGCCTGCATTTCAAAATTTATAAATAGAAATAAATATTAGAGTTTATGTTCTCAATATCTAAATATTTCAACAAATTAAACAAAAGGATATTTTTAAAAAAAAATTAAAAAAAGTGAAAAAATAAAATAAAAATTCAAGTGCATCATCATCTGTTTGCTAGGATCATAATTTTATCAAATCCAAGACAATTAATAACTTCTAATTCAAGTAGGCCAGGGCATGGAGAAAAAATAATAATAATAATAATAATAATAATAAAGAGAATGAAATTTAAGATCTAAATATTTAGTAGCTAGCAACAAATTATATTTGATAAATACTATAAAAAAAAGACAGATAAACTTAATTAACATTATGACGAAGAAGAATAGAGAGAATAATTATATATAAAAAATATTGCCACATTAAATATATAGGAATAGATACAACAGATATTAATTTATATTTTATCACCACAATTTTCTAAATAAATTGGACGTAAAAATATTGTTGCTAATTTTAAAAATATAAGAATATTATACCTGATTTCCAAACCCAACTCCGGCACCTAGACAAAGGCGACCGACGATGAGCATAGGGAGATTGACTGCGGCGGCGTTGAGGATCACTCCGACGAAAAAGAAGGCCGCCGCCATCTGCATGGTGCGCTTCCGCCCGAACTTCTTGCAGCAAAACGACGCGAAGAAGCTGCACACCACCGCTGCTAAGTACAGAGACGATGTGAATAGTTGGAGCATCTGGTTGTCATATTTGCAGTAGTTATCTTCTTTCGCTCTGTGCTTCTTTTCGTACACCATGGGGAAGAATTTCAGCAAGAAACTATCCATGGATGTTACTCCTCCTGCATGACATTGATTCATGTGTTATCATATATTATTTACGTATAAATTTGTTTATGAAAATATTATTTCAAGATTTTAAAGAGAATTTAAAGATTGCAAGATTAATCATAATATGTAGTTTCAGGGTCTTGAAGAAAATCAGAACAAGAAAAGGAATCTCTGAAACATCATATGTTTGATCAGTCCGTTTCTTGAAGTTGGATTCATGAACTAAAATTCTATGTGGGATTTGTCATCTTTATTTGATTTCTTCAACAAATAACAAATTTACATAAAAACAATTACGTAAAATCGTGATCTCGCACCTGATATTCCGATATCATAGCCAAACATGAGACCTCCAAAGGCTGCTATGATGGAACAAACGACGACTTGCTTAGTCAACTTTGCCGGAAAGGAATCTCCGCCCTTCTCATCCACGAAAACTGGTGGTGCCATCGAGAATTGTATTGCTTTCTTAAGGAAAAGTTTAACGATTCAGTCGGGGAAGAGGAGAAGATTATCAAAGTTGCGGTGTTTAGAACAAAGCATCGCATATATGTGTATATATATAACAATGTACAGAACAAAGAATCCTATTAGGATTAGGATTCTTTATTATAATATATTCAATAATAAAAAAATAATAAGAAAAATATTTATGTTATAGAGCACGAATTTAGTAAAATTAGTTATTATACAGACCTCTTCTTTGATTATATATATATATATATATATATATATATATATATATATATATATATATGATTGAGTACCGACTCAAAATTATAAAATTTAAATTTAAAAGTAATATGATTGAGTGCCGACTCATTATAAAATTTAAATTTAGATAATGTAATATATTAATCAACTTAAAAATGCTGGATCTAAGATATTAAATTTAAATAATGTAATATAGCCAATCAACTTAAAAAATGCTGGAGCTAAGATATTAAATTTAAATAAATTAGTGAAAATACTGGATTGAGATAGTTATATACAATAGTTATTCTGTTAATGATATTATTTTTATTACATCATTATCCACCAATATATAACCCAGCCAACTTAATTATAGGAGATTTAGTTTTAATTCTTTTGGGTCTGATTTTTCCCCCTTAATTTGTGATTTACATGCGTGGACTTATTCTTACAAGATAATATTAATAAGAACAACAATAATAATGAAAATTTAATTTTAAGTTTTGTTCATTAAGTTTTCAAAGATGATAGGATAATTATTGGTGTATCTTTTTTAATTTATATAAAATTACAATGCTTGTATATTTTTATTGGCAAAAACTTATGTGAGACGGTCTCACGGGTCGTATTTTGTGAGACGGTTCTTTATTTGGATAATCCATGAAAAAGTATTATTTTTTATGCTAAGAGTATTACTTTTTATTGTGAATATGGGCAGGGTTGACCCGTCTCACAGATTGTGATCCGTGAGACAGTCTCACATGAGACCTACTCATTTTTATTTATCTCTCTCTTTCATTGAAGTGAACAAATTATTGAAACACATGGCAAAAAGTTAACATGATCCTATGTTGTTCTCTGTCTCATTAGACGTAGAACATTCGATAGACAATCATATCAAGGAACGTACATGGACCCAAGGACTCTCGTCTATCTTGAGGACATCGTTCTCAAATCTTTTATATTAGCCAATAAATTGCATGAAATATTGCATTAATTATTTTTTGAACATAGATATTGCATTAATTGATTATGAAATTTGGTGATGATTTTCTAATTTGGGATTTTTTAATTCTTGAATTTTGACTATTGATATTTCGTATTTTTTTTTTATCGTGGATATAACTTTTGACTTGTTTCAAAGTTTATTTGATTGAAATTGCTGTGAGATAATATATTCTTCTTCTTTGAAAAATTAATCATTATTCTGAAAGAATTGAAATTGAGAAGAAATCGGATGTACATTTTCAAATTCTTATGTGTATCAAATAAGTGTTTTACCTTCAACAAGGACATTCAATAATCTATCAAGAATGTTTTCACATTGGATTTTTGTTACTACATTTGCAAAACATGTAATAACATATTTTATCATTCATTTGAAAAATAATAGCACTTTAAAATTAAATAACACGTCTTAATAAATAAAAAAAAAAGTATGAAATGATACTAAATTTATGTGTTAAATGAAAAGTTAAGGCTGGATTAATTATATAATTTTGTCTTCTTGGGAAGAGATTATGTCGGGATGAATTAGTATTTCTAATTGATGCACTAACTAGAAAAACAAAATATTGAAATTTATTATTTTTCATGAAAATGTGATATTGGCAGAAATTGTGAAAATATATTTGAATTTTACTGAACATAATTTTAAGTTTTCAGTTAATTTGAAAAAAAGTCTATCGTCATCGAGCGATTTCGAGACATTCGAAAATTTAAAATTTTAGTTTGAATATATATATTTTGTTTTTTGGCAATTTTAGTCGTTTTTTCCGACATGAAACTGATGTGACATCAATGCAGCGCTGATGTGATATCGTTTTGTGTAGTGTCATAATATCATTCCGGGTTTTAAAAAAAGGAATTAAATTGCCAAAAATTTGAAGATGTGAGAATAAAACTTAAATTTGATAACATAGAATATCAAAATCGCAAAACGGGAAAATTACATGACCAAAAATATAATTTTCCATATTATTATTTGAATAACACAAACAATAATAATAATTGGTATTATAAAAATAATAGAGCTATAATTTAATATACATTGAGGTGTGACGTTTTTAGTAACGTACATATCTTTATTTAATAAATTATAGCTACGTGACTATGTTTTAATAATCAATTATAGTTCTTTTTCTTAAAATCATGTATCAAATCAACAATAACATTGTTAAAATTTAATAATTATATTGTTAAACATACGTAAATGTCACGGAAATTTTTTAACCATATATAATAATTATAAAATATAACAATAATATTAGTTATTTAATTATATGATTTTAAGAAAAATAATTAAAATTTATTATTAAAACATAGTTACGAGAACGTAGTTTCAAAAAAAAAAAAACATAGTTACGAGAACGTAATTGATTCATTAAAATGGCAAAAATTTGTGTGAGACGGTCTCACGGGTCGTATTTGTGAGACGGATCACTTATTTGGATCATCCATGAAAAAGTATTATTTTTTATGCTAAAAGTATTACTTTTTATTGTGAATATGGGTAGGGTTGACCCGTCTCACGGATTATAACCCGTGAGACGGTCTCACATGAGACTCACTCCATTAAAATATACATAACTAAATAAATATATGTAGCTTAACTAAAATTGTTATTTTACCTTTAAAAAACTAAATCTCAAATATAAATCATTTTCATTACATTGGATAGATATTTTTTCTCAAAAAACAAGTGGACCGTGAACACTTTCCAAAAATTCCTCTGTAATTAATATTGCTCCAAGATTTACTGCTGCTGACCAACTGAGCTAAGCTCATGCGGACCTCTGTAATTAATATTGAATTATGTAAGATTGTATATCGCTAGTATCACTTACTAATAAAATCGCTAATTTGTGTTTCCTCTTCTTCTTATTCATCAATTTTGTTTCTAAAAAAATCGCATTTAAGCTTATTGAATGACACTTAATATGGTCAATCTATATTTGATCGCTTTTGGCCAAAGCGAAACGTTTTAATGAAGCTTCAAGATTAAGCGAGATTAAGAGAAGCTTAATCAAACCTTTTAGGACACTGTTTCTTGGGAGTTAATTCGAGTGACACTGTTACTCGAATACCCTCAATTGTATATTTGTGTCTTCTCTTTAACATTCAATTCGAAGTGGTTGCAATATTCAACTATGCCTACAAATCGGATATATCACGTGAATATAAAATAAGTGTTGTTTTCAATATATCTGATTTCGTGTAATAAACTTTTTATAATGGGATTTCAATGTTTTTTTAAAAAGAAGAAGTGAGTTTTTTTTTCTCGAGTCCGATAAGAAAAATAAGCTTGCCAAAGTATCCTCGAGGGTTTTGCAACAAAGAGCCAATCAATAAGCCAAATGGTGTGTCAGTATTGCAAAGAGATATCGAATGAATGCTTAAAAGGGCTGGATCCCTAAACAAAAAAATTATAATTAGAATAATTATAGCACAAAAATAAATACAAAAAACATGTAAAACCAACGTGGTTATTTTATATTTTCAATGTTGGGTTTGGCCAACTTTGTCCCAAAACCATTTTCTTTAAAGCCTTGGTCTACTAGGGTGTTATATCATTCATTTAGTACCCTTATTTTTGTTTCTCGGCAGCCAAGGCGTGAGAGTGAGACAAAAGAGAGTAACGAGAGATTGAAAGAAATATGTTGTGTGCTCTTCATTCTTCTTTTAAGTGTAGTGTTCTTTGCTTGTTGTATGTGAGCCCTTCTCTTCCATTCTTCCTCTATACCCCTAAAGTGATATACGAGAGTGTGTGGGAGATTGGAAGTTGCCTTCGGTTCTTGTGATATCTCGATCAGTGTCGTTTTTCGCATTGGTTAAGTTTGCCTACTGCGTGTGGTGAGCTGTGTGCTTAGGGGCTATTTGCCTAGGGTTGAGTTTGTTATCAGTAACCGGGGTTTTGATCGAAAACATTTGTGGTCTTCGCCTTAGTTTGCTGTGTATTTGGAGATGTCATAATCAGTTTGTCTGAGCCTCGTTTTATCCTAACATATTATATTGTATTTTTTCTGTTTTTGGTGAGACAGATCTCTTATTTGGGTCATCCGTGAAAAAATATTATTTTTTATGCTAAAAGTATTACTTTTTATTGTGAATATCGGTAGGGTTGACCCGTCTCACATATAAAGATGACAAAAACTTGTGTGAGACGATCTCACGGGTCGTAGTTGTGAGTCGGATCTCTTATTTGGGTCATCCATGAAAAAATATTATTTTTTATGCTATGAGTATTATTTTTTTGTTGAATATGGACAGGGTTGACCCGTCTCATAGATTAGGATCCGTGAGACGATCTCACATGAAACTCACTCTATAAAGATTCGTTAGACCGTCTCACAAGAGACCTAATTTCGATAATTCTGGATTAGTTCGAGTTAAATATTAAAAAAATGGAGGAGACTGAAGATTATAACATCTTCAAAAAAATAGAAGCATAGAGATTTTACAGAGTGATTGAAGTTAGGCAAATGAGAAAAAATAAGGAAGAAATAGGAATTTTTATATGAAACTTAAAAATATAAAATTCTACCCTAATTTGGCAGGCTTAGGCACATGAGAAAAAATAAGGAAGAAATAAGAATTTTTATATAAAACTTAAAATATAAAATTATACCCTAATTTGGCGGGCCAACCCGCAACCCAAACGGGCTCAACCCGTTTGGCCCGCAACCCAAACGGGCTCAACCCATTTGGCCCACCTCCAAACGGGTTGCTATTTTATCAACCCAACCCACTCAATTTTTATGGCGGGGCGGGCCGGCCCGACGGGCCGGACCCAATTTGACAAGCCTACTCAAAATTGAAAATAGACAAAAACTTGTGTGAGACGCTCTCACGGATCGTATTTGTGAGACGGATCTCTTATTTGGGTTATCCATGAAAAGTATTACTTTTATGCTAAGAGTATTACTTTTTATTGTGAATATGGGTAAGGTTGATCCGTCTCACATGAGACCCACTCTTGAAAATATTTGGTCCCAAAATAATAAAATTATTTTGGGATAAGTTTGAATAGATTTAAAGAATATTTATGTGATTTTGAAAATATTTTGCGTATTTATTTCCTGGAGATTTTTAAAATTTTGTGCATATTTATTTCTTGGAGATTTTTTATGATATTGCAAGATATTTGAAAAATTAGATATTGAGTGGATTTTTGAAATATTTTGTTGAGATTGATAAAATGAAGATTTGGAAAATATTTCTTTAGTTTGAAATTTCATTTATATTATTATTATTTGCACGCGTTGTGTTTTATATAGTTGGAATAATTATATAAACATGTTTTTTGTTATTTTCAAATTAACCATTTTTAATATTTTTTAAAGGAAAGATATATAATCTTTTAAAAATTAAATATATGAATGAAGTTTGGATTGAACTGAAAAATATAAATAAAGATATGATTCAAAGATTTAAAAAGAAATATTATTTAAGAAAAAAAATCATAAATTAAATTATATTTGATATAATTGTAATTTTAATTGTAATTCGCCAAATCAATTAAAAGTTAGTCAGTACATGACATCTGACACTGAATCGGATTGAGGTACTTCAAAATGGATTCGGAACCATCTTAATCCGGTCCGTAAGAATCGTGATCGGAACTAGTCCAGGATCGGTCTTGGAACTATGTTTCAACAGATGAAATGCAACTGAGATCTATGGCACCATGTTTACTAGGCTCTTTTACAAGCTTGATTTAACTGTTCCATATCATTCATGTATTGTTCACAAGATGTCCCAGCAAAATTAATATTTGTTTTAGTTTCACTATATTTTTTTATTCCTAATTTATATGCAATAATTTCAGCATAACGGGAACGTCGGTGTTAACATCAAAGATACGTTTAATTTTCTTATATCTGATGAAAATGAATTCTCGAATTGGAGAAGTCAAATTGTAGTATTTTTGTGTTCCGATTATAACTTCGAGTTGAGTTAATGAATGTTGCAGCATTATTTTGGCCCACGGCCTCATTTGACAACAATGTTGTCTTTGTCAAGGAAATTTCCGATAACCAGATTATATCTTCCTAGGAATTATTATGTCACCATTGTCCAACAATGCCTCTCAACGGATGGACTAGCCGGTGTGGTCGATACTAATGGACCAGTTAAAGAACAGCTGACAGGGTACATCGAAATCTGGTTCGATCCCGCTTACTAGTGTCATTAATCTGTCTCCGCAGGCCGCCTGTGAGAATGTAGCATCTTACAACATGAAAGTAGTAAAACCCAGATAGAGCCAAGACAGAAATAGGGAAAAGGAAACAGTTTTATAACTCAAACAGACCCAAATCAACGACAGACTGACTCAAAAACACAAATTCAAACAGGATGGCACTTCCTGATGTGCTCATTTAATTATTAAACAACACACAAACACACTCATAAAAATAAAGTACGAAAGCGAATTTATCAAGGATTTTCAAGCCCAAAAAAGTCTATGAATTGAGGATCTTTGACATATCCTTGCTGGGGAGGAGTTACTGTAGGAAGATTCAAGAGTTCAGTGTAGCTAACATCAGAATTCATCTCATCATCCCAGATTGTGTTCTGATCAGCAGAACCGATGTATCCTAGATTAGCGTTGTTAAAAGAATGAGGATCAATCATGCCCGGATTTGAGCCACTTGTTGCAAACCACATTTCATCCTTGCCATACATAGAAGGTCCGCTGTCAATAAACGGCAACTCAACCCTATAAGGAGTAACATCAGAAAGTGGATCAAAGCCACTGTTGTTGTCTATGTTATAGGAAACATTTGAAACTTGAGAACCAGGTTCCATTGATGATACATTCTCAGAGTGAGACAAATTCATAGATTCTTCGTTAGGAGTGTCTTCTGGGTTGTCACTAGAAGGTGGGCTAGAGGCTCTGATTGTTCGACTTCCAATAATTACATGGTACTGATTCTTCACTTGATTATCTGTTCGGCCATTAAAATGTTGAGAGATAATTGCCCATTTGTTTCCATAGCATTGATGAAGTTCAAGAAGCCTTCGCTTCTCCTCTACAGTAAATGGCGTCTTGACAATTTCGGGATCCAATTGATTCACCCACCTTAAGCGACAACTCTTCCCTGTGATTAAAATAAAATGGACAAGCTGTAATTTTTAGTTACGAAATTGGAAAGGATATTTAATTTCACAGAGAATGGATATGGATACCTGTTCTTCCTGGGAAGTGTTTTGCAACGAGTTCCCAATTGCTGGGACCAAACCTTTGGACAAGATTTGTCAGCAGTACATCTTCTTCAGGCTTCCAATGAAATTTGCTGCATGTAAACTTCTTTTTGTTTGCCCCATTCCCTGTTCTAGAGTCCTCCATTGCCAGAAAAGCATATATTATCGAGCTCTATTCCATGGGTTCTCCCATCAGGCAGCCCACACCGAGATATAAATAGGGTACAGAAACAACTATCATGGATGTATGAGAGGTGAGATTTTACTAATTTGAATCAGATTATTAAAGTGAAACTGATTTTGTCGATGTGATTACATTGACCGAATCCGCCACCTAATATTCACCAAACTCCAGCCGTAACGTAAACACATTTATTGTCCAACGCCCTCGATATCTCTTTTCCACGTGTCGATACGAGGTCAAGTACATCAAAAAGGTCCGATTACGCCTATTCCTAATCCTAAATGGAATGGCATGACGTAGGGGTTCAAGGCATAATATTGAGAATGCTCGTTGAATGAGCAAACCAACGAATTGAATATTGGTATCAGAAATCCCTCGAATTGGATCGCAACTTCGAATATGGAATTCAAAGGGAAAAAAGCCATCTTTTTCTTAACAATGTCTTTGTCATTTGATAAAAAATAAACAGGTATGGAAGCTATAATTGTAAACCAGGATCGAATCTATGGAAGCATTGGTTTATACATTCCTTTTAGTCTCTGACCACATTCTCCGCATATTCCTCCGATTCCGTACAAAAGATATTCGAAAGAATTCAATTTCTATAAAAATATATAATATTTTGAACAAATTCTCGAACGAACCGCACTCCTTCGTATATGTCAGGAGTCCAAAACTGGGCTTATCTGCTAAAAACTACACAACTAAAAGAATTATTGAAATGAGTTCAAATGGAAGAAAAGGTTTTCCCTGACTTTGTCCGTGTCAACAAACAATTCGAAATACCTCGAGCAATTCCGATTCTTTATTTTTCTCTTGATTCTTCTCCGATCGAGATGTATAGATCTTGGTCCCGCTTATGGGGTCAAATCGATACCCCGTTATAATAGGAAAGCCTTATATCTTGAAATTAATTCATCAAGTACAAGAAGCAGTGGATACACTTCTTGATAATGGAATCCGGACAAAGTCAGGGAAAACCTCTGAAATTACGCATTGAATTTCTGAAATAAAAAGAAAGACAGGCGAAGAGAATATTTGCTAAAGCAATGCTAAAAAGTAATGCGAAAATGAATTCAAAAGAACACGTGTTTTTCCCTCTTAATCATAATTGCAAGTTTTTTTCCTTGACTCGATAAATGTAAGTTGATAGATGTGAATAGTCAAGATGATGTGAGTTTCCATCTTTCTAACAAGAGCGAAGAGAGTTTGAGGAACTTCTCTGATATTAACTGGCACATTATTTCTATTGGGGAAGACTAGTAGACCACCAAGATATGCAGGCCACTAGATCAAGGGCTGTGTCAACTATGCCACATATATTCCAACAAAAGCTATTCCAACAAAAGTGGGTTACGATACAAACATCTAGTCTTCTAAGATAGCTGAGTACAAAGGTACACAGCAACATAAACTCTTCGTGATATTGAGAGTCATTAATTATTTCCCTCTTTTGGCGCTTCCAGTCATCCAGTGACATCTATGGTTGCTCTTGTAAGAAATAGAAGGAAGAACATATATTTATCAAAATTAAACAATATGCCAGTATAGTAAATAAATGTAACTCCAAACCTGTGTTAGGATGGCACTCACCCAAAAAACAAGCTGACCAACTGAAAACTGAACGGTTAACCAGATTGATTCAAGGGTAATAACAGATTTATCTAAACCAGATACAATGTCATTTACTTATTTTTTGTTTACTTGAGCTCTTTATTTTTCATTCCATTAAATAGTCAACCCCCAAACACCAATGAATATTCTACTCCATTTCTCGGTATTTGTCCCATTACACAATTTGGTAAAACAGTACTTTCTCACATGGGAAGGAAAAATATTATGGTTAAGTTGCCAAGGCCTGTTCAACACCGCAAGTTGTGTCTCAAAAGGTGAAACCTTAAGGAAAACAAGAGCATAAAATGTTATTTCGTAGAACAAATAGAAAATAACTCCCTATGATGCCTTAAACCGCAATACTTGAAAATGAAGATGTCTTGCGTGCCACCTCATGTTTACACTGATATTCAACAAACCAGTGCCAAAGATTAACTGACGAGTAGACCACATACAGGTGGTAACACTAACAAGTATTTGCTTCTGTAGATCACTGCCATATATATGCCAATCTACAAATCTGATCAATTAGTGATGGCCAAAGAAAAGTTCATTAGATTGAAGGGATTCATACAATTCTGAGATAAAAACAAGAAATATTTGCATAGTGTATAGGTGAAAAATAAAGTGCCAATGATTCACCAGTTGTTGATCAATTTTTTACAATATTATCAAGTGAAAAAGAGATGCACGATGCTAACAAGAAGTTGTCTGAATTGAGCAATTTGGTAATGTCGGATCGATTGTGAATTAGGTATTCAATAACTTGTTCTTAGAAGCTTTTATGTAAACTACATTGTTCAATTGTTTCTTCCCAGTTATTTTAAAAATCACTTCGCTAGTTATGTGGAGTAAATTGGTCGTGATTAGAACTTAGAAGACATCATTCTTTACACTTTTTAAATTCTAGCTGTTATTGTATCTTTATATTTGTTTCATATATAGTTATGGGTTAATCTCTATAACCACTGAAGATAATAAGCTTCTAAATCACTTTAGGGGAATTAAAATCACTCAAAGATCCAAGTTCCTCTCAAAACAAACAGACCACCTTCATAGGTTTTTGCACATTTTGGGGTCTTATACATTTCATGATTGGTTTTCTGATAAATATTCACTTTGGGATAAGATACAAAGTTGGCATCATTTCCATGATCCCATACACTCTGACCGTACAACATATGTTATCACCAGAAAAAGCACTACACAAAATATAAACTCCACCAACAGAAACTGTAATGGATACTTTTTTCGTAGGGTACAACAATCCAGCAACCAAATATTAGCATCAAATTATTCTCATAAGGAATACATACTTTATTCATGATATTAATGACAGAGACAGCAGTTAGGCATAGATCTAAATCCATCCCGTCAATCCATATCTGTCAGCAACGTTGTACATTACCAAAGTATCCCAAACATTGCCAAACAGATGCTCCCCTCCAATGGCAAAAGTAAGGGCCCAAGAGGTTAGAATAGCCGTGAACACCAGAAAACCAATTGCAGACCCAACAAGATCTGCGGAAAGGAGGAAAGGCATTATATTTAGAAATAACTTGAAAGCCAACTTACAAAATTGAATTACCAAAGCTACAGGCTCTTAAGTGCAACAGAGCAATTACAGAAAATGTCAAACACTGAATTTATATACAGGAAGATTCTTGGGTTTCCTTTACCAGACATATGATGATAACGGTGAGGAAGATTTTACACTTTCCACGTGACAAATCCAGACTCCAGGCCAGGTAAACAATCATAAGGAAAATGCGATTTTAATAGTCACGTGACAGTCGTGTACAAATGAGGCATGAGAAGGCAAAAATGGGGTGTGGTGCCTCACGGCTCACGGAAAATGAATTAATATGGATGCTATTCAAATGTATGCTTGTCTATGCATCATTAACATCAGTCACAGGCAACCTCACAAAAGATCTGGCAGCTCTTTTTGTACTCCTGCCTTGAGGTGATAACTGGTAGTCCATTTCATTCTTTTCTCTGGATTTTGTTTCCAGTATACAATGTCTTTTCTCAGTTGATGAAATGTTTGGTTTTCAGATTATGTAGCTCCACACAGGTAAAACTTGGTTTATGAAGCCCGCAAGAGACATTTTTACATTCAAACAATTAGAAAGATAAGTCAAAGCTCTTGAGATTTCAGGTGTAGCTCTCAATGGCAGCATGAAAGAACTTCAAAAATATCATCGCAAGAAAGTCAAGATTGTTTCAAATAAAACAATATAACATTCTTAAATATATCTAAAACGAGTAAAATGCTGCCTCCAAATCCTTGAAAACAAGAACTTACAGCGACGGAGAAGGGGGTCCGAATGACGAGAATGTGGGCGGCGAAGGAGTGGCCAGAAGTAGAAGCAATTCACGGCCCAGAGGAACGGCAGGCAGAAAAAACCCCACTTGAAGAATCTTCGGGCGTAGGTAAGCGATTCATCATGTGACAGGCCGAGCGGGCCATCGATAGTGGGCCATTCGGACCGTACATATCTTCTGGAAGACGAGGGCGACGAGTTGCCAACATCGGCCGCGACGGGGGCGGCGGCGGGACTAGGTTGTCTTACGGGGAGAGGATGACTCGATTCGTTTTCCATGGTATCAACTATCCCACTTTTCCACTTGCTGGGTAGCTGATTAGATGTCAATTTTTCTTTATTTATTTATTTATTTTTTTTTTTTGGAATTATTTTAAGGAAAAATAAATATAAATAATTATTTATTATGTAACTTTTAATAAACTAATTATTAATAATATTATGAACATTTTGGTTTGTAGATGAGATAATATACGAGGATAGGTTATAGCTCTAAAATTTTGTGTGGTAAAATTTTGTAATTGACATCAAATAAACTGATATAAAAAAGTTGAATATTCGATCTATTTTTAACATCGTATTATAGGACGTGGAATAATTATGAATAAGCAATAAAATGTATCAATTTTCTTATTGAAATTATGATTAAGTGACAAGTTACGATTTTGTCATTCGTCTACGATAAATAATCTTATTTTTATTTTGTATTTGTGAAATTGCGGTTGTGATTTTATTGAATAACGTAAATCTTTATTAACTCACATGTAATTATTTTAATTTATTAAGATTATTAGGTATAAATATTATTTATTTTTAATAAAATAAAAATTATTAAATTGAGTAAAGAAATTCATGAATAAGGATAAAATCAAATGAAATTTATTAAATAATATCCTAGATTTTTTATTCGTGTTTTATAATTTTTTAAAAAGAATTTTTCATATATTATTTTTTGAAAAATTATATTAGTTTAATTCTTCATCGGTTAAAAAGAATATTGATTAAAAATAATTATTTATAATACATTTTATTAGTGATAAATCATTAAGTTTTAAAGTCTAAATTAGATAAATATAGATAAGATTTACGAGTTAGTAAAGGTCATAAAGAAATAGTAAACAAAAAATTGATATGATTTTATATTTATCATAGCAAGTAAACGTATCATATGTATATATTTAAACTTTTTTAGCGACAAAAAAGGATATTTGAGGAAATAGATCTGATTATATTTTTTTTAAAAAAATACCTCCCCATGTAGTGAACAAATACACTACATGAGGTTATTTTTTAAAAAAAATATTTGACCAGAGTTACAAAACAAAACCGCCGACAAAAAATAAGAGCGTGAAAGAATAGAGGAAAAAAATTATGTTTAATTCTTAAAACAAAAAAAAAATATTATTTTTTATTAACATGTGATATTTTATTTTCTTCATAAACTATGTATATATAAAAAACAAAATTTGTTAAGAGGTGTAAGTAATGTTAAAATATTAACGATTAGTTAATAACTAATGAATGCGAAAAAAATTGCGTGAGATAGTCTTATAGGTCGTATTTTATGAGATGAATATCTTATTTGGGTCATTTATGAAAAAATATTACTTTTTATGCTAAGGCTATGTTTGATTTAAATGATAGGATTACAGAATGATTAACGCATAAATGATAAAAAAATGATTGAAGTAGATAATGATAAAATAATATTATTATTGGTATGATTATTAAGAATTAGATAAATAATAATCTTTTGATAAATTGACAAAATTGCTCTTCCACTTTTGCGGCGGTAGTGGTCGGCCCAGATGTGATTGTCGGTCGGAGGCGGCGGCAGGAGGAGGGTGTGGTCAGCCGGCAAGAGGAGGGGGTGGTCGGCAGCGACGGCGTCGGGGGACGGCCGGCAGGGGTCGGAGGGGGTGATCGACGTCAGGAGGCGGCGGTGGTCGGCGAAGCCGGTGGCGTCCGACGGTGTCCGGTGACGGTCGGCAGCGTCGAGCGACGGCCGGCGATGGTCGGCGGCGAGCGGCGGGGGTGGTCAGTCAGTCGGCGGTTGTGTTAAGAGTATGATAAATAATCCTAGGGGTGAGTAATGATTATTTTATTCCAGTTAATATAACCTAATCAGGGATAAGATGGGTTAAAAATCCATAAACACACCTTATTACCTCTACCAAATACCGCCTAAGAGTATTATTATGAATATCGGTAAAGTTGACCGTCTCACAGATATAAATTCGTGAGACCATCTCACAAGAGACCTACTCTCCATGCATGATATTAAATTTTTTTCATTTTTTTTTATTTTATTTTATATTCGATTTCAAGGATTTGAATTTTTAAATTTAATTTACAGTAAAAGAATAACATATGACTGTTTGCACTTAGATTGACTTTTTATCCCAAAAAAAAAGAGTTAAATAATATTTTAAAAGTGTCATTTTCCAGTGGAATAAAAAAGTAATTTTGAGATTAAAAAAAGTAAACTCAAGTTTATTTAACAATTAATTTAGTGTAAATATCATCTTTTTTCTGAAGTTTTGTTGTAATTGTTTATGAGACGGAACACAAATATCATATTTTGAGTTTTGTCATAATTGTCGGAACATAAAATTTTTGTGAGATGATCTTATGAGTCAATTTTGTAATACAAATCTTCTATAGAGATCATCCACAAAAAAAGTATTTATATTACTATAAATTAGACAGAATTTATTCGTGAGACCGTCTCAGTCGAAACATAAAAACTTTTGTGAGACAAATACAAATATCATCTTCTGAGTTTTGTTATAATTGTCCGAACATAAAAACTTCTGTGATAAGGTCTCAAGAGTCAATTTTATGAGACGAATATCATATTTGAAACATCTATGTAAAAATATTAGTTATTATCGTAAATGCTAGCATAATTTATCCGTGAGACAAGATAACTACTATTATCGAAAACATCTTGTTCTAAAATCGAGATCTTAGTGTCAAATGGAAGAGTCAAAGTTCAGAGTTATCCATATATTGACATGATCAAACACAAAATCAAAAAGGACTCCATGCTTTAATCCAAGGCTGAGAAAATAATATTCTTCAGCAATAACTATTGCGATTAATTAGCATATGATCTACATTCCAACAACAGACAACAGTAAATCTATATTCTATTTACAGGGGAGTATCAAGAAGTATGGCGATTACAAAATAAGATGAAACCGTAACGAGTCCAGACTGGGCCGGATCCTTCCGGCCACAGGCAACTCTCACGTGCTTCGACCAGACAGGCGTAAATGGATTTTTCAGGTAAAAAGATCCTTTACATCATTTAAAATTCTATGGCATGGTTCTTGTTGGGGATCTAGCTGAGGTTATAGCTCTAACTTGAGGCATTTCGAGAAATGGATCAAGCGTGCTTCTCGAGTTGGGTTGTCTGTACGGAAAGATGGAGTGTTCGCTGTAATTATGATTGTTTCGACCAACCGTATAAGAAGGGCGTGGTGGTGGAGAAAGGAAAGAGTTCCTATACGCAGGTGCATCTCGTCGTAATGGACTCGAGGTGGGAGAGACGGGCAATGACGTTATGGTTCGTGCATTATCCCTGTAGAAATAATAAGACACTAGAAATTACTTCAAGACAATATTAATTCAGTAATATGCACGGTGAAGAACAAATCCAGCAACATGACGCCCTCATCTCCCGAATCCTGGATTTGCCCTCACACAATGTATGCATAAATAGCAAATAGTTCAAGAGTTAAATCGTGCACCTCGGAGTCATCAAGGTTCTCGGCACTGCAAATCTCAATGTGTCATCTCTGTCAAAAGAATTGTTCTTTCTGTTGGACTGCAGCTCTAGGGCCGTCTGTTAAGAAGAAGAAGAGTTCATAAAAAATAAAAGAAACCATGAAATTTGCACCAGTTTTAACTATCCTTTCCAAGATGCAATGAAATTGTCAGAATGGAAATTTACCGGAGTGCGGCTCCCATCAAAGGCACGAGGAAATGCTTCTCGGGTTATATTGGCATTGTTTGCTCTTTGTGTAGTTTGGTTTTTAACAAAGGGGTGACAGAGTAGTTGAGATGCAGTAGGCCTTGCAGATGGTTCGCGCTGCAAACACATCCTTATCAAATTTTTCAGATCGGCAGATAAGTGATCAGGAACCTCTGGGGCATCTCTACCATTTCCAATTTTGAATATAGCAGCAACCTGTTAAACAATAAATTCAGAACTATTAACATCCAGTAATTCCATTGCTAAGTCAACAATTTTGGAATCAACAGCGTGAATCTAGAAGTCGAACCCCTTCATATTGGCTCCAAGGTGGTTTTGATGTTGCCATCTCAAGAACCGTGCATCCTAAACTCCAAATATCCACTGGAAGGCTGTAACCATTTGTATTCATTACAACCTGAGGGGCAATAAAATATGCTTGTTAGAAAAAATAGTACACAAAATAAAATCCTCATCTATCCATCTATCATATATATATATATATATATATATATATATATATATATATATATATATATATATATATATATATATATATACTGAGAGAGAGAGAGAGACCTCAGGGGCCATCCAGTAAGGGCTGCCTTTGAAGGATAACATCGACGAACAAGCAGTTATCTGTAAAATTGCATTAGAGTGTAAGATAAAAGTAAAAAACCAAAATCTAATTCAGATTATCCATAAATCTGTAGAAAAAAAATACCAAAATATTACTCCAACCATCATTGTAACAGTTTTACGTGGTGCAATATTATGGATCATGTGACGTATTCCACCAATCGTTGATCAGTTTTCAGCCCAAAAAATTCAAAAAATCAGTTTTTGTTCACGTAATGTTCTATGTTTAGCTAGCTAACTGTTTACTTTGGAAAAATCATTAATATTAAATAGCGTCTAATGTCATATGACAGACGAAGAAATGATGAAAACAAGGAAGAAGATACATACATGTTTTGCCATGCCAAAATCAGCAAGTTTTATTTCCCCATTGGGATCCACTAAAATGTTTGCTCCCTTTATATCCCTGCAGAGAAGAGACCAAACTGGAGAAAAAAAAGTAAAAAAGAAAAACCCACACACAATATTTCATGCAAATTAATATACTTAGCATCAGGGCAAGGCGTCGGGAGTCACCTGTGAACTGTGTTTTTTCCATGTAAGTAAGAGAGGCCTGAGAGAATCTGCCTGGTGTAATTTTGAATAACAGGCTCCCCAAAAGGTCCATATTCTTGCAATAGTTTATGGATCGAACCTCCCGAAACATACTCCAAATAAACGGATAACCTTTCTTCGTTCTGGAAGAAAAAAGGGGCATCGTTACAAGGTTCATGAGTCTGAGTGCCATTATTAGATAAAAAACAAAAATAATATTTGACTCGCACCAGATCACTTCCATAGTACTGAACGACATTTGGATGTGAAAGCTGACTAAGCAAAGTTATCTCCTGTTGTAATAACCAAATATGTCATAAAGAAAACAATCCGTTAAAAGCCGTTGAAATATATGCGCGAAAAGTAAAAAATATCTGAAGTACCTGGTTCAGTTGCTTGAGGCTTTCTTTTGAAGATCGATCTTCTGAAACCACCCTAACTTCTTTTATCGCACACATTTGCCCATTCTCACTGCAAACGTAGACAATATAAAATAATATAAATATGCGAAAAGGGATAAGCTATAAAATATAGTAGTATATGACCATTTTTTTTCCAAAGGCGTGCATATGGTAACGACATTAGAATCTTCATTACCTATTAAACCCGAGGTAAACATGACCAAAAGTGCCTCTTCCAAGAAGCCTCCCTTTCCTCCATTTTGATGAACTACTACCCGAGCTTTCTGGTTTCCCGGGACTTCTTGGAGGAGTGGGTAAAGCAGAAGGACTGTTAGGAGTACCAGGTGGAAGGGGCAATCTGTGGCACTCGCTTTTTACATCTTCTAGTCTACCATTTGACGAGTCCAAGTTAATACCGTTAATTCGAGCATGAAAAGGTGAAGTGACAGCCGTAGTACACCACGATCCTCGACCTGGACTCCGTGACAACGGACTTAACACTTTGCTCTCCCCATTTCCTCTGCCACATAACCAGGAATTCTTTGAGGCATAACCAAAACTCAAACAAATAATAGCAATTCATTGGCCATCTGAATTTTATCACGCACACTAATAGAGATAATACCGCTATGATATCTAATTCTTGGAGTTTCTGGTTTTACTCTTCCTAATAAGTCAACGGCTTAGTATAGCAAGGATAGACACAAAACCAGAGAGAACACAATAAAAACAACCCCAAGCCTGATTGAATTGACTTTTTTACCAGATTCCTAAATCAAAAAGAGATCGTATGAGCTATGAAACGAATCAAGAAAAATTGATCCATAAGCAAAAAGAACCAAAACTTTCAATCTTGATGCAAAAACTCCAAGAATCAAATTAGACCCAACCACTAAACATATCCAAGATTAAGATTTCATTCATGAAAAAACAAGAATAAAATCTAAAATCTCCAGATGAAAATCCAGCAAACCTTAAGCCAGCCATATCAGCAACATGAGCTGGATCATCAGACGACGCAGATGAACTAACACTGGAAGCAGAAGCAGACCCGTGCCCCAACCCGACGCCATGGACATGACCCGGATGCTCCGTCGGCGATTCCAAAGGCCTGGGCAAAGGATGCCCCTTCTCCAAAGATGAAGCCGAATCGAAACCCGAAAACCCGGAACACCCTCCTCCCACAGGGGAAAACTCCCGACTACTTCTCGGAGAATTTCTCGATTGTTTCAACACAAGAACCTCGTCAAAGCTCCGGGCTTTACTGTCACTGTTATTCCCATTTTCTCTCCCCTTCGTCTTCAAAGTTTTCAGTGATGAGTCCTCTGACGAAGAAATCTCAGGCCTGGTTTCCGAATCCTTGCTTCTGCCGGATAATTTATCCCACCAAGCTGGCATTTTTTTCACAGAAAAAGGTAGATAAAAATACCAGAATAAAGCTTACCTACGTGTGTGTCTGTGCATTTACACACCTATGTAGGTGTCTGTGTGTGCTGGCTATCTGTATACCTCCTATCTTCCATGCGTAAACAACAAAGAGGAAGAAGAAGTCTGGAAATTGGATTTTTGGGTTGAATTTATAGGAGGAAAGAAGAGGTTACGAAGAACACAAGTTGAAGAAAGAAGGACCCATTTCTATATTATTGAATTCCCTCTCTCTCCAACATATATGCATGAATAAGTATTTTTTTTAGATAATCTCATGAACTTTTATTAATGAAATTGGTTAATTATATCAATATTTATAATTAAAAAATAATATTTTTTATTAATAATTTAAATATAATATTCATCTCACATAATTAGCATATGACATCGTCTCATATAAATTAGTATATGTGTGTGTATATATATAATTTTGATATGATGTATATTTATCGTGCTAATCTATGTGAGCGTTGATGATGTGTCACTCACTCATTGGATGTGATGAAATATAGAAAAATTGCGCTTCTAATAAATGAGTGACACATCAGTGCTCAAATAGATATATACGATAAGTGTAAAGCATATCAAAACTATATATATATATATATATATATATATATGTGTGTGTGTGTGTGTGTGTGTGTGTGTGTGTGTGTGAGTGGAGAGTGGTGGACAAAAAAGCCAATGGGAATGGAAAAGAGAACAGTGATAAACAGCTCAGCCAGTTTGGGGGAGGCAGCCAGTTGTTGGAACGAACCAGTTGTATGACGTGGCTTATTGTCATTCTAGCCATCTTGTATCAATTCAGACATACGTATATATATAATTCATTTTTTGATATCTTTGACGTACTTCCGTATATATTTATGTTAACATTGAAGTCATGATATTCACTTATTGGATTTTTTTGTTAATATATCCAATAGATGAATGTTACCTTATTATTATTATATAGATGTGCAATATATTAAATTATAAAATTATATATGCGTGAGAAAATAATTGAAGTAATTGAGATTTACACCTGAAACCGATTTATCGGTCTGAGTTTTTGCTACTTACACACTCTCTTGTGTTTTAATACAGCATATCAAATTGGTCGTGTAATGGCTCTACGTATTTTATTTTGAATTCCATACGATCAATTGAGCATGTTATATTAAAACATAAGGTGTTATATTACATGTGTAACATAGATTGACCTGAGTTATTCAGATACAATTTCTACTAATACTAATTATCTTTTGGATTATATAATGAAATTATGATACATATTCAAATTGAGAATAATGTAGTTCTAAAGTTCCAAAATCACTCTTCTTTATGCAATTTTATTTTGGAGCAATATCTGTTTTTTTATCAAGAAAACGATCAAATTTTAATTTTAAACATTTAAATTTTCTTTACCATTAATTATAATTTTTAATACATTATATATCATGTAAATAATATGATGCATTTTGTGAGTCATCAAACTATGACAAAAACTTGTGTGAGACAATCTCACAGATTGTATTTGTGAGACAGATCTCTCATTTGAGTCACCCATGAAAATTATTACTTTTTATGCTAAAATTATTAATTTTTATTGTAAATATCGATAGGATTGACTCATCTCATAGATAAAATTTTGTGATATCATCTCACAAGAAATATATTTTTGAGTTACAGTCATGGCGGCCACCAATCATCAGGTGGATATTGGAGCAGAGAGGCAGATTGTTATGTAATTTTATTTTAATATGAATAAATAAATATATATTTAGTTGGATTTATTTAGATTTTATATATATGATGGAAAATAAAATTTTACAAGCATGTCTGCGGTTAAGGGAAAAAGATGTGCTACTGGCCTACTTCTACTGCTGCCTAACTCAATCCCAATTGTACACATTAAAATCACTAATTATCAAAGGCTTTTAGTTTTATTGTGGATGACTTTTTTATTAATAGACAAGTACCATTAGTATAATTACTAAGCCAACCTAGACTAGGTTTACATCTCCCTTGATTGAGACCCCGAGGGTAGTAAGGAAGCGAAAGCGGGATCTTCTGGAGTTAGATCGGCTGAAGTAGCTACTAAGTAAAAAAAAAACTATAATTGAAAATTAAAGGAATAAAATCACAATAAATAAAAAATAAGGGTGATGGATTAACATTAAAATCTGACAACTTGAAAAAACAAAAATAATAATGAAGTCAATAATTTTCGAAAATATTAGCCTCCTTCCTTGAAAATTATCACATAGGTTTATGATGGTCCGTCCGGGGTTTTGCGGAGTTTTAATTCAATTCAATTGTTGATCAGATTGGAAAACAAAGTTTGAGTAATGTTGCATCATTTTCCATGTTATATAGGATTATTTTTGTCAATTTAGATTTGTGATAATAAAAAATAAATATATCAAAATATATTTTTACATATTTGTATTGTTCACTCCTATTCTATAAATATGAATTTTTGGTTAAGAACTTCTATTTATTATTAAATGAAGTATTTCTCTGTACATCGGCTATCAGTTAGTTCAGAATTTTCACTTCTTTAATACGAGAGAGATTTTTTTCCTCTTCTAAAACTCTTATAATTATCGGATAAATTGAGTTTATAAAGGAATTCTTTAACACAATCCGGCATGACATATCATTCGTGGAGAGACTCTAAAATTGCGGAGGCTTGATTTGACCAACCCTCGTAGTATTGGAAATATATTACAACAATACATGATAATTATATTGAAGCACATAATAGGTCCCATTTGATCAGTATTGTTATTACAATCATTTGGTTAGTACAATATTGATATTTTTGAAAATTTTACATGTTTGGTTAATTGAAAAAATAGAATACATGATATAATTTTGATATGTTTCACATTTGCTGGTGTGTAATTCATTGGCACCGACAAGATGTTTATCTTGTCTATATAAACATCTTGAAATAATTGATACAACAGTTTTCTCGAGACACGAAAGTGTGTGTGAACTCAGTATTGATGTAACATTACACTAGATTATCATATCGACAAGTGAATTACTCACCAAAAATAGAAAACATATCAAATTTATATTATATATAATGTTACACATTAAAATATACTACAAAGGGAAAAAATGTGTGGATTTGTTAGGAGTTGCCGAGTTGGGACCATGGGAGCACATCCGATGACAACAACGGTAGCCATTATTTGTCTTTCTTTATTATTGTTTTACAATTTTTATTTATGTTTTAAAATTTTAATTTCTTGTCGGTATATTATACGGAAAAAATAATATGTTTAAAAGTCGACTTTATGATACGGATCTCAAATCTGATACAGTCCACAAAAAAGTATTATTTTAATTGTAAATATGAAACAGATCAATATGTATCATATATATATAGATTGTGAGATTGTCTCACACAAAAACTTACCAAAACTGACATAGATCAACTCACAACCCAATGAATTTTATTTAAAGAAAGATAATTAAAGGTTTTTTTCCTCGAAACCGTAATATTTTTTTAAAAAAAAAAATGGGTGCAAATGGGGTTGTTGGACACTCTAAGCCCCATGTGGATCCTTAATTTGTTTAAATAACAAGAGATATTAACGTGTCTAGTTCGCTATTTTTCGTCGTATATATTGGATACATTCGAAGACATTCACACAACTTTCGAACCAAACAACAATAATCTATTAATCAAAATGTCCAAAATAATTAAGATTAACATTTCAAAATTTCTCGTGTCATTGTTGTGACGTCTTTATTATATTGTATGTTCAATTCATTATCATAATATTCGAAATTAATCAGATATTCCAAATTTAACGTATCAAATTCTAAACTACGATAAATATACAAGATTATGACCCAATTTTGTTCTTCTCGAGACATTCGACAAAACGAAGAGTATAATCTTTACTTCTCAGTGAGGATGACAAACATAAATCGAGATACTAAGTAACTTATCAAATCATAAATCCTTAATATCATATCAAATAATTATTTCCAAGTAATACTTTTTTTTTCCTTTTTCAAGAAAAACGTATCGAGTTACTTTTTTATTTCACTTTTATTTTATTAAGTTATGTTTTTAAGACCAATTCAGCTGGAAATCATATTTTCCAGTATTGCCCTTTTTCATGGGCAAACCTAAATATATATTTCAATTCGCAGACATTTGACTCGCGAAAAAGCAAAAGGGGTAGGACTCTGGTCCTGAGTCAAGCAACCTTTGAGAATTAGAACAAGTCAAACGTAATAATTCAGCAAGGAATAGAATGGATCGAGTCCAAGGGATGGATTGTTTGGACATTTCCCAAGCCTAAAGGATTGTTTGGACATTTTCGAAATTTAGTTGAAAGAGTCCATCAAAGAATCAAATGAATACAACTTTTTCGCGGAGGAAAACAAACAATATAAATATAAAATATAAATCATTAGATGAAAGAGATCCTTGAATGATTTAGTCCGTGTAAAACGACTCAACCAACAACCCAATTATTCTCTGTTTTTTTTAAACCTAATTTTGGAATAATCTGAGGTCTAAATAATCTTGAGTAAGTCTCTTGTGAGACGGTCTCACGAATCTTTATCTGTGAGACGGGTCGACTCTACTGATATTCATAATAAAAAATAATAATCTTAGCATAAAAAGTAATATTTTTTCATGGATAACCAAAATAAGATATAGTCTCACAAAATACGACCCGTAAAACCGTCTCACATAAGTTTTTGCCTTAAACCTTTATTATTCATGACTTTTTTCTCCTTATATTGTGTATCAGAATCCACCGGAAAGCATGTGTCATTCTCTCTTGGAGGAGTAGGTCTCTTGTGAGAGGATCCCACGAATCTTTATCTGTGAGACAAGTCAAACCCTCCCGATATTCACAATAAAAAGTAATATTCTTAGCATAAAAAGTAATTTTTTTCACGGATGAACCAAATAAGAGATCTGTCTCACAAAATACGATCCGTGAGACCACCTCACATAAGTTTTTGCCCTCTTGAAGGTATTTGTGTTATTGATATAACTCGTCGTAACACATGAGATGTATATGATCAGTAGAAAAAACGAAAAAAATAGTACTTCTCTTTTAATTTTAAATAAAAGTTATATATATTTTTTAAATCGAATTGGAAGGAGATAAGATAAGATTAAAAGAGAAATGTAAAATATGGATTACAAAAAAAAAAAATAAAAATAAAAAATTAACAACATACCAATAGTTAGTTTATTGAATTTACCTTGATTTAATACTACAAATAATAATATAAAGATAACATCAATATATAATATCATTTTGTTTAGTTGATTTGATAAAAAATTATAACCGATGATAATAATATAATTTAAATTTTATAAAATGTACAATAATCCAACACATCATGTTTCGATTATGGTTCTAACAAGGGATTTTAGCTTCCATCACCGTTGTTAAATTAGCAACTGTTTATTTTTTTTTGAAATTCACTTATCATCATTTAAATTGTATCGCCAAACGATACCAAGCCAGGATTGAAAAGTTATTTGTTTTGTTTTTTTCTTTGTAGGATTTCAAGTTTCCACGTTATTTAAGAACCCAATGTATATAGAATATCAGTCATTTTTGGAGTCTCCAAAATTTCGTAAATTATTATCTCAGATGGATTGTAGACCTAGTCCAATTTTGACATGTTCTTGGCCACAAACCTTCGAGACTTAGCTTACAATATATTGAGTGTAATTATTATCTAAGTTCGATAGATCAATCGAAATATGATGTTTAAGTTGTTTTACAGTTTAAATATTTGAACCATTACCATTAACTATAGACTTTTGGTAAAACGAAAAATCTTCGGTCACGACAATTGATATCAGAGTTAGGGCTACGAGTTTGATTCTCGTTGATTGCAAGGAGTGCAATTAACGGATGAGAAATTGTTAGGGTGTAATAACTGTTCTTGTTCGGTAGACCAATCGAAACATAGGTACTTGAACTATTATATAGTTTAAAAGATTTGAGTTACACCACTACCACTAACTATGACTTTTGATAAAAGCGACAATCGCTTTTTCCTAACACAATATAATGGTGAGATAAAGATTAGATACGATTAAAGATTATCATATAAAAATAATTTCGAAACCCCATGAACTTTTTATTTTATTATTGGTATATTTAAGCGAGTGAATATCGGCATTCATCTAGATAAACAACAAAAATTGACATCAATAAAAACAGTTGACCGTCACACGGATCATAATCTATGAGACATGTCAATCATACTCATATTCACAATAGAAAAGTAATACTCTTATCATAAAAAATAATATTTTTCATAGATGATTAAAATAAGAGATCCGTCTCACACATACGACCGTGAGATCGTCTCACACAAGTTTTTGCCAATATAAATTGTTAGAGATAAAGAAAACCTCCATTTGTTGTAAAAAGGGAGGCAAAAGTCTTTTTTTTTTTTTTAAAAAAGAAAGAAACTTAAAAACTGGGTAAAGTTAAAATTTTGACTTTTAATTTCAAATCTATAGCTATATATCACGAAATATTGTCTTTTTAGCACATCATTTTGATATTGAACTTAATAAGAAACTTTCTTTCTGAAAAAGTCAACTTTTAAAGTATCCAATGAAATAATTTCCCAACATTATACATACGCACCTTTTTTTAGTGAGTGGGTCTCATGTGAGACCGTCTCACAGATCATAATCTGTGAGACGGGTAAACCCTACCCATATTCACAATAAAAAGTAATACTCGTAGCATAAAAAATAATATTTTTTCATAGGTGACCCAAATAAGAGATGCGTTTCACAAATATGATCCGTGAGACTGTCTCACACAAATTTTTGCCTACTTTAATACAAGGGAAGATATTTTTCTGATATTAGGTTGATTTCAATTTTTTAACCACCATTTTTCATCATTCACTATATTTTTTTATTTATTGTACTTAGGTAGTTCAATAATAATAATAATAATAAATGTTGTCCAAAGGTTTATAATAATAATAATAATAATAATAAATGTTGTCCAAAAACCTCTAGAAGGTTTCAAGAATCAAGTTGCAGCTTCCCAAAGATGACCGGCAGATTGATATTTTTGGTGTGCTTTTTGTGTGTGTGTGTGAGATAATTGGTGTAATAAATTTTGAGCAGAGTTGAAGGGGGAGAAATCCAGAATACTCAAAACGCGCACACATATAATGAAAATTATATAATTTATTATTGTACAGAGAAACAACCCCATCAATGACCGAGAAATTATCATTAATCTATCAGATTAATTCTAAAATCTTTTGATCTTTTAAACTGAATAATCTAATTTTTTTAATCATATTAATTCAAAATTAATATATATTAAAAAATTTAAAAAAATTGTACCACCCAGAACTAAATAAGACATTTTCCAACCATTATAATATTTTAGTGCAACACTAAATTCAAATTAATGTAATTTCTACATTAATTATAAAATTCAATTTTAATCCACCAACTTTTAGAAAATTCTAATGATATTTGAAATAGTGTTGGATTGGAGATGCCTTCATTAATGTTTAGAACAAATCAAGGTCATTTTAGTCCCTGGTCGATTTCTTGAAATCGTCTCTATTTTTTTTCGAACCGATAAATTAATCTCTAATGTTTTATAAATTTATCCATTTTAATGGAGATTAGATCATGTGCAAGACATATGACCCAATTATCTCACCTAAAATCTTCCGATACACTGTGTTCTCATTTCCGTCAAATTGAAGAACTCTAGGTCGAAGCACCACAAATTCGAACCACATATCAAGTGTCCAGACGAGGTCAGGTCGATGTCAAGTGCCACCAGAACAAACTCTCATTCCAAGTGAAATTGGAATCATAGTCCATTGCAATTCAAATATTTTCATTCGACACAAATATCAGCATTTGCTACAGAATCTAAAATAGAATCCCATATCACATATGTTTTGAAATCCTAGGGCATTTCAAGGAAAAGAACAATCAAGAAGCGATTATCGAATATAAAAAACTGTGTGAAAACACAGTAAGCTACTAAATTTTAAAAGCATCAAGAACCAATCTTCAATTGTCAGCGTAGACATTGAATAAAGCAACATAACATATATAGAAAAAAAAACAAAAATTAAAAAGGGATCTTTAGGAAGCGTGATTATGGCCTTCCTCTGCAGCGGCTTCAAATGTCTCGCCTTCAACAAGATCTGGAACCTCATCCCCATCATCTTCTGGTGCTCCAGTGGCAGAAGTGGGAGCTTGTTTCTGAAACTGTTCTGCTAGTTTCTTCAAATTCTCCAAGTTATCTGGACCTGAGGGTATGGAAATTAATTTTCTGAGTAAAATCCTTGGAGCTGGCCGAATAAATCATATATGTCGAGAATATGGATATACAAACTTACCTAATTGGTGAATGATTTGAGGAAGAATGTCTTCCAAATCTGGAAAAATACAAGAAACAACATTTTAAACTTCAATGAGGAACATCAGCACAGCGGGATAGCAATCAAGTAAAAAAGCTTCCCTCATAACTATTACCAGGTACATCCGTACAGGGAAAGAGGCCAGTGCTAGCCTCCTAGGTGCTCAAAAACAAAAGAGACAAGTATACTGTCCCCATTTTTCAACAGGGGGCAACCGCTATTATCCTAATTAATAATAGATCATACACATGCACATAAAGAAAATATGACAGTATCTTAGAGTAAGAACAAATTAAACTAAAGGAATAATTGAACACCATAGGAAAAAAAATGGATATAACAGCTACTTGTGCACTGTTTTGTTTAAAGGATGAGATGATGAAGGGTTTATAATATATGCATAATAAATCCATATGTATGGATGACATAATATTTTATATCTCTAATCATTTATAGAACTTGAGCCCAATATTGGATGAAACAAGGCTGCATAATCAATCAATGTCTTATCTTTCACACCAAACGGTGGAGAATAATTTGAATCGAGAAAAGAAACATACTCTTGGTCTGGGGAGTTCCACTCACAACCCAAGTGTTCGCAGCAACAGAAGCTTGGACTGTAAAGGAAAGAAAAGAAAACAATCAATGGCAATATAAAAAGGTGAAGAAAGTGCGTGGAACAAAATGGAAATTCCGGTAACATATATAGTACCTTTTGGGTTAAGGAACTGGATAACTACACCCTCCTTGAAAATATTGACTTCTTCAATTCCAGGTATGGCATTCACCCCTATTCTTTTCAAGGTGCTTTGTAGCCTTTTGTCATCTGTTGTGGTTGTCTTGTGAACAGCCTTCTTCTTCCTGCATTTGAGGGTAACTATTTGATAACACTATACAGAGAAGCATATGAAAGTAACACAAATTCAACTTCTAACTTCATGTTACACTGAAAACAAAAATATCAGATTTACTCATTGCAGCATAAAAATATCTCAAACAACAAAAGGACAATACCTTCTCACAGTACCCTTCCCACCGGTCCGAACAGAACCAGCCATCTTCATTAGTTTCTCCACATTCATCTGATTTCAAATGCAAAAGAAAACTGGAGCTATATCAAGACTTTCAAATGTTTCTACCCCTAATGCCATAGATATGCAAAAAACACAAGGCAAAACAGTATTCCACAAGATTCTAACAACCACAATCACTAAAAACTTTCCCTTTAATGCTATCTAACCAAAGAAAAGCGTGACCATTTCGATTTTCGGTACATACTCCAGGGGCCAGATTTAGCTTAGACCTGCTCCAGTAAATCTTGGAAAAAATAGCAATATACGTGGCACTTCAACTAAGCAAAACTAAAATTTAAATCCAAGTTCCCTATACTTCAGCTTAAGAAGCTGCTTTCCGTGAACAATAAATTAATTAAAGAGAACACGAAATAATTAAAAAAACCCAAAAACCGAATCCTTGAAGAACAAGCCCACAAAAGTACAGATTCAAGGGTGCAAAATTCAATAAAACGCTATGTATCCGCACAAAATCAAGCATCGAGGACAGATTAATACCGAAACAACAATCATCCCACGAACACACACCGAACACGTTATCCCATTAAAAATTTCAGCAAAAGAAGCTACAAAACTAGGAAAAAAAAAAGAAAAACAGAATCACGTCCAGAACTCACTTTCCGAACCGAATGGAAAAGAAAAAGAAAAAGAAAAAGAAAATAGTGTTTTAAGAATTACCTTCGCGAGCTGTGAGAACTGGAGTTTTCGAGAATGAAGTACAGAGAGGGAGAATGGGGACAGGAGGTAGTGGATAAAAAATTGCATAACCCTAAATTGAAAAGGGAAGAAGAATAGCAGGCCAATCCGGGAATTCCACACGTGCATTGGGGTTAGAGCAGTAAATTCACAACTTTCTTCAATTTCCAGTGTCATCCCTATTATTTTCGATTTTCTACAATTTAATCCTAAAGTTGAATTTTTTATTTTTTTAAAAAAAATGTTGACAAAAACTTGTGTGAGACGGTCTCACGGGTCTTATTTGTGAGACAGATCTCTTATTTTATAAATCATCCACGAAAAAGTATTATTTTTTATGCTAAGAGTATTACTTTTTATTGTGAATATGGGTAGGGTTACCCGTCTCACAGATTAAGATCCGTGAGACGGTCTCACATGAGACTCACTCAAAAATGTTTAGTAAGACACACCTACATAAAAATAGAAATTCTTAGAATAGATTATTAATGCTTTCAAGTGAAAAAAAGAATAGATGATTTATTATTTCATAATTTATAAATCAATAACTTCATATACATGTAATTACAGTTCAAGACATAAAATGCAAGCACGTCCAGAAAAGGAACAAAACAATCCAAGACAAATATCAACAAATCTCGGTTTGGATTGGTTTTTCTCAACCAAAATTTTGATCAATTACTAAAATAAACCAAACTAAATGTTTTGTTTATTAAGTTTAGATAAGAAAAATCCAAACCAAATAGATTATGTAATATCTAAAAACATGAGCAGGAATTTTAGTAAAGAGACTGATGTTCTTCGGATAAACTAGTATCGTACTTTGTTTGTACGGCCCTCCACTGATTTCTATAAATTCTATGGAGGGACAAGAATCGGTCGTCGACTTCTACAACACCTCACCTTGTGCTTATCTTAGGATTGCTTATAAAAAAGAAAACACTTTTTTTACGCTTGAGAAGGATAGGGGCCCTCTTGCAGTGCAAGAATTGAAGTCCAAAACATTTGATTTCTTGGCAATTACTTCAGCTCTCTTGTGTGAGCTTGTTTGTCTTATGTAGCCACAAAAAAGTTTCGATCTTAAGTCCAAAACAACGCAACCAACACCGTCCCAATTTTCAGTGCGAGGCCGGCCCAATAATTAAATCATATTCCGCTGAGATGTTTGGGAGGTTTTGTGTCGGGATATATAGGTAAGTCAACAAAAGTAGATTTATATAAAAAATTAGGCCCCTTCATTCTTGCGTTACTCCAGTTGCAGGACTGGTATGGGTGCCAATAATGGAAGTGTGTGGCTGCACATTTCCCTCTCAAGAAAAATAAGAGAATAGCGGAATAGGTCGCAAATTAGAAAGAAAACGACAGAGATCATAGAAAGTGAGAGACTCTTATTATTGAAACATCAGTATGATCATGTAGCTTTAAACACAAAAGTTCCCGGATTTCAAGTCAAGAACAAACCAAGTGAAATCCTCTCAAGTGAAGTAGTTTGATGTAATTATAATGTCAGATGAGGTTTCGCCAGGACCATGTAAGAAGAGAGAGACATTTCAAGAAACACAAGGAATAAGAACTTAAAAGAAATTTTATAAAGTTCCAATGCACTAAATACATAACTGGCTAAATTTGTCTCGGCAGGAACATACTTCTAGTTATTTACTGGCAATGTACATCATTTCATTATTATCATGAATCCCCGAAACAGCTATTCCCATTACAGAAGGAAATCAAAATTTAGGAAAGCATATAATCATGGCAGAAAAATCAATTATAAGGGCAAGTATTCATGTAAGCAAAAATGGTGTCAAGACTAGAAAAGTTGGTCCATATTGGATGATGACTTGTAAAAAGTCACGACTATGAAACTTGCCTACCTAGCAATTTCAAAGAATTTCACTTTGTACAATAAAGAAACTTCCATAATGTGTCACTTAAAGCGAAAACCATGTCAAAATTTTGAGTCTTCCCCAAAGAGTAATCAAAATAAATAAATAATCTTCATCTAAGAAACTGAAGCTAGGTTTAGTAGTTCAAAAGTACAAAGAGATCATGGGGATATATCGTTATATTGCCAATCAAATGACAGTTAAAGACCAATTAAACAACATCAATTCTATAAGAAATTGTTTTACGCCATAAAGCCGAAAAAGAGAACCAAATCCAAAAATTAACATTCTACATATAGAGTCTCTCAATCTTACAAGTCAATCAAGAATTTCTTAAGGAGTCGCTGTGAGATATAACTTGCCTAACCCTTTAAACACCAAAAATCAGTACGGCCTACTCTAAATGGCTTTCTTTCACACATTAGTAATCTAAGAATGTATTTTAATAGAGAAACTATAACGAGAGCATTAACTATAATCTGATGGTAGTCCTTCTCTAGGTCAGTTCTTGATTCTCAAATAGACGGCCAATAATGGGTTTTATGAATGGCACAAAAGTGTAAGCCCAGAACCCTCCATATTAGACAGGAGGAAACTCACAATTTTATTAGCCACTCTATAGTTTTTTGTGGAGTTATTGAACATTACATGTTAATACTAAAATTATTCCTTGATCATCACTAGGTATATAACCAATCAAACACCTCTAGAGATAAACACATAACAAAACTTCACAAACAACAAGTATTTCGAAATTTCAACTACTTCAGAACCAAATGAAATACGTCATCTTACAAAATAGTAAAATATGACTATTTAAAAAAGTTATATCAATCTTTAGAATTAATCATTGGCAAAAATACTAGGAAACACCAGCATGGCTATTAAATTCAGCTCGACTGTTTAAATCCACAATGCCATCCACTTCCAAGAATCGACTCAGATGCTTATCATCCAAATGTTGCTGTCAAACGCGGAAAGAAAAAAAATAAAACAATCAATACTTTCTCACCAGAATTCACAAAAGAAAAAAAAATTTAATCCAAAATCCAATTAAAAAAAAAAATTATCATACAAGTAAGCATTCTCTGTACTTCTCCCACTCCGAAACACACTCTTCTTTATCCCATAAACCTTTCAAGAACTTCTCTGAATACCACCTACACAAAGTCAAAATAGGTACCAACTGGTTAGGGTTTCAAGAAATTTTCAACCCAGAAAGAAAACAAGAAAAAGATTACTTGTTGAAACAGCTGTGATAAGCAGTCCGAAGATGAGCACAAGGTGAAGTTGCGGAAGTCGATGACCGATTCTTGTCCCTCCTTAGAAGTCCCATCTCTGAAGATCAATAAAGATTCAATTATACAGCTCAACTGTTGGATTTCACTCCCCTTAATTACTCCAAAACACCGCTGAGTTGATTTCTTGGCAATTACTTCATGTGAGTCCCCGTTACTCTAATTACGAGTCATTATCATACAATAAAGTAATTAGCTTGAATCAGCAGCAGAAAAATGGTTCAAATCTGCGGGTTGGGTGGGTCTAGGGTACGAGATTGGGGCCTTTTCTTACTCGTAATTAGAGTAACGGGTTGGGTCTAGGGTATGAGATTGGGGCTTTTCTTACTAAAAATTATTGTAGGTGTTTTAATATTCAAATATATATATTTTAACATATTTTTAAATTTATTTGATATAAATAGTTAATTTAATTTACTTTTTTTAATAATTATTCTATTACATATTTTTAGTTTGAAGTTAAATTTTTGAAGTTAAATTCGAAGTTTAAATATTCTATTTATATCAAATAAATTTAAAATGTTTATGGTCAAGTTCACCTACAGTATGTAATCAAAATTACTTTTCATGGAGGATGAGATCGAGTGTCTAACAAAAAGGGAAGGAGTGAGTCTCATGTGAGACCGTCTCACGGCTCTTAATCTGTGAGACGGGTCAATCCTACCCATATTCACAATAAAAAGTAATACTCTTAGCATAAAAAATAATATTTTTTCATGAATGACCCAAATAAGAGATCCGTCTCACAAATACGACCTGTGAGACCGTCTCACACAAGTTTTTGTCAAAGGGAAGAAAGCAGCTTGAAAATTTTGTTGGAAGAAGAAACAGTTCTGATACATATATATATAATATAATTAAAAAATGTATCTTTTAAAGAGCTAACAAATTAAATTCAACCATCGAACTATCATGCCTTGTCATAGTGACATTTATTTAAATTTATTGCCTAAATTGAGCTAAAAATAGACCCCAAATTTTAAATATAAAAATAATAATTTATAGGTAAATTTTCTCTAAATATTAACATCAATTTCTCTATTAACTTCAACTTCAAAATGGTCTTTCTCAATCAAAATTTCAGTAAATTTTGCAGAGTTGCAACTTGGCTGCCGATAGAAGCGCAGAAATGTATGTTACTACCGAAACTCAGAGGAATTGGAATTTTATTCAGAAAACATGCACATGGATGGTATAAGCTGAAGAACAAATCTGAAGAAAAGGACGTAGAATTGTGCGTTCGGCTAATTCGGTTACAAACCGGACGGAAGAATGCAAAACAAATAAACCAAATTTTTTTTTATCGAATTGAACGACCAAATTTTTCATTGAAATCGATCCGAACAAAATTCAATTTTTCCAATCAATCGCTGAATTAACCCAGAAAATTAGTTGAAACCAAATAAAAGTTATAACATGAATGCGCCATAAAATATATAAACAGATAACCTAATAAATAAATTAGTTTAAATAAGATGTGCTGAATCATAAATCATCATATTACAGAAAATTTAGGGTGGCAAGATATTCGATATCAGAACTCGAGTCGCAGATGCATCTACGACTGTAGGGTAGTCGACTCGAAGAAAATAAGAGGGAGACCAGAACTCCATGACGTGTAATCATCAAACATGTCTCGATTGATTCAGAAATTTATACTCAATATAGCGCGAGATGATTGCCAAGAGTCCTTAAAACAGATCAAACTGTAGAAAGACAACCTATCTGATTCCAGGGGTTTTCGACAGGTGTAAAAGGCTGTTCTATTTTCGCGGAAAGAAGATCAAAACCCTTCTTTCTGTATCGGTAGATTCACAAAATTGGAAACGGTAAAGAAGAAAAGAGAAAATGTGCCTAGTCATATGCCTGGAAAAGAGTAGAAACGTTGTTAAACTGCGAGCCTAATGCTAAGGTTCAGGAGACAGAGAAAGCGGGAACTAGAAAATATAGGGGTTACGCGTTGAGGTATTGGCTGAATGATCAGTATTTCTCTCCTAAGCAAACCAAATCCAAAATGGTGGAATAAGTTCTTACCAAGCAGTACATGAAAATAAACATTGTCCCAAATACAGCGGTAATGCCAGACAAATAAAACTTCAGTTTACAAAATAAATCCCAAGTCAGTCATAATTCATGAAAATTTGCTGGAGATAGTCACCCTCCAGCTGCTCAAACAGGTTGACTCCACCAACAGAGATGGAGCGAATCCACATAAAATAACAATATTTTTAAATTTTTTACTGCTCACGGTTGCAAAACGAGAAATGCGAAGGCAAAGTCCAAATGCAAAAATCATTCCAGTTTTTGAAGCCAAGATGTGCTTGCAGAAAATGTCTCTGCTCAGCAGAAGTTCCAATAACTTTTCAAGTAGATGTGATCGAAGCTCATCACATAATAACCAGATTCATTACTGATTGTCATCATATTCACCTGTTTCCATGTCCTGATAGTAAAGGCCTCCATCGTTCAGTTGTCCATAAGAGGTGTCCAATCCACACGTAGCATTAGATCCATGGTAATAATTATCATTTTCCTACGTTTCAAGGTTAAAGTATAAGGACTAAAGCAAAAACACAATGGAATGTGAAAAATAGAGGAATACTGAGTGGAGTTCTTCTACAATTCGAAAAACCAAGTTACTGGTCTCACCATCTGAACCACATTAAGAAAACCGTCTGCCATGTTTGATTCCTCAGGGGACACATGTGGTTGACTTAAGAAGTCTGAGGCATATGGGGCATTAGATTCATGGTAATAATTACCATTTTCCTGTATTTCAAGGTTAATTTATTAATGTTAAAGTAAAAACATAAAATGAATTATAAAATGCAGGAATGCATATCCATGGGAATTCCGTTTAAAATTTGAAAAATCAAATTAATGGTCTCACCAGCTGAGCCATATTTAAAAAGCCTTCGATCTCAGATTCTTCGGGAAGCAATGGTAGTTGACCCATGCAAGAAGCATAATGGGCTGCATCAGATAAATTGCCTCCTTCCATTTTCTCATTAAAGTAGGATCCCACTCTGTCACACATTTGAAATTGTTCGGTTCCACCAACTGCAGCAGAGAAATTCAAAGGAGCTACAAGACCATCTTTTTGCATCACCGAGAAATCAATTCCAGATTCATTCATATGTGTCTGATATGCTTGGACATTGGTTCTAGTGTTTGTATCATTCCCATCAAAACCAGGTACGACAATATTCTTTCCCTTGCCAATGAGATCAGCCTGCTAAGCACAATATACTTCAGCACATCTTCAAAAATCAATACAATAAAATTGGATGGAATTCACTTTCATTTAAAAGTATGGAGATCTTATCTTAATATTTCAAGCTTTGGCAACTGCAGACTGAAAATTAGTTTGCCATAAGGAACATCAAACGGTCAAATATTAGAAACAAAAAAGAACACAAGTATATGCCAATGAAATAGCATTTCTATACATTAACAAGGGAATAAGCATAAACAAACACATTTAACGAATAATACTAATAATAATACAAATAAAGAAGAAACTCTCTTTCCCTTAACTTTTGATTATTAGTGGTTACAAACTCAGAGATTTAATTTACTGACAAATCTCAATAGAAGAGTGTCGCTGATAAAAACCACCAGAATCTTCGAGATGTTGGTAGGACCTTCATGACTCATATGCAATTTTGGAAATACCTCAAAGCTGATGCAGTTGGGTGTGTACAAATTCTGATAAATTGAATGTCATCATCTGTACCAAGTCACAGGATATTCCTTTTCCGTATTCACATCCTCGTCGCCCAATTTTGAATAATTCCAGTCTTATGATATATCTGATTTGTTCAAGCTCTGACCCATCAAGTATTTGTTCTATATTCTTGTACGCTAAAGTGATGTAGATGTAGAGAATTTTTGTGATGTTAATGTTCTAATTTGGTTTATATATCACCTTTCCAGTATTCTCCCTATTTCGTTCAAATGAAGAGCGACTTTCTCCATTTTGTACCTCAGCCTACCAATCCACCTGCATAATGATGTATTTATTTCTATTATAGGCAGTCGAAGTCTCCCACAAAGCATTTGTCCCTAGTAGATACCTCAATGCTATAGTAAGGGTAACAGCAATAAAAAGCTCACACTTGATCCAATTTTGATCTCATACTCGACTTTCTCCAAATATCACCTAGTTCACCCTTCTTTTTATTTCATTCCTAGATTCAATCAACAAGTGCCCATCATGAGTAGAAGACTCTGAAGAAAGAAAAGACTATCCTAGGTGACTGGATGTTCAATACCAAATACAAGCCGGAGTACATTTCTGCTGCAAAATGGTTCACATAAACACATTATGTACCATTTATTTTGAAATGTTCACCCAAATGGCCCATATGAACTCTACTCGAATCATGTACTTTTCGCTGTGATTCAAAGGCGGCTTAACCTTCAATAAATGTGTAAGGTCCAAAACGCGATAACGTAATCCAACTACATGTAAATCAAGGAAAAATGAAAAATAGCTAATTAAATGATTTTAATTGCATGAACTATTTATGTTAGACATGTTTATGTGTTTAGGATGTAGTTTTCTACTTAAAGACATTAAAACCGTGTTTTAAAGGTTATTCGAAACGCGATCGAGTAACAAGGATCGGAAACCACATAAGAGAAAATATTTTTATTAAATAATTAATTTTAATTAATTAATATATGGTATATGGCATATGGTATTTTAAAAATGGCAACTTTTGAGGTATTTTTATACGCAAAGTCATAATTTAAACAGGCGATCGATTTTCAATAAAAATAGGGACTTTTTGATAACTCGGCTATTATTTGCACAAATTTTCCTAAACAAAATATTTTATATATTAACTAATAGGCTTAATGAGCCTATTATACTATGTTAATGGGTCTAAGCTTATACCATGTGTGTTAATTAAAATAAAAGGCTTTAAACACTACCCCAAAACCCCATAACCACATGCCCAACCCCTCTTGCGCAGCTAAAAAATACGAATTAGATAGAATATAGAATAAGGATATACAAAAACCTACTAGGACTCTTCCTTCAGCATTCAAGCACACACAACACACATAATTTGTGAGAGGAAGTCACGGTTTGAAGAAAAAATCAGCAAGCCACGGTTTTAATTGGGAAATTAGTCGAGGGACTTAAGTACACGTCTAAGAAATATTTATGAGGTATTTTAAGGTGTTATGTTAAGCTTTGAATGATTTGGGTCGTGTTTCAAGGTCTAAGGATAAATATGAAAGTTAGGATTTCAGGGGCAAAACGATCATTTTACACCCGAAAAATGTTCTCGAGCTCGAGGTTTTAATTTCTTCGCGACATCCTGGCAGTGCCCTGAATGCTATAATAAATGTTAAAATGTTTATGGAATTTTATGATGAAACGTTAATGCTAAAAGACATATTGCATGCTTGGTTTAAAAGAAAAATGATTTATATATGTATGAATTTTTATAAGTGATGTAAATATGAAAAGTTGAAGTAGGTGAATTGATTGTGATTAATATGATGATACGATGATATGTAAGGCCAATGCTCAGCTGACAGGTGAGAATATCGTTGATGTCCCCGCTGCCCAGTACCGACTACCGTGGTAATACGTAGATGGATCAATCGACTTTCAGCTAATATGAAAGTCACAATTGAGGATCGAAATTTAATAAAAATGGAAAACATATACGTATATGATGAAAGAAAATATGATATGATATGCTGAAAAGAAAATGTTAAAGTTTATGTTCATGAAAAGCTATTTCTGTTGCTTGTGAATGTATATGGATTATTTGTTATCATGATTAAGGTTTGTTGAGTCAATAGACTCACTAGGTGTGATCGATGCAGGTGAGCATGATATTGATATTAATTAAGGTCTTGATGGTTGATCTTGATGAACTGAAGGTGCACATAACCCGATGACCGTCGCTAGTTTTCCGCAAATAAAATAAGTTTATGATTTATGATTACTTAAAAATTTTAAGATTATGATGCTTTTAAAAGGTTTTTGAGAGGATGCTAGAGTTAAGTTTTATTTTGAAATAATGTTAGTTTAGGTTGGTGGACGTTTTACGACTTTATGCTTTGAATTACTTTTTTTTTTTCGTTTTTCAAATAATAGTCGGTTTATTATTTTTAAATGATGCAAATTATTCACATTTTAAATGACTTAGTGTTTCGGCTGAATGAATTGGGAAAAAAAAATTCTAATACTTTTTAAGAAAAACGAGTAGCGGACGTTTCAAAATGTATAATGTCTTCTCGTACAGAAATTTGTCTTAATAGACATTTAGGATAAACCTTGGATGTGTAGACTTCAGAAATCTTGTAATATTTCAACTTGATATATTTTCCGCATGCTTGGTTTGAAAAATTCAACATATTGATGGCATATATCAGATTTCACCTGTGCTATTCGAATTGATCAATCTTTTTTCGACGGTGCTGGTTCATTACATGTGGTGATACAAACAACTTAAGCAGATAGTATTCAATAGCATGTAGTGACATCAAAGTTAAAAACTATCTAAAACAACATTTTATGACAAAAAAATAAGACTAGATTCTTTCTTGACGGTGATAATTAAAACTTGTTAACTGTATTCAGAATGTTCTGTTCTGATTGTACCTTTTACTGGAACCGTCGATTTTAAATTGTGGTCATGATTACAAGAATCTATTTTCAGGGTATTACTGTTGGCTTGGTAAACTAATCTAGTTTCTTAGTACATGCCTTAACTGGCTAAAGAAACAAATACTAATTATTTTGGCTCATAACAAAATTTAGCATAGATGAACAAATATCTTAACCACTATTGCTTCAAAATTGAAACTTAGCTCGTTTTGGTTTACACTTGGGGAAAAACCAAAAATTAAATATATTTTAATAAAAAAAAACGTATGATGCTTGTCACAGCACTACTCAAATATTAACGCACTAAAGCAGACCAGATAAAAACATGAACACAAGGACACCAAGCAATAGCTGGCAGTCCTAATCAAATTATTTAAGAATGCTTTTTTCTGGTATTTGAAAAAGGGAAGCACGTGAGGGAAAACTGACGATTGACTGCATGATTACTATAGAAATTAAAAGTCTTATACCGGCTCAAAGCATTTACGTGGCTAGTATGACCCAAAAATAGTGATACAAAAATAAACAACAAATTTGAAAGTACAAAACGAGTAAAGATGCCATAGTCATGTGGTTGATAGCATTCACATGACTATATCATGTGCAAAGACATTGCAACTATTTCATAGATCATATTTTAATCTTTCTAAATGATACAGGAGGTCACGTCCACCACTTCCTGCATGGCCGAGATGGGACAGGATGAGGAAATAAAGGGAAAAAGAATCATAATATACCAAAACACGACAAAACAATCAAATCCATATTCAACTAAAAGGATCTGATGGGATCAAAAGAACATATTAAACTCAATAGAAAATATACATACCTCGAGATTTCCATTGTCATTCAAAGGCAACAACAAGGTGTTGTTCACATTGCAACCCAAAAACCAGGCTAACAAACGCTCCATTTCAGCATCTGGTTCATCCACAAGCACCTGGCTGGTAGAAGGACCCATTGGGAATAGCGGACAATATGCAGAAATACTCCCAGGATCATTTATGCCTGGTCCAACTGAAGGGCATTGCTTTTCAGGCAAAACTAAAGCAAAAGTTGGACCATTACATTGAGAAGATATGATATGATTTTGAGCAATATCGATATCATCACTAGCCCAATCTGCCTCATCAAACAGGGCTCCAACAAATGAACCATTTCTTGGACCCAAACCGTTCTTCTTAAAGACTTTACAAAGAACATAATTGTCCTGCAAAATTGGCAGACCATAAATAGGAAATTTATAACTTCATATCAAACATATATTAAACGGGATGAATGCCTAGAACTATCTAAGCAATTGCACATACTTCTAGCTGGCCAAAGAGGACCAGAAAATGCTGATTAATACCTTTGATTAGCCCAATAAATTGACATAATTGAAGCGTTCATAGTTTCATGTAGTTTATGATAATCACAACTTCGTGCTATAACAGCAAACATGCTTGCAACATCAAAGAATAGAAAAAGCAACTGCAGTCGAGAAACAGCATGAATGCAAGTCATCGAGTTTCAAATAAAGCAAGGCCTTATCGTGCATCAAAACAATCATTTGATTCCCAGTGATGCTTAGGATCCCGCAAAAATTAATACTTTAATCAGAAAAATGATCTATTACTTGTATTGATACTCGACTTTGTTGGATTTATCTGATGATTTGAAAAATATGCAGTTGAAAAATTATTCAAAGCCCACGATATGGTCGAAAAAGAGTTTCAAATCAAAATAAGGATTCTTCGAACTAATGACAGAACTTGATGCTTTAACAAATATTTGGGGAAATTTTTTTAAAGAAAAAGACAGTGAACATCAATCCACTTATCATTTTACTCTTCAACAAAATGGACTTGCGGGAAGAAAAATCTGGCATCTGCCTGAGAAATAATGTTTTCTACGCATGTTCCAAAGTACTCATGCCAGATGCTGTTCTAACAGAGAGTTATCTAATGAACAGGATGCTGAACATGTATTTTAAAATATATAACACCTTGAAAGAGTTAAAAAATGTTTTTTTTTTGTGAAAAGAGAATCATTTCTTTTTTTTTTGAGAGAAAAAATAGAATCATTTCTAAATTGCCATTAAAGGTACTTGGCTGTTCTGTTTTAGTCCATAACAAGTCACTTGCGCTCTACTCTTGATCATAAGCTGAAAAATGCATATTATCGGCCATGCTCCTAATTAAACATCATTAGTACTGACATCATCTTTGGGAAAATTAACATCTCTTTAAACAACATGATTTTTAGGGGCAGATAGAAATAGTGAAGATCAATTTTGGCAAACATCAATACTTATATGCCCAAGGTTATTTTTCCTAAATTCAACCTAAATTCTAGAGCAAACCAAGAAACACGAGTTTTAGATAACGCAAATGAAGAAAACCCAGGCTAACCAATGCCAAGTGTAGATGATTTACGGACAGGAGGAGATAGCAATAAAACCAAATAATCCTAATCCTCCACTTGATTACCATGCCTTTAGTAGGAAACAATTTTGTCAAAAGAGTAAGGTTCATAAAACTATCCTCATACAAGTTCAATCATCACTTCTGGAATTGGGTCATTTGGACACTCAAAACTTCTCAATTTTCCTGTTTTTTCCCCTGCTCTAAATATATTACTTCCTGTTGACACTTGACGTTGATATACCTATAGCCCATTAGGAAAACTGTTCGACCGTGTATGTTAAACATCCTATTGCCAAATGCTTGTAATACCAAAGGCTTTCCAATAATCACAGGGCTCTCATCTCAAAAATATTAATCACCTGTTTATGCCAAGAAACATTCAGAAGCTCTATATCACCCGGATTAGAAGTGAAAGTTCTAGAGAGATAAATCCATTTCGGAGAAACGACATTTGGGAGGTTGTTGACCAGCTGGCAAAAAAATTATAGGTTGTACATGAGTATCTACAGTTAAATGCAAGGCTGAAAATAGTGTCGAGTTAAATACAAGGCTGAAAATAGTGTCGAGAGGTACAAAGTGAGACGCATTGCAAATGGATTTACAGACACAAGGAATCTATTATCACGAAACTTTTGCATCGGTTGCTAAATAGACTCAATCTAAGCTTTTATCTCTCTAGCTTTACACTTTGATTTGCCTTTACATCAATTAGATGTGAAGAATGACTTCGTAAATGGAGACTCCGAAGAAGTGTTAATGGAGTCACCACCAGGTTTTGAGGAGAAATTTGGCACATGCATGAAGAAATAGAGAGTGAGCGAAAAACTCAAGTCGCATTATTGTCAACTGAATAAAGAATACAAAGATTTATGTTTATATAGCTAGGATAAACACAAAAAGAATAAATGACTAATCCACCCTTGAGAGCTCACAATAATATATTCTAACAATGCAAAGTATGTTGCTTAAACAAATCTTTTATGGGCTTCAGCAGTCTCCCAGAGCTTAATTTGGGCGATTTAGGAAGGTTTTTAGAAGCGAGAGTGTATTGTCAATCCCAAGAGGATCGCACCAAGTTTTCAGACTCTCTAATGGAGAAACGATTATCATCGTGATTGTTTGTGGTGATGAAGTCATCTTCAGTAGTGATGATCATGCTGAACTTACAAGATCGAAAGAAGTGCTTGTTAATGAATTCTGATCAAAGATCTAGGAGCATTGAAATACTTTTGTGGTATAGAACTTACATAATCCAGAGAGGATATATTTGTTTCTCAAAGGAAACATATACTAAACCTTCTGAAGGAAAGGGTATAACTGAGGCACCAGTGGATTCTAACGTGAAGCTTCATCCAGTCAAGCCTAAAGAGATACTTGCCCTGATATAGCTTTTGCAATGGCCAAATTTAAGCACTCCCAAAGCCCAACACACTTAAATTTTAAGGTATTTGAAAAGAACTCTGGGAAAAAGGTTTACTATTCAAAAAACATGGGCAACTTCAAGTCGAAGTTCGCATCAATGCAGATTGGGCTGGAAATGTCACTGATAGATCGACTTCTAGGTATTGTACATCTGTTAGGGGTAATTTGGTTACGTGGGAAGCCAGAAGCAACTGGATGTGGCTAGCGGAGTGGGACTGAGTTTTGAGATCCTGCTCTAGGTGTTTGTGAGGTAATGCAGATCAAGAGATTATTGGAAAAAATAGGAGTCTCTCATTCTATGACAATGAAAGTATTATCCGACAACTAAGCAACCATCTCCATCTCCATCTCCATCTCACACAATTCAGTTCTTCACGACAGAATGAAGCTTGGAGATTGATAAGCACTTTATCAAGGAAAAACTGCATAATGGTATGCCTTACATTCCAAGTATTGATAAATAGCAAATATACCTACTAAAGGACTATCATCAAGAGAACTCAAGTACTTAATCCAGAATATTCAAGCTGTACAAATCTGTATTTTTAGTAAAATTAATCAACTGTGATTAGCTTAAATTTAGCTTTCTTTTTATAGTCACTTTGTACATCTTTGAACACAAGGCATGTGAATTAATTTTATATTGCAATGAGAAATAAACAATCTTGATTCCTGCTTTCAACATTATTTTTACAATGACGTTCAACTTAATTAAATTGCAAACCTTAAATATCTTAATCAGTAATTAGTTTGCCAGAATACCTGAGCGCCCGTGGCAGCCAATTCTTCATCAATGATCCTGTACTCATGAATAATCCAGTCAGTTCTTTTCCCAAACGGTGCATGACCTAGGTGGAATACCAAGGTTTTCACAGTTCCAACAATTTTATCATTGTAAAAGACATTTCTGTCTTTTCCGGTGATTTTCCAGTATCCATTGTCTGTAGAACGATTCACTCGGAATCCACTCGCATACTTCTTCTCTATAGGGCAAAAGAAAAACCATTCCAGATCCTTACCTTTTAAACAAGCTTTATCTGCAGAACAAATAAACCATTATGGCTCTAAAAATTGTTGGCACGACCACAATGAGAATTGAGACTAAATAAACATTAAAATTCTAAAATAAGTATTAAAAGTTGAAATGAAGGCAGCCAAACCTCAAGCCTCCACTACTATATACAGTTTAAGGCCTAGGAAAAATAGGAATTAAATTGAAATTTTTAGGTTCTTGTTTTTAAATTTCTAGACTATTTAAGTTTATCCTTTGTAATTTAGAAATTCAATTGGCGGTTGAATGGCACCGGTTGGTGTGTTTCAGTTAAACTAGAGCTTGGACTACACCATATCCACCCTAGATTTTTATATTAATATCAATGAATAAAATAAATGACATAGTGCCAGCTCCATTAAAAATAATAAACAAAAGTATCAAAATTAACATGCATTTCCTTAGCATGTTCTAGAAACAAGAAAACTGACAATCATTGAGCCTATAAATTCATCCCCAGAAAATTAAGAGAATCTATTTTAAGTAAAACACATTTGGTAGAGTATAACTTTTACTAGGATAAAAATGGACAAATGTCATAGAGTAAAGGGGAAAAAACAAAGGTGATACATTTACCTGGAAGATCCCACGGAGCGAAATTATGAATGTTGATCTCTGAAATAGCTTCAAAATGAAGCTTCTTTCCCATAACCTTCCTCTTGAGATAGTACATTACCAGCTCAACATCAGTGGGGTGAAATCGAAAACCCGGGGGTAGGGTGAGGGACATCCTTGCCATTGAAAGACAGAAAAGAACACGCGGAATCCAACTTATCTAGACTTTCACAAAATAATTTATCCTGCACTCAACTTTTATCTAACATGTTCCACAGGAAAACACCCCTATGACAATCAAAAACAAAGAAGAAAATAAAAGATTAAAATGTAAATACACTGCAATTCCCTGGACGACAAACCTTCCACTAAACTACAAGAATTATAGTCAGGTCCAATGACAAAATAAGACATTGGTGGAGCACCAAAGTACTCTAGATTAACCATTGATGCTTCTTGTTGGGATCAAAAGGTATCTGGTGCGCAAAACAAGCCCTACCATTTACACTACACAAGTTTATAACGCAAAAGCACCAATAAAACCCTCATCTTCAATTAAATAATCATATGACTTATGCATGCTAAAATTGGTTCATGACCAAAAGGAATGAGTTTTATTTAAATGTTGGCACAAGATATAACGATATAGAGCAATCAAGATGCAACTTATGTGTACAAAAACTTGGCAAACTAAAAACAACAAACATTTAAAGAAGATACATGATAGCATTTTGAGGAACACCTACCACAAATTAAATAACACAAGCATAACAAATTCAATAATAAACAGATCACAAAATAAATGTTGCTTTGAAATGCTACATTTGGAACTCGACAAAAGGAAAAAAATCCAAATCTAATCGAAACCATTGAAAGGCTATTGAAAGGTGACCGATTCAACAAGAAATCACGAGAAAACGAAACAAATTATTTTATAACACAAAAAAACAAACCTTGAAGAAAACTCTGCAGTCTACACAGAAACAAAGAGAGAAGATGGATAAAAAAAGGACTAATGTATAAAAATCTTACAAGCGAGCAAAGGAAAAGAGAGTATAACTCTAGGTAGCGTGGGGTTTTATATAGAAGAGCATAGGAAAAGGGTTTAGAGAAAGCGAGTACCACAAGAAAAATTGTGATGACTTCTGGGAGAAGATTCGCTTCTCATTGGTTGATTTATGTAATCATTATACTTTTTATGCGGATGGAATCAAAATTATTAGTATTTGCGGATTTGGGTTCACTAGATTACATCAAATTAATGACCTGGATTATCTTTTAGCGGGTTAGCTATACGCGTCGCAATTGATTAACCAACTGGTTAGTGGTTAGCAACATAGCATATAAAAAGTACTTCTTTGGGAATAAAATTTCAAATTAATAATAACACCTACGTATAATTCTATAGCATAGCGTGTGCAAGATTTTGAAAAAAATGTCGTGCTACAAAATCTGCCTGGACATGGTCATTGTTTAGTACTCTTCGCCATAGCAGCTACTTAACTCTTGTGAAAGATACAAACGTTCCATACATTTTGGAAGAGATGGAGTAGTAAATTCAGTACTACCCTTTTGAAATTTCCATTACAAGGAACCAAATCCCGATGACAAAAATTTCCTTTACCTCAAATTACATTCTCACGTCATTAAATGCAAAACTAGTGACGTAAAGGAACCGCTAAAGTGGGGATAAAAATACAATAAAAGAGTATAAAGTAATATAGGTGCCTTAAAATAGAATTCTTAGTGTGCAAACCTACCACTTAAGAGGCCGCTCGGCCACCGTGATTTGCCTCCGCTGCACACAGCCTGCGGCGACAGTGGAAAGTCCTTAAGGTGAGGGATTTCACCTTTTGGCCCAAGATTCCATAGTGCGCAGTCTTAGTGTAGTAAATTTAAATTTTGGCTGCCAATTCCAGCCATATTAGTTTGAAAACGCTGGCCAAATTCAGTAAAAACTACAGAGCCTAGGAAACATTGTTAAACATGAGATATCAAATTATGATCGTTCATACAAACATTATAAGATCATTGTAGTAAATGAACAAAATAAAACTGAAACAATATTACCTTACAAATCAATAGAAGACTTGAGATCCACTCATCCACCCTTGAATCTGTTGTAAAACACACCAATACACTCTGAATTTGAGAACGAGTTACCAAAAATATTTACACCTAAAGAGCAAATTTTTAACATAACAATCAAATACAAAATTTTGACAATGTGAATCATTAAAAAATATGGAGATGGTATTTAAAAAGTAAAATTTATGTATATTAATCATAACATTATTATCAGTTGCTCTCGGTGTATCAAATGTGTCACAGTCAACCACATGAAATTTGGAGATTTCAGTGTCATACTCTGAAAATTCCACTCAAACCTTAGGTCAAGATTACGGAAGTGATTAAAATTCATCAAGCATAGCAACTAACGTTTGTCAGCATGACGAAACCAATTCAACATATTCAATCCATAAAGTTCACGCTAATTTAGTAGCCTCCAAAATTCTCAAACAATCTATTTCCAAGTTAGGTAAAAAATTATGAGAAACAACATCATGGGATGAAATAATATTCTAGCAAACTCGAAGATCATAAAGATCCAATCACAAAATTTAAAGTTCATCAACTCCTAAGACAAAATAACTTAGAAGATTCTATATGATGATTACATTTCCCAAAGCCTAACAAAAATTAAACACTCACAACCGTATAGATGCCTTCTCAAACACATTATACACTAAGTTAAAGTCAAAACAATATTCAATGCAATACATAAAATAAGACACAGAATATTCGATCAACAATAGGCTACCACCCCTAGAACACATCTAATGAGAAACTTTTGATAAATAATCCTCTATTTATATCAAATGATGTTGAGATCTGGAACTTAACATAAACAAGGACAACTTTCATTCTTGATTCTATAACAGAACAGAGCATACCTGGTATATCTCCCGTTAAGTAATGGACATCGCAAACGATAATGTGTGCTCAACTCAACACTTAAAAATCATTAGACCATGAAGGAACCAAACCTCTTGGCGATACAAAGAGGGGCAACTGGCCATGTGAACCGGGAGCAGCAGACTGGTCCCATTCCAGCAATACACACAGTTCGCACAAGTCAACAAATGGAATGTAGTCTGAAAATAAACAAAGTTGATTGAATAATAAAATGATCTTCAAAATGCAACCATATTTCAAATACTAATCCAAACAAGATCTAAAAACAAAAACATTCAAAACGACTCTCAAAATGAAGCTGCTCCAGACTGAATTAATGCCAGAAATGAGTACAGAATAAGTACCACATGCATAATTTAAGAGTCTAGCCAAATCTAATCCCCTTCTAACCCTTGTTAGATTCAGAAGATCCCTTTTAAGATGTTCTCTCATAATTTTCCATTAAATAAAATGCAAAATTCTTCCAAAGGCGTGCTCATAATTAAAAGTAATTTACTACCACTAATTAACACCCATTACATTAGAAACAGCATAAAGATTAAAATAGAAGAAAAGGAATTTGTAAAGTTTTTTTCATCAGATACGCCCCACATATGAGTTTTGCTGATGTGATCACAAAGTGTCGTTGGGAACTGTTGAGTTTGAGAATATCTTTGATCAAGCTCAGTTATCAAGAATGTCATTGAGAATTGTTGACTTCAATAATATCTTCAAACAAGACCAGATATCGAGAATGTCATTGAGAATTGTTGACTTCAATAATATCTTTTAAGCAGAATCATCGCTCTGTAATAAAAAATCCTCAAGCATGTCAATCTGCATATTGCATCTCCATGCCTGCCATGAACAAGAGATTACAAATTTCAACTGTGCTTGCTAGTCTACGTCCCATTTAAGTACTTCTAAGGGTAGTCATCGTGAAGTGTCCCCAATGCATCCCGGTAGCTGCTCATTGGGGAGAGGACAAAGGATAAACTGCAACAGATACCATAATTTTAGAGAAGGGAAGCACAAAAAAATAAAATAGTAAAATAAGAGCAAAGAGAAAAGGATCAAACATCTTAAACTAAGATGGAACTGTTCCTCCCATTTTGTATCTTTCCCAGGAAAGGAAACCAGAATCCTGAGCAAAGCAAATATTTCAAATCTGAAATATCTTCACGCTAACATAAACTAATGGCCTATTCATCTATACTTTTCAGTTCGCTCATGCTACGAAGAAAGGGGAAGGATCTTTCCCAGTCATCAATCATCAAGCAAATATAACGTAGTATACGTATATTCACATTAACACGCGCACAACAATAATTTGCGAACATTTCTAGAACAAATTCTAAGAAATAATTGAAAGCATTTCCATCATGAAGTTTTAAGTGTTGATGTATCAAGAGTGGCATAAAAGGCTAGAGCATGACACTTACTCTGAATCCCCTGGTTATCTTCCACAAACTCCAACTCAGCCACAATAAACCAGCGGGTTTCGCGCAAACATGGCTAACAAACTTTTCGAGTTAGGGGCCAGGCTGTTATGCTGTGTATTCGGAACATGAAAATTTTGACCGTAGTAAGCGGAAGATACATACAATTGCGCTAATAGTTCGCAGCCTCGCTTCATGGTGCTTGTAGAAGACGACAGAGTAAGAGAATTGGGTTAACCAACCGTTGGACAAATGCTCTCATTAATCGAAAACGCCCGATTTATCAGGTTAGGGCTAGAAACGGTGCGGATTGGGAAATCGGGGGCCCCTGAACGACGCCGTATGTTATAAACCTAATTAAATTATGATAAATATTGTTCCATATCAAAATATTATTCTCACACACACTTTTTGATTTGAATGAACAAACGCGGAAATAAAGGTGAGAAAAAAATTGTCATAAATCGATTATTTTATATTTAGTAATATTGTAAAATTTAAACATGTAGAAAATAGAAGGATGGAGAGAAAACATTCTCAATCATTTATGAATTTGTCATCCTCAATATTTGCTTCCATATATCGAAAATGACAAAAACTTGTGGGAGACAGTCTCACGGGTCGTATTTTGTGAGACGGATCTTTTATTGGGTCATCCATAAAAAAATATTACTTTTTATGCTAAGAGTATTACTTTTTATTGTGAATATCGGTAGAGTTGACTCGTCTCACAGATAAAGATTCGTGAGACCGTCTCACAGGAGACTCACTCCTCAACAATATAATGTTTCATCACAATAAGGAATTTAAAATTGTAATAGTGCTTTTAAAATTTTAAAATTAATATATTGCATCAATAGTCAATGAAATTGCTTTTCTGTTCCTCTATATTTTATTTTTTTATTTTGTGTTATCAAATTTCAATTTAGTTTGATATCTTTGATATTTTTTGAAAATTTTAGTTTTTTTTTGCCGACGTGACATTAATGTGGCATTAATGCAGCGTTGATGTGACGTTGACGTATATAGTACCACATCACCATTCTCAAATCTCCATAAAATTTGATTATAATTGTCAAAAATATGAAATTACAGAAGTAAAACTAAAATTTAATAACATATAATACCAAAACCGCATAGCAACAAAATTAGTTTTCTTTTTCAACTAAACACACATTAATTTATAACATTGATAAGAATATATTGCTCCAAAGGTGAAATCGCTCACTTCAGGCGTCCCTCACCCCTCGGTCCGACAGGAATGTGAGAGGAGATAAATCATGGTGACTCAGCCAACCAGCAGCAGCTAGACCTTATGCTACGCCGCGCACAAGGAGCTCCCCCTCATTGGAGGGAATTTAACTTTCACATTGCCGTTTGCGAGAATATATTGATTGAATGAACGGTAGCTTAAATAATAACACCCCATATATATTCCTTATTAAAGGAACAAATAACCAAAAATTACATATTAAATATGTAGCTGCTGACTAGAATTATTAACCAAGAAATCCTGTGTTTTCTTCTCATAATAATAACCATTTGAAGCAGAAGCATCAGCAGAGAAAATCATTGCGCCGTTTACCTCAAACCCATTGCTTTCCAAAACCCTCAAAGCCTCAAAGAATGCATCCCCTTGAATCCCTCTTCCAAGCACTTCATAGCTAGGCAAAACCTTGTCTTTATCAAACATCTCTGTCCTATTCTTAAAAACATCCAAGTACGCTTCTGGGGTCTTGATTTTATCGGTATAGAACTGATAGTTCATGTGGGGCCCGTGCTCCTGATTAATATTTAATGACCAAACAACCATGATTTATTAATGTAAACAGCGAAAGCGATTAAAATTTTCTCATTTTGGGCCTACAGAAATTTCGGCATGACCTATTCGCAAATAGGACATCCCAAAAATATCAAAATATCACAACAACATTTATATACTCGAAATAAAGTCATAACATCAATTCACAAACCTATAGCCGCACTGGCCAGGACTAAACACATGCAGAGCCGGCAAGGCTCGATCACACAACTATCAATTCAAAACATCGTAAAAATAATAGTACAGCTACACGAGGCATCTCCCCGGTAAATGTATGACTCCATAATATAGTATATATATATATATCTGGGAACTCTCAACCACGACTCGACGACTGGGCACCACTACCTGACGCTCCACCAGACGCGTCAAATCCTCCTGGATAACCTGCTATGGCATCAAAAACAACCACAGCATAAAAAGAAACGAGGGGTCGGGCCCCAGTACGACGAACCAGTAATATTACGACAAATATAACTGACATGAAATAAAATCAAGTACAATGTGATGCAATGCAATGTAATGCAATGCGTGAAAGGCAACAACAAAATAATGGATACCAAGGCGGAGTCCAAATGAAACGCATCAGCAACAGTAACAGTGGCCACCCGTGCCAGGACTGCAGCAACGTAATAACATGCCGCCGCTCATCCATGCACGTAGCATCGAGGGTACGGGTGCGACCCGCTCAGTCCTCATGCAAGTCATCAGGAGTGCTAATCCTACCCACCCACTCCATCGATGACGCTACAACTCGATAGATCAGTAACAATAGCAATCAACGGAGTCAAGGCTCGAAATGCTATGCACTAATGAGATCAACTCAAATAAATGCGTGAATGCAATCACGTTATTCACAAAAGCACATAAAGCACGCCACAACTCATACATAATACTTAACGTCATTTCACATCACTATAGACGTCATAATAAAACAGTTCATGCGTACCTCAACTGAACCCTTAATTTACCACTGAATTTCTTAAGGATTTCTGAATAATCCAATCCTGTGGCAAATAATACATTTCATATCAACTTCAATTTATTATTCCAATATTCACTAATTTAGCCTAAAATTCCGAAAATCCATAATTTAGGCTTTCATATTTCCAAATTCATATACGACTATTCTACAGTATCGAAACACCTAATTATTGAACACTAAAATTCGAAAACCCAATTTTAAATTTCTGAATTTTCGAAATTAATCCCAAATAAATTCCGAAAATCTGATAGATACCTCAAATCGGCTCAATTCTCGTACCTACAATCAATAATATAACAATTATCAATATTGGTACCAAATTTAACCCAACAAAAATACAACCACCTTGCTGGAATCATGATTTGTACCTCAATATATATACCAAAACGAAGCTTATGACATAGGGAACAAAAGCCCTCAGTCAATTTCCGAATTCCGGCGACGTACGGGCGGCAATTCGACGGAGAAAGAGAATACAGGTTTTCGAAACGGGTCGAGAAACCTTTCAATATGGGTACCAAAACGTAGCCCTCGTCGGGAGCTTTCAAACCGTATATTTACTTGAATTTTTTTTGCGACCGGAGCGGCTAAAATCGAAGGTCAAAGTTTCGAAATTGAAGAAAAATGAAAAACGAAGCTGGCGGAAGTTACGGGAAGGAGAAAGCGCTTCTGATCTTCTTTTTCTTTTTCTTTTTACATTATTTTATATCTATTTTTTTTTAATATATTAATTACTAAATGGGCTGGGCTTGGGCTAACGGCTGGGCTCTCACATTCTCCCCTACTAATAAAAGATTTCGTCCTCGAAATCTAGCATACATAACATTTATACAAAAGTGGTTTATAAACATTTACCACTGATAGTACATTGGGAAATCAGAATACATGGAATAATTTATTACATTTTCAAACAAATGAGGCCATTCCTGACGCATCTTAGCCTCTAATTCCCATGTAGCTTCTTCTCTCCCATGTCTACTCCACTGCACCATAACCAGTGGAATCGTCTTATTCCTCAGTTGCTTCTCTTTGCGATCAAGGATTTGCACTGGATGTTCAACATAGCTAAGGGAACTATCCAACTCCACCTCATCAGTCCTCAAGACATGAGAAGGATCTGGCTCATACTTTCGTAACATAGATACATGAAACACATCATGTATCGCAGACAAACTCTGCGGTAAGTCCAAACGATAAGCCAAAGTGCCAATCCTCTCAACAATCGCATATGGACCAATATAACGCGGAGCTAGTTTCCCTTTGCGCCCAAATCTCATAGTACCACGAAACGGTGATACTTTCAAGAAAACCTGATCGCCAACCTGAAATTCTAAAGGCCTACGCCTTTTATTAGCATAACTGGCTTGACGATCCTGAGCTGCTTTCATTCTTTTCCTGATCATTTCAACCTTCTCTTTCATTTCTTGAATAAATTCTGGCATTGACATTTGTCTTTCTCCTACATCTTCCCAGCATATCGGAGATCTACACTTTCTACCGTACAAAGCTTCAAATGGTGCCATTCCGATGGTTGCTTGGAAGCTGTTATTGTAAGAGAACTCAACAAGTGACAATGATTCCTGCCAACCACCCCTGAAATCCATCACGACTGCTCGCAACATATCCTCGAGTGTCTGAATGGTCCTTTCAGACTGACCATCTGTCTGTGGGTGATATGCAGTACTCATCGCCAGCTTTGAACCCAATGCTGATTGCAAACTACCCCAAAACTTCGAAGCAAACCTGGGATCACGATCTGATACTATGGTTACGGGCACACCATGCAATCTCACCACATGATCGATGTACATTTTCGCCATTTTCTTATAAGTACAAGTACGATCATAAGGAATAAAGTGGGCTGATTTAGACAATCTATCAACAATCACCCAAATCGCATCACAACCACGATTAGAACGAGGTAGGTGTGTCACAAAATCCATAGCAATGTGCTCCCAATTCCACTGTGGTACTTCAAGACTATGTAACATACCACCAGGTCTCATTCTCTCAGCTTTAACCTGTTGGCACGTCAAACATCTAGCCACAAAATCAGAAATCTCTTTCTTCATACCTTCCCACCAGTAATGAGATTTCAAGATATGATACATCTTTCTCATTCCAGGATGAACACTGTGTCGACTACAATGAGCTTCACGAAGTATAGATTCTTTCAAATCTATCAAATTCGGAACCACAAGTCTACCTTGATAGCGCAGACATCCATCTGAAGCAACACTGAACTTTTCTGATTGACCTGTCTGAGTCAATTCTTTCAATCTATGAACATGCGGATCAGTTCTCTGTGCTGCTTTGATTTTAGAAACAATTTGTGGTTCAACTTGTATAGATGAAACTATAAAGTAGTCGCCCTTAGACTGATAAGTCCATCCTGAAGTTCCCAAATGCTCATGAATCTTTGAAATAGTCAAAGATGTCAACATTTTAGGCTGAACCTTTCTGCTCAGAGCATCTGCAACTTGATTCATTCGCCCTGGTTGGTACTGAATCTCACAATCAAAGTCTTTAAGTAATTCCAACCATCGACGCTGTCTCATGTTCAAGTCAGACTGTGTAAAAAGATACTTCAGACTCTTGTGATCAGAATAAATCACAAACTGTTCTCCGTACAGATAATGACGCCATATCTTCAATGCAAACACAATGGCAGCTAATTCCAAATCATGAACTGGATATCGAGTCTCATGTGACTTCAATTGACGAGAAGCATACGCAATCACTCGCCCATTTTGCATCAAAACACAACCCAGTCCATTTACAGAAGCATCTGTACAGACAACAAATCCACCTGAGCCTGAAGGCAAAGCTAGCACTGGAGATGTGGTCAACTTTTCTTTTAAAGTCCGAAAACTAGACTCACATTCTGCAGTCCATACAAAACGTCGATCTTTCTGTGTCAACTGGGTCATAGGTCTAGCTATTCTAGAAAATCCTTCAATGAAACGCCTATAGTACCCAGCTAATCCCAAAAAGCTTCGAATCTCAGACACATTGGTTGGTTTAGGCCAATTGATAACAGCTTCAACTTTATTAGGATCAACAGATACTCCTTGTGCAGATATAACATGGCCTAAAAATAAAACTCTGTCCAACCAGAACTCACACTTAGAAAATTTGGCATACAATTGCGCTTCTCTGAGTGTTTGGAGAACTAATTTCAAATGTTCTTTGTGCTCTGTTTTTGACTTAGAATAAATCAAGATGTCATCAATGAAAACGATAACAAATTTATCTATGAATTCCCGGAATACACGATTCATTAAATCCATAAAAACCGCTGGAGCATTAGTCAAACCAAACGGCACGACTAGGAATTCATAGTGTCCATAACGTGTCCGAAATGCTGTTTTAGGAACATCTTCCTCTCGGACTCTGAGCTGATGGTATCCGGAACGAAGATCAATCTTGGAATACACAGAAGTACCCTGCAACTGATCAAACAAGTCGTCAATACGCGGCAGAGGATACTTATTCTTCACAGTAGCCCGGTTCAACTGCCGATAATCGACGCACATTCTCATCGTTCCGCCTTTCTTCTTTACAAACAATACTGGAGCTCCCCAAGGTGACATACTGGGTCTGATATAGCCTTTTTCCAGTAAATCCTGTAACTGTTCCTTGAGTTCTTTCAACTCTGTTGGAGCTAAACGATATGGTGCTCTAGAAATAGGATTTGTCCCCGGCATCAATTCAATGCTAAGATCTATTTCCCTTTGAGGTGGAAAACCTGGAATCTCATCAGGAAATACATCTGGAAAATCCTTGACAACGGGAATGTCTGAAACTTTCAATCGTTCTTCCCGTGTTGCATCAAGAGCATAGATCAAAAATCCTTCATTGCCGATTGACAACAACCTGAACATTTCCATTGCAGATACTAATGGAATTCGAGACTGTGAATCATAACCATAAAAATTCCATTTGCTGCCATAATACGGTCTAAATCTGACAACTCCATGGAAACAATCCACAGTAGCTCGATAATTCGTCAATATATCCATACCGAGGATACAGTCGAAATCAGACATAGCTAATTTGATTAGATTAGTTATCATAATATTATCCTCAAATCTAATCACACAGTTCAAAACTATCTCATGGGACATCAAGTATACACCGGCAGGAGTAGCAACTGACACAGTATCCAACAAAGGAATAGTAGCAATCTCATGCTCATCAACAAATGCGGCAGATAAAAATGAATGAGATGCTCCTGTGTCTATCAATATGCGTGCAGGATAGTCAAAAACATAACAAATACCTGCAATCACTCCTCCTGGTGCATCCTGAGCCTGGTCTTGAGTCAATGCATGGACTCTAGCCTGCTGTGGCACTGTAAATTGTTGCTGAGGAGGACCTCTAGGCGGTGGATAACCAGATTGCTGAAATGACTGTGCAGGAGCATGTGGCTGGAAAGCTGGTACTCGGGGAACTTGTCCAGACTGTTGTGGCTGAAATTGCTGTCTTTGTGCATTAGGACATACTCTGGCGAAATGTCCAACTTGACCACAAACGTAACAAGACCCCTGAACTCCTACACATTGGGAACTAAAATGTCGACCACCACATCGGTCACAATGCACAGTGCTAGACGACCCAACAGAACCTCCCCCTCGTGCACTGCCTGAACTGGAGGAGCTGGATTGAGACTTCTTCTTGAATTGCTTTCCTTTTGCCTTGTACCTCTGCTGTTTGGGTTGTTGGTATGACTGTACAGGCTGATATGGAGGTAAATCCACTGGCATTGACATACTACTCCCAGATCCCTGAGAAACAGATGATGGACCTGGCTGGGGATCTCCTCTAAGCAAACTTGCTTCAATTTTCTTCGCCTTTTCCACTGCTTGAATATACGTATTAGGCGATCCAGTCATCACCAACGTATGAACAGTCCGCTGCAACCCATGCAGAAAACGTGATAGTTTAGCCTGATCATTCCTGGCAACATGTGGAACATAGGGCAAAAGAGCAGAAAACTGTGAAGCATATTCCACCACTGATTTGTTGCCCTGTACCAACTGATTGAACTCTTCTTCTTTAGCAGCATAATATGATGGCGGTGCATATTCCTGGGTAAAGTGAGCACGAAAAGCATCCCAAGTAATACTTTCACCAGAGTCCTTCATTGCTTCTTCTGTGGCTTCCCACCAGAGTTGTGCTCGATCTTTAAGTTGGTAGATGGCAAGCTTCAATTTAATATCTTGGGAATACTCCAACAAATTAAATAGATGATTTATACTTTTCAGCCAGCTTGCTGCTTTTTCTCCGCTCTCGTTGCCAAAGAATTTTGAAGGACGTAGTTCTTGGAACTGAGAAATTATTAACTGCATTCCTCCAACTTTCTGTGTCAGTTGTTCCACTTCTTGCTCAATCGCTACCTGTCTAGCTCCAGGTCTTTCAGGTCGAGGAGGTTCTTGGTTAACTTCTTCTTCAACATTTTGAGCGACTTGTCCTCGAGGTCGACCACGTCTATCTCTAATGATATCTGCAAGTCCTCGAACATTTTGCGCCTCAGATTCTTGTGCTATTTCTTTTCCTTTTCTACCTCTTCCTCCAGGTGCCATTCTACAAGACACTAGGATTAAATCCACAAGCAGATAACAGGTAAAAGAAATTTATAGGCTTTTTTTTTACTACATACCATGCCTAATCAGCTAGTCATTCTAATGCAGGTAAATTCAATCAAATCACACCAAATAATTCAAATAAGAGCAAATAGTCAAACACATGCACAATCATGTTATTTGTGTCTAGACTCAAGTGCCCTAGACCCTAATTCGAGCATATCCCAGTTACGCTCTGATACCAACTGTGGGGCCCGTGCTCCTGATTAATATTTAATGACCAAACAACCATGATTTATTAATGTAAACAGCGAAAGCGATTAAAATTTTCTCATTTTGGGCCTACAGAAATTTCGGCATGACCTATTCGCAAATAGGACATCCCAAAAATATCAAAATATCACAACAACATTTATATACTCGAAATAAAGTCATAACATCAATTCACAAACCTATAGCCGCACTGGCCAGGACTAAACACATGCAGAGCCGGCAAGGCTCGATCACACAACTATCAATTCAAAACATCGTAAAAATAATAGTACAGCTACACGGGGCATCTCCCCGGTAAATGTATGACTCCATAATATAGTATATATATATATCTGGGAACTCTCAACCACGACTCGACGACTGGGCACCACTACCTGACGCTCCACCAGACGCGTCAAATCCTCCTGGATAACCTGCTATGGCATCAAAAACAACCACAGCATAAAAAGAAACGAGGGGTCGGGCCCCAGTACGACGAACCAGTAATATTACGACAAATATAACTGACATGAAATAAAATCAAGTACAATGTGATGCAATGCAATGTAATGCAATGCGTGAAAGGCAACAACAAAATAATGGATACCAAGGCGGAGTCCAAATGAAACGCATCAGCAACAGTAACAGTGGCCACCCGTGCCAGGACTGCAGCAACGTAATAACATGCCGCCGCTCATCCATGCACGTAGCATCGAGGGTACGGGTGCGACCCGCTCAGTCCTCATGCAAGTCATCAGGAGTGCTAATCCTACCCACCCACTCCATCGATGACGCTACAACTCGATAGATCAGTAACAATAGCAATCAACGGAGTCAAGGCTCGAAATGCTATGCACTAATGAGATCAACTCAAATAAATGCGTGAATGCAATCACGTTATTCACAAAAGCACATAAAGCACGCCACAACTCATACATAATACTTAACGTCATTTCACATCACTATAGACGTCATAATAAAACAGTTCATGCGTACCTCAACTGAACCCTTAATTTACCACTGAATTTCTTAAGGATTTCTGAATAATCCAATCCTGTGGCAAATAATACATTTCATATCAACTTCAATTTATTATTCCAATATTCACTAATTTAGCCTAAAATTCCGAAAATCCATAATTTAGGCTTTCATATTTCCAAATTCATATACGACTATTCTACAGTATCGAAACACCTAATTATTGAACACTAAAATTCGAAAACCCAATTTTAAATTTCTGAATTTTCGAAATTAATCCCAAATAAATTCCGAAAATCTGATAGATACCTCAAATCGGCTCAATTCTCGTACCTACAATCAATAATATAACAATTATCAATATTGGTACCAAATTTAACCCAACAAAAATACAACCACCTTGCTGGAATCATGATTTGTACCTCAATATATATACCAAAACGAAGCTTATGACATAGGGAACAAAAGCCCTCAGTCAATTTCCGAATTCCGGCGACGTACGGGCGGCAATTCGACGGAGAAAGAGAATACGGGTTTTCGAAACGGGTCGAGAAACCTTTCAATATGGGTACCAAAACGTAGCCCTCGTCGGGAGCTTTCAAACCGTATATTTACTTGAATTTTTTTTGCGACCGGAGCGGCTAAAATCGAAGGTCAAAGTTTCGAAATTGAAGAAAAATGAAAAACGAAGCTGGCGGAAGTTACGGGAAGGAGAAAGCGCTTCTGATCTTCTTTTTTCTTTTTCTTTTTACATTATTTTATATCTATTTTTTTTTTAATATATTAATTACTAAATGGGCTGGGCTTGGGCTAACGGCTGGGCTCTCACAGTTCACGTAATCAATGACATCCCCGTATCTTTTGTACAGCTCAATGTATGGCGAAACAGTGAGGTAAAATGGCGCCACAGTCGCCACCGTGATCACACTTTGATTCTTCAATAGAGTGATGAGTTCTCCAATGCAGTAGGCGAATGTTTCATTGCTGTGTTTCGGGAATCTTTCGTAATCTATGTCGATTCCGTCTAAATGGTAAGTGGTGATGAGGGACTTGAGTGATGAGAAGGCGTTTGAGATCCAGAGGTCTTTGTCTCGTGGGTTGTACCAGGAGAGGACTTTGGCCCCGAGGCTCCAGCCGGAGAGGCTGGCCATGGCTTTGACGTTGGGGTGAGCGCGCTTGGTGGCTGCCACCGCGTTCGGTGTGAGGGTGGAGGCCCAATAGGGTGAGAATACGCCGTTCTGTGGGTTGCCGGAGGAGTTGGCATCGATGGCGAAGCTGAGTAAGAAGTGGAAATCTATGGCCGGCAAAATGGGGACGTTGCGGAATTTGACCGGGACGCCGGTGGCTCCTATGTACTCCATCATCACCTTTCCATCTAGCAAAACCGCACATTAATCAGTCGAATAATTTTTATTTTTTTTATTTATTGTAATCTTTTTTAGCCATTATCTTCAAAGTTGGCAAATACAAGCACAATACTACATGTAGAACAATGCTTTAAAACTACAAATACATGGTCTAATGCATGCATAAGATATAGTTCAAACTATGAAGATTTCATATATATTTTGAAGTTGAAATTTGTAAGAGGACTGCAAAAATATACACAAAAACATGCGCGCGCGTGTGTGTGTTTGTGTGTCCAAACTAATTACCACCAAGTTGCTGGAAACTTAGACCAAAGGCGATGATGAAAAGCACATGGGTTAGCTTATTCATATTCATATAGTTTTGCCTTCTTCCCTTTTTGGCAAACAAAAAATTAATATTCACTCATACAAGCTAGCATTAATAGAAAGCTCTTGCAAATTGGCCGGTTATTATATCTCTATACATAGGTTCCAGCTAATTGTTAAATTTCTTGATTAATTAATTTAGACGGCGGACAAAAAATTACAAAATTCTCGTTGAGATTGTCAGGACAAGTTTCTTGTGAATTGGTCAATATAATGGAGGCAAGCTTTCGATGTATATTAGGACAAATCTTGAACGGGGCAAAGCTAATTAAGGAACATGTTTGGCTTTCATGGCCTGTTTGTGTCTTCCAATGCGGCCAGATTAGCATATAATTACCGAGCTTTCAATTTTTTTTTTTTAACTTACATGAATGAACAATCTAGTCTACTGGCCCCACGACACATGCACCAAGAAATCGACAAATTAAAGGGGTTTTATATGATTTTTAACGTGAATGAGGGCGATTATCGCCATTCAACACCTATTGGGTATGAACTACATAGCACGTAGGAACTGTAAAAGTTGTGCTTGGATCGACTAATTTGATGATTTCAAAATATATGATTCAAATATAATTTAATTGTTCGGGTAAGTTTGAAGAAGAGGATTTTAAATTCCACACCTGGCCAATTCACTGTAAATTACAATCAATTTCGAATAGTATTTAACATTGGTGTTATGATTTGACGATATTCAAATCAAATCCAAACAAGTTCCGAAATTGGTTGTGTAAGTTGGTATATTTTAGCTTTCGGTCATGTTAACCGATAAATTATTATTTTTTCTTCTTTTAGTCTTTCTTGTCAAAGTACTCACGCCATGATATCGCTCGTATGTGTAATATCATATCAATGTTCTAACAAAAAATGATTAAAAGTGCGAAAACAAAAACCAATCTATTCGACGCCACATCCAATCAGGTTTGCAGTTGAATCAGAAAGCAACTTTAATAGCATTCAGTGATGTATATAACATTTTATGTGCCTGCGTCGAGTTTGAAAAAATCGACCCCCTCAAATAATAGATCAAATTTCTTTATTAATAGTTATTAAACAAGCCAAAAATAAACATAAATATTAAGGTTAAAACATTTCAAATAATCACTTAAACACTACTCGTCTCGTTGTTTTAGACGCAAATTTTTTAATTAAATGTTGATAATTTTTAACTAGCCAAGTAAAGCAAAAAGATGTGAAGAAACCCAATGATTTTATGAAAATATCAAATGGTTGGAGTGATGTAGATATGTCAGACGTCTTAATTTTTTTTTATTTTTTTAATCTTTTCTCGCATCACATGGGAAAAAACTGGGTTTGAGACACTATGCACCACCACTTGATTGTCACAATTTAGATTGACAGAATGTATATATATATGTTGAAACCCAAATCATACAAGACATGTTTTTGCCAAGTATTAATCTCATATTATGCAACTTATGGTGTAATGATATAAATAGATGTACACTTGAAAATAGTCAGAAGTTCGATTCTCCCACCAATACTTTCTCAGGTAAGTCTGTCGTATTTGACTTGTCTAATATAATTTACCTGACTAGCATGGTTTGCAGGCTATTGCGTTAGCTCGAAAAATTACCCCGTGCGCACCAAATGATAACGGTTCCAGATTCACATGTCATAAAAAAAAATATGAGTTCGAATTGACGTTAAAACAAAAATCTATCACCTGATAAAAGAAATTAGTTTGAATAAGTCAATCCATATTGGAAAACAAGTTCATATTTCTTATATAAGCCCAATAACTAAAATATATCAGAAAATGGGTATTTCTCTTCTCGTGATCCTATTTTGGTTGCTGGCTAGTTTCCATGCAAATACACCTAATGAGTGTTCCCTTTCTTGCTAAACAGATACTACCATTCAATTTCAAGAAAACACCAAAAAAGTGCTCGTTTTATAGCTTATATTCAAAGTAAATGGTCCAGTCAAGTCAATGCCCAGTTGATCTTGGTTTCCAATTATTATTTGTAAAACCGTGTAGAACAAACTTGCAAGTGATCCATATCTCAGTTCTTCCGCGTAATCTATATAACAATTTATTTATATATATTCGCATTGGCTTCAATACTTTCAAAACAGAAAAACCGCAGATGGGATTTTCTTGGTTTTTGCTCCACTTCGTTCTCCACATTTCTTTTTATCCAATAATTTCATCTGCGAATGGAAATTCAAACTTAATTCAAGAAACTTGCAAAAAAACCAAGTACTACGATCTCTGTGTATCCTTGCTCGAATCGGATACGTCGGGTCCGAAATCAGACACTAAAGAATTGGCTCTGATCGTTATAAGGTATGGGATAGCCAATGCCACGGACACAAACTCTTACCTCTCGAAGCAAATTCAAGGTGTGGCAAATGACACAGTCATTATGAAGACAGCCATGAGAGAATGTGCGGACAAGTATGCTTCTGCAAATGGTGCACTCCTAAATTCACTCGAAGTATTGAGTGTAAACATGTATGATTATGCATATTTGCATGTAATGGCAGCCGGGGAATACCCGAATGGTTGTCGAAACGCCTTCAACCGGTGGCCCGGGATGTGTTATCCGTCGGAGCTTGCTGTGAGGGAAGATGGATTGAAGCGTATTTGTGATGTGGTTTTAGGGATTATTGATAGTCTTGATTGGTGATATGGTTTCCTTGTTTAAGCTTCCAAGTTTTTGGCTTTGCTTTTTTTTTTTTTTTGGGGGGGGGGGGGGGATGTATTGTAGGATAAAATTTTAATGAGTCTTATTTATAAATTTCCGCCACAATGTAAATCCATAGTCCCTAAAACTTGAGCTAATATTAGTTATATTGTGATATAGTTCGTGGGAAGTTTTCTATTTGAATTTTTTTTATGATGTATTCTTTGGAAAATTGGTGGAGCATGCATAGTGGGAAATGGTTCATTTGACTATGGTTCTAGAACTGATTTTCCTGAAATTCCAATGAAAAAGGGAACTAAAACTCTTTGGATATAGTTCTGTTTCTGTGCTTGATGGTTTGTTGAACCAATTTGAACTAAAATTAATTAATTTTTCAAATTTTAATAATCCAAAAAAATCAAATTAATTAAAATTTATTATAAATTTGTAAGGCGGATCGATCCAATGGCATCTCTATTGCCAGTATTGAATGTATTAAGCTAAGTAAGAACATTTGATTTCCTTTTGACTGTGTATTTCAGCAATGAGTCGACTCACAGCATGCCACGACGAGCCTCCCTCCGCCGCCGCTCTCTTGGCGGCTTCCGCCAAACCCTTGGCCACCTTCTTCAAAGCTTTTCCATTCTCACCTTCCATCAACTTAATCACTGAACTTTTCAAATTCTCATTTGTCACAAATCCGTTCGATGTTCCATCATCTGTACAGACCACCCTTAAACCAATTTTAATCTCTTCAACCAACATCTTCGCATTAAATCTTTGTTCGGCCATCATCGGCCATGCCAGAATCGGAACCGCCGCACATATGGCTTCCAGCACCGAGTTCCACCCGCAGTGACTCAGAAAACCCTGCACGATCTCATGTTCAAGAATCTCTTTCTGATCTACCCATTCTCTTACAATGATTCCTTGTTTCTTAACTCGATCTTCAAATCCGTGAATCGGTTCTTCTTCGGCGTTCCTCACCACCCATAAGAAACTCACTCTCGATTCCTCCAGCCCAACAGCGATTTCATGCAACTGTTTGGCCGGAATACTTATCTGAGAACCAAATGCAACGTAGAGAACTGGGGAACCCTCAGTCAGCTTTTCATCCAGCCATCTTCTCCATTTCGGCCTCTGGGATGTTCCAGCGTCAATTTTTGAGGGTTCCGCCAAACAGAGCGGCCCGATACACCATGTTTTAGGCTGAAGTTTTCTGTTCCAGTATTCCACAAACGGTTCCTCTAGCTCGCAAAAGCTGTTCACAAGCATACCATAGCTGTTATCAGTTGCTGTTTTACACTCGAGAATGAAGTCTAAATCAGGTCCAGTTGGATCACGCTTGTTGAATGGGTGATCAAACTCGTTTCTCCTAGCTCTGATCCAGGGGAAGCTGGTGACTGTGAATGACTCGTCACCAGATTCATGTAAAGATAGTAAGCCATTCTCCATCACATCCTCGACAAGCGCCATGGTGTAGAAACTCATACAGTAAAAACTCAGCCGCGGGATCCCGAATTTGGACGCTGCTCCTAGCGTCCAACCAAAGAACATATCTGATATAATGCAGTTTACTTTCGGGATAATGGCATGAATCGCTTCCTCGAAGAAGGGCTGCATCAGTTTTGTGCCGTTCACAAAGGGAATAAACAGCGACATCGAAGGGAGTTTATCGGTGCTCTCGATTCCCGGTGGAATCCCGGGTATATTTTCAGGGAAATCGAGATCAAGAATTGAGACATCGGCGCCGGAGAGGGACTGAGCAATGAAGGGATGGTTCGCCGGAGTAGTGAGGAGAGTAACATGCACGCCCCGACCGAGGAGGAGGCGGGCTAGCTGGAGGAATGGAATTATGTGGCCTTTTGACATGAACGGAAACAGAAGTAGATGAAGCTTGGAACTTGAAGAAGAGAGGTTAGACATGTCTTCCTTTCCTTTGTCGCACATTTTCTTGATTACGTTAAATAGACGGAAAATGTTGATAGTTAAGAACGTATATTTACAAATAATTTTATAATTTCAAATTTATTTGTAACTTAATTTGTAATCTCATTATATGAATTGACTGATATATTTTAAACAATTCACATAATATTATATAAAATTACAGGTTAATTTCTTGAGTTGTTCACCAACAAATATCATAGTACTTTTTTTGTCATATATGGAAAAAGTAAAGATGATATGAATAAATGTATATGTTTTGAAATGACTTTAATTATTGGGCAGCCTGCATGGTAAACATGTAATAGTTTAGCAGCACGCTTGTTTGGTTAATATGTAAGCCACGTTATTATGTTCTAACACTATCAACTTCATAATAAATTAAAAATTTGTGTTGCCATTAATGACAATGAGACAATGATTCGATATGTTAATTTTTGTTTTGGATATGTTTGAGTTAATAATGAAGTTATTTCAATTCTATCTATAATGTATCAGAACAAAAGCGTTAATTTTTAATTGTTATATAAATTGTATGTCGTGTTTATCATAACTCAAAAATTCAGGTGTTTTATCAAGATTTAATATGTGCTTGGAGAGCCTCCATGAATTAAAAAATATTTATCGAGATTTGTTCTTCTTACCCGACGAGATCACGAGAAAAAAAGATTTTTAATTCTTATCGAGACGAAGATTATGTAAGAAGGTTATGTGACAAGTCCTTACCCGATCCCATACATGGTTCATTCTTTTAAGATTTCTCAGTAAAGCTTTATATAATAGCTATTGATGCACACATGTTGTATGGATCTAATATTTATCTGTATAATAATCATAATATAATATACTCTATAATTATGTTAATTATTAAATAGTTTGTATCACTGAGTTACGATTGAAAAATTAGAGGGAAAAAGGGGTCGGTTGAATAGAGAAAAGTAGGGAGAGAGAAATCGTGGAAGTTATAAAGGTATTAGAGTGGGTCTCATGTGAGACCGTATCACGGATCTTAATCTGTGAGACGGGTCAATCCTACTCATATTCATAATAAAAAGTAATACTCTTAGCATAAAAAGTAATACTTTTTCATGGATGACCCATATAAGATATCTGTCTCACACATATGTCCCGTGAGACTGTTTCACACAAGTTTTTGCCAAGGTATTAATGGAAATTTGAAAATATCTTCGCCAACCACAAGTTGATAATGGGATTTTGAAAAAATCGTCGCGCACCATACAAATGGATCCTAGGAAAGACTTTTGTCGAATTTGTTCACACGAGGCTCGATTCGACATAAAAATAAATAAATAAAATTAGCCTTTGTGGACCATTGTATCTGCATGCGATGCGGTATTACCAATATTACCCTCGTTCATCGAACTTTCCTTTTGGTATTTACCCCATTCATCGAACTATCCGTTTTCACCATGTAGCCTAGTTAAGTAATTAACCTCTCATTAATAAATACTAATATTGATGTAGTTTTTCTAAAGATTTCAAACTTAATTATATAGTATAGATTTACCGACATAATTAGTAATTATCCACCTTTGTCCTAATTTTTAATTATCTTTAAAATTTTAAGTTATGTGAACTTGGACAATTCTCCGTGAACTTATCATTTCTATTTGTGACTTTGCAATTTTGATAAATTATATTGTCAAAATTGAAATCAGAGTCTTGTATATTTCAATTTCTGACCATTTTATTTTTTTAATCGAGTATGTTGATGTGACATTTCACATTAACATCACATGAGCGCCACATAGGAAAAACGATCAAAATTGGAGGGAAAAAAAACAAAGAAACAGACCAAAACTGAAATTTAAAATATAAATATCAAAATTATAAAAAGGTAAATATATAAAGTCAAAATTGTAAATTTTTCCTTTAATTATAAAGGAAGCGATCTCGTGAAAGTGCTTATTCATTTTTTAAGAAATTGAAAACCACCATCATCTTTCATTTCACGTCCCTATTTATATTAGTTCTTTCGTGTGACAACGGCAAAAACGAAGCCTCGTTTTATGTACTCTCATATTATAAACAATTATAATATAAATGTTGAACTTATCAAAACTAAAGAACTAAAATAATAAAAATTTAATAACAATATTTTATTATTCTAAATTTATAGCCATCTAAGTAATTTATCTCGTGTTTGTTATATGTCAAACCAACTAGCATCAATATCATCAATTAGCTCATATTTAGTTATAATATATAATTACCTTTATGATTCAATATAATACTCAATTGAAATCAAATATAATTATTACATTTACCATATTCTTTTTACATCTAACTAGCTAGAGCATTAGTGATTCTAAACCTTGGCTTCCCTTTTAAATTTTCTCCAAATATAATGTTACAAATACGGATGACAGAGTTCTTGTTACCTTCAGTCTACGTTTGGTTGGAAGAATTAAATAAACTAATAATTAATATGTAAATGATAAAGAAAGTGATTGTGGTAGAAATGTAATATATGATGTAAAATAGTATTATGTTTGGTATGATTTTTAAGTATGAGATAATTTTGAATTTTTTGATAAAATGACGAAATTGCCTTTTTTTTCTTAACTCCGGCGACGGCCCGGTCCAGAGGTCGGCCGGAATCGGCTGGCGATGGTCGGACGGAATCGGTGGCGACGGTCGGCGGCGGCGACAGCGACGGTCGGCGGTGGGCGGTCGGTGGAAGGAAGTGGTGGGGAGTTTGGATTTAGGAGAAAGGAAAAATTAGAAAAATATGATAGATTAAGAGTGTGATAAATAATCTTAGGGGGTGAGGAGGTATTATTTTAACCTACTTAATATAACCTAATCATTCATAAGAGGGATTGACCTGATTAAATAAAAAATGTACCAAACGAGTGATTAGGTAGGTTCAAAAAAAATAAACCTACCTAAACCTATCAACCAAACCAAACGCAGCTTAAGATTATTATTTTTAGGGTAGATGTAATGACTAACGTTATCCCAATATTTTTGGTCAACCATGTGTGTATATATTTGGACAATTTACAATAATTGGATGTGCAGTAGGAGTATCATAATTACCTCCACTGTAGCTAGCGTCTATGTACATTGATGGTAAAATCAAGAATTCATGTATGTATTATGATTCTATGAATGGAATTAGCTAGGCATGTAGTCCCAAGCAACCTGATCGTCCATTGAGTAGTTTACACAACAGTCATTGTATAGTATGGAAGAAGGCAATGGCAAAGAATCAAGGAACTGAAAATCGAATAATTCAGAGAGCGGTTCAGGAATATCGTTTTGCTGTTGCACTTGCAATTTTATTGGATCATAATCTTGATCTGCTGCCTGTTTATGAAATGGCAACTCGACGTTAGTGGCGCTATGTTGATGATCCCAATCATCAGCATTAATGTTGTGGTCAAGATTTAGGATTCCAAAGGCTTGGGCTGATGAGGAGTAGTATAACATACAGTCAGAAGTAGTAGCAGTAGGAGCAGTAACAGCAGCAGCAGCAGTAGCACCGACATTACATGAGATGAGCGGGGTGCAGCTTGATGGGTGGGGCTGCTCATTTGATAATGTAAATCTTGCTGTAGAAGCAGTATCCTTTGTGAAGTTACAGCACGAGCTTCGCGTTTTGTGATCGGAATAACTGTTGTAAGGTTGTTGAGGATATTGGCTTTTATTATTAGCAGTACTAGAATTAGAAGAAAACGAGAGGAGATTGTGAGTGTTGGGATCGAAGCCTCGAGCAATGAGCTTTTTCTTGATGCAAGAATTCCAGAAATTCTTGACTTCGTTATCGGTCCTTCCGGGCAAGTGCTTTGCTATTTGAGCCCATCTGTTGCCTAAGATCCTGTGCACATCTATGATTGTCGTCTCCTCAAGCTCTGTGAAGGATCCTCTCTTGAGGTCTGGTCTCAGGTAATTTATCCACCTCAATCTGCAACTTTTCCCACACCTTTGCAACCCTGCAGAATTTAAACATGTCGACGTCTATTTTCAATCTTCCATACTATCAAAATTGTTTCTTAGTGTCGTATCATTCAATTTTGTGTGTGATTTTAGTCATATTTTTCCTTGCGAGTAAGAAAAAAAGTTGCAAGGATGAAAAATTAAACTGAATTTTTGACAACATTGGAGAACAAAATTAAATTGCAAGGAGTCAATGCTAAAACCACAATTCTCCACAAATTAATGGCTGATACAATACCCGCTAATTTCGGAATCGAACTCCAGCAAGCGTGGCCGTGTTTAGCGATATGCATGACGAGCTTTTCGTCCTCTTCGGGGGACCATAACCCCCTCTTGACTCTCTGCTTGTTGCAACACTGATGAGCCATTCCTCCAGTTCTACTCCGACATGTACAGCTGATCATTCAAAGGCATGACCATCACATAATTTTTATGACAATATATATATGTACAACTAATCCATGCTTTATTGCTGGCTGGCTGGCTGGCTAATATTGCCCATCACGCCTTGATACAGAAATGTTGGCAATATGGTAAAGTGTAAGTAATTCCATAATCTAATGTTTTGTATAGCAAATGAACAACTAAATATCCAAATATGGTGATGGTGCATATGTTTTATTTACTTATGCTACACTCATTACTGCAGGCCCCCCTTATTTTGAGTATGTTACTTGACAAGATAAAATGAATTCTGGGTTGGAATCAGACTAATCTAATGAGATATTGGATTGGACCGGATTGGGAGTGTTACCCGCTAAACTGCAACGAATCCTGGTAATTTACCAAGTCTGGTCAGGTAACTTGCGCATATTTTATTCATATTATTATTTTACAACAACTAGTCGGTGTATCATAAAAGACAAATAATTATTAATTAAAGTATTATGAGTGAAGCGAGCTTGTAAAAGTGATTATTCATTTTTATAAGAAACCCACACCACAGCTCATTCAACTCACAAAACCCAAGTCCAATAACACCTTTCATTTCACGTCACCATTTGTTTTATTTCTTTCTTGTGCCAATTGAAAAAAGAGGAAACTTCAAATTATGTACTCATCTCATTCTCTACCTACAAAATCAATAATATAATTTAAGTTGACACTTAAGGGAGTGTCTAAGTTGATGGAGCAAGTGAACGTTTGATCAGTGGTCATGAAATATCCGATTTCTTCTACCAATACAGCATGTCGTACATACGAGATTTTCCTGGTATGGTTCACTTGACCAGCGTGATTTGCAAGCTACCGTATCAGCCCTGAGTTTTACCCATTGAAAACTGAATGATAGTTGTTGCGGGTTCCATCGTCTTAAAAAAAATATAATTTAAGTTCTAATATTGATTATTATTACTGAGGAAACATATTGGAAAAACCATTAATTGTACCTGGACAATTTTTAGGTTTAAAAAGAATTTAAAGAATTGCCTCCCTCAAACAACAAAGTTTTTCTATTAATAAGATATATATATATATATATATATATATATATATATATATATATATATATATTTTATTTAAAAATGTAGAATATAAATAACATATAATATTCAAAATATGTGTAATATAATAAAAAAAATTACAAAAATATTCTAAATAATCACCTATTTATCAGACGTTGTGCCATTTTGGAAGCAAAGACATTAACTATTGGAGCAAATATGGTGTATTTTATTCTAAAAAGATATATCGTGTATTTCGTTATTTATTTATTATATATTCATAATTTGTCTCAAACAAATACCATACGAAATGCACCTTTAACAGTTGCAAGCTTATGGTTGCCATATAAATATCGTGCACACCCCAAGCCCAAGCTCAAGCCCAAGCCCAAGCCTAAGCCCAAGCATATAGTCATGCTCAAGCCCAATATAATATAATGCTGATTGCTGCTTTCTGCTATTTAATTTCCAGTATTGAGAAAGGTTAATTGTTGGAAAAATATTTACTATTTCCGACCGATTTTGTCGATGTCTTATAGTCTATTTGATACCAAGATTTTAAGTTTAGAACGAAGTCTATGGTTCGAGACCCAATCATAACAATTCACCTCTCCAACTCAAAAACTAAAATAAAAATAAAAAGCCGATTTTCGAAATTCATGTAACAAAGTTTGATGTTCTTCAAAGTTCAATCAAAAATACATGTAAACTACGCATATCATTTTTGGAAAATTGTTATTTTCGTCTCGTATATATATGTTTATCTCTTCGCAATTTTGTTTCTTTTTTTAAAAAAATTTTATTTAAAATTGGATCTTAATCTTGTATCTTTCAATTTTTTTATAATTTTTCATCGTGATGATGAAGTGACACTTTACAAATTAACGTCACAACTAATATGATACAAAATAGGAAACACATAAGTTATAAGATAAAAACTAAAATTTCAAATCCCAATGGTCTATTTTTCGACTACAGATTTCCAACTATGAGGTTTCCAGGGGTTTAGTTCCCATTTCAATTTTCATTCCAAAACAATCCCCAAAATAAAAAGAATCTATATTGATAAATATATATACACGATAATGTGTGTAACTGATCTCAAGGCACTACTCTCTGCAGCACTCTACCCATAGCTTGTCTCCCTCACGCAAACAAGATTCTCCTATATTTCGTATCAACATGTTTTTTGGGGTTTTGCTATTCCCAAAATACATGGTTTAAGTAACATATATAGCTTTTATATATATATATATATATATATATATATATATATATATATATATATATATATAAAAAATTATTGATTAGATTACCAAAATAAAAATCAGGCCAAGTTTTTGGATCCTAACCCATCAATTAGATAAATTATACAAATATCATCCATGGCCTCTGTCGAGATATAGATTCAGTTCCACGTCCTAAATTTTCTTGGTAATGAATCTTTTCAAGAAGATCATTGCACATTCAAACAATAAATAGCTTTTCTCAGGGACAAGAGAAAATAGCCATATTGCATTGTAAATTGACATGTTTCGGGTTTTGGTTTCTTGAATTTCTTCTTTTCTTGTTACAAGTTAATCTATTCCTTCGAAATGATGACGTGACAAAAAAATGATTGATATGTAAATTGAAAATATTACTGATTTGACATCAGATAATCCTTAAGTTTCACCACATTAGTGACATACGCGTCAAACCCCACGTTACCACTTAGGTGAAATAAGACTAAAAAAACAAAAGAATTAATAAACAAACAAAATTACTTCACTAAGACAAAAATTAAATGAATTAGAGGATAAAATCTCAAAACACGACAACTTAGAGTACTAAATAAACTATTTTTCCTTTGGAAAATATAAAATTTTTATGTGTACTTGTTTTTGATAATTTACTTTTGTCCTATGAATACGTTACATCATACTCAATTAGCTTCTTTCACCAATTCTTCCCATCTTAACTGGATTCGCACTTTGGCATCTCCAACTTGCAGTAGTCCCATACAATCACATAGTCAGCACATTTTCAATTATCACTGCATAATTTCTCAATGCATACATGTAATTATTCTGTACTCCACGAAACATCAAAGTGTACACAACTACCTTGTATTGATTCGATTTACAAAAATAGTAAACTCAAGTTATCGTCCGATTTCAATAATATAATAATATTGTTACATATTCTCGGCTTGAAAAAGTACATTTTTAGTTAAGTAACTTGTAATGTTTCCCATTTTTTATCCTATTAATGTTCAGGTTATGGTAATTTTAATCATTTTTCATCTGATTGGTGATGTGGTGACAGACATTGCTGAGGTGTCCGGTGCCACGTAATTACCATTCCGGTGAAAAATAACTGAAATCCGAAAATAAGTAAATAAAGTACAATTTAGTGGACTAAGACAGTGAATCGACTTATAATATAACAGAAAATGAAAAACTTCTAAATCCTTCTAACTCTTGACTCTGACCTATTTACTATAAACTCACGGCATATATCTCTTCAAATCCATGACCCTTTCTTGCTTCGGTTCTTTAAACAAAAAACAAAACAAAAGCTATTAGAACCACCTTGATTAATTTATCCTTGTAATTAGTCCTGTGGATTAAACCAAGTTTACATGCATGCTATGCATCAAGGCAACTGCAACACACCTAAAATTATAGAAATTTTTATTTTTTGTTAATCGGATTTTAAGCCCTTCATTACAAATGGTGGAAAACCTTAAAAAAAATTATGCTATGTTCCCTAAAACACAAATCAGATATCGATAATTTTGACACCGAAATTTGTAGGCACATTTACGTAGATCATTTCACTACAAAAGACTTGATAAATCATGCATGATGTAATATAATTAATGAAATATAAAACTATATATTGTGATATTCAACTCCCAACCAAAAGTTCACATACATGTGGAAGTATTAGAATATAATATGTTAATTATATTATAGCAAGATTTTTCGAGTTCCAAGGAATTAGTTAATATGAGAAGCTGTACATCGGACCTCATCATTCAAAATAAAGCCTATTTCTAAGATGACAAAAAGCACCCGATAAAATCCTATACATGCCCCCATAGGTTGCATGCTTCATTACTCATATATATACACACAACTTTCTCCAGCAACCCATAAAACTTTTTACGTACACAATTCATCGAGATTTGGGGAATCCCTATGATAATTTTTATGCAGAGGCCATCGAGAAAATTAATGATTATATGGTAATATCACTGACAAAAATCCTAAAAATGAAAGCTTATTGCAGTTTTTGGAGTGAAGGGTTTTGATGAAATGATCACTGATGATTTTCTTCTGCAAAACCATCATTTTTTTTTGTTATACCATGAAGTCTCATCATATGATTATAGTAAAGCGTGCAAGAAACACACACAAACAGGTGTGCGTGAGCGTGTGTGGGATACACACACACACACACACACACACACACATATATATATATATATATATATATATATATATATATATATATATATATATATATATATATATATATATTATATGTTTTCTCACGTCACCGGTATTTTAATATTCCGGGGAGGGAATTAGGACAAAGGAACTTTCAGAACAGAGAGCCAGAAAGTCTTTGTTTTATAATACTAAAATATTATCCAATATAACCGTTTTGATTATTACGATTTCCCCTTAGTCAAACTATAACCTACGGAACCTTTTCTTGTTCTTTCCTATAATCATCACATGCATCACAGATTTTAGATTATATTATGTCAAATTGCATCAAATCCCACCATTAATCCGAAATAGATAAACACACAATTGTTGCATTTGTGATGAAATTTTTATAATTATTGGCCAATAAACTTAGGGTTATAACACATGGGATGATGCTCCTCACCTCCCCCATGATCACTATTGTTACCTCCAATCATGTACGAAGATGTTCCTCCTAGCGCCACCCAGTCTACGTCCGAAGGAGTGTTGGTGGTGGTCACGGTGGCGGCGGTGAGCCCGACGCACGGTTGCTGATGGTGGCTTCCACCAATTTGGAGGAGCCTGATTTGTCTTTTCAAGAACTTGACATATCGAATAGCTTCATCCAGCATTGAGGCAGTGTCCATTTTAGTCCCACCGGGAACAAGTCTCTGCAAGATTCGGATCTTCTCGCTGATCCTCTCACGGCGGTGACGAGCCGCGACACTTTGCGGGTCGTCACTGATCCGGACGTTGCGCCTTTTAGGTTTACGGATCGTGGCCGGGTCGATGTCCACCGGCTGCATTGCTGCTATCTTGAACATCATTTCTTTCATGGCTCCTAGTTCTTCATCTGGCTCTTCGGATTCTTGATCTACTTCTAGCTTGAAATTCCCAGCCTCGTCGACTCCGACGAAACTCGGAGCAGCTAAAAACTGGCCTGGTGGCGAATTATTTGACGTTTCTTGGAGAATCGCTGGATAATTCGACCATTGTGTGTGATTATTATCAAAAAGGGTTTGATGATCTTGAAGATGAAGCGCTTGATCTTCCACTGCCATGTTGTATGGCTCCCCCCAAGTGTTACAGTTACTCAATTTATGATGGCTTATATCCATAATCTTGTCTGAAATCGATGCGAAACTTCTACACAAGATTGAAAGAAACTTGCTGAGAAATATACATAAATCTGACAATATATATCCTTCTTTCTTGGGTGAAAAAAATGGAAATAAAACCTCAAAACACTCCACCCATGATCAGGGATTCCAAATTTTCTCAAAGTAAAAAAGAGTAGAAATGAAAAAATGTGATTCTAAGTAAGAATTCTTTGCAACTTTTGGAAGCTTATAGCATTTAAATACAGCCTGATAGTGTGTGTGTTGTGTGTGAGAGATGTGTGATATTTAGACAGAGGGGAACAACGTAGGGAGATTGATCCATGTTGTAATAAGGGACCACTTTTTTTATTTTATATAAAAATGTGGTATATGAACAACTAAGTAAAGGGCTATGAAAATTTCTCTGTCAATCCAGACTCATGTGTAATTATTAGGGTTTGTGTTTTTCAAACCCTCTTTCCATTGCAAGTATATTTTCACAAAATTTCAACATGATTATGATCGTTATTGAGGGGATTGTTTGTGTGTAATTATGTAAAATGTGAGTTAAATTATGTATGGTCACATCTTTATGGGACAACTAAAATAAGATCAACCCATTAATCAAGTATATTTAAGTGTTCAATTCTAATCGCATTTGGATTTTCTTTGAGGATAAGAATGATAATTAGTCTAGAAATAAAATGGGGAAGTTACATTTTGGTCCGGCGACTTTCATGTTTTTCATTTTAAGTCATGTCGTCTTACAGTTTTAGTTCACTACTGATTTAATTTGTAATTTTTTTAAAATTTTATCATTTTTCATTTTGAGCGCTAATGTGACATCGAACACGTCAACAATATCTGATGTCATGTCAAAAAATTTGGTGGCATATTATTTTATTTTTTTGCTTCACGTCAGCACAATGGTGAAAAAAACTAAAAAAAAACTTTTTTTAAAAAAAATGTCATTTACATTAATCATATGAAATGTCATTAAAACGTCAAAAGAAATATATAGATTTTAATGGAGCCACGTTAATCTAAAACATTGGCGGATTTAAATGAGCCACGTTAATTTTAAACATTGGCTCCATTAGTAATTAAGTACTCCGCCAATGTTTTAAATTAAATGAGATTAAATGGGAAATGTCATTGAAACGCAACGATTTGTTAAAAGTAGTCAAAGTCATGAATGTTGCAAGAATTTAATATTTTTAATTAAATATGATATCAAAATTTTTTAATTGTTTTTCAAAAAACTGAAATTCTCCTTTAAAAAATCGAGGGAATAAAAATTTATGTACATAGTCTTAAATTTATCATATTTATACATTATTTTAGCTATCATTTGCCTATATATAATTAATATTACTTTAAAAATAATTTTTTAGCCATTTAAATTATTTACAATCCTAATTCTTGGTTATGATCCCCATGCTTATAATGAAATTGAATGCTCTATCAGTGTCGATTCCTGAGGCTTTATCATCGGCTCTCAAAAAATAGTCTCTGATTTCACCTTATGGTATAGTATCTATTGTGTTAAGGAATTCCAAGTATTAATTACTTAATCTGTCCTGCGCCGCCAGACTAGGCTCGTGCAATCGTGACTGCACAATGCATTACACCTATAGCAATTACTCTTCATTCTTCCTCTCCTTATCAAATAGTTGATCTAATTTGTTATAAACTGATAGGAGTCTATGGTATGTTAATGTTAAATCATTTGAACATCTATTTTTTACTCATATGGGATGATGTACTACATAATTCCTCTCACATTTGAAGTAATTTCCAAATAATTATAAACCTCCAAGATGCAAACCTATGACATGAAATATAATATAGCGCAAACTGTAGTAGATGATTTTGTCTCGTTCGATCTAATACGTGAAAAAAAAAGAGGGATGGATGTTCCAACTCTATGTTTATGTTTTCAGTTTTCGGTTTGATTATATCAGGTTCAAAAGATTGTAATCAATAGAGACAGACTTAGTAGTACAAACCCCCCATGCATGCTTGTTTGTTTTAAAATGTGCTAGGAAAGATCCATTTGTTAGCTAAGATTTAATGTGGGATAATTGAAATTAGACAAAATAATATAATTTGATTATTGCACATGGAAGCTAGCACTTCTTACTACAAATGGACATATCAAAAGCATTTGATGAAGATTATATATTCACTGTATATTTTTAATCAATTATCAAAGTCATGTTCTAGCAAGTTTATCTACGTTTATCGAAATTGCGTCTTAGTCTTACGCTGTTGATGATGAATTTATAATTTTTTGATATTTGATTACACAAGTCAAAAAATGTTTTAGAATCCAATAATAAATTAATCACAAAAACAAGGATATATAGTTTGGATTAATGGACGTTAATCATATTGGATTGGAAATATAACAAATCCAATTAAATAAAATTATATGACGAAAGCTTGCTTTCTCATAGCTAGCTAGTTATTTTTTGCAAAGTACACTGTATACACATAAAAGTTGGGGAGAGGGGCAGTTGCAAAATTAGATCAGTGCAATCTTTTTTTTCAAAAAACAGATTTGATAATCGAAAACCAGAAGGTCCTATACGTAGGACCACTTGTTTTCTAATGAAAAAAGAGATAGCATGTGGTCTTTTAGAATTTTTTTTGGGGGAAAAAGGAGAAATTTCATTTTTAGTTTTATGTATTCTTGGTGATTTTGGTCATCTATATTATCAAATTTCAGACTTAGTTCCGTATTTTTTAATTTTTGACAATTTTAATACCTTTTAATTGGGAATAATAATTGCACCGTAGACGTCAACGCCATCGTTACATCACCCCCACGTCTGAAAAATGAAAGATTTTTAAAAAAAAAATAACAGACTAAAATTGAAATTTGAGAACAAACAAGATCAAACTAAAAAGCCAAAAAAAATACAAGTCATTTATTAATCAATAATGTGCAAATAATCTGAAACTTAAAAAAAGATATTGTTGGGTCTAATTTTTTTTTTTGTTGCCTGAAAGTACTAAATCCTATTAATATTGTTTATTTGACATATATACTTTCTTACATAGATCATTTGACGATAATAAAATTTATATTATACATTAAAATCTATATAAGAAAAAATAAGGAAAACAACAAATGTTTTCTCTCTAATTTTGAAATATCAGATGTCATTTTGTTTTATTTTCCCATTTTATTTTTTTCGAAAATAGATTTTAATGTATATAACGTAGGCTTATTTGTGTCATATTAGCTACATAGAAGAGAATCAAACTAAATAAGCAATATTTGATGAGTTTAATGGCTTTCAACGGAAAGAAAATAAATTAAAGTTAGTAATTGAATGAAAACCAAAATTTGACAAGTTACAAGACTAAAATTCAAAATATACTAAACTCTACGTGTGTATGTAGTATTACTGTAGTATGAGTACTTTCCAACTTTTTTGTATAATATTATAAACTTTCAAGATTTGTTTCTAATTATTAAAACCAATAGAAATAATTAACCCATCCTTTATTAAAACTTTGAATACATATATATAAAAATATTAAAAAAATATAATGTAAAAAAGTATAGATAGATGGATTCTAAGCGTGATTGGTTTGGAGAATGGATGAAGCCAAAGAGTAGGTACTTGTATGCAAAGCCACACACGGAAGATGGAATATATGGTTTCCCAGAGAAGGCAAAATTCAAAGAGAGAAATGACTGACAGAGTGTTTAAATATAAAGGAAACTGTGAAAAACAAAGACACATAAAAGGCAGGACACCAAGCTATACAGGTATGCATATCATGCAATCAAGTTTTGCTCTGAATTTTGGAACTGATGACGTCCCTGTGACAAAAGCAGACATCTGAACCACCATCACAGGGGAAAACGTATACATTAACCCCATTATACATACAAACTCACACATATATATATATATATATATACACACACACAACCTGGATATTCTTGATTTTTTTTTTATATAAAAAAAAGGATTGATGATGATCATCTGCTTGTTTGTTTACACAAGTTTGATTGGAAAAGTTGCAATATTCGTCCCGCATGTTTCGACTCTTTGTAGTTTTAACGTCCTTGTACGTCTTGCGTTTTTTAATCATATTCGGCATTTTCATGTCGGATCACGTCAGCAATTTAGTGGAAAATTAACTAAAATATTGTAAATAAGATGACTAAAATTGTAAAAAAAAAAAAAAGAAGAAAAAGAAAAATAGTTGACTGATATTAAAATTTGATATTTTATATAACCGAAATTACAAAAAGAGTAACATGGTTGATCAAAAATGCCAAAATGATCCTATTGCGTGAAGATGGCCTTATTATATTGATATATATTATAAAAAAATTGAATGGTTTTTATTCAAATTTGTTTCTGTTTATAGATTGTCAAAATGTTGTACTATATAAAGACGTACAATATGTAAGAGAATATAAATAAAATTAAATACACATTAATTATTTATCTGTGGAAACATTAATATAAATCAATATCCCAATTTGATATATATATATATATATATATATATATATATATATATATATATATATATATATATATATATATAGAATTTTTTTAAAGGTATTTTTAGCATTATTAATAGAAAATTTTTGTATTGAATTATTTTAGCATATGGCCAATATTGACCTTTTCCTTCAAATTTCAACTCTCTATGTATGAAATGATGAAGCCTTTTGTAATAACTCTTATATCAAATTTGATAATATTTAATTATTAATAAACGTAACAATTTTATATTATATTTTATTGTCCTGGCACAAACTTTGAGCACATAATTTATACAATAAATATATATACTATATTTTATTTTTTCCAAATAATTTGTATATGAGGGAAATATAGTACTAATGATTTTTTACATCCAAAATTATAGATAAATAAAATAAAAATTAACTTTCTTAACACTATCGTACGTGGAGGATGAGAATCAAGAAATCATAGTAATTTCAACATCTTTCACCAATTATTCCTTTTAAATTTTTCTTCTCGCGATTTTATCATCTAAGTTATAATTTCAGTCTCAATTCGTTTTATTTTCTTTTTTCGATTTTGATATTTTTTCGATGTGGTACCAATGTCCACATGAAATTGGCTTAACTTCGACGCGATGTTCCTGTGAGTGTGTGTTTTTTTTTTTTTTTTTTTTTTGAAATGATGTTCCTGTGTGTTGTGGCACATTAGAAATCTCTATAAAAATGTTTAAAATTTCCAAAAATTGAAATATATATCACCAAGATTTAATTTTGATAATATAAAAAATCGAAATTGTAAATAATCAAATATAAATGATGAAACTTGTAATTTTCACAATTTTTGAAAAAAAAATGTTGGAGAAGTTGGAATAGGTTGGATATTACTAATAAATCATAAATAAAATTTACATTGCAAATTATGTTAGACCAAAATTGGGAACATATTTATTGTGATTAACAAACAAGATCAGTTTTTATGATGCACTCAATTATTATAAAATCATAGAGATATGAACTAAATTAATGTAAATAATGTGCATCAACATATCAAAGTAAAACTAAAATTACAAATCACATATTAATTAAATTCACAAATCAATGAGATGGTGTCGAAGACAAAAACGATTTCCGATGTCACTTCAGTATTTAATATCAAATCAGCGCTATGAGTTTAAATTAGATTTCGGTCCTCTGATATTTACTTAGTGCCATAAAATGTCTTTTTTCTCTTTCAATCCTTTATTTTTAATCGAAGTGTTGACATAATATCGGAAATTACCATCATATTTTATACCAGTTAGAAATCAAGACGCTACACTAAAACATATTTTTGACTAATTAGAAATAAAACACAAGTACTGTGAATCAAATTAAAGGATCTGGCAAATTTACCAATCATACGATTCAATTAATTACTCACGGTTAAAAAGCAGCAGGTCCTCTTTTGAACAAAGAAATTTATGGTGAAAATAGCAGTATAAAGGAAAAGAATTGACCTTTTCTTGAACTCTGGAAGTCATAAATTTTTCATTACCACATGTCATCGACTAATTAATCAAATATTAATCATTAATCGGAAGTTTAATTCCTTGGACGAAAATATGTTAGACATACACAATAATTCATTGAATTCAAACTCATGATCTCATTGACTTTATAACTTTCGAAATGTTAAAACACTAAATTAATAAAACAAAGAAGGGAAACGATAACATGAAACTTTGAGTTTTCAATGGTCAACATACGACCAAATTCGTGGAAAGGTCAATGCTACCTGTGAGGACAATGCCCCACAGTATCTGGACCGTTGATTTTAAAGAATTTGGTGGACCCCGCATATGAATTAGTGGACCCCGCATATGTGTGGTTAAAACTGGGCCTTTGATCTTCTTATGGGGGCAGTGCCCCATGAGATAGAGTGAATATTTCCAAATTCGTTCCAGTTGAGCTCAAATTAAAATGGCCTGCTAATGACCGAAAAATTAATATAAGACAAGATTAATTATATTTTTTGTTTAAAAATATGAAAATAAAATTTGAAGAAAAAGATTTCATTCAAAATGAGATCACCATCCTATATATGCTCATACCATCAAATCGTTAATGTCGTCGAAAACAGGTTTCATGGTTCGATCGCTCACACTTCATAAAACAAAAAAATGGAATAAATCTAGGGTTACTTGGATGTCAAAGAAAGAAAAGTTTAAACCAATAGTCCGTCCACAGATTAACAAAAGTGAGCATAGTAATGCCATCATCCCTATACACTTACTTTATCAAAACTTTCCAAAACTGGAAAGGCACTTTTAGCTGAAAGGACATTAATAGGCCTGAGCACTCTCATTCAATTCCACCATACAAAAGAGAAGAAAATTAAAGGGAGGCCTTAAAATTCAACACCCCATTGCTCCTCAGAGTCTGCATTTAACAGTGACTAGTATTTAAAATTTTCAACTTTCCATAAATGGAAAAAGGGTTAAAAAAGTGAATTCATCATTTGTTGGGGCTAAATATGGGAATTAGGCAATGGTCAGTGTTGTGTTTAGGTCATGCAAAAAGTGAGGAATTCTTCATTTCAGTGTGGTTGGATTGTGTAAATAATGGAAAGGCCAAAAAGGGTGTAATTGTAACTTTGGTCCGATTTAAGTTTCTTCTAATCATATGAAAAACGATAAATGGATGCGTCCATAATCATATTGGGATCGTGTGTAAAGGAAATCCTTCGATTTCGTCGCGATAGGAAATTGTTTTATCTCTTGTTTTTAGTCTAATTTCGCGAAATAATGACGTAATATTAATTGTTTTACCTCTTGTTTTTATTCTTATTTTGCTGAAATACTAACACGAAGTCAAATTACTGATTTTGACATAAAAAAAATCAACGTAATGTCGAAAATTGGTGACGTGAAATTGAAAATTGTTCACATAACCACGTCACCATTGTAATGATACAAGACATAAAAAATAAAAAAAAAAAAAGTTGCTCCACTAGTTGACTATTTTCTGGAATATTTATTTGCAAACATCAAGGTTTGGAAATAGAAAATTATCAGGACCAATTTATGGCTGCGGATAAACAAACTATCCGGCCCATTATTGGCGGCACAGGCCCTTTGAGTCTGGGCTTCACAAATGAAATACATTTTTATTTTGGGCCTTTGTTTTTTCGCAATCTAAAAATCAATCCGTGTATAAAATAAAATGTAATTATCATTAACGTGTGTACATATAATTATTATTTATTTTTGACGAACTCGTTTTTTTATATTATATATTTAGTTCTTGTTGATTTTCATTTTTGTGATCTCGTCAAAATCACATGATCCGAGATCTAAATTGTTTAATATTGTGATTTCAACTTTCATATGATCCCTTTTCACGCTCAGTTTTCCATTTAAATATCTTTCAGCATTGCAGCTAAAATAATGGTCAGACAACTCACCTTCGTTACTCCTCCGACACGGAAGCTGGAAGTATTTGATCTCCCATTCATCTCAAATTTATGGTATGGACGTTGGTTTCTACAATGTATAAAATCGAAACATTCAAAACATTCAAACACAGACATGTGCATCACAACTGTGCTCTATTTGTGCATCAACCGATGCTTAAATTTTTAAGAGTAGGTATATACTACATGGAGAATAAAACTTTCTATTTTTGTTTTTTATAAAATGATCGATCAAACATCTCACTTGAAAACAAAATATATTCTCAGACAAGTCCGTGCTTGGACCATATGTGCATCGTCCGTGCAAAATGGATAAATGCTTCAATTAGTGACTACACGAAACCCAATTGCCTAATAAAACCTTCTTTGATCTTTATTTCTATTTTCTTGATTTTCAAATTTCGTATACCATCTTTGAATTTCTGTCTTCCAGCTTGTAAAGATATTTTTGTTTTAATTTTTTTTCAACATCACACTTTACATATTATTGAGTTTGTATATCATTGCTTCTTTTATAGATAATTTAATTTAATTTAAAATCATATTTTTTTATTTGTTTAGTTTTTTTATCTATTAAATCGATATTGTTTTTTTAATGATAACATTTTTGTTACAATATAAAATAAATGCAAAGGGTCTCATGTGAGACCGTCTCACGGATCTTAATATGTGAGACAAACGGGTCAACCCTACCCATATTCACAATAAAAAATAATACTCTTAGCATAAAAAGTAATACTTTTTCGTGGATAACTCAAATAAGAGATCCGTCTCACAAATAATACCCGTTAGACCGTCTCACACAAGTTTTTGCCAAATTTAAAATGATATCTTTAACCTAAATTATTTAAGTCCACTTATTCTACTTAAATCCAGTTAGGAGCATATTTTTTTTTCAAGGATAGTTTATTGATTACTTTTTTATAAAATTGTATATTTATCTAAAATTTATAGTATGATAAATAAATATCATACTTTTGTAATACTAAAATTATTAATTAAAAACAAATATTTCTCAATAGATAAATTATATACACAAATACATATATTTTAAGCATATGCATAAATACATATAATAAAATAACATTATTTTTCTTTATCAACATTATAATATTATAGTTACATATGAATAAAATTACAACTCAACAAATAATCACACACACACACACACACATATATATATATATATATAACATATTTTAGTTGATAAATATATTTTCTTGTGAGTTTGCAGATAATCTGTGCTGGAATATCGAAACTTTGACAAAAACTTGTGTGAGACGGTCTCACACAAGTTTTTGTGAGATAGATCTCTTATTTGGGTCATCTATGAAAAAGTATTATTTTTTATACTAAAAGTATTGTTTTTTATTATGAATATCGGTAGGGTTAACCCGTCTCACAGATAAAGATTCGTGAAACCGTCTCACAAAAGACCTACCCCGAAGCTTTAGCAGGATAATGGCCTTGACTCCTTTGCATGTCATTCTACTCGAAATCACACGATCCCAGATCTGAATTGTCCAGTAACGCGATTGCAACTTTCATATATTTATTTTTTATGCTCAACGCTTTATTTAAATATCCTTCAGCATTACTGCTTTCACCATAAATGTTGGTGAGACAACTCATGGCATGTGTTGCGCCTCTGACATGGAAGCTGGAAGTGTTTGATCTCCCATTCATATCAAATTTATGGTATGGTCTTTCGCTTCTACAATGTATAAACCATCGAAGAACATGAAAATAAAAACAACAAACATAAAAAACAAAAAGATCGTAGTAGCATTGTTCAGTTCCTTAAATTTCATCTCAAAGTTAAGTAATTAGTCATGCAACAGAAAATGAACTGTTGAGTAGTGAATATGATTTAATTGAGCAAATAAACCATGATATGACCTGACTAGAGGTTCATATTGAGTTATGTCATTTCTCTTGTATCTCATGGCAGAAAGCAAATATAGGATGGCCTATATCTCATGGCAGAAAGCAAACATTTCAAGAAAAAGATAATTATGTTGGGAATTGATAATATTTATTCTCTAACTTATGAGGGAAACTTGAAGACAATTATGTTGAAAGATATTTTGTTTTGTCAGAAAAGATTTATTCAGCATGGTTAAAGGAGAAATTATCTTAATCATCTTGTATAAATTAGTTGGATTCTATTGTATAGGATCCCGTATTAAAAGGTTACAAGAAATGATTTTTATCAAGTAATGGATATGGTGCGTAAAACTTGATCAACATGCACTAACCTGTATGAGCTCAAAGATCTCCGAGTTTGAACCATAGAGGTATTTTTGGTGGTCGCTTTTAGTCTCGAGAAATTTTGATGCCTCGATACTTCTAATAATCTTATCTATGGATTTCTTCATAATGATTTTGTATACATCTCTGCTCAAATTCCCTTGCTCCCAATATATGGTTTCAAAAGGTCTCTTATATGCTCAATGCGGACAAATTTGAAAGGATGTACCGCCTTAATGTTATTACTCGTTGAGCTCTCATCAACCTCAGCGACCCCCACATTTCCCTTCTCATTTTCCTTTTCCAGTTCCTCCGGTCTTCTCCCTCCAACAATAAAGCTCTTGATGAAGGTACAATCTGCTGCCCGGTAGCATTTCTATTCAAAGTAGGATTAAAATTGACTTGTCAGTTTGCAGTAGATAGGAGCCAAGAAGCTCTATGTTGCGGGCCCAATTATATTGCAAGAATCTAGAGAGGAGCGGGGAAAAAATAGAGAGGGATATTAATACAAGATACATTCGATGGTTCATTTTAAGCATATATTCATACTGTAGTTCTATATATTTTCCTTGTTTTCGACAATCAAGATACATTAGTTGGTTCGTTTTAAGCATATATTCATACTCGTGTTCGACTCGATATGCTTTTATTGAGTGATATTAGTAGAAAGAATGGAATGGAATGAAAAAAATTATTAGTATAGAATTGATGTTATTTTTGTAAAATAATGATGTTAGGATAAATTATTTATAATATTTTTTTATTTCTTCTATCATGTTTAGTTTGCTAATTTTATATTTAATTTTTTTTCTTATTATTATTATCAACAATTTAGTAAATATCTATAGTTTACTTCAAATAATTCAAATTTCAGAAATTTTAATTATATGTGGTAATAAGATATTTAGGTAGGATATGAACATTCAATTCTCCGAAAAATATGGAGATGTAGATGAAATTGAATATCCGATAGAAATAGAAATAGAGATGAATATAATAAACGAAGATGATGATATAAGATATGAAATCTTTTCAAGACCTGACTCATTGATAGACATTTAAGTGTGTGGGATGTTAAGATATTTTTCACATTTGATTTGATATTTACTTTACCCATATATATATATATATATATATATATATATATATATATATGGGTAAAGTAAATATATATATATTTACTAATCTATATATATATAGATTAGTTATAAATATTTTCATATCGGTTTTATTCTACATATATTTTTTTGAACCATATTATTGAATTAAAATATGGGTAATTTGTAGAAAAATACATCTGTCCAAGATTTATTTAAGATTCAGTACCCAACAGTTTTTTTTTGTATTTTAGTACCTGACAAAAGACCAACTTAGTTTTTAGTACATATTTCATGCATTTTTACATTTTTACCCTTTTAATTAATAAAAAAGTATATAAATACTTAATTTTGTTGGACATCTTCTCTTTCCACTCATCAATCCCGATGCATTTGGATGACATGTATATTTAATTTAAATATTTTTTATTTAAAAAAAACAAATTCACAACTAATTGAATTTTTTGAAATACTTAGTTTTACTTGTGAAATACTTAATTTCAATTTTAAAATACTTGATTCAGTAAATGAAATACTCAGAATGTTTATTAAAAACTGGATATTCGAACATACATTTAAAAAAAAAACAAATTCGCAACTAATTGAATTTTTTGAAATACTTAGTTTTACTTGTAAAATACTTAATTTCAATTTTCAAATACTTGATTTAGTAAATGAAATACTCAGAATGTGTATTAAAAACCTGGATATTCGAGTATGCATTTAAAAAAAAAACTTTTCGCAACTAATTGAATTTTTTGAAATACTTAGTTTTACTTATGAAATACTTAATTTAAATTTTAAAATACTTGATTTAGTAAATGAAATACTCAGAATGTGTATTAAAAAGCTGGAAATTCGAATATGCATTAAAAAAAAAAACAAATTCGTAACTAACTGAATTTTTTGAAATACTTAGTTTTACTTGTAAAATACTTAATTTTAATTTTAAAACTACTTGATTTAGAAAATGAAATACTCAGAATGTGTATTAAAAACTGGATATTCGAATATGCATTTAAAAAAAAAAACAACTTCGCAACTAGTTGAATTTTTGAAATACTTAGTTTTACTTGTGAAATACTTAATTTTAATTTTAAAATACTTGATTTAGTAAATGAAATACTCAGAATGTGTATTAAAAAGCTGGATATTCGAATATGCATTTAAAAAAAAACAAATTCGCAACTAATTGAATTTTTTGAAATACTTAGTTTTACTTGTGAAATACTTAATTGTAATTTTAAAATACTTGATTTAGTAAAAGAAATACTCAGAATATGTATTAAAAAACTGGATATTTGAATATGCATTTTAAAAAAAAATTCGCAACTAATTGAATTTTTAGAAATACTTAGTTTTACTTGTGAAATACTTAATTTTATTTTTAAAATACTTGATTTAGTAAATGAAATACTCAGAATGTGTATTAAAAACAGGATATTCGAATTTGCATTTTAAAAAAACAAATTCGCAACTAATTGAATTTTTTGAAATACTTAGTTTTACTTGTGAAATAATTAATTTCAATTTTAAAATACTTGATTTTGTAAATGAAATACTCAGATTGTGTATTAAAAAACTGGATATTCGAATATGCATTTAAAAAAAAATCGCAACTAATTGAATTTTTTGAAAAACTTAGTTTTACTTATGAAATACTTAATTTTAATTTTAAAATATTTGATTTAGTAAATGAAATACTTAGAATGTTGTATTAAAATACTGGATATTCGAATATGTAACGTAAGTTCACCAAATGCTCGCATTTCCTTTCAAGATGCATTTAAATGACATGTTCATTTCATTTTAATATACTTGATTTGGTAAATGAGATATTCAGAATGTGTATTAAAATACTGGATAAGTACTAATTTTATTTTCAAATTACTTGATTTCATAAATGAGATACTTAAAATAGATTATAAAATACTGAATATTCGAATATGCATTATGATGCAATTTCAATGCAAATGAAATTTTAACAAATACATTGCTCATCATTTCTCATGAAATAAAAATAACAATTTATTTCGGTATACAAATTAAGAACTTACTTTTACTCCGGGACAAGTATGCTACTATATTTTTGTTAAAAGTAAGTGCTTATTTTGATCTACAAACAACTTACTCTTACTCCACGATCAGTAATGAACTGTTTCATTTTTTTAAATGACATGAATAAGTATTCTAATGAATCTTAGTTGGAAAAACCAATCATGACTGAATTTACGTTGCATATTCGAATATCTAGTATTCTATCACATATTATGAGTATCTCATTTACCTAATCAAGTATTTTTAAATTAAAATTAGGTATTTCGCAAGTAAAAGTAAGTACTTCAAAATATTCCATGTTTAGTGATCGAGCAAAACTTTCATTGTAAAATTCATAGTGATCGAGCATAACTTCAAAATGTTCAATGCTTAGTTGCGAATTTTTTTTAAAAAATAAAGAAAATATCTAAATAAAATGAACATGTCATCCAAATGCATCTTGGATAGAATACGAGCATTTGATGAACTTACGTTGCATATTCGAATTTCCAGTATTTTAATACTCATTCTGAGTATCTCATTTACCAAATCAAATATTTTAAAATTGAAATTAGGTATTTCGCAAGTAAAACTAAGTACTTGAAAAAGTTCAATGCTTAGTTGCTAATTTGCTTTTTTAACAATAAAAAAAATAATTAAATGAAATGAACATGTCATCCAAATGGATCTTGGATGGAAATGCGAGCATTTGGTGAACTTGCGTTGTATATTCGAATATCCAGTTTTTTTATACAAATTCTGAGTATTTCATTTACTAAATCAAGTATTTTAAAATTAAAATTAAGTATTTCATAAGTAAAACTAAGTATTTCAAAAAATTCAATTAGTTGCGATTTTTTTTAATGCATATTCGAATATCCAGTTTTTTAATACACATTCTGAGTATTTCATTTACAAAATCAAATATTTTAAAATTGAAATTAATTATTTCACAAGTAAAACTAAGTATTTTAAAAAATTCAATTAGTTGCGAATTTGTTTTTTTAAAATGCATATTCGAATATCCAGTTTTTAATACACATTATGAGTATTTCATTTACTAAATCAAGTATTTTAAAATTAAAATTAAGTATTTCACAAGTAAAAGTAAGTATTTCAAAAAATTCAATTAGTTGAGATTTTTTTTAAATGTATATTCGAATATATAGTTTTTTAATACACATTCTGAGTATTTCATTTACAAACTCAAGTATTTTAAAATTGAAATTAATTATTTTACAAGTAAAACTAAGTATTTCAAAAAATTCAATTAGTTGCGAATTTGTTTTTTTTAATGCATATTCGAATATCCAGTTTTTAATACACATTCTGAGTATTTCATTTACTAAATCAAGTATTTTAAAATTAATATTAAGTATTTCACAAGTAAAACTAAGTATTTCAAAAAATTCAATTAGTTGCGAATTTGTTTTTTTTTTTAAATGAATATTCGAATATCCAGTTTTTTAATACACATTCTGAGTTTTTCATTTACTAAATCAAGTATTTTAAATGAAATGAACATGTCATCCAAATACATCTTGGAAGGAAATGCGAGCATTTGGTGAACTTACGTTACATATTCGAATATCCAGTATTTTAATACAACATTCTAAGTATTTCATTTACCTCTCGCTAATCTACTTAATTCGTTCGACAATGATCTATGCTTTCGACGATATTTCATATCCAATTGAACACGCCCTCTCAAGCTATGCCAAACTAATTCAACTCAGTGAAGTAATTAAATCTCTTTAATTATTTATCAAGGATGAATTGCATGTCGTTTTATTAAATCCACTAGCTTTCGACCTACTGAACTATGACTATCGACGTATATCCGACTTCATATTTATCTGTAAATTTTAAATCCACGGATTAAGTTACTTGTTCCTATCACGGGATATCTCTCGAAGAACATTGTCCGGAAATCTTCAAATCTTCGCTCTAAGCCTTTTTTCTTTTTCAAAGCTTTGTGGCTGTTGAAAAGTCCTTGAACATGTCATCCAAATGCATCTTAGATAGGAAACGTGAGCACTTGGTGAACTTACGCTGCATATTCGAATATACAGTATTTTAATACTCATTATGAGTATCTCATTTAACAAATCAAGTATTTTAAAACTGAAATTAATTATTTCGCAAGTAAAACTAAGTACTTGAAAAAGTTCAATGCTTAGTTGCGAATTTTTTTAAAAAAAATAAAGAAAATATATAAATAAAATGAACATGTCATCCAAATGCATCTTGGATAGAATGCGAGCATTTGGTGAACTTACGTTGCATATTCGAATTTTCAGTATTTTAATACTCATTCTGAGTATCTCATTTACCAAATCAAGTATTTTAAAATTGAAATTAGGTATTTCGTAAGTAAAACTAGGTACTTGAAAAAGTTCAATGCTTAGTTGCGAATTTATTTTTTTAACAATAAAAAAATAATTAAATGAAATAAACATATCATCCAAATGGATCTTGGATGGAAATGCAAGCATTTGGTGAACTTGCGTTGTATATTCGAATATCCAGTTTTTAAATACACATTCTGAGTATTTCATTTACTAAATCAAATATTTTAAAATTAAAATTAAGTATTTCATAAGTAAAACTAAGTATTTCAAAAAATTCAATTAGTTGCGATTTTTTTTTTAAAAAACATATTCGAATATCCAGTTTTTTAATACACATTCTGAGTATTTCATTTACAAAATCAAGTATTTTAAAATTGAAATTAATTATTTCACAAGTAAAACTAAGTATTTCAAAAATCTCAATTAGTTGCGAATTTGTTTTTTTTAAATGCATATTCGAATATCCAGTTTTTAATACACATTCTGAGTATTTCATTTACTAAATCAAGTATTTTAAAATTAAAATTAAGTATTTCATAAGTAAAACGAAGTATGTGGGTGCTACAAAGTATTTCAAAAATTCAATTAGTTGCGATTTTTTTTTAAATTCATATTCGAATATCCATATTTTTAATACACATTCTGAGTGTTTCATTTACTAAATCAAGTACTTTAAAATTTAAATTAAATATTTCATAAGTAAAACTAAGTATTTCAAAAAATTCAATTAGTTGCGAATTTGTTTTTTTTTAAATGCATATTCGAATATCCAGCTTTTTAATACACATTCTGAGTATTTCATTTACTAAAAAAAGTATTTTAAAATTAAAATAAAGTATTTAACAAGTAAAACTAAGTATTTCAAAAAATTCAATTAGTTGCGAATTTGTTTTTTAAATGCATATTCGAATATCCAGTTTTTTAATACACAATCTGAGTATTTCATTTACAAAATCAAGTATTTTAAAATTGAAATTAATTATTTCACAAGTAAAACTAAGTATTTCAAAAAATTCAATTAGTTGCGAATTTGTTTTTTTAAAATGCATATTCGAATATCCTGTTTTTAATACACATTCTGAGTATTTCATTTATTAAATCAAGTATTTTAAAATTAAAATTAAGTATTTCACAAGTAAAACTAAGTATTTCAAAAAATTCAATTAGTTGCGAATTTTTTTTTAAAATGCATATTCAAATATCCAGTTTTTTAATACATATTCTGAGTATTTCTTTTACTAAATCAAGTATTTTAAAATTACAATTAAGTATTTCACAAGTAAAACTAAGTATTTCAAAAAATTCAATTAGTTGCGAATTTGTTTTTTTTTTAAATGCATATTCGAATATCCAGCTTTTTAATACACATTCTGAGTATTTCATTTACTAAATCAATTATTTTAAAATTAAAATTAAGTATTTCACAAGTAAAACTAAGTATTTCAAAAATTCAATTAGTTGCGAAGTTGTTTTTTTTTTTTAAATGCATATTCGAATATCCAGTTTTTAATACACATTCTGAGTATTTCATTTTCTAAATCAAGTAGTTTTAAAATTAAAATTAAGTATTTTACAAGTAAAACTAAGTATTTCAAAAAATCCAGTTAGTTACGAATTTGTTTTTTTTTTTTAATGCATATTAGAATTTCTAGCTTTTTAATACACATTCTGAGTATTTCATTTACTAAATCAAGTATTTTAAAATTTAAATTAAGTATTTCATAAGTAAAACTAAGTATTTCAAAAAATCAATTAGTTGCGAAAGTTTTTTTTTTTAAATGCATACTCGAATATCCAGGTTTTTAATACACATTCTGAGTATTTCATTTACTAAATCAAGTATTTTAAAATTGAAATTAAGTATTTTACAAGTAAAACTAAGTATTTCAAAAAATTCAATTATTTGCGAATTTGTTTTTTTTTAAATGCATGTTCGAATATCCAGTTTTTAATAAACATTCTGAGTATTTCATTTACTGAATCAAGTATTTTAAAATTGAAATTAAGTATTTCACAAGTAAAACTAAGTATTTCAAAAAATTCAATTAGTTGTGAATTTGTTTTTTTTAAATAAAAAATATTTAAATTAAATATACATGTCATCCAAATGCATCGGGATTGATGAGTGGAAAGAGAAGATGTCCAACAAAATTAAGTATTTATATACTTTTTTATTAATTAAAAGGATAAAAATGTAAAAATGCATGAAATATGTACTAAAAACTAAGTTGGTCTTTTGTCAGGTACTAAAATACAAAAAAAAACTGTTGGATACTGAATCTTAAATAAATCTTGAACAGATGTATTTTTCTACAAATTAGCCTTAAAAGGATATTCTTCTTTGCCTTCCACATTGATTTTTATGATTCCTGTCGGTGGTTATATAATCTCTGAAAACCCATGAAATCTGTATTTGTCTTGGAAAGAGTAAATCCGGAAGGTAAACTATGAACATAACACGTGCGCTTATGATTTTTGAAAACATATAATTTATGATATTATTTTTCTTTTGAAATAAGATTTTATTTTTTTCAATGGGATTTTCTTTTTTTAAAGCACCACAAAAGTCATAAAACTGCCAAATTCATTCAACAAACCCGTGACTCCAATCGACATCAAACTATTCTTCTTCAGACAGCGTTAACATAATATCTGTTAAATCTCTTCATTTGTCAAGTTCTTTTCAGAATCTTTCGTTGAATTCCACGATGATGCAGTACCAGAAATATGTGAACTCTTCTCCTGCTTCACCCACCTTTCCGGCCAACAATCCCAACAAATCTCAGAGATGGAAAGTCTGCATCATTTCAATGGCGATTCTCTTGTCTTCAGCGATTTTGTTGCCACTTCTGTTCTTTACCCTCTCCGCCGCCTCCCGCCAGCACAACCACCAGCCATTGTCCACCCGCCCGCATTCGGATAATGTATATGTCATTCGCGAGGCCTGCAAGGCCACGCGGGACGCGCAAACTTGTGAAGCGTGGGTATCCCATTCCAATACAGTCCCCGAGAACGCGGCGATTGCGGATGTTGTTCAATCCACCGTCAAGGTTTCCTCCCGGAACCTTGAGACGGGTCGGGGTATGGTTCAGAATATCCTGGACGCGTCCGTGGGGAACCAGAACCGGTCCTACGCCGCGACAACTTGCCTAGATATTCTGCGTTACTCTGATTACCGTTTGAACCTGACGGGCAGCGCGTTGGCAGGTGGCAGCATTAAGGATGCGCGTGCATGGGTTAGCGCGGCGTTGGCGTACCAGTACGGCTGCTGGTCGGGGCTCAAGCTATTCGCGAACGACACCGACACAGCCCTCGTCCAGCCAACAATAGCGTTCTTCAATTCCTCGTTGATTGTATCCACCAGCAATGCGCTAGCAATGATTGCGAATTACGACGTTTTCGCGACCAAACGGAGTCTTGGGCTCCGCCCGAGACGGAGCGAGACGGGTTCTGGGAAACCGAGTCTGGCACCTCGGGCTCCGGTTTGGTGGGCGGGGTGCCGCCTGGGCTGAAGGCGGATGTGACGGTATGCAAAGGCGGCGCGTGCGATTACAACGCAGTACAGGATGCGGTGAATGCAGGACCCGATGACTCCGGGTCGGGTAAACGGTTCGTGATACGGATCAAGGAAGGGGTTTACGAGGAAACGGTTCGGGTGCCATTGGAGAAGAAGAACGTGGTGTTCATCGGAGATGGGATGGGCAAAACAGTCATTTCAGGTTCCATGAATGTAGGCCAGCCAGGGATGACCACCTACGAATCCGCCACCGTTGGTAAGACTGATGACATATGCTTTTCTGTTGATTTAAGTAAATTTGTTTTTAATTCGAAAATAATTTTTTTAATATTTTGTTTATGTAATAAATTTGGGTCAGAATATAAGATTTGAAATCGTTAAATCGGAATTTGAATTTAAATCAAGCCCAAAAATCATATTAATCGGGACGTGGAATAACTAACATAACCTAATTCCGATTTTAAATCAAGCCCAAAAATCATATTAATCGGGACGTGGAATAACTAATATAACCTCTCAACATGTTCTAATTCAACTTCAAAAGCTAGCTCAAAGAAAAATTGTTCAAATTTATATTTACAACTCTCAGGAATTTTATTTAATGGTCGGATAACTAACAAAAATCAAGCTCTAACTATAATAATAAAAAAAAAAAATTCAAAACAATAAAAATTGTGAAAATATCTAGTTCTTTATCGTTGGGTGATGATATGTGTCCGCCGAAAATAGTCTATTATTATTCTCCAAAGGGATGATAGTGCTGTAATAATCAAATTAAATACTTTATATACAACGACAAAAATATATAGACTATTTTCGGCGGAGACGCACTATCATCCCTGTGGAGGATAATAATAGACTCTTAACTTCTGAAGTGCTATGCATGCAGGAATTCTGGGTGATGGATTCATGGCAGCTAATCTCACAATCCAAAACACAGCAGGCCCTGATGCTCATCAAGCAGTAGCATTCCGATCGGATAGCGACCTCTCCATCCTCGAAAACTGCGAATTCATCGGCAATCAAGACACCCTCTACGCGCACTCACTCCGCCAGTACTTCAAATCATGCCGTATCCAAGGCAACATCGACTTCATATTCGGACAGTCAGCTGCATTCTTCCATGACTGCCTCATCCTGGTTGCCCCCCGGCAACTCAACCCCGAAAAAGGCGAGAACAATGCTGTAACAGCACATGGTAGAATCGACCCTGGCCAGTCCACGGGCTTTGTTTTTCAAAACTGTATCATCAATGGCACTGATGCATACATGTCTTTGTACTCTAGTAAACCAAGTGTGCACAAGAATTACCTCGGCAGGCCATGGAAGGAGTATTCGAGGACCGTTTTCATCCGATGCACATTGGAGGCTCTCATCGCAGCGGATGGATGGATGCCTTGGAGTGGCGATTTCGCATTGAATACGCTATATTATGGGGAGTTTGAGAATACCGGGACTGGATCCGATACATCGAAACGTGTTAATTGGAGTAGTATAATTCCGGCCGAGCATGTGGATTCGTACTCGATCCAGAGTTTCATTCAAGGGGAGCAGTGGATTCCTACGTCGTCTTCTTGATTAACAAAGCTTGTAGAATGTAGATGATTTAGTGCTGAAGTAAATACAGAGCTTGAAATATTCTTACTTTGATACAGAATTTTTTTGAAAACTGCTAAAAGCCGACAAAAAACATGATTCATTCTCGGTTATAAAGAACAAAGTTGAATCAGAGGAAATTATGGGTACGAATATTAAAGCATAAGTCATTGACAACTATAAATTTATGGATATTACAGCTGGATCAAGATCTTGATCAACCACAAATTTGTTAGATGCCAGTTTCTTTCGGGAAACCGAAATGAGGTCGACTTCATACGAACAGGGGAATCCTCTAAACTTGAATTCACCTTGTTCATTAACATGTCCATGAGCACGAGTCAGCCATTCTTGCTTGAGTGCAAGGTACCTTTTACCAGCTTCATTAACGTCCCCTCCCGCGTTCACTAAGTGGCCATTGTTACGGCTCATAAACAGCTCCCAGAATCCCCAAAACATCACGCCCTCAACAGCAGGGTGAGCAAACGCCTCTCGAAGCATGACTTCCAAGTCATCGGCTCTAACATACTCGTTGTCCGAAGAGATGTCGACTTCTGTGAACCATATTGGAAGGCCAAGAATACCCAACTTATCGAGTGCAGAACAAACTATGGGACCAATTGGATTCTCTATGTGCCCATGTAGGCCTATTCCTCCAACAGGTGCTCCTTGTTCTTGAAGATCAAGAATGTGTTGAATGTATTTCTCTGGGGACGATCGTGTATCACAGCCATCTTCGATGTGGTAATCGTTGACAAAAAGGTGGCAGAGGAGTCGAGTTGATTTGCAATCTTGGACATGTTGGCTCTGATATCTTTTCCTAAATGATCTTGGAAGAAGGAACCATGCAGCATTTCGTTGATCACATCATAGTGCTTGAATTTGCCCTTGTATCTGTTCAGAAGACTGGTTAGACGGTTCTGAACAGCTGACATCACGTCGTCTTGGCTCAAAGAACGTATCCACGATTGAACTGCATCCTCGACTTCCCAAAAGATGTAGTGCCCACGAAGTTGAATGTTCCGGCTTGTACAGAAGTTTAGCATATCATCAGCATCTTTGTAGTTCAAGTTTCCTCTCTGCGGCTCAGTCCAGTACCACTTCAACTCGTTTCCAAGGACGGCCCAATTAAAGTTTTTGGAAAAGAAATAGACAAAATCTTCGTTTTCGATGTTTGATCTCTCCATGCATGATCCAATGGAGAAACTGTTTTGTGTCTGTCTGATTTTCACAAAGGCACCAATCAGACCGCTCGACTCGGATGCAATAAACTTTAAGGTAACATCACGCTTGCGTATCTGCATGATAAACATGCATTAAGCAACTCTAGTAAATATTTCAGGCGCTCCCAATTACTGATTTAACAACCTCAATGACTGATGGAGATGCAGGTGGGGCTTTGGCAGTGTGCTTTACTATTAAATTATTGAGGAGGATATCAGTGCCAGGAGGTGGACCTTTTAAAACAATAATTACTCGTGAGGGAACGCCGTTTAGAAGGAATTTTCCATGCAGCTGCACCCAGTCTTTGTCCGTTGCCTGCACACTACACGAAAAATAGATTCATAAAATCATATAATATACTCGATTGCAACACAATAGCAATGACGGAAGTTCAGTATCATGTTAAATGATATTAAATTCAAAATACACCTGCATAACCATTCTATCTTGTTAAAAGAAAGCCATCTCAACTATAAAATAAGATTATATAAAACTAACCTGCCAATCCCTATATACTGTTCAGGGAGGTTTGCTGCCAGAACCCACAGAGTGGCTCTAATGTTTGCACTGGTGATGTTATAACCTAATATCGAACTGTAGCCACAACCTCATACGCAAGCTTCCGCTGTACTCTCCCAGTAATCTCTTGTTCAATCCCATTCCAGTTCTGAGTTCGACATGCAGTTGACGCAAAAAACTTTCCAGAAATGGGAAGAACTTTCCCGTCAGCCATAGAATCATGCACTACAATCTTACAACCTCTTCCAGACCAGTTGCTTAGTCCATCATCAAATGTCGGGTTCTGTACGATGCTCTCATCACCGTCTGACAAAGATCCAGTGCTTTGACTCTATCCGATGAAAACAAAAAGGACCGCATGAAAAATATACAAGCAACTGAAGATTACAAACATATTCTTTATTATACTTCTCGATTTCCATGCAAGAATGATGCTTATTTTCCCTTACATCATTTCACGAAGAAATAGTTAAAAAGCTGCATGAGAATGTGTTGCTTTCTGCACAACATACCTCATATTGATTGGAACTGGGGCAGGAGACCTGTACAGATCTTATGAGTAGGTCAATGCCAGATGAAGGCACTTCCAAATAAAATGTGACCCTTTGAGCATCGTCGACAGACAAAATGTACCTTCGACCTTCTCCCTCGTTCAGTTGAAGCAGAAGTTCTGCAAAGGTCGGAAGGGAACCAGTTGTAAAACTATACGGATAATGCACTAAAAGAGTGAGAAACTGGGTTAAAGAAACTAAATCTAAATCTAAATGCTGCCTTCTTGATTACATTTGCTGTATCCCAACAAAATATGACCATAATCTCGTCCCTTTCTGGGATCAAAGAAACTAAATCTAAGTCCCAAGAATCAAACTTTCCATTCGAAGATAAGTCAATGCGGATGGTTATGATGCTTTGAGTTGCAGTTGAGGTTTGATTGTAAGGTTGAATTGAAATAAGAGATTTCGACAGGTTTTAGTTTGATTTAATCAATGGATTATACCTTTCTTGGTGTTTACTATTAGCTTCAACGCTTCAATTTGAAGCGTGTTCGATCAAGGGATGGAGAGTCAAGAATCAACCTGCCACGCTTTGGCCAGGAAGCTGTTTCCATGTGTGGAAGGGGTCTCTCCTCCTCCAGTTTTAATTTCTTCTGCAACTATTCTCGACTTGGCTTAATATTTTGTCACGGTTGAAAGTGCGTTCCAGACTTTTTTCATCTTTTTAAAAATTTGACAACTTTCTTATATCGAAGGTAACTTAATTGATTATGTAATTCTTTGATTTCTTTCCATAAGTGGCATCTCTAAGTTTTTATTTTCAATTAAGTTACCTTCGATTGAGTCATTAACTATCAAAATTATTATTATTATTATTATTATTATTATTATTATTATTATTATTATTATTATTATTTGTGACTAGACCAATCAAAACAGTTCTTGAATCAATGGAAGTTCAGGTAGGCGGTATTAGAGGAAAAGAACCTCATTGTTTAACATCTTGCTTGCACAAATTAGCGGAGGGCCGCCAATAAGATCAATGACATTTATAGAACAATATGAACTAATCTCCACTCCAAAAAAAAAAAAAAATCGAATGAAGAATGATTAAAAAAGCAATTGATTCTTAAGAGCACAAAACTGGTGATAGATGTAAGCCCTGATAAACTTTTGCTGAAGAGCTGGTATAATACTACCATTCAAGCACAAGAACAGTGATTAAATCTATAGAACAAAATTCCATCCACATTGTAAGTTAAGAACTCATTGAATCGAGAAGTTCTGGACTGAATAAACGAGCACACGAGAAGACGATATACAAAACTCAACAACGTCAAGATTAAAGATCACACCAGCATGTGATCTAATCAGTAATCAGCACACTTTTCCGTTAAAGTTCAGCAGCAGCACCGTGCAATCGTATCACAAATCTTGTTGTTAGCCTGAAAATCAGTCATTGTTTACAAGTAAAAGTATAACAAATTTATGCGAGTTCACATTAAAAACGTCACAAAATGATTATAAACAGGTCAAAATTAACCATAGGGGGGCACGGCCACTGTTTTCAAGGAACGCATAAATTTCGTATTTCAGAAATAAAAGAAGAAAACAGAAAGAGCAACAATACAGATGAACAAAAACACAAGGAGAAAGGATATAAATTGAGTCGATTGGACCCTGATGCAAATACATTAAATCACGTGGTTTAATCTAACTCATGTACATGATAGGATGCTGCATGCAAACTAAATGTTTCTATCTTTTACATGCATTATCTGGAGAAATTTTCATCTGCAAACTATAATTTCTCAAAGCCATTTAATGGCCAAAAATACTACAAGATAAAATAATTTAAAAGTACTATGATTGATATCATATCGACTATGGTGGTATAAAGGAAAAAGAAAATCACTATTCTGTAGATAGATGGACAAAATTTTCCTGACAAGAACTAGACAAAATTATGAGTTGGGTACTCCTTCTCCTGACAAGAACTAGACAAAATTATGGGTTGGGTACTCTTGTTCATATCCATTATAGTCGTAATACAGCCTCTCCCCTTTCAAAATATCACGAGTTGCAACAAGAAGCACTCGGCAATCACCATTGACACTGTATCTCACGCATTTAACATTCTGCTTCTTTCTGCCCTCCCTGCAAAAAAATTGATTCATTTCATGACTAGTAACCAATTTTTGGTGATGCCATGAACAAGATAGAATTTTGAATTCGTTAAATTATGAAATTCTTGTTAGGCCATCTCCAAAGAGCTTGAGTTTTAGAAAAAATTCATCTTTAACAGGGTGCAAAAGCTAGCAGGATCACAAATTCAAGACCCATGGATCACAAGGTATTTGTTGGGCAATATCAAACTAACATTGATGAGTATATCTGGAATAATAATTTTGGTTACATATTTTATGATTTCTCGCTAGACATAAGAGAGATTGTATATATATAGTTATATTTGGTCATCCTAACGAGCTTCAGCTTTCCAAACATGGTGCCAAATGGAATTATCACTGCAAATGGAGGGAAAAATTGTTGACAATTTTGAAGAAATAGAAAAAGATCAAGATAAGATAAAAGGTAGAGTAGAAGAACATTGTGGCTTAAAAGCTTACGGTGTGTAATTGTTTATGCCATTGATAAAGCGGGAAATATTTCCACGCTTATCTGGACAGACAACAAGGCTTTTAGATGGATCAGTTGCTAAAAGAAGAGTCATCATGCTATCACAATCATCTTGCTCCCGATTCTTAATGTAATCCACGTCCCCTGTATACTCTGCAAGAAACGTCATATCTTTTACAGGACCATCGGCTTCTACCGTATAACTGCAACATTAAACAAGGTAGGATTGTATTAACACAATGTTTAAGGGTAAGAACTCACATGGCCAAGAAAGAGTAAATCAATACCCTTCACACGAATCAAATGTCACAATAAGAGGGGGGCATTCGCCTCTACCATACATAGCCCTACACAACTCTAATGTCTCGATGTCTTCTTTGGCAAGCACCTAATCAAAAAAGACATGGAAATGAGTTAAAGCTAAAAAGAAATGGTAATTTCTTCTTGAAGTTCAACAAAACCTGCATGCCACCATCTTCAAATATAGCTTGATTAGATAATTTAGTCGCCATGCCAGGGGTGTAAGTAAGCTCATTGCTGAATTCCATGCACAGTGCTGTCAAAGCCGAGGCAAGAGATCTCATCTGAACTAGCCTTCTTACAGGATCTTCTGACGAAATATATGGCAACAATCTCCTACGCTTCTTGTGGAACACTAAAGAACGTCTTCGGCGCCTTTTAGCATCTGAAATTAGCTATTATATTAATAAGAAACGACTTTCATTTATAATGTTAAAATGTACAACTGAATCATGAAACATTCTTCCAACCAGTCTTATGAACAAATAAATTTGAAACCCAATTAGTATGCATGATCTCAACATGAACAGATTCCACAGTGATTGATTTGGGCTAAAATAGGTTCTCATCTGGTTAATGAAGAACTAAACGAAGCATATTCACTTCCTAAATAAGAGTAGCTGAGGCGAACACCTATCTGTTAACAAGAACTTGAACCATACCAATACAGATTTTTTCTCTTCTACTCCGCTTTATCAAGCAGCATTTCATTTGCCATGCCATTAATTTTAAGTCCACGCTGACTCTGGGTTTAAGATTAATTCACACTGTAACTTTCCTCGTCACAGCAGATTAACAATATCGCAAGTACACAAAAACCAAAGAGACAACATTTAGAGTATAAAATCACTCCAGATCATACTCAGAATTCTATTCAAATTAAGTTTATTTGACAATAAGCAACTCACGGAGCGTGAAATGAGCAACTATGATCTTATAGACAAACTACAAAAACTTCTCTAGAGGACACAAGAAACATTTAACAAACTTGAAAAACGACAGGATTTGCATACATCACATTAATTGAGTTCATAAATCCTAACAAATTGGCAATGGGATGCTCTGAATCTTTGACAGTGAAAGGGATGTTTTAATCGAAAAATACCAATTGAGAAATTCATAATTTAAAGTTTCCTTATCAGGCATTTCAATCCAGATTAAATTCTGAACCAGCACACAGAACTTTAGTGAAAATTGACTCTTTTCCTCACTGAACCATAAATTGCATCATAACTGGTCGAAGTTGTTTGTTAATGCAAATTAATGTCCTGATCATCGTTTTCGTCGGTATCCAATGCCTCTCTTCACCAATATTAGATCAAAAGCATTTTCACTATACTTCAAAAAATCCAGGCAAAAGAATTGTTTCGTCACGATTCTGTTAAATAAATCAAAACAAAATCCAACCTTGAGGAGAGGCGCATTTCCCTGTCAATTGCCCACATTTCTGAATCCTAAAAAATTCAACAATCTTCTTCTGCGTAAAACCTGCATTTTACCTCTTCATCAAAACTAAATTTCCCCACTAAAGCAGCTCAAATTTCCCTCATTTTCTCACACACACATACACAGATATACAAGAGTGTGTATATATGTATTAATAATTTATTTTTTCTACATTATAATCATAAATGGGCTCACAAAACGCATAGCCATGTATGTACATACATGTGCATGTGCGTGTATGTAGAGATTGATTATTTTATCTTATTCTCATTACTTTTAAGCGGGCGATTGTTGTCATCGGAGCAGGCGGGACAGAACCACGGCCCCATAGGGATTCGGGCCACGATCGGGCGGAGGCAGAGCATGTGATACCCTCTGTCACAACTATCGCACAACATCAGCTCATCATCTCGCTCACCGGAACCGCATTGCTCGCAAGCCACTCGGCTGTAATAATTACCGCCGCCACATTCCTCGCCATTCTCCGCCACCACCACAAGCTTGGCTATCTTCATGATCTCCTTCAATGACCTGTACTTCGTCCCCCTAGCTATCCCGGCGGCTCCGAGCTGCGGGTGGCTCCCGGGAGCCGAGGGGATTGATGACGGCGCCATTTTCCAGGGATGGGGTGGAATTAATTCGATTGTCCGGGGACGAATTCGGGGATTCCAAAATTGTTGCTTTGTTGAATATTTTCGGCGAATTTCACAGTGGCGAGGCTGTAAGAAGAAGAGGGGGGTCGCGGGTGATTAGAGGGGTGGCGTTTGATGACGTGGCCATACGTAAGTGGAGGGGCTAACGTGTACGGGCTGTGCGTAGACCTGGTAGACTGCGCTTTATTCGAATTCTGGGCCATTTAGCCGTTCGTTCTTCGGAGAATTTAGTTGGATGAGGGCGAGGAAACATTTTAGGTAATTTCACAGCTTTCCTATTCTTTATTTATAAATTATAACTAATATTTTATTTTATTTTATTTTTGAAGCTAACTAATATTTTATTTGTACGATGAACTTATTGTATCTCATATATAATATGCTTAAAAATTAGATTATATAAAAAGTTTTACAATGCAATTAAAAAGTAAAAAAAAAATACCTTCACAGTGATTAATACATTTAACAATTGGAAAAAATATTATTTCGAATTATGAAAAACTTTATTAAATACAATATTTATCGTTGAGTTTTCTTGGTTAGAGTGAGTCTCATGTGAGACCGTCTCACGTGTCATAACCCGTGAGACGGGTCAACCCTACCCATATTCACAATAAAAAGTAATACTCTTAGCATAAAAAGTAATATTTTTTCATGGGTGATCCAAATAAGAGACCCGTCTCACAAATACGACCCGTGAGACCGTCTCACACAAGTTTTTGCCTCTTGGTTAATGTCTGTATCACATATTAAATTTTGAGGCTCTTAGAATTTCAACTCTGATATAACGATGTATAGCTATCATGACTGAAAACGGGTTTCTTAAAAAAAATCATGCATGAAATAATGATGGTCCTTAAATTTGGTTAATTGTCATTGCATACGAAACAATTAGTGGAAATTGCCTTCGTTGGAATATGAAATAAAGTATTGGATAAGAAGGGTTAAAGACATTCTTGGAATAAGCACTATTGGAGCTTAATGAGATTTGCAAAGAAGGGTTAATGACATTCTATCAAGTGATTCAAAACAAAATTTATGCATCGTTGGAGCTTCATCACATATGATAAGTTTGGATTTCACAATAAGTTCCGCAAGATGATCATCTTCTTTGATATTACATGTTGATTCTTCATTAAGTATAAAAGGAATCATAAAGCGAGAATGAGCAGTTCTCTTACCAGATAAAAAAATAGATGACATACTGTTGGATGCCACATTTAACACAATTTCTCTCTTCAATCTCAAGACTGCTGATAAGGTATTCCATACAAATGTTTTTCAGTACCTACATAACCGTAAATAAAGAACATTCCTAGCTTGTTTGAATCAATTGGAACCATTAATGTGTCATGTACATGACGTTGCTTACTGTCTAAATTTTTTGGAATTTTCATATTGTTTTGACCAAGATCTTTTATTGTAAAACAACTCATCTTATATTAACTTGTTTCGTGAAGGCTGAAAATATTGATCACGGAAAAAAGACATTGATTGAAAATCACATACTCTTTCCATAACCTCACAAAAGCTTTTCAATTTCCACCAATGCATAGTTTTTTTTTCCTCCTCATTTAATTGCAATTCTGTAAAATAAATAACGTTAACAAGTTTTGTAAAAATGAGTACTATAAAATAAAAGTTATATTATTACATGGTGCTTAACTTGGTGTTTCAACAAGCTTCGTTTTACAAAGATATCAACTGATAATTATGTCCAACAAGACTCACAAACTACTTCGAGCTGGCTGATGCAATCTGATGACAATAGCGTAACAAAAAGAACTCACAATGATTATGTTCAAGCACATTGTCTTGTCTCGACAACATCATCAATATACTACTACTTGTCATCGTTTAAAAAAAAATCTCAGTGATTTATAAATTATAATTACTAGCTATTTTTTTTTTACTATAGCATATATTTTAACTTTAATTTTATGTGAAACTAACTTATTTAAAAAAAAAAGGCATGTCTTTTTCTTATCTTAAATTTTATATGATTTTTTATTAGTAGAAATAGGATTTGAATTTTAATTTCACTTTTCGTCCAGCCAATTACTTTGATAAAATTGAGAAATCAATAAATCTATAAAATATTTGGATAAAGTAAAAAAGTGAAGAACAAATATGCTCTTGTGTTAGGTATTATATAATTATTTTATCATCACAAAAAAAAAAAAATAGACATATTTTGAGATGGTATATTTGGGATGTAAGAAGATTTATAAAATATTTATTTTTTTAGAATGACAAAATTAAGAGTCATAATAGATGTATATTCAGATTGCAACAAAAAATGATAGTTTTTATTTTTGACGAGTAATAGAGAATAAAAAAAATTGGAGACAATTTACTTAAACCATTATCCTTGGGTAAATTTTGACCGAACATCTTTTTTAAAAAAAAAAAGTAGAAAATTTGGAGAGAAACATGGCTTAATATGATTTTCCATGTGCCACAAAAGACTTTTGAGTCAAGTCTAAACAGCCCACCCACGCTGGAAGTGTGTTTATAATGGTTGACCGTTGACAATTCAATAGACAATGGATGCCCAATTAGGATATTCAAGAAACATTTTAATAATTTCAATTTAGTTAGAGTCAGCTTAATAAATTTTTCCACGTTGATTATAATTTTCCATATTTTGAGACATTTTTATTTCAAGGGGAACCCAGTTGTTTTGATTATTTATATTGTTAAATTTATATGTTAAATTAGTTATTTTTATAATTTAATATGAATATTTTTTCAACATGAGGTTGTTGTTATGGTGTCTACATGGCTTCATCAGCACCAAATATTATTATTATTATTATATTATTATTATTTATAATAAAAAAAGTGGTTTTTATTTTGATATATTTTGGCGCAACTGGTGACTTTGCATAAAGTTTCCTCCTTTTTCAGATGACATCAAAAATATATATATTTCAAGACGATTCTCTAATCTTGCACTAAACGACGCTGATTTTCTTGAATCCAGCTCACATCGTAGTCAATGGATCCTCCGGAGGTTTTCTCCACCAGGCCACCGCCAAGAAAGGAGCTGCAGGGCCCTCGGCCCGCCGTGCTCAAAGTCAACAAAGACTCCTACAAGATCAGAAAGCCACCAGTTCCGCCGCCGGCCAAAACCCAACCACGGCAAGAACCTCCTCCTCCGGAAGACCGACAGCCGGTCATAATCTACGCAGTTTCTCCCAAAGTCATTCACACCACCGTGACCGACTTCATGAAATTGGTCCAGCGCCTGACCGGGAACGCATCCTCCGCCGCCGAGTCCGGCGAAGCAGCTGGGGACCTCTCTCCGGCTGCCCGGATAGCTTCCATAGAGCAAACGAGCGCATCTCCTAAAGATAGAGAAATCACAGCTAACACCGGTAATCCTACTGGCGTTGATGATATTCTGTGCAATATTCTCGAAAGCGCCGACGTTGAAGTGGGTCCTGCTACCGGAATACTATCTCCGGCGCCGGGTGCTCTGCAACCAATCTCGCCGGGGTTCTTCTCTCCGGTCTCGGACCTATTTGCGATGATGGGTTACAATAACATGTTCATACCTAGTCCGTCGACGCTGTTTTCTCCTCCAATGGTGTCTCCATCGACGCTGTTTTCTGCTCCAATGGTGTCTCCTTCACCATCTTCTTGCGATCTCTTCAATCCATTCTTCGACTTTTAGATAAGTGAACTGTCTCTGTCCCACTCTTCTTTATTTGTTTATTTATTTCAATTATTACTTTGGTGTAGTTTAGCATAGTTTTCTTGAACTAGAAAGTAGGATAATAGAAAATTTGGAGCAAATCATCATGTATACTGCTTAGAGCTGACGCTTGGTTAGGGAGGAAAAATCAATCTAGAAATTGTTTTAGTTAGAAATGTTTTCAACTGTATTTAACTCTAATCGTTGTTAAAGATTTGTTGGAATTAGATTCATAAAGATTCTATTGTGTTCTTAATGTAAGATTCAGAATAAGTTCTGATCAAATCCATTTGTTGAGAATATGTTAGCTTTTCTTCGGGACGAACTCGTCATTGTTTCTGAATCATCTGCCATTTTTGAAATGATATTGGGAGATAGACACTGTATTTTCGCTTGTCCTGTTGTTGGAAGACCATATGTCTTGATGAAAGTAAGTGGCTTAAGTTGTGATATAAGACACTAATGTCGGAGGCTATAATTTGTAGAATCAGGCACTTGTGATTTGGCATAAGTTTATTTTAACCACATGGTACCTCAGGAAACCATGATGTTGCAGCAATTTTAGGTGATGGCCTATTAAAGTTGCTACATATGAGAGAATTCAGTAGTCAAGTCGAGTAGAACATTAGGCATGCAAGATAAGAATATGGGCTGTCGACATTATGGAAGAGGTATATATCCATAGATGCATCGATTCTTACTAAATCTTATGATCAGATTGAAACTAAATACTCGGTTGTCATGGCCGCCTGCCACAATTATCAAGTCTGGTGTTTATGACCTGGAGTATAGTATTCTGTCTGCATGTATGAATCATCCCTTTTGCAAACATATTTTTGAATTTGTTTTCATTCCTTGTTAGCATTATGTAAATCGGCATGATTCATGTGCTCTATCAATTAGTTTCCAACGATACTCGTCCAAAATCTAGTTTAAGAGTTTGAGCTGATCACTCAAGTAACATGAACAAACCTTGGTAAAACCTTACATCCTGTAATCATATTTTGATGAGATATACTAGCAGTCTTCCATTGAAAGTGCACGTACCACTTCTGATGCAGAACGTAGCAAGTATATGTTTCTTCTCAACTGAAATCACCGCTGGAAATATAATCTTCACCTATATGATTTTGTCCTGAAAATAGTAGCCTTCTGTGTTCCGCCGTCTTTTTCTAGCTCCTTGAGCTTGAAGGAAAGAGGATTAATGAGTGAGTCTCATGTGAGACCGTCTCACGGATCATACAATAAAAAGTAATACTGTTAGCATAAAAAGTAATATTTTTTCATGAGTGACCCAAATAAGAGGACCGTTTCACAAATACGACTCGTGAGACCGTCTCACACAAGTTTTTGCCAAGAGGAAATTAGGAATTAGAAGTGTTGTGGTTGTGCGTAAGCAAGTTTGATGGTTTGGTTCTGGGCAGGCTTCGGGGATTTTGATGTAGTTTACGTGGAATAGTTTTATCTCCGGATTGAGAACAATATCATGTATTATAGAATAATATATAGAATTATAGATATAGGATATGTAGGCATTATTTTATTTTATTTTTTTGCTAATGGGGAACAAATTAAATTTTTAATTTTAATTTATTTTTACCAAGTTAAATTATATTGGCCAATCGTGACGTTCGATATTGGCTTTTTATGTCATCACTATTTTTTGTGTAAAAATGTAGTTTTGGTACTTGTGTTGCTTTTGTTTGTCCGATGATAATCAAGTGGACCAATTGTATATGTACTTTTTAAATATAAATATGTGTTCCTATTTATGCAAAGGTACTCAGGCTTTACAGAATTTTGGAAGGTCCGCGTGAATAATTTTGTCGAAGGTGGATATTTTTATAACACAAAAATTCAGATGATTTTATTTGTCAATTTTGTTAGAGAAATATTCTATTTGAGTCACTTATGAAAAAATATTTTTTTTTAAAATATAGACATAATTGACTTGTATCATAAATAAATATATGTGAAACCGTCTCACAAGATAGCTACTTTTTTTTTATAATTATATATGTAGATAAAAAGTAGAGTTCTTTACATTTTATAAGCCATCCTTGAATCATAGTTGCGTTTGAATTGACTTGTTTGAGATGATGTATTTAGAACTCTTTTAAGTTGTATTTGGATGGATTAATTTGAAGCTAAATATTTCAATTCCATAATAAATAAATTCATTGGTTTGTTTGAATAAATTCAATCAGTAATTAATTTCAAAATCTCAAAATTGTTGAGTCGTTAATGTGGATTTTAAATCAATCTCAACATAGATCATTTCAAATTCTCTTTTCAAATATTTTCTTCAATCCAAATCATTCGATCCAAATACAATTTTAGTTTTTTTTGGATAGATAAAATTGAAATGAATTTCAAATCTTACATATCAACTTGTTCAATTTAATATCATTTCAGTTGTAATATATTTTAAATAACATCATCTCTCACATCTCTTCGTTCAAATCAAATAATTGCACCTAAACAACTTTATGTTATGTTTAGATTGAAGGATTTGAATATGAGAAAGTACTAGAAGGAAGAATTTGAAATGACTTTATATTGAGATGTTGGACGAAAGGATTTGGATTTATCACAACATGAATTTCAATTTTTTAAAAAAACATTTCAGCGGTACCAATAGATTTCAAATTCTATATTCGAATTTGAGTCAAATTGATACATAGATTCAAGAAGCATATGAAGCACTTGTCACAACAGCAAAGTTTAAAAAAAATAAAAAAAAATGGAATTATAATAAAATATTTGAAATATATATAAGCAACCAACTCCAAATATGTCATGTACATTTGAGTTTTGGAGAATCTAATTAGCCAAAAAAAGAAAACTGCACAGCTTGTTGCTTCCCTGACCTAACGGTACAATGACCAAGAATCTTCATGGCCTTTGCTGATACAGAAATAAAATAACTGAAACGCAGATGAACATTTTGATCAAACTTCCAGACATGGGATCATACAAACCAATTCCATATTTTTGCTGCAACTGTTCCTCCCTCGGTCAAAATTTGAACGGAGTTCTAGTCGGAAGTCCATAGTTATGGAACGTCCTAATCGTGCCATCCCAATTAGCTGTCACGAAAACGAGACCCCATGTAGAGGATATGATTCTTGAGCTATGGTTGTCAACCTCATGCTGATGAAGATGGTGATCACCATAGTGGTTGCATGGCTTACAATCCTGCTCGCCGGAGGGAAAATCCCATGATGGAAGCTTCTCTTCAGGCCATGTTACCGAGCCTTTGGAGGAACCATCCATGGAAAACCAATTTGCTAGGGAGAACCGTTCCGGATCCCACAACCTCGATGGGGAATCTTGGTTGTTCTTTGTTTCCATACCAGAATTAGAACTGCCATGGTTTTGTTCTGTGTGGAACTCTGTCCAGGGTATGGCCACAGACACACCTTCGTAGAAGAAATGCTCAAATGAACGAATAGATTTGGCTAGTTTCGATGTTTGGATGAATGAATCATCACTGTTCCACATATAGATGCGGGAGTCCTCCCCAACTGATATTATGTGCCTTCCGTCTGATGTAAATGATGCCGACATCTGAGTACCCGATTTTGCCAAGCCTGTAATGATCAAGAGTTACCGATCAAATCATAAGTAAATATAAGACGAGCTCCTGTTGCTATATTCGGAAGTAACAGTTAAATCATACACCGGCTCAAAGATCATAAATGCTCAAATGAGTTCTATACCTCTGTATTTTCGGACAACCTCAAGCCCATCAAGAATTCGAATCTTGGAGTCCTCTGATGTTATCATCACTCTTCTTGGGTCGTCTTTAAGAAACTGAAAATGATAGATGAATATATAAACTTAGCCCAAAATAAGGACCAAAAAAATGTATAATACCGGGAAATTGTGACTAGTGGTGATACTAACCTGGATGCCAGTAATTTTGTTGCCAGATGATTTCTTTCTTCCAATAAAGTTTATCTCTGCATTTAGCAGCAACTCGTTTTCTGCTGATGTTTCGTAGAAACGACACACACCGGAAACCGAACCAACAACAAAACCCTGTAGGAAAAAATGGGAAACCTCAACACAATTCAAAGGTAGAAAAATTCGTTGGAAGTCAAGATCAAGGTACAATAGCACCACACCTTTCCACTGGGCAGGTAGGATACTGTGGTCACGATATCATGAGCATTGATCCAATCCTCAACTCTACCACTCGTGACTCCCCAAATTCGAATTTTACCATCTATCGAACCACTGATGAAGTAGTTCTCATCAACGGGATTGAATTGAACACAAGTCACTGAAACCAAAATTCAAGAATTTCTCAAGCACGGGAACATAATAAGTTTAAAAAATAAAAATAAAAGAATCACTGAAGCAAAGAAGATAATTACCATAATTGCTGTGATGGAAAACACTGAGGCATTCATCCGAGTCTACTCGCCACAATCGAACTGTTCTGTCCATCGATGATGATAGAAGATACTGCAATAAGGAAAAAGGAAAATAAGAAATCTTGAATAGATACAAATGAGATTAATATCGAGTACAGCACTGGAATATCAGATATTTCGCTTACATTAGATTTAGACCATGCAAGGTCCAAAACATCACTGCTATGTCCCCGGAAAGTCCGCACTGGCTTCTCTTCAATGAAGAAAGTCTTTTCAGGGATGATGATTGATAAATGGCTAGATTTTTTCTTAATAGAATCGTTCTTTTTGTCGACATCTTGGCCACCAAATCTGCATTTCTCGGTATTGGAATCAACATCCACAGAGCCAACACGCCAGATACGAACTAATCCATCTTCACCTCCACTAGCCAGGTATTGGCCATCAGGACTAAATTTCATTGTCCAAATTAGGCCATTATGAGCATTGATCTCTTGTCCGGCGTAGACAGCACTGCACTCCACACACCGCTTTCCGTTCTGTTCGACTCTAACCCGAATTGAGCTTCGTGAATCAGCAAATGTTTTAGACTCATTTGATGCTTTAACAGCTTGGCTTCTCTTCATCTTTTGTGTGAAGTGTCTCCACCACCTTATAGCTTTCTTCGTTCTATTATCCACGATTCCACCCTCTTCAACACTAGCCTGAATTTGATTCACTTCACATTGTTTGACAGATTCGTTTTTTGCATTGGTTTCTTCAAGATCATCCAACCAATCCTGATCGGAATAATCCACTGAGAAACATGCATCACTATTTGGTCCCCGTGCTTCGAACGGTAAATTGTCACCGTCCCAGGAATCGAACAATCCACAAGAACTCGAAACTGCTCCAGTAGATTCAGTAACCCTTTCCAACCCCATTGCCTCATATTCATCTAAAGCACTAGAACCCTCGACAAATCCCATTTTCCATAAGAAATTCTCCCTTCTCTCCTTAACACTCTGCGGCTTCCCCAACCAAATATCATACTTCGACTTTTCACACGCCATTTCCTCTTTTTCAGAAAAGATGCCCTTTCTTGAAATCAAGAATCCTATCAAACAAGTGAACTATCCTCCCAAACTGAATGGTTCAACCCTTTATAAATGAACACGGATACCCAATTTTACGGGCCTAGTTTCGCTCCCTAAACCATGCAAAACAGGGGGATAACCCACGGTAAGGAACATATTATACTCAAATAAGTAAGTCTTTATACTTGGTACTACACTAAACCCACAATAAAAGATTCCGAATTAAGCTAATTTGGTGTGCCAACAAATCATTAAGCAATAGAATAATGGGAAACCAATGGAAAACAGAGAGACCCGAGGGGATTGAAATGGTTGAAAAATTGGCAGTGCACCTTGAAGACCTAACAAAATAAATAGCAAATCCCCAAAATATCACCGTCCCTCCCTTGATTATGGCTCCAAAACTCTAAATCCCACTAATATTAACGCATAAACAAAACAAAGCAGCCCCCACCATAAGAGCCGAATACTCCTCCAAGTTCTGTGTATCTTGACTTGCCAAATGTTTGAAGCTTAAGGAAAGCAACCTTTGGTTTAAACAAGTGTACACAAATTTTCAACCTTCACAATAAACAATCCACGAGATTGAAAATTCAATAAATGGGCATTGAGATCTGTGAATCGTGAAGTGGTTGGTATTCTGGGCATTTTAGGAGTACATGAGAGGCGCAAGTCGCCACATTACCATGCTGCCGACACACACACACACACGTTATATGGAGGAGCAAGAACACGATGCCAAGTCAATTCTCCCAACACACGAAGCCCGATGCACCCCCCCAAGTTCAGCAAACTAGCTGTAATTAAAAACCACATATAAATTGGGCTTTCATAAACAAAACCCAGTTGGGAAAAACCAAGAAAATATTCAATATCGAAGCACACAGGAACTGAATCGCAGAATCAACAAACTAAGGTTTTGAAAGATGCGAAATATAAAAGTTGGTCTCTTTTCTGGCATTGCCCGGTGGGTGGAAATTTATAATTAATATTGTTGCATGCAGGAATCAAAGATCATTACTGCGGGAAAAATATTACCTTTTGAAAATCATAAATGGGGTTATATATTTTAGTGCAATAATTGGTGGTTAGAAGAATTATGGGTAATTGATGTCAAATATCGAAAAAGCAAAATGGAAGGATGGACAGACGCAGCATTTACAGGCTGTGCATTCGTTGGGTGTTTGTTTTTATACAAACAAGCCTGTGGACATTGGGAAAATCATTGCATTATATCTTTAATTTTTTTAAAAAAAATTGAATTTTATATTTAGTTATTAAAACTAGACAAAGGATTTTTGACCAAATAGAAGCAGTTGACCAGATACCTAAAATTTCTGGATATAAGAAATAAATCTATCGTGTAAACCTTTTACCAAAAAAAAAATAAAATTACGAGATAATTTTATGTGACAGATCTTTTATCCTATCAACTTATGAAAATATTACTCTTTACGTCAAAAGTATAACTTTTTATTCAAGTTATGTATCGAGTTGTTCCGTTTCATAGATATAAACATGTGATATCGTATCACATGAAACCTACCCGACCTTTAAAATATATTCTTGGTGTAATAATATTCTTGAATGAAGTGTTTTTCAGGGGAAATTAAATAGCTTCTTCTGGTTCAAAAGAATAGGGTAAAAAATGTGGTTCAGGATTTTTAAATAAATAAGTCCATTTTGAAAAATTACGACTTTATGATACACTAAAATATTTAAATTCCCGAAAGAAAGAAATAAAAAAGAATAGGGTAAAGAAAATGTGGTTTAGGATTTTTAAATAATACAATATTTTATAATATTTCATGTTACTAACGTCAAATTAATCAGAAATAATTCTTTATAATTTACAAAATATGTACGAAATTACACGTACGTATGTGACAAAAATACTTCCAGTGAAGTTAGACGTAACTTGATAGCGATTGGTCGGGCTTGCTAATCACCTTTCCATTATCGAAGCTTCCAAAATTAAATTTTAAATTAATTTTTTCTGAAAAAAAATTTAATGTTTCTCTTATTCCTTGTTTTTTATAGGGGAAGTTGGTGAAAAATCCCCAATCAAAACATTTCTTTGGCTTCACTCCCTACCCACAAAATTGTGGTACTATGTCATACAAAATGTGGTACACTTCATGTGGAAATGTGGTACACTTCATGTGAAAATGTGGTACTAAAAAAGCACCTAGGGACTGAACACAAAAAAAAATGACGGCTGAGGACTGAACCCAAATTTCCCGTTTTTTATAACGTTTGCTATTGCTTTGCCTGTAAATTGTAATAAATGTGAATTGTAAAATTTTACTGCTCAATTTAATATGTATAATAATTATAAAAATTTCCATTCATTTTGGGTGTTTGGAATTTTCTCAAGTATTTTACCACCTTTTTGAAAAAATTATTTGTATGGATACACAATTATTTTATTTGTACTATATAAATATAATTATATACTCCAATGCTGCTAATTAAAATGCGCAAAATGCTACTAAACATAGAAGTCGAGATTATATTTTACAAACTTAAATAGTTATTAGTACGGATATTAAGCGTGAAAAAGCGGTTTTAGTTTTTGCTATAATTTTAATTATATCAAGGACAATCAAATATGAACTACCACATAAATATACAAATTTAAGAATATATTAATAAATCTTCGGGAAAAAATGTATTATCAAGATCACCTATTAAAAAAATAGTTCGGTCTCTTAGGTATTTTTGTTTGAAATTTTTATTCTAATCAAATTTTAATATTTATAATATAATTATAATTTTATTAAAAAATATGTGATAAAAAGTTAAGTTAAGTTTTATCTGAACAACTCACGTTTTTCGCACAATCTAAACTCATGGTGACTCATGTCATATTGAGCTGAAGACAACGACAAGGATACTTAACATTTTTTGTAAGATTGTCGAGCATCCGATACAAATGTGATTATCGACCATATAAGTATGTTGGATCAATGCCTATTAAAAAAAAAAAGATGCATCAGATTCATTTACTATGAGTGCTACTCTGAATCGAACTTCAAGCATTCTCCAAATCATCAACGCCTCGTATTCGAAAACGTCCGAAAGACCCTTATCTCTTAAAGATTTATGTCAAGCTGATTTTCACACACACAAAATCTACCTTATCACTTAAGGATCATCAATGTACTCATTGCTCTCACTTATCTTATACATTCTTGAACTTATTGTTTTGTGAGATACATTGTAACTATCATAAATTTGTTTCTATGATTTATAAAGTAAAGAAGATAGTTGATAGGAGTTTCAGCTCAACAGGGTAAGTCAATCGAGATGAAATGAGTTTGTACAAAAAGATATATTAATCGAATCTTCTAGTAAAATCCTTATAAAATAAACAGAAGTATGAGAGACATATAAACTTTGTCTTTAAACTTCCATAAATAAACTATTGCTCGTATTTACTTTCAGTCACTAATTTAACTATTTTGATCTTATCTGAGTATGTTACTTACTATGTATATTGAGTTGTTATGCATTATATCAGTTTAGCTGCTCTACATACTAAGTTTGACTAAAAAATCAATATTAGCTGTTCACACGGCTCAAATTTCTCAAAATCTAAGCATAAAATTTAAAAGTATTTATTTGTCATCTTTAAACACATTTTCAATTCTATAATCATGAACAAAAAAAAAAATTGAAATGTCACATAGTTTAACATTTTCGCATCTATATTTATAATAAATATGTCGACCATGAACTTTAACAAAATAACTTATAGAATAAAGATATAATATTTTGAATTTAATTAATTAGGCACTTATTTATTACTTGCAATAAATGTAACGCGCTTTTTAGATATCAAAAATTGATATGTGCGATGTTGGGATAAATTTTGCTTGCATCTGTGTAGGGGTCGTGACAGACAACTGAGTAAATGTTTTTATTAAGTGGAACATGCTTCATCTGATGGTCCAAATGCCAATTGTTAAGCTACTTAATAAATAATATAATAAATATAAATGATAAATATAAATAAATAAGTGTAATTATTCTAAAAAGCAACAGGAAATTAAAGGTTGTCCCACACACAAAAAATGTCATGCATGTCGTCATCATTTATCAATAACTGGATTGGATTTCCTACTTTTATAAACACACAAAACTGATCTTTTTTATATTGAATATATAAAAAATATATCATTTAATTATTAATAGTTATAACTTTTGATAAATCGACATAAATTTTGATAAATCGACAACTGTTCACTCATATAATTGATATAAGAGCTAAAGTCATATACTCAATTCACATGAAAAATTGAAAGAATACTATTATTAAAAGGGATATGTGAGTTTAATGCCTTGGGGTCATAAGCTGACTCAGCATTAGACTCATCTCATACTCATGCATTACTACTGGTCATGGATCGTAGGTATGTTCATGCAGTGTCACTATATAATATATATCATCCTTGAAAAGTGGTTACTTTTCTTCACCCAACACTTGAACTCAGAAGCTCCATATTTAAGTATCTAGATTTCTAGAGTTGGCATGGACATATGTCTTGGCTCATGCCGGATCAACTTATACAGTTCATAACCAGCAATGGTCTATGAGTATGGTTGAGGCTCGTGTCAAATCAGCCTATGGCCCATGGTCGTTACAATTGAGTGCAATAATGCCTCTATTCTGGTTTGAGAAAGCAATCAAATAATGACACGTGATCAATCGTACAATTCAAATATTTTGAATTGTACTATTATCATAATTATAACTTAATTTTGATGAAACGAAACTACTTACGCATACAATTAAAATATTTACTATTCTAGGTGGTATTTGTTAATATATTTATTAAGAATTTTTTGTCCGTCTGTCTTTTCCATATATTTTCAATGAAATAGTTTCAAATGTTACATCTTACTAAATAATTTATATGAGTATATTTTATTTATATAAATATATTTTTTCCGATTTTGTACTTATTATATAGACATGATGTAATAATAAAAACCCGAAGTGATTGATCTCATATAAAATAATGTCAACTCGAATTTCATTTTTTTTTTATCACCCCTCCAAAATGAAAATGACAGCTACAAAAAGCTAATATATATACACTGATTATGAGCCGAGTCCACCTTTATGTTCATCGATGAAATGAAATCGACTATTGAACGTGATGAAACATATAAAAAATATGCATCAATTAGGTGAATGTCATCTCAGTAATAAACACAGTTAATGGTCCGATATTCAACGCGCTCAAGTCGCGTTCGTACGTTTGCACACCACAAGTCAAGTCTTTTCCCGTGCAAATCGAGCCCTTGATTTGCACACACCCTGCAAAGAAGCTTATGAGAGAGAGCTTCTTAAACAATCATTCTCATACTTTCTGTTTGCACAATATTTGGTGTTGCTGGCGTGCCAGGTGCGAAGTGCACCGATTTGTGTGAAAATGATAAAATCTAACTTCTAAATAATCAAACGACGTGAATTCTAAATTTGACCGTCAGTTATAGTCTCTTAAAACAAATGCAATGCCAAAATAAAGAAAACTATTGTGAATCGATGCAAATAAACCCCTGACATGATTTTGAATTTACAAAACTGTAGGAATTCATCAAAACTTGAAAAAATATAATAACTTGTGCTGAAATCTAAAGTGAGAAGACGTAAAATGATAGAAATATACTGGAAAGCTAGAAAAACTATTGCTTGAAGATTGTAAATTTAGCAGAGAGCTTTTTGCAGATTTTTGTCTGTGTAGAGTTGTCTGTGTTGTCGTAGAGTTCTTTCTATTTGCCGATGTCCTCTTTTTCTTTCTGCAAACTGTGCGGTTCCTCCCACTCCCTCATGAGCCACGTTCTTCCGCCCACCATTCCACGATCTCCCTCTATTTGCACCGCTTTGTGATCGGTTTGAATATATGAGAATTAATCCGATACACTTGACGGGCCTATATAATTTGATTGGCCTCTCTAATTTCATTTGAGCTTTTATAATTAAATCGGGCTTTCATAATATAATTATTTTTAGCCCAAACAATTGCCCCCCGCAAGCATTGGCCCGCGGGCCAAAATGCTTGTATGTAAACCATTTTTAATTCTTTTATTTGGAACGGCATGTGAGCATTTTTTGTGGAGTGAGTTTGTGACTTTTGGGCCAAGCCCAATTCTTTAATGAATTTTTCATTACCCAGTAGAATTCCCTCCCCCAGATTCAAATCGCGATCTTTGGCCCCCTTTCTTCTTCTCCTTCGCATTCAAATTCTGCAGCTCGCCCTCTTCTCTTCTTCTCCGCCTCTTCGCTCCCTGCTGCTCTGAAACTCCCTCCCAGGCTGCTGCTGTGATTCAAGTTCCTTCTTCTTTCTCTCGCGTCCTTCGTCTGATTATTCCCCGCTGCCACTGTGGAAGACACCGCTTCGCCATCCCTACTCCCCCTTCGTCCTTCAATCATCGCGCCTTCAAGGGAATTGAGTTTTGCGGTCGCCGTTGCTGCTTGAAGAAACTGTATGGCCCAAACGTCGGCGCACATTTCTGATTCCAGCGTCTCAGGCATCCCCTCTGCTCCCGTCGCTGATACTACTCCGCCGTCTACTGCTATGGGTAATCCATTCTTCCTTCTTGAATTGCACTCCGTATTTCTTGGCTCCTCATTTATCTGATAATTTATTTATCACCTTGGTTGGAATTGCATTTCTTTCTTCCTGCTTACCCGATTAACTTCAAGTTATGCGAGGCCTTGAGGTGTACGAGGGATGATCGTAAATGGAGGTTTTGGTCTTGCCTCGACTCCTTGACTCTTTTCTGAGAATTGTAGGATAGATGATTGTGCTCATTTAGACGGTCTGTTTGAGTTGTCCTCCTTTACTCATTAGCGCGGTATTCCTGGGGGAGTTTTGGGTTGGAGGGATTTTGGCCATACATTAGCCTTTGTCCTGTGGATGGGGCAAATGGATCCATGTTAATCCTGTCTCAACAGGTGTTGTGTGCTGCTCCATGTCGTTGCCATACAAGCACAGCCCAGCTTCTAGATGAAGGCTGTCTCGAGCTCCCAACCCTGTTAATCTTACCATATTCTCAGGTTTGTCACGAATCGCTTTTGCAAGATCAACAGCATGCTCTGAAGGGACGGAGATTTCAAAGCCATCATCGCTTGTGTACCCTGTTCGAGTAAGATAGCAGGTCGATCCATTGATGTCTATCACTTTGAAGTCACTAAAGTATATCTTGCTCAAATCTTCTTTAGTCAGGTGCTGGAGAACTGGGGCAGCTAGAGGCCCCTGCAGAGCTAGAAGGGAACGCTCATCATGAATGTGCCATGAAACGTCGGCCTCTTTTTATGTGAATGCTTTCATGTGTTCCTCAATATGGGCAAGATCCTTGTCTCTGCAGTCGGTATTAACAACCAGGTACATATGATCATTTGTCACCTTCGTGATTACTGAATCATCTATTGGGCCTCCCTTTTCATTTGTAAAGATAGTCAAAGTCCCAGTCCCAGGTGCAAGCCCAGCGACATTGGCAGTGACAGGATTTTCAAGGAAAGCTATGCAGTCTTTTCCTTTAAGACTTAGACCACACATATGGGAAGCATCAAATAGGCTACCATTCTCCCTACAATTTATGGTAGAGTCAATGATTGAATCTTTGTACTGGATCGGCATACTCCAACCTGCAAAAAGCACCATTTTTCCACCATGGGCAACATGAAAGTCATACATAACATTTTTCTTTAGATCAACTTCAGATGAAAAGCACCGACGAATTATAGTTTTTTTTTTTTGTCTCCATGAGCCAAACGGCGAGTAATAAATTGACCAAGTTGCCACAATCCTCCTCCTCTCATATTCGTAAATATCTCGTATTGCATGTTTGCCCTCTGTCGCTTCCATTCCTCCTTGGATTTGGAATTACCATGGCTATTTTTATTGATCTGAAGGACCTTTGGGGGCCCAAGAGACCAAAAAAGCTCATTCCGCATGCATTCTTCATTCTGGTGCCATTTCCACAGGTGGTGAAAAGAACAGGTATGTAGTCTCTTGTTGTATATGCGGTTCGCATGTTTGCTCTTCACAGGTAATGCTGGATTGAGAATTGGCCATGGGTTGGCCTCAGTTCTCCGGTGTATTCGACACCTAAGCCTTAGTGTCGTTTGGGGTATCTTGCAACACAGGTACTTCTCAACTCTAATGTGCCCTTACGTGCCCTTACGTGTTGCATCCACTCAAGATGACTCCCTTATCCCTATCATTATGCATTGCACTTCAGTCGGGCCCCTTTCCCACATACACGTATATGCATATGCACTTCAGTCAGACCCCTTATCCCGCATACACGTATATGCATTTGCACTTCAGTCAGACCCCTTATCCCGCATACACGTTTACTTACTGTTCTTGCATGCGGTGACTCCGCTTTTGATTTGTTGACTCTTGGTTTGGTGTTGTGGTTGTTGGGTGATGGATGTGGAATGAAGGTGAGTTTGTATGTGACGTTGTGTATTGGATGTTGGAACAATCAAAACCATAGATTGGCTTAAAACTCCCCATCGCAATTATTTCCTCCCCTGGTTCCCTATCGAAACAAAATGAATCCAATATGATAAAAGTGGCCTACTGGCCAACTTCATTTGATCATAACCAACAGATATTTTCATTGGTGGCCCTAAGGCCTACTTCAAATAAAATCGTACAACATGAACATGAAGCTAGAACATACAAAAATGGCTGGTCAGCCTATTTTTCTTCCAAAGTCAACTTCTGGGTCCTCTTGGGTTTGCATAACGTCCTTGTTCTCTTCTATTCTTCCTTTATTATTCGTTTTTCCCACCGGTGAGCTCAACTCCCTGCTCAGTATATTTCTTTCCTGCCATATTCTAAGTGGCCTGAAGGCCTACTTCATGGTTTGTCACTGCATATGCAAACAACCAATCTATAATGGCGGTATGGTCTACTTCCCCATGATTTCTCGTACCATAGGAACATTAGAAATATCAACGGAATGTATATATAATAAGTGGCCATAAGGCCGACTCCCAGCTGAAACAAAGTATCTTCAAATAATGAAAGTGGCTTGATGTCCCACTTTCTCTGATCAATCTTATTGTTGAATCGTAAACAACAGATATTTACCTCAGTGGCCCTAAGGCCTACATCACATGACAACTTGAAATAAAAAACTAAACATATACAAGAGTGGCCCTGAAGGCCAACTCCCCGCTGAAGAAGGCCAACTCCCCACTGAATATCAGCCTTCGTGTTTGCATCACTTGCTAGCTTTTTCCTACTTCTTGGACAACCTCAGTTCCATAGGTGTCCCATACTTTTCTTCCTTTAGTTTTTTCCAGTACTTGCTGCACATGTGCCTTCCATATAGAGGTTGCAGCTCCCTCTTTTTCTTTTTGGTTCGAATCAATCATCAATCTCCTCAATCAGTGGCTGAATTATCGGCCTAGACGGCACGATAACAGTAGGTTTGAGGATTCTTTCCAACACCGAGCTTGGAGTTGGTGTTTGCATGTACAGTGGATTTTCTTTCTTGCTATTGCTACGGATTTTGATGGGCCCAAAATCCCCATTGTAATATCTGGCTTCTACTGCACTTGCACTTGTTTGGAACGGCTGTCCATCTGCTTCCATGACCTCCACGTCATCCCCTTTCCAAAATAATAGCAATTGGTGCATTGAGGATGGTATGCACTGGTTTGCATGGATCCAATCTCTGCCTAACAACGCTTGGAAGTTGGCGGAGGAGTTTACAACGAAGAATGCACATAAAGATGACATACTCCCCACAGTAACATCAGCGGGGAGTACCCCAATGGTCTTGGTAGTTTCGCCTGTAAATGCAGCAACCGAAACTTCTGAAGGAATCAAGTCTTCCTCATTTTTGCCCAGACTTTTCAACATTCTTACTGGGAGAACGTTTACCGATGAGCCATTGTCTATCAACACTCTAGACACTGGCTTCCCATTCAAGTGGGCTTTGATGTACAACGGCCTTATGTGTTTGGTCATGGCCGGTGTAGGCTTTTCAAGTATCACTTGTTTAGGCTTGTTCGGGTGATCTTCCTTGATAATCACTCTTGAACTCCCTTCAGGGAGTTTATTTGCATGCTCTTTCTTTTGCCCTGATCCTTGGGGCATCAACTCCCCATCCTCTTCTTCTATCATTTTAAATCTCTCTGGTAGTATTACCACTCCTGTGGCACAATCCACTGTGATGTGAAACTCTCCAACGAAAAAATTGATTGTTTTTCCTCTTTGATCATCCTCTTCGCTTAACAAATCATCATCATCCTCCACAAACTTATCCTCAGTAGCCGATCTTCCAAACTTGGACTTATTCCCCACTGGACTCCTTGCGACTGGAATATCATTTGTGGGTTCATTTCTCAACTTAGAGGACTCCTCTCTTCTTGCAATCGCTCTTTCTCTCAACAGCCGTCTCTTTTGAGTCCTAGTTGGTGGCCTAGGGAACTTTTTGTGTTGGGCCACCCTCCAAGTGTCACTGAACTCCCCTCTGGCTGGAAGGACGTATCTCGGCTTTACTCTGCTGCTCTCAATCATTTTTCCTTTTGAGATTTCGTATGAACGCCGTTCTTTGCCTTGATCAGCTGATAATTTTCTAGTTTCCACCCTTCGTGACTCAAATTCATATGCATTTCTCCTGTCCGAATACTTTTGACGATGATTGCAAGATGACTCCCCTCTAAACCATTGTTTTTCCACCACTGGTCTTTCAAGAAAATGTTGATTCCTCGGCCTAAAGGCCGCGGATTCACCAACATTTCTGGGGAAACGCTGTTGAGCTATTGGCATTCCATCGACACTGTGCCTTCCATGAGCTTCAAACAATTGACCCTTTGGAATCCAGTATTTCTTGATCACTCGGTCTTTCACTGCAAAAGATCGCCTTCTCTTCTCATTGAGAAGATCTCTCAAATCTGTCATATTCACATTAACCAAAGCAACGGGGGGAAAAGGATCGTCATCCACCGCCATAGACTCTTGTTTGTTAGGGAACTTCACAACTCCCTTGTTAATTCTGTCCTGCAAGATATTCTTGAACGCCCAACAAGACTTCGTAGCATGATTGTAAGAGTTGTGGTACTTACAATACTCTCTTCCCTTCAGCTCTTCTGTAGGTGGCATCTTATGATCAGGCGGGAATGTGATGAATTTTTCCTTTACCAAGAAATCGAAGATTTCCTCGGTCTTTGACGTGTCAAAAGTATAGTGCATGTCTTTGGGGAGTTGGGAGCTATTATTCTTTTCAGGTTCTGCTGGCTTCTTTTTTAGCAGGGGAACGGTGCAAGAACCAGCTGACCGAATCTCCGCCAATGCCACATCTTCCACCTCTTGATAATACGACCCCATAGCAGTTTTCTTCTTGTACGACTCTTCCCTCAAAAGCTCTTCGTATTCAGCCACTTTGGCGGCTAGCTCAAAGAAATCCCTGAACTCCATTCCCTGGAATTTCTTCCTTAATTCAAAATCTAGCCCCTTTTGTGCCATCTTCACGAACTCAGTCTCGGGTAGGAACACCTTGCACCTATTCTTCATCTTCTTGAACCTGTCTATGAAATATTCCACAGACTCTCCTTTCTTTTGAGTGACTCTGGATAAGTCGGCAATGCACACTTCAGGCTCTGTTCTATAGAATTGAATGTGAAATTGTCTTTCCATTTCTTGCCAACTCATCACTGAATTTCTGGGGAGCGAGGCATACCAAGCGAATGCAGTTCCAGTGAGGGAATTTGGGAATAGCCGCAACTTTAGATTGTTGAAGTTCTCCAAGTTGGCTAATTCCCCGCACTGGATGGTGAATCTGGCTATGTGTTCCATGCTGGACTGGCCATCCTCCCCGGAGAATAAACTGAACTCATGCACTCTATAACCCCTTGGGTACGGGTTATTCACGTCAATGTAGTCTGGATATGGTTTGTGGAACTCTGGGCGGCCAATCTGTTTCAAGGCCGGCCCATATAACTCTTGAACAGCTTCTCTCACCATTTCTGGATCAATCCCGTGCAAATTCCGAGCGGGGAGTTGGTGATGGTAATTTGCCCCCCGAGCTTGAAACCCTGCATTTAAACCAAAATTACCCCCTGGGAAGCCTCCATCTCCTCCTGGATAATCCATGTGCGATATGTCATCATAAGCTCCCGGTTGGTACAGAGGATTGGTCACGCTGAACACTTGAGCAACTGGTTGCTTCGAGCTCCCCACTCCATGAGTACGTGGATATGGCTGAGCTCTCCCTCCTAAGGTTTCTTCTCTCTTGTGAGGTGGTGTGTACCTTCTTTCGGGCTGATTTGGGAGAGTACACTCTGGGCGGCGGGGATCGCCAGCCCTTGAGTCTCCAACTCCCTGATCGGATTCATGAACTTGGTTGCTTCCCTGGTCAGCCTCTTTGCCAGTAGTATTTTGCTCTCCTCGAAGGGACTTACTCGGCTTACACAAAATGGATTTCAAACAGTCAGCCATCGCCTTAGATAATGCCAGTGAGATTTCCTCAATCTTTGTATCAGTCAGTTCTCCAATCACCCTGTTTGAGACTTGGTCATTAGTAGTAGAAATCTGTAGATCCATTTCTTCAACCTGTGGTTCAACAACGTGTTGTTCTGGCTGAGGCGCTTGAGTTCCCTCTTGATTCGCCAGAGACTCCCCACCCTCCTGATTCACGTTTTCCTTTCTTCTTGGCGGCATAGTGATGGTCCCACTGGGCGTGCCAAAAATATGTTTGCACAATATTTGGTGTTGCTGGCGTGCCAGGTGCGAAGTGCACCGATTTGTGTGAAAATGATAAAATCTAACTTCTAAATAATCAAACGACGTGAATTCTAAATTTGACCGTCAGTTATAGTCTCTTAAAACAAATGCAATGCCAAAATAAAGAAAACTATTGTGAATCGATGCAAATAAACCCCTGACATGATTTTGAATTTACAAAACTGTAGGAATTCATCAAAACTTGAAAAAATATAATAACTTGTGCTGAAATCTAAAGTGAGAAGACGTAAAATGATAGAAATATACTGGAAAGCTAGAAAAACTATTGCTTGAAGATTGTAAATTTAGCAGAGAGCTTTTTGCAGATTTTTGTCTGTGTAGAGTTGTCTGTGTTGTCGTAGAGTTCTTTCTATTTGCCGATGTCCTCTTTTTCTTTCTGCAAACTGTGCGGTTCCTCCCACTCCCTCATGAGCCACGTTCTTCCGCCCACCATTCCACGATCTCCCTCTATTTGCACCGCTTTGTGATCGGTTTGAATATATGAGAATTAATCCGATACACTTGACGGGCCTATATAATTTGATTGGCCTCTCTAATTTCATTTGAGCTTTTATAATTAAATCGGGCTTTCATAATATAATTATTTTTAGCCCAAACACTTTCATAAAGTATAACTCAATATAAGTTCATACATGCTAACTATATATATTGTTGCTAACTATATATATTGTCGAACATAAACAAAATACGCAATAGGCCATCGAGGATAATTTTCCTAATTGGGGAAATGTGTGTGTGATATAGTAAAGATATTTGTTAAGTGTGAACTTGTGGCCATGGGGACAATATCCTGATCAACATGCAAAGATTAAAATGGTCACGATAATTAAATATTAAGATTTAAGTTAACCAAAGTTCGTTAAATAAAATAATTGATTGCATACAAATGAACACCTTAATTTACCTAACAAATAGTGTTAGAGTGAAACAACCACCACTATCATGCTGGGAGCGATCAACACGTGATATTTGGAATGTTGTATGGTTGAAAAGATTAGAGATGTACAATTATTATAAATTATAACTTTTAATACAATGACAATTTCTCGATCCTAAAAATAGGAATTACAACGATTGAAAGCTTATTATTCAATGAGAAAAAAAATTCTCTCTAAAATTAAATCATGAAAAATATTAAATGGACTTTAAAATATCACGAAATAATTAAATTTTAACTATGTACCCTTTCCTCATATTTCTTAAAATACATCCGAAATATCATACAGCGTGAACGCGAAACAAGTGATATGAAAAACCTTGTACAAAATAATTTTATATATAAAAACGACATCGGTTTATCAAAATTGTGAAATGAGTTGTATTACACGCTTTTATCAAATGGGTGTCATTTTTCTGTTTTTTTTTTTTTTTGTACGGATCATTTTCTGAGCTGATTTTAAATTAACAATGTTTTCCAATTTACAATATTTATTGTTTCCTTAGGTTTATTTGTTTTTGCATGTGCATGCCAAGATTAATAATGAGAATTAATGGATTTTAATAGTCACGGAGTATTAATATGAAAATAATTATCTAATCCGCTGATGACATATCTCATTCGACAACCTGGTTCTCCAAGTTCGGGACAAAGTTTTGAGTTCGAAACCCAATTTAACAAGAATCTCTCCCAACTAAAAAAAACCTTAAATGTCAACATAAAACTTGTGGGAAAGGGTAGAGATTTTTTTGCCAAGATTATGATCATCATATTATAAAAAATAAAAATTTATGATTACGATAAAACGTTGAATTGGCTAACTTTAACTTAATTAATAAAAATATACATAGAAAACAAATCAAATTGGTGGTTGGTTCCAGCTTTGGGGGCTTGAATTAATTGTCACATGGACTATTTATAGGAGACATTAAAGCAATATGGACAATATAAATACTCCATATTTATTATTACATTATATTATAAAATAATATGTGGATATCGACTACCATATATATATATATATATATATATATATATATATATATATATATATATATATATATATATATATATTGATCAGCTCCACTTATTTTGAATATTTTCACTCGAATATCGATATAGACTACACTCGAGCGAATATATATATATATATGATTAAAAAGATTATTGTAGTTATTTCTCAAACCTATCCATTTTTTCAATCTAACAGACCAAAAGGCGATTCTCAAGAATTAAATGCCACTTGGGGTTCATTCAATCTCAATGTTTCTTGGTTGGCTGGTCATTAATTTATTTAATGTCGGTCGACTCTTCCTTTTTTCATAGGGGTGGGCGTTTTTTCTTCGGGTATCGGGTACCCGACCCGACCCGATCCGACCCGACCGGATAAAACCCGATCGGGTCAGGTATTTTTTAAAAAAAACGGGTTCGTCGGGTACCCGATACCCGAAAATAAATTTCGGGTTCGGGTTCGGGTATTTTACCGATACCCGATCGGGTATCGGGTACCCGAATTAGTTTTGTTTTTTTTTTTTTACTTTTTTTTATGAGTTTGTTAAATATGAAAAATACATGTGTTTTTCATTTTCTAGCCATAATATGATATAATGACTAGTCATAAGTCGATATAATGACATGATTTTTTGTGAAATGTGAAAAATAATTATAATTTTTCAAAAAAAAAATTAAAAAAAAATCTTAAAAAAATGGTTTTTTTTTCGGGTACCCGACTGCCGGGTACCCGAAAATACCCGAAAATTTCGGGTACCCGAAATTCGGGTACCCGACATAATCGGGTTGGTGTCGGGTAGTAAATTTTACTACCCGACTTGTCGGGTACCCGAAATTTCGGGTACCCGAAAACCCGACCCGTGCCCACCCCTATTTTTTCATACAGCTATTATCTTATAATTATTAGTATTATTATTTGTAAATAATTAATTAATATATAGAATTGATTATCATGGATTTCACACAATTTATGAGCTGAGATGTGTTTGTTTACGGTCATAAATTCAAGACTTTGGAAGATAAAGACAATACGTTAGATCAAATGTTGGCTTAAAATCAAATCGAATTTAAATAGTTCAAATATCACGTCGAATCAAAATTTAACTACGTAGTTATAATAATTTAACAAAATATTCACCGTACGATTTAAAGAAATTTCAGTTGTACAATTATCTTCACATATAACTTTTTTTTTTTTTTGAAAATAAAAATAGAGAATGAATTCACATATAACTTTTGGTTGTTGAAATTGATCATTTCTTCCGAGTTAGGCTTGGGGTTCGGAGCCACATGTAATAAACTAATATCTTGGAAAATTAATTAAATAATAAAACTTCGATGTTTAAAGATTTTTCTGCATATATGTATAATTTTGATTATTTTTCATTAGTGAGATTTATGAATTGATGTACGTCACATTTCCAACACAACAATTATTATGATATAATTGTTTATTTATCTATAAAGTTTTTGCCTAGCTATGTGCAATGCACCCGTTAATTAATGTCGAAAGTGAAACCTATACGGACTATTCGAAATGGGCGCAGACAGCAACTCCTCCCCTCTTTCTTAAAAATATATCAAAAACCATATCTATATCCCTTTCAAGAAATAAAGTCATGCATATATACATACATACCATACATATATATATAGTCATGTATATATACATACATATTTACATACATACCATACATATATATAGAGCAATGATACCCTGCACACCTCTTCCCTGCACACCTATGAGCGCCTGCTTACGTGGCACGCCCGCAACCACACAAAATTTTTTGTTTTGTTTTTTTAAAAAAAGGCTGACCAATCAGGCACCGCCACGTAGGCGGTGCTCATGATACCTTGCACACCTGTGTGCAGGGTAACAAATTCCCATATATATATATACATATATATATATATATATATATATACATATATATATATACATATATATATATATATATATATATATATATATATATATAAACAAACAATGGAACAATTATATTGTTCACTTATTTTGGGTTTTGGTAGAATAAAAAGTAAAAAAATTAGTCTTAGTTTAGCATTTATTTTTTTGGGTTTGTTTATCGAAATAATGATATGATATCTAGATGTTAGCAATATTTTACGATCGATGCAAATTAATACTCCCATGACAAAACCATTAAGCAAAAACTTGTGTGAGACAGTCTCACGGGTCATATTTGTGAGCCGGATCTCTTATTTGGGTCATCCATGAAAAAGTATTAGTTTTTATGCTAAAAGTATTACTTTTTATTGTGAATATGGGTAGAGTTGACCCGTCTCACAGATTAAGATCCGTGAGACGATCTCACATGAGACCAACTCAACCATTAAAGTGTAAAAACCCCAATTTATGGGCTAAGCTTAGATCTTAACTAATTAGTGGATCAAGATTTTTTTTAAAAAAGGGCTCACTTAAAAGCATGAATTTTATTATTTCCCTATACACACATATTTAATAATTGGTTACGAGCTCAAACAATGCATGTATAATATGTGTCACTTTCATTCAAAATATTTTATTCCATGAATTTATTTTTATTAAAAGGGAAATTATTCATGTATACATACATAATATATATGTATATAATCAGTTTTGATATGTTGTATATCCATCGTGCACACTTATATAAGCACCGATAGAATGATACTCACCTGTTGAATGTGATGAAACATAAAAAAAATTGTACATCCAATATTTGAATGTTACTTCATCGGTGTTACATACATATACATGATTAGTGTACAACATATCAAAACTATATATACACCCACAAAATCTTTCTTGATTTGCTTTTTTCAAAACGAAAAGGTGTATCAAGTAGCGATTACGAGGATATGATAATATCTGATCCCAAATATGTTTAATTAATAAAACTAAGACCAACAAAATCGTAGGTTTCCAGACGTGATTTTCTGTAAAAAGGTATTCTCACGCACGTTTTCTTTATATTATTTAAGCTACAACAATAAATAATTTTTTTTAAAAAAAAAAACAATATCACATTCCTTCGAAATTATAATTTTAGTTTCAGATAAATGCATATTTATTTACACACACAAATATAATATTAGTTAACACTTAACAGTCACATACATAGAATAAAAAACTGAAATATCATAATTTGGATAGTTATATTTCAAATTATTGGATACGAATAAGGAGGCACGTTTAATTTTCCAAACCAGTTATTGATATCGTGCTCATGTAATTACATACTTTTTTTTATATGTTGCGGCTGAATATTTATATAGTAAATATGTCTCCACTAGAGCGTAAATAATCGAGTCAGATCACGAGTTTTTCAAAATGATTAGATAAATATTTAAATTGCATTCGAAAAATTATTGAATTTAAGTTGAACTCGAACATGTTTGAATTTTTTTCAAATCTAAATAATTGTTTTTTTTTTTCAAATAAAAAGGTAATGAAAAAGAATAAAGAATAAAATATTAGATGGGGGTCGTGAGTTGTTCTTGTTGGATGTTCAAAATTCCCCATCTCCCTCGTTAGTCGTGTGAATATAAAGATATAATCTTGAAAAATCTTCCTTAAACGATTGACAAAAATTTGTGTGAGACGGTCCTACGGGTCATATCTGTGAGACATATCTCTTATTTAGGTCATTCATGAAAAAATATTATTTTTTATGCTACGAGTATTACTTTTAATTTTATTGTGAATATCGGTAGGAATGACTCGTCTCACAGATTAAGATCCGTGAGACGGTCTCACGTGAGACTCACTCTAAACAAAAAGGCAAAGTCAAATAACGATTTTGAGGACGAACAAAATCTTACTTTTCCAGTTGTGATTAGTTGGGAAAAGGTCTTCCACAGCACGTTCTCATTAAAAGCTTATCAGATCTTCTGCTCTTCCAATAATTTCATAAAGATGAACGATAATCATTACTATAATTAGAAAATTATTAATTGAAATTTCAATCTTAGGTTATTATATTTATTTATTTAGGACATCGGACAATTTAGAATTTTTTTTTTCTGAAAATATGATAACTTTCTACTGTTTTATAATTTTTTTTAATTAAGATTTCAGATCAAACATGTATGTGAGCACCTCTTGCCATGACTGCATTTGGATTCCAACGTAATGTTTAAGTATTTTTTCTTTTACGACTTTGAAGTCGTGCATTATCACTAACAAATACATACATCACAAAAATTCGTGTAAGATGATCTTTTGAGTCAATTTCGTGACACATATATTTTAATTGGGTCATTCATGAAAAAATATTACTTTTTATTATAAATTGACTCGTTTCACTAATAAAGATATGTGAGATCATCTCACAAGAGACTTACTCTACATACATACATATAGATACATGCATGACGGTTTTTTATATAAAAATTTAGAGAAAAAGGATTTTTCCCTTCCATTTTTGGTATGATTCAATTTTTTATAATCGTCCAATTCGGGAAATAATAACTATCACCCCTACGAAAACCAGAAAAAAAAAACATGTAACTCTTGTATAAAATCAATGATATTTCAAAAACAATGTGTGTTCTCTAAAAAATAAATATATAAATTAAACACTGATATACAACGGAACCCAATTGCCACTCCAAGTCACCATGTCCATTTTTCGCTGTATCAGACAAATTGGCCCCATTTGCTAGGGAGATAAATGTCTAATTTTCAAATTTTAGAGTTTTATCAAACTATTAATTTTATACATATATAATTTTTTTACGACGTAAAAACTCATATTTGATATATCCAAATATTTAACCATTCAACCTAGTGCAACATTAGTTTAACTAGCTAGATAAAAAAAAAAAAACACTCGACTAAGAATGGATCTCTTGTGGGACGGTTTCACGAATCTTTATCTGTGAGAAAGATCAACCCTACCGATATTCATAATAAAAAGTAATACTCTTAGCATAAAAAGTAATATTTTTTATGGATGACCCAAATAAAAGATCAATTTCACAAAATATAACCCGTGAGACCGTCTCACACAAGTTTTTGTCCTCCACTAACTAATAATGAAATCAAATGTTCAATATGTTTAGCCCAAAATTGGTCACATTTTATCCCTCCAAGAAGATAAAATCAAATCCACATATATATACATATATATATATATCGTGGCACAAGATAGTTCATATTTTTGTGTTTAAGATCAGCGTTGAAAAGAAAATATAAGACAAGTCACTTTCAAATCTGAGATGTATAATTAATTTTTAAATATTTTTCGAAATTGCATTCCAACTGTACGCAATAAAAAGGTTGTCTTTGACCTATTGGGACTTGGATTTTGGACCATTTCGGACTTTTTCCTGTCTCACTTTAAAGTAACACGTAGCTTCATCTAAATCACTTAATTGTGGACCATGGACATAAATAAATAACCTATAAAAATATAAGAAAACAAAGGTAAATTTCAAATTTCTCACACATGACAAAATGATATATTTATTTGAGATATGAATTATAGGATCGAGCACAACCGATTTATCAAAATATTTATTTTTTTGGAATTTCGTCAAAATTATGCTCACGTCAGTCCATCTCCGTGCACAATTATGGCGAATTTGCCCTTTGTTTTCCGAATCGAACGTGTTGTTTACATTTTGATTATCTTTGTTATGTATTTTCAAAGTCAGATCCATTTTCAAACCTGCTCATTTTTCTTAATTTAAAAAGATATTTCTCAGTAGCAAAAAAAAAAAAGAAGAAGAAGAAATTTCTCTGCCTGGAAGGAGAACTTGTATTAGAATAGAAACAAGTGTAAATCAATTTAAAGAATTATAGTAAAAACAAACAAAAATGAATTATATTATTTTTCCAATGATTTTCTTAATCTGCGTACAAATAATCTATATATATTTGGACGAAAATATGCTATATGATCTACTTTTATTAGTTTAAAATACATAATTCGGAGCTAGTCATGGCACTAGTTTTTTTACTTCCAAGATGTCATTCAGAAAATATTGGCCATAAATTTAAGGCAAAAACTTTTATGAGACGGTCTCACGGGTCGTATTTTGTGAGACAGATCTCTTATTTGTGTCATCCATGAAAAAATATTATTTTTTTTATGCTAAGAGTATTACTTTTTATTGTGAATTTCGATAGGGTTGACTCGTCTCACAGATAAAGATTTATGAGAACGTCTTGCAAAATACCTACTCAAAATTTAATTAATTTGTTAGTTCCGATGTCAAAAATAAACCATTATTATTATTTTTAATATTTAACATTGCAACTCATAGCCGCTGAATTTGATATTATGCTCTTAAGTAAATCCAAAACACGCTGACAATTATTATCCCACATTATGTGAAGTTTATTAATTAGGCGAATGCGAGCTAGGAAAAAGAACATGGGTAAATGGGCCCAATTTATCTGTTGATCCAAAGCCCAAAAACAATAAAACGGGCCAATCCACGATCCCGAAATAAACCCTTTGCAACACGAAATGAGCTGTTGTATTTATCTATTTTTGTATATTTATTTCAATTCATATTCATATGTGAATGGATTTTTGGTAGCACTTGTTTGATTTGAATTATAACATTGAAATCCATTGATAGATCCATTGCGATAAGTTCGTTATCGCGGTACGAGCCCTGAGACTAAAGTTACAAACTTGTGCTGTTGTGCAACATTTTCCACATAATCGAAACTTCTCTTGGTCTACACCTCATATTTTTCGAGCTATTTCACGTAGGGGGCCCTACAACGCCCGGGGAACATCATATCGCCCAAGCGAAAGAGCCATTTAAGCCCGCTAAAGGCTCAAATTAAATTTTACTAAATTACTAGTCCTCCACCAACTCTTGTGCCTCATAGTACTCAACATTGAAATTCAATCTTTTCACATAGTTACTTTTTATCGTGTAGAGTAGAGTAAACTCCATGCTCGTTGCAGCTACATTTGTCCAAGGCATAACTGGAAAGCTGCAAAAAACATTTGCCATTTCTAATTTTTTTAATATTTTTATTCAAATATGGATAAACATGTTAACCACAACCATTTGACCGCAAAATGGCACAAAAACTTCGAGGCAAAGTCAAAACAGAAACAAATTTAAACTAGCTTACGATATTAATATTATAACTTTCGATAAAACGATAAACACTTGATCTTATAATTGATATAATTTCTATTCTAGTAGATCGTCGATGAACAATAATTATCTCCACAGTGAGAGTAATTGAAACACGAAATAACCGGAGAATAACAAGTGTTGTGGTAATATATTTATATATATAAACAAAACGCACCACCCTACCTCTAATACAAAGAAAACAAGTCTAGTTCCTCCCATCCCTCAATCAAAGGGTGGCTGCTCATTAAATAGGAGGCAACAGCAAGTAAAAAAAAGAAAGAAGAACAACGTAGTCCTTTTCCACTCCCACAAATAATAATTGTTTAATTTCCAATGTACCAATCTCATGCAGAATGACCATCACCCTAACGTGCTTGCTTGCTTATTGTCCCACTTTTTTCTCTCAAAATATACATAGTTTTTCTCGACAAATTATAAGTAGATATTGTGAAAGTTTCTAGGTAGCTGGTTAGCTATTTAAATAAACAAAAGAATGGTAAGATTTTAGTGGAGGAGGAGGATTATAGTCCTATAGTATGCTTCGACAGATAAAATTTATACTTTTAATCATTATTAGTGGATTTTTTTTTTAAAAAAAATCATATTTGATGATGCCAAAATTATGATAAATATTTATATGAATTTTTCATTGTTAAATTTGAAAAAATCCCTCCATGTTTATCCTAGATATGAATGTTTAGATAAAGGGATTACATATACCATAATTAAGGGAGACAAATATTCTTGTTTAAGAGGACTATAACGCATCCCAAGACTTGCTATGACCAGTTTAGATATAAATTTTTTTATCTTAAATAATATTTCTTTATATATAGATTTTTACGTGCTTTGTTAAGATGGAAAACAAAAAATTTGAAAATAAGTTTATTTTAGACCAAAAAAAAATTGAAATTGATGTTAAAAGTTAAAACAAAAACCTAAAGCCGAGCTGTCTCATGACTTCTAATTTTAATCTTTTTTGGCATTTTTAAACCATAAGGTTCAGCTAAATACTATTTTTTTTCAATCAACAATACTTAGAGCGGGTTTGAACGAAATGATTTGAATTTGTGATGAATTTTAAATTTATTATATGTCTTCAAATGAATCTTAAATGTATTATTTTGGCTTTTTTTAACTGATAATAAATACCCCCACAAACTATTAATTTTGAACACTATGTTAACACAAAAAACACTCCTAATTTGGACCAGTTTAGATTGTTAAGGGTTCTCCAACTGGAAGCTATTTTAGTGTGGGGATGCTAAAAAATAGCTAGAGTCCAGTTGGTCCCAGCGCTATTTTCAACGTCAGGTTGGAGCATCGCTACGGTATCATACCAATTTGGTGAAATTATATTTTAATCAATGTAATCTAAATATTTTTTAAGTTTAGATCATTATGTTAGTAAATTTTTTTTGAGCAAAATGAATTTTTGGTCATTAATAATTATTTATTTGTGATTTTAGTCGTTATATTGTCAAATTTTAATTTTTTATCTGTTTTATTCATTTTCTTTGCAATTTTTGTTTTTTTCTGACATGGTGTTGATGTCACTCTGACGTAACGATGACGTGAATACGAAATTACACTAACATGTACTGTATCGCATCAGTATTTTTGATGAAAAATGATTAAAATCGCAAAAAAAAATCCAAAATAATTGAAATAGTAAAAAAAACAATCATTTATATTAGATCAAAGTTTCAATTTTATCAAATATTATATTTTAACAATATTTTGATTTATTTATACAATATTTTATGTTGTGACGAACTATAGAGCTCCATCTATCTAACCAAAGAGACTCCTTCAAAAAGTCCTCTCTTCCTTTCACCAACTTTCTTCCTCCACCAGGATCCGATTCACATTCATTCATTCATTTATCTTCATCAATCTTTCTTCAAAACCCTCAAAAAATCCTTGAAACCCCTTTCAATATGAACAGTTTCCGCAGATTATTGATTTCAACACTTCTGGTTCTCAATATTCTGTTTTCTGGATTTTGCAATGGCTCAAGACCAGCAAAAAATGGACTCGAAATCAGGCATAAAGCTCAAGATTCTGGTCATTTCTTGAACTTCATGCCCAAGAAATGGATACCAGTTTCCGGTCCCTCGAGAAAACACAACGATCTTGGCTTACAGAGCTGGAGATTCCCATGAAGAAAATTAGATTTGCATGTTAAAAAAAAATAAGGTGAGTCAAATGACTCCTTTTTTTGTCTATTTATTTAGAACTAATTTATATTCAAGAACGGATGATTAATTAATTCGTAGTCTAGATTGTATATATAGAATTGCTTAATCTTGAACAACAGCTAGCCTAGCTACTGTTTATTACTTTGTGTTTTGTTGTATACTGTAGATTGCTTGATCAATGATTCGAATTTATATACAATGATTTCTATCATGTGACATCTTCAATCAGTAAACTGTACATTAGCTATATTTATTAGACAAAATAATTGTCTGAGATGGTCTCACGGGTCGTATTTTGTGAGACGAATATTTTATTTGGGACATCTATGAGAAAATATTACTTTTTATGCTAACAGTAGTACTTTTTATTCTGAATATAAGTAGGGTTGACACGTCTCACAGGTAAAAATTCGTGAGACCATCTCACACAAGACTTACTCATAGGCTAAAGTGAAAATCTCATTTTACAGCTGTGCACATAATTTATTTTCTCTTCTTTTTTCAGGTTTTATTTTATTGTCATATGCTTTAAATATTATGAATAAGAATCCAGGAACTGTTAATTTCAAATAAATTTTTTAAATATTTTTAAAATTCAATTTCGATTATATGTTAAATTCATTAATGGGTTTAGATGTACGTGATCAATTTAGTATTTTGAAAGTTGAAAAAACTTTCAATTTTCATTCTAATTTTTATACAGAAAGTATGTACTCCAAAATGTTGATTTTTCACATGTTCAATTGTGATTTTATAATAATTTAAGATTCCATTTTTAAAATTATTTGTCATCCATGTTCAATAAGGTTAATTTATTTTCATTTTTTTTAAAAAAATAATCATTTAGCTTTGTTCATTCACCGACACAAAATAGGAACAACCCTACTATACCTTCACTCCTGCAGAAAGTAGAATAAGAATTTCATGAATATATATTTTAAAAAAATATTCAAAATATGTCATAATTTCATCTATAATATATGATGATTTCAAAGAAAATGGGTATATTTATTATGGTTATATTCTTTTCCCACACAATCATTTTATAACAATGATATATTCTGAAAAAAGTAAATTAAAAAGAGACCAATTATTACTAAAGTGGTGAATTCTTATGAAATTTAAATTAATTAGAGATGTCAAAATCCTATAAAAGAATATCTTGCGTTTTATCTTATCTTACTAATTAAATATGTGAGATTATATCTATATATCTAGCACCAAATGAAAGTAAAAATTAATTCAATTCATCACTAAAGATGTCGGGATAGCCTCAAATCGGTGAATAATTACGAAATCTATCAAACATTTGTGATAATCGTGATTTAATCTATTTGCAATTTTGATCTTTCGACGATTTATATAATCCTTAATTTCAAAATCTAAATTCAAGTCCAAATGAAGCAAGATGATCTAAAAATTATGATATTACAATAAATAAATGTATTGGGAAAAATATAAAAACTCAAAATTTGGCTCAAATTCGATTGAAAACAACCAGAAATAATTATTTGAATGGTTATAATCAATTATTTGGACCTCTAAGTTGAGGCTGACATTCTTCCGATCATAAAGAAACTATTTTTTGAAGAATGGAATTCCACAACTTTTTTTTCTAAAAATGAATATATAAAAAATTAATAATATCATGATCCCATTAGAATTGAATAAAGGTTGTACAGTGAATAAGAGAAGTCGGTCCCTTTCAAATAGAAGTGAAAACGAAATTTCGAAGATTAAATGTGGAAATGAATTTGTGGTTCTGAGGGTATTCAGAGACAAAAATAATATATGTTAATCTGCCCCGAATCAGTCAAGATCAAGATTGCGACTATCAATTCTCTGAAACAGAAGAATAATGGAGGAGAAAAACGACACTCGTTTTTAAGAGCAAAAATCTCACCAACTTAAATAAAAAAAAAATTCCATCAGACTGAAGCTCTATCTTTTTATAATCAGTAAGGATTTGAAAGTTGAAACTACATAAAATAACCATACTTTATTTATAAGGTGTCCGAGTTGGTGGAGTAAGTGAACGTTTGACCAAAAATCGTGAATTCGATTATCTCTTACCAACACTTTTTCATGTGAAAAAACTGTCACACTTTATTTTTTAATCTGTTTTATCTGACTAATCTAGTTTACAAGTTATCGTGTAGCTGAGGGTTTAACCACTATGTTCATAAAATAAATAAATAAATGCACGAATTAGCCTTTTACATTCTTATCATGGGAACTCGAAGATGACAAGTCAAAGATTTAATGTTGTGCATATCTCAAATCATGGGCTCCAAAGAGAAAATGATGGAACCAAGGTTTTGATTGGGCGGATTAAATGAATTTCTTTTTTTTTTAAATAAAGAGATTTTCGATTGAAGAAATTATAGATGAATTAAATTTTATTTATTTTGTTCATGGTTTTCTACATGTGGACAGTGGATTCGTCTTTATACACAAACACACACACACACACACACATATACATATATATATATATATATATATATATATATATATATATATATATATATATATATATATATATAATTTCTTCAATCGAAAATCTCTTTATTTAAAAAATCTCTTTATTTAAAAAAAAAAAAGAAATTCATTTAATTGGGCAAAATATATATATATATATATATATATATATATATATATATATATATATATATATATATATATATATATATTGAAAGGAAATATAATTTCTCTATTAAATTTATTTATCAAGATATACTCTTCATTGTTAATATGATATTTAATATTTAATTATGGTTTTGTGTTTCTAGATAATTATGTTAAGATTTTATTTTCATATAATATCTTCTTTAAATTTAATTTCTTATTTATGAGATTATGTGGAATATTGAGTTTTTCCTTACTAAGATACTGAGATAATTAAGAAAATATATTTTAGATATATTATTTATGATAATGATTTATTGAGATATGTTATCAATATTTAAACAGAGTTTATTTCTAATTAAACTCTTACTTTCCTTATGAGATATGTTTCTTTGTGTAGATAAAGTTTACATCTATAAATAAAAGATAAAAGACCTCATTGTGTGTCTCTCTTCTCTCTCGATCGTACATACGAACACACACTTGTGTACGCCGTGAATATCAGAGAAATAAGACATCAAGGATCGTGTTGTTGTGAAGAGTGGTGATCGCGTGTTGCCTTGAATGTTGGGAACATCTGCAGATAATCGTAACGAAGTTGGCTGAATATCGTTTTTGTGGCTCCTCTTTTGGCATCACGTTTTTTGCTTTCTAATTAATTGATGTTTTATTATTGTTGGTTGTTTTAGAAAGCTTTTATTTTCTCAACGTGTTGAAAAATTGATTTTAGTCTTAATCACTAGTGATTGGTTTTTGTGTAAACGTTTTGGTTTTCTAGTGATTAATTTTTGTCATAAGGCACCGCACAAGTATTTATACTTGTGCAAATTTAATCTTGGCCGTCCGTTTATGTTAAGTAAATTTGTGTTACAAACTTTAATATTCCGCTGCATATGGTCTCAAATGTTGTAACATTTGACACAACACTTAATTCTGATAAAACACAAAGTTACAATTTACACTACTGTTGATATGTAACATTTGAGACAACACTTAATTCTAATAAAACACAAAGTTACAATTTACACTACTGTTGATATATTTACTCACATCTGTCGAGCAATATTCCTTGACGATATAGAAAAACTATATTTACTCACATAGTCTTCTATTTTGTGTTAGGGCACCCACATTGAGTGGGCGTTATAACGCCCACTCACATGAGAGAGAGTGTGGGGCGTTCATATGTATGAACGCATATGAACGCATCTGTGTCAGATTATTTTTTAAAAAAAATTACACACTTAGCGATGGTTTTTGAAAAAACCGTCGCTATTAGCGACTGCTTTATAGAAACCGTCGCCGATTTGATGACACGCGGGCCCATCTGTTTTGAATTATTTTAATTTATTTTCTTTTATTTTTATGTAAGTGTTATTTATTATTATATGTTGTACCGTTTTATTTTAGGTTTATAATAAATTTTTAATTTTAAGTAAATGATACTCATAAAATTAAATTATTTTACGTATTGAATATATAAAAACAAATTATTATTAATATAAAATAATAATAATTTAAATTTCTTAAAAAATTTGAAATTGAATTTATTTAATGTAAAATAAGAGTAATGAATGAGTGGATAGCGGGACCCACAAATAATGAGTGTGAATGTTAAAATGAATGTGGGAGAATAGATGTGTTAATGTAATGTGTATGTGACATGTGGACCCCGCGATTTTTGATGAGATGGTGGGTGTTATAACACCCACCAATGGGGATGCTCTTAGCAATAAAACTATTTTGTGTTAACAAGCAATACACTACATTTTCGTCTTCTATTTTGTGTTAACGAGCAATACACTACTGTTGATATATTTACTCACATCGTCTTCTATTTTGTGTTAACGATATTCCTTAACAATATTCATTAGAAATATATATAGATATAGAAAAACTATAAAATGGAAGACGATTCTCCTACCGCCTTTCCACGGTTCCACCATTATCTGTGGGTTCAAGTTGCTATGGGGATGGAGAACTTCCATTTTTGTTCTTTAACTCGATGAAAATTATATTTTTAATTTATTTTGGTCTTGTTATTGAAATTCATGTTTTTAGCTTATTAATTTGCATATTTTTAATTTTTTTTATCCAGAATGTTTACATAATATCATATATATTAACGATATTAAGTGACGAATCATCATTTTTTGATGTCACATTATCATTTTCGACGTTATATCAGTATTATGATGAAAAATGACTAAAATTGAAAAAAAAATGAAGTAAAACCTTAAATTGAAAGATATATGTGTATTAGTTTACAAAAATTAAAAAAATTTGGTGCCTCGCAGTATGTGTGTAGAGTTGAGATGATAAATGAAGTAAGACCATAAAAATGATCAAGGACTTGAGACAACAATAATTTTGTTCCTTAATATGTTGCCTGTTTCAAGCTTAAAAGTATTGGTATTAAATAAAAAAGTTGGGTCGTGCGTTTTCAAATAACATTGATATAATTTAACAATTCTTTTTTTCGATTTATATGATGGTTATATAAAAAGTATAAAGCATTACACAGATTTAATACATGGCTTCCTCCTGTGTGTAGAGTTTCTGTGTATTACACAGAATTCATCATTGTGGACGGATAAAGACCCTGGATTCCAAAAATAGGTCAATGAGACGCTTTAACTTATTATCTTAATGATATTTGTTCATCCTCGCGCTTGTGATCCACGAAAAAATCATAAACATTATATATAAAAATAAATGTGAATTGTTGGATATCTATTTAGACAATATCCTCAAAGGCTAAGAGGAGGTTGAACTCAACCACCAAAATATGGGTATGAGTCTCTTATAAGCTATGAACCATCTACATGATCCAAAGATCACGAAATCTCCAGACGAATATAACCCGATGGAACGAAGTCCTTATACATAAGTTCATGTTTAAGTAGGATTGGATTCTCATATTGATTGGAACTCGACTACTGTACTTGAGCACCTGCAATTTGATAAGGTGGAGAGGGTAGCTAAATATCGAATACAAAGAAAATTTGAAAAAGTAAAAGGTATAACCTTAAATATTGATCAATAATTCATTAGCAATGTATTAGAAAAAAAGTATATACAAGTATACCAGACCCTCAAAACTTCCGGAGAAGCAAAAATTAGCATATATTTACTCGAGTGAAGCCTTAAAAGCAACATCTCAATTCGGACCAGACACTAACCAGCTTCGCTTCCAATCATAACAGCATTAGCTCGAAAAATTTTATGAAAAGAAATGTGGCTGATGCCCCGAAAATCACGAGCATACTGAAAGAAACTGCTACTCCGCCATAGAATGCCACACATAAATCTCCCAAAGAAAGTAATATTATTAGTCTACGCCTGAGAATCTTTACTTTTCCTCAGTAAACCATCTTTCAAATCTCCATACTCACGGAGCTCGTTCAATGCATCAGCTATAGTCTTGTTAGAATCCTTACTGCAGTTTTTATGGCCATCCATGTTGGAACTTTGATGGGAACAAGAGCTGTCGTGACGAAGAGGTGGTGCATTCTGGAACATATGAACAAGAGCGCCAACTTGTGAATTTTTAGCTGGTCCATGCTGAACAGAGGGATGCGATGAACCTGATCTGGTAATATACATGGCATATCAGGTTTATTTCAAGACAATGCAAATAAAATTGACGGACTACTTAAATTTAAGTTTAAGCTATTGAAGACGGAAGACATTTAATATAACTGGTCTATGGTGTGTCCATGAAGCACAGATCGTAAAATAATCTTCGTCAATGAGGTCTGTGAGGCTTCACCTCTGGAACCCCTTCTCTTATAGCACAATGACTTGGCCTAAAGGCTTAAATAGTTAAATATGTGAAATGTTTAATGCTTACAGTCTCTAACAGGGTGAAACTATTTACGTGCCACTAGAGGACTCAGATCAACATAGAAATTACATGATTTTTCTTATACAAGCTAATAAGCATTACTTTACATCCATCAGTAACAGCAAATCTGCAACTAACAACCCCCCTGATATGGTGACACACGAGACACGTACGACATGAAAAGATAAATCAAAACATGTAGCTTATAGATGAGCATCTCATAGTTGCTCTCATGTTATAATGGCAAATTGATACTACAAAGTGCAATTGATGAGATGGTCTTTGAAACAACAAAGTCATGATAACAAGGGTTGGAATTTTAGTAAGATATAAGTATGATCTTCCATTAGAAAGCCTTTCTTGTTGAGAAAGTAACAAGATTTTTTTATGTCGCAGACAAGCTACGAAGGCAAAAAAGTTTATTCTGCTATTCTGGGGATCAAGTAGTATCCGCGTTTCAGTTTAATATTTCCTTCAAGTTGCCTTTTGTTAATGATATCCTGTTACACTCACAACTCACAAGTCTAGCTAAAAATAATGAACAGAACAAACAGAGGTTAAATAGAAGATGTAATAAAAGGTAAATGTATTTGATATTCAGTATCTGATTCTGCCCAGAGTTACATATTCTGTACAAAAAAAAAAAGAAGAAGAAACAACATTCAAATTTCCTAGCTCAGATAGCAGCCTCTCCGAGAAGAAAAATAACAGAATAATCCAACAAACAACCACTACCCACATTTTGTTTACACTCTCTCAGTTGCCTCTGTCTGTCCCTTCTATTGTAGACATTTTTAATAACAGGCCAATTCTACTAATTTATCGGCCATCTCTTCTTCACCGCCCTTAACATATCCACATATGACAAGATTTCATTTAAATTTTACATAAAAACTGTGGATTTAGAAAACTACATACGTGTATGAGCTATACTGGTTGGTTTTTACAGTTCCCAATACATATGGTTTGCAGGTAGATCACAGAGAAATATTATACCCAATGGATGGCAACAAGTTAACGTGTGGCTATCTATCTTTGGAAGTATCTCTAGCTTGTCTATGAGAGTTAGTCTTTTCAACTGGTCTTCCACGTGAAGTTCATCATCTTTGGTGGTTGCTTGTTTTAGTATCTTTCAGACCTTATCTTACGATCGATTTTCTTCTCCAGCGGGTTATAACTGGGTAACTTCTGGAGGTGGTCGGTGATTCATCTCTGGTTGCTCATGATACAGCGAATCTGGTGGGAATCAAGCGAAACATTCAGAGGCTGGAACAAACTCAGGCTACTAGAATTATGGAATTGGAGCAAAATGATCATTTGAGTAGCCAAATTAATAAGAGGATATTCATAGAATTCCTCTTCTTCCTCTGAAATAAGGAACGTGACTGTTGTTGCCAACCAAACAGCGGTGGTTGCAATTCAGAGGCTGGAACAAACTCAGGCTACTAGAATTATGGAATTGGAGCAAAATGATCATTTGAGTAGCCAAATTAATAAGAGGATATTCATAGAATTCCTCTTCTTCCTCTGAAATAAGGAACGTGACTGTTGTTGCCAACCAAACAGCAGTGGTTGCAATGCAACCCTGCCGAGAGCAATGAGCATCTTATCTTGGAACGCCCGAGACGCTCAGCCGGTTCCGAATGGCCTTTCGGACATACTCCCCCAACTTAGTTTTCGTTTTGGAAACTAAGTTAAATAGGTCCAGAATCTCAACTATGGACATCGTTGGGATTTCACAATGCTTTTGGGGTAAATAATAGTGGCCGTAGTGGTGGATTGGCATTTTTTTGGAATGAGGAATGGAAGGGTCGACTTGCAGAGCTATAGCTCAGGTCATATTGATGTTCTAGTTATTACTGAGGAAGAGTGGAATGGTATTCACTCTACGTTCTTTAGGCCTTCCAGAGGCTAAAACAAGGGTGTCCATTGTTGCCGTATTTATTCTTGCTTTGTGCTCGAGGTATTTCGCAACCATGTAAATCAGGGTATTCTGCGTGGGATAAAGTGTGCCCGCCTAGCTCTGGAATTAATCCTTCTATTTTTTGCAGATGACTCGCTGCTTTTTGGACCAGCTAACGGATCCAATTGTGAAGTGATACGTCTTGGAGGCCACCTCCCTTAGGTTTTATTAATGTGGATGCTTCGGTAGTAGCTTATTTGGATCACTTTACGGTAGGAATTGTGGGGGTGTGATCACGAGGGAGTTGATTTATTTGCATGCAGCTACATATCCCAAAGGCATTTTCACCCTTCATTTAGCTGAATTGATAGCACTGAAGGAGGGTGTTCACATGGCTGCTAAAGTTTATGGTTCAAAATGTATTGTTGAAACGGATGGGACATCAATGATTAAATCCATTAATGTTTCTTCGTTGTTTTCTTATGATGAACCCTTAGCTCAGGAGATTCGGCTTTTGTGCTCCAATACATCGGACTCTTCGATTGTTCATTACTCTAGACTGGATAACCAAGTAGCACATCTGTTAGCAAATAGGTGCAGGTGGTCTGAATGTCATTTTGATTTTGAGGATGTGATTCCTTTGTACTTATCTAAAGTTGTATCCGCTTACTTGATTGTTTGACAATGAAATCTATTTTTACTGAAAAAAAGGAAATAATATACGCATCCCAAAAAGTAGCAAACACATTGGAGCACATGTTAAACCAGAAAGAATGAAGCAAAATAAAAATCTGCAGGGTAACTCTATCATGAAATCTAAGAATGGATTAAGATTCATTGCAGAGATTATGTCTTTTTTTCAATTTAAACATCACATACTATGATGTGGCAATTACCATGAATCAACCGTGACAGAAGTCAGAAAACAAGATGACAAGACATTAATCCTGAATATATCTCGATATCAGCTAAGCACCATTGACTTCTAATTATTAGCCCAATCAAGTAAGCAAGATGTATTACCTTGAACCAAGACTTATTTTGGCATCATTATCTAGAACAAATGCCCCGAAAAACTCTGAATCATCGTAACCGCCCCCAAAAGTTAACCTACTAGAACTTCTAGATCTTAATTTTGATGATGAGCTCTTAGATGACGGTTTCTCATCAGACATCTTCCTGTGTTCATCCTTCGTTAAAGGTAACTGCAAAAGGCAACATCATTGTTTAAAATGTGATTTCGGGAAACATGGAACCATACAAATAATTATTACTGTATATACCTTGTCAAAAGTTGAGATGGTTTGATCATCGCTTGCACCAATACCTCGCTTGGAAACACATATTTTAGAATCTACATTAGGAGGCAAAGGAAAATCTGTACAAGTTCGATAATCCTCATAACTTGGATTCTTCGAATGACTTGCTTCTTGCTTAGAAACGGGAATTGAAGAATGAGACTTAGAATAAGATTCATAACTCCAGCTATGACGCCTACCAAACGCACATGTAAATGGGGAACTTTGTGATTCAGGAAAAGATGGAAACCATCTACGTGGTTCTGCCATTGGACTGCCAACATATTCGGGTATAATCTGTGGCGATATAGGGATTGATGGCTCAGACCTCAGGTCCAATAATGACGAACAATAAGACACCGAAAGACAAAGCCTACCACAAGACGTGTCAACAGGACTAAAGACGAACTGTTGCATATCCGCCTCTTCTCCACGGGTAAATGGCTCCACAAAAGATGAAACGCGATGGCCAAGATTATATAATCGAATCCGGGCTGAAGAAATAAGATCACGAAACAACTTATAAGCCGGCAAAAGCCTAACAGTCGCATACAATGATCTTAACGACAATAAAGACTTCTTGTACAAAACATGAGAGCTGGTACAAGTGGATCTCTTACTCCCAGACATGCCACCTCCTTTACCACCACATCCCTTTTCATACTGTATAACCCACCTTTCAATAATCTTTTCAATCTTCTTTCCACAGCCAAATTCATCACTTTTCAAATCATAAGAGCAAGGCTCTTTCCCAGACATATTCCCCCCAAGACCCCTTTTTGGTGAAGAGTTCAAGGGGTCCGAACCGCCCCGCCTCTTTATCAGAACAATATCAACAATCACAGGTTCAATATTACTCTGCCGCCAAAAGTCTATATTTTCAAAAGCAGCAGGGCAATCCCTAAGAGCCAAATTAAACCACTTATCCCTTGGCCTAAAACTTGACGAAGAAGATGATGATGAGGAAGGCGAAGGAGACGACGAAATCTGATCGCCGCTATAATTACGAGACGAAACATAAGGACACCTCGATTCCAATATCACGTGAAGGCTTTTAGCCAAAAACTCAGTAATAATCTGTTCCATTTTCGCAGGTTCCGACGGAGCGTTCCCACGAGAAGAAGCCATGGATACTCACCTCTCCCAACCAAAAAAAAAAATACCAAAAACAAAAAAAAAAACCCAGAATCCAAAACGTTAAATTCCACTCGAAACTCAAACTAAATCAACATCCCGGTATAAATATGCAAAGAAACGAATTCCCTCAACAAAACTTCCCAGAAAAATATGAAATAGAGCTTCAAAGCTACTACACTAAGTATCAATAAATAAACGTCTACCAGTATATGAACACAGGAAGGGGAAGGAAGAAACATAGGCACCGACTATTTCACAGTACTTGACTTGCAAGGAATTGCAAAGGTATTTTCTTTGATATTCATCTCTGTATTTTTATTGATAAAAATAATATATTTTTGTTCATCTATTATATTAAAATCATCAAGTGATTATTCTCACTTCTCAGGATTTTTATATATATCTATATAATGATTTGGGCGGGTTTTGGATGAGGAAATTCGAATGGTTCCTTTTTCCCTTTTGCGTTGATGAATTTTGGAGTCGTCGGAGACTTTTAATCGCTTCTTCGAGTCCATTTTTAATCTTAATCATAAGATTTTTCTTTAAAAAAAGATAATTTTTTTTAAAAGAAAAATTAAACAACAGAACAAATCAACAAAATTAAATCTGAATTATAAAAATCTTTTTTCTTCTACGTGTAATATAGTTCAATTAATTTAATATATAGAGCATAGTCTTGATTTCATTACCTTGGAATGCAGGAAAAAAAAAATTTATCGAAATATGATATTTAGACGGTTGTACGTCTTAAAATATCTAAATTCTACCAATGACAGTAATTATTTTATAAAACATCAGAGAGTTTAGTTCAATTTATATAAAATAATTCGAAATATAAATTATATTATTATAATATTTGCTTGAAGATATGAATTTGAATTATATTTTAAAAATTATTGGCTTGAGATTTTTTTAATATAGATTTTAAATTCTATGTCGATGTTTCATGGTTATGGAAAAGTGGCATTTAGTAATTTATATTTAAAATAGTTGTCTCACCTATCAATTTTGTTAGATGAATTTTCGAAACGATCCAACTCATATTTTATATTTGGAAAATGCTGAATTTTTAAAATTAAATCCAAATTAATAGGACTGTAATCAAAATTTCACACGTTTCTTAAAAGTCCAAATCCTAATTATTATTATTTTTTATAGATATCAACAAATTTTTTTTAAAAAAAAAAACAGACGTTAAATCCAAGAAAATCCAAATTTTATTTTGAACACGTTTTTTTGCCTCGAAGAAAGGAAAATATAACTAAATGGGCCAGTAGGCCCCCAATCTTGTGCACTATCTTTCAAGCTATAGGCCCAATTAGCTCAAACCCATGTATCGAACCAGTCAAACCAATCATCAGCCTATTATAGAAAGACATGATATATATTTGTTGGGTTTAATTGCAACAATTTCTTTCCACTGTTTTTCTTTTTAAATTAAAATAATGTATCATGTATATGCCAACTCCAAGTTAAAACTATACCAATGATATTTCCTTTTTTTATTATTTATAATATAATTTTTAAATTTATGTTGGTGTGATAAAATAAAATAAATCTATATAAAATATGAGAAGATTTAGTGTATGGCATTCTAGCTTAATTAAATGGTAATATATAAAAAGTACATGTCACAATGTTCACAAATTTGCAAATGTAATTAGCTTCTTTGTCTGATATGAAGAGTCAAACTCAAATACATTATTAATATTAGAACTTGGATCTAACTCAAACCCAAAAGCTAGCTCAAGAGGGGAGACTTGTCCAAGTCCATATATACAACTCTCAGGCATTTTATCCAACTAATGTGGGACAATTAACGCATCCTCTCGCGCCTAGGAATAAACATATGAATCATGAAGTTTACAAATAACCCAACTATGGGTTATGGACCTCATACATAACGGTGAAACCTGGCTCTGATACCATATTAAGATTGAAATATGAACCTAGCTAACTCAATCCAAAAGCCAGCTCAAGAGGAGAGGATTGTCCAATTCTATATATATAACTCTCAGATATTTATCCAACTGATGTTAGGATAAGCATGAAATAAAGTCTGAATCTAATTTTAGAATTTGAATTCACTGGTTGATATTTAGTGGGATTTAATTATTATATGTTTCACAATCTATTTTAATTAATAAGGATACTCATTCTATATATAATGTATCGGTTAGACAATGGAAATTATATATCAATATGATGATAAGACAAGTTACAATTTATTACAAAGAAATATGCAATCCAATGTTCGTCGTATTCACACGATCGAGATTGTACAATGAATTTCTATACGAACTAATTTGTTTTTTTTTCCCGATGTATCCTTATATGTCAACATTATAGTTACTTGATGACGAAGAAACGTGTTTGTATATTATTGGATGATATTAATATTGTATTTATTAGAGCACACATCCGCATCAAAGATAAAAGTAAACTTCAAAGTAATTATACTAAAAGGAACAAGATATTGATTGCTTTCAATTTCAAAACAAGCTAAGGTGGATTTGCATTAAAATGGGAAAAATATAGATAAGGATTTCAAATTATTTTAACTTGTGGATTTGAAATCAAGATACTAGATACAAATGTATAAAATACTGCTAAAAGAATTTGGAATCTATAATTCAGAGCCATTGATTTGTTTGGATGGGCTAAATCTAAAAGAATTTGGAATCTATAATTCAGAGCCATTTATGGACTAATCTAAAATGAATTTCATATCTATTATATATCAAATTAAATATTTTCAACAATAACTGTGATATGAATTAAAAATATATAAGATATGTATCATTCGAAATTCATTCTTCAAATTGATCATTTCTGAAGTCAAACATCTTCAGATCATCAAATCATTCGATCCAAGAATAAGAATACGAAGTTGAAATCATTTGATGTATGACAAATCGAACCGAACACATCATAGAGAAATTTTGTTTCCGTCTTGATGTGATTGTGGAAAAACTAGTGTTTTGGTTGTCATAGAGACAACAAGAGGCTCTAGTTTTTGGTTGTCATAGTCAAGTATCCAAATGATAAAAAGTGAGGCAAATGTAGCAATTTGTATCATCGTAGATGAGTTTTTTTCCTTTCCTTTCTTGAAATTATTTGGTAAGGTGTGAGTTCTTTTTTGAAAAAAGTATTGAAATTATGGAATATCCACACGTCCAAGATTTTGGTGTTGTTCGTTGATTGGCAATGAAAATTTGCACAATATTTCAAGTCCCACCATGGAACCACAGGCGCCATTAATCTCCAATGTCGAGAAAGAAACGTAATGTCTAAATAATGTTTATTCGAAAAAGGACCATTTTTTAATTCATTCCATATTTTAGACTCATATAATGATTAAATTTCACTTATTTATTTTATAATTTTGGGAAAATGGGTTAAAATATTTATTTTATATTCTTGGGAAAAATACAAATTGGTCTTGTAATATATCGTCCATTTTTCACTATTAGTCCTAAACTCTCAATTTGCACTAAATTTGCTCTTATTTTCACTTGTAATCATTTTTTTTTATCGAAGTGATAACGTAGTATCTGATGCTCACGTCAATAATTTCCGGTTACATTCTAATAACAAAAAAAAAAAAATGCGACTGCAACTTGAAAATATCTTGGATTAAAAATATAAACTAGATATTATTAATAAATAAAAATCCCACTAACTCAATAAAAGCAATTATTCGTTCTTCGAAGTCTCAAAGCCAATGCCCAACTGACAAGCTACACTGCAAGTGGGTTGGACCCATTTTGATTGACCATATATTGCGCCATACAAAAATTAGTGGAGATCCAAATACCGTGAGTTCAATAATTATCCTTTAAAAAGCTTTGGGATGAGATTGAAATCAAGCCTCTGAATAAGCTCAAGAAATGGGGTTTAATTCAATGTTTGCATAAATATTAATATCAATCATATTGTAAATATGTGTCTATATTTGTATATTGATTCAGATCCTCTTGTTTAGAGCCATATTAAGCCAAAATTGAATTAGAATCGAGTCGAGTCGAATCGAGTTTGAATCTATTAACGTACAGACTTCATATTTCTTCTCTCTTCACAAAAATAGAACCCGAAAGTTCGTTATAGTGATTTCGGATTCCTTGCTGCTCGGATCAAGAGGTTATTAATGTCCTATATATTTTTAGTTATCCTAATTAGCTATGCACTGTATATTTAAATTGGCAAAAACTTGTGTGAGACGGTCTCACGGATCGTATTTTGTGAGACAACTATCTTATTTGGGTCATCCATGAAAATATTACTTTTTATGCTAAGAGTATTAATTTTTATTGTGAATATCGGTAGAGTTGACCCGTCTCACAGATAAAGATTTGTGAGACCGTCTAACAAGAGACCTACTCATTTAAATTTTAAGTTATGAACCCGTTGCGAACATCTAGTCAAATAGCAAAGATACAATATCATGTAACTTTATAAAATTATTTATAATTAAAAATTAAGCAACAATATTACTCTTTCCCTTGTATATATGCCCATTAGTGCACCATCTATTAAAGAGAGGCCCCGACAACTATATTCCAATACTCTAGAAAGCAGAAGAAATGGCTTCGATTTCCTCCTATTCAACCTCCATGAATCAAGAATTCATCCAAGATTTCCATTCAAGAAAATTGTTGCTACACCCTCCTTTATACATCTCCCCACCGCCATCACCTTCCCCGACAACGACCATCGATCCGACAAACCGAAGAGACAGCAACTCCTTTGATGCAAATGTTATCATGGTTCTATCAGTCCTATTATGTGCCTTAATTTGCTCATTAGGACTAAATTCAATCATAAAATGTGTCCTAAGATGCTCAAGTTTAGTTTCCTCCGAGATAAACGATCATGCCGGTGCAACGACGACATCTCGGGTAGCCGACAAGGGGATCAAGAAAAGGGCTCTCAAAACATTCCTCACAATAAGCTACACTAGTGAAGTTAAGCTGCCAGGTTTGGACACAGAGTGCGCCATTTGCCTCTCGGATTTCGGGCCCGGTGAACGTGTTAGGGTTTTGCCTAAGTGTAACCATGGATTTCACGTCCGATGCATAGATAAATGGCTGAACTCGCACTCCTCATGCCCTACTTGTACGCAGTGTCTCATTGAAACATGCCATAAAATTGTGGGGTGTGACCTAGCCACAACTAGCACGGCAGGGGCGATACCGGAAACTCCACAGCAAGAAGTTGCAAGGATTTAGTCTCTACAACATGAAGGTCGTTTCTTAAGAAGTAATGAATATTTATTAGGATTCTTTAGATTTTGTTAATGATTTTTAGGCCAATTGCTTTACTTTTTAGTAGGCCAGTTTTTTTTTTTTTTTTTCGGTTAGGAAAATTTGTTGGTTTTCAAAACAATATATTGTATTATAAAATAAATTTAAACATGTGTGAATTAATTTGAAACCATCTTGTTCCAGTTTATTTTTTAATCCATTAAATATTAAAATTATTGTTTGATTTAGTGCATTAACTTTTTCCTGCGTTTAGTCCTATTTCGTCGTAATACTAACTTGGCATTGGAAAATTTTGATATGGCTTCAGAAATTGTAGATGTGGTTGATATCATATTAGTAATTGGACCAAAATATCTATGGGTGGGGAAAAACATAGAACATTCTAGTATATCGTATTTATCGTATCGCAAAATATCACACATACCGAATTTAAAAGTATATCGTAAATTTCGATATGATATGATACTGTACCAAACTTTTCAGTATCGATATCGGCATGACTTTAAAAAATATTCATTATTTTGGTATATACCGAAATACCAAAATAAATTCATATATTAAAAATTATAATATAATGTCAATTTTGGTATCAGTATGACATTAAAAAAATTCTGTATTTCGGTATAACATTATAAAAAATTCAGTATTTCGATTTGAATAATACCAAGTGTTTTAAAAAATTTGGTATAGAAGATATTATATCGGTACTGTATCGAAAAATTCGGTATACCAATTTTTTTTATAAGAACGATATGGAATTTATGTCATATCAAAATTTCGGTACGATATCATTATTCATTTTTCGGTATTGAAAATTTTCAGTACAATACGCGGTATTATTTGGAAAATCAGGTATATCGTTCCAGAGTGGTTCTCATGTGAGACCGTCTCACGGATCCTAATCTGTGAGACGAGTCAACCCTACCCATATTCACAATAAAAAGTAATACTCTTAGCATAAGAAATAATACTTTTTTTATGGATAACCCAAATAAGATATCCGTCTCACAAATACGATTCGTGAGACCGTCTCACAAAGGTTTTTGCCATCGTTCCGAAATATGCCTAAAACTAACCGAAAATTAAAATATTGTACACCCAAATAAAAATTTGAAGTGTGAACTACAATATAAAATTAAACAAGTTAATGAACCAACAAAATTATTGCCCCTAATTATACATAATAATCCATTGTACTATTATAATTAATTAAATTGTTGTTATAGATAATGAACATTTCAAATTTTTTATGATAATAATTAATAAACAACTAAAGCATAATATATAAATAATAAATCATTATATAATATGATGAAATGTGTTATTATTTACACTCTATTTTTTGTTATTTACAATTGTGAATAAATTTTACACGGTAAATGAAATATTGATAATACAAAGTGGAGTGCAAATAACATTACTCATTGATTAATATGTTTCTTTTATAAAAATTAAACAAAATATTTGAATATATATAGTTTTTTATTTGATAGATATGATTATACTTGTCTATAATAAAAAAACTTGTTATTTTATTAAAAATTATAATGAATGATACTATTATCATTCAAATATTTTAAACTGTATAACAATTTAAATATCCGTGATTTGTGACCGGTGAACCCAAATCGAAATTCCATAGATTATTTTTTTCCATCTCCACTTTTTATTACACTATTCAGTCACAAGTTAGCTCATAATTAAATCTACTAGTTCAAATTTACTTTACCCGAACAAACATAATTTTTTCCCAAACTTTTAGAAATTCAATCAATAAATCAATTAACATTTAAAACCTCTTTAAAAAACTGGCGCAAAATCCTTGTAATTAGGGCAAAATAAATTTCAATTTTATAATAAAATTAATATGGTGTTTTTCAATTTTTCTTTAAAAATGATATAAAATAATAAATAAATAAATAAATAGTTTAAAATAAGTAATTTCAAAATCCGAATTCAAAGCTCACCCACCATTCATGCTGTATATAAATAGACACTTGTGGTCTCTGGGATGTCACCTCATTCGATTACCTCCTTTGGCCTTCAATCCGAGGCAGGCGAGGCGGCTGCAGAGGAGAGCCAAGAAAAATTCGGATACTTCTCATTAAAAAAAGAAGCCATTCGCCTCATCGGTGTTTGGATTTGCATTAAATCTTAAGTTTTCTTGCTCTCTTCCCCAGTTTCGTCTCAAAATCCAGGTAATTATTGCCGTTAATTCTGTTTTTGTTTTCGAGCGATAGCTGATTGAATAATGTTTGTTGTTCTTATTTTGGCATCGTTCACTCTATGGGTAGATCTGGATTTGAGCTGTGTGGATAAGGATTTTCCACGGTTTCTTTTTAGAATTTGTTATTTGAAAATGTGGGATTTGTGATTTTTGAGAATGTTTGTTTGATTTCAATCCGATCTGTTGTTCGGAAAGCAATATTTTTATTGATCTATATGTTTTTGCTTTAGATCTGATTCTTTTTTATGTTTATTCGTGTTTGTTTTGTCTTGAAAACTGAAAATTATCAAGCTGGATAAATTGTGTCCTGTGTAAGTGGACGTGGTTGATAAAACATCTTTTGATTTGAATTTGTATGCTTGTATGAATATCATATTACTTTGTAGAAAAAAGATATATTGTACGAGTATCTGCTTGGTTCGATGATTTTGACAGACTGTATTGATTAAATTGTTTGTTTGTTACAGTCATAAAAAAATGGCCGATGGTGAGGACATTCAGCCCCTTGTTTGTGATAATGGAACTGGAATGGTGAAGGTTTGTGTTTATTCTAAAATGCAATCGAAGCCCTTTTAGTTTTGAATCTGTCGATCTTTACTTTGGACTACTGCTAATTGTTGTTTTAAATTTAGGCTGGATTTGCCGGTGATGATGCTCCAAGGGCGGTTTTCCCGAGCATTGTGGGTCGACCTCGACACACTGGTGTCATGGTCGGTATGGGGCAAAAGGATGCCTATGTGGGTGATGAAGCTCAATCGAAAAGAGGTATCTTGACCTTGAAATATCCAATTGAGCACGGAATTGTCAGCAATTGGGATGACATGGAGAAGATATGGCATCATACATTCTATAATGAACTTCGTGTCGCTCCCGAGGAACACCCGGTGCTTTTAACTGAGGCACCACTCAACCCTAAAGCCAACAGAGAGAAGATGACTCAAATCATGTTTGAGACCTTTAATGTTCCTGCTATGTATGTAGCTATCCAAGCCGTGCTGTCTCTTTATGCCAGCGGTCGTACAACTGGTGGGTATAAGGTTTTGAATCTGAATTTTGTCCGCACAAATGCTTTTACCTCATTTATATCAATTTGTTTGGTTGAGCAGGTATTGTGCTGGATTCTGGTGATGGCGTTAGTCACACAGTGCCAATATACGAGGGATATGCTCTACCACATGCCATCCTTCGTTTGGACCTTGCTGGTCGTGACCTCACAGACTACCTCATGAAAATTCTCACTGAAAGAGGTTACATGTTCACCACATCTGCTGAACGGGAAATTGTCCGTGACGTGAAGGAAAAACTTGCTTATGTTGCTCTTGACTACGAGCAAGAGCACGAAACTGCCAGGGTAAGCTCTTCTGTTGAGAAGAACTACGAGTTGCCTGATGGACAGGTTATCACAATTGGAGCTGAAAGATTCCGCTGCCCAGAAGTCCTCTTCCAGCCCTCTTTGATTGGAATGGAATCTGCTGGAATTCACGAGACCACCTATAACTCTATCATGAAGTGTGATGTCGATATCAGGAAGGATCTCTACGGTAACATCGTCCTCAGTGGTGGCTCCACTATGTTCCCTGGTATTGCTGACCGTATGAGCAAGGAAATTACTGCCTTGGCCCCGAGCAGTATGAAGATCAAGGTTGTTGCACCACCAGAGAGAAAGTACAGTGTGTGGATTGGAGGATCCATTCTTGCATCCCTGAGCACCTTCCAACAGGTCACACGTCTTCTCCTACATCTTTTGAAATAAATATTTAAATGATCTGATAAAACGCGGATAATGTTTTATAAATTGTTATTGATGCATGTGTTTGTGCTTAAACAGATGTGGATTTCCAAGAGCGAATATGACGAGTCCGGTCCTTCTATCGTCCACAGAAAATGCTTCTAAGCTTTATGAAGCATTTCCGGTGAGTTCCATTTTAAACAGTTTTTTAGTTGGGTCCTCGAGTTCTCTCATAAGGATATTCAATTTGGTTCTCGCAGCGAAGTTTTGAGATGCGGTTGTTAAAGGGGAGGACACTTTCTTGTGATGTGTCAACTTATCTCCGGTCTCATATTTCTCGTTCTTGCTATTTTATCGATGATGAAATATGTAATGGCCTTCATGTGTTGTAGAATTATTTATTGTCCTCAAGAAGTGTCCCTGAGAATTATCGATGTTGTCTGTTTTCTTTTCCTGGATTTCCTATTTTGGCTGCTTTCTTCTAAAAACAAATATGTTGATAAATGTTGGTATGAGAATTTTAATCTTATCTTCAGTTTGGAGAACAAATATTTATACTTGAAAATCATCTTCTACCAGTGGATAGAAATTGATTGTTAAATCGTTGATCTTAGCTCGTGCACGTACCTATCTATCTATTTATCTATGCGGACAAAATTTTCCTAGTTTTTTCGAGGTCGGTATTCATTTCATTCTTGGCTTTTGTGTTTGCAATGACAATGTCATCTTATCCTGTTCCTAAGGGTCTGTCCCTGTATCGTTCCTCTACATTTTTTTGCATATTATCTTCCTAGCCACACATTTAACTTCGTAGCATTTTTTCAAATTTTCTACTACTTTCGATGATGATAATAAAAAAAGAAAAAAAATGAAAGTAGTGTTCAAGGAGTTGTTTATTCATTTTTCAGACATGGATTCCTCCGATGAAGATAATTTGATGTAAACACCGTATCAGGTCAATTTTTTTTTATATATGCAATAAGGACTTAGTGGGTTTAACTAATCTCACACACAGACGATGAAATTTAAACATAAGATCACTATGTTCTTGGGACCTCGCTCTTATTAGTAGGGCAAGAGATCCTCGTCTATAATGTCATTTTTGTAAAATTCAAATTTATACAAATCCATCGATCGAACAAATCACTCCCTTAAAAAAGAGCTCTCTGGGCCGTATTCTCCACTGGTGAAATTATCTTTTAAAGCTAATGTCTTACTCAAATTGTTGCCTAGGCCTAATTTGACTCTCTCATTAAGGATACATCTTTATCTACCAAGTTATGTTGTTGGGATTTGACGAGAAATAAATAATGCGTTAATAAATTTTTGAGGAAAAAAAATTTGAAGTTGGTAAACTACTAATCGCCCTCTCAAATTTCAAGGTGTTGAATTTATCTATCACATATTAACCAAGCACGGCCTATTTGTTTCAAATATTGTTCTGATATCGACTTTTATGTAGTAAATATCGATCACGCAACATTCGTTTATCTTTGAAACAAGTACAACTATAGATGAACCCGTAGGATGTCAGCAAGACTAAAGAATTTTGTTGTTACCCAAGACTTCAAGGTAAATCTTTTGACCTTTAATTTTTAGCTTCTTTAATATTTATTCATTGATGAGTAATTTTTTTTTACATGCAATGTATGTATATATATTAAATTTTGAGGTAAATATTTTTAATGTGAAAAATCTAAGAAAAATATTAAAATTAAACTTTACAATGATTTTGATATAAAATTTTTTATATTATGAGTGATATAGTTGAAATACAAATTTATTAAAAAATAATTTTTGTTTAATAAAAATAGAATCTTTTTGTAATATGAGTATTTTGTCGTTTCTAACAAAAAAAGTTGATTTCGTATTCATAAAAAATGATACACTTCTAACGTGGTTACGGCTAATGAGCAAATACATGTTTAAAGAAAATTTGTTGCTGTGCGACGTCGATTTACACCAATTCTAGCTGAAACCCTAGCCAAAAATGCAGACACCTGATAGAGAGAATGGAAAACCCTAAGATCTGATCTGTGAGGAATAAACAAACCACAATAATCTGCACACAATTTAGTGCATTACATTGGTATTCCTGTTTTGAAATGCTGAGAAGACGAGCGATCTCAGTTCTATCAACCTCAATCCGCGCCGCTCAGAAAAATTACCCAAAACCCATCTCAGTATGTTCGCCTTTCGTGCCCCAGCATCGCGATTTCCTTCAGTCCTGGCTATTCCCGTGGGATAATTCGAAGCCAAGTTTTCATTTTCACAATGCGAGGGCTTACAGCAGTTTATTAGCGTTGAATGATCTGAGGGATAATCCTGGAGCACGAAAGCAGAAGACACGGAAGGGTCGGGGAATCGGGTCGGGCAAGGGGAAGACAGCTGGTCGTGGGCATAAGGGTCAAAAGGCTCGTGGTACGATGAAGTTTGGGTTCGAAGGCGGCCAAACACCCCTCCGCCGTCGTCTCCCCAAGCGTGGGTTTAAGAATCCCTTCAGCCTCACATTTCAGGTACTTGCTTGTTAGCTTCGTTGTATGAATGAACTTGTTTTAAACTCTGTGCAACAGTAATTTGTGACTAAAAGGCATCTTTTTTCGATGGTTTGGGGTTAATTCATGCCAATGTCCTTTGCCATTGGGTGCCTGTTCTTACTTTTTTGTGCATTCAGTCCCTATATAGATTAGTGTGTTATCATTTATAGTTTGTACAGTGGGTTCTTTGTGGAAAAACAAATGGTCTTTTTTATCATGGAAATTGAAATGGACATATTGAAGAGAGGTTTGAGGATAAAAAACAAATTCACTCAAAATATAATTTTTTTCGTTTTTTCAAGAAACAGTTAGGAAAATGGTTGTCAAAAAATTGACTGCATGTCAAAAATACAAATAAGGGATGATCAAACCTGCAGAAAACATTCTTTAATGTCTGTGATCACACGTAAGTGTGGCTGTTGTATGCTTCATTCTTTTTCGCCCTAAGAGGTTCAAAATAGGGAAGACATGCTTTTTTTTCCTCATAGGTAGTTGTGAAGTTTGTCAGTCTCTGTGTAGAAGCTGAGTCAGATATCTTTTTTGTGTAGTTTCATGAGGCCCTTTTTTGGAAATATATCAGATCTCTATTTTTTTATAGTCACTGGCTATTTTGGGCCCTCGGTTTCCCCCATCGTTTTACCTTGTCTAGTTTGTGGATTTAAGAGTCTGCTACTCTGATAACATTTGCAATTGCTTCATGAAATATGTATTGAATGTGCTCTGCTCATTTAGGTGAATGAATGTATTCATACCAATGCTAGTTAATCTGGACAAGTAAATTTTCCTTTTTATTCCGCGTGCTATATTTGTGCATCCTAACCAATGTTCCGTCCTTAATATATATACAACATTGACATGGCTTATGTGCATTTACTGCTTGTGAAACTTTTGTTGATTGATGGTCCTGTGTGTGGCACTTGACAATGACAATTGTAATTCCAATAAATGGAGGTCTGTCCCATTCATCAATTGCAAGAAGCGAACCGATTCCTTCCATGATGTCCCATCAATGATTCGGAACATCATCAGCTCTTCAAATTGTTGCAGACACCATATGTTGAGTCCTAGAACTTTTTGATTTTGACCAAGTTTGATGAAGAATGAGCAAACTGGATATAATATTATATAAATTACGATTTCTCATTGTCAAGTGAGGCGATGCACAATCCTTCGCGCTTGAGCATAATGGAGCTTAAGTTTTCCTAAGCTCATGCACAATTTTAGTTTTTTAAGAGCTCACATGTTTTAATTATTTCGAATAGTTTTGTTATAATACGAAGTAAACATTAATATTTTCCTTGTTATATAAATAAATATGCGGAATCATTTTGTTTTACGTGTGAATTTTGAGGTTGCAAATTTGTTCATAAAACTTGAGCCTGTGAGTGGAGCTCATCAGCTGAAACTCGAGCTGCTTCATGTGAAGCTCAATAAGAACCGGCTCAATTTTTTTGGTCAAACTTGACTCTTTTGAACTTTAGTTGAATGCCGTTCCTTATTCTTCAATCATATGGTTTTCATTGAATACAAAGGTCTGGTTGACAAGGTTGTTCCTCCCCTTCTATTGTTGCCCCATGAGGTTTTTCATTTAATAAAAGCATACTATAAATCAGAATATAATTTAACTCTCTCTCCTTCTGTGAGATTCATGTAGAAAATTCATTCTTTGTGATTTTTTTCCCAGAAAAAATTAATGCTTTTCAATTGATGGTCTGTAATTACGTTTCTATGATTGTGACAGCCGGTCGGTTTGGGGAAAATTGCAAAGTTGATAAATTCTGGAAAGATCGATTCCTCGGAGTTGATCACGATGAAAACTCTCAAGGTATGTGTGTTAGTTTTGCGCCTATCTTGTTGGCCCACTTTATTTCCAGCTTTGTCTGATGACATTCTGTTTTTTTACAAAAGGACGCTGGAGCAATAGGGAAGCAAATTGAAGATGGTGTTAGACTGATGGCTCGTGGTGCTGAACATATTCAGTGGCCCATCCATCTTGAGGTCATGTTCTAATTTTTCCTTGCCTTTGCTCCTCCTTGAAGTTTAGATTTATATGTTTTTATATTTAGAACAACATGTTTACATATTATATATGCCACACAATTGTGAGCTCCTTTCAGTTATTCAAGTTTAGGTTTTGGCCCCTCCTAGGCAAAAATCCTAATTCCATGCTTATCAGGTACGGAATTTAACAGGATCTTGGAATATTGTGCCTCTTTTATGCAGGTTTCGAGAGTGACTGTGAGGGCAAAAGCCGCAGTAGAAGCGGCTGGTGGATCAGTAAGGAGAGTATATTATAACAAATTGGGGCTGCGAGCTCTGCTGAAACCTGAGTGGTTTGAGAAGAAGGGCAGGTTGCTTCCAAGAGCAGCAAGGCCTCCCCCGAAACAGAAAGATAAAGTTGATAGCATCGGTCGGTTACCTGCTCCAACCAAGCCAATCCCTTTTACAACGGAAGAAAAAGAGGCCATGGCTGCTTAAACCAAACTCGGAGCGATTTTAATGTTGTAAAGCATAGCTAAGTGCTGATCGTGGTGGTCTGAGTGAAAATCAAAATTTTATTTCTTGAATTTTTGTTAGGATTTTCATTTGAGAATCAAATAATGGCAGGAATATATAACAAGCATGATTATGACGCGCTTATATATTTTTCTCTCCATTTACTTCAATTAATCTTTATTTTATTTCACATTTTCGCTCGATCGGTATTTGTTGTTAAATTAATTTTTAAAACTTATATTCAAACAACAGTTAAGAATACCAGAAGAACCATGTTTTCCAAAACTTTTGAATTGAATGGAACGGAGTTAATTGTATTTAAACGTAAGCTAAGTAGAGTGGGGTTATTATTCGGACAGGGTTATTTCTTGGGTTCTCTTCAATCATCGATATGCTCCTGGATGTATACGAAGAAATGCAGTTCGTTCGAGAAGTTTTCTTTATTTATTTATTTCTTATTTTTTAGAAAAAAGTTTTTAAGTTTATTATAATTTTTAAAAATAATTTATATAATTATTTTTACCAATCTAGAAAATTTCGATGATATAATTAATACAAATAAAAAAATTAATTTATAAACTAAATAAAATTTTAATATAAGTAAATTAATTAAATAAAAAAGTAAACATAAACTTAGTGTTTGATATTATTATAAATTGATATTTAGTTGGATATAAGGGCAATATAAATAAAATAGAAGGGGACATTACAATTAAAAGTAGATCCTATGGACACCAAAATTCCAAAATTTTGGTATATCAAGTCAAGCTTACATTGAATATTTGTCACATATATCAAATTTCAACCTTTTTTAAACGTATCGCTAGTTTAAAAAAAACATATTGGACATGTTAAAGGAAATGTTATAGAGGATTGATTTTCCAAGAAATTAATAGAATATTATCCCTCAAATTATGTTTTCCTATTAATTAAATATATGAAATTAATGAAAAAAAATCTGTAAAATTATTTTAAATAAAATTGAAAAGGGAAGTGCGGATTGCAATTCTCTCTTTTCTTATGAGTAAAGATCACCTCCTTGTGTTGTTTCGGAAGTATTGAAGATACCTTTCTGAGGTTAGTGGACTCCCAATTCTGATTTGATTCCTTTTTCCTCTCGAACCCATGAACTACAAATCTCATTTGACCAGAAATAACCCGCGAGATGTAGTATATATGTTTGTTCATATGCGTAAATGAGGAAATTATCAACACTTTGTGTTAATCACTTGATTGAATTGAACGAGGATTGAAAAATTATGTGTTCCTTTTTCGAAGCAAACAAATGATGTGTTTTGATACAGGGAACATGTCGAAAACTTGTCTGAAATGAGGCCGGGCAAGAGTCTTCTGGGAGATTCTTTCTATGTAACTAACATCAATGCTATAGCCTATACCTTCATGCTGTATCCAATTTGATATCTCAAATGGTGCTTGATAATGATGCCACCCTTCAAATAGTTTGTTTTTCCCTGCAGTAGCTGAGTAGCATTTTGTTTCGAGCTTGTGAAATTTTTGTGGGTGGGAGAGGACGAACATGTTTGCGACAGCAATAAGGTATGTTGCCAAGAAATCAAAGCCAAAGATGAAGCCAATAGAACTCAAGACGCCAGCAGAGCAAACACAAACAATCACAAGGGTGATTTTTGACATCTTGAAGGAACATGGTCCACTATCTATTGCTGATACCTGGGAGCATGTTAAGGTATTGTCTTGACAACGCTGCTGATTCCAATATAAATGTGAAACAGAAAGAAAAAAAAACACACCTTCCTCTTTCAGCGTACTTAAAAATCCTGGTTGGGTTGGTTCTTCAGGAAATTTAGTTTTTGAGATCTGCTGCTTCAACATAATAAAACTAGGTATAGCAATTACAATTTATATCATTCAATAGTTACATTACTTGTATGTATCAAATAGGCGTTTGATCGTGGCTTATAACATCTAAACAAAATGAATGATGTAGTTTGTGAGTTAGTTACATGGTGGTGGTGATCTGATGAATCACGACTTCGGTAAATATTAGAGTAGATTATATATTGCAGGCATGTAGAATTATAGGTTGAATCTTGTTGAATGTAAGATTTGACTGTTGCTATTATTATTTGAGCAGGAAGTTGGTTTGAGGGGATTGGATAGCAAGAGGCACATGAAGATAGTGTTGAGATGGATGAGGGAAAGGCAAAAGGTCAGGCTACTGTGCAACCATGTTGGGCCTCATAAGCAATTTCTCTACACTACCTGGTTTACAAAAGCTGGCATCAAGCCGACCAAATCTGGCACTTCAGCTACATCTAAGTCGTCATAATTTATTCAAGGAAAATGGAGGAAGAAGTGGTTCATTAAATAAAAGTACGCATCGTTTTTAGTTGTAGACGACACTTGTTTGAACAGGTTAAAGCTTCGGGCTGGTGGTTGGGATGTTAGTTGATATCCTCAAGAGAACGGTGCGTTAATAAAGCTCCGATTCTGTAAATTTATTTGCCGCTTCTTCTGTTCATTCCTCCCCTGGTGGTAGTGGTACCATCTCTACTTACTATTTTTTCTTTCTTTCACTACTTCAAGGCCCGGATTATTCCTAGAACCCGGCCATCTCTGTGCATGCATTCGTGCAACCTCTTCCTGAATGACCGCAGCTCAACATTGGAGGAAAAACCTGCTTCTTTTATTTGCAACCTTCGTATTTGTACAAACGAGAGGGACTTCGTACAAATTAATAGTTCATTCTTGTTTGTTGAAAATCCATCCGATCAGCAAAAGTGAAATTAACTTGCGTGCGTATAGTGATTAGATAAGTATTCAAACAAAACTTAAACCTGTGTGATTCGATAGTCGATCCGCCATTAGAAAAAAAGAAAACCAAACAAACAAACGAGGAGAGGACATTTGACGCCAAAGTGGCAAATAGTTACACACATTAACATTAGCAGATGATCACACACATTTATAGTTGTACATGTTTCTTCTTTGATTATACTTTCGACACTGAAGACACATTTCTCTGTAAATTATAAAATTGCAACTAACTTTAAAATGCCTATCTCACGTTACATTGTGTGCAATAAATATTGGCAATATCCAAAATACATTAATTCGAGAAGGAGAAAAGAAGTTAACATCATTGAATAACACTATACATAAGCTTTATTATGAATATTGTTTTTGAAAACCAAAGTTCTATCATTTATTTTTTTAAATGTTCAGGAACTATTTTGATGCTTGCATTCTATGATCATGCAAACTGTGTTTGAATATAAATATAAAATAAAAGTTGTTAACCGTTAAAGTTCCGACCGATGAACGAAAACATCTATATAGACCTTTCTAAGAAAAAAATTATGGAGACTTTTCTACAATAAATCTTTTGAAAACCAGCCTACAAATACGCAATTTGGTCAAAATGGGTTTAGAATTTCGAAAACCTTTCTAAAGAAAAATTATAGAACTCAAAAAGTTACACATATCATAAAATTTTCGTATTTTTTAGAGATGATTTGAAATTATTATGATTTTTCTTGTAAAGTATTATATAGTATAAAACTCAATTTCGACCAAAAGTTTGAACATTAGGCTAGTTAAATATCCAGTAGCCTTACTAATAGACATATCATCACAAAAATTATTATTCTAGAGATTATTAAAGTAACCAGATTAAGAAAATCAGCTATTAAATAAGCTCTTGAGTGAGATTTTACTCTCGGATTTTTTCCTGCATAGCTTTTTGACATTTGGTCTCGTATTTGACAAAAACTTGTGTGAGACAGTCTCACGGGTCGTATTTTAAAAGTCTGTACCGATAGTGATGTACCTAATGTAGGGTCGTATTTATGAGACAGATCTCTTATTTGAGTCAGCCATGAAAAAAGTATTACTTTTTATTCTAAGAATATTATTTTTATTGTGAATATGGGTAGAGTTGACCCGTCTCACAGATTATGATCCGTGAGACGGTCTCACATGAGACCCACTCCTCATATTTATGATAAAATTACCGGTCTCTTTGTTAGATATTGCATCATATTGAACTTCATATATATAATATTATAATACATGTTTGATATGAAGATACTATTCAATTCTCATCATTCATGAACTACTCTAAGTGAATGGATGAATGACTGTTTATTGGAGCCAGTGAACCACGATCATCGTATTGGAAATTGAGTCCTGATATACAATGCGACTTCGGCTCGAAAAGTGGGTCTAGTGAACAACGTGTTATCAACCCGTTATATTGTTTATCCGAACAACGTGACTTCGGTCAGAAAATATGAGTTTACTTTGGCTTGAAAATAATTAATTATGCTGAATCTGTGCGAGTACGTGTGGAAAAGTGCTACACTGAATGTTGGTAAATGTCATCTCTTTAGCCTACAATATTCACTTTAGAAACCAGTATAATTATTTTATTCGTATTAACTCCACTTTAATTTATAGCATTTTACTATTTTGTTCACAGAATACATCATATTAAAATATTACGCAACTATATCATATTTCGACTTATTATATTAAGTAAACCAAATTTATGTCATCTACTAAGTTCTAAAAGACTTAACATCTATTATCTTTTCTATTACTATAAATATCAGATATCGAAGTACCGGAGCCTGAACCAGATAAAATAAGAAAATGAAAAAGTTTTATAGTTGGATCATATATGCTATCTTATTTAATCCAGAATTTGTTTGTACTACTACAGTTAAATAAATGGTACAAATGCTTCTGCTATGAATGCTAATTATAATAATGTTCTTTGTTATGAGTCGGGTACACGCTTATGCTGATTGAGGGTCCAGCGACACTAATTTGCTTATGTATGTTTCTGAAGCAAAAAAATGTTGTCATTAGGTGAAGAATTGTACTAATTCCCAACACAATACACGAAACCCTAATTCCAGCCGGCTTTTGTGGCATCGCCGATCGATTTCCATCTCTCAGGGATAATATTATTCAAACTAATAATCAAATCTTGTTTGGTGGTTTTCTTCTTTAATCATGGCAACAAGTAAGTACTCGCTGAGTAGTTTCATCATTTTACTTGTATGAAGATGTGATAACAAACTGTATCCATGTGCAGGACTGCAATACGAAAATAATTGTGAGATTGGTGTTTTTTCCAAGTTGACCAATGCTTATTGCCTGGTCGCTATCGGTGGTTCTGAAAATTTCTACAGGTATTGGTTTAATTGAACCTATATGTTGTTTATTTTGTTGGATTGTCCTAGATGATACTTTGAGATACCCAGCGACAATCAAATGAAAATTTCCAAATATTGATTTGGGATTTCCCTTAAGGTGTGGTTTTCGTGCAAAAATACATTATTTGGCCTGCTGAATTAATTACATGGGTGAAAATGATATTATGGTTTGTGCAGCACATTTGAGGCTGAGTTGGCTGATTTTATTCCTGTGGTTAAAAGCTCTATTGGGGGCACTAGAATAATTGGACGCCTTTGTGCTGGTGAGAATCATGTAGTTTTTTTTTTTGGCTGTGAAGGTTATAGCATTTGTGCTGCTTCCTTGATTTCATTTTCATTGTTTGCTGGTTAATATTTTTTTGCCCATTTCCTCAAAATTTCCTTTGGCAGGGAACAAGAATGGGTTGCTTTTGCCTCACACTACTACTGATCAAGGTGCCTTGTCACTCACAATTTAGTGATTTAGCTCGGTACATGAAGAGCCTAGCAAAAATATGTAGAATTTGTAAACACAAATAATTAGACATTGATAAAGATTGTCCGTGGAAACTCTTTTTGTCGCAGAAAATACTGAAAACTGATATTGGGAACCCTTTTTACCAAACAAAGAGGAAACTAAGTGGAAGATGCCATGGTTTCAGAACTGTGTACTAGTTTAATATTCCAATTTTCACCTTGCTAATTCAAAAATTTGGTCAGAACTAAGTCTTACTTCTTCAATAGATTACTTGAAGATGGACTAAAAGTGATGTTTCTACATGTCATGTTCTTGTTCTACGTTTTTTTTCCTTGCTGGATTAAATGTCTATTTTTCGTCTCTTGGTGTTATAGAATTACAACATTTGAGGAACAGTCTGCCAGATTCGGTGGTTGTGCAGCGAATTGAGGAGAGATATCTGCTCTGGGGAATTGCATTGCATGCAATGATCATGTTGCTCTTACACATCCTGATCTTGACAAGGCAAATTGTTTTGCATTTATCTAATTTCATATAGTCAAGAATATGAGAACATGGTGAATTCGTTGATTTTTTTTTGTCAGAAAAGTTCAATTCTGAGTTCTTAATTCTTGTGGCAAGGTTGTGGTTTCCTTTTTTTTTTTTTGAGTGGGCAAGGTTATATTTTTTAACTCCATTAAAAGTTTGTCTAAGTTGGAAGCAGTTGTCTGTGAAAAGCTCATAGGTAACTGTAATGTGATTGTAAATTAATTAGTAGTTTTATTTATTTCCTATTTCTGTGAGGGTTTAGTTTCTGTGTTTGATTCATTCCTAATTTGTTTACCTACATGTTTCTGTTTTGAAAATAATGCTCTCCTCGTTTTCTCTAGTTTCCACCTTTATTGGATAGATCAGCTCAGCACCAATAGTGCTGATGTTATCTTTGCTTCAATTTGTCTCTCAATTATGGACTTTGACTATCAGGCTTCATATGTTTGATAAAATTTGAGCAGCAACGAAGTTTCTTTTATTTTTGGCTTCTGTTTTTATTATGTGTATTTCATTCACATAAACCATCCGGTGCTTGATCGCCTCGAGTAAGTTATTTTCAGTTCTTTTTATTTAACAATCGGTCTTCCCTTATAGAGTAATGGGTTGTTGCATTGATATTTATACTGTTGCAAGTGTGTTCTTATGGAAAGTGCATCACTGGCTTGCATGTACTCACTTCTCGTCTCCTTATTGGTTGAGTTTGTGGCTGAAAATAATTCTCTTTTTATGGGAAATGGTAAATCTGACCTGCAATAAGTGGTAAATCTGACCTGCAACTTATGGATCTATTTTTATTTTTTTTCCTTTCACAAAAATGCGTTCTTGGTGTAATAGCTCTTTGCAACACATTGCTATCTTGGAAGTTTTTCTGGTTGGGCGCTGGAGATAGACGAATATCTCCAGTTATACCTTGTCTTGATGGCAAAATGCGTAGATAGAATTACTTTTGAAACCTTGTCAATATTCTTCCGTGACTTTTGTGTTGGGAAGTGGAACTTTTGCATTTTGGATAGGACAATGTTGAGGTGGGTGGTTGTTAACATGAGCTTCTGAGTGACCTACTCATCAACAAGGACCATTACTGTTTCTCTTAGTGAGTCTATGAAAGTAAACAAACTAATTAATAAGGACCACTAAACTTGGAAAGCAGACCTTACTTGCTCGTCAACCTTATCGTATTTTATGCTCTAAATAAAAGTTGAAATATAAAATACATGCCAGATTCAGTATTCTTTATCATGTAAGCCAGAGTAGTGATTAGCCAACAAAACTTCAGAAATGGAATGAGTAAATATTCTGTTGGTGCTGTTTAATGTAATATGGTCTTAATGGTCCATTGTGGAGAATTGTTTCCCTAATCTGCTCACTTCGTTCATGTAACAAGAGAAGTTACAATTTTCAACTCTATCAGGAAACAGAGGAGATGATAGCTGATGTTCTCGGTGTAGAAGTTTTCCGACAAACAATTGCTGGCAACATACTTGTTGGCAGTTTCTGTGCATTTTCCAATAGAGGTGGTTTGGTAAGATTCACATTCTCTTATTTAAATCGAATTTTTAAAATAAAGTGAAATTTTTTTTTCTGATCCTATCCTGGAAACACGTTGGCTATTGAGCAGGTCCATCCTCATACATCCATTGAAGATCTGGATGAACTTTCCACCCTTCTTCAAGTCCCTTTGGTTGCTGGAACCGTGAATCGTGGCAGTGAAGTGATCGCCGCTGGATTGACAGTAAATGATTGGACAGCATTCTGCGGATCAGACACTACTGCTACCGAGTTATCCGTCATTGAGAGTGTTTTCAAGTTAAGAGAAGCTCAACCTAGTGCCCTCGTCGATGAGATGAGAAAATCGTTGATTGATACATATGTTTGAGTTCCCGAGAACTTCGAGTTTTACTGTGGCTTTTTACTGTATTTTTAATTTTTAATTTAATTTTGTGGAGATTTTATTTGCCACTCTCAAGGCAATGTGTAACTCTGTATTGACAATGTTTAGTGTATGTGTGTTGCGGATTTCTAAGCTATCAAGCTCTTCATGAGGTTTGATCAGAGGAATATCTTCCATTGATTCTCGATGACCATGTTTTATAGTTTCTTAAATTATCAAAATATTTATTTAAATTATTTGTTTAAACTAAAAAATTAACGCATTCAAATGGTCGCCAACTTTTAGAATATTCATTCTAAATTAATAAATTACTATTTAATAATAATAATTTCTAAGCATTGTATGATACTACGATTACATATTAAGATACGTCGTGTTAATAGGTGAATAGGTCTTTTATAAGACGGTTTCACAGATCTTTATTCGTGAGATGGATCAATCATGTCCATATTTACAATAAAATTTAATATATTTGACATAAAAAGTAATATTTTTTCGTGGGTGACTCATATAGATTATCTGTTTCACAAAATTGAGCCGTGAGACCGTCTCACAGGAGTTTTTGTGTTTACCAGATTTAGGACTCTTTAATTAATTATTTCAGTATTAAGATTACATTTTATATATTACTAAGATAATATTTTATTTATTAGTTAGTTTCCTATGCAAATTAGATTTCCTTTAAACAAAGTGTTTCCGATCCTTGCGGATAAGTTTTATTTGATCTAAGATTTCTTTCCATACATTAAAACAAATCCCTTCGTATATTATAAACCCATATATCTGGCACTTTTTTCATGATGCGGGTTTTCCTCTTAATTCTATATATATAGGATGCAAGAGATATCCAATAAACATTATTTGTGATCTTTTTTGAACCTCATCAGATTATTGATATAACTAGATCCTTATTCCTAGATCTGTTCGACAATAGAATTTTCCACCAATTCGACATTTGTACGTCGAAAATCATTAAGTTCCACTTGTTGTACGTAGAAACAACATAACACGAGTATGGAGGATGAAGAAAGAGCTCTCAAGGCATCATTATATCTAAACTTGGCTATGTGGAAACTAATGCTAGCCAGTTTATGCAGTTTCATCGCATGGTGTTCCGCGGAATTCGTGAAGAAAGCGGTCATTACTCGTTCATCAAGGGTTCATGTTGACATTCCTTTGGTGTTTGCGTTCATTGTTTCTCTTGTGATCATAGCTTTGTTTTTGCTGCTTTCTTCTTTATTGGATTGCATAAAGATTTTCTATGCAAGGGATTCGGTGGTGCCATGTTGCCAAACAAGAATTTGAACTCTTCGATCGGGAAATAATTAGGAAGTGCAGTTATATATACTTTGCTTCTTTTGTTTATTGTGTTAGGCTATTTTATTATCTCCAACCACAGAACTTGAGATTCTTTTCGATGTTATTACATACAGTTATTCAGATTCATCAAGGATTCTAAAAATTTCTATTTTTAAATTTTGGTGATCGTTTATTTATTTTTTTATCAAAAGTTATAACTATCAGTAACAATCAAAACATGATAGAGTCGGAGACGAATTTGATGAGACATCTGTCTTAGGCCTAGCTACTTTCGAGGACACACAAATTTATACATATATGCATGCTTATAGTTTACTTAATCTTTTCCTACATTTGCTCAAAATATTTGGCCCAGCTTAGATCTATAATTATAGACTCGCTCATAAATCTTCTTGTTTTTAAATCCATTTCCAAATCTTGAAAAACCTCACGTCTAATCTGTCAATTTCATTGGTTCTTCTCGTATTCCAATTTTTTATTTTTTTTGTTTAGATATATTTAGATATGTGTAATATATATTTTACTCTTCTCATAAGAAACACGTAGAAGAAAATCATTGTCAAATAAGTAATATTAAGTAGATTTCATTGTTTCCTGCAAAAACAAAAAAAAAGACCAACACAAAAAAAATCTAAATTATTAGATGAAAACAAAAGTTTAACAAATCATATTACTAAACCAAAACAAGTCAAGTTATATAACTAAAATTGTAATTTTCTCTTTTATTTATCTTAATGTAGTAAGATTAAGTTGGTTTTTTTTTGTCCCATTTTCACAAGATATATTTGAATTCTTCTTTTGTTTCCTTTGTTAAGCTTGAACGATAGATTTGAGGGAGGAAAAAACCCATTCCTTTCTCCATCACCTACTCTTCTTGACTCATGTGGCTTTTCTATATGTATTGTGCAGTATAATCATATATATATATATATATATATATATATATATATATATATATATATATATATATATATATATATATATATTTATTTGTGTTCAAACGGTAAAGTGTGTCACGATGCAAACAATTCTTATTTAAATTACACATTCATTTTGCGAAACAGATATTCTAATTTACGAATTTAATAAGTCATAGTAATCAAACGGGTTTTAACAGATAAAATATATAATTTTTTTAAAATATAAAATTTTCACTCTTAAATATGTACAAATCAACTTAGGGGGTCAATTTCAAAATTTCTCAACTTTTATTTTGTGAAACTAATATTCTAAATGACAAAACAGATCGTGTTTTTAGAGAAAAAAAATCAAAATTTATGTAAACTTTTTTAAAAATATATATAAATTGATACTTTTACCTATTTCCAGCTGAGTTCATGTGTAAAAGAGGTGAAATTTAATTTCCAGACAAAGAGACAAGAAGGTCAGAATCCACCTTTCGAATGCTTCCTTTCTTCAGACTTCGCTTTTCTTCCTTTTTTTTCATTTATCTTCTATATATATACAAGCAGGCGTGCTACATATATTTAGGGATGACACGCACATTGATAATAATGGATTCGGAATACTATATTGAGAGCACAAAATTTTCATTAATTATAATTAAATATCTAACTACTCAGAGCTGAAATTTATAATTAAAGAAATTTTTTATCTAATCGTAACACTAAAATTAATCACTTTCTCATTAATAAAAAAAATTCTCAAATTTACATTTGATTTTCCTAAAAAATTGAACAAACGAAGTTATATCAATTAAACTCATGAATTCGAAGTTTAAAGGGAACCTAGTACAATGACATTTATATGTTTTGATTGATACAGTTAAAATCGTCATTTGGTACTGTAACGTGATTGTTTTATATTTCCAGTAATGTATTGTTTAGTTTTAATCCAATAAGTTGGTCATTCTTTTCACCTTTTTTTAGTTATTTTTCGCAGGAATGCGGACGTAACTTCGAAAGTTGATGTATATCACTAAAAATTGATATAAAAAAAAAGACTAAAAGTGAAAACAAACATCAATTATAGTTGAACTATAATCTGAATTAACCTTAAAAACAATAATGATAATTGCAAAACAAAATTTACAAACAAACTTCCTATTTTATTCTTATTTAATTAATACATTAAAAAATAGTTTCACATATTCCAAGAAATAGTTAACAAATATAATAAACTTAAAATATATATACTATGTTGCTTCTAATTCAACATTGCCCAACATTACATCATAATCACTTGTCAGTTTCTATCCTCTTACCCTCTTTCGTTGTTCATTAGGAGCACTGCTTAATCATTTGCTTTCCATTCCAATTATTCTAGTAACCCAACAAATTAAATTAAAAATATATATATTCGAAACTAATAAAAAAAGGGTTTCTTTAAACACGCGTTGAATACCTTTTAGAGATAAAATGTCAAGTGCTGCTCACCACCAAATGTGCTGATAATTATATCTGATAACACTCGTCACCTTTTGATAGGTAGGGTTCATGATTTCGTTTTTTTCTTCACCTTTTGTCTAACTTTTCTGTTGTGCTTTGTGTTATATAGCTTGGTTATGATTTAGAGATGATGGAAATTAGTGAAAGAAAATAAGTGGTTTGACTTGTATAAGTGGGGTGTGAATTTGATGCAGAGATATTGATTGATGGATACGAGTATGGAGCATAATTCTCGTGTTCCGCCCGGGTTTCGGTTCCATCCGACGGATGAGGAGCTGGTCGGATACTATCTTAGGAAGAAGGTTGTTGGACAGAAGATAGATTTTGATGTTATAAGAGATATTGATCTGTATAGGATTGAACCATGGGATCTACAAGGTATTAAGCAGCTCGTCAAGATTTCTTTCATTTCCTGTTAATTATACTTTCTTGATTAGGGTTTTCCTCAATATATTTCGATTTGTGAAATATTTTCGTCGCTTAATCGACTTCGGATCATCTTAGTCAGTACTTTCAGCAGGTTTTGTGCTCGTTTTGATTATTCATCGGAGGGAAAAGAACGAACGGATCGATCTTGGATGATTTCTGAAAAATCTCTTTGGCTCAAGAATTGCGAGTGCAAATTTGTTACTATTAAAAATCTTGATATCCAATTCTTTGATCAAATGAAGCACATCACATAACCAAGCAATTACATAATTTCCAATTAAAGAAGATTCCCTTTCGTCGTTTCTTTGTTCTTCTACATGTTTTCACTAGAGCTAATAGAAAATTAAAGTCTCTGATTGCATATATATATATATATATATATATATATATGTATAGTTCTATTAACCGTCACACCTCTCTATAATATCCACAGATAAATGTCGAATCGGGTACGAAGAGCATAGGGAGTGGTATTTCTTCAGTCACAAAGATAAGAAGTACCCAACTGGTACAAGAACTAACAGAGCCACGATGGTAGGGTTCTGGAAGGCCACCGGAAGAGATAAAGCAGTATACGCTAAATCGAGACTTATCGGTATGAGGAAAACCCTAGTCTTCTACAAAGGAAGGGCACCAAATGGGCATAAAACTGACTGGATCATGCATGAGTACAGGCTTGAATCAGAAGAAAATGGTCTTCCTCAGGCAAGTTTCTTCATTCACCCTTTTTCTTCAAATTTAAAGAAAACCAATAATATTGGGAATTTTAATGTATAGTTTAAAGCTTGCTAAAACAAGCCTTATTCAAGTAACTTTTGATGATTACTAGCCATCCATGAGTGAAAAGTAAAAATGTTAATTGTGAATATCCAATATTTACACAAGTTAATTAAAGTCGCAGGACTCGTTTCCTCGTTAATTATGTATGACAAAGAGTTAAACAAGGCATAAACTGATTTAATTTCTGTAAGTAAGAGGCCATTATTCCCCATCTTTTTAATAACTAGGCATGCACTTCCTTTAATTTGCATTCAAATGCAATCCCGCTCAACATGCATGTAAAGAAAGGCGATCCCTTTTCCGTAGTCAAAAGGACCTTTTTTCAGTGAATGAACGAGGTACCTTCTCCATTTAAACAATTTTTTTTTATGAATATAAAGATTTCCAGACATTCTTCGACATTTTAAAGTTCGTGGTCAAATAAGAAGGGATATAATTGGTCGATTTTCCTTGGACGAAAAAAAATCTCAGAATTTGTGATTGTAAGTTCAAGTCCATGCACATTTCCAGTCGAAACTATGAACTTGCATATTTTCTTACAAAGAAAGAAAATATGCAAGTTCTAATTCAGTTGAAAACTATGAATGCTCCTCTATTTATTCATGCTTCATTTTCTGATCTGAGCATCCATGCAGTCATGTTCAAGTCCATACACATTTCCAGTCGTGGCCGATGAGCGATTAATAGTACTAAATTACCAATACAATTTGATTAAACTATAATTTCAATAAATCAAACATATTTTCCTAATAATTATCCAAATCATGCAAGCGATTCGTCATGTTCATCGTAACAATTTTTTTTGCAGCAGGAAGAAGGCTGGGTGGTTTGCCGGGCATTCAAGAAAAGAATGATAACCCAAACAAAGAGCTCCATTTTAGGGTGGGACTCAGCCTACTATTATCAAGATGAAGCCATTGGTGTAAGCAAAATAATGAGTTCCATCGATCAAATATCGAAACACACACCCTTAAACCGTCTAGCCGAAAACTTGGCCTTCAAACAAGAAACAGATGCTGCCGCTGAAACCCTAAATCTAGTGGAGTACCCCGATCAATTCGTGCAGCTTCCAGAGCTAGATTCTCCGCCCCTTCTCACGGTAAAAAAACCTAGCTCCGTAACAGAAATACGTGCTAGCAATGAGGATGCTAATGATGATTGCATAAAGGAATACTGTAAATCAAAGAATGTAATGGATTGGAGAGATCTTGACAGATTTGTTGCCTCTCAGCTTAGCCACGGGGATGCTGAATATGAAGGTGACAGGGTTTCGAGCTTTGAGGATTTGCTCACTTTTGGGGAAGGAGGAGCAAAGTTTGAATGATGCAATCTCGAGTGATTGTGATATTGGAATTTGCATATTTAATAAATGAGTTTTGTCTGTAAATCAAGACGAATTTGTCCATCGAATTTGGGACAAGTATTTTTTTTCTTTTTCCTTTTTTTGGTGACATATAATTATGGTTGTGAATGATATAATTAATCATTAAGTCTAAGCATTCATTCTCTTGTATCTATCATTTTCTCCAATAATTTTTTTTATCATATATATAAGACAAAATTAAAGCAACTCATTCCTGAAAAGAAAATAATTTGATTATAAATCACAGTTTGAATTAATAAATATAATCTTCGTTTTTTTATATATTTTTACCATGCAATACAATATAATAATTAATCAGAATATATCATAAACAAAAAACATTTTCCAAATTTAATTTTAATTTGACGCCAATCTTATTAAATACTAAGAGCATTTTATTTTTTCAATAAACTAAAATATATAAATGGTTTTGGAGGAGATTGTCTACATATGCAATATAATTTAGATAATATTTTGATAAATTTACCTAAAGATTTTACAAATATAACTGAAGATATTGTGTATACATAAAACATCATATTCTTAATGAAATTTATTTATAAATATTCTTTACTTAATGATATGATAATAACACAAGTAATGAAGAAAATTAAATTTCGATAATTCCGAACAAATAATAGTGACTAATATGCTAGAAAATACTTGCAACCAATAATAGGATCTGGCGAGCTATTACATTACTTATGGAAGAATACCTAATTCATGACCAAGCATTTTCTTTTTAAGAAAAGGTCATATATTTGCTTGGATTCGATTCACATGGACGAGTGAGCTTATACGTATGTGTGTATGTGTGCGCGCTTGTAAAATATCTCAGTTATTGAATGAACACGCTATTTAAATAAGGTTAGTAATTTCATTATTATAAATGAATTTTTTTTATCACATTGGACCCAAATAAGGTTTATTTTTAAAAATTTTACATGATATATATTTACATACACCCACACACTCACTATATGCACAAGATTCATCATTTATATGTATGTATATACGCATGCATGCATGCAACTTTTGAAGAGATAATGAAAAGGGAAAAAAAAAGAGTAAATTAAAATAACATGGTTAAAAAGCAGACATTTTCATCACAATTTCTGTGAATACCTCGGATTAATGAACTATACAGGTAGCAGGTCAAATTAGAAAGAAATTCAACCTCAAGTAAAGGCCAAAGCAATTGTCATGACTTTGAGTTTCAAAAAAAAAAGATGTCATGACTTTGACTTTATATTTCTTTTTATTTTTAAAATTTTGCAGGAAAAGATGGATGATTGGAAACATTCTTGCACAAATTCAGGAATATATATTTTAATTTTTTTTCAAAACATTAAATTTGAAAATCCAATTAAAAGTTTTGGGTCAGTGCCGACCAACGAAGATTTTTTGTTCTCATCCTCAATGCGCGCGGGTGTTATATATATATATATGTATATATATATATATATATATATATATATATGTATGTATATATGTATGTATGTATGTATGTATGTATGTATTATGGAGATTCATGGTATCCCGTTCCACAAATTTTAAGATTTCAGTCTTAGTATACTATATATTTTTTTGGCAATTTTTATTCAATTTTTTCTCCTAAGGTTGACGTGATGTTGATGCGTCTAGTGCCGCATAAGCAGTAATCCTATGGAACGAAACAAAAGGCCAAAAAATCTAAAAAAATACATGACTAAAACTCAATTATAACAATACGGCGGATGAAAAAATATCGTAGAGAAGTAAATATATATTATGAAACAAATAATATGTTTTGGACACTCCATTAGTATCTCTCTGATATTAATTATACATCATTTAGCTATAGCACACAAAAGCAAATGATATTAAAATTAAATGTAGGAATAAATATATATAAGTATGTATGTATTATGTACATTTAATCTACATCATTTAGCTATAGCACACAAAAGCAAATGATATTAAAATTAAATGTAGGAATAAATATATATAAGTATGTATGTATTATGTACATTTAATCTACATATATATATATATATATATATATATATATATATATATATATATATATATATATGATTGATGAATGTGGGGCCGAAGGTTGTCTGGCATGCGCTAAGCAAACGGGCTTCCATTTCGCATGCTTTGTCCATACAATAACCCACCACTCAAAAACAATTATACACTTGATAGTATATACATGCATGTATGTGTGTATATATATATATACATGCATGTATGTGTGTATATATATTTATATAAGTAGTATGTGTATACAATATGAAAATCTCGTTCAAAACCTCATCTCGATCTGCTTTTTCTAGTTTGGCGTGACTTTTGAGACTTTGTTTTGTGTTGATGCACTTTTCTTTCTTCATTTGTTAAGAAAAATCTTGTTTCGTACTTTTACTGGTATTGGTTTTGTAAACTATTTACATACAATCTATACTTTTGCATGATTTAGTATATCTTATTTTAGTAATAATTAAACTTTATTTGTGTGTTTAATTAAATTATTCTACTGCATGTTGTGGATATATTTTACAACACCTCCACACAATAGTTAAAAACTGATACATACGATATCAAAATTTTATGTACTTTTATGTTAAACAAAACAACTTTCATATTAGATGAACTATGCTATGAAATTTTGATCGTATATATGTTATAAAAAAAGAATATGTCTCTTATGAGACGGTCTCACAAATCTTTATCTGTAAGATGGTCAACCTTACCGATATTCACAATAAAAAGTAATATTCTAAGTATAAAAAATAATATTTTTTCATGGATAACCCAAATAAGATATCCGTCTCACAAAATACGATCCGTGAGATCGTCTCACACAAGTTTTTGCCATAAAAAAATCTTAATTACACAACTTTCGTTTTTTGGAATCATGGGACTAGATACTTCAAGGTCATATTAGCGTAACATGGAAAAAGAGTAAAATCGTCTAAAATATAAAGATGATGAACTAAAACTGAATAGAATATCAAATTCACAAATAGAAAATAACAAAATATCAAAATTGTAATATTTCCATTTCTCGATCTCCAAATATAAAATATGGTTTTTTTTAATATGTGATTTAATTACAATTTTTTAAATCTAATAAATGATTAAAAAAATCCATTTCTCCATCTCCAAATATAAAATATGGTTTTTTTTAAAAAAACAAATAAGGCAAGTCAACCCAAAAAGACATTGCTGAGGGAGACTCGGGTCCGATCATTTTCTGCCTGACCCGAATCTCCAGGGGACAATGTCGTGGAATCGTCTTGCCAATACGACGTCGCGTGAATGCACCTAAAGTTCGAATTTTGCAGAGATTCAGCCATCGTTGGCCTGCAACTCCGCAGATACAATCGCGCTCTCTCTTCTCTACGACAAGAAGAAGGGGAGAGAGAGGCTTCTTTAGATCGCTTGCGGTTCGGTAACCTCAGATTTTTGTAGTTTTTTTTTGTGTTTGTTTTTCTCTTTACGTTGTTGCGCATCGGTTTATCGATCTGCTTGCGCCAGCCCAGTTCGTTGTGTTGTCCTTGATCCAGCATTGAATTGCGTTTCACGTGCTCAGATCTCTGTTTTAGCTATGGCTGGTTGATCTCTGTGGTCTAGCTGTAGTTTTACTTGGTTTGGGCTATAATTAAGCTGCATTTGCAGAAAGTTGGTGGTTCGTTACACAATCTTGATTTCTATTGTCACCCCAATTCCAAAAACTACCTGAATATGATGAATTTTCGTCAGTCAAGGTTCAAAGAAAGTTAACATTAATGGGATTTTGTAATCAGGTCACCAAGCTCTGATCTAGCAGCTTGTCACAGATGTAAAAGCATCCATGGTTAGTTGTAAAAATGTGAATGGTCAAGGAGTCTCTTGCCATTAAAAGTATCTGAGTCCATTCTAAGTCCGATTTGTTATCTGTGCTTTGGCGCTGCATGTTAGAGGTGTATATACTTATGAGGTTGGTTGTCAAACTGCTTGTTCTGTGTCTGTATCTATATCTGTGTATTTGAGAAATCATGGATGTGTGTGTGTAGACTTGAAAAATTCTGGATTCTGTCATGCCTATGCAAACTACCTTATTCCTTTTGTCCTTTCTTTGAGTGTCTCAAATGACCTTGTTCACTGAAGCACTTTCTTCTCTGAGCCTTGAATTATTATTGGGAAGTGTAACTATATTAAATTTGTCTAATCGTCGACTTTTACGTTAAGGGTGAGTTCTGTAAACTTAGGTTGACTGACATCCGGACAAAAGGGAGTTGCAACATAACAAGATTACAAGCATCCGATGTCGTGATTTTTCCCATCTTTGCTGATATCTTTATTTTTCAACAGTCTTTGATGCATCATTTTTAGTCTAATTTTGATTAGTTTCAACTTTCAAGAGCTATCTAGGTTTGTTTCCTCGTGTTATTATATTATTTTTGTTAATATTTTGGATCACGTTCTTAAAGAACTTCATTCAGTTCAGAATCTTTTGAGTTAGTTATGTTGTTAAAAATGTTAAAATAGTATAGTTGACAATCACTGAAAGAAAAACTGGCACTGTCTACAATCAATGCTCTGAGTGTAATGTCAATTCTCTGCACTAAAAGAGTACAAGACTTTTTGATTGTAGTTGCTAGTGTCGTGAGAACCCCACAACTCAAACTAAAGGAAAATATGGACAGGAACAATTTTTTTGGTCAAATAAACTTGAGAAATACAAAAAAGAGGCTATAGCCTTTCTGAAGGTTATGTACTTGTGATTTGTTGTTCATTCAACATTTTTTCCCGGCTCATATTTCACTGGTATCCATATAATCAAGCCTTAAAAGTGAGGTAAAGGAACAACAAACGGGAATTGAAAATATGTAACTTGACCAACCATGTCAAGTCATTGTATGAAGTAATTGTTTGCCCTCTTTCTTGACACATAGTCCTGTCATGAGATGAAGCAATCTAGCTGCCACAGAACCTATTAGTGGAACCTCCTCTATCTGAAGTGGATAATAGGTTAGTATGGCTTAATTTGATTTGCTTAATTGTCGGACATCTCAAGAATGGGATGCAAATAGTTTAATTGAACAACTTTTTTAGAACATTTCCAAAAAAACTTGATCTTACCATGTATCACCATAGCATGTCTTGCTGTGACTTTCTAAAAGCTGTAAGTATTTATGCTGGGGATATTTTGTGGGCTTGATAGTTTACCTAACTTGCCTTTGCAGACTTTGATTTCTTACCAATATGTGTTTTCATTTGTGCAGCAACAGCCACTTTGGGGATGCCTTTATAGATCAAAATTAATTCTTTATGATGGTAATTATATGATCCCAGTTCTCATTATTGTTTGCTTTATGTGTTCACACGTGTCTAAGAATTCAAGAAAATGAAAAAGTTTAGAACGTTTGGCATCAAAAAAAGTTAACTAAGACTGCTAAGAGTTCGAGTTTGAACTGGTTGAAAATATTTGGAATTGAATGAAAGAGGAAAAATAGATTATAAATAACAGGCCGTGTTTTGTTTATCAGCTGAATTGTCAGACTATTTAGAATAGGAATGATCGTGTTACTGACATTTTTACTGTGATGGAAGGACCACAATCACTTTACCATAAAGACATTCATGGCCATCACAGCCGAGAGAGATGCTGCCATCCGAGAGAGGAACATGGCACTAGAGGAGAGAAAGAGGGCTTTCCAAGAGCGAGATTTGGCGATGCTGCAGCGTGATGCTGCAATCGCCGAGCGAAATGCTGTCATGCAGGAGCGAGACGAAGCAATTGCTGCTCTGCAATTTCGAGAGAATTCAGGGAATGAATATGACACTCTCCCTGATACATCTGGACACGAACTACCCAGTGGAGATAAGCACATCCCATACCAGCAAGTGCATATATCTGAAGCAGCTTTTAGTCCTAGAGAAAGTTCAAGAGTTGATGAACTCACTGTTACAGAGGCTCCTGAAACAGCAAAATCAAGAAAAGGGAGGCAGCCAAAAGACGGAAAACCAATCAAGTCAGCCAAATGCGCAAGAATTGGTAAAAGATCGTCCGAAGGTTTGAGTAAGCCACTTAACTCTGTTGCATCCAATGGTTGGAACAAGGAGCGAGTTTTGGACTGCGATGAGGAGGATCTAGATAAGCCGGTTTCATGGAAAGATAATCTAGGTTTGAACCAAATAAGCTTCGATGACTCAGCCATGCCAGTGCCTGTTTGCACTTGCACAGGATCTCCCCAACCTTGCTACAGATGGGGCAGTGGTGGATGGCAGTCAGCCTGCTGTACTACCACGATTTCAATGTATCCATTGCCTCAGGCGGCCAATAGACGCTACTCTCGCGTTGGCGGCCGAAAAATGAGTGGCAGTGCATTTAGCAAGTTGCTTAATCGGCTTGCTGCCGAGGGATATGATTTCTCTACTCCACTGGATCTTAAATCTCACTGGGCTAAGCATGGCACAAACCGTTACAGCACACTAAAATAGCTTCAAACGTGTCTGGGTTTGGAGGATATAGGCTTCTGCTTAGTTTCACAGGTAACAAAAAATGGTACTCTACCCTATTTAAATACAATCTTAGGATATCAGCCATTCTTGAAGTTTTCTGCATTTGTTATGATTTCCCTGAGTGTATTATTATTCAGTGTGTGTATACTTTCAAGAAAATGTTAAAAATCTGCTCCATACTGGATCTTTTCAACTGTGTCAAAATGTCTAACGCTTGATATTTGTACTGCTTCATGATGAGAAAGAAGATATATTTGACAAGGATGCTAAGTTTTTTTTTTTGATGAAAATTGCTCTTGAATAAATCAGTTTAGCACAAAATTCAGTTATTTTAATCGTCTTTCTAAATCTTTAATTGTATTGGTTCTTTTAACTAAAACTGATAAATGACTTGATATTTTCATGGCACGTTTGATATGATATGGTATAGATCTTCGTTATTGGAATAAACCCACTTCGAAATTAAAATTATAATGCATTGGGGGTTCAATTGTAAGATAATTGTTTATTTAGAAGCTAGTTTAAGGAAATGCATTGATATTGCTCCAAAATTAAACATGATCTCATTTATAGATGTTGAGTGAAAAGTTTTATTGAAAAGAAATCAACACCCTTTTGTTGTTGTGTTCAAGAGATTAAAATCAAATATCCAGAAGGCATTTTTTTCCCAAGAGAGATCCAAATATAATATTCAATGGTAATTCTTTTTTTTTAAAAGGACATTCAATGGTAAATATATTGGAACGTTATATTATATTTACATTCCTTTCTATCTGGCTTCAAAAGAAATTAGTTTCTCTTATGCAAACGATTATCCTTTCTTCCTTTCTTCTTCTTTTGTTTTCTAATTTTTTACTCCAAAATCCAAATAAGTCTTGTTATCCATTAACATTTTCAAACTCACGTATTAAGTTTGAGTTGAATTAATTCTTAAACTTCGTCTATAAATAATTAATACGACATTTTATATCATAATAACATTATAATTTTAATACCAACAATATTAATTTTATTATAGAGTACCAACATATAAAAACAATTTACGTATGAGTTCGAGATCACAAGTTGTACACTTGTTAAGCAGGCTAGCCAACTCAACTCACCTTGCACCATTTTTTTTAAATCAAATTCTAATATATAGGAGATTTATTTTCCAAAGTGAAATCTTTCCTTGAACCGTTTTTCACTGTTCTCATCAGAACTGTGATTCAATACCCACAAAAATTGCCAAATAAAACCCTACCACATAATTCTAAAGTGGGATGACAGCCCTATGCATCGTTTGATTTTATGGAATGAAACATGGATGGATATATATATTAAAAATTATATATCCTTATTTGACCATAATTGCCAAACAATACCCTATACAACACCTGAATCATCGTTTGACCAAATCATTTTCCAGTGCAGAATACAGGAACCATACACCATCACCTGAATTATTTATTTTCAAATACTTTTCTAGCTGCAGAGAAATTAGCTTCTATCTGTACTGCAAAAATATAATTCAACGTTGATCGGCGTCGAATTCGAGGCTTAAGATGCTATGGAAATAAATGTGAATTGCAAGATTGCAAGAGCAGATCTGGCAAGAAAAAATTATCAGAAAGAATTACATTACAAGTGTAGGTTTGGCAAAAAGAATCAGTATTAATTATACAACACGTTTATTTCCCAAATCCATTGAACCAAAAGGAATCCAAGATGGACCTGGAATCCCGGGGCAATACAAAGATGAGCGTCCAGAGTAGAATCGACAAGCAAATTCAAATGTCATCATCATATATATTACAAAATAACTAAAACATCCTATTAATGAGGTTAATTAGTATGCGGAGTATAAACACACACGAGTCGATCATCAAATCAAATATATATCTTCGAGCATCTCTTCATCAAGGATTCAGAATATTCGCAAAAATATCAGAAGGTAAATCGGTAAAATAAGAAACCGAGAAACAGAAGACAAAAAGAAGAGAGGTGACTGTAAATAGACGTGTATCAGCATGATTACACTTTTGAAGAGAAAAGGTTGCAGATTAGTGAGATGCTGTCTACACCTGGAAGTGCCCAGAAATCTGAATGGAATAATAAGTTGACAATACCTAGATTAATCATGAATTTAAAGGGTCGACAAAATAGACATTCTTCTTGCTACACCTGACGTTTGTCGAAGTTTTTCACCCCATGTAGCATTGCATGACCAACACATGGGCCTTGATTCATAAAACATGGGGTGGAACACTCATAGACCCAAATGATCCAAAGTTGTCAGACGGGGGAGGAAATGCAACTTTAGAAGTAGCATAAGCTTTTTCAGTAAAATAGCCACAATGGTTTGTGTCTGGTCTCTAATCCTTTAACGAAGATAGTCACATGGATGCCTTAACTTACACAACGGACAAATTAGAAAGGAAAGGAAGATGCTCAAATCTTATCCATTCCACTAAACCTGTGTCATCTTTACAAAGTACGGTTAAGTGGACTATCCTCAATTTTGTGCCATCTAATCCGCAGTTATCTAATTATCATAAACATCAATCATCATTTTATGACACAATTCTTAAAATGCCAGAAATCAATGTGAAATTCGATTGAGAAACTAAAAAGTAAATGTATTGCAAGCATTCTATGCAGATTCAGAGATCATTCAAGTCAGTCAGCTAAGGTGAGACTAGAAATTAGTTATAGGCAATGAAGATCATGTACAGGTACACAAGCCCTGCCAAACAGTGTATAACTGCAGTCATGCCCCCTCACAAACATCAAAATTAAAAGAGTTTTTTGAGCATGATACAACACTTCGATCTAACAACTACAAAACAATATCCAAAGACCAAATCCTTTCCGATTCCAATGAGAACAAATATAAATGAGATTCCTGATGAGAGACCTTTGGCCTGACCAGCTTTTAGATTCAGAACATGAAAAATCAGGCTCGCTAGCAAAATCCCAATAAAGGCATATCAACAAATTAACCTTGAAGGTAAGCAGTAAGGTTCAAAATAATGATTAGTTTTTAAAACAAAATATTTATGGGAACAACCAGTGTGTCTCTATCTAGCACATGACTCCAGGGGTAGGCTAATTTTGGTTCCCAAATCTCATGTCACGCCAAGTTTTCTTTCCCAAGGTATCCTCCAAAATACCCTCGTCCTCGCTATTTTTATCTTTTACAAGGAAAACATAATAAAATATAAAATCAAATATGGAAAATTTAATCTAACACCACTACACGTTAAATAAAAAAATTTGTAGATAAAATTATACTTTTATTAAAAATAAAATGCAAGCATCACGAGCCAATAATTGCTAGTTTCAATTCCGAATAGTTCACACTTCAGTGTGATTCTAACTCCTATGAACCATAATGCAATTCAGAGATTCATTTGAGTCATGGACCAGAAAGTTTAGTCAGTCTCCTTGGTCTGTACATATCAACAAGACACTATTTTTTTATAAATTGCCATAAATACGACTTCATTCCTGAGTTTCTCATGATCTCATCAGAACATAAGATGCCCAAAATTTTATCCGTTAGCCCAAATAAAGACAGCACTTAAATTCCCCAGCTACAGAAAAGTAACCATCAAAACCTCCATAAAGATATTAACTTCATGTCAACATAAAGTTATATAAACTATCAGGAAAATTATTGAACTGCTGATGCTCCTGTTTGCAAAACACATTATAATCCACGAGATTTTCCACCTTAGACTTAGATATTGCCATTACAGCCTAAAATTCAAGGTAGACAGCAGATACATTAATATAGCCAACTTATCAAACTAATTCCTTTATAATAATCTCCAAGAAATCACCACTTAACAAAGTGCAACTTCATTAGTCAAAGACAGCAGTGTTGACCCATACCCGATATTGGGTTTTAAAATCTCAAACTCGGGAAACACTCTAATTAAGAAAACAAAACCCAAGTTCCAATCCCAGGTTTCAACAAAAAGTCGTCGTCTCCATACACAAAAAAACATCGTAAATGAACATGTCTGCCTTGTCTCAAAAACATTGCCAACAACTCCAACCTGCTCGTACCCAGAGCAAACAAAACTAAAATAACAAAGCATTCCATCTTACATCATAACTAGAACCTAAGCATCTTAACAAAGTAGACCATTATCCACATGATGGCCCATTCATAAGCCACAGCCTAAATTCATTAGCGCTAAACTGACATCTATAATCTGACCAAGGAGTCCATCTAAGAATTGAAAGAACAGCAGAGTGACTCAACAAAATAGCTAGTAGAAAATTAAAAGGTATTAAAAAGAACAAAATAAAACGAATGGACTTCAACCAAAGCCACAAGATAGTATCTTGTCCAGTGAATCTCATGGAGGAATGAAACTCAGACCTTAGCCATTCATCTGCGAACATATAAAATACAGGTTCGGTGATGAGAATCGGAGTCATAAAGCCAAATGTATAAATGGGAGAATTGAGAGCATGAATTACCATAGACTCACTAAGACTAATAGTAATAATCACGCTCATAGGGATGATCAGCCCGATTAAATGCTGAATAAGCACCACCACCGTACTGTGACATCGAGTCGAAAATAAATACTCAAGGTATAACATAAAAGTCCCAACTTGGTAAAAATAGAACCAGGAAACTCACCCCAGACCCATAATAGTTTTGCGGCAAGAAACTGCCGTCGGCTGCAAGATCGTCGAGTGCAAGCATAGCACAAGGAGAGAAAAGAAAGCATCCAAATAAGTGTTGACAGGCTATAAAAAAAAATAATTGTTTATGGAAATCATACCTTGATATCTAGTTCCACGATGTGGAACAGCGTGATCTGAATGATCTAGCCGAGGTCGACTTCTACTGGGTTCTGCAAAATCAGAATCCTGGTCCAAAAAGTGAAGGGCGTTAATGGAAGAGATACAGCCTACTGCATGATTTCCCACACCAATCATTCCACATGAAAATGCACAAAAAATAGGAAACATCAACATTCCAACTCACCGTCATGTAATAAGGCCGCTTTATCCCATGTGCAACATCATCATATGGGTATGAGTCATCAAAATGCCTCCCCATGAAAGGCCTTGCGTATCCCTCCTCGAAAGAATATGTTGGCCCATGGTATGGTTCATAATGACCATAGCCTCTATCACCGTGTCTCAACCTGCTGGGGTAAGGCCTTGCAGGCTCTGGGCGTTGGTAAGCACCCCTGAAACCCCATCTTTCCCCTGCTTATGGTACACAATACAATTTTTGAAAAAAGAGAAAAAAAGCTGCAGTGGAAAAATTTATGGACAGTTCAACAATTTGACCTTCTTGCTTGCAATGTCGTACTAGACATTAAAGAGAAGTATCAGTGACAAGGGAGGACAACAAACCTCGTCCAGAATTCTGTCTTCCATGAACAGGTCGTTGTGGAACATTAAATTCATGTTCACGGAAAGAGTCCACCCTGCCACCACGTCCAGCACCACGAGGATGAAAAGCTCCGCCATATTGGAAGTTTGCTCTGCTGAAAGGCTGGCCAGCTTGAACAAAACCCCTTCCTGCAAGCAAAGTAAAATACATACCACACTAAATCCTTTGTATGGAAAAGAAGCATTGACCTAATTAGCATAATATGCACTTGCACCCAAAACTATTCGAAAAGAATTCACAGTTACCATGACCAATCCGAAAGCCTCCACACATTCCACCTTTTATAGCCTGCATCTTTGGCAAAGGATTTGAAAGTCTCGCTCGCACTGTAACCTAGACAGAAACAATTAAGGAGCACAAAGTTGATAAGACATGCAAAAAAAAACTTACACAGAAAGCAACACGTGGGCAACAAAATAATAGGTAAAATTAGCAACAAAACCAACAACAATTACAGGCTGCTATATTCCAAGTCTCAACGGTACCTTTAATAAAACAAAAGGATGGTCTGAAATAAAATGCATTGCATGATCCCAAAATAAGAAACTTAATTCTTAAAATTTCTCCAAAAACATTAACACCACACCAAAGGAAAACAACAATATACCTTCAAGTTGCCATCATTCAGTCCATTTTTGCTTACACCTTCAACACAAGAAACAGCTTCCTGATGGGTATTGAAATCAACAAACCCAAAATCCTTCCTCTTGGCAGTTGACATATTTCGTGCCAGCAAAATTTTGGTTATCTCCCCAAAAACTTTGAAATTCTCCCTCACATGATCTTCATCCCAGTGTGGTGGGAGCCCATCAATAAACACTGACTTAACCTGAGCCATGACTTCAGGATCTGGCTCGCGCTGAGGTTCAGCGAAAGCCACTTTGACAGTTCTCTCACAGTGACCAAATACAACATCGGACTTTTGGAGTCTTTTATATGCCAATAGAGCCTCAGCATGACAAGAGAACTCAACGAATACAAAACCACGGCTCAACCCTTCATTTCGAGGATCTGCTACCATAGTAATATTTTCAACACCTTCAACTCCATAATCCTTGAGCTTTTGATTAATCTGCCACAGGCCCAGAAAATTTAATGCACCATGAGCTACGAAAACAGTTCATTATAACACAACAGAAATAATCGTACCGCTTCCTTAGTCCAAGTATTGCATATGTTACCCAAAAACAATGTGTCATCACCCTCAATTGAAGCAGTACCACATCGCTTTCCATGTATCTAAACAAAATCCGGAGTCAGAGTTGCAACCCACCATACACATTTTTATTCACAAAAGATAAACACGCCAATTTAAAATAAATAACAAGAAAAAATTGCATAATTTATGCATCCATTTTAAAGTATAAGAAACAAAACAGAAACCAGGTGGCAAGTCATACAACAGGGTTCTTCATTTCTGACAATGCGTAACTAGCTTGTTCCTTCGTTGCAAACTGAACAAAAGCAAAGCCCTTGTTTTTATTAGTGGCAGGATCCTTGTGTATGCGAATTTCAACAACCTCCCCAGCATACTTGAAAACCTTTCTAATATCCTCTTCCACAGCATCCCTGTCTAACCCACCAACAAATATCTCCCTCTCTTTCCTAGCTCTACGCTCCTTTGCAGCAACATTCAACTCCACTTGTTCCTCTTCCAACGTCTCAGCTTCTGACATATTCTCTGGTTCATCGTCATCAGCAAAATCTTCCCCACCAAATTCTTCATGAACCTCTTGATCACTGATCCCCTCAATCTTTTCATCACCAGCTTCCTCAAGGGAAGCATCATCCTGTTTCCTCATGGACTCGTTATTTGTTTCTGTCTGCTCTTCCTCCTCTTCCTCTGGATCTTCTGCATCAGATAGTGTGGGCTCTACACCATCCACAGACATTGTACCGGTAATGATAGGCTCTACAACACACAAGTTTGCAGTACTTTGCATCAAGTGATTCTGTGGTTCATCCACCATATCTTCCTTGTTTAAGTGTTTTCCAGCATTACAGGTATTTTTATTCTCCAATGCAGACCCTTGCATATTGCCTACCAAAGAGCTTTCATCTGTCGTAGGTTCATGGCCAACAGAATCTGCAACATTGGAACCCTCAAATGCTTTCTCTTTCAATGTTTCTTCAATCATTGCCGCCTCATCAGCCCTTATTTCTGGGACACGCCCAGAAGAATCCCTAGCTGAAACAGGGATCTTCTTCTTTACCACTTTCTTTACGACCTTTCTCACTACTTTAGGTGCACGTTTTGTAACCTTAGTCAACTTAGAGGCTTCAGCTGATGATGCCACCATTTCAACTACAACAAACTTAAAAAACTAATTAGACAAATCACAATACAAAATCTAGGCTTGGAAGAAAAAAATAACGAGGCACTCGTATCTCAAAACAAGTGTCCCAAAAAAACAGAAACAGAGGACCAAATGTAGTGAGAAAGGGATGATTTCACGCAGCGTCAACATTTACGTAGCTGAAAACTTTATGAAACCATGAAGATAAACAATACCACAACCAAAACAAACTTTTTTCCCGCGAACCAAACCAACTTCAATAGCACTGCGACTCCTACATCCACAAACCTGACGGTTGTGGCACAGAAGTGGGGGCGATGCTGGGGGAACCATCTTTAGGCTTGAGTTTTCTCGTTCGGCCGGACGAAGCACGCTTTGGATCGGAGGTCTTTGCAGGAGAAGACTCGGCTCTTACTCCTGCAGAGGACGTTGTCGCTTGCATCCTGCCGGCGGATTTATTCACCGCCGGTGACGCCCTTTTCGGCGTCGTGGTTGTTTTGACGGTATCGACTTTGCGATTTGTCATTCTTGTCACCGAATATTATTTCCCGAAGGGCGAGGGTTTCAAGAGATTGGAGCCCTAGTTCGTTCGGCAGCTGACGTTGGGTTCAGCCGTGTTTGTTTGTATATTTATAAGTTTTCGCATAAATTCGCAACCACAACCGAATACGAAAATTATTAATTCATTGAATTGCTTATAATCTTGCGCACAGGATAATGAAGTATTTAAAATTTGGTAGGATAATATTTAGTTTTTTATTTTGTTAGATTATATTTATTTAGCGTACTCTATATAACACACAACCCAAAATTTTTATTACATTGTTTTATAAGTCAAGTTTGTGATATAAACCTGATTCATAAAAAAATATTAATTTTCATATTAAAAGTATTATTTTTCAATTCGTCTCATATATACTTGTAGGCAGATGTAATTTTCACGGTCGATTTTTTTTTTTATCAAGCACGACCACTTAATTTGCGCATTTATTTATCCATCCTCACAAAAAAATTTCCTCATCATGTCACTCTCTCTCTCTACCCAGCTTCCTCTTAATATTTTCATGTGTGAGGCACTTGTCCATATCCATGACCACAATCACATTAAACTAGATCCTCGTGCAGTTAAAATTGTCTTTGTGAGTTACTCCCACTCAAAAAGGTTACTGATGTTATTGCCCTAGCTCTGGGAAAACCGTTGTCTCTTGTGATGTCATTTTCTTTGAAGATATATATTTTTTCTCCCCATCTTCGCTTCAAGGAATGACACCTGGTAAGTTTTGTCAAACCTTATGAGAAAGAGAAGATAGCTAGTGTATGTTGATGATATTATTCTCACAACAGTAGATAACTAGTAAATGGATTATATCATGCAAGTGATGGCAAAGAAAATTGAATTTAAAGATTTTGGATCACTGAAATATTTATTGGGAAAGGAAATTTCAAGGAGTGATAAAGACATTTTTGCCTCTCTTATAAAGTACACATGAGATTTGTTGCAGGAAACATGTATGCTAGGATGCAAGTCAAGCCTAACACCAGTTGAGTTGGGGAATAAAAGAAAAATATTTGAAGGAAAACCAGTTAATATAGAGGGTTATCAGCGGCTCGTTGGGAAACTCTTATATCTTAACATACTCTATCACATATTGCATTTGCAATTAGTTTAGTAAATAAGTGCACTCTGTGATCATCTTGATGCAATTTACATAATCTTGAGATATCTGAAGCAAACCTGAGAAGATCTATTCTTCGAAAAAATCAATAAATGATCAGAAGAGTAAGTGTATTCATTGATGCAGATTTAGTTGATTCTATAACCGATCGAAAGTCAAGATCAGGATATTGTGCACAAGTACAGGGAAATTTGGTAACTTGGTGAAGCAAGAAACAATCAGTGATTGCAAGAAGGAGTGCAGAGGCGGAGTACAAATCTATGGCTCAATGAGTATGTGAGCTCATTTGGGTCAAAATAGTTCTAGAGAAACCGAAAATAGAGTGCAAAGGACCTATGAAACTTAATGCAGCAACAAATCAACCATCAATATTGCTCACAGTCTAGTTCATCAAGATATGACGAAGCGTGTAAAAATAGATTGACTTCAATAAAGAGAAGATAGATGAATAATGGATCAATGTGGTATATTTGCCCACATTGCAGCAACTTGTTAATCTACTCACAAAAGGATCATCTGAACAACAAATGAATTTCTTGCTGGGCAAACTTGACCTCATCAACATTTATAAGCAAGTTTGTGAGAGTGTGTGAAATAAAATAATATAGATTATGTGATATTTTGTACCAATTAGTTGTGATTTGACAGGATAATGGCATATTTTAAATTTGGTAGGATAATATTTAGTTTTCGATTTTGTGAGATTAGATTTACTTATTGTACTGTTTATATATAAGATGTAAATGTATTTTACATACAAAATTTTTTTTATTTCTGAAAATAAGAAGAAAAATAAATGTGTAAAATCTCTATAAATTAATAATGTTGGACCAGGAAATTTTATTAATTTAAAGATAAATCAATTAATCGAAAATTTAATTATTTATTAATTTAAAGAGTGCATTTTCGGTCCAACTAACATATAATAATAATAATTAAATTGATGTAGCACTAGAAGTTTCCTTATTATTTACTAAAAAAAAGTTTCTAAATTATTAATGTAATATTTATTTTTTAATTGGAATATTTCTATTTCTTGTATCAGAATTTTCTATATTTTAATTAAATTTATTTCCATACTCAATGCCCCGTTCTTCCTATCATGCTTCACACTTATTTGTGTTTTTTAAATTTTTATTTTAATTGAAAAATGTCTCGAAATCACACCTTATTTATACACTTTTGCTGCATGAGTCAAAACTTATAATAAATTTTTCAACCAGAGCTGGATTAGAAGATTTATTACAGGGGCTTCAATCCTTGTATGAACTGGCCTTGTGTTCAAATAGAAGAATTTATATTTGACAGAGATATCTGGTAGATACATATCCCAAAAGATTCTATCAGAACGCCTTGAAACCAATTCATAAGGAATTTGAAATCCATGTCAAATTTACCCAAACAAAACAAACACTCTGGATGTAGAACATGGATTTGAAATAACTTCAATTTAAAATAGATCAAAAACATTAATCAAGAAACACCAGCCACTATATGCTATCCAAAAAGACACCATCTTGCTGCCTAAACAAACTCATCTGCTATAATTGAATCAAAATGAATCACAAATATACATATAGAATCATTTCAATCCAACAAAAAGAGATTAAATGTTTTTCAAGGTTGCTGCTGGGCATCCATATAACCAGCATCAACAAGTACCTTTTCCCTCTTAGCCAATTCAATATCTTCGTCTACCATCATCTTCACCAGCTGCTCGAACCCGACATTAGGCTTCCATCCCAGTAGTTTCTTGGCCTTGCTAGCGTCCCCTTTGAGATTATCCACCTCTGTAGGCCTAAAATACCGTTTATCGATCACGACATGATCTCTCCAATTCAATCCAACATATCCGAATGCAGCTATCAAGAATTCCTCCACCGTGTGAGACTCCTCCGTGGCCACCACATAGTCCCCTGGCTGCTCCTGTTGAAGCATCATCCACATTGCTTCCACATAGTCTCCTGCGAATCCCCAGTCCCTTGATGCCTGCAGATTACCAAGGAATAGTTTGCTCTGCAGCCCGATCTTGATTCGACCGACGGCTCGGGTGATCTTACGGGTCACGAAATTCTCACCCCTTCGGGGTGACTCGTGGTTGAATAGGATACCATTGCAGGCGAAGATGCCATACGCCTCACGGTAATTGACGGTGTACCAATGAGCGGCGCACTTGGAGGCGGCGTATGGGGAACGGGGGTGGAAGGGGGTGGACTCGGACTGTGGTGGCGGAGTGGATCCGAACATCTCCGACGACCCCGCCTGGTAGTATTTGATATGCGACCGACCTGTCGAGGAAATGTGAGAGCGGACAGCCTCCAGGAGGCGGAGTGCACCCGTGGCAACCACGTCGGCGGTGTAATCGGGGATCTCGAAGGACACGGCGACGTGGGACTGCGCGGCGAGGTTGTAGACTTCATCAGGGAGGATTGTATCGACCCAGCGGCGGAGTGAGGAGGCGTCGCTCAAATCGGCGTAGTGGAGCTTCATCCGGGCCTTGTGGGCGTTGTGGGGGTCAATGTAGATGTGGTTGATCCGCTGCGTGTTGAAGTTGGAGGATCGCCGGATGAGACCGTGAACTTCGTACCCTTTATCCAGAAGGAACTCGGTGAGGTAGGAGCCGTCTTGGCCGGTGATCCCGGTGATCAGAGCAATCTTCCGGGTGGTTTGCAGCGGCGGCAGAGGGGATGGGGTGGCGAGATCATCGGTGCCATTGGCGTCGGCGGATTCGGATCTGGAAACGGAATCAGTGGCCATTACAGGAAATTGGAGTGGAAATCGAAGAGGTATTGTTATCGGTGTAATACACTGAATTTATGAAACGGAGAAGAAAAAAGAGAGAACCGCAGGGAGTGTATGTGAGGTGTGGGAGAATATTAAATCACGCTTTCTTATTTTCTTGGCCTACATATTAGCAACTATAGCAGCTGGGCGTTTACCTTTCAAGAAGCGTTTGCGTAAGTATTGTCACCTTAAATTCTATTGAAATTATAATTATTTTATATTTATTATATTATTAAATTCAAAAAACTTTTATGAAACGGTCAAATCTCAAATCTTATTCAAGTAATATTGCTTTTATGTGAGAGTGACTATTTCTTATCTATTAATCTGTACAATGTACATTTCCAATACAAAACTAGAAGAAATCAAGTCACAAAAAGGAATGAACTACAGAAGAAGAGGCAATGAGCCCTGAAAGGAGACTAACAAGGAGTGCACCGTTATAGGTAGTTGGTTCGCACTGCATTGTGTTGTTCCGAGAGTCATTGTAGGTGTCGTTTAGGAACGGCCCTCCAACAAGTGCTCCAGTCACAACGTTCGGATTAGGGCTCCTCGTGTTCAGCCACTTGAACCCATCGCTGCAACTAGATTCATCGTCTTTTGGGATCGAGGCGCCCCTGTGATGTACATATTGAGGGAAGTGTTCACCATACCCTACTAAGTAACTCATCTTCATAGGATTGCTGCCTAATATGTAATCCACCTGAAAGGTGTTGATATGATTAATGTCTACAGATATGGACTACTAGTTATTTTGTAATCTGGTAATGGATTGAGTTCACCCCTTTTCGAAATTTCTGGCTCGAAATACCTGCCTAACGGCGAAATCATGTAGGTCCTTTGGATCATAGAGATCTCCATCACAATATAGAGATTTCGTGCCAGAGGTGAGCATGTAATCACTATAAACAAGTGCAAGAAATGCTGATGCAACAGAGTACTGCAGAACGTTCCATTCACTCACCCATATTAGCCCACCTGATGATTAAAAATACACACAGATAAAAGTAAATCACATTTTACACACAATTTTCTAGAAAAAATATCACAGTTTTGTTCCTTAAAATATATAAAGACACCTACGCCTGGTTCGGCTAATCCGTTGGTACTCCGAGATTACCTTCTGTTCTATGAATTGTTGATGAAGAAGAATTCGGCAGAAGCCCACAGATAACAGCCTCTGCTGATTTTCTATACAGTTGGAGAGCAATATTTTCTGTTCCTTGGATGTTTCTTGATCCAAAAAAATTCACTCTGGATAGCAAAACCTGATGAATTTTACAACACAATTGAAAGGCTCGAGTAGCAACAATGGTTTTGTGTTTTGAAATCCAGCTCTAGGCCAAAAAAATAAACAACTTACGATGAAAATATAGCCAAGTTTAGAAGGTACCTGAGTCCCTGCAAGTTTATTATCCCAAGAAAACCAAGCGGGCACCCCCCAATTGGCGTAAAAACTCCCTTCAGCCGCCACATATCGAAGATAAAATTCCTCCCCAGTAGCATGATACAGCCAAGAAGCTGCCCACAAGAGCTCGTCTCCATATCCACTTGATTATAGTATTCCTGCAGTCGTGGGATACTGGTGCTGTAGCAACCTCTGTAAGAATCTGCAAACGTGAAGAGCTGTTTCGCATGCTTGAGGAGAATACCGGAGTAAGCGGAGTTGACTGGCCGGAATACTAAGGAAGCGGATGCCATTGCTGCAGCGGTTTCTGCGGCAATGTCCGATCCAGGGTGCGACATGTTTAATTTGAGTGACAGGCCTTTTTTCTGTCATGGTTTCGGGTCTTTGCCAGCATTTATTGGTCTAATTCAGGGCCTCCCACCTTTCATCATGTGCAAAAGAAACATAGAATAACAGCTAGGAGATTTTCGCTTATAAAAATTCTTGAATTCATTTCGCTTCAAAAAATTCTTCTTCGAGGATATATTAATTTTAATCGACGCGCTGTTCTTGTATACCATTTATTTGGACCCAAAAACGATCAAGAAACGAGACACAGGTAGGTTTGGTTTCGGCCCGACCTTGGTTACATTTTGAACTGACATTTACTTGTGTTAAATTGACTAGACAGGAAAAAACATAATGGTACACTATGTTTATTTAAATCAAGTTGTTCTATTTTCATTTCAAGACATGAATATTCCAATGATTTGGTTTATGATTTCCAATTAATGGAAGAAAGTAATTTAGCCTGCGAACCTGAACGTAGAGCACGTTGGGAGATGGATGTGCAGCAATCAATAATCAGTGAATCCATTTGAGGGAACCTCGTGCATTCTCCAGTTCCTTCACTCGCTCCATATTGTCTCCATATTCAAGAATTGCCCATGAAAGCATTGTGGCAGTGAATGCCATCGGAAACCCAAATTTAACGAGATCCCCAGCATCATACATCCCTTTGCTTAGATCCAAATTCACTTCACTTCCATCTTTTAAGGCCGAGTCTCCTCTCCAATCGATATTGTTGTCCACCAACTTACCAGCTACATGTAACAAAACGTATGACAATGGAATCAGCAGAATGGCGTATGAGCTGAGGATACATATAGCCGACACCACTTAGTGGGATAAAGGCTTGTGTATTGTTGTTTTATTATTCTCGACACACGTTTCATCCTCGATGTTAATTCATATTTAAAATTCAATAAAAAGAACAAAACCATTTTGATTTTGATCCCAAATTATTAGGACAAAATATAACTATCATGTCCAGATTTAGGGAATGTTTGGAGGAGCTTCTAGCAAGCACTTCTTACATTCTAGTTGGGTGGAAGTGCTTTGAAGTGTTTATGAAACTACAAGATTAACACGTTTTGTATGTTTATGTTTTTTTTGTTAATGACTTAAAGTTATAATTTGACATTTGTATCCTTAAAAAATTTATCATATCCCATAATTTTTCAAGTGTTCATGTTATAAAATGATAAATTAATTTTGATACAAAATATTTAAAATGTGATCATAATTATATAAATACATGGTCAATAGTATGAGTTCCAAAATTTAGATAATTAAAAAGATAAATAATGTATAGACTAAGGATATTATTGTCATTTTACAAAAATTAAGCTTTTTTCTTCCAAATACTTAAATTTTAGTTTATAATATCTTTAGATTTTTATTTCCAAACATTCTTATTTTTTCTTCTCATTTATATTAACATAATCTCTAGAATAATCGCTTTGAAATAAATAAATGCTATAAGATAAGTACCACATTTTTCCATTTGTTTTTAACAGTGAGATGAGTCCAAGCTTTGTTTGGAGTTGGGATTTGAAAGGAAAGGAGAGGAGATTTAAAATTTTGGTTGTTTGGGAGATTTTGATGGAAGGAAGAGAGAAAAATGAGAGAGTTTCCTTCCAACTGTGGGTGAAAATGGAAGGAAAACTAAAAAATTTCTTCTTTTCTTTTCTCTCCCAACTTCCAAATCAAGCCTAAAGAAGCATTAGATTTATGAATTAAATGCATATTCCTTACATTTCTGAGCATCGAAGAACTGCATAGCAACAGCAAGAGCGTCCCCATACTTATCCACCACATGAATCCCCGGCCGAGATCCATGAAAAATACTCAACAGATGAATATTTCTCCACAGGCTGATGCAAGAAGCAGCCATTACAATAACAGCAAGCACTAGCACCAGAACCCACCATCCCCACCCTTTCGACCTCTCCGGCTCGGTCTCCATTGAAATCAAGCTTCAGAATTCTTCCCACGGGTCGATGACAGATACTAGTTTTTTTTTTTTTTGTCAGCAAGTTATTTGGGTCACTTGATGTGCCATTTCAAAGCGTCATAGCCAGCCGGCAGTTTATACCGTTGTTGGTAGCTAGAGGATTTCGGCTTGTCATTTGTGGGAGAATTCAACTATGAATTAGCTCAGAAAGTTGTCTTTTTAGCATTTGGAATAAAAATTTATGATAAAAGCGAATCCATAGAATCATGTACATTCTTGCTTTTGCTATCGAGTGGCGGATGCAGTGACGGAGTCAGGAATATGGTTCTATCCGGGTTAGAATTTTAAACTCTAGAATCTTTTAATATTTTAAATTGAGCTATTCGGACTAATATCATGTTAATCTAAAATTATACAAAAATTACATATAATTTTTTTAAAAAAAATTGGGTTGCCCATGCTAAAGCCCGGGTATTTAGATATGTGGCTCCGTCACTGGGCAGATGGATGCGTAACACCTAACGAACACAAATAATGTTCGTTGTCATGTCTGCAATTTTTCGACGTCACATCAACGCTCTAAATATAATAGTATTAACAATAAATCTTTGTATGTGTGATTTAATATATATAAATTTAAAACACGTTTAATTTATTGGAGTGTTAATATTAAACATGAATAATAGTTTCAGACAAATCTACAAAATAAAAATTAGTTCATTATCAATAGAGATATTATCAATCGGTCCGACCAAATCCAACAAGATCTAACCCAGCTTAGCCTGTCATGAAAAAATCTCAACTCAATCGCCTATGCGGCGAAAGTCGGGATAGTGAGCTACACCATCAAAACAGTTCTAGACGAGGTGTATCGCCTGGCGTTTGAATATGACGACGGGTAATCTCCTCGATTGAACGACAACCACTTAATGCCATGGTCAGCTCAAACTCGTCATGCAACATTTGAAGAACTTTTCTTACGCCTGCCTCCCCGTCGACTGCTAACGCGTAAAGAACCGGCCTTCCGATCTGCAGTTGCGACGGCCAAGTGAAATTTCGTTCTCATCATGTGTATTGAGAAGTGTAAATGAAAGAACAATACACACACACACATATTGAGATGACTAAATTTGATGGTCTCATGGAGGCTGTGCGTGCAGTGCCTTCTACACTTACAAATACACCAGATGCTCCGAGGGCTAAGGCTTTAAAGACATCCGTTCCTCGCCTAATCCCGCCATCGAGAAAAACTGGAACTTTGCCCTGTGCTGCTCTCACAACCTGCAGGTTTCATAACTAGAATGTCGGACTCAATGAGCGACATGGGAAAGCAAACCATGTATGTTCGATTAGCAAAATAGGAAAGGCAATAACTGAGAACAAAATTCATAATGGAGTTACATATCTTCCAAGGCCAATATATAAATATAACCTCTTCCAAGGCCATGATGGTTGCAGGAACATAATCGAGTTGCCGAGCTCCGTGATTCGACACTATGATTCCAGCTGCTCCCGCTTGTATAGCTAGGAAGGCTGAAAATACACGCAAAAATAAGGCATCAATGAAGGACACGAATATAACGTAAAGAAACACGTTAAAAAAAATAAAATTTTCTAAAGGGCGTACCGTCTTCTGCGGTTAGCACGCCCTTCAATAGGATTGGCAAGTCAGTGATTGTCTGGAGCCACTTCACATCCTGTGAGGTGTTACCAAGGAGAGTGTGTAGAATTCATTTATCTGTATTTGCTAGACTCGTTATGCAAGAATAATGTTCCTACCTCCCAGCTAAGAGATGGATCGAACTGGTCGGCGATAAATGAAGCAAGTCCAGAGTCATTCGTCTGAAACGGCCACAAATATTTGTTGGGATTGAAATACAAGATAACTGAACTAAATTTATTCAGTGAAAAATAATTGACTTTGAGCATATTCACCCTATCTATCGCGCCAAGATTCAAGCTTTCGTAATTCTTCAATGTCAGGTTATCAGGCAAAATGAATCTGTTTAGCATAAATAAGCAGACAAACTAGCTCATGAGGTAAAACATTTACATATATGTCAAGATAAACTCATAATTAAACAGGAAAGATGTTTCGTAAATTGTAAGACGTGACCTGTTCTTGATATCGGCTTCCCTGCGGCCTAACCTCGGAGTATCCACAGTCAGAGCAATGGCCTTGTAACCAGCCTTTTCAGCCCTTTTCACGAGCTGAGTTACAATGCTTCTGTCTTTGGAAACCTGAGTTTAAAGCCAAATATCTCTCATGTCGGAGGATATGATTTCAAATAAGAACCGTTTGTACATAACACGGCTGTCATTGACGGATTCAGATTGCTCATTCAGTGAGGTACTAATCAGATACGAGATGGGAGGATAAAATATTTTCCTGTAAAACTACAAGCAGAGTAGCCAACAAATTACAGAAGTGAAACTTACAAATAACTGAAAAAACCGAATTCCTGCAGGTGCCGTCGATGCAACCTCTTCGATGCTGGAGGTGGCCCATGAGGATAAAGTCTATAGAGCAAATCAATCATATATCACTAAAAAGGCCATAGAATGTTTCAGTCAGGTTTAATGGCTGAGCATTGAACAATATTCATGCAAATCGGGTTATTTTGATTTTTAGTTAAAATTTTCTATTAATCCAATATGTTGTTTCATAGTATACACACCTAACGAATTATTTTTTTAATAGAAATGAAAGTGAGTATACGAGTTTGAGTTAAATGTTCGTCCAAATCAATCAAAGATAAATGAACAATTTTCGCAATTTTCTCAGAAGCTTCAACATTAAGAAAGAAAATAGAGGTGATGAAATTCGAAACCATGATGGTCCCTGCGGATGATGCTGCTCTTGCTGTCGCAAGCTCTCCTGTACCATTTATAGAAATTTTAATATTATTTTTAATAATATTACATTTAACAATCATAAATAATTTACCGTGAGAAAAAATAATAACAACAAATTCACCAAGATAAGTGTTTATACCTTCTGGATGCGCCATTTTCTGCATCGCCGTTGGAGCAATCATTACGGGACTAGAGATTTTGAAGCCCAAGATAGATGTCGTTATATCAATCTTGCTAACATCCACCAATATACGAGGGCGGAACCTATGCCAAGAAAATGATTAAAATTACAACTCTGATTATATTATGATTGAAATTTAATAATTTAAATAATCAAAATCGTAATGAAGGGATCAAAATTAAAATTTATTCTCCTTTACATAATCTTAGAAAAAGCATTTCGATTTTCTTGGAGAGTCCACTGATCCTCGGCACCGGAGGCGTAATAGTCATAAACCATCTTTGGCAATTTCTTCTTGGCAAGGGATTCATACTCATTAACATTGGTAACCTCCATTTGCCCGGATGCCTCGCCCACTATGTGCCAAGAAGCTCTGGTTAGAATCCAAAACCAATGAATTAGCTTAGATTAATGAATAAGTTAGTTTCAACTACTCGATCACGGATCAAGATCCCCTGCTGTGGGGGAACCCACAGCAGGGGATGATGTGCATTATTAATTTTTTTTTAAAAAACTTGATATTTTTATATTTTAATTATTTTAAAATCAAAATTAATTTTTTTATTTTAAAAAATGTGATTAATATTTCAATTTAAAGTTATAATTTTATTTTTTGTTACACATATATATTGTGGAAGTAAAATGACTGTCTCTTATTACTTTTTCTTTTATAGTTTTTTCAACTCTTTTTTTTTTTAAAAATTAATTTATTTTTTACAAATATGTGATTTTAAACGAACAAGAAAAAACGACGTTACATTTATTTTTTTTAATATTATAGTTCTTTTAAAAAAAACTATGTTCTCTTTTTTTATCTTGTTAATTTTTATTTAGAAGTTAAAATTTTATTACATATTTATAATAAAAATAATAATCTTGGTGGTTTTTTTATATTTTAATTCTTTTGAAAAACTATTTTTTTTTTTGCATTGTTAATTTTTCTCATTCTTTTTAAAATTTTAAATACGAAAAATATTTTTTCTTTTCTAAGAGATTTAAGAAATAATCCAATTTTAAAAAAATATATAAAAGAATTAAAAAAAGACTAAGAGTTTAAACAAGAAAAATTATACAATATAATTTTATTTTTATATCGTGTCAATTGTGGTATTATTTTTAATTGTTTGATATGTTCAACCTTTTTAAATTTTTTGTAAATTTTTTTATTTGGATTATTTCTTATATCCCTAAAAATATATATATTTCATGTATTTAGACAATAATTTTATTTTTGTTAAAAATATATGATTAATAAAATTTTAACTTCTAAATACAAAATTAACAAGATAAAAAGGAGAAAATAGTTTTTTAAAAAAGAACTATAATATTAAAAAAAATTGAATGTACAGTCGTTTTTTTCACGTTCGTTCGGAATCACATATTTGTAACAAACAAAATTAAAATTTTATTAATAATTTTTTTAAAAAAAACGAGTTAAAAAAATTATAAAAAAAAGTAATAAGAGACACGTCATTTTACTCCCACAATATATATTTGTAACCAAAAATAAAATTGTAATTTTAAATTAGATTATTAATAACATATTTTGATTTAAAAAATATATTTTTGATTTTGAAATAATTAAAATATAAAAATATTAATTTTTAAAAAAAATTAATTTTTTTTATTTATGCACAGTATCCTCTGCTGTGGGTTTCCGCACAGCAGAGGATCTTGATCCCTCGATCACACATGTTTTTTCGTTCCAGCTCTCTGAACTTAGCTAAGTTCATAGAAATAATAGTTCAAGTACCAAATTTAAGTTGATTGGTAATATTAATTGGTAAATTCGTGCTTTAATTTGAATATTTTATAACTACATTCTAATTTTAGTGATACAAAATAATTTTTTTTTTTAGTATCCAAAAATTGTTACTCTAATTTCATTCCAAAAATATAAAATCATGCTCAATTTGAGTCATTTGGTACCTGAAATGCATACATTTTTACAACAATTTCAACAATATATGCTTTGTGCATGTCACAATCTCAACATGTACATTTTTTTTGTCCAAAAAAGATTAATGAGCCGAAATGGTAAAATATTTGTTTATTTGTAAATATAGTTGGAAAAATATAACAAAATAAACGATTTTTTTTTTTTGAAAAAAACGTTGATCGAGAGAAAGAAGAATAAAAACGGGGGATTCAACCATATAAACAGGGAAGAAACTGTACAACCATCTCTACTCGATGGGAAAAAAAATCGATCAATGCACATATATGAACGATAATCAAGAAAGAAAGACGATTCGGAACGAACCTCGTTATGCCGATCGATGGCAGACGGCCAGACAGGAAGAGCTTGAATCTGCTATGCAGTTGCAAACGAGAGCATATATATACAAATGTTACGGCTGGAAAATGGACGGAGGTTGATGAGTTTCCAAGTTGGCATAGTCTGTAAACAAATATTAGATTCATTATGGTAAAAATATATAAAATTAGATACAAAAAAAATATCTGAAAATATAAATTAGAAAAACAGCAATTTCAGTCATTTAAATTTCATTCTTTATAATTTTGGTTCCTTATATGTCAAATTTCAATTTTAATCTGTTATTATTACTTATGCGGTGTTAATGTAACGTTGATATAACACTGATATATTTTAAATTTCATTTTTTATAATTTTGGTTCTCTATATATCAAATTTCAATTTTAATCTATCATAAGTGCTTATGTGGTGTTAATGTGACGTTGTTATGACTGCGATCTATGCGCTGATACATCAGCACTGACGAGAAAAAATTACTAAATTTCAAAAAATTAAAAAATATGCAAGACTGAATTTGACAAATATATAGGTCCACGAAATTTTTAATTTTACCATATAAATTCAATTACACGTAAAATTAAATTTATGTTTAATAAAAATAATAATTATAATATTCAATAGCCCAAACTTTTTTATAAAAAATTTGGAGCTTCGCCACACTACAGTACTGGACGTAATCCCCAATGGTGTCCAGCTTGGAGTTGTTTCGAGGCTTGGGTCTACATTGATTTCACGGGAGATATGTCAGGTACAAACGAATCCAAATTGGGATTATTCCATCCTATCCTTACAGGTGCAGGAGTACATCCAAGGGTCGGAATTTTTTCTGACCCAATTTTTTTTTTTTAATTTTTTTTTCACATGAAAGTGGAATCTCAACCATTGATATGGGGTGTGGACACTGTCCCTACGCCCAAGATCGAACCTTCCAACAAATTGCTAGCTGCTGCTTTTGGTAATAATAAGAGCGAGCAAATAGCATTGTAGGACCACGTAAAAACACCCCAAAAAAAACAAGATTTCTTGCTCTAATTGCAAGGATGATGTTCCAAGATATCGTTGTGATTATGGCTTCGAATTTCAACGGCTGTGTAGCATGTTTAGTTAATTAGAAAACTCGACTCAAATGTAGAAAACTCGAAGTGTTAAAAAGTCGACCCAGAGTTTAAGATTTTATTTAATTGTTTACACAAATATATTCAATAAAATGAATATTGAAAATTAAGTTTTGGATATTTGATTTATGATGGTACCAACCTCATCATAACTAATTAATTTTTCTATCGTAAATATTAATCTTTTGACGTCAAACGATCAAATAAATTTTGTTTGTGATTTTATATTTCAGCATTCAATGTTAGGCATAAAATGGAATATGAATATTTCTAGTTCTTAAAAATGATTGTTCGGTGTTTAAAAAAATATTATTGATCAAAGATCTTTTATTTATGTTTATTTTAAAAGTATATATTTAAATCAACATGTTTTCAATGAAGCTTAACTGCGATTAAGCTAAGCACATCAAAATATTAGCATAAGCACGTAAACAAAAGTGAAACATGAAATATTTCAATTTGATACACGAGATAAAATTACGCAATCCTATGCAAAATTTTGAGAGAAAAAATGCGATATAACTATGATAGTTTGGTAATAGTTGCCGGTGTTCCATTTTCTGGCATAAAATACCGAGGAAGAAACGATGGAACGGCAAATGCAAACATGAGGCAAAACAATGCCAGAACAGCAACATACCAGGCTTGATGGGTAATGCCCAGCAAAAGTTCATCACAAACTGCCAAGAAGATTGAGAAAAGGTGAGAAATTCGTCGAATTCAACAAAATATGGATTCGCGGATAAATATTCAGATAAATGCATGCATGAAACATCTATTGCATCAAGAGATGTTATAAAAGCTGGAGACGACGAGATGTCATAAAACCATGTACATCGTTAAGCAATCATGCAAAAGTCTATGTTGAACTTCCAAAAAACATCGATGAATCGCTTAAGGGGAGTTGCGGACAAAAAAACTGAAATATTGCTCCCCTATACAAGGAGTTGTACAAGAGTTGATGGAAGTTGATGAAATGCGTATCCCTTGCATGCAAAACAGTTCATGCACTAAAAACCCACCTCCTCTAAAAATGCAATAAGCTAAAAACCCCCTATGTATCTAAAAATGTTGCTCACTGACACTGGACAATGACAATTACCTTTTAACATACTTTATGTAAAGTAGGGATAACCAAATGCAATGCCCATTCTAAAACCAACTGATGAACGAAGAACCCTACGTTGAAGGTGGAAAGGGCGGATGCTTCGAGATTTTTAAGGATTCACTCCATACTCCCCTGCTGTATTTTAATATTCTCTGTTTCAGGCTAAAAAAAACTCGTCCACCCGAAAGTTCTTAGAAAAATTTCTTCATAAATATCAGTCTTTCAACTTGAAGGAGCGACAGAGCCATGAAATTAACTCAAATAAAAACAAAGAAAAATCTAGTTGTCATATTAATCAACATAGCAGCATAGCAACTGTAGAAAGATTAAATTTCGCTATTAAAAAAACAACAATACTCAACCATCAAGACCAAACTGAGCGAGCAGTATATTAAAACTCCTCGACTTACGTTTACTGAAACATGCATAAGATCAAGAAAATACCAACTATGAAATGGAAAGATTAAAAAAAAGACAGAAAAAGAAACAGGGTTATTATAAATTTCTGAAATAAGGAGTATGGATTGCTAATATTAAGGGAAATTCTATAAATTTCTACATAAACAGCAGGGGTGAGTGACAACAGACATAATAAGGAGAGAGTTTTCAGCAAGATTTTTAATTTTTATATACACGAGAGGCCCATGCCAATTAAAGTTTTAGAGGGAGTAATCTGCCAATTGATTTTTTTAGTGGATAATAACGCACTTCACAGGGAAAAAATCGGGAAAAAAACAATTTGAAGTTAGCAGAATGCAAAAGGAACTAACTGGTCGTGGGTATGTGGGGGAGCTCAACAAATTCGTTTAAGAACATTTTGGCAAAATCCTTTCCTATGAAGAACTGAAGAAATTGTCATATGCCTGTAATAAGAGTTAACAATAAGTTAGAAAGTAGAAACATATGATGGTAGTACCTATATTGAAGATGACATATTCTTGTTCCCGTTTCCCTGGTATTGCAACAAACCCCTCAGGCTCTACGTTCACCATAACAGATGTTTCACTCTGTCCAAAAATTCCTACTGAATAATTCTCATATAGCAACAAAACGGGCACCAGAATTTTTCGATGTTCAAAAGCATCAAAAGACCTGGTCACTCGATGAAAGCATTCCATCAGTCTTGAAAATTAGTTTTTCTGTATTGAGCAATTTTCTTCCTCTGTTGGAAGTCAAATCTGTAATACCTCTGCTCAGTTGCAAAGTGAAAGCAGCAGGTATCTGGTATTTGTTTCATCTTGTCAAAAATATTATCAACAAAGTTTTAATGACAATAGAAAGAAATAAACAAGCTGCATACAGAAGCCGGATATGATATCTTCACTTCATACCACGTGTGTGGTCTCAAACCTTGCAAATGGTACAGGCGTGCACCATTTTGTAATGGTAACATCTCCCTATAAAGCTCCTCACCAACCCGCATAACTTGTCGGCCAATCCTGTAAAATTTCAGTCAGACCAAATGATATGAAAACAAAGCTAAACTCAAAATTTCCAGCTATGAATCAACCAAATGAAATAATGCTCATGTAAGAAGATGAATTTCACAAACAAAAAAGATCGAAGTAAATAAACAGCCCAAAATGGACCAACAATAGTAAGTCAATAAATACGTAAAAAAGTTACCTAGATAACTTGAACCGTAGTAAAAAAATGGGAATGTCATGGTAGCAAAAAGAGAACAAAAATGCTGACATACTCTTTGTTTCCTCCTCAATTTCGTTAATACTTTTGATTTTCGATTGTTCCACAAGACAACAGAAATGGTCTGGTTTCAACAAAAATTATTCTTTATAAAGCTTTGATATTAACGAAAAGGAGAACCAAAACTTGAAGATTTTCAATTGTTCCACAAGACATCAGAAATACAAATCTCTTTTAGAGCAAAATATTGTCCAATCCCTACGAGAAGTAAAATCTCCTATACAGTTCAAAATAAACAAGAACCTCCAAATCATCAATCACTTACCCGCTTCCATGGATGGATGTCATGCAGCTGAGTACAAAATACACGAAGATCAACCATCTTTTTAGTCCGTCAAAGGCGCCTCGCTTCCACTCAACTTGAAACATGAAAAACTAGTATAACAGAACATGCGAACAAAAATGGGAAACACCAAAACTTATTCAATTATTTCACTTCGCAGATGTTAATTATGAAAACTGGAATAATTAACTGATAAACAGCGCAGACAAAAAAAGAAGATAAAAAACAAAGTAAAAATACCATATTTTGAAAATCAGATCACTGCACAAAACACGAGAGAGATCAATGGAAGCTGAACCCAGCTGATCGGTGAGGGACGAAAATTCAGGGGATTAGTGCTCTATGTTATAGTGTTTTCACAGTTCAGTTCCCCATTTTTTGAGTATCACAAATCAAACCCTCATCTAGCCTATTCTTTCTCATTTGAACCCTTCTGTTGATTTAAGGGTTAAAATGAGAAGGCCCGGTAAGTAACAAATGACTACCAATCAGCCCTAATATCATATACTCAAAGCCGAATTTCATTACACCTTATCCATTGCAGCATACAAAATAATAAAGCACGGATTTTAGACCAATGGACAGTGATCGTTTTTAAAACTAGTAATTAATATTACTTTCAGTTACATGATAGTTGTACATAACTAAGGAAGATTACAATTTTAGTCAGGTCATTGACATGTTTTGGAATTTTAGCTCTGTAATTTGACAATACTGTAATTTGAATTTTTTTTCTTTTGGTCCTTTTTCCAGTCATAAGCCAATAAATCATCGAATATTGCTTATTTGATACTGATGGTCTCCGGCATATCTCATGTAGCAAGAATAAACCTATATTACACATTAAAATAAATCTAAACAATAATAATAATAATAATAAGTCAAAAAGACAAATAATATTTCAAAATTGGAGGAAAATAATTGTCATTTTTCTTTATTTTTGCTTAGATAGACTCTAATATGTTTAATATCAGCTATATTCTCGTCATACGAGTTATGTAGGAAAACATCAGTGTCAAATAAGTAATTATTGATGGATTTAGCGGTATTAGGAGAAAAAAAAGCTAAAACAAAAGAATACAAGTTAATTGATGAAAATCTAAGATTGACAAGTTACATTATTATTACTAAACCCAAAACCTGTCAATTTTCTAGACTGAAATTGTAATCTTCCAAGCATACATAACTATATTCTCAGGTGTCGGGTACCATAGGGCTCGGGTTCGTCATGTCGGGTAACTGACTAGTTTTTGACTAATCGAACCCGACCCGAATTTTTCGGATAATTCGGGTACTGCGCAGGCGGTAACTGAACTTAGAATCATCTTTTCTTTAAAAAAAACAAAACAAAAATTTATGTTTTCTTAGCATTTTATTACACATAAAAGGTAGACTGTGGAACACAGTATGCCCAACAAAGCAGAGCGTAGAAAGAAAGAGAGGGCAAGCCGATCTGATCTTCAGTGAATCAGTGCTTACGTGCATACTCGCAGTGTCACATTAACATACACCTTCAGCCCCTGATGTTTCACATCATATTCGACACCCTATATCCAAGGTCGTATCCTATGATTCTTTATCTCATTACAAAGCCTTTGCGTTAAACATATCCTCTCATTTTGAAACACAATTTTTTCATCAAGCAATCAAATATCCAGAATGGCGAGAGGCTATGCGACTTGAATTGCAGGCCGTGGAATTATATTCATTCATCTCCATTTAGTTTTCATTACCCGAAACCAATTAACTCTATGAACAACTAAATTGACTTAAGGCCCCACCCCTTACAAGAAAGCTAATTATGACAATAATATGAATGATATACATGCAGGATGCCAAATTCCAAGGAAAAACATGACAGAGCAAAATAATAGTCATAATTCCATCATGCAGCACCATTGGACATAGGAAAACATTTAGTCTTACAATTTTCATTTTTTACTGATAAACTCATAAAAATATTTAGTCCTACAATTAAGACTCCAAATCAATTAAAAAATCGCAATCAAGTACTTTATTTCTACGAACGAATATTTAGTCTTACTTATTTAAATTACTAATAATAATTTGAAAATAATACGGAAAATCTTTATAGACGTCACTAGTAAGATAAGAACGAATTCAAAAACAACAAATATGTAACTGAATTAATCCAACTATTTTATTTTGAAAGCTATGGTTTAATTAACAAAATTATCATACATAATATTCGGCTTTAGAAATTTATTTCTTTTTCCAACTTCATGAAACCTTGTATAACTGCACTAAAATTAAATTGTGAAAATTTTAGACATGATGATATCAATTTCATACTATTTTTCAACATGGTTGAATTTGATTCTACAATTAAAACTTCAAAAAAAAAACCCCCATAAACAAATTTGAGATCTAAACAATTCAAAATAAATATATCGTAAATTTCCAGATTCATTTTCAAGATCACAATATTTATCACCTAATGCTGATAACCTCTTATACTCCAAAGTAGATATAAATACTATAACCGATTACTTTCATTATTGTTTCTACTAGTAGAATTTCCTTGATTTACATCGTATATTAAATAAAGGCATAAGGTAGATCATTGCCGAAGAAGATGCACGTGAAGTAATAGGATACCATTTTACTTCGCATTATCACCGAAGTCATATCCAAGAAATTAGCGAAGTCTTTGGCCGGTTCAATGAGGGAAAACCGGTCCGGAATTAGACCGATGCCGAAGTAAAAACGTCTTTTACGTCATCGATTTCGTAAAGTGCAGAAGTAATAGCTTATATATAACTGCATAGTTTACATTTTCAGCAGACTCACCATGCCAAATCCAATTCACATAATTTTGACTAAAACCATGGAAATAAAGATGCCCTCGAATGAACTTAACCGGTCCTTTTTTAAGATTTATACATTTGCAACAAGGACAATGAATTAAATTGGAGTTGATGTGGGGATACTGTAAACAATCTTTAATGCACTGTTCCACACCCTCCTCATATTGATTGGACCTTCTATCCGAGTGAATCCAGGATTTATCCATTTCAATATAGCGAAATCCCAAAAAATGTAACGATAAATTTTTGTATTATTTACCACTAGATGAAGGTTTTCATCAAAATGCTTCAAGGACTCTAACTTTCTTCAATGTGGATTGATCAAAACCTGAATATATTACAATAAATAAGAAAAAGTTATACAATAAAACTGTGTAAAACTATAGAATCCAACACTTAGGAGATCCTAGAAATCACAAACGATAAAGTAAATGATAAAAGTAACATTGAGATTCTCACTATCGACTTCAATAATGTCACTTGCCATTTAGTTTCTTGAACACAAAAAACAAAAACGAAAGAAGAATACCTATTAATGAAAACGAACAAACTTTGCTAAGTGTACATTTTAATCAAGACAATTAGTACATAAAAATAAAACACACATACAGAAAAATGAGGATAAAAGAGACGCGACTATTAATATCATGATTAACACCTGATTTTTTTTGACAGAGATTAACACCTGATTAAATATGATTCTTTGTGAATTTATTTTTAAAGTTTAATTATATCGGATATATAGGTTACAAAATCATAGGTATCAATACAAACCACCTTTAACATAGAAAATTACTATTATTTACAGCTCGAGTAATCTTTTACAAACTGAAAGAGCCTACTTGAAAATTTGATGAAGAGGTAATGAATAATAGTTGCCAAAAAAACAGATACGCTTCTTTGTCAAATTTCAAAGAAGAATGGCTAAATCTCCTAAACTTCGCGTGAGTTTAAAAGAGAACTCTAATAAAAATCAATTGAAATGCATGATGGGTTGGGATACACAGACAGTAAAAATTTAACCAACATTAGTAATATATGTTATAAAATTGCATCGACACGTCACTGAGGGTGAATATTGGAGGCGGTAGCTGGGGAGTATGCATTCTAGTGATAGGATTCACACAGAAGCAAATATTAAACAGTTTGTTGATACGGACAGGATGGTTAAGTTCTGTATTCAGGCAGGGGAAGCCTTCACTTTTGATTCTCTTTTACCAGAAGCTTCTGTTGTTGTGCTTGAAGAAGGTGCACCTTTAATATAACAATTCTACCGGGGCCAGCAAGAAGATCACCGGCTCATCCACCAAACACTACATAGATATGATTGAGTTTTGGATAGTAAATTAGATATTTTAAGTAGCTCCGAAGAACATCAAATGTGTCTATAGTACATGGTTGTGCAATATAGTATTAATACTGTGTACAAATTTTTTATATTAGATTAAAAGTTGTTAAAATTACATGTTGATTTTAAGGACCGCTTAGTGATTCGTGTATGTTACATCTATTACTAATGTTGATTAGAAGTGGAAAATTAAATTTAAAGCATTTTATGTATGAAATTTAGAATCTTTTTTTAAATTTAAAAATGTTCTCCTTCGATAGTTATATAAAAAGTAAAAACATAAAAAAAATCAGTAGAATTTTTTGTAAGGAAAATAAAATATAATATACTCCTTTGCAACAATTGAGTGATAATACATGTATTTAGAATAGATACAGAGAGGAACAGAACAAAAAGGAAGGGGGTGGAACATGAAAGTTGCCAAAAGCATGAATAATGAAGGGGACTGGCCTACAAACCTAATTAAATCCCCAGGCATTTTGCTGTAACTTGCATGCACGTAGAGCTAGAGACATTGTTTGACAATTAACAGATTTTTTATACGAACAAAACAAGTTAAAACTTGGAACAAATAAATGGGAGAAAATGAGATGATAAGACAGATGATGCATTCCTGGAAACTCTAAGAAATGAGTATGACATTTATATCCAAAGGACAGGATTGTATATAAAGATAATATACCAAATGAAATCCTCAGAATGCCTATATACTATATATATTCAACTTCCCCTAACTTTAGATCTCCCACCACAGGTCCTTTTCTCTCCATATGAACGAATTGTATTTGTACCAAATTTATACAAACTCAGCACCACAAATATATACCTACGTATATTTGTGTACATGTCTTTAGAAAAAGTATTCCAAATTAAACCAGCAACTAATATCTGAAATTACAAAATTGAAACCAGCAACAAAAAAACGAAACCCTTCAATCATAGAGGCAACAATCTTCGACAAACCAGTAACAAAATTAGTTGGAAGGAAGTTACAAAAATCAAACCAGCAACTAAAACGAAACCAAGCAACAACCATCGAGAAACCAGAAGTTACGCAAAAAATTGAAATCTGGAAACACCCAAAATCGATTCCCAAAATCGAAGCCCTTCAAAAAATATACCACAAGCAGCAACAATCACCGAGAAATTAGCATAAATCCGAAGCAAACACCCAAAAATGACGAACCTGAAGGCCAGCTGCTGAAGCCGCGCGAGGATGAAAGTGAAGGAAGAGTAAACGTACGCTAGGCTGAAGTGAAGTCTTAGTGTTATGGACCGGGTGGGTTTTGGGCCTAATATATGTGGGCCGAATACATGTGTATATATTAAACTTTTACGGTTGCTAGAGTAAATTTACAAAGTGTATTTAATTCAGGAAATAAAATTAGATTTTTAATCTCCTTTTCAAATTAAATTATATCTTTAAAATGTTATTTATTTTATTTTTTTAAATTCGTGATCTAGTGGCTATTCCAGATTTTAGACGCTACAATTTAAAAATCGAAGGGAGATTAAAAATTAACCATCAGTTCATTTTTTACAAAGTAATTAAGAGAAATTAAAAGTTAAGTATGGTAATTGTTTTACTTAACTAAATATAAATTTTAAATTTTTTTAAGCATTTTACTTCATCAAAACTACTCTGATCGAAGTAAAATATTACAAAAAATTAGAAGTGAAGCCCGTGTTTTTTAAATTTTGAAGTAAAAAATAATGTTTTACTTCGTCGGTGTTATTACCGAAGTTGATCAGTATATACTACTTTATCATTGATAATTGCCGAAGTAACCAGTAGCGAAGTAAAAACAAAAAATTCTATTAGTGTTCGCACGTATATTTTACGGTGTTGTTTATACTCCTAAGTTTATGAATAATGCGAGCAGTAGAAAATAGAATGCAATAAGATAGACAAATAAAAATTTTCCCAAGTAAACGAAAGTAAAATATGATTGGGGCAAAAAGATGAAACTCTCCAAGATTCACTTCCTCTTCTCAATCTCCTTTTTCTTCAAGAAAAACCCTCCAACCAATGGAACCAAACTCTTCCTACTTCGTTTCTTCTTAGCCAAAGCCACTTTCTCTCCCTCCTCGCCAGCCTCTTTATTGATCAACACTTTTGTCAACAGTGGAGGACTTGCAAATTTGACAGATCTTGTCTTCTCCAATTGAATAAAAACTCCATCTTCGAATCCGTTTTCGGTTTCAAACTTCTTTTCAACAACTTCGCTTGTCTTTTCAACTAGCTTTAGTTCTTCAATCTCTGGTTTTTCCAGATGGGATTTGACTTCTCTAACCATTAATTGATTTAACTCCCTTTTTGTGTGTTCTAGTTCTTGCCTTAATAAAGTCACAGCAATTTGCCGTTGCAGCTCCTCCTCCTTTTGCTTTCTCGAGAATTTGCTTCGTCTCTTCGAGCTCGGGTTTGACTGTTCCTATCTTGGACGTTCGGTTTGGACCATCACTCTGCATCTGATTAGAAATGAGAAATTGTATCATTGTATGCATGTATACACGTATTGCATGTATAAAAATTAAGGATAAATCCGAGACGTAGAAATCTAATAAGGGGGCGACTTCTTATTCATACGTTTTTTTGTAAATTTTTGATAATACAAATGTCAGAAACATCTTCTATAAAGCATGCATGTATGTACCTCTTTAAGCTTGTTAGCATAGATTTCTCCGGCTAGTACTTTCTCCCCGAACAACATTACGGCTTCTTTCACAGATCGGAACGGCCGCCTTGTGTCGATCTCGACTCTTCCCCTCACCACGACTCCTCCTTCCTGCATACCTCGTCACCTTATAATAATGGTGGGAAAAGTTTATTCTAATGAATAAAATTCACTAGATTAGTATAGTATATACTCAAAGTGACAAGAATATAAAATATCTTCACTTATATATAGCTAGGGGAGAAATGAACATGTGCATATACTTTCCATTTGTTTGTTACCTAACAAGTGGTGGTGGATGTCAATTATGAGTCGATAATTTTGTGAAAAAAGAGAACTCATATTATAAATATTAAAATTTTAATAAATAACTTATAAAAAGTAACCATAGCGGAGGTCCCTAGGTAAGTTTGAAATAATTAAATAAATGTTTTACTTTTGATTGCAAGAAGGTATTGAAATGAGGGGAGTTTGTTTAGTTTCTTGGCTTCCACTACACTAGAAATTTGTTTATTGATATTGATGGATTAGGATTGGTGGTTGAGCCATCTTAATTATTTTCAAAATCGAAATGATGTGTGCTTATGTCATATACTATGCAAGGATTGCTTCAATGTATGTAAATATAATTTCGTTTTTTAAATAGGCATTTTCTTCAATGTGGAGCCCAATTTGTTGTGTTCCACTTTTAATAAATTTAACAGGAAGTATTTCATATAAAGGTCTTACGGATCTTTATTCATGAGACAAATCAATCATATCTATATTTACAATTAAAATTAATATATTTGACATAAAAAATAATATTTTTTCGTGAGTGATCTATATAAAATATATATTTCACAAAATTAACATGTGAGACAGTCTCGCATAAGTTTTTGTTTAAATTTAATGGTAAGCATACAATATAATAATTGTGATGTGTGTGCATTTAAATTTTTGCATAAATATACTTTTGAAAAATGAGAATAGTCCAAAAGACTTGATCTTGCAATTCTATTGTCACTGTGCACATGTTATATGCTTATATAATTGGTTTTATTTAAATATTTGTGATTATTTTTTTATAATTTGAAATTATTGTTTGGATCGATTATAATAACGAAGCAACTAGATTAAATATATTTATAATTGATGTCATTTTTTATATGAGGAGAAACAAATATTTTTCCCACATCGTAAAAAATCATTAAAAAACTAAAAATTGTCACTATAAATAAACGTGGGAACATTTGGGTTGGATAAATATTGGAGGAGGGAAAATAATTGTTTCCCTCCATATAAAAAATGACCTCAATTAAAAATGTCAGGATAACTAATCTAATATGTTTTTTTATTTCCACATTTATTTTATCTATTTTTCCCTCCTCTTATATTTATCCAACCCAAATATTCCCACATTTGCTATTGTCACTATAAATAACATACACGACACTTTTAGTTGTCATTATAAATGATTTTAACTGACATATAAATTTGTCATTATTACTATAAGAACAAAGCATGTATAAATGTATTTAAAAATTAGTTTTCCTGACATTTAAAATTGTCATTATATGAATAATTAGTAACACGTATGAAGTTGTCATTAACATCTTATAATGACATTAAAAATGTCAGGAAGTTTAATGTAGATAACGTGTGAATATTTGTATGTGTGTGTGAGGAGTAGAAGAGTAATTAACTAATTTCAATTTAAAAAGAACAATGTTAAAGGTACAACTAAAATATCGAATGTTTGTATGTGTGTGTGTAGAGTAGAAAAGCAATTGACTAATTCCAATTTAAAAAGAACAATGTTAAAGGTACAATCAGAATATCGTACGATATTTATAACAATTATATCGTGAGATTTTGTTATTATATCACGAGATTTTACTATTATTTCGTGAAAGATTTTGATAAATGAATTTTTGTATTGAATTTTTTGTGTTACAAGAATTGTTGTACAAAATTGGTTGTGCATATAGCATTACTCATTTGAAAATGAGATCGATGTGCACCAAAAAATAGACCTTACCTTCACAATGTGGAGCCCAATTTGTTATGTTCCACTTCCGATAATGCAATATTAATTTTAATTATGGAGCTAATGATTTTTAGTCCAAGTTCTTTCTTGTTTGGATAAATTAGAGAGGTACCGCCGTGGGTGGCCGTCTGCCAACCAGTTTTTAGAACACTGAGAAAAATATCAACAATCCTAATAGTACACCTTTTTCAAAGCAAAATCAAACAGAATGCAAAAGAAAAAGATAGTATTATTATTTTTGCAACCAAAATGGTTTGTGGATTGAAAACAAGTAATCAAAATCAGAATCAAACTTAAAAACATGGTGTCACCAGAAAGACAGCCATCAGCAATTTGTACTAGATCAATCAGCACAACATATATTCATTCATCAGTCAGTTCCGTGAATTCGTCATCGTCGCTGTTGTACACGAATCGGATGTGCTTGCCAGTAAATTTAGCAGTCCCGTGAAAGCAAATGTTGCTGATTCCTTCACAGATATCGTCAACAAGTCCATCACCATCATCATCTCCATAATCATATTCTTCTTCGTCGTCGTAGGTGTGATAGCCTTTGAAGTTACTGCCCTCTTGTTCTTGTTCATATTCTTCTTCTTCTTCTTCGTCCTCTATAGTACTGCTTGCATTGGCCTGAATCGACCAAATTGATGAGTTGTCATCGTCATCTGTGGATAGTTTTTTTATGCTACTTTCGGTTTCTTCGCAGATTTGTCCCTGATAAGTTAGCGCAGAGGAGCACTTGGATGAATCGGATCTCTCTGATTTCTCCGAGAAATCAAGCAGCAGAGACCTCGTGATAACATTATCAGATTCGAAGCCTTCTTGTTTATTTTCATCCAAAGTCTCAGTAATCATCTTTTACCAATAGAACAAGAACAAGAACAAGAAAATAAAATCAGTGACATTACATAATCCCATCAATAAATCAATCAAGAAAAAGCCAAGATTCTTATCAAAGTAAATAATCAAAAAACCTGAGGGATCAGAAAAACCGGAGGATAACTTGCAACACGTGAGAGGCCATTCGTATTAGCTGAAAAATTCAAGACTTGTGGTGTGTTTGCAGGAGTAGGAGCAACCAGGCTTATACAGGGAGACTTCACAAGCCCTTGAAGGTTGTTGAAAAAAGGCCTGTTTTCAATAGTAATTTTCGAAAGCTCGGCTTCTTCTTCGACTTTCTGCAGAAGGGTCTTCACTTGACCCCTCAACAGATCCTCGCCCGATCCAGGAGTTCCTCTACAACGCACTTGACTGCTCGGTCTTTTCATTGCCGATGATGGGGTCTCAAGATTTCCCATTGCAACCCCAACAATCGGCGAATCATTCGTAATATCAGTAAGCACACACCGATCTTGCTGCTGATATTTACCACTCATCTTCCTCGATTTTGTCACGCATATATCAGATTCCTCCGCTTTCCCTGAACAGAACAAAGAAACAGATTAATCAAACGGACAAAAACAATAAAAATTCATGTAACCCTGATTCTTGAAACACGAAGAATGGTTCATACTCGACATGGCAGATGTTTGTGATCTGGTTATCCTTCTTGTGGATAGCGGAGTTTCCATTGTTTAACAGAGAGATTCTTGATTCGGGTCACCGGGAATTCAAGTTTTTGTGATCGCCGGCGGTGGCAAGAAACTGAAAGACGAGTACACAATTGGAGAGAAATAGTACTGCAGGATCGAATAAGGCGTAATCCAAAAGAGGAGAGGATAGTTATATAGAGAAAATTTGGGGTTTACGGAGAGATTAATATGACCGTTGGGTGTGAAGGATGCGCGGCTCAACTTTCCTGAGCAAACTAGCCGTTGTTGATTTGAACGGATCCCCGACATTTTGGGCTATCGTATTGGGTTGGATTGGGCCTCGGCCCAGTATTTCCTGGGAATTAACAAATCGAATCTTTATATACACAAGAATTTGGTCTTTCAAACACTCTTAACTAATATTTTTGGCATATCGAATAATATATTTTTTCATTGAAATTAACTTAGATCGGGGTGGATTTTCTATCTTTGGACTTAATGTCATTTATCTATAAAATCTTTTAATTTCATAATTAAAAAATTAAAATAATTAAAAATATTATATAAGCTTTGTTCCATTGATTCTAAAATCCTGATTAAGCCACTGTCGTAGATCGATAGTATGTTACCGTCTTTGATTATGAAGTCGACTTATCTCACTATATAAATTATGAGCAGGTCTCTTGTGAAACGTTTGGGCTCAAAAGACAAGCCCAGCCTCCTTCGCTGCCTGTAATGGACTCTTGGATTGCCATTGGCCTAATTAGCCCTAAAATGCGAGCTTTCTATCTCACTTGTTTGCTAGCTTGCAACCTGGGGTTTCAACCGGGGTCGCAACTAGGATAGCTTCCTCAACCCGAAGGACCAGGAAGATCGTTAGACCTAAATTTACAACCATTACTGCCAAAGCTACTGTTCGATTCGCGGACTGGAGCTTGAGAGGATCGAAGACGCACCGTTTAAACTTCTTAGGAAGCCAAAATACATTTATCTGACTATCTTTAAACTTTATCCATTAAACATATTCCATTAAGTCGACATGTCCTATGCATGAGTAAATATTACTCATTTAAATATTTTACCATAGTATATATATTAAAACAAATATTTTTTTAATATATATTATACGTTAAATAGTCGGTTTTTGTTTCAATAAAAAAACCTAACCATTTAATTTGAAATTTGCGGTCAGGTCGGTTTAAATCATTTAATACTTTGTATGAAAATTTTTGTAAATTTAAGGTGATTATCTGGTTGGATAATGGCATAGGTGTTGAATTTTACTAGAAATAATAATGGCTACCTACAATTGCCATTTACACTACAAGAAAAATGCTATACGACAACGGATAAAATCCGTTGTCGTAGCCATTTTAAAACTATTGTTGAAGTCAGTGTTGTTAAATGTTCGCTCAAAGACAATGGTTAAAAATTGTTGTTGTAGTTATATTTTGCGACGGTTTTAAAAACCGTCGCCAATTAAAAACCGTCGTCGTATCTGCAATTTGCGACGGTTTTAAAAACCGTCGCAATTTTTAAAAACCGTCGCAAATGATAATTGCGACAGTTTTTTAAACCGTCGCAAATAAAATTTGCGACGGTTTTAAAACCGTCGCACAATTTAGTGCCGACGAAAATTGATATAAACCGTCGCTAAATGTAGCGACAGTATTCATGTGGAAAAACAGTCGCTAATAGCGACGGTTTATAAGTCCGTCGCTAATATTTTAGGTAAAATAAAAAAAAATTAGAATTTAATAAATACGTAAATTGGTACAATCATATAAAAGATAAAATATTTAAGTATCGTGAAATAATAAAATTGTATAAGAGATAAAAATTTTAATTGTTTTGATATTGTAAAAAAAATCGTGTAAAATATAAAAATTTTAAGTGTTGTGAAGTGGTAAAATCATGTAAGAGATAAAAAATTTAAGTGTTGTGAAGTTGTAAAATTGTGTAAGTGAGAAAATTTTAATTGTTGTGAAGTGAAGTGGAAGAAATTGAATGAAAGTTGTATGTATTTATAGAGAGTGAGGGGAAAAAAAGGAGGGAAGTTAGGGGGGGAACGAATTTTTTGAAAATAGCGACGGTTTTGACTAAAACTATCGCAATATTTAAAATCGGCGACGGTTTAATCTTATTTGTCGCTAAATATAGCGACGGTTTTGATAACACGGTCGCCAAATGTAGCGACGATATGAACAAAACCGTCGCTGATGTTAAAGATGCGACGGTTTTTCTTTAACGGTCGCTAACATGAGCGACGGTTAGGAGTCAACCGTCGCCGATTTAAAATTTTGCGACAATAATTTAATACCGTCGCTAAAATTAGCGACGGTTTTTGTTAAAACCGTCGCTAAATATACCACAAAAAACTATTATATACAAAACCGTTGTCGAATGTACCAAAAAAAGCGCTCATAGACAACGGTTCTGTAATCCGTTGTCTTTGACCCTAAAAAACGCTCAAAGACAACGTTTTATAAAACCGTTGTCTTTGATCAAAAAAACCGTTGTCTTTTGCACTCGAAAGACAACGGTTTTTATAAAACCGTTGTTGTTTGCCCCCAAAAGACAACAGTTTTATAAAAACCGTTGTCTTTTTCTTAAAAAACACACTTTTAACAACGATTTTCGCAAAAACCGTTGTTAAAAGTTTTTTAACAACGGTTTTAACAAAAACCATTGTTAAATGTGTGTTGTTGTTTGGGCTTTTTCTTGTAGTGTTAAGTCCCCGATCAAATTATGCATAACTTTTGAATCATATAAAGAACGAAATTTATAATCCATTTTCACAAAATTTGCACTATGATTCGTCGAACGGTCGAGGATGGACATTTCAAGTAACGTCCTTAACTACTTATAGTGGGTTTTAAAAAAAAAAATCAAATGATGAAAATTGAATAATTTCGAGGGGATAGATAAGATAATATTGTTGCATAGTGATACAAAATATGCGATATTCCATAAATATATGTTAAGATTGATTTTAAGTTAAGTTAAGTTTAAGTTTCAATCTTAAAAAAACATATTACGAAAATTCATCTTTTTAGTCTGAAACTTTGTCTCTTTACCAATCGATCCTCGAAATGGCTGTCCACGACAAAGGATGATTCCACAACTCAGTGCAGAACATGATAAAGCAAAAGATTGACCTAAGATTACAAAAATTTGTATAAAAAAATATCCACAATTTCCGAGTCTGCATCCTAAATTTTCTTGCAAAGTTGTTGGCGTGCAAGCACATGTAAAGCATTCAGGTGCAAATCCTGGAATTTGAGCGAATAAATATAGAAAGAAAAACAGTATCCTTCTTTTAAAGGATAAAACATGAATAAAAATACAAAATTTCTCTTAAATAAAAATATCTTCAAGAAAGATTAATAAATTAAATGCTCCTCTCATTTTCAAAATAAAAAATTCCCCCTCCTAAAATAAAATATTAAAATCCATTTATACAGTAATACATTATTAAATTTTAGGTCATTACAATGATAAACTCTGATGTCGGGATCTGTATTTTTTTCAATACCGAAATTTTTTTCTTAACATTTGTTATCAACTCACAAATATATTTGAATCTTATCCAATTCAAAATGACCCAACCATCTCTCATTTAAAACCTATTAAAAAAACAAAATCATTTAAAAAGTAAAGTATATATATTAAAATTTTAAAATATTTTATGAATAAATTTTTATGTATATGCATGCATCTCATGTGTTTAAGTACTAGTTTCCACTAAAATCTAGATACCCCAGGTGTTCTACGTCCATTGGTGTTCAGAGTTGGCCTTTTTTAATTAATTTTCTAACGTGATATATTATTAAGATTTTGGCCCTCCCCAGTCCCCATTCACATGCATGATTGGTTAGGAGTTCACACTTTAATTTCAATTATTTTTTAGTATAAATATGTTATACTTATTATTATTATTATTAAATTTGGAGTAGGTCTATTTTCAGATAACCTCACATATATTTATTAATGAAACAAATCAATTATATATATATATATATATATATATATATATATATATATATATATATTAAATTTGGAGTAGGTCTATTTTCAGATGACCTCACATATATTTATTAATGAAACAAATCAATTATATATATATATATATATATATATATATATATATATATATTTACAATAAAAGTAATATTTTTTCATGGGTGACCTAAATAGAAGATTTGTAAAACAAAACTGATCCATGAGACTGTCGCACAAATTTTTTTTATCTTAAATTTAAGACCTCAATATAGACTTTTGTTCTCAAACTAATAAAAAATGGATCAATCTTAGAGAAAATAAAAGACACAAATAAATGTTAATAAAAAAATTACTAACACAAAAATGTATTAATATTAAAAAATTATTAATATTTATTTACTGTATATTAAAAAAATTATAATACTTAGCGTGTCAAGTCTAAAATTTAATACTGAACAAAAAAAATCTATACAAGATAAGGGCCATGGATCAATTATTATAACTGGAATTAAATATTCAATAGCTTGGCTGGAATTATCATCTGTATTGCGTGTGGCTTTCGCAAGTGTGAATGCTTCTCAATTTCTATTTTTAAGCTTTTTGGGAACATATAACGTCACATGTTTTTAAGACCGACTATTCTTTTAAGGAAGATGTGAACAAAGACATAAGTAGGTTAAAAAAATTAGTAGGTTTTTTGTGAGATGATCTCACGAATCTGTATCTGTGAGACATGTCAACCCAACCAATATTTCATAAAAAATAATTGCACAAAAGATACAACTTTTAATATATTTAGTTATGTCAGATTATCAGTCAATACAGCAACATGTGATATGATTCTATAAAAGAACACACACCTCATGTGATAGAATCAATGAGTATTATAAGTAAAAAATATATATTTTAAAGAGTTTGATTTTTTTTTATTACGATAAAATTTTGAGAATGATTGAAATTGAATAAATTTAAAAATTAATCGTCCAATTTGTAGTTATCAATTTTATACAAATCTATGGATTGCCCTTCATTTATATCAGCAAGGAGAATGGACTTTAAATGTCAATGAATATGTAATTAATTCGGTTGTTAATTTCTCATACTTAATTTAAATATATAACTATGGACTTAATTCCAAGCGAACTCTATAAGAATATTCCTCTTAATTCCCTCAGAATTTTACTGATTTCATGTATGTATTCCATTAAAATTGGAACCGTTAAAGATTTTGTTTTTGTTTAATTTTTTTTTAACAAATCCTGTAAATTTATTTATAACGAATAATTTATTACAAGCTTATTTATGCATGAAGAAAAATCTCTAAGATCCCAAGACAGGGGTCGAGAAAGAAGAAGCAAAAGCGGCAAGAGCGTGTGAGCTACTTCATTTGTTGTTCGTCGTACATGTATGATCTCTACTCCGTCAGTCGTGCGCAACAAATTCTGAATCTCTCGTATGCTCATATCTGAGTATCCTAATTTTTTTGTCGGGTTGGTAATAGATTGCACCACCAACAAAGAGTTTGAAACTACCTTAGTTAATCATCTCACATTGTTGGATTGTTTTCTCAGATTCCTCGATTCATGGTTGGGTTTTTTAAATTGGCCGAATCGATGAGTCTAAATATAGAAATAAGAGATTTTATATACTAATTTCTATTTTGGTACTATATTATGATGATTGCTTTGTGGATATAAAAAAACAATACTTAATTTTATAAAACCCGATTTACCCTTTTTCCTAAAGCGTGTTAACGAGAAGGCTGCTAATAAATGACTGCAAGCAACAACAAATATTTTGCTTCACGACTCTCGCCGTTTTACGTTGAGTAACACGCTTTCAAACTGTGTTCTGAGTTTTGGTTACACCTTTGAATATTCATGCATAAAATAAATACGTGAAAATGACTGTGAAAATTTAGTCATTTTCACGTCATTATCATATTTTCTATTGATCGACACAAAATTATTATTCCACTCTATAATTTTGACTTGGTAAAACAAAGAAATCAAGAAGTCTCAATGATTACCATATTTTATTAAACTTTGTCTCCTAAGAAGCTGATTTATCAATTTAAATGAAGTACTTACCATGTCTTAGATGGAATCTTCAAATGGAAAATAATCAAATTTTTATATATATTTAAAATTATTACTTTTCATGATAATAATATATCAGATCAACTCGTCAAAGGCATATCATGATACACACAATATATGTGATTCATAAAAAATAGAGAGAAATTATTATTTATTATTTTTTAAATTAAAGTTATCGATTTTTGAAATTGAAATGATACGAGATAAGAGATAGAATGGAAATATATTTGAAAAATATGGAATTGAGTGGTTAAATGACATTTTTAAAATTATGAAAAAATTTCATCAACATACTAAAAATTAGTCAATAGAAGAGGTTTTAACTTTAATTAATAATATACATGACTTATGTATGCGACACTTGGTTTTCAACAATATGAATGGAAAAATAATGCAAATATTAAAAATACATGATTTATAGAAATCTGAATGAGATATAGGAATTCATTCGCTTTTTATTATTTTTTAAATGAGTTTATGGAGCTTGTTTTACAATTTGAAATCGACATCTTTTTAGCATCCAAAAACTATTCCGTCGATTTAGAAATCAGAAAAAGAACGATAGGTTGTTGATTTTTCTTTTAAAGTAATTGTTTTTGTCTCAAATAATGATCTCGATCTTTATCATATAGCACATTTTAGGCAATTATTTATAATGTTATGATTTTCTTTAATACCTTTGAGGGGAGTCTTTGTTAAGATCATGTTGGCCGTTATGGGTATTTTCTTGACTGAGTTTGGTTTCTTTATTTCTTTTTACTCTTAATTAATGCCTGTTATTTGTTGTGCTATACAACTTTGTTTCATTTTATCTATGTCTTGGATCTGAACAATTTGTACTTGATTTTTTGTATAAATTGAAAATTAAAGACATCAAAGGATCTTATAAATATAATTATCAGACAGGTCAAACACAGTAATTTTAGGCATGAGTCAGGTTGGATTCGAGCCAAATAAGCATGGACCTTTAAAAATTTAGTTTGTATTGTAAAAAAAACCAACAGAGAATTTGTATTGTCAAAGAAATTAATTTTACGGATCCTAATCTGTGAAACGAGTCAGTCCTACTCATATTCACTATAAAAAATAATATTTTTTTATAAATGACCCAAATAAGATATCAGTCTTATAAATACGATATATGAGATCGTTTCACACGAATTTTTGCCAGAGATTAATGACTTGGGAATTGAGCTTTCCTTATTTGTAGGATATATGCGAATCAGGCAAGTAAAACTGAGGCAAAGACCAAAACAAAAAATAAGGCAATGAAATAATCAAGAAAGCGGGGAGCTTCTTACGATCCCCTCTTTCTCTCTCCTCTCGATTTTTTTTTTCACCAATATTTTCTTTGACCGTGACCACCACCACCTCCTCCATCTCCTTCTTTCCGTCTTCCTCCTATCTGCTTTAAGCTTTCATCAGAATTTAATTATATACCCCATCGTTCACATTTTTCCCTCATATGATCTTTTTTTTGTTTATATATTTTTGATAGTAATAGGTTTACATAATCATCATTGGTTGCCATGTTGGATTCTTGTTTGGATATTGAGAATCTTTGATTTGAAAGCCCAAAAGTTGGAATCTTTAGCTTCATATCCCGTTTCTTGAAAATGGGTAGCTGTTTTTCCACCTCCAAGGTGAGTGGTTCCAATAGCAACACCCCTTCCACCACCGCAAACAACCAGCGCCACTTCTCCTCCGCCGCCGCCAAGCAACAGTCTTCGACCCCTTCAACAGCCACGCAGGGAAAACAGGAGGGTTCTCGTTGTAATAATCGTAAAACGAAAGAAAACCATAAAAATCAACAACAGAGGCAATCTCAGCAGGTTCATAAGAGCGGTTCCAAAAAACCAAGTGGAGTCATCCCATGTGGGAAAAGAACGGACTTTGGATATGATAAGGATTTTGATGCGAGATACACAATTGGGAAATTGTTGGGACATGGTCAATTTGGGTATACATATGCTGCTGTAGATAATTCTAATGGGGATCGTGTTGCTGTCAAGAGAATAGAAAAGAAAAAGGTGATTATTGTCCGATTCTTTATTTCAATTCATGTTTTTGTTCAATTAATTCGACGTGTTTATAGCAATTAGCCGAATGAGGATTTATTTTACGATATCAGGTGTTGCATTTCTGATTCAATCCTCTATTTCTCATTTTATAGAATGCTAAATTCTAGGGGAATATGTTGATGATTCAGATGAATGATTCAGCAGGAATTTTATTTAGAAGCTTGCTACTATTTCGCACTAAAAGGGATTTGAGCGGGGAGAGTTTACTTTTCAACCATTGTCTGACAATCATGTTGAAGCCAATAACTTTGTTAGCTGAAATCGATATTGGAGTGAATATCAGTACTTAGGTTTATTAGATCTCCGAGTGATTCATATCTAGCTAAAGTTGAGGCTAATTTCCCAGAGAATATTCTATCTATTCACCTCTTCTGATGTTATTGATGCCTAATGTGCCGGCTTTCCTACCTTTTATTTTCAGAAAGAAAATGTAAATTTGGCAGAAAAATATATGTTAAATTGATGGTTCTGCTAGTAAAGAACTTGTACTTTGTAGCATTTATTAAATATTGTCTATATCTAAGTTTCCATTTTTTGTACTTGCACATAGACTCGAAGAAAGAATATAAATTTTTTACTGGAGTTATTGCGTGCATTTGTCCTTTCATTGTGAAATCTCTGTATTTAACAAAATCTTGAATACCTTGCAGATGGTTCTTCCCATTGCTGTGGAGGATGTGAAGCGAGAGGTTAAGATATTGAAAGCATTAACAGGTCACGAAAATGTGGTTCAGTTCTATAATGCTTTTGAGGATGAATCATATGTATATATAGTGATGGAGTAAGTTTTGATGTCCAAATTTCAGATGTTAGTTTCAAATATTTTCTCGCATTATGCTGTCTTTTCCAACATTATGTGAATGACTTGCTGTCGAATTTTGTGTACTTAGGCTATGTGAGGGTGGAGAATTGTTAGACCGTATCTTGTCAAAGTAAGCATGTCTGATATATAAAGATTTTTTTCTTGAAGCTTTACAATGGACTTAATGATGATTTATTTAACAGAAAGGACAGCCGTTACACGGAGAAAGATGCAGCAATTATCGTGAGGCAAATGCTAAAAGTTGCTGCGGAGTGCCATTTACATGGTATGGTACACCGTGATATGAAGCCAGAGGTACATGGGAAAATTATTTATCTTCTAGTTGGGATCAAACTGCTTCTTAATGTTCTAACATGTGTTTTCCCTCAGAATTTTTTATTTAAGTCACCGAAAGAGGATTCACCCCTGAAGGCCACGGATTTTGGTCTTTCAGACTTCATAAGACCAGGTAATTGGCTTTAGATTTGTTATTGTCCAATTTAATGAGAGATATTTTTATTGTACGACCACATGACTTCGGCACATTAAAGTTTCAAATATTTATATTTAATTTCAGGGTTTCTTTATTGTTTTCTTATTATTAAAAAATTTCATATCGCTTTCATAAATTTAGGAAAGAAATTCCAAGACATTGTTGGGAGTGCATATTATGTCGCTCCAGAAGTGCTAAAGCGCAAATCTGGCCCTGAGTCAGACGTGTGGAGCATTGGTGTAATCACATATATTTTGCTCTGCGGCCGGCGACCCTTCTGGGACAAAACCGAGGATGGCATTTTTAAAGAGGTGGGGGGTATTACAATTGTAATTATATTGCACTCTTAAATGTGGCAAGATCCCGTTATTTGAATGAACCTTTGATGTTGACAGGTTCTGAGAAACAAGCCAGACTTTCGGCGCAAACCATGGTCAACAATAAGCAATTCTGCTAAAGACTTTGTAAAGAAGTTACTTGTAAAAGACCCACGAGCCCGACTTACTGCTGCCCAGGCCTTATGTATGCTGTGCTGAATCTCAAATAACTAATTTGTCTTGCTTGAATACGCTTTTAATATTTAGAGTTTATAATATTCTTGATGTTCATCAACATATTTTTCTTTTCTTTTTTTCTTTTTTGCATCCATATAATTTTTTGGTATTTTGAAAAAATTAACATGCTTAAACACCTTTGTTACGATACTTTTGCAACATGTATTCTGTGCTCTAAAAAATAATTCTTATATATTAATTTGAAAACATGTAATTGAAGGAACTACACTGTCTCTAATGTAAGCGTTCTGAAAGTGGAATCACTTGCACTTTTTTCGAAGTTACTACAGCAGCATGATACTGCCTTTTTATGCTACGTTTGATAATGAATTATACAATTTCGAATGGTTAAATTATTTGTATGCATTTACTTGGAAAGTTATGCGGCATTGTTTTTCTAACAGAGATAAGAATGCCACTCTCACAAAGCCTAAAGTACCTGTGTTCTTGATGGCATTCTTATCTTGGTAACATGTTGCAGCTCATATATGGGTTCGGGAAGGCGGCGAAGCTTCGGAAATTCCTCTTGACATTTCTATTCTGTCCAGCATGCGGCAATTTGTGAATTACAGCCGATTAAAACAGTTTGCCCTTCGTGTAATTCTGCCTCTTCTGTTAAACTTCTGGTGATTCTATAAATATATGAATAAATTTTGTGCATGAGACTTCATCAGGATCAAATTTAATTTTCTAGGCACTGGCTAGCACACTTGACGTGGAGGAGATTGCCGATCTTCGAGATCAATTTGATGCTATTGACGTGGATAAAAGTGGTGCCATTAGCCTTGAAGAAATGAGACAGGTTAGTTTTTCTGCAGGGGAATTTTTAAAAGCACCTTCTATAAATTGCTATAGTGAATTTGGTTTTACGTTGACTTGCATGCTTGTTTTTTGATCAAATTCATTCATTATTTATTTAATTTATATTAATAGTAAAACTTTAACAAAACTAAAAACTTTTAGTATAAATTAATGTATAGTGGTAGGATTTTTATTTTGAAAAATAAATTAATCATTCCCTTTTTGAAAATGTGAATCTACCATCTCAATTAAAGTTGTTATAATTATTCTTTGTTTTTTTAATAAAATTTTCAAATAAAAAATAATAATAATAAGAATAACTATTGATAAATAAATTAATAAAAATATGAATAATCATAAACAGTATAAATTAATAAATATAATAATGGTAATTTTCACTGTTAATAATTAATAAATAATGCATTATATAATTCAGATTTAAAATCACATTGTAGGTATAATTTTAAAAAAAGTCTAAATACTTTATGTATAAGCATCAAAGCTAAAATTCAAATATTTAAATTTAAATATTAGGATGTATTTTCAGTTAAAATAAAGTTATTTTAGCAAAATTATGTGTGTCAAATAGAAAATTATATAATTGAATAAATTCATTTCTAGTAGAATAAATTGATGTGGAGAAAAGAATAAAAAAATTTGGAGTAAATTTATTTATAGTATTAATAAATTGAGGTGAAGAAAAAGGTAACAAAAGGGTGTTTTGGGATCTTTAAAGCATGCAAGGCTATTTTTAAAAATATTTAGGTGAAGGATAATTTAAAATTTTCAAAAATAAGATGGGTTAAAATAATGCATTTCCCTTTTCGGTAAGATTATATGGGAGTTTATCAAGGTTTTACTTTAGTTTACCTAATAGTTAACTAGAGCTTCTGGAAGGACTTCTGGTGTGCTTGCTTTGCTAGGCGGAAGAACTGTTTGCGGGGAATAATTTTTTGAAATTTTGGTGTTTTCAGGTTGTGGAAATTTGAGATATTGTTTGGATTGTATGTTTGAAATGTGATGTGATTGTTATGATTGTCTAAAAACAGGTAAATATTGTCAAGTGAATGGAAAATATCTGAGACTAGGTAGAAGTGTGATTCTGTTGTGAAATGACATGATTTGGCACATGAAATGACACGCTGTTTATAACAGTGATTCACCATTTTGAATTTTTTATTGCTGGTATATAATGACAAGCGAAACAGAATTGGTCTAAAAAGTTTTTTCAAGTTTCCAGAGGATCATCTATTTGCTAAGGATCATGTCTTGTTCATCACATGTTTGACTTGAATTGTAGGCACTGGCAAAAGATCTTCCTTGGAAAATGAAAGACTCACGTGTTCTCGAGATCCTTCAGGCGGTACGTATATCTTAAACCGGGATGTGAATTTCACCCTAGTTAGCACAGGTATTTTAATATTTGGTAGCTTTGTAGATTGCTAATATGTATACACTCTGTGGGGTGTGAGCAGATCGATAGCAATACCGATGGACTTGTAGATTTCACTGAGTTTGTTGCGGCTACCCTACACGTCCATCAGCTCGAGGAGCATGATTCAGAAAAATGGCAGCAAAGATCGAGAACAGCCTTTGAAAAATTCGATGTGGATGGAGATGGATTTATTACACCAGATGAACTTAGAATGGTTAGTATTTGTGTTTATCCGTTATAAGTTACGGTTCTATATGGCAAGAACCAAAAACATAGAGAGACAAGATTACATTAACTGTCATATGCTTCGAGGTTAGACTAATCCTATGCTTTTTTTAAAAAAATATGATTTATAACATTCTTGCAATATGTTATGACATGAGACAAGCAGCATGAAGTATACATTCTTAAACCATTCGTTAAATAGAAAAAAATTGTGAATATGTTTTCTTTTCACGCGGAGCCTCAGCTTGTGCTCCTTTGTTGTGTTGCAGCACACGTGTCTGAGGAGCTCGGTTGATCCGCTTCTAGAAGAAGCAGATATCGATAAAGATGGGAAAATCAGCTTATCAGAGTTCCGCAGACTACTAAGAAACGCAAGCATGAATTCACGAGGCGTGACTACCGCGTCCACCAATCAACATCCACGTCTGCCATAGTTTCCAATCAGGTACTTGGAAGCCTGTGAGTTGCAAAATAACGAGTTTACCAGAACTGCAAAGAACTCTCCCCGAATACCTTTCTCATGTATGGTTTCTCATCTGCTTTTATACAACAATGCCTCTGATTCCGTGTCCGAGTCGTGGTAATTAGAATCAGGTTGTAGACATGTCAGGCACCATGGCGTGCAGTTTAGACCTAATGTGAAGAGAGGTCAGGTCGTGTGACTGTAAATTATCTGTTGGTTCTGTTAGGCTTATTGCCGTTCGGGTACGAAAACCGTCTCTGGACATTTTTTCGTGATCTTTCTTCGGCATGTCACATGCAACACACATTTGTCTAGATGATGTGTTTCATTGCTACTATGTTGTCCATCATTATATGACAAGAACTGGGAAGTTGATGCAGTTTTTGAAGATTATACAGCATATGTAGTTCTCGGTGTCTCCATATCTTTGTTGATATATGTGTCATATCACTTTCTTTATTTGTTGTAAACAAATTTGATTATGTTATTAATATTGTTTTATCACATAAAATGGACGTGTTATTTACGCTTAAAACAAATGTTAAAACGCTTAGTCTTATCTTTTTAATCTATCACATAACAATAATAACCTCATGTATTAGTTTTCATGCTCTGTTTGGTACGTGTGATGAGATAAATAAATGATCAGTAATTATATGGATTATAAAATGAAAGATATGGATAAATAATATGGTGGGATAAAATACATGATGTTTGGTGTAATTTTAATATTATAGATTAATTTTGTGTATTATCAGGAAATGACAAAAGTATACCCGCTGTATACAATATGTTACGTAACCTAAATATGATAAATAAATAATAATAGTACTATGAAATAAATAAATACGTAATTGTAAAAATTACTAATAACTACAATAAAAAATAATAAATAAGTCTGATATATTAATATTAAATATATATATAATAATACTAATATTGATACTATTATTAATATTAAAAATTCATTTTTTATTAATTTGTAAACATATTAGTATACGTTTTAATAAATATATATTTATTAGAAAAAATTTTAAAACATAAAATTTGAAATTCTCAACCTGCTTTACGAATTCCAAATAGAATCCGTTAAATTGCTCAATTTTTATGGATTTTTAAATAAATATCTATTTTTTAATATATTTTTTAATATTAAAAAAAACCCATTTTCCCATTATAATTAATTTTTCATATTTTTCACCATCAATTTCCTACTACACGAATGTATGTACAGTGCTGGCCCTCAATGAGATAATTCAGAATACGCAAACACGTGATAATTATATTATTCATATTTATCCATGTTTAGTATGAGTGTACAAAATATTGGTTAATTATTATTATAAAATACTTTAAAACATTGGAAGTATAAAATCTCAGTTACTTAAATTTTGGGATAAACTACAAAATACATTAAAATTTGAGATAAAATAACAGAAAATTATTATTTGAATTCTATTCATTTTATATAGATGCATTGTTAGATATTAAAGTCATTTTATTCTCGTTCTATTTTTTAAAATTAATTTGAAGAATATTCATGAATAAGTTATCGTGTTGTCGGATGGTAAAATGTTGCGAACGTCTACCCGATCGATCACGAGAACATAGGAAATATTGTATTTTTAGTCATGTAAGTTGATATATTTTGAGTTTTAGTCATGTAACTCGTCAATATTTGATTTTCATTTAATAATTTAATTTTTTGTTTTGTTTTGATCTTTTTTTTTTCATCCGAAAACACTAAGTCAATTAAATATTGCTTATTTGATATTGAATCTATCATAAAACATATATTATACAAATTAAAATATATCTCAACAAAAATAAATGAAAAACGACAAGCTTTTTTATTCCGGTTTTGAAATACTGGACTTTGTTTTATTTTATTTCCCCCATTCGTTTATGTTTATATTTATTTCAATATGTATAATATAAGTTTATTTTCGCTGTCAGAGTTATATATGATAACATCAATGTCAAATAAATAATATTCGATTGATTTAACCGCTCGTGATAAAAAAAATCAAAACAAAAAAAAAATCAAAATATTGAATGAAAAATAAATATTGATGAGTTGGATGATTAAACCTCAGACATGTCAGCCTACGTGACTAAAATTATATTTTTTTCTCATTTTCCTATGTTTCATGGTCTTTCTTCTCTTAAATAGCAAAAGCTTGTGCATACTCCATTTTTTATTTTAATTATTTTACTTTTCGTCCTTCTCGCCAAAATGCTACACGATGCCGATTCATGAACTTTCAAGTCGACTAAATTTTTTTTTTAATATTTAAATTTATCGAATTTGAGTCAAATTCGAATATGATCTAACTTTTTCTAGCCAAATTTGATCCAAATTATATTTTTCAATAATTCGTTAGCCTTGATAAAATATATATAAATAACTATTTAGAGTCTTTTGAGTATTTTTTTCGAGTAATGATTCAAATAGTTTGTCATCTTCAAATATCTGAAGCCCAACTTGAACAAAAAAAAATTAGTTTTTATGATCTTCCAATCGAGACTAATATCAAACATATCAATTTAATTAGAGTCAAATTCGAGTCTTAAAATTTTCATCGTATTCAGCTCAATTCGATTTTTTTATGGTTGTACATGTAGCCAAAAAAAGTCAGTAATACCTACTGCTATATATAAAAAGCATCATCAAGAGGCCACATCAGTATTTTGGCGAAAAAAAAAACTACTTACAACACCCAAAAACGAGAACTTACCAAGTTACAAAATGAACATTAAGAAAAAGAAATCATTGTTCCAAAAAGGAATAACAGAAAATGAGTATCTTTCAATAAGTATCATAACCTAAACCAAATACTTATCATTTTATCAACAAATAAAAAATCATTTATAATATAAGCATAAAATGAAACAAAACTTTAAAGGAAAAATAAAAAGAATCCTTTAGCCCAATGAATTTTTTAATGCAGCAACAAAAAAAATTAAAACACAACAAAAATATTACTAATTATAATTCTAATTTCATCACCTAACTTAGGTTATCTATCTTATCCAGCCAGTGTCCTAAAAAAGATACCGGAGTGGATATCATGTGAGACTATCTCACGGATCTTAACCTGTAAGACTGGTCAACCCTACCCATATTCATAATAAAAAATAATACTCTTAGAGTGTGTTTGGTTGAGTGGATTAAATAAGGATAGATTAATAGTCAAATATTTTCGTTAAAATTTTAAGATGTTTTAATAATCATTTTGACCCGGTTTAAGATCCAATTTTATGGATAACTATTTGATTAATAAAACTGGATCTTAAACCGGGTCAAAATGATTATTAAAACATCTTAAAATTTTAACGATAAATATTTGACTATTAATATATCCTTATTTAATCCACTCAACCAAACACACCCTTAGCATAAAAATAATACTTTTTCATGAATGATCCAAATAAGAGATTTGTCTCACAAATACGACTCGTAAGAACGTCTCACACAAGTTTTTGCCAAGATACTGATATATTAACATGGCTGGAAACCTAGCCTAACCTAACCTAACCTACCCTAGCCTAGCCTAACCTATTCCAAATTGGTAATGTGTGCAAGCGTGTAACTAATTGGATCAGCCACACATTCTAGCTAGGTTCGTTTAGTTGACAATTTCCTTCCACTAGTATTAATATGAAACAAAAACTAGATCCACAATATTAGGTTATGCTTGCATTTATTGATTTGAAATCTATGTATAGATTTGTTTGGCTCGATAAAATTTAAGATTGTATTTGGATTGATGAATTTCAAACGTATTTTTATTTTTTTTTAGAAAAGTAAGACGGTAAACTATAAATTCATACTACATATGTATATTGCATTTTTTCATATTAATTACGATAAATTTCAAGTTTACACAATAATGCAGTCATTTGAAATTCAAATGACTTTATAACTATTGTGTAAATAAGCAAAATGTAGATTTAAGATTTGAACAATTGTTTCATTATAAACAATGAAGTTACAATCGAAATCTATGGATTTGAAATATATCGATTCAATCATAAACTTAAGTTAAAAAAATTCAACGGTAATTGTATTGAGTTTCAAATACACAATATCATTTGAAATTCATTCCTCAAATCATATTCTTACATTTATAATTCTTTTCTACAAATCAAATTCATACATCCAAGTATTAAAGTTATAAAAAAATAAACTTATACTTCATCACTCATCAATAGATGTTTTAATACGCAAAATTGACACGATGTATTTATCCATGCATACACAATCAAGATATATTTTTATTTTAATAGGAACAAAATATATAGAATGGTAATAAAACATAAAATAAAAATTAAAATTAAAATTCTCTTCGTGCTTTTTATAAAAATTGCATCCAATTGAGATACAAGTTCTAGAAAACTCTTTAAAAATTTAACGCGACACTTCTCCTGATATTTTCTATTTTAAAAAATAAATTAATCTTTTCGTCGAAAACACATTTAGGTCTGCGTGTCTTTCCTAATAACTATTAAAATATTTTTAAGAATATAATAATTTATATTATATTATTAAATTTAACATCTCATACTATTTAACTTTGATATATGAATGTGACATCAAATTTTCTTTATAGTTTTACGATTCATAATATTTGTTAGTTAACTTTGCTGGTGTGAAATAATTAGTGTGTAAATTTTGTATACATCTCTATATTTTTTCGATTTTTTATCTAATTTATCTAAAAATTAAAATTATCTCGATAAATCTTATTTAATCTCTAATTTATAATTATCATAATTTAGAAAAATAATATATATTTTTACATAAAAATCATCGAGCACAAAAAATTTATTATGTATGGCACAAAACACTAAGTGTGTGTCTCTATATATAACAAAACACTAACTGTGTGTCTATATATATACATATATACATATATATAGATTTACTCCCAGTTTCTATATTTCTAGATTTCTTCGATTTCGGATTTTTTATGCGTGAATGGCAAAAAAAAAATTCTTCTTTCGAATATTGATCACGAAAAATGTGGATTTTGAAGTCTAAGATATATATGTTAATTAAATAAAAAAATGTTTTTTAAAAGAAAAATTAAAAAAAAAAACACGGCTGGACGCCAGCTGTACAGACACCTAGTGTACCCTACACCCAAGGGGTGCAGGGTAACAAGTCTATATATATACATCAACACTTTGTGCCAGTGGTATATTCCCAATTATCAGATACAAGTAACATACCACACATGCTCTTCTCCCCTTGATCTAAACGCAGAATCCAAACAACCCTCGACCGTCCGAAAGGAAAATGAGTATCAAAGTGGGTTCAACAATGGATGTTGCAGAAGAGGATGCCACTTTCTTATTCGCCATGCAGCTAGCTAGTGCTTCTGTACTACCTTTTGCCTTAAAAGTCGCGGTCGAGCTCGATCTCCTTGAGCTTGTGAAGAAGAAGGGGCCCGACGCCTTTGTTTCGCCAGCAGAACTCGCCACAGAACTCCCCTCCGGCAATCCAGACAAGCACCACATGCTGGACAGAATCCTTCGCCTGCTGGCTAGCTATTCTATTTTAAATTGCAAAGAGAAAACGATGCCCGATGGCAGCATTGAGCGGCTATATTCCTTGGCTCCTGTCTGCAAGTTCTACACTAAGAATGATGATGGAGTTTCTCTGGGCCCTTTGTTGATCATGAATCTAGACAAGACTCTTTTGGAGTCTAGGCAGGTTTCATTTCGTTTCGATATTTAACTACCTGCTAGATGTTCGATGGAATATAATATGTTTTAATCAATGATATATGAAGGAATTATCTAAAAGATGCAATTCTTGAGGGAGGAAATGCATTCAAGAAAGCACATAAAATGAGCGTATTCAAATATATGGCCACAGATCCTACGTTCAACAAGGTTTTTAACACCGGGATGTCCAATAATTCGACAATTGTGATGAAGAAACTTGTTGAAACGTACGACGGATTCAAGGGTATAGAGACTCTGGTGGATGCTGGAGGTGGAACCGGAGCTTCACTGCACATTATCATATCCAAACATCCAACTATAAGGGGCATTAACTTTGATTTGCCACATGTTATTCTTAATGCCCCGTCTTTTGCTGGTATGAGATATCGAGAATCATTTCTTGATTTATTTTTAAAAGATTTTATCTGGTTGGGGTAAAACTTAAGTTGGCCTATTATATATATATACGCAGGTGTGGATAATATTGGTGGAGACATGTTCCTCGGCTTGCCGAAAGCCGACGCCATTTTTATGAAGGTGAAGTTGTCATAACAGGAGAGACACTACCAGCAATGTGCATTACTAGGCTTTGGTATAGCAATGGTTAATCACCTACTTTATAAAATTGTAGATAATTAAATATAATCTATTGGAACTTATTTGAATCTATAACACTATATCAATAAATTAATCCGACATTACATGCTTAGACTTACAGTACGAAATATGTTTTTCAAAAAATATAAGTATGGAAAATAAATGAGAAAATTGCATTTTTTTTCTCTTTGTAATTTTGGACACTTATATTGTTAAATTTATTAATATTGATTTTTTAAACAAATTTTTTGCGTGCAACTGTCTTACTGATGTGAATTCAATGTGGCACTGAAGCATTTAGTCTCATATCAACATTCCACTTGAAAAATAACTAACTTTATAAAAAATCGGAAGACACGTGACTAAGACCGAAATTCGATAACGTAGATGATCAAAATCGCAAATAAACAAACATTCATGTCTATAAATAGAATTTTCATCTTGTCATGTCTTTTATTGTACCAACAGTGGATTCTCCATGACTGGAGTGACACAAATTGTTTGAAAATATTGAAAAGATGTCACGAAGCACTTCCGGATGGTGGAAAAATCATTGTTTTAGAAGGCATCCTCCCAGAGACCCCAAGCGAAGGGCTGATATGTAATTTCCAACTTGATGTGGCTATGTTAACCTTTAACCCCGGTGGAAAGGAGAGGACAGAAAAAGAATTTCATGCATTGGCAAAACAAGCTGGTTTCAAAGAATCTCACACAATTTGCAGTGTTCTCCCATTTTGGGTCTTGGAATTCCGTAAATGAAAATTTTATGTCTGAATTAAAAAACCTTGGACTTGCTAAGGACATAATTCTCTGTGATTGGTTTGTCAATTTGTTCAAATATCATCTTCATTGTCTAGAAATAAAACTTTGTGACGCTTCTGTAAGTTATCAGAGCAATATTAGTGTCAGCATACAATGTTTGGGATTTTAATCTTATAATTTGTCGCATCTGATTTTCATATGATAATTAGGATTTTTAAAATAAAATAAAAGAACAAACTTTCAATATAAAATCTAATTATTCAAATACAACATATTATTCTCTATTAACTTTAACATTTTAGTTCCTAAAAAATAAACATTTTATGATATTAATATATTAAATTTTCGTTTTTATTATTACTATAAGAATTATAAAGATTGGCTGTCGGCCAGTAAAAGAAATTAAAAGTTAAGAAGAAAATAAAAAATTAACATGATATATACTACAAATTTATTACCACACGTTATTTTTTGTTTTTTTTTTTTGTTTTTTGAATGAACACATTTGTTAGTATTTATTTATTTATTTATTATTATTATTATTATTATTATTATTATTATTATTTATTATAAAATATTATTCAATGAAAAAAGAAAGCTAGTATTTTTTATTTATTTTCACATAAAATCATATTTTACCAAAAACAGAAAATAAAGGCGAAAGCCGAGATGCTAGCCCATTGATAGAATGAAGATAGTGACGTACAACGTGAATGGGCTGAGGCATAGAATCTCGCAGTACACCTCTCTTCGCAGGCTGCTCGATTCTCTTGACGGCGATGTTATATGTTTCCAGGTTTCTTGAACGTAATCACGAATTTCTGTATGTGGGTTTGATTTTTCTTTGATAATTGCTGTATCGATTTCATTGATCCTATATGCAGGAGACGAAGCTATCGAGGCATGAATTGAGAGCGGATTTGGTGCGAGCGGAAGGTTATGAATCCTTTTTCTCTTGCACTCGCACTTCTGACAAAGGGCGAAGTGGATATTCCGGTGAGAAATGCTTTTCCTTTTACTAATAATTCGTGTATTATTTTTGTCTATAAAGGCTGGTAAAGTTTCTAGCTTTGGCGTCTGTCCAGCTTAATTAAGGTACTGTTTGCGAGAGCTTGATTTAATTACTTCTCAGCTTCTGAATACAATTTCATTTAATTGACTGGAAGATTAAAAGCAATTAACATAAGCTCTTGGAAACACTACCTAAGAATAAGACTGTTTTTACATACTTATGTTGTATTTGGTGTTTATTACTTATAAGTTGCCACATTTAGTTTAGTGGCTTGTAAACAACAAAAAGAACATACCGTGTGATGTGTGTTTGAATTCCTGAATCTGTCATGATCGTTTACTGGTACAAAAATTTGCGAGGAAGCTTTTGAGCCGCTGCTTAATCATTGTTTAATCAAAATGTGAAGACATTTGGTCCAAATTCTATATATATTTAAAATCAGTACTTTCCTACTCATTTTTTGTCACCTTTCACATTTTTGGATAACATACTTCTTCTACATGCATAATGCATAGCTCTTCCTGTTATTCCTAATGTTACTAACCTTGTCCTGCATTGATGTGCTTTCCCTTGCATTTAGAAATTACTGCTTATGATCAATATTCTTTTCCTTGTGCAACTAGGAGTGGCGACATTTTGCCGTGTCAAATCTGCATTTTCTAGTGACGAAGTAGCTTTACCAGTTTCTGCAGAGGAGGGCTTTACTGGAGTTCTTGGGAATTCCCCAGGGTTTGGATCAAGGAAAAGTGAATGCCCATCAATAGTGGAAGGCCTGGAAGACTTTTCCACTGTAGAGCTCCTGAAAGTTGACGGTGAAGGACGTTGTATTGTAACTGATCACGGGCATTTTGGTGAGTTGCATAATATCGGTAAAGTGATATTGCATTGATTGATGTTCTTCATGTGATATATATTCTCTAGATGTGTCAACACTGGATTTTAGTTTATGTCGGTAACTAATGAATGCATGCAGTTCTTTTCAATGTTTATGGTCCTAGAGCTGGATGTGATGACGCAGAAAGAATCCAGTTCAAGCTCAGTTTTTTCAGCATACTGCAGGTGATTCTATTATGCCTTATGCTTCGATGTCTTGATTGATGAATAATCAAGTATGCCGTATATGGCCATCTGTTGGTTATGTCATGTACTCATGTTTCTGTGTTTATATAAAACTAAGGGAATTTTAATTCAATCTCTTGATTATATTGGCGTAGGGTAATAGTCTGTTCCATATTGTAAAGTTCCAAATAGTCATTTGCTCATTTATAAGATCTGATAATGAGTTAGTATATGGTAAAATGAATCAACATTGGCGATTAGAAATGCTGTTTCTAAAGGCCCAAGCGGATTCTAAATCGGAATCCAAGTGTAGCAAGAATCGCTGTGTTTGCAGGCCCTGCTAAACCATTCCCTCTTCGTTGTTTATTTTCTTTAATTAAGTTACTATATAGTATCATGGAGTTTATAACTGACCAACATCACTAGAGTCGTGTCAAATAAAAATGATAAATACCCAGGTACAGAAAATGGAAGGAATTTTTTGTATACCACCACATGATATTTTTTGTTGTCACCATGTTCATTAGCAGGACCATGAGCATCATTAGTAGAAGTTATATTTGTATTTTGAATATTCTGGCTGGTCGCTCGTGTATGACATGATATGAGTTGTACATATTATTCATCTTGGATATGAACTTTAAGCTCTCATATTAATATGAATATGATATTGTTATAGAGAAGATTGGAATCTCTTTTGAGGCAAGGACGAAGGGTGTTTGTTGTAGGGGATCTCAACATTGCTCCTGCTGCCATAGACCGTTGTGATGCTGGACCAAATTTTGACAAAAATGAGTGAGTTGTTTTATGGCTCTTATTTTTAATACACATTTGGCTCATTGGTCAAATATTTGTATTCGATTTGATACTGCAAGTAGATTGTTAATTGTTTATACTTGATTCCGTCTTGCAGGTTTAGAACTTGGTTCAGATCTTTGCTGGTGAGAAATGGAGGGCCTTTTTTCGATGCTTTTAGAGAGAAACATCCTGACAGGTTATAATTTCTTGACTTCGTTGTTTTATTTGTGTAGAAGGATATTTTAAGTTTGGTTGGAGTGTAAGCGATGAACAACATTGTACTGTGTTTTGATATATGATGCGACTTTCGTCTCCTGCTTATATTGTGTGTCATCCCCTTTTATGTTCTGTAAATTATTGTAGAAGAGAAGCCTACACATGTTGGTCAACTAGTTCCGGTGCAGAGGAATTCAACTTTGGGTCACGTATTGACCACATTCTTATAGCTGGACCATGCTTACATGAAAACCAAAATGAGTGCCATAGCTTTGTGCATTGTCATGTTGAAGAGTGTGACATATCAGAGCAGTTCAAACGTTGGAAACCCGGCAACACACCTAGGTAAGAGAGAATCTTTTTAATCAGAAGGGGATTTTGTGATACTGCGATTCTTTGTCAGTATTTCAGCATTTGAAATGAGTTAGAGATGCAAAATTATGATATTCCTTGAGAACAACAAAAAAATTTAGCACCTGGGGATTTGAGTCATAATTACAAGCTCCACTTTATTATTATCACAGCGTTGGTTTTCTACAAATATAGCACACCAACTTGCACTTAAAAGTCTTACCTTTTCAGGTGGAAAGCGGGGAGAAATGTCAAATTGGAAGGCTCAGATCATGTTCCCGTCTATATATGCTTGACGGGGATCCCCAATATACCATTGCACAATACACCTTCACTATCTAGTAGATATTGTCCCGAGGTCTATGGTTTCCAGAAGACACTAGGTGTGAGTTTCTTAAGCATTTATACTTCTATGTGCTAGAATTACGTGTTTGCGTGTCGAAGTATTTTTTGGGGGGTGTATACAAATTTTGGAGAAAGTATACATGAATTCTAAAACTTTCCTGGATGGCTGCCTCCTTCCTGCTGGATCTTGTCCCTGACTATGTTGGCTTTACGTAAAAAGGTAGCTTATAGGATATGTGTCACTAATGTGCTTTGGTGTACGAGTTTCAGTCTGATTATGTGAGTAGTGTGGATCACATTGGGAAATCGATGTCCGTCTTTTTTAACATATTTAATTTAAATGTACCGGGGTGCTCTATGTTTCCTGTTGGTGGTTATCATCATATGTCAAACTATTTTGCAATAATATAGCTGGAAGTTGTCCTCTAGTTAAGGCTACAATTGTTCTGAAATTTTAAATTCTTAGTACGCAGAAATCTGTGACTCTGTGAAGTAGGTAAATATTCATATTAGTTCATAGAAATTGGGGATCGATACCAGGGAAAAAATTTAATTATTTATCAATAAATTCTATTATGTACAGTGTCAATGTTAGAGAGAAAGCAACCTGCCAAAGATGTTAGCTTGTCTGAAGGATCCAGTTCTATGTTAGAAGAGAGAGTTGCTAGTAAATGTTGCAGTCAGCTAATGAAAAGATCTCTACAATCCTGTAGTGCATCTTCATCTACCTTGACGAAGCACGGAGGTTTATCTTCGGGCAATATTTCTGAAGGCTTCTGTGAAAAATCATCTAATGACTTTAATGGCACTGAAGAGCTATCTAAATCATTTTCCACTGTGGAAAGTAATAAAAAAACAAGGAAAAGCCAGTTATCTCAGCTTTCACTTAAATCATATTTCAAGAAAACAGTTGGTGTAATTGATAATTCAGACAGTATTTGTGCTGATAAGAAGCTTAATCAAGCAGAAATGTCGAGTCCTCTTCTTGAAGTGAATGGAACTCTGGATGAAGGTGCTCAACATTATGCTGAGTTGCAGTCGGAACAAGGGACTTCAATTCAAGAAGATGATTCCTCTCAACCTTCAGAAAAAGAAAGGAATGGTTTGGCCTTAGTTGAGTGGCAAAGGATTCAGCAAATTATGCAAACTAGCATACCTCTTTGTAAGGGCCACAAGGAACCTTGTGTTCCTCGAGTGGTGAAGAAATCTGGACCTAATATAGGGCGACGATTTTATGTCTGTGCCCGCGCTGAGGTATCCCTGTCTTGTTACTCAGTTTTCCCTGTCTTGTTACTTAGTTTTCAACTGTCTTGCCTCTCTTGAAAATATTTCCTACCTGAACCCTTGGAGATCTTCTAGACTTCTGCTTAACCCATTGACACTTGATAAAAAGATAGTTCAGATAACAGCCATACACTGATGAATTTTTGTTTTTTTTTCTTTTACTCTTGGTACATGTATCTTACTGACAGTAAATTTGTTGCGTTATATCCCCCACATTGTTTTTATAGCATAAAGACCGATTCTTTTCAAAAGATCATGATCGACTTCTGTGTGCTTTTATCCCTGGTGCTGATCGGTCATCAATATTCTGAAGTGACCATTATTTAGTAGCATTGTTTTACATTTGTTTCATGTGGAGTTTCCTGATTGTGGGGGCAGTGAGTTGCTTATGGACTGATGCAAGCAGTTTTTGGGCTGATGGAGCTGTAATCTAATATTGAAACACTCTTAAATATATCTCTCTCTTTTTTACGAGCATTTTCTTAAATCTCAGGGACCTGCATCTAATTCTGAAGCAAACTGTGGTTTTTTCAAATGGGCAACTTCAAACTCAAAGGGGAAACGATGACAATATCGATGACTGGGTGGCTATTAAAGTGCGACGACTCAGTTGCAACATAGTGATCTCTATGAATATGTGTTACAGCTATGCGTTCTGCTCTCAGCGGTAAGTCCTCTCAAACAGTATCAATTGTGTACATGATACATGAGAATCAAAAGCTTTGTAGCATAATGAACAAAATAAACCAGACATGCTATGCTGTCTTGTTTAACCAAGTTCATGATTATGCGAACTCGCAAGTTTCTAAAATGGTTCCAAATTTGTTATGGTTGAGGTTAGCCTGTGCACAACTGGGGCTTGGTTGCTTGGAGCACGGAACTGTGTGATCCTTGCAACAGCAGAAGGGCAATATACAACGTTTGAATAGCTTATGCAATTGAAGGCGAAGAGCTTGGTTTGAGATGCTATCTCAAAGTAAATGACACATCAAGAAATGACAACCATGGGCATGGATAAGGTGACAATGTCAATTATCAAGCATATTTTTTTATACAACAAAATATTTTATTTTGTATTTAAAGAATTGATCCATTGGTCCAACCACCATCACCGATAACCCGGTTACCCACTGTTTAGACTGGGTCCATATCGGGCTAGGCTAAAAAGTCACTTGGAGCCACATCTATTGTCAAGGGCTTAGAGCTTGAGATTAGAAACGCTCACAAGATCTGCCCTGGCCTTGGTATTAAACACAAGTTTGTACCCAAAGGTTATATAAAAATATCAAGCAATAATACTGATCTATTTTATGCGACCCTTTTTTAAAATTAAATTAAATACCCTTTAATGTAATTACTCTTGACATATAAATTATTTCTCTCTTTTATCTAATTAAGATGATAAATATAACATCGTTAAGAACGGCAACATGTTGCCTTCACACTGTGTTTGGATTGATATTTGCATTAACAAATAATTTGAAATCCATTATTTCAAGATCTTGTTAGACAAAGAATACCATATTACAAAAGAAAGAGTTCTTACCGAAGTATATTTCATAAAAACCATAGACTGAGAGTTCAGCTCGACAGATTGGCCAAGAATGACTTCAACTTTCTTTGAACTCAACCAATTTAACTCTTTTTCTCCCGCCTTTTCTCCCATAAATTCCAATAACCCCCCGGTGCTCTAGTGTTACTTTTTTATCAGGGAAATCTACACTGATTTCTCCTGCTAGCTCTACACCAGTCGGCCCCCCTCCAATGATCAAAATTGAGTTGGCAAATTTTATCTTTTCTTGCTCTGCCATACACATACTTAGCAAAGTCAGATGCCAGCAATGAATCAGCGTTAAATTTCGTGTATTTTGATTAAGAATCTCAAAAGACGCAAGGAGAGAATAGTATGAAATTAAGTGCTCAAATCCACCAAATTATGATATTTTTGTGGATATCATCTAGAAGTTCACTCGGTTAAATCATATGTATAAATGAATGCACCATACTAACTAACAGCCTAACATAATACTCCACCAATAGAAAATTATACCATCACTGCCAAAATGTGAGTCATAGTTTTAAATTCAGGCCATTTCAGTAGACAAAAAAAAACAAGGAGTTCACCTCGACTGAGTTCACTGAGGGGATTCTATACAACAAAGGGAGAAATACTCCTATATATCACATCTTTATACATATAGATCCCAGCTGCATTTCATACAAAACCCACATATATTTTGATTCATCTGATGGTATACAAGATGTAGCTTATACCAACAAATACGTTGAATTGTTATGACAAGTAGATATAATAACAGCTTTCTGCAGTTGTTTATCAATTTTACCTGCTTGGAAGTAATGAAGCCTCTCAGCTTTTGTAAAATCGCCAGTGTGCACAGGGCCTGTGGCAATGACAAGATAATCATACTCGATTAAATGGCCTTGAGCAGTCAATACATCTTCTTTTGTGATGCCAGTTGCAGCAGATCATGCAATGACATGAGCCTTAGGAAGGTAGTCTGAGTGATTGATCGAATATCTTTCGGCAAATGAGGGTTCGACCATGGCTCTCAGATTTGCCCAGGAATCTCTGAACACTCCTTCCTACGATTTATTTCAATGAATTAATTGAAACCCAACTCTGAAGATGTTTCGGCTAGAGAAATTTTAGATAACAAATCATGTGAAAAAACCCGAGTTTCTGGCAAGTTATTCCTAACTGATTCAAGCCCTTCACCCTCCCATTCCTTATATTTTAGATTTACCGCTACCAACCGTAAACCAAATGAAATCAAATCAAAACTAGGGGAGGAGCATATAATATCAGGGAAGAAAAGAATCATCTTTTTAACTTCAAAAACTGGCATATATTTTCTTTTTTCCTCTTTCCCTAATCATGAAGCAACAAGATTGCCTGATTTTCAATGTCGAGAAACAAATGTAAGGTTCGTTTCAATCCAAATTCCAGAAATCATAGTAAAATATTCGGAAGGTGAAGAAATTATCCCCCAACAGTTCTAATCCCGCTGTTTATTGATAAGCTTTGAAACAACTGAATCGACCATCTAAGCAAACTTATAGCCTTATGTTACTACATTTGCGTCTAAAACGTCTATGTATCCAAGTCACAAAACCTACTTGTAACCAAAATGTCGAAAAGCCGCAGAGAAGAGCTTAATGCTTTGGAATGAGGCAAATACCGCCGTTAAGATTGTGCAAAGTTATGGGACATCAATCTACTTCATCTACTGTGATAGATAATACTTGGTGGGAGCATTAGAGAAAGATGGAACAAATTGCTCCAATCTTCGGTGAACAAATTTCAAAATATCAAGGAATTTTAAATCGAAGAAGTCTTCTAAATTGAAAATAATTTCGTATTAATTATTTAATATTATTTGATTAAATTTAAAATAGGAATAGGAATTCTGGCCAATCTGTGACCGTCATTGGGAGGAGTACCCTCTCGTACGACATATGGACCCAACCCACCCGCCGCCCAATGAAAAGTAAATGCAAACCCCTTCCGACTCTCCCAAGGCCCGCCACAATTATGGACTAATCATTAAGGGCTTTTAAATAAATCAGACTCAATCATTGCAAACTACTTGGTTTACATAAATAAATATTAGTGAGATTAGTATCAGTTAAATTCAATTTTCGACCATATATTGTTGATAAAACAGCCTTTTCATTTTTATAAATTTATACTTACAACATGGTTATGATAATAAAATTAAGAATGAAAATAAAATTTTAATATCTGTACTATTTTATTAAATTTGAAATACTTAGAATAATTAATTTTGGTGTCATAGTCTGTTTTAGTAATTATATATATTAATAAAATGTTAAAATTTTAATGCAAATTATATGTAGTTAAACAGATAGAGTCATTGTTTATTGACCTTTAGGTTATAAGTTCAATTCCCGTTGTTGTCATTTTTTTATTATTTTATTTTTTAATTATATATCAAAATTACAGTGTAGTCCCTTACTATTTCTTATAATTATATTTTGATACTCATTTAAATATAAATCAAATGAATTATAAAAAATATTATAGATCAACTAGTTTTATAAAAAAAATTGAACCTAAATTTATAACTTCATTCTGAATTTCTTTGATCTCAATTATATATACTTCTTCAAACTGATTAAAAAATTCACTAAAAATATCGATTATATAAAAAAAATTAAATCTATCATTATATATATATATATGTGTGTGTGTGCGTGCGTGCGTATGCGTGATTTGTCATGTTATAATTAAGACGAGACGAGACGAGTACTAAAATTCGATAAATCTCCATCGTTGTGATCAATAAATATTTCCCTAGGTTTGTTTCCTTGTTGAATCCATCAGCCTATTTAACTCCGCCACGCCTCTGACAAACCCCCCCACGATTCACCTATTAGCTCTCCTAATCTTAACCAGTCACCATACTTGCCGACCTAACACATCAACAATGGCGGTTTCATTCTTCCCTCGCTCTGTCGGCCTATATATATGATTCTAATTTATACACCCACTTCTTTTCACACTTTCTTCCTTCATTCTTTGTCCCATAATTTAACGAAATATGACGATAGCATATCGTGTACGGCTGTATTTCCTTGTTTCGTGGCTCATCATGTTAATCTCAGGTATTGTGGTTTCATCTGTTTCTTGGTTTATTGTGATCGGTTTTGTTATTGAATATTGGCTTTGATGGTTGATTTGTTTGTTCTTGAATCCAGGCGGGGCGTTTTCAGCGACGTTTACTTTTGTGAACCAGTGTTCTTACACAGTATGGCCGGGGATACTATCCAACGCCGGCACTCCACAGCTTTCGACCACGGGATTCGCACTCGGGCCCGGTGGCTCGGTTCCGATCCCCGTCCCTTCCGCATGGTCCGGCCGCATGTGGGGACGAACTTTCTGTTCCCAGAACCCCACGTCTGGAAAATTCACCTGCGTCACCGGCGACTGCGGCTCAGGGAACATGGAGTGCAGCGGCGGTGGAGCGGAGCCTCCAGCTACTCTGGCGGAGTTCACGCTCAACGGGGCAGACGGGCTCGACTTCTATGACGTCAGCCTCGTGGACGGTTACAATCTTCCTATGCTAGTGGTCCCTAAGAACGGCGACAGAGGGAATTGTACGGTTACGGGGTGCATAGCCGACCTAAACGCTGCCTGCCCTTCTGATTTGAAGGTGACGAACGACGACGGTGCGAGCGTTGCCTGCAAGAGCGCCTGTGAGGCGTTCGAGGATCCTCAATACTGCTGCAGCGGAGAGTACGCGACGCCGGATACTTGCCGGCCGACCGCGTACTCGGAATTGTTCAAAAACGCGTGCCCACGAGCTTACAGTTATGCCTACGACGATGGGAGCAGCACATTTACGTGCGCTTCTGCAGATTACGACATCACCTTCTGCCCTACTCCTTCTGCCAGGTGATAAATTTTATGCTCCAAGTATTCTTTTATTTATTGCTCCATCAATTTCTTTTCAGTGCCACATTTTCATGTCAAGTTCGCATTTTTTTTGTTCCATAATTATGACGTGCAGTCCTAATACTATATTTTGTTATCTAATTCTAGTCGACAACTATTAAGTTTCCTAGAATTCAATAATGTCGTGGAATTTCTCAGACTCAAATAAATCTCATAAATTTTGGACAATTTTTAGCACTACATCGATTTCCTAGAACACATGCATTTAATTTTAGGATATAGTTCTAATTTAGGAAAAAAAAATTCATTAAGCACTAATTCCAAAAGACATTTGAATGAAATACCTTGCTATAAATATTTTGATTATGTTGCGACAAAAAAAAAAGAACAAGATGGTTCTGTTAATTTTATATTCCAAGAAGTAATAGCTTGCTAAACATTAATCTAAACAATTAAAGATTGTAAACGTGGATTATGGCCAACACACCTTAGCTTAGAATTATGAGTCATTGTTATTTGTCTAACCTCAATTAATCACCTTCTTACATATATGAAATGCCTACCAACAGACCAATAATTAGCTTTCCACTTTAGACGTTATTTATTAAACCCAATTTTACTTTATATTATACATATATATGTATATATATATATATATATAAATATATCAATCTGGCAATGATAATTGTGACAAAAATATGTGAATATATTGGACACGTAATTTGTCCCGACTTTGGTCTTTTCAAGAAAAGAGGCGCCGACCGCTCCGTGTCCACTCCCTTACAACTTAAATTGTTCATCAAATGTTGTTTGAAACTATAGAAAAATATGATATTAGTATCATCATCAAACTTCCCTTTTATTCAGCTATGACAATCTTTTGTTTGGTAGAGTATCGCTGATTTTGATCCTCCTTGGATTTTTTTATGCTTCTCTCAACGTGTTACGTGAATTTAAAATATAGGTGTTAGAGATATGTGGGTAATCAGTCTTTCTGTACCATAAACTTAGCCAACTTGCGATGTGGATGATTTTAACTTGCGTTGCGTACAACCCATGCAACTAAAATAATTTGGCATTTAATTTCAATTATTAGAGTTCGCATGGAGGATATATAGAATAATAATACTGTATTAATAATAATAATTGTAATTATTTTGTGCAGTAATAAGAAATCAAGTGGAGGTAAAATAAGTGGGTCCAGTGACTCCTCGTTGTCATCAAGTGCTCCTTCTTATTGGGCCTACGCTTCCGTTTTCATCACCTTTCTATCAGTTTCTTGGCAGTTATGGGCTCAACCCAACTAGGCGCAACAAAGGCCCATTACTGTATCTTGTGATTGGTGGGCTTCGATATGAATGGGACCTCCGATTCCGCATGACGATCGTGGATCATAACTACTAGGGAAACGAAGCCCGACCCGAAACTGCTTTCCGCCATTTTTGGATGGTTTTGTGGATCTTGAAGCATATTTGCTTTGGAAGGGAGAGAGAGCCAAAAATGGTATGACACCGATTGCAAAAATGAATTTTATATATATATATATATATATATATATATTGTTTAGTTGATTTCTTGTAAGTATTTATTTTGACTATTACATAAAGCAATATCAAAACTGTCATAAAAAAATATGTACAAATTGCAACAAATGTCTCTTAAAACTATAGAAAAAGTAGCAAGAGTAAAAAGCCCTCCGCGGTACTGATCTTAATAAATATAGAGAATATCTATTAACATTGTGTTTTTTTTTTGTTGGTCTTTATTCTTTATTTTACCGGAATACTGATATGGCGTCACACATCTTAAATTGTTTTATTTCGTTTTAGTAATTTTTGGTGTCATATTAGTTTCTTTTATGTCATATCAATATTCTAATAAAATAAAAATAAAATCAATTATTTAATCAGCAATATTAACGTTTTTATTCTAATTTATTTTCTCCGTTTGGCTTTCCGTGCTGGGGTTGCCTCTTCCATGACATGAACATGGTGGAAAAGGCCGTGTATGGGTCCAAAAATTCAACTTGAGGATGAAAATTGTCTAAATTTAGTAATTCTTTTAATAATTAACATTTCATAATTTTAAAATATTATATGGATGATCTCACGGATCAATATTTGTCATACAGATCAATATGATTTATATTTAGAGTGAAAATCAATATTTTTAAATTAAAAATTAATATTTTTAATTGATCGAGCCGGGTCTGAGATCTGTCATTGAAACAATCTCACATATCAATATCCATGAGATAGATCGACCTGATTTGTATTTGGAGTGAAAATCAATATTTTTGACATAAAAATTAATATTTTTCATTGATCAAATCAGATCACAATGTATCAGTATTTGTAAATCACGAAAAAGTTAAATTTAATGTTACGGGAGGGTCCATTTGTTGAATCAACCACATCACGACGATGTCATAAGCATCTTTTTTGAAGAATTTGATTTTATTATCTTAAAATAACATATAAACCAATTTAGATGATGTTTTCAAGTGTGGAAATAATAAGATGCTTTGATATATTATGGCATTACATTTGAGTTGACATATCTCCTTATTTTTTTATAAATCACCGCAACATTGAATATTTTCCTATCTTTTTTGTCTTCTTATTGGAAAAAAAATCTCAACTTTTTCATTTCCATGTAAAAATATTATTTTCCACAAAGAAAAAAATAGATCCAGATGCAAACAAATCGAATTTGCTAGAAAAATTTATATCCGAAAATGATAGTAACTCGAGATCAAATTATTATGTTTTTAATAGTTCGTTAACCTCTCACAATCGTTAATATTTTATTATTTTAATATAATTATATATTAAATAAAATATTCTTCTAGCTTTTAAATATTTAGTTTCGAGCAAAAAAAATTAAATGACTTGAACTTTGAAACAAGATTGACTAAAATATATCTAATTCGAGCTAAAATCAACCTTAAAGATTTTTTTCTCCTTATTTAGTTCAATTTGGTTTGTTTACACGATAAATCGTCTTTAATTAAAAATCACCATTTTTTTTCTATTTTAGAAAAATATTCAATAAAATAAGATTCTGAGAAAACGGATAGATATTTTATCATAAATGCATATATTATACTTACATATATTACTCTATTTATCTTCATGTCAGTCGCGAGCCTCATCGACAAACTTGAAAACAAAATTAAAAAATGTGGATAAAGAATTTATTATTTTTATATTTTTCTAGTAATCATGTCTACATGTACATTAATTTTTTGTACTAAATAAAGCCTTGAGAAGCAAAAACGAGCATTGTTTTTCCCATTAAAAAAAACTTCTGTCTCCTTCGATAGAATTGAGATCTCTTCCTTTATTTCCCTTTTTATTTTTGTATTTTTCAAAAATATTAAATTTCCACGGAGAAAACAAATAAATCTCCACCCTTTTCTACATTGAATTTTATAAACCACCCCACCCCCCCCCCCCCCCACCCCCCCTTCCCCCATTTGTTCCCCTTTTTCCTTTTACCCTTTGCTTTTATTATCATATATTAGTATTATTGTTAATTTGTTATCATGCAAATTCCTTTGTAAGATTACCCGAATAAATACAAGGCTTTATCTTTTTTATAGGCATTTTAGAGATGCAAAAGTTCAAGAAACAAATTTGATCGGGAGCTTTTTGGGAAAGGAATGTTTTTTCTGAGATGAAAATATTTAATAAAGAAGAGAACTAATTCAATTAGAAAATTATTTTTATTTTTTTAAAAAAAATAGATATAAAAAGATTCGATAAAAAGCTCAAGAAATCTTTATCCAATTGAGAAACCTTTTTCACAATAAAATGAACCAATTAATTGGAGGACAAAAACCTGTGTAAGACTGTCTCACGGATCGTATTTTGTGATACAGATCTCTTATTTGGGTCATCCACGGAAAAATATTAATTTTTATGTTAAGAGTATTACGTTTTATTGTGAATATCGGTAGAGTTGACTCGTCTGACAGATAAAAAAAAGCAAGAACACAAGGACTTGCAGTCAGCTTATAAATTGAAAAGCAGTGAAGATTTTTTTGGCATATTTTTCTATTAGCATTTAAAGATAATTAGTGTTTGAACTATATTATTTAGTTGGAGTTGGTGAAGCCATAAATCACTAGCATTTATGTTTATATTGTGGGTGTATATAAGAAAGTAGGTCCATTTAACTATATTTCAGATGATGCGAAATTTGACAAATAAATAATTACTAAAAATAAATATAATAATATAAGATAATATTATTTATTTCATCGACAAAATATTTAAAATAAAAATCATATTTTTGAATTCGGTAATTTTGAGAAAAATGCATCTGCCAATGATTTATTTAAGAATCAGTACCCACAAGTTTTTTTTTGTATTTTAGTACCTGACACAAGATCAACTTAGTTTTTACTACTTGTTTCAAGTATTTTTACCTTTTTACCATTGTTAACTAATAAAAAACTATTTAAATTCTTATTTTTGTTAGTCCTTCTCTTTCCACTCATAATTCACAAATATATTTGGATGACATGTACATTGAATTAAAATATTTTTTTATTTAAAAAACAATCACAACTAAGCATTGAACTTTTTGAAATACTTTGTTTTACTTGGAAATACTAAATTTCAATTTTAAAATACTTGATTTAATAAATGACATACTCAGAATTGGTATTAAAATACTGAATATTCGAAAATGTAATGCAAGTTCACCAAGTGCTTGTATTTCCATCCAAGATCTATTTGGATGACATATTCATTTCATTTAATTATTTTTTTTTATTTTTAAAAACATAAATTCGCAACTAAGCATTGAACATTTTCAAGTACTTAGTTTTACTTGCGAAATACCTAATTTCAGTTTTAAAATACTTGATTTGATAAATGAGATACTCCGAATAGGTATTAAAATACTGGATATTCGAATATGCAATTCAAGTTCACCAAGTGCTCGTATTTCCATCCAAGATCCATTTGGATGACATGTTCATTTCATTTAATTATTTTTTATATTTAAAAAAACAATTTCGCAATTACGCATTGAACTTTTTCAAGTACTTAGTTTTATTTGTGAAATATCTAATTTCAGTTTTAAAATACTTGATTTGGTAATTGAGATACTCATAAAAGTTAATAAAATACTAGATATTCTAGTAGGCAATGTAAGTTCACCAAATGCTCTCATTTCCATCCAAGATGCATTTGGATGGCATGTACATTTCATTTAAATATTTTTTTATTTTTAAAAGAAAAACAAATTCACAACTAAGCATTGAACTTTTTGAAATACTTATTTTTACTTGCGAAATACCTAATTTCAATTTTAAAATACTTGATTTAGTAAATGAAATACTCAGAATGAATATTAAAATACTGAATATTCGAATATGCAATGTTAGTTCACCAAATGCTCGCATTTCCATTGAAGATGTATTTGGATGACATGTTTATTTCATTTAAGTATTTTTTTATTGTAAAAAAAACAAATTCGTAACTAAGCATTGAATTTTTTCAAATACTTACTTTTACTTGCGAAATATATAATTTCAATTTTAAAATACTTGATTTGATAAATGAGATACTCATAATAGGTATTAAAATAATGGATATTCGAATATGCAACGTAAGTTCACCAAATGTTGGTCTTTCCTCGAAAAATGCATTTGGACGACATATCCTTCTCATGTGATATCTATTTTGTAAAAAAAAAAAAAAAAAACAAATTCATAACTAATCATTGATTTTTTTCAAATATTTACTTTTATTTGCGAGATACCTAATTTCAATTTTAAAATACTTAATTTGATAAATGAGATACTCATAATGGGTATTAAAATACTGGATATTCGAATATACAACGTAAATTCACCAATTATTGGTCTTTCCTCGAAAGATGTATTTGGACGACATATCATTCTCATGTGATGTCTATTTTGTAAAAAAAAAAATATCAAATTCCCAACTAAGCATGAAACTTTTAAAGTACTTAGTTTACTTGATAAGTACCTAATTTCAGTTTTAAAATACTTGATTTCATAAATGAGATACTCAGAATATGTAATAAAATACTGGATATTTCTAATATTCATCATGATGAAATTTCAATGCAATTGAAATTTTAACAAATACATTGTTCATCACTCCTCATTAAATAAAAATAACAATTTATTTCGATATACAAAGAAAGAACTTACTTTTACTCCGGGACAAGTATGCTACTATATTTTTGTTAAAAGTAAGTGCTTATTTTGATCTACAAACAAGCTTATTTTGATCTACAAACAACTTACTCTTACTCCACGATTAGTAATGAACTGTGTTCATTTCTTTAAATGACATGAATAAGTATTTTAATAAATCTTAGTTGGAAAAACCAACCATGACTGAATTTAAGTTGCATATTCAAATATCCAGTATTATATCACATATTATGAGTATCTTATTTACCAAATCAAGTATTTTAAAATTAAAATTAGGTATTTCACAAGTAAATGTAAGTACTTCAAAATGTTCAATGCTTAGTGATCGAGCAAATCCTTCATTGTAAAATTCTTAGTAAAAATTAATAATATTCAAGCTCGAAATAATCGCAAGTGCACGATATCAAGTAATAATATAGTGTACAAGAGTATGATTATCGTTCCTTTAAGGACTGTATTTCTCAATTATTATTCTCATTTATTCAATTTTTAGCAGCGATATTTCAGATGATTGTTTACTACTACAATTATTAAATAAAAACTCAATGAAATGATTCAATGATTAAATGATGAAATAAATAAGCTAGAATGATTGATTAAAGATTAATGAGAAATGAATTTGTTGAGAATCTCGGTTCACCTACCCCTCGCTAATCTACTTAATTCGTTCGACAATGATCTATTCTTTCGAAGAGATTTCCTATCCAATTGAACATGCCCTTTCAAGCTATATCAAACTAATTCAACTTAATGAAGTAACTAAATCTCTTTAATTATTTATCAAGGGTGAATTGCATGTCGTTTTATTTCGACCTACTGGACTATGACTATCGACGGGTATCTGACTTCATATTTCTATGTAAATTGTAAATCCACGGATTATGCTACTCGTTCCTATCAGAGGCTATTCTCTCGAAGAACATTGCCTGGAATCTTCAAACATTCGCTTCAAGCCTATTTTTCTCTTTCAAAGCTTTGTAGCTGCTGAAAAATCCTTGAACATGTCATCCAAATGCATCTTAGAAGGAAATTCGAGCACTTGGTGAACTTACATTGCATATTCGAATATCCAGTGTTTTAAAACTCATTATGAGTATCTCATTTACCAAATCAAGTATTTTAAAACTGAAATTAGGTATTTCACAAGTAAAACTAAGTACTTGAAAAAGTTCAATGCTTAGTTGCAAATTTGTTTTTTACAATAAAAAAACAATTAAATTAAATGAATATGTCATCCAAATATAGATTGGATAGAAATGAGAGCACTTGTTAAACTTACATTGCATATTCGAATATTCAGTATTTTAATATGCATTCTGAGTATCTCATTTACCAAATCAAGTATTTTAAAATTGAAAATAGTTATTTCGCAAATAAAAGTAAGTACTTTAAAATGTTCTATACTTAGTTGCGATTTTTTAAAATAAAGAAAATAATTAAATGAAAGTACTTTAAAATGTTCTATACTTAGTTGCGATTTTTTTAATTTATAAAGAAAATAATTAAATGAAATGAACATGTCATCCAAATGCATTTTGGATGAAAATGCGAACACTTGGTGAACTTACGTTGCATATTCGAATATCCAGTATTTTAATACCTATTCTGAGTATCTCATTTGCTAAATCCAGTATTTTAAAATTGAAATTAGGTATTTCGCAAGTAAAACTAAGTATTTGAAAAAGTTCAATGCTTAGTTATAAATTTGTTTTTTAACAATAAAAAAAATAATTAAATGAAATGAACATATCATCCAAATGTATCTTGGATGAAAATGCGAGCATTTGGTGAACTTACATTGCATATTTTAATATCCAGTATTTTAATATTTATTCTGAGTATTTCATTTACCAAATCAAGTATTTTAACATTGAAATTAAGTATTTCGCAAGTAAAACTAAGTACTTGAAAAAGTCCAATGCTTAGTTGCAAATTTGTTTTTTAAATAAAAAAATATTTAAATGAAATGTACATATCATCCAAATGCATCTTGAATGGACATGCCAGCATTTTGTGAACTTACATTGCCTACTAAAATATCCAGTATTTTATTAACTTTTATATGGGTATCTCAATTATCAAATCAAGTATTTTAAAATTGAAATTATGTATTTCGCGAATAAAAGTAAATACTTCTAAATATTCAATGCTTAGTTGCGAATTTGTTTTTGTTTTTTAAATAAAGAAAATAATTAAATAAAATGAACATGTCATCCAAATACATATTGGATGGAAATGCGAGCATTTGGTGAACTTACGTTGCATATTTGAATATCTAGTATTTTAATACAAATTCTGAGTATCTCATTTACCAAATCAAGTATTTTAAAACTGAAATTAGGTATTTCACAAGTAAAACTAAGTACTTGAAAAACTTCAATGCTTAGTTGCAATTTGTTTTTTAACAGTAAAAAAATAATTAAATGAAATGAACGTGTCATCCAAATGCATCTTGGATGGAAATGAGAGCATTTGGTTAACTTGCGTTGTATATTCAAATATCCAGTATTTTAATACACATTCTGAGTATTTAATTTACTAAATTAAGTATTTTAAAATTTAAATTAAGTATTTCGTAAGTAAAACTAAGTATTTCAAAAAGTTCAATTCTTAGTTGTGAATTTATTTTTTTTAAATAAAAAATTTTTAAATTAAATATACATATCATCCAAATGCATCGATCATGAGTGGAAAGAGAAGATAACAAACAAAAATATGTATTTATATATATTTTTTATTAATTATAAGGGTAAAAAGGTAAAAATGCATGAAACATGTACTAAAAACTAAGTTTGTCTTTTGTCAGGTATTAAAATAGAAAAAAAAACTGATAGGTACTGAATCTTAAGTAAATCATGTGCAGATGTATTTTTTTCCAAATTGCCCGATTTGCATTTTCATTTCATTAATAATAAAGCACTCGCGTCGCATCATAGACAAGTAGTTAGTAGTAGCTATAGTTGGGGTCCCTTTTAATTTCAACCAAACATAATTCTTGGACAGTAATATAAACACTTTAAAATTATAAGATATTCAAAAATAATATTTAATTTTCAGTGTCTCCGATTGAATAATTCCATTGATCATTACAAAATTTTATAGTACGAGAAGAGGCTCGCAAAAGTGGTTTAAACAATGAATCTTGTGGCATAGCTCTCTAGGTTGGTGCTAATTATATGAAAATAAATATATTTAGATATGTTTTGTTCTAATAAAAAGTCATGTTTGTTGTCAAATTATATGCGTGATATTTAAATCACATCTAGAGCTGTCAAATTAGGTTAGGCTCATCAGATTGCTCCTCATGTTTTGCAGCGTCAAATCTACATGTTGCATAGGTTGGAAATTTGTTAATCCGCCCAAATGACGACCGTCCCACCGGCTCCACCAAGTGTTGGGTTTTGTCGAGTTGCGGGCCAACACACTCTAGCCCTTCAACCCGTTAGATATAACTAAAAATTGATACGTTGAATCGTCTGGTCATGTCAATCTATTTTAACAGCTCTAATACACATGTCGGTTTGAAATAAATATTTAAAATTATTTATAATAAAGAGTTGTATAACAAAGTTATATATAGAACGTGACTGATACGAATAATTGCTAAAAGAGTCTATTGTGTAGTTGCACTTATGCGAGTCTGTGCTTGGATCTGGACAAAATGATGCTAGATATCGTATGCAAAAGAAAACCTCAGAAGATAAGCTCTATACTGGACAAAGTGATACACATTTGATAGCATGTGATAAAATGTTACATAAATGACAATCACCTCTCTAGCTTATAAGAGTCGCCTCTAAATTCTCTTTGGTAGTTGATCGACAAGTTAGGTCGCAATGAGGACTTTGCTCTATGGTGCCCTACTAGAAAATTGAAGTTAATATTTTTGTAAAGTATGAAGCTGATAAATGCTTGCTATAGAATTGTAAACAAAATCAGATCGACGTTAATGTCCTCATAATCGAGTCTGGTCGTGCCACGATCTAGATCTTATTCTTCCATAAGCACAAGAGCAAACCCCGTTATCGAAAACCATGATCAAAGATGAGGGAATTCAAGCTAACTAGAATGTTTGAAAGAGTTTACAGAAAAAATTTCTTATGTTTCGATATATTGAGATAATTATACCCAAAAATATATAATTTATCGAATTTTTGTTCAGTTGGGATATTATACAAGAACGAGTTAAATTTCTATACTTTAACCTATAATAGGAAATACAACAAAAAAGCAGCACTCAACATCCTCCACTATTATATTATTCCTTATATTATTCGTTTCTTCCATATTATTTTATATTATGAAATATGTTGTTAATATTTGATCAAATGTATATTTTAAATATATTTTATTCAAGGAACGTTGGTACTATGCCTTTGTGGTGAATCGTTTTTGTAAATTACATATAATTAGGAGCATATCGAAGATAATCAAGATTCCCCTCCCATTGACTCCTCTCCATTCATATACTTTCTGCACATTCTTTTTCTACACCTGACCGGCCGAATCACCATACGCTGCCGCCGGAGCCGCCGGAAAAACCCCGCCATTCATCTCAATCTTGTTCTTAATTTGTTAAAATTTCATAGAATTAAAGCCTATCTGTCATGGGTTCTTCTTGTACTACTTTATTTGCCATTTTTCTGCTCTACTCTTTCCAACAAAAAGGTACACATATAGAGGATTTTCTAAACTAATTTGGGATCACTTTTTGGTTAAAAGATTTTGGGACGAGATTGATTCAGTAAAATTGGATGTTTTGATGATGATGTTTGCTTCCATGCAGGAGTGGTTGATGCTTCAACTTTTACATTCTTAAACAAGTGTTCTCAGACGGTTTGGCCGGCGATTCTCGGCCATCCCCCCATGGAGACCACCGGATTCGAGCTACCCAAAGGCGGCTCACGGGCCTTCCAGGCTCCGACCGGTTGGTCGGGTCGGTTCTGGGGTAGAACCGGGTGCACTTTCGACGGCTCTGACCGTGGCTCCTGCGCCACAGGAGACTGCGGCTCCGGCCAGATGGGGTGCAACGGGGCTGGTTCCACAGCCTCCACGCTGGCGGAATTCACCCTTGGGTCGGGTTCCATGGACTTCTACGACGTGAGCCTCGTGGACGGCTACAATTTGCCAGTGATGGTGGACGCCAGCGGCGGCTCGGGCCAATGCAAATCCACAGGCTGCGTGGAGGACCTGAACAGGCTGTGCCCGGCGGAGCTTAGGACTGATGACGGCGGCGCGTGCCGAAGCGCTTGCGATGCTTATGGCACGCCGGAGTACTGTTGCAAGGGGGAGTACGGGTCTCCATCGACGTGCAAGCCGTCGGCGTACTCGCAGGTGTTCAAGAATGCGTGCCCGAAATCTTACAGCTACGCGTACGATGATGCCACCAGCACCTTCACTTGCACAGCCGCCGACTATTTAATTACCTTTTGTCCCAACCACCCTAGGTACAGCTCTTCAATGCACCACGTCCAACTCAAGTTGTCATAATAATTATAAGAATAAATATTTACACTTCTAATTATTTTATCTTATAACTATAATGATATTATTTATAAAATAGAAAGTTCTTGAGCATGATCACATTCTATATGGTATGTCTCTCGATTTTCACAACAAATTTTTTTGATCACAGCCAAAAATCGTCGAAATCAAGTGACGGAACGACAAATGATTCCGGGCCAAAAGATGGTTCCGGTGCTGGATTTGAGCCGGAACCCATGTTGTCGGATAGGTCGTGGTTGGCAAATTTGGCGATTGGGGCCTCTGCTAGAACAAGTTCTTTTCGTTCCGCCTTTCAAATAGCATCAGTCCTCGTACATCTGGCTTCCACAGTAGTACTTCTGTTGTAATTTTGATTTTGTTGTTCATTTTACTAAACTTGCATCGATAAAATCACAATTCATTAGCCAAAGGCTTAATTTTTGTCGTGCAAGAAGAAATGGATGGATTATTGGGGTGTTACTGAAACATCGGGATTTCCCAGGGGTGAAGTGAAATATCTGGGATTTAAGGGGGTGAATGGCAAAATATAGGAAAAGTTGACATTGATTTTTGATTGATTGTGCCTCTCTAAAATCAACTAATACGAACTTCATTTCGGATCATATATATATATATATATATATATATATATATATATATATATATATGATAATAATGGAGCAACAGTCTTTTCAAAGAGCCGTTGTCAATCGTAAAAATATAATTTCTTTGATTTATTTATTATTTTGAAAATGTGGCTTAAATTTTATAACAAATCACCTTTTTGTATTTAGTTTGTTATGTCATGGTTATGATAGCTACACCGATCGTGGTTCGAAAATCGACGGTTTTGATTATGATAAAGGTTGTGATTTTGTACGCGAATAACTTGAATTCGGTTCTGGTTTCGATTTTGGTTTCGGTTTTGGGTTTTATAATGATTTAAGCAAATTTGAACCGACAATTTTTTAAATTTTAAGGTTGGAAAAAATGACGGGACAACCATGAGGTAATCAAATGAATTAAAGCTGTTTTATTTGATTATTAAAATACTAAATATTATGTATATGTAATTTTAATTAAAAATAAAAGTTGATTAAAGTTAATTGTATAAATTATATACAAAATCTTAAAGTTTAGATTAATTATGGTTTTGTTTACTGTAATAACACAAAAACAACTCTAAATTAATACTTTATAAATTAATAATATCTTTAAAAAAATATTTTTCCCAGCCATTAAACCAATAATTTTGATAAACTAACAAGATAATAAATTTTCGAAAACCCCTTATGTAAATATGGCAAAAACTTGTGTGAAACGGTCTCACGGGTCGTAAATATGAAAAAATATTATCTTTTATGCTAAAAGTATTATTTTTTATTGTGAATATGAGTAAGATTGACCCATCTCACATGACACTCACTCTGTAAATATATAGTCCGATCAATATTATAAAGTGATGATCCTCTAAAATCACAAAACACGAGTTAGTAAAAAATGATTCTATTGGTATTTTTTCCCTTGAAATTCAATCTCATCTCTAATAGATATATATATATATATATATATATATATATATTTTTTAATGCAAATAAAATATAGAAACAATTAAAATATAGAAATTTCTTTTACGAAAATAGAATAATTCCAAATAATAAACTAATAAATATGGAAATTTGTTTAGTTAATAATACGGAAACTTCCGGTGCTACATCAATTTTATTACTAAATGTTGGCCAATTCTATCTTACTTCAGATGGGTTACGTACACCCTCATTTCATTTTTTTACACGTGTTATTATTATTATCATTAATTTATTATTATTATTATTATTATTATTATATTTGACGATACTTTTAACCATAATCACACAAACAAACTATTAAATTCTTTTTTTTCTGTATATTATGCATTTAACACGTGTCATATTATTATTATTATCCCCAAATTTTAAAACTCAATATTTTATATTTATAAATTATATGAAATATTTATTTGATTGTAAAACTTTTATGTTGAGATTTTGGATGCATTTTTTTATAGGATGTTTGGAAATCTCGATGTTGTGAGGACATCGGTTGGAGATTTTAAATTACAATGTTAGAACACATCTTTTGTTTATTTAGAATGAAAATGTTTTGTAATTTCAATTTTGTTGAAAGAAATATCACGTTTTTAGTAGTTTATTCATTATTTATATTATCATGTTTTTATGTAATTTTGATTAATATGTTTTATATTTTATTGAAGAAATATGATTTATTTCTGGATATATTTAAAAATTTATAGTGTTAAAAGTGCAAGAAGCAAGAGAGATTTTTTATTTAATTTAAGTATAAGCTTTAAATGTCCAAAATAAAAGTGAAAATTTTATATATCAACTCAAAACTAAAAGTACCGTCAAATGCAATAATAATAATAATAATAATAATAATAATAAATGGTTAAAGTATAGTCAAATATAATAATAATGATGATGATGATGATGAAAAATGGACACGTGTAAAAATGAAATAGGTGTAACCCACTTGAATTAGGATAGAATTGGCCCTATATGTTAGATATCGAAAATGTACTTATTAATTTCTAGAGATTTTACTATATATAATTCGGTTTTTGGATTTTTAACTTCGGGAACCGAAATCGAACCGGAAGTCCTCAGTTCCAGTTTTAAATTTTGCAACCGATATTAATAAAAACTTTCGATTTCAGTTTACGAGCAACAGTTGTAGTTCATATATAGGACCGAAGAATAATAGTCTTCCTCTTATATTAGATTATATTAATTTTTGAGTAAGTTTATTGTATGACAGTCTCACGAATCTTTATCTGTGAGACGGATCAACCCTACCGATATTTACAATAAAAAATAATATTCTTAGCATAAAAAGTAATTTTTTTTCATGGATGACCCAAATAAAAGATATGCCTCACAAAATACAACCCGTTATACCGTCTCACACAATTTTTTGTTTTATTTCTTTATTTTAATCCAAAATTAAAAGCTACTATTTTAGGCAATATTTAATCAGATGCATCTAATTTTAATTACTTTTCTATTTAAGTGTCCTTCCATTTTCTCTTCCTTTTTTTACCTTTAAAAGTGAAAGTATCTAATATCAATCGTCCACGGTGGTTGGGCCGAAGTTACCATAATGAGATAGATATATATATATATATATATATATATATATATATATATATATATATATATATATATATATATATATATATATATATATATATATATTTTAAAATTAGAGGTTGTCGGCCACTAATTTTTCCCTGACTTCAAGTAATTTTTTTATTGCTCCTAAATTTTCTAAGTGGTTTTAATTCTAGAAACATAAATATATTAAAAAATATTAATCATAAAAATATAACTTCACCGTTTATATATCTCACGTTCATCAAGTGAGAAAATTAAAAGGTTACATAATATAATATCGATTCCACTATCTAATTGTTTAAATTTTGTGAAAATTTTATTATTTTCACACATATATTCAACTTTATCAATAAATTTGATACAATAAATGGAGTGTTAATATTTATATAATATAAAATTATAAATTTCACAATTTTTATAATAAGTTAAATTATTTTATACAAATCTATAATTTCGTACGAAGTAATGGAATAGGAAGACATTTTAATTTCGAAATGATTTAATTGAAGATGAGATAATGATGTTGAATTATAATTGTACTTAAAAGTTTGTATTAATCATGCAACCAGAGAAAAGGGTTGACTTAACAATAATTACATTTACCTTTTCTTTAATTGGTCTCTGTTTTAATAATGGTTTTGCAGATATTTTAAACCATTGGAATATTTCTTTTAGTAATCACTCTAGTTTACCATCCACAGTTTATATTTCCTCTTATAAAAAATTGCTTTGGCATTTGTAATATTCATGATTACGGTTAGCATTCCATCGATTCGATTATCGATCTATATATTCTATTTATTTTATCGATGTTAACTAGGTTAACATGAATGAAAAACCTAAACTGAACCAATATTTTTTTAAAATTTAAATTGAATATTTGAATAAATATGTTAATTGTCTTAAATCGGTTATATAAAATTAATGAGAGTTGTATATACGGTCTTGGATAATTTTCATCATTTGAGTTAATTTTTGGGGTTGAGTTGGATACAAGTCTCAATCTTAATATGATATTAGAAGTCATGTTTCACCATTATATATTGGACTGTCCATAGTTGTACTACTCGATCTGCACATAGTTGTATCATTTGTAAACTTTACGCTCCAGACGTATTTATTTCTGGACATGAGGATGATGTGTTATTTGTCTCATATCGGTTATATAAAATTCATGAGAGTTGTATATATGTTATTGAGCAATCATCCTTTGAGGTAGTTTGTGGGATTGAGTTAGGTCTAAATCTAATTCTAAGTCTAAGTCTAAGTCTTAACAAAATCGAATCAAAATTTCGAATTCATTCGGTTTAATGGAACTAATGGTTACACCTGTTCATGCCAATACTAAAAAGTGTCCATGTTTTTTACATGGAAATAAATTCGAATCATGTAGATAATATTTTTTAAAATTTTTTTATCAATTGTTTTCAAAAGCTAGCTCGTCAACCTGGATGAATCTATCTAGGCCATTCAGTTACAATCTAACGGTCCTAATTATTACATTTCGTGAATATCCATGTCCATGTGTGATTATATCATCGTACCAAAATGGTATTATCCCAATATTTCATCGAATGGTAAAAGATTATCGAGATTTTTTTTACGTTATTTCTAGATCATCAATATTATGTTAAATTTCGTTAAAATATGAGCGACTCATATTAGATTGAGATATGTGAATTAATTTTATTCGCAACTCGTGTAGGAGTAAAAGAAAAGAGAAATTTCGCTAATAAATTATTTTGTCCGAGAAAGAGATTACATAAAGAAAATATTTGTTATCTTTTTTTTACTATTTAGTTATTATTGCTAAAATGCCTATTTGTATGCATTATATATACATATAGGGCGTGTTTAGTTGAGTGGATTAAATAAGGATAGATTAATAGTCAAATATTTATCGTTAAAATTTTAAGATGTTTTAATAATCATTTTGACTCAGTTTAAGATCCAATTTTATTAATCAAATAGTTATCCATAAAATTGGATCTTAAATCAGATCAAAATGATTATTAAAACAACTTAAAATTTTAACGATAAATATTTGACTATTAATCTATCCTTATTTAATCCACTCAACCAAACACACCCATAGAATATGTATTTTGTGATACGGTTTCACGAATCAATTTCACCGAGACGATTCAACTCGATTTATATTTAATGTAAAAGATAATACTTTCACAAACATAAATGAAGATAAACATTTGGCTAATATGATGCTTCGAAGGGAATCTCATCCTCACCTTTTGCCAGCACTCACAAAGTTTTCACATATATTCTAAGCAGAATATCTCTTCTTTATTTTGTTTCGCGTTAAAGTGTTCAGGATTATATATTTTAATGGCAAAAGTTTACCGCCCATGCACCAAATATTTATTAGTACTAGAAAAATATAATGATATTGAAACAATGCTTCCCTACCTAATCATTAATTACGGAGCAAGTGATACAAATCGAAGTTAAATCGATGCACACATTTTGATTAATTTCCTAAATGCCTTACATTCCTATTTGTTTCATGGAAACCATTATACGGATAATATATTATTTCTCATATACTTTTATATATTCAAGGTCTTTATTTATACGATATCGATAATATTGGATATTCAATCGATACCACCACTTTGCGCATGTAGTTCATGGGCTTGGAGAGTCCCGACTCATCCTGCCGAGATGGACAAGGTCATAAAACTTCCAGTTTACATAGGATATCCCACAACTGCAAACTAGCTCATCTTGTTAGGTCTTCGGATTGAATTTGCATTCACTGTAAAAAAAAAATTCTTATTTTTCAAAGATATGATATTCTAATTAAGTTAAACATAGTTTGGATCTTTGACATTATTATAAGATTTTTGATTGTTTTGCTTTCTGTTCAATTTAGTGTCATTTCAATCTGTAAAACTTGTATTTATTTTTTTAAAAATTATCCCAATAAAATATTTTGAATGCATTAACAGAACGACTTAGTCGCCTCTAGGGCATTCAAAAGATCACCCCTAATTAATGCTTCCAAATATGTGAATTTTTATCTAAAGGTGAATCATAATGTGGAAAGTAATACTTTCTAAGCGACCGTATATACCTCATGTGAAAAGGCTAAAAGAAGAGGTGAATTGATTTCTTGGCCAGTAGAACTTTCTCGTTACATTACCTCTTCAACAAATTGAGAGTCAACAATGCTTTCCATGGAATCTTTGACGACAAGATTATATGAAATGACACCTGCAGAACCCTGAATATTGGAAATCTCTTCTCATCTGACAACGGCAACTACCATGGATGCAAACTATAGCTTACCTCTTAACGTTGCATTAACAACGTAACAGTTCAGGTGATTGTTTTCTATTTGTATCTGTCCTGTGAATAATTTATTTCCACTGATCCTTCAGTTTCCCTTTTTCAGGATTTGGTCGACGGAAGTGTGCTCCTACGTTTGGCACATTTATATGAGGTGACTCGTTCAATTTACTTGCAGTTGTGTTTATAAATTCATGATTGTATCCGTGTTTCATGTCTTTGGCATGAGTGAGAGCAAATTTACGCCTAAATATTAAGTACATTTTTCCTTGTTTGGGAATGACACCATAAGACAAGTAGAAACATACCTCTCATGTGTTATCTTGGTCCTTTCAAAAATTTTTTTTGCCATGCGTTGCATGACTTATTCATGAAAATATTGGCCCAGGCTGGCGAAGATCCTGACTATTCAACACTGACCGAAGTTGAAGCGAAGAGGGTGTTAGCTGCTGGAAAAGAAGGTTTGTATGTTTTATGCTGCACCGAGTATTAACTTTGGGCAAATGCAAGCTTATTTTTATCCAAGATTAAGGTGGAATTTCTTTTGGGATCTTTTTACCTTTTTTGCCTTTCTTTCCGTTTCATCATCCCTAAATTTTCTCTGCTGTTGATATTTAAGCGATTTCTTCGCTCTTTATGTATTTCTTAAGATCAGTCAATTTCATTCCCCTCTTGATATGATTTGATGCTTATTTTCCAAAGCATATGCAAAGCCATACACGTCAAATAAACAGTGTTTACTTTGGTTCGAGTGTGTTCTCCATTTCAACGTCTACACTTTTCTCTTGTCCCTCAACTTTACTGCTCACGTCAAAGGAGCAGAAGAAGATGGAAGTAGTACTTTTATGTAAAACTCAAGAAAATGACTGCGGTCTTTAGTGAAAGTTAAATAAACCAGTGTTAACTATAGCACATGAAACTTTTTATGCTTTTGGTATTGACTTGAATCATATGTCAGATAAAGACGCTCAAGGAAACAAGCTTATCAGCAAATCAAAGCCTGAGATAAAGAGAAAGACACGGGAAGGTAAAAACGAAGTTGAAGCCGAGGCAGCAGCTAGCAGCTACTATCAGAGGTGGTCCTATTGACATGTCAAGTCTCACAGTCGAGCTCCGTCCCATGGAGATCCGGACTTTCCTCCTAACATTTGGAAAAGAGCCAAGAATCTCCACTTTTTGATAGCAAGAGTAGTGCTTGATCCTTTCTTGGAGTTATCGAATATTAATGAATAAATGATAGGACGAAGATCTCTTCCTTGCACCGGGAATACATGTAGACTATTTGATTTGTTGGTCGTTTCATAGGGGATGTTTGCATTGTAGTGTCATCAATGTCTCGGACATATTTTCTCCTAAATGAAAATTCTCCGCCCCACTTTGTGTATCAATTCATGTTACACAAATATAGTCTAATTTTTGTTACATACAAGATTTACTTACCATAAAATAAAGATTAATTGTACTTTATCCAACCAAATTATTTAAAAAAAAAACAAAAAAAAATTAATTTGTCCCCCTGAAATTTGTAATATAATTTTTCGATTTACACTAGAAGCGTGATTGAAATTAGAAAGCGTGTTGTGAGGTAACTTTTAGCGATATTTGCGCGGGAATATTCATATTTTCGTTGATCGTTTCTTCCCTAGACTAGTCTGTTTGAACAGAAGGCTAAAAAAGCTTGCATCTTGATTCAACAATGGCGTCCCAGGAACCAGACCCTAACCCTACCCCATTGTACCCCCAATTGTCCACCTCGAATCACGAAACTAACCCAACCGCACCACCCCATTCATCCCTCTACCCCACCATCGATATGAAAGACCTGGTGGAGAACCTTTTCCCGGACTCCAACGACCCTGGAACCAACCCATATTCCCCATCCGCCCCACTCGAATCCATCGAGGAACCCCTCATCACAATCCCCGGCGCCATGCTTCACTTGATCGACAGACACTACTCCGTCGAGCTTGCCACTGGTGATCTCCGGATCCTCCGCCTCCTTCAGGGGATCAACACTGTCGCTGCTCTCGCCTCCGTCTCCGACGAAATCCAGTGGCCCTTAACCAAGGACCTCGCCGCCGTCAAGATCGACCCTTCGCATTATTTCTTCTCCTTCAAACCCCCGTCTGAAGCTGAGGATTCAGACTCTAGCGATGACGAAAAGAAGGAGAACCGCAAGAAAAAGAAAGACCCTGGAAATGATATGTTGAACTACGGGTTGACGATAGTTTCCAAAGGGCAGGAATCGTTGCTTAAGGAATTGGATGTGATTTTGGATACCTACTGTAATTTTTCCGTGCAGAAAATCGAGGAGAAGGCAGTGGCGGCTGTGGTGGAGGTCGGTGAGGTCATGGCAGGAGAATTGAAAACGGATGAGAAGAAGAAGGAAGCGGTGGAGGGGCAGTGTGCCGCTTACTGGACCACACTTGCGCCGAATGTGGAGGAGTATAGTGGGACTGCGGCTAGGCTTATCGCCGCAGGATCAGGGCAGCTGATTAAGGGAGTACTGTGGTGTGGAGATGTGACTGTGGATAGACTGAAATGGGGAAATGAGTTTCTGAAAAAAAGAATGGCTTCTGGAGGGAAATCTGAGATTGATCCCAATACTTTGAAGAGAATCAAAAGGTCCCTTTTTATTAATACATTTATTTGGTTAGATTAGATTAGATGTTTGATGGGTAAATAGCAATGTGTATGAGTATCATAGTTCATAAGACGTGCTTTATCGAAGTGAGACGTTCTACGGGATCATGCACTCTGATTCTAAACATCTGAAGATTTTTCATCACGTATCATCCGCTATGTACTTAATAAGATGTTGAACAACGTGACAATAAATATATGTTAATCTGTCTCTGAAATTATTGGCTGTTACTTTGTGAGTCACGCCTTTTAAGCACGCTGAAGCTCGTGCTTAACAAAGGCTACGGCATGTCTCATCCAAGGGCTGCAACTTGCTTGCGTTGCATCTATGCACAAGAACACACACCTTGTGGGCCTTTGATACAGTCAGCATCAACTTGTTTTGCTTTAGATGCGTTCTCTAGTACTTCTTTAGATGATCCAAGAATTTAGTCAAGCTGCTGATTAACGAATTCGATGGGGACGAAAACTATATGTTTAGAAAAATTATGTATGACACTTGATTTTATTTTTTATTGGATCATCACTCCCTCCCTTGTGTTGACTTACTGTTTCAAGGTCGGCTTGTACTCTCCAGGGTTAAGAAGGTGACAAAGATGACAGAGAAAGTAGCAAGTGGAGTACTTACAGGAGTTGTGAAGGTTTCTGGATTCTTTACTGGTTCTGTTGCAAACTCTAAAGTAGGAAAGAAGTTCTTTGGGCTGTTGCCTGGAGAAATTGTTCTTGCTTCTCTGGATGGATTTAGTATGTCTAATTTCTATTCACTCAACTTTCTTCTTAACATGATCGATGATGATTTGTATCATTAAGGTGAAGCTGATATTTACTAAGTTTTATGGCATATCATTGTGTAGCAGCCATTCCAGATTCTTGGGTTCATTTGGTATATTGGCTCCTATTTTCTATGTATTTGTATCAATATCATGTATATCTGAAACTAACTTAAAACTCATTTTAAAAATCTGTTTCCTTAATTTAAACCCATGATGGTTTCTAAAACAGGCAAAATTTGTGATGCGGTTGAAGTAGCCGGGAAGAATGTTATGGCAACCTCCTCCACAGTCACGACTGGACTTGTCACCCATAGGTAGATTTGCCATATTTGATCTCACCGTAAAATGAGGGGTGCTTTCTGTTCTGCTTTTCATCTTCGGCTTTGTTTTTTCTTTCATCAGGTATGGTGAAGAGGCCGCAAAGGCAGCAAGTGAAGGGCTAGATGCTGCAGGACATGCCATAGGAACCGCATGGACCGTGTTCAAGATTCGGCAAGCACTGAATCCTAAAAGTGTACTAAAGCCAACTTCCTTAGCCAAGTCCGCTGCTAAATCAGCTGGTAAAAAGAAGGGCAAGAGTTCCAAATAAGACGACACACGTGATACTTTTTTGCTACTACTTCTGTACATATATATATATTATGGTTCTAAATTTTTCTGGTTTTTCATTAGTTTAGTACTGGAGGAGCTGATGGGCACAAAGTGTTTGTGGCTTTTAGGTATATATTGTGACCTCCTTTTTTTAAGTCTCGAATTCAGAGGTCCTATGCTACACCCGGAAAAGAACTCATGACGTAGTCTCACCCCTTGCTTGGGTGAAATTACCATAAATAATTTTGGTCAACATGTTTGAGAAAATGAAATTTTTTTATATAAAATTTAGAACTTTTTGATGATCATCTTGCTGACAAAAGCAATACCTAGAAGCAGCACGAGCTAGCAGAGGAAAATAAAATATTAGAGCTTTCACATTATTTGAATTTATTTTCCTAAAATAACCACTAATTTACGAAGGTAGTAACACATTAGTACTTCCTTGGCTTTCACATTATTTGAGTTATATATTTAAAACTTGCTTACACCTCAACCGACTCTTCGGCACCCCCTCCCAGTTTGAATAAATCATTATTACTCAAACATACATTCAGATTCAGTCCCCTGGAATTCCTTGTTCTGACAAAATTACCCTCACTCTGTCACTGAATTTACCATTCTCTCCTTGCTGACACACCATAAAATCTTGTCACAGTGAATGGTATTTGCTTTTTTTTCCCAATTTACTTCCTCAAAATTCAAAAAAAGAAAACCCAAAATTCAGACGGTAAAAATTATGTAAATATACTTTAAATGTCCTCTCTAATTTGCTCACCGACTAATTTTAAATTATGGATTTGAATTGTTACTTATTTTAACAACATTTAATGCTCCAACCGTAAAATAGAAATTTGGGTAAAAATTTATTGAGACAGATCTCTTATTTGTGTCATCCATGAAAAATAATATTTTTTTATGTTAATAGTATTATTTTTTTATTGTGAATATCGGTACGGTTGACCCGTCTCATAGATAAATATTCGTGAGACCATCTCATAAGAGATCTACTCCTAGATTTGATATTCTAATCATTTTATTATATACTTTTAAATTATCATAATATATAATATAAAAATATGACTATATACTTAAAATATATATACAAATTTTCATATCATTAATTAAACATATATTTTGTATAATAGAATATTTCTTTTTATTTCGAAAACTCTAATTTTTTTAAATCAGTCTAATCAAATACTTTAAATTATACAGCCATTCTCCTAACATGAATAATAATTATTTTTTACTCGTTTTGATATGATATTATTTGTAACACTATGGATTATGATTTTTTTAGTTTAATTATTAAATTGGGATTTTAGTAATTAAATGTTTTAATAAATAAATAAATAATATGTAGATCCGAAAATAATATAATATACAAGGGGAAGGGCAATATGGAGAAAAAGAGAGTGGTAAAACATTTTGGCACTCTGCCCAACAAGTCACTTCTCCTGTAGTACCCAAATATACTATTGTCTTCTTCTTCGTTCATCTCCACTTTTCTTTCCTTTTTTCTTCTGTCAATGGCGACCCATTAAAGAGAAGTACAACGTCGATGCACAGCCTGTCACTTGTTTTCTTCTTCAAATTCTGTTTGCTTATGTAATATTCAGTATTTTTTTCTTTTTTTTTTTGAAATTGGTATTTAGTGTTTATGTAAAAATGTTGAATTCATTATAAGCAAATGTGTTATTTGCAGGTACAGATCAGGATTCTCTCTCTTTCTCCAGTTTGTGGCTTCTCATTTCTTGTACTTTTACCAGCACGGCTGTTTACTTTTTGACTGTGATGAGATTTGAAAACAAAGAAACTGGTAGGAAATATTCGAATGATGTTGGAATCTTAGCGGTAAAGTTTGAGTTTTTATTTGTTGTATCGTGAGAGAATAGAGATTTGAAAGATGGGTTGCTGGTATTCGAGATTGATAAGTGGGGAAGAAATGGTTTCGAGATGTAAGGCCAGGAAGAGGTACATGAAGCAGTTTGTGAAGGCGAGGCATTCGTTTGCCGCCGCCCACTGCCTGTATTTAAGGTCTCTCCGCACCACCGGCGCGGCTTTGCTTCAGTTCGCCTCCGCAGAGACCAGTCTCCACCACCACCTCCGGCCGCGAGGCACTCCTGTGCGAGTCCCTCCTTTTCCCAACCCACCACCAGCAATGAGCCCGACTTCTTGGACCACTACCTCCACCACCACTTCCTCTGTTGTCCACCCTCCGCCGCCTCCGCCTCCGATGTCTTCTTCATCTGCCTGGGATTTTTGGGACCCTTTTATGCCGGCTTCAAGGTCTGTGGATGAGGAGGAGTGGGAGGAGACCACCATTAATTCTGATGTTGCCGCCACAGCCACCGCAGCTGCTAGGAGCGTGGCTGCCCCACCGTCTCTGGTGACGGCGACAGCCACCAGTAGCAGCAGCGAGCTTGCGGTGGTGGTCTCTACGAAGAGTAAAGATCTGGTTGAGATCATCAAAGAACTCAATGACTACTTTGTTCATGCTGCCAATGCTGGTGGTCCACTATCGTCGCTGTTGGAAGTCCCCACTGGTCAGTTAAGTCACCAAGAATCGTCGGGTAATTTCATAATCTCATTTCCAGATCATGTCTTTTTCGTTGTCGATTTTATCGACTGTATATATGTATGTCTCTTTTTATTTTGCAAGAATTTTATGTTAGAAATTTAATAAAATATGTGATTGAAACCATAATGCCCGTCATTCATGCATGTAGAAATAATTGAAAATAAATAAACAATAACCACATATTTGAATCCATTTATTGCTCTAACGTGAGACAGGGACGGATCCAGGAATAAGAGTTGGGGTGGGCTTGAACTCAATATGATAAGTTATATATTATTAAAAAAAAAAGTACATTATATCGTTCAACGAAGTTGTGCCTTACGGGATTTTAAAACATAAAATTCATCAATAATAGAATTTACATCAATATGTTTAGCTAAATCTCGTTCAATATAGAGTGTCAAACAATCGGCATGAAAGTCATCTTCCATTTTATTGCGAAGTGCCGTCTTCACATGCTTCATTGCTGAAAAAGCCCGTTCAATAGTGGCAGTAGACACAGATAATGTCAAAACAAGATGAATCAATCTAGTCAACATAACATAAACACTTGACCGTCCACTCTCGGTCAATTGCTGACACAACTCAACAAGTGTAGAAACCTTTAAATTCTGCATCACATCGAGTTTATAAATGTATCAATTCATACTTCAAAACAACAATTTCTTGATCTGTGAAATCTCCAGGATAAAACTTCTTCGCAAGCTTGCAAATATCATCACTGTTAAATGAGTCAAATGAATTTTTAGGATCTAAAGCTATACTAAGAGAAAGAAGTTTCACCGATAACTCATTGAACCGAGTATTTAACTCCATCAAAATGAAATCTATTGCTGCATTAAAAACATCAAAGTGGTAATGATGTTCTATTGAATAAACCGTCGCTAATTAAAACCGCCGATCCACTTTTTTTTTATTTTTTAATAATTTAGCGACGATTTTAGCAATAACCGTCGCTAATATTTGCGACGGGTTTTGATAAAACTGTCGCCGATCCCCATCGGCGACAGGTTTACTAAAACCGTCGCAAAAGTAGCGACGGTTTTCAAAAAACCGTCGTTAAAACCGTCGCTAAATAAAAAAAAATGGGCTGGGCTACAGCCCAGTATAGCCCTAGCGTAGATCCGTCTCTGATGTGAGAGTTATTTATCTTCCAACTATAGAGAGCATCGACCATATATATATATATATCATAATTCACTACGTGGGCCCACAAAATATTTCCAACATTCCGTTTTTCCATAATATTGTTGAGAAAACTATGACTTTAGACAGTTTGATGCCATGTTTGTTGGGTAGCGAGAATTGTTTTCTCCATCCGGAATGACTGCATTATGAAAATTTGTCATTATGATTGAAATATGGTTTTGGGTATGTTGCATGGTTTAAAAGTTCGAACTGCTGACCATAAACGACATGGCCTAGACCATCTTTGATTCTCAATAGTTGCAAACTGAAGCAATTGTTGGGTGGGTGATTCTGGAGTTGCATTGTTGCTACTAGCATTCGATGCAAGGACGAACACTCGATTGCACAATGTTTTATGTTAGAATTTGTCTGTCAACCTATGTGGGTGTATCCTTCTATGTTCTTTTCATTGGTATTGGATTTATTATGCTACAGGAAAAGATGATGGTAATGTGAAGAGCTTAAGCCCCCTATTGTGGACATGGGGCTCGAGCAGTGCAAAATGGAATGCATTTGGGAAGTTTTGTGACGATTCGGGTAGAAATAATATTGGTCGTGGCAATGATGGTATAGCGACTCATTGTTCAACAGTCGAGAGGTTGTATGCATGGGAAGTGAAGCTCTACCAGGAGGTTAAGGTATCACAATGTATCTATGTTGCGGCTGAACTCAATACAGGACAAAACACCACGTCATTTTGATTTGTAAAAAGAAATTTGTATTAAAATATTTTCATGTACTTTCTGGAACCAAATATGATTTTAGTATATAAAGGTACATCATACAATCATGTTTGCGAGGTTAACCGGTTGAAAACTTTTCTTTGATGATGTTGTAGAATGCGGAGTATTTGAAGTTAGAACATGAGAAGAAGGTAGCTATTCTTAGGAAGGTAGAGATGAAGAGTGCCGATTATTTTAAAACTGAGAAGGCGAAAAAGGATGTCGAGAAATTGGAATCGCAGATGATGGTTGCTTCCCAGGCTATTGAGGCTACTTCAACCGAGATTATCAAATTAAGGGAATCGGAGCTTTATCCACAACTTCTTGAGCTTGTAAAGGGGTTAGTTAATCTTCCTACATATTCAAAAAATCCATGCATATATTTTGGAATTTAAAGTTTTTGTTCCACCAGACATTGAACCGTTAATCTTAGGCTATCGATAGAACTTACTTTTATTGTAAAGCTTATTGTCTTTTCATAATTTTTCCCTATAGTCCCCATTTCACTTATAGATAGAAGTGTGGTGTTAATTTAGCTACACTGATGAAGATTGAACACTTGAAATATGACTGGAAAATATTCGAGTGGGTAACATGTTTTCTTTTATTTGTCCAGCTTCTATGAGACTTCTCTAAATGGATGAAATATGGTAAATTGTGAGTCGAGGAAGCGGGTGTCAAGAGGGCTGACACCAATCCTCCTTAAACTTTCATACAGATGTGTGCTTTTTCTCCTTGAAAACAGATAAATATATGCTCATTCCTTGTGTTTTAGACAACTTCGAACTTTTAGTTTCACCCTATTTCTCTCTTTTAGAAAATAGACTTCAAGTGGATGAATGTCGATATCTATTACAAGTTACAAACTATAATTTATTTATTTAAGCTTGCCTAAATTTTTTTCCTCTTGATTTTTCCAGGCTAACATGCATGTGGAGAAGCATGTATGAGTTCCACCAGGTGCAGACGCACATAGTCCAGCAACTCAAGTACCTTAGCTCGATCCCATCTTCCAGCCCCACCTCTGAGATACATCGACAATCGACACTCCAACTCGAGCTCAGAGCTCAGCAATGGCACCTCTCCTTCTGTAACCTTATGAAGGCTCAACGTGATTATGTTCAGTCGCTCACTGGCTGGCTCCGCCTCAGTCTATTTCAAGTCGGTAACAATCCGCTTCACAAAATGAAACAAGATTCGGCCGTTTATTCACTATGTGAAGAGTGGCAGCTTGTCATCAACAATGCCCCCGACAGGGTTGCCTCGGAGGGAATCAAGAGCTTCTTAACTGTCATCCACGCCATTGTAGTGCAACAAACTGAAGAACAGAAACAAAAGAAGAGATCTGATTTGGCATTCAAAGATCTCGAGAAAAAGGGATCAGAGCTTAGATCACTGGAAAGCAAATACGGCCCATATACAATACCAGTTTGCTCTAGTGAAACAAGTAAAAACCCGGTGCAGGAGAAAAGAGTAAAGGTTGAGAGTTCACGGGTAAAAGCAGAGGATGAAAAAGCTAAGCACGAAAAATCAGTCAGTGTGACGAGGGCTATGACGATGAACAACCTGCAGATGGGGTTGCCACATGTGTTTCAGGCTATGACTGGTTTCGCCAACGTGTGTACACAGGCGTTCGAATCGATACACAATCAGGCCAAAAGTAACCATGACTTGCATAACGTGAAAATGATTTTGCCTTGAACAGCTGAGAAGGATGGATTTTCAAGCGTTAATTTTGACTCCCATGTACAGATGTGTATCACCCTGCCGGTTCAGGCTCTACGGCCTTCGGTGAATGTGAGTAATGCGGGTTCGTGCTAGAAGCCTAGAATGACGTCCATGGTCATGCTCAAGAATCGTTTAGAATGTAATATTAACTTTTTCCTCTTTACATTCATGTGTAGAGAATCCTACTCGTATTCTGGATTGATTGTGCTTGATCTTGAATATTTATATCTACTTGTATAATTTTATGTTCCTCCCTCTTACCCCTTCGATATTCTTCTTGTTCCCCTGCTTGTTAGATTATGAAGTATATTTAATTTTATGTTTTGTATATTTGTCGCTAAACGTAATTATTTTATAATTTAGATAAGGATTTTGGTATATAATCATATAAATTTATGAACATTTAGATTTATGATAGATTGATTTGGTCCATATTTAAAATAAAAATCAATATTTTGACATGAAATATAGTATATTTCATGAGTTAGATACATTTTATAAAATTATGAAATGATTTAATACGAGTTTTTATCAAAGATTATATATAGTTTGACGATTGATTTTGTAACACCACTTTAAGTGTACAAATTCAGTTTTTTTAATATTTACTATTAAATAAAGAGTAGGTCTTTTGTGAGACAGTTTCACGGATATTTATCTGTAAAATGAGTCAAGTCTATCGATATGCACAATAAAAAATATTAGCATAAAAAATAATACTTTTTCATGGATGACCAAATAAAATATCAGTATCACAAATACGTCCCGTGAAACAGTTTCACACCAATTTTTGTCTTACATAAAATATCAACACCTTATTTATAGGGATACATCGACAATATTTCTCTTTTATTATTCGAATTTATACTATTCATTAAGCTAGAATAATTTACAATAGTTGATTTGGAATTGACTTCGACTAAAATCTCGATCTTAATATTGTATTGAGTCAATTCCTAGTATTATATATTGAGTTGCCTTCTAACCACTTGATAATATATTTTAAATTTTATGTTCCAATTATTAATGAGTAGGTCTCTTGTGAGTTGTGAGACGATCTCACAAATCTTTATTTGTGTGACGGATCAACCCTACTGATATTAACAATAAAATGTAATACTCTTGTCATAAAAAGTAATACTTTTTTTATGGATTGTTCAAATAAGAGATCTGTCTCACAAATACGACACATGAGATCGTGTCACTCAAGTTTTTGCTATTATTTATTCGTCCACGTGAGAATATTACTTTACATAATTAAGTAATATATGTGTGTGTATATATATATATATATATATATATATATATATATATATATATATATATATATATATATATATATATCGAATTTGTTATCCTGCACACCTGGTGTGCAGTGTATCATGAGCACCGCCTACGTGGCGGTGCATGATTGGTCAGTTTTTTTAAAAAAAATTAAACAAAAAATTTTATTTGGTTGTGGGCGTGCCACGTAGGCAGGCGTCCATAGGTGTTCAGGAAAAGAGTGTGCAGGGTATCATTGCTCTATATCGAATTTGTTACTCTCCACACCTGGTGTGCAGTGTATCATGAGCACCGCCTACGTGGCGGTGCATGATTGGTCAGTTTTTTTAAAAAAACTAAACAAAAAATTGTGTGTTTGTGGGCGTGCCATGTAGGCAGGTGCCCATAGGTGTGCAGGAAAAGAGTGTGCAGAGTATCATTGCTCTATATCGAATTTGTTACCCTGCACACCTGGTGTGCAGTGTATCATGAGCACCGTCTACGTGGCGGTGCATGATTGGTCAGTTTTTTTAAAAAAAATTAAACAAAAAATTTTGTGTGGTTGTGGGCGTGCCACTAAGACAGGCGTCCATAGGTGTGCAGGAAAAAAATGTGCAGGGTATCATTGGTATATATATATATATATATATATATATATATATATATATATATATATATATATATATATATATATATATATATATATATGGCCTGGGTCTGAATCCAAGTCTCCTCTGGTGAGCGTGAGTGTCACCTACCACCACGGAGAGCTCACCAAATACAACTCCAACTAACCATCTAATTCAACTTCCCCCGGACGTTACCAATCCTATTACTCCGCCTCCGTTTTGCTGCCGCCCGCATTTCTAACCACCTCCGATGGCGGCTTCTTCCTCCATCTGCTCCCAATACACGCTTCCTCTGCCAACCCCTTCTCACAGCCATAACAAGCTCAGCTCGCGTCATTCGCTCGTCCGGTTGCCTGCCTCCGGTTCTTTAAGCTATTTCTCGTCTTTTCTATCTTCGGAATCTAATATTTATTGCAGTGGTAATCGTGTGGCCATGTTTGGATTGAAGGCCTCGGCTACTCCCGTTGCTCCTGCCATGGATCAAACCTCGTCTTCCTCTCCTGCTGTTTCTACAATCGTTGAGGTAGATTTGGGCGATCGGAGCTACCCGATTTACATCGGCTCCGGCCTTCTCGATCAACCCCAGCTACTCCAGAAGTAATTGCTTCTCCTTTCGTTCCTTTGATATTATCCGTATGTACGGGTGATCGGTTTGTAATCAATGCTGGTTCACATGATTTGGGGTTTTCCCTCTCTTTCTTTTCTTCCGTCTATTTGAATTGTGGAATTTTCTCCCTTTGTTAAGTTTATGTCAGAAAGCTCTGAAAAAACAATAGGAAAAATGGCCCTTGATTGATGAACTGACTAGTTTTTAGTGATTCAAACTGTTTCTGAAAGGCTGTGCTAGTAAGTAACTTAGCATAATGTGGATTATCGATGATATTTGAAGTAACTCACCTCAACCCTGTTCACCCGAGTATTTCGCTGCTTAAGTTTCCCTGCATATGAGTTCTAAAATTATTGCAGTGATTGGTTCAAGGAAATGTAAATTATTTGAAGTGACATAATTTATTTTCAGTCCAAATCCAAATATCATCTGTAAATATTATGTTATATAAAAATTGATATAAAAAATAACAGGAAAATATGAACCCGTGAAAAATACTTAACTATAGTGATTATTTTGATCTAAAAAAGCCCTTGTTTGTTCCATATCACAGAATTTTTTTAGAATATTTTAATGTGAAAACACAGATTTAATGTTTTAGTTGTACTTATTAACGGCTTTATTATATATGTTAGAATGTCATAAACTTTTGGCAATTTTACACAACTAACTGTTTATCATGATATATATCATTCCTCTTCGTTGTGGAATTCTTTTTCTTTCGTCTTCTTCTCTTTTTTTTTTTTTTTCTGTAAATGTCCAGATCTTATTCATGAAGCATAGTGGGGAGAAATAAAAGCTAAAGTGCTCGATGTCTGTATCTTCTTCCAATTGATTTTCATTGTTAGAATATCTGGTTTATACCGGCCCTCTTTACACTCAAGACCACCTTCTGATTGTTATTTATGCATCTTTGTTATTTGCCTATGTTCATGGGATTCATTATGAACTTCTTAATTATGTATCGAGCATCTAAATAAGTTCCTTTGCTACTGGGTTGTTCCACTGTGACGAGAGGCCTAGCCCACTAGTTAGTGGCATGGCTTCTTCCATGCATTCACTTACGCCAAAAGACAAAGTGAAAAAATGATAATCTTAGTATTTATTGTATCACTATAATAATATATCAATATTTATCTATCGCTATTCTTTGTGTTTTGCTCTCAATTTTTTTGTTCTTTACTTTTTTCCAATTTCTTTTGCCACATGTAAAGAGGATTCGAGTTTGGATTTTGCTTTGTTATCTCATTACAATAAGATTACTGTTAAGTCACTTATTACATTATAGGCATGTTCATGGCAAGCAAGTCCTGGTGGTCACCAACACTACTATCGCTCCTTTGTATCTTGATAAAACAATTTGGGCTTTAACTGACCGAAACCCTAATGTCAAAGTTGAGAGCGTAATTTTGCCAGATGGAGAGCAATATAAGAACATGGTAAGTATCCTATGTTTTTAGGACACTATCATCTGGAATCAATTAATCAACGGCAACTTAGGTGCATTGGCATTATTGTATGTTTTCATAGGACACTCTCGTGAAAGTTTTTGATAAAGCAATTGAGTCACGAATGGACCGACGCTGTACATTTGTGGCTCTTGGTGGTGGAGTCATTGGTGACATGTGTGGATATGCCGCGGCTTCTTACCTGCGTGGAGTAAATTTCATCCAGATTCCTACCACTGTCATGGCACAGGTATGGCGCTGTTAGACTAGTTTCATCTCGGATGGTTCATCATATCTTACAGCATTTAGTTTTCACTGTTATTCTGCTATGTTTCTCACTTCAGGTAGATTCTTCGGTTGGGGGTAAAACTGGAATCAACCACCCACTTGGTAAAAATATGATTGGAGCATTCTACCAACCACAATGTGTGCTCATAGACACTGACACTTTGAACACATTACCGGATCGAGAACTAGCATCTGGGCTTGCAGAAGTTATTAAATATGGGCTTACTCGAGATGCCGAATTTTTTGAGTGGCAGGAAAATAACATGCAGGCACTTATGGCAAGGTATAATTTATTTAGTCCTTTGTTGCATATTCATGTTGCCATTGAAACGGCTAGATGTGATTTGTTCATTGGGCGTTGAAATAATAAAAGTAGTTGAATGAGACCTCGCTAAATTACTGAGATCTGCGTCAAAGAGTAGCTGCATAAAATGAGTGAAATAGATGAAAATCTCACTGCTTTTGTATAGAAGATTTTTTTTTTTTTTTTTTCTATAGAAGATTTGTTTATCTGTTGTCCATGAGTATTTGGTTTCGTTTGGTGATGATTTGGCCTGTAATATAAAGGGCTATCTTCTTTGCAGGGATTCCAGAGCATTTACCTATGCTATCAAGCGGTCGTGCGAAAATAAGGCTGAGGTTGTGTCCCTAGATGAGAAGGAAAGTGGATTGAGGGCAACATTGAACTTGGGTCACACTTTTGGTCACGTGAGTGTGATAATTTGATGTCTGACGGATGATATTTACTTTTAGAAATACAGTCACGGCATGTGATTTTCCTTGTGAACGGCCACCGCACTCCTGAATTCTAAATTTTATGCATCAAGTCTTTTTCTGATGAGATATCCACTGATATTCACAGGCTATTGAGACTGGTGTGGGATATGGGCAGTGGCTTCACGGGGAAGCAGTTGCTGCTGGCACGGTATGTAGGTTGTTACTTTGTAATTTCTATAGACTATGGCAGTTTCATATTATTGATCTGCGCTCTTTTTTTAGCCTCATGAATGAACTCCTACTCCCCTGTATGATACAAACCTAGAAACTCCTAAGAAAACAAATTTTCCGGCACTGGCTTTAACTGATTGTTTACAAATTTATTTATGCGGTTATGCTCAAGGATGCCATATTTTACAATTTCAGGTCATGGCAGTTGACATGTCTCGCCGACTCGGCTGGATTGACGATTCACTGGTAAAACGGGTGTATAATATCTTTCAACGAGCCAAGTTACCCACAGCCCCCGCAGAATCCATGAGTGTAGACATGTTTAAATCTGTGATGGCGGTAAGAAAGGACAAAGTCAAACACATACAACTCTCGTTAACATTCACGTTTTTGTTCTTGGTGTGATGTTGCTTTATGAAATGCAGGTGGATAAGAAGGTGGCCGATGGTTTGTTAAGGCTTATTCTGTTGAAAGGTCCACTCGGCAGTTGTGTCTTCACTGGTGAGTACGACAGGCAGGCCCTTGACGACACGTTGCGTGCTTTTTGTAAGTCCTGAGTTGATCTTGCTTGTAGCTATTTAACCATGGTCCTTGTGTGTGTAATTTTGCTTGCCAACTTCATCTATTCTTCTATGTGAATTCATTTTCCTTGTTTCTTTACGAGGTGTTTCTTGTACCATTACTGAGAGTTTTGTGTAGAAGACCTCACGTATTGTAATATTAGATGTTCTCATTGATGACTAATTAGCTTATGGCTATCAATCTATTTTCGCCTAGAGACATTATTTTCCAATTGAGACTTCTCATTTTTTATTTTTTAAAATAATTTCAAAATATTATAAGTCGCACGAGCACGCACACATACACATACACACACATATGTATGTGTATATGTAGATACGCACACTATTGGGAAGTCCATTAGGCTATTTACTTTTTATTTTGGTTCCCTAAAATTGGCTTAGTAATGAATTATCTATTAATCCGTGGGTAAATGTGCATTTGCCATACCTGAAAAAAGAAAATAAAAATAGGAAACGCGTATACAAAATTGACAGTTTCTAATACCATTTTTAATCACAAGCATGAATGTCTTTTGAGGAATTAGCTTGATACGGCCAAATTATCCGATTTGAGGAGATCCGGTAGTTGGCATCTCCGGCCTTCAGCTAATACTCGAACAACTCCAAACAATTAGTTGTATGGGTCTTCACCTACGTCAAGAGCAAGCTTTAGGAGATGCAGGGTACTGATGAAAGCTCTCTTACGCTCAAGTTAGCGATTATCCGATGAAAACTTTAAAAAAAGAGCAAATGATTATAATAAAGTCTATTTTGAAAATAAAGTGATGGAGATATTTATAAAGTTTTGGGGCTTCAGCCTATGTGGGCATTGTTGAATTCAAGGGCTTTCATGAAGTCAAAATAATTTGTTTGTCTGTAGAGAATTGTAATACTTTTACCTCGAATAAAATATATTACACAATATATATTTTACATAAAAAAATAATAATTCACGTAATATTTTTTCATTACTTAATTAATCAAAAAAATGATATTCATATAGTGAAAAATAATATGTTGACATAAAAATTAATATTTTTCATGAATTAGATTAAGTTGGATCGGATATCAGTTTTTTTGTCTTGTTTATTTATTTGGTGTTATGGTGTGTTTTTTATTACAACTTGTTTACTTATACTAGTTATTGAAAAAAGCTCTATTATCATAATTCACTAACAAAAAATTATTTGAATCTCATCCAAATCTTATTCGAGTTTATATAATCATAAATCTAAAAATTATTACAATGTACGAGAGTGAACATAATTAAAATAATTCACTCGAAATGCATATTTTAATAGTTTTACGTTTCTCAATTTCAAATTTAAAATATAAAAAACGATATAAAAGTTGGAACAAGTTCAGACCCAATTGTCATAACCCGACTAAAAACGAAGTCTTAAGGCAGATGCAAATGCCCAAAGCCCAACAGAAGTTGAGGCCCGTTTATTCCGGGTCCAACGGCCCAGTGATATTTTTCTTCCCCGCTGGAAAATCGGGGACTGTAGAAATTAGAAAAATGGAGAACGATTCAATGACAGCATTTCCCGGCTAAAGTAAGGTAGCCATTTTACTAGATTTCTCCCCGCATTTTCAATTCTCTCACTTCCATTGAACCTCCATTTCTCTCTCTCTCTCTCTCTCTCTCTCTGGATCTCGATCCCCCCATGTTCTCTCATTCACCTCGACGGATCTCGTTATCTTCTTGCGATTTTAGGGTTAGGGTTTGAATTCACAGTTTTTATCGGTGTATTGACAGGTTTTTCGATTGAAAAGGGAGCTTGTGAATCTATGATGTCTTTTATTATGTGTCATTGGGTGTAAATTGATAATCGCGTGTGGCATCAGGTCTTCTGGAGAAGATCTGAGAGGTGAAAGAGTGTGTGTGTGTGTGTGTGTGAAGGAAGGTGGTGCGATTTTCCATCTGAAGAATGAGTGCCTCGAGATTCATCAAGTGTGTGACGGTGGGCGATGGTGCCGTTGGCAAGACATGTCTCTTGATTTCCTACACCAGTAATACCTTCCCCACGGTATGTACACCTTTTTCTCGTTCCTTATCGTTTCTTGAATCTTGATGCTTTCGTATTTGTGTGCGTTTGTGGGCATTCAGTAAATCTTGAGAAGTTGGTGAAATTAGATGAAAAAATTTGAGCTTGCGTTTCCGTTTCTTGTCTGTTGATGGAAAGGAAATATATCTGCTTACTTGCGACGTTACATCTTGTGGAAGAATGTGTTTTGCTAAATCTTCAAAAGAGAACCTCAGATCAGTTTTGATTGAATGTTGATTGTTGGTTTTTTCCGTATGTAGATTATTTCAGATAGGCAATGAATAACATTTTTAAATGTATGATTTGCAATCTGTTTAACATGTTTATTTTATTATTTAAATCAAACAGGATTATGTGCCCACCGTATTCGACAATTTTAGTGCAAATGTGGTCGTCAACGGGAGCACTGTTAACCTAGGCCTCTGGGATACTGCAGGTAACTAGATATATCTTTCTTGAGAACTATTCTTCCAAAATTTCTTATGCACGGGCTACAATACGGAAATTTAAAAATTTTTCCATCTTGAAGTATAGCTGTTATAATTTATGAACCTGCAATTTTCATTTTATCGAACAGGACAGGAAGACTATAACAGATTAAGACCTTTGAGTTATCGTGGTGCTGATGTTTTCATTTTAGCATTTTCTCTCATTAGCAAAGCCAGCTACGAAAATGTTTCCAAAAAGGTAATTCATGGAATGTTCTCTAAAGATTTTCTTTTACTCCATGTCCTTCTTTACCATTTACTTTTTGTGCTTCACTTTTTCTTGGCTTTCTGGGATCATTCTGTTAATTTTTCTCCAGTGGATTCCCGAATTGAAGCATTATGCACCTGGTGTCCCTATCGTTCTCGTTGGTACAAAACTAGGTAAGGTTTCTTTGTTTATCTCTCTTACCTGTCTCAGTAAACAACCCCAACAGTTACAAATAAATAAAAATGGACAGAGATGCTGGCGTGGACAGAATTTGTAGGTGCAGTTAGTAGTAGATCTGTTGCTGCCATTCTTTAGCTATAGCACAAAAGGTTACTGTATTCTCGTAGGCTTGGTTCTTTTAGTTGTGATAAGTTATATTCTTTGGAAATTAATGTACTGAAAATTAGGAAGTAGTTATGCTCTGTCCTTTTTCATCGTTTTTGTTGTTTTTTGTGATGTCAGTTTCAAGTTAAGTGATGCTCAGATTTTAGGCTCTTGGTCTTTTAAAATTTCAAGATACCATGTTTCCATCCATAATGTTTACTTTAAAAAAAATTCTCCCCCTCTGATTAAATTGCACGTAGAAGAAAACAAACAGCTTGATTGGAATTATGGGAGGTTTGTCAGTGCTTCCTTGGATGCTGTGTTAATGTTTTTTGACAATTTTGTGCTATGCTTATGTGTTTATGATTTCTCTTTTCTGAATGAGTCTGTAGAGCTCTATAAGAAGTATTTTGCGAGTATTTGGTTGTTGCATATGGTGTTTTATGATCTTATATGGTGTAAGATAAACAATTGTAGGATTCTGTTATGGCACAATTGTGTACTCGTTCAAAAATGAATATTGCTTGTCTTTAAATGAAGATTTTATTTGTTGATCATTGAATGAGTTTGTCGGATTCAGATCTTCGGGATGACAAGCAGTTCTTTGTTGACCATCCAGGCGCTGTACCGATCACTACCGTACAGGTGAGGCTTCACCTATGCTGCTCTCTTTGCCATCTACTTTCCTGATTTATTCTAAACAAAAAAGACTTAAATCATCTTTTCTTCCTCCTATTTCTGAACATGATTATAATGCCATATCTCAAACGTGCAGGGGGAGGAGCTGAGAAAGATGATTGGTTCTCCCGCTTACATTGAATGTAGTTCAAAAACACAACATGTATTCTCAAGATTCAATATTCAACTTTCTAGTTTCTTTTATTCGTACCGTCACTTTCAGCACGCTGCACTCATTTACCCCATCATGTTTTCCCAACAGAATGTCAAAGCAGTTTTCGACGCTGCTATCAAAGTCGTGCTCCAGCCACCCAAGCAAAAGAAAAAGAAGAATAAGGCTCAAAAGGCCTGTTCTATATTGTGATCAGCATTAGGCACAATAAGGACAATAACCCACCATTGTTTCTCCTCCGTCAACTTCATTTGCTTTTCCCTCCTCAAAGTAGGAACCGTTGTCTGCCTTCGCCTGCTCCAAGTTCTAGCAATTCGTATAGATGGCTTAAACTTGAATTGTTAAGTCATATCTAGTCACTTGCCCATTGTGTTTTGATTTGTTTTCTCTTGTTAACTGGACCAAAAAAATTGTTGAGTTGGTGGTTAATGTTAATTGTTCTTGCATCCGTCCTTTGACTCAATCCACCTTTTTGTTCGTTGAAAATTAATGTGTTGTAATTTTTACCATGATCATGCTGACCACTTATTTGACCAATGCTTGACATGCTATCCACTCACTGGAATGGAAACGAATTATTATTTCCTACACACTAAGACAGACGCCGACCGGCTGCACTACTTTATGGTTTATATATTTCATTGGCCAACATGTCTCTTTCCTATGAAAACAGAATAAAGTTTGGTCGGATGAGATTCTTGGTGGATCACAACCACTTTCTTTTTCATAAAAAAGAGACAGAATCCAAATCTACTTTTAGATTATATTTCGTCTCAATTCCATCGGTTTTAACTTTTAAGGCCTCGAAATGATATTAGATATCTTTAAGGCCCCGTTTGGTTTGAGGGATAAAGTAGGTTTATATTATTTAACTTACTTTATCTCTCGTTTGATACGCGTGATTATTTAACCCACCTTATCCCTCCTATGAATGATTAGGTTAAAATAATACCTCCTCACCCACTAGGATTATTTATCCTACTCTTAATCCATCATATTTTTCCAATTTTACCCTTCTCCTAAATTCAAACTCACCACCACTTCCCGCCGCCGCAACGACCGCCGCCCCTCGCCGGCCGCCGGCCGAGCACCGGCCGACCGCCGTCGCCGACCATTTCCGGCGCCGGCCGAAATTTCCGGCCGGCCGTTTCCGGCCGCAGCCCCCCGCCGGCCGTTTCCGGCGGACCATTTCCGGCCGCCGTTGCCGCGAAAGGGAAGGGCAATTTCGTCTTCTAATCAAAAATTCAAAATTATCCTACACTTAAAAATCTTACTAAACATAATATTATTTTACCCCATATTAATCCATCCTACCACAATCATTTTCTTTATCATTTACATACTAATCATTAGTTTATTCTATCCTTCCAACCAAACGTAGCCTAATTAATTCACAAACACATGTGGTCCCTTATATTTATAATTTTAGTCCTTTGACTTTTCATATTTAATTACACTTTTTGCTGACAATTTTGGTTGAAACCCTATCCGTACAGAGTTCAAAAGATAACCTTTTTTTTTATAAAAAAAAACTACCCCTATCCCTGCTCCTAGCTAGCGCCACTAAACATGCGTTGCAGGCATAATGTGATATTTTTTAAATTATTATTTTAATTTTTATAACTTCTTATAATAATTTTTTGTACATTTAAAAATTCAAAAATCTGGATAAATATAAAGAAACTATTTTAGTGATTTTGAAATTTTTGGAAAATAGATATGATAGTGAGATGAGAATGTATAAATTTATTAAAATATATTTTTAAATTAAATAATTTTAGATGAGTACTATTGCTAATTTATAAAAATTCATGATGACACCCACTTTAGTTGTTTCAAACTTAATAATATATATATATATATATATATATATATATATATATATGTATGTATATATGTGTGTGTGTGTACATTTGTGTGTAAAATTATAATCGTAATTTATATAAGATTTTTAACTTTTATTAAATGCTCAATTTTATGTTCAATTTAATAATAATCGATAGAAATTAGTGAGTAATCATAGTGCAATTTGAAGGGATAATATTAGAAAAAATGTTGATACAAAAACAATGTTCGAAACAAAAGAGGTGTCGTGGATTCAAAAAAAAAACAAAAGACGTGTCCTCTAGATGAAAGATTCATTGTATAATAGTGTGTGTGTATATATATATATCATTAAATGTGACAACATAAAGATTATCAGATTTTTAAATATAGAGTATATCTTCCGTGATTCCATGAAATATGTGAAATTCACATGATCTTATTATGTGTTTTGATTGATGTATTTAATTTGGATAATAGATTTGATTTGATAAATATTTTGGAATATATTTCAAATAACATATATGCTTGGTGCATTTCAAAGAAAATCAAGATATTTGAAACTTATAAAAATAATAATAGAGACAGGGGCATTTGACCCAGATAGTGGAATAGGTCTCATGTTCCCGTTCCACCAAACTCCTTACCTATAAAATGTAAAAATCAGATTTAATTTTAAAAAATCCAAAAATATTCAAACGAATAAAGTGAAGGAAACTAACTCTAAAAAACAAAAATTAATAACAAAAAATGAATTTTGCATAAAAAAATATTTAGTATTTAAATATTTTGTCCACCGCAATTTACGGCAAATTGCTGCCCAGGCCCCACCAATGATATCACGCCACGTTTCTCGATATGCAGTTATTCGAAATTGTTCCCAAAGAATTGGCGGGCACAAATACATTTCAAAAATTTCCCCCAAAAAGGGTGACAAAACCTAGCTGCTTACGTCTCTCTCATTTCCCTCCTTTTTCCCCGTCCTCTCTTCCTTCAATATTCTTTTTTGTTCTTATTTTTTCCTCCGTTTCTTCTCATGGCTCTGTTTTCAGAAGGATTAGTGAAGGTTTGTCATCTGAATTCTCGATTTTTTGTTGGCTTGATTAAGTTTATTTGATTGGCCTCTGCGTTTTTCAAAAATATATATTTAGGATTCTGATGATTGTGTTATGTTTGTTGTATGTTTTGATTGTGTTTGTCATGTGGCAATGGCTTTCCTATCGTATATCTATCATTTGTAGTTTTTTCTCCTGCTGATTAATGACTTCTTGATTTTTACGTGATGAAGAAAATGATTTAGCTGAAATGGGTACCGTTTCTGAGTTTTGTTGTATATAGGGTCTCAGAATTTGCTTTGTAATTGGTTATTTCAGTGATGCTGATTTTGGTTGTGAATGGTTCGATGAACGGTAATCTAAATTTGAGAGTTATCATCCTTGAGAAGTAAGAGATTCAAACAATGGGGAAGGTGTCGTCAAATGAAAGGCAGTCCAGAAGTGGGAGACAGAAAAGAAAGTCGAAAAATGCAAACAATAAGTATTTGAAGCCGGGGTTCTTGCCCAGCTTAGAAATAGCAAGGCATCAGCTTCTAAGTCTTGGATGGACCTTGGGAAGAAAAGAGTCGGGGTTGTAAATTCCAAGCACACCGTAGGCGATGATGTCAAGATTCTTCTAAATAAGAAAATTGATAAAAGCCCCAAACTTTTGTCGCCTGAGAGATTCGAGTTCGCTCCAGGAAATGGGAATAGTGATGTACTTAATCAGAATAATTTACAGAGAACTCCAAAGACGCCTTGTGCCGAAGAACATGTTTTTGAGTCAAGGCTGGAGTCTCTTCCAATTGATTTACTGGTATCTATTAAATTCACTCTTTAGCTTAACAATGCTATGTGTGAATTGTGCAAATATTTGACACTGTAGGTTTTTCTGCTGACATATTCCTTCTGTCTATTTGTTGGAGTAATAGTTAGACATTGTTATTGTTTGAATGTTGGTCATTGGAACACGAGTTTTTTCATGTTCTTATGGAGGATTAAAATAGTTTGTCTCTTTGTTGGCTGTTAGAGTAGTTGCCAATTTCTTCACCGGCAGCATACAGATTCCTTGGACCATTGCTGTTTGTCATGTATTCTCCGGAGCTTGGAAGTCAAAAGTCGTGAACTTGCTGATTTTTTTTGGTTCTATTTTACAATGCTGTACTTGGATAACACTGTTATTTTGGATTAAATGCCATTTTTCAAAATACTGTCTTGTTATTGTTTTACAACCCCAAACTTCTGATCTACAGATTACTAAATAGACTTGCAAATGTTCCTCTGAGAGAGTTTTTATATGTCGTTGATGACTGATCACTAATTTAAAAATACTCGTGATTTCTGAAAAAAAATGTTTGGAGTTGGCATGGTTAATAAAAACAGCTATTGCACGTTACACTTACTTTTGAGGAATTTATGTATTTGTTTAACAGATCATATTTGGAATCCCCTTTCTTGCTCCAAAGTGTTTTCTAGTTACCACAAGTGTTCCTTGACTCTATCAAAAATCTGAAATTAAAAAATAATAGAACACAGCATTACGGAAACTCTTCTCTCTAAAGACGTGGAAGCAAATTGATATCTTGACTCTCAAACAAGTAGATACATGTTTCTTTAGGATCAGTATTTCCTGAATTTTACTTTGCCGTGCATTTTTCTATCAGCTTGGTTGTAATCTACTGTTCCTGAACATTTGTTTCTTAATTTCTAAGGATCTGTATTTAACTAGTATATATTATCATGAAGGTCAAAATACTTTGCCATCTCCACCATGATCAACTCAGAGCAGTTTTCCATGTCTCTGAAAAAATTAGGAAGGCAGTAAGTTCTATTCCATAACACTTCGTTGTTTTACCCTTCCACTTTATTTTTAAAGTAACACGATGACATCTATTTAATGATTTCACTGGTCCAGGTCGTTATAGCGAGGCAATTCCACTTTAATTACACCACTCCAGATAGAGCAAGGCAAGAGATGCTAAAAATAACAACTCCACTACCGACTGATCATTGGCCCTTTCTGAGGTTTCTTTGTTTGTTTCTTTTTTGTTTTTAATTTAAATCAGTAATGGTCAATGAATAATATTTTGATTCCCCTTAAGAAGTCTACTACAAACACAAAATGTTGAATCATATTGGAACCATTTGCAGCAAGGGAGGTGGAAAAGGAGTGTGGATTGGCAGTCCTCACTCACCCAAGGCACCTAAGCATGGCCCTCGTCCCCCTTCTCGTCTAAAATGCACTGAGATGCGCCAAATTGCAGCTGTTCTCTTCCAAGAATCCCCATTTTCTTCAAAATGTTTGGTGCCATCCTTTTTGCCGAAACCTGTCTGCAAATCCTTGGCTTCTAATAGAGCCCTATTCTACGAGGATGAACTGTGTCAAGCGGTTGCGCAAAACAATCTTCGTTGATTTTTGCTATGGTTGTTTTCTGGTATTGTTTTTATTCCATATATGTGTATAGCTAGAACATTGGCATGATTGCTTTTGGTATAGTTTCTGGAGATTTGGAGTAGGCCGGTCTGGTGAAATTTTTGTAGTCGATTTAGGTGCTTGTGAATTTTGGGGTCTAAAGATTCTATTAGATCTAGATTGGTTGGTAGTATTTGGTTCTTGAGGTGAATAATGTAATATATTAGTAATATGTACAGTTTTTTGGATTTTTTTATATTTTAGTTTTGGATTTCAACTATCTTAGCATGCACATTATAATCAATACATTCGTGCAGATTTCCTATCACTGCACCACTGAACCATTCAATATTCGATAAAGAAGATAGCGCTTCAGCTAGCTAGACAATATGCTGACTTCATTTTGCCGCATGTGATGCAGTGATAGGAAATCTGCCGAAATAAGAAGTGGTTGAACTTTTAGAACTAAAATACCATCTTGACCTTGATTTTCGATTGGTTGAATTACTGTTTGAACAGCCTGAAACACCCTGTAGATCACGAACTACTGCACCAACATCGAACTGGTTCCAGGATACATCAAATCCTGCATCAACGTCCAATCTTAGCTAATTTGGAAAAAGTGGCTTCCAAACACAATATAGAATAAGTCATCTAACAAAGATATTGCTTGATCGATTCTGAATTCTCCAAACTGATTATAATGTAGAAATGCATTAGTAGGGACAGTTAGATCTAACATAATAATCGATTTCAACTGGTTAACAAGACAATACGAATCTTTAAAATATTTATTTCATTTCATGTTTTCTTATTCTATTAGAATATACTTTAAACATTTCCTATTTTAAGTTGATTTTCCATAAACAAAGAACATTTTCATTTACATAAGAATAAAGAGAGAGGGATTCATTTCCTTGTACTAAAATTGTGCTATGATATGGGTACGGTTTATATTTTGTTTTAAGAGGCACTTTAGGTTTTGTATTTCATGATTTTGGGACAAATATACAATATTTAGTAAAATATTACCACCACTAAATTTTCAAATGGATGAGCGTATTGAGGACTTCCGAAAACATGTCTTTGATATCTCTTTTTGCATGAAAATTGAGTATTTAAATGAGTTTATAATGACATAAAATGCACTCCTATAGAAAATCGGTTTTGCTATTTTCGTAAAATAAGAGCAAATACGAGGTACTTGATATAGGAGTTCATTATTCTATCGCGTTTACATGAGCTTGAGATGTGATAGAATGATATTAGATATAATCATTAACAAAAACACCGAAAAATAAATGATATTTAGGACAAAATGCTACGTGAGTACGAGGAAAAATGTTATATGGCAAAAATCAACCCTTAAACATGTAGAAATCACCTCTACATATATGAGTCAGACCATAATAATTCTTGGGGTTGAACTAATGACACACACACGCTTGTAGAGTCAAGTTTTTGTAATAACCAGTTTTTGTTATAATTTTTTTGGGGTTGAATCAATTAGTACATAAATTGGTAAGAACAATTATTACATATCAATTGACAAAAAAAATCCTTTTTAATTTAAAGTAGATTTCAATCGTGATTTTTATTTAATTAAAAGAATATTTTTGCCAATTGATTTAGAATGATTAAACTAAATTATAATATCTATATTATCTAAGAACAAAGTAGCACTCATGTTCTTATTCTCACCATATTTTCAAATTTTGAACATCCAATCCTTATCTATATTTTTGAAAGTATAGTACTATAGTTATGTTATACATTAATTATTATTTATTTAAAGTATGGTATTAAAGATAAATTGGCTATTTGTTTAGGTAAATATTAATATGGCATTAGTAAATATTTTATTCTTATTTAGATTATTTATTTTTCAGTTATTTTAGAGTAAGTTTTTTGTTTTTCTTATCTAATCTTGTATTTGAGTTTTATTTTATTCTATCAAAATTTTCTAGCAAAAACTTACTGTGAACCAATTTCATGTACAAATATAAGATCCTCTTATTGATGATTTGGAGATAAATTATATCATCACCATATCTCAAAATTTTAAAAGTAAAAATTCATCTAAAATTTGATATATATCACCTTATAAATCATTAAAGATTTTCGATTTTTAAAAACATAGATTTTATTTTTATATATAAAAAGACATCGGATTTTAAAAATCGTCGATTAATTTTACTTCTTTGTTTTTTAGAATTTTTTCGAGATATAAATATTATTTGTTCCGATATATATATATATATATATATATATATATATAATAAAATTAACCTTTATCTTTTTATCTTGATGCTGAATACGTATCTTATTTAAATCCGAGCTGTAATTATATATGCGTGGAGACCAGAACACTGCACTTTTATTTGCTTCCGAACAAGAAAACGGGCGGAGATAGGCGATTTCGATTTCGAGTGGGAATTTTTGGGTTTTCTTTAATCGATTCGATTGTTTTGGTGGGTTTGATGTTCAGTTGCCTGACCTAATTTTTTTGTTTTTTGTAATGGCTACTGCTTCTGACTCCTCCGCCTCTGTTCAATCTGTAAATTCTGTTCTTGATCGCCATTCACGGCTCGCGTCGCCTTGTTCATGTTCGAGTATCTCTGATCAGAAGCACGTTTTGGCTTCTGAAATTTTCCTAAACCAATCAATCCCACCACCTGCTAGTTTCTTGGCCGAGGATGGTCAGGCTGAGGGAAGTGAGAATGTTGGTGTAACCAAGAAGTGTGTTTGGAACAATCCTGCTAATGGTGTTACTCCGCAGGTTGGTGCTTTGATGGGGACAGCATCTTGGCCTGATTTCTCCAAATCAGCTCGTGCTTCCACGAAGGCTTCTTCGAGTTCGACTGATTCTCTCTGAAGAACTTTCTCTCGAACCAATCATTCTGTCACAGGTTTATTATTTCTGTCATTGTTGTTCTCTATATTTTGGCCCTTTTAATCTACCTGTTCCATTTATCTGATGTTCTTAGTTGCTTGGGTCTTATTATATATGCTTCTAGTGTTATTATGAACTCGATGATCAAGTTTTCGTACAAGTTAGACTGCTTTCCTTACGAAATTTTCTTTTTGTGAATAACAGGGGACGTCAGTTGACCCTTGGTCTTCACAGGAAGTAGCAACAAATTCAGCTTCGAAGCATGAATCTCCCATCCGCCTGTATTCTCCGGAGCTAGGTGGTGACAGGACAAGTCACAGAAACATAACAGCCAACGGTAGCTTTTCTCAAGCACCAAATTCACACAGTTCTGTGGTTGAAGCGTCTCCTTTTAATCCAGGGAAGTCCAGCATCTCTTCGAGGGTATCTCCTAGGGACAACACACATAGGGATACTGGACAGAGAGGAGGATCTCACAGTGGGCATGAGCCACACCATCCGCGTGGTCCTTTTAGAAGGAACAACAGTGGACCAGCAACTTCAAGAGAATGGTTCTTCTAATCATGGCCATGGTGGTAGCAAACGATACCAGGAACGTTGGATTGATGATTGGAGCAATAACCATCTAATCTTTTGGCAGCAGAGGAAACCTTGCACCCCATCAGAGTGTCGCCTCTGGGCCCTTCATACGTGGTCCAGTTTCAAGGGCTCCTTTTATTCCTCCACCTCCCCCTGTGGGTGCGCGGCCCTATGGTCCCCCAGTGTTCTACAATGGTGAGGTTTGCTGCTTTGAGATACTTGCTTCTGTAGATTATCTTGCGTGCTTATATTTTGTTTCAATTTGCAGATGCTTCATCTTTTACGTATTATGCTCTTGGACCCCACCCAGGTTCACCCGGGCACATGCCTATGTTTCCATATGCACCAATGTTGTCTCCCATACCTGATCCTCACTTGCCTTCCAAAATTGTGAACCAGATAGATTATTATTTTTGGTATGTTATTTTTGTTATGCATACTAAATGATTCATCCGCTCATTGCTGTCTATTTGCACATGGTATCAACGCTTGGATTTTCACATGTATCTTGCAGTGATGATAATTTGGTGAAGGACACATATTTGCGCCAGAAAATGGATGTGGATGGATGGGTTCCCATAAACTTAATAGCGAACTTTAAGAAAGTAAGTCGGTCAAATTAATGAAAAATTTCCTGCTTATGCTTATTTCTTTATCCATTTTATCTAAACTTAAACTTGCGATTCTTTTTTGATTGTTGGTACATAGAAGAGAAATTTTGAGGCTCTAGATCAGAAAGTTGAAAATATCAAAAGCTTGATTCTTTAATTGGAATTTAGTGAGCAATATAGGTTAAGAATTTTGAAATGTTTCGGTTTTGTTAGATTATTCTTGGATGAAATAAAATGAGAATTGATATCTAACTGTAATACGCTTGAGTTTATCAGAAGATTTATATTGATATGGAAATGGTAAATTTGTATGACCAAGAATGCACATTAGAATCATGGTACACTCTTTTTAGTTGGTTTCATTAGGTAACAATGATACTATTTTGAGAATGAAGTAGCTTGGACGTGTTAGTTATTCACGTAAGTTGTCTTTGGAGTGGAATTTGGAGATGCCTGATCGGATCAAAATCATCTCTGGCTGAAAATCTTGCCTGCCATGATTTGAAACACCAAATCGACTGTTAGTGCTGCCATTTAACCTCTATCATAGTGACAGAGGCATCTGGATATTTTATGGCTGATCATATCGAACTTTTTAAATGATTTGTCACCTATTAAGATGAGACTTAGCTATGAATACTAATATTATACATCCACAATTTTTCAGATTAGGGAGCTGACAGACAATGTCCAACTTATACTGGATGCTTTGCGAGCTTCGAATGTGGTGGAAATACAGGTGAATGATTCGCATGTTTGATCTTCGTAATACCACTTTTCTTATAGTAAATCTTTTACTAGTAGTGTAGTCCAAAATTTTACTGAAAAAACAAGTGAATATGCTATTAACTTACGAGCAAAATCTGTTAATATCCCCTTTTCAGCTTTCTCATCCGACTTGTTCTATATATCTATATATCCTTTGGGTATTTTGTAGACATTTCATCCCACAACATGCACTTTAGATAGAGTATCGGTGCTTTCTAACTCATCTAGGCGATTTTTTTCTTACTCTTGCAGGGAGGAAAGGTGAGGAGGAAGGGTAACTGGAGAAAATGGATAATTCCAACCATCCTGTTTCCTACAGGATCAAGTCCTCAATTTCTTTAATGAGCAATATAGGTTAAGAAGTAAAATCATTGAACGAGGAAACAACTGGTTCTTTAGTGGTTTTTTTAAAATACAATTGTGCATTTTACGATGTCCTTTTACCAAGTACTCTAATATTTTGTCAAAAATATTAATTTCTCGTCAAAATGTTATTTCTAAAAAAGAAAAGATATATCATTAATATTGAAATATATGTACTACAATAAATGATAATTTCAATTATTGTTTGTATTGATTATATCAATTCATTTAATTCAAATTTGAATTTAATTCATTTTTATATTAATTCAAATATAATTTATATATTATATATTTTTTATTATTTTTTTATTCAAATTGAAACTAAACTTGATTGAAAATATAAATTAAATTAAAAATTTTTACATTGCTTATATCAATCAATTTAATTTGTGATATGATTTGTATTACTATGATATATTTAATTTTTATTACAAAAACTGTATAAATAAATTTTAAACACAAATGATTGCCATTTTATATATATATATGTGTGTGTGTGTACTGTAATAAATGACCACTTTAATTATTATTTGCATTGATTATATCAATTCATTTAATTCAATTTTGAATTTATTTAATTTTTGTATTAATTCAAATGTAATTTATGTATTATATGTTTTTAGTTTTTTACTCAAATTGAAACTAATCGAAGATAGCCTAAATTGGGGCAATCCATGGTATTTTTCGATTTCTAGATAATTGAATGTTAAGTGTTGTACAATTATTCCAAGGAAATGGGAATCATGGTGGCTGCAGATCAACTTTTGAAAACTAGATAGATATCGAACACATAATTAAACAAGAATAAAATGTTATAAAATATTTTGAAATATATTTATACAGATGGATTTATTTATATATTTCGAGCATGTTTTAGTTTGATATTTTTGAGTATAAGAATAATGTTTGAGCATGTTTTAGTTTGATATTTCGGAGAATATATCACCCAAATAAATCATATACTCTTGCTAATATACTATTCTCCAAAAATTAGATTTACTAGTATTTATCCATTATATATATAATTTCAAAAATATCATACTCAGCTCAAAACCAAGACGTAGTAAACTAATTTTAAGTATGATTCAAATTATTTTCACCGTAACAATTTATATTATAACAAAAATATATTATTCAAATGCTCGTGGCAGAATGTCCAACTTATACTGGATGCTTTGCGAGCTTCGAATGTGGTGGAAATACAGGTGAATGTATCGCATATTTAATCTTCGCAATACCACTTTTCTTATAGTTAATCTTTTACTAGTAGTGTAGTCCAAAATTTTACTGAAAAAACAAGTGAATATGCTATTAACTTACGAGCAAAATCTGTTAATATCCCCTTTTCAGCTTTCTCACACGCCTTGTTCTATATATCTATATACTTGTTATCCTTTGGGTATTTTGTAGACATTTCAGCCCACGACACTGCACTTTTTTATAGAGTATTGGTGGTCTCTAACTCATCTAGGTGAGTTTTTTTCTTACTCTTGCAAGGAGAAAAGGTGAGAAGGAAGGGTAACTGGAGAATGGATAATGCCAACCATCCTGTATCCTACAGGATCAAGTTTCAATCTCTCAATATTTCTAGTATGCATATTAATGATGAAAAGACAAACACGTAGTTTCTAGCGATATTATTATCATAGGTGGGGACTTTGAACACACAACAACTCTATATTTTAGGCTGCTTTCCGAGCTTGTGGTGGTCTCTAACTCATCTAGGCGATTTTTTTTCTTACTCTTGCAGGGAGAAAAGGTGAGGAGGAAGGGTAACTGGAGAAAATGGATAATGCCAACCATCCTGTATCCTACAGGATCAAGTTCTCAATCTCTCAATATTTCTAGTTTGTATATACATGATGAAAAAACAAACACGTAGTTTCTAGCGATACTATTATCATAGGTGGGGACTTTGAACACACAACTCTATATTTTAGGTTGTTTTTTCGAGCTTGTGGTGGTCTCTAACTCATCTAGACGATTTTTTTTCTTACTCTTGCTGGGAGAAAAGGTGAGGAGGAAGGTTAACTATAGAAAATAGATAATGTTAACCATCTTGTATCCTACAGGATCAAGTTCTCAATCTCTCAATATTTCTAGTCTGCATATACATGATGAAAAAACAAACACATAGTTTCTAACGATACATAGGTGGGGACTTTGAACATACAACAACTCTATATTTTAGGCTGCTTTTCCGAGCTTGTGCGGTGAAGTCATCAACGGCTATCTTGAAACATCGGCACATTTTTTTTGTTTTCTACATTTTAGTCCCCCTAATCATGGATTTTTGGATAGAAAAGGTTTACTAGATTTGGTTTGCTAAAAGTTTTTCTGTTCTTCATTTCTTCATTTAGTCATCGTCTGAAGATTTTGGTTAACTTCCACTTATTTCTTATAGTCGTTGGTAATTTAGTTGGATTCGTGATTGTCTCCAGTCTATTACCTCTCTCTCTTTTTTCCCCAGAAATATCTTATATTATATTGAAATATTGGATATGAATATTTTCTGTTTGGTTTTTGGTTGATACTTAATATTTTGATGACAGGATAATGTTCTTTATTTTAGTTGAGACTTTATGCATATAGAAAAATGTTTGGATATATATATATATATATATATATATATATATATATATATATATATATATATATTATAAAAATTGAATTGCTGTATGAATAAAAATGTGTTTTTTTAAGTGATTTATTTTTACTAATTGCATCTTTATCACTGCAAAAATTATAGATATTTTCAATAAAATATCTTTGAAAATCTATAAAGTAAGACTAAAGAAAATATTTAATCTAACCGATATAGCGTTTAATGTGTTGCCACAAGCATTAAATAATATTTTTTTGTTATAATATAAATTGTTACGGTGAAAATAGTTTGAATCATACTTAAAATTAGTTTACTACGTTTTGATTTTGAGCTGGGTACGATAGTTTTGAAATTATATATATAATGGATAAACACCAGTAAATCTAATATTTGGAGGATAGTATATTAGCAAGAGTATATATCTGGGAACTTTTCAACTGTCTCTACTAACATACCATTTGCCCCACCGGTGTCAAAAATGTCGGGAACGTCTTCAAATGTTGTTTCTACATGTTTCATCTGATTAACGAAGAAAAATTCTTAAGCAAAAACTTGTGTGAGACGGTCTCACAGGTCGTATTTGTGAGACGAATCTCTTATTTGGATCATCCATAAAAAAATACTACTTTTTATGCTAAAAGTATTACTTTTTATTGTGAATATGGGTAGGTTGACCCGTCTCACAAATTAAGATTCGTGAGACGGTCTCACATGAGACCCACTCAAATTCTTAAGTCAAAAAAGTAAAAATATTGTTATCCCTTTTTCAAAGAAATGCAATCGAGCAGCATAATACCTGACTTTGCACGGCACTAAGCATAGCTGGACCAATACGCTCGCGGACAAGTCTGCCACTTAGAAGGCTCCCTATCACATCAATCTGTACAGTCAGATTATTAGCTCCAAACTCAATCAGATTACTAAACATGCTATAAATCTTGAAGATTGAATGCCAGAATTATCACGTCTGCAATTGAATAGTATTGACTCAAGATTATTAATCCATTCAATAAATAAGACTTACAAAATACAGGAGACACTGTATCCCAGATTCATGGGACTGCCACAAAAGAAGTGATGATTCAAAGACTTCGATGGAGTAAACAGCACCGGATATGGCACCAACCGAAGCCCCTCTAACAAATCCACTTTCTGTCTCTTGGCCAATAAGCGCTCCAGTCATTGCTCCCAATATGGTACCAACTGCATAGCAGGGACATCTCCTTCATTAGCATAAAGAATAATTCGAGAGAAAGTACTACTAAAGATCATCATCCCTCTAAAATTCGGTAGTCGCTGCGTGAGACGTTTCTGAAAAAAATAATCATAAGGTGATTGAAAAATCACCTTTAATCAACTCCAAAAACCTACATAGCACAAAATTCACATCCAAAATCCTACACCACACAATCACAAAGAAAATGAAAACTGCATCCTTGGGGTTCTCAGTATGAATGATTGTTTTCTTCACATTCTCTGTCACTCAAGGTCCAAACATAGCCTAAAATTATAATTTCTTTAAATGTTCTAAATCCCCAAATATGCTGAAAACCCCCAATTTGCGGGACATAGTAAAAACCTAAACCCTAAAACAATAAAAACCACGGGAGAACAAATCAATGTTAAGGAAAAAAACACATTATAATTATGGGGTGGGTGAAACCACCAAACCCCTTGAATCGTGATAACCCACCTGCATTAGAAGCGTACGATCAAACCAAAATCAAGAAATTGAATCTACAACCACTCAAACCAAATGGTTCCAATATGTTGTTTGTACTTAAGAAGTCTACTACAAACAAAAAATGTTGAAACATATTGGAACCATTTGCAGCAAGGGAGGTGGAAAAGGAGTGTGGATTGGCAGTCCTCACTCACCCAAGGCACCTAAGCATGGCCCTCGTCCCCCTTCTCGTCTAAAATGCACTGAGATGCGCCAAATTGCAGCTGTTCTCTTCCAAGAATCCCCATTATCTTCAAAATGTTTGGTGCCATCCTTTTTGCCGAAACCTGTCTGCAAATCCTTGGCTTCTAATAGAGCCCTATTCTACGAGGATGAACTGTGTCAAGCGGTTGCGCAAAACAATCTTCGTTGATTTTTGCTGTTTTCTGGTATTATTTTTGTTCCATATATGTGTATAGCTAGAACATTGGCATGATTGCTTTTGGTATAGTTTCTGGAGATTTGGAGAAGGCCGGCCTTGTGAATTTTGGGGCCTAAAGATTCTGTTGTGATAGGAAATCTGCCGAATCAAGAAGTGGTTGAACTTCTAGAACTTAAATATCATCTTGACCGTCGGTTGAATTACTGTTTGAACGGTCTAAAACACCCCTGTGGATCACCAACTACTGCACCAACGTCGAACTGGTTCAGGATACATCAAATCCTGCATCAACGTCCAATCTTAGTGGATTTGGAGAAAGAGGTTTTCAAACAAAAAAACTTCTTCGGAAGTCATCTAACAAAGATATTGCCCAATCGATTCTGAATTCTCCCAACTGATTATAATGTGCTAGTGCATTAGTAGGGACAGTAGATCTAACACAGTAGTCGATTTCAACCGGTTAATAAGACAAGACGAATCTTTAAAATATTTATTTCATTTCATGTTTTCTTATTCTATTAGGGTGTGTTTGGTACAAGTGATGAGATAAATAAATGATTAGTTATGCTATAGATAACAAGATTGATATATTATTAATCAAACATTATGTGATACTATTAAGATTGTTTGGTTCAACATTTTGAATATGTGATTAGCTTTTAAATATTGGGTGAGTCTCATGTGAGACCGTCTCACGGATCATAATCCGTGAGACGGGTCAACTCTACCCATATTCACAATAAAAAGTAATACTCTTAGCATAAAAAGTAATACTTTTTCATGGGTAACCCAAATAAGAGATCCATCTCACAAATACGACCCGTGAGACTGTCTCACACAAATTTTTGTCTATTAATAAATTTAATATTATACCATTGTTAAGTTTACTTATTTGTTGTGCACAAAGCAATACATAATATTAGATAATAATAATAATAATAATAATAATAATAATAATAATAATGTTAATAATAAAGATATTAATAATCTTTGAATTAATATGTGTAAATATCATAAATTTAAATATAATAAAAATATTATTGATAAGCATAACCAACATTAAAATTTAGTTTTTATTATTTTATTAAAATATATACAAATAAATTATTTTTTTCAAAATAAAAATATATCTTTATATTTTTTAAAGTTTAAATCAAATTAAATAATAATGATATATATTAAATATCAAGATCGACATCTAACTGTACAACACTCTAAAATAAATTTTGTATTCAAGGCAAAAACTTATGTGAGACGGTCTCATGGGTCGTATTTTGTGAGACGGATCTCTATTTAGGGTCATCCATGAAAAAGTATTACTTTTTATACTAAGAGTATTACTTCTATTGTGAATATGAGTAGGGTTGATCCTGTCTAACAGATTAAGATCCGTGAGACGGTCTCACATAAGACTCACTCTTTATTCAATAAATAACTTAACACTCTAAGAAATAAGAGGAGAAAAATGTAATTTATTAAGTTTTGATAGTGTATCTCACTTGATTTGTTAGATTAATAATCAAATAGTTATCTAAAAATTGGATCTTAAATCGGATCAAAATGATTATTAAAACATCTTAAAATTTGAACCAAATATTGGATAAGTGTTTGACTATTAATCTATCATTGTTTAATCCACTCAACCAAACACATCCTTAGAATATACTTTGAACCTCTCCTATTTTAAATTGATTTTCCATAAACAAAGAACATTTTCATTTACCTAAGAATAAAGAAGTACAGGGATTCATTTCCTTGTACTAAAATTGTGCTATGATAACGGTACGGTTTATATTTTGTTTTAAGAGGCACTTTAGGTTTTGTATTTCATGATTCCGGGACAAATATACAATATTTAATAAAAATATTACCACCTACTAAATTTTTAAATGGATGAGCTTATTGAGTACTTCCGAAAACATGTCTTTGATATTTCTTCTTATATAGAAAATTGAATACTTAAATGAGTTTATAATGACATAAAATGCACTCTATAGAAATCGGTTTTGCCATTTTCATAAAATAAGAGCAAATACGAAGTATTTGTAGTTGATATAAGAGTTCATTATGTTGTGGCGTTTACATGTGCCTGAGATGTGATAGAATAATATTAGATACAGTCATCAACAGGAACACAAAAAAATAAGTGATATTTAGAACAAAATGCTACGTGTGTACCATGAAAAATGTTATATGACAAAAATCAACTCTCGAACATGTTGAAATCACCTCTATATTCTAGATAGTAGTGCATAGGATGAATCAGACCATAATAATAATTCTTAGGTTGAACTAGTGACAAATACTTGTAGAGCCAATTTTTTCTAATAATTTTTTGGGCTTGAATCAATTAGTACATAAATTATTTAGAACAATTATTACATGTCGATTGACAAAAAAATCCTTTTTAATTTAAAGTAGATTTTTATCATGATTTTATCTAATTAAAAGAATATTTTTGTCAATTGATTTAGAATGATTAAAGCAAATTATAATCTCTATATTATCTAAGAACAAAAGTAACACTCATGTTCTTATTCTCACCATATTTTCAAATTTTGAACATCCAATCCTTATCTATATTTTTGAAAGTATAGTAATGTTATACATTAATTATTATTTATTTAAAGTATGGTATTAAAGATAAATCGGCTATTTGTTTAAGTAAATAGTAATATGACAACAATAAATATTTTATTCTTATTTAGATTAATTATTTTTTTAGTTATTTTAGAGTAAGTTTTTTGTTTTTCTTATCTAATCTTGTATTTGAGTTTTATTTAATTCTATCAAATTTTCTAGCAAAAGTTAATGTGAAACAATTTGAAATACAAAGATAAGATCTTCTTAATGATAATTTGGAGATAAATTATATCATCACCATATGTCAAAATTTCAAAAGTAAAACTTGATATAAATCACCTTATAAATCATTAAAGATTTTTCGATTTTTAAAAACACAGGCTTTGTTTTTATATATAAAAGATATCGGATTTTAAATATCGATTATTTTACTTCTTTGTTTTTTTTTTCGAGATATAAAATATTATTTGTTCCGATATATAAATAAATAAAATTAACCTTTATCTTTTTATCTTGATACTAAATACGTATATCCTAATTAAATCCGAGCTGTAATTATATTTGTCGTAGGAAACTAATTCCCCGCTTCATTGCTCTATATATATGCGGGGAGACTAGAACACTGCACTTTTATTTGCTTCCGAACAAGAAAACGGGCGGAGATAGGCGATTTCGATTTCGAGTGGGAATTTTTGGGTTTTCTTTAATCGATTCGATTGTGTTGGTGGGTTTGATGTTCAGTTGCCTGACCTGATTTTTTGTTTTCTGCAATGGCTACTGCTTCTGACTCCGCCGCCTCTGTTCAATCTGTAAATTCTGTTATTGATCGCCATTCACGGCTCGCGTCGCCTTGTTCATGTTCGAGTATCTCTGATCAGAAGCACGTTTTGCCTTCTGAAATTTTCCTAAACCAATTAATCGCACCACCTGCTAGTTTCTTGGCCGAGGATGGTCAGGCTGAGGGAAGTGAGAATGTTGGTGTAACCAAGAAGTGTGTTTGGAAAAATCCTGCTAATGGTGTTACTCCGCAGGTTGGTGCTTTGATGGGGACAGCATCTTGGCCTGATTTCTCCAAATCAGCTCGTGCTTCCACGAAGGCTTCTTCGAGTTCGACAGATTCTCTTGAAGAGCTCTCTCACGAACCAATCATTCTGTCACAGGTTTATTATTTCTGTCATTGTTGTTCTCTATATTTTGGCCCTTTTAATCTACCTGTTCAATTTATCTGATGTTCTTAGTTGCTTGGGTATTATTATATATGCTTCTAGTGCTATTATGAACTCGATGATCAAGTTTTCGTACAAGTTAGACTGCTTTCCTTACGAAATTTTCTTTTTGTGAATAATAGGGGACGTCAGTTGACTCTTGGTCTTCACAGGAAGTAGCAACAAATTCAGTGGTTGAAGCGTCTCCTTTTAAGCCAGTGAAGTCCAGCATCTCTTCGGGGGTATCTCCTAGGGACAACACACGTTGGGATACTGGACAGAGAGGAGGATCTCACAGTGGGCATGAGCCACACCATCCGTGTGGTCTTTTAGAAGGAACAACAGTGGACCGCAACTTCAAGGGAATGGTTCTTCTAATCATGGCCATGGGTAGCAAACGATACCAGGAACGTTGGATTGATGATTGGAGCTATAACCATCAATCTTTTGGCAGCAGAGTAAACCTTGCACCCCAGCAGAGTGTCGCCTCTGGGCCCTTCATACGTGGTCCAGTTTCAAGGGCTCCTTTTATTCCTCCACCTCCCCCTGTGGGTGGGCGGCCCTATGGTCCCCCGGTGTTCTACAATGGTGAGGTTTGCTGCTTTGAGATACTTGCTTCTGTAGATTATCTTGCGTGCTTATATTTTGTTTCAATTTGCAGATGCTTCATCTTTTACGTATTTTGCTCTTGGACCCCACCCAGGTTCACCCGGGCACATGCCTATGTTTCCATATGCACCAATGTTGTCTCCCATACCTGATCCTCACTTGCCTTCCAAAATTGTGAACCAGATAGATTATTATTTTTGGTATGTTATTTTTGTTATGCATACTAATGATTCATCCGCTCATTGCTGTCTATTTGCACATGGTATCAACGCTTGGATTTTCACATGTATCTTGCAGTGATGATAATTTGGTGAAGGACACATATTTGCGCCAAAAAATGGATGTGGATGGATGGGTTCCCATAAACTTAATAGCAAACTTTAAGAAAGTAAGTCGGTCAAATTAATGAAAAATTTCCTGCTTTTGCTTATTTCTTTATCCATTTTATCTAAACTTAAACTTGCGATTCTTTTTTGACTGTTGGTACATAGAAGAGAAATTTTGAGGCTCTAGATCAGAAAGTTGAAAATATCAAAAGCTTGATTCTTTAATTGGAATTTAGTGAGCAATATAGGTTAAGAATTTTGAAATGTTTCGGTTTTGTTAGATTATTCTTGGATGAAATAAAATGACAATTGATATCTAACTGCAATTAACTTGAGTTTATCAGAAGATTTATATTGATATGGAAATGGTAAATTTGTATTACAAAGAATGCACATTAGAATCATGTTACACTCTTTTTACTTGGTTTCATTAGGTAACAATGATACTATTTTGAGAATGAAGTAGCTTGGACCGGTTAGTTATTCAAAATCATCTCTGGCTGAAAATCTTGCCTGCCATGATTTGAAACACCAAATCGACTGTTAGTGCTGTCATTTAACCACTTATCATAGTCACAGAGGCAGCTGGATATTTTATGGCTGATCATATCAAACTTTTTAAATGATTTGCCACCTATTACGATGAGACTTAACTATGAATACTAATATTATACACTCTCAATTTTTCAGATTAGGGAGCTGACAGACAATGTCCAACTTATATTGGATGCTTTGCGAGCTTCGAATGTGGTGGAAATACAGGTGAAATGTATCGCATATTTGATCTTCGCAATACCACTTTTCTTATAGTAAATCTTTTACTAGTAGTGTAGTCCAAAATTTTACTGAAAAAACAAGTGAATATGCGATTAACTTATGAGCAAAATCTGTTAATATCCCCTTTTTAGCTTTCTCATCCGACTTGTTCTATATATCTATATATCCTTTGGGTATTTTGTAGACATTTCATCCCACAACATGCACTTTAGATAGAGTATCGGTGCTTTCTAACTCATCTAGGCGATTTTTTTCTTACTCTTGCAGGGAGGAAAGGTGAGGAGGAAGGGTAACTGGAGAAAATGGATAATTCCAACCATCCTGTTTCCTACAAGATCAACTGAACTTTGATACACTTGACATTTGAATTTAGAAACGTTCCATCCACCTGTCTTGAGCGCATATATCTTGTATTTTTGGATGTTCGCAAATCTTACTCAGAAGTTAATTTGATGGGATACTTGGATCTCATCACACGATATATTTTAGAGAGATTTTTTTAAATAGACTTTACACAATTACTATAATCAATTTTAGTCTTCAATTAAATTATTTTATCAAAATAATCTTTGTATCATATCAAATTAGATCAAAATGTTTTTTAATTGATTCAGTGTATCAATTATCATATATATCCACCTTTTTTTTGAGGTCAAAGACTTTTTAAATATAATCCTCAACCGGAAAGTCGTTAGCTTTCATCATTTATATGTAGATATGCATAATCGCCGCCACAATTGTCCTATTTTGCCCCCCCTCTAATTAAAATATATTATCGTTTGTGATCATAGGAACTCTATATAAACCAACTCCTCGTACCTTAACATTTCTACCTTCACCCACTAGATTTTCAAACTTTCAATCGGAATTCGAGTTATTTGTTTGATGTCACATTGATGGCTGGTCTAAAATTGTGTGTATGTTTGATGTTGGTTGCATTTTTTATCGTCTGCGAATCGCGTTCTCTCCGTCCATCGGTCCGGCAGTCATTGCTCCAGAGTGGGGAAGAGATCATTAAAGCCAGATTATAAAAAAAAGAAGAGAAAGTAAAAATTCTTGATGTTTGGAGGGCGAGAGATTGGAACTTGGAAGATTCTTGTTTATGCTTTATTTTGTGTTTAAATTTCATCGTGAACTTTTGTTTTCATGTGTATTTTATTAATGCATGTAGTGGGATTGCGACCTAATTTTGTATCATGTGAATTCTTTGCATGTATACAGTTTCTTATACTGTCCACAGTTCTTTTGGATGAAAAGAGTGGGCGTCAACTCCAAATATTATATCATCATATTTCTTTCTGTGTACTGTGACACTTTTTTCTTTTTTTTTTATCTGACGACGCATTGTTCTGGTTGGACGAAATTTTATCGTACTATATTTTGTTCAAACGAGTCTCATTGGCGCGAATTAATTTTTTTCCAAATATATTTATATACGTCAAAGTACGATAAACCCGATTAAAACAATTTAATGATGATTTTTTTTAAAAAAGATTGATGATGTTTGGTTTGAGATTTATTGTCTTCTGTTTATATATATGTTTGATGCATTTAATTTTAATAAATCATGCCAAATGAAATTTTGTTTGAGGCACAGGGTAATATGATTTGAATCATACTTAAAATTAGTTTACTCCGTACGTTTGGTTTGAGCCGAGTATGGATATTTTTGAAATTATATATATAATAGATGCAACACTAGTAAATATAATTTTTGGAGGATAGTATATTAGCAAGAGTAAATGATTTATTTGGTGATATACTCCTCCGAATATATCAAACTAAAACAAGCTCCAACATTATTCAAGCTCAAATTCGTATACTCCAAAATATCAAACTAAAACATGCTCGAAATATATAATAAATCCATATGTATAAATATATTTCAAAAGATTTATAACATCTATTCCTGTTTAATTACGTGCTCGATATCTATCCAGTTTTCAAATAATTGTACAACATTTTAACATTGAATTATCTTGAAATCGAAAAATAACCATGAATAGCTCCCATTTAACCTGTCACTACAAGAAAAGTGGGTTTTCCGCAGCGTGCAATATGCGCCGCGGAAGACGCACGCTGTAAAGTTGAAAGTCATCTTAAGTTGACACTATTGGCGGCGTGCGATTTACGCTACAGTTTCGTCTAATAACGGCGTGCAGAGGATGCTATTGATAGTTAAACTATTGGCAGCATGCATATGTACGCTGTTAGTACAAATTTCTGCAGCGTGCACAAGTACGTAGTTAATAGTGATAAAACAAAAAATATTAGCGACGGTTTCGACAAAACCGTCGCAAACGGGCGACGGGGCCTAACCGTCGCTAATTTAGCGACGGTCTTAAAATTTAGCGACGGTGTTATAATTTCGCGACAGTTCCAAAACCGTCGTTAAAGTTTGCATAATTTTTTTTAAAAAAATACTTTTATAATTTAATACATTTTTATAAAAATACAATACAACTATAATAATAATACTCATGATCTTAATTAACAATTAAAAAATACTCATGATCTTAATTAACAATTAAAAAATTAACCAAAAATTGAAACAAAAACAAGTATTTAAATCGAAACTAAAATCATGTAAGTAGAGAAAAATGTTAAGTGTTGTGAAAAAAAATGGAACGGAGATCGGGAATAAATAGAGAATTTACGATTTTTTAGCGACGTTTTGTTACTAAACGGTCGCCGATGTAAGTCTATTAGCGACGGTTAATTATTAACCGTCGCCGATTTAAATCGGCGACGGTTCGCAGCGTGCGTTTAATGCACGTTGTTGATGACGTGCTGCGGAAAATCATTTTTCTTGTAGTGTGTCTTCGATTAGTCGTTTAACAGAAGCTTTTGAGCGTGAACAGTGAGGTGCAGCTGGGCAAGTGCGTGTGTGCATGCATGCATTGCAAGGCTAAGCATGCTTGTCTTGGGACGATAACCCCTCGAACGAGGGCTTGCAACTTCACCAGACTTTTCTGAATGCCTTTCTAGCCTGTATAAATATATGCAAACATGCATTATGTTATCATAAGTAATATATAGTTTAGGGCATTGTTTGTCCAATAATTTTGACCAAAATAGATTTTGATTATCTGATTATTAAAAGTAGGTACGTATTACTAAAATAATTTGTCATCGTTCGTATTTGGAATCATTTTTTCGCGAGTGCTACCATGTTTTTAAACATATGGATAATATTCAATACTATGTTATGAGACACAAAGGAAACCAAGTTATTACATTAAGACCAATTTTGACTCATAAAATAATCAAATTTCAATTCAAGCCAACTTACAAGATCATTTTCGTCTTTTCAACAAAATTATCTCTATATATATTGGTGTGTGCGCGTAAATAAGTATGACAACCATATCTTCTCTTGATCACAAGAAATCTGTACTCATAGTCTCTTCATGTAGGATGTTGCTTATTTCATTGCTGAATCTTCCTTTTGTTGTTGTTGTGCACAAGAATCGCTTTCGTGATCGGATGATGATCGTTGGAAAAGTTTTTTCACGACGATTAGAGATAGAGGCTTTTTCCGTTTCCTGTAATGAAACCCATTTTGGCTGTCGGCTTTGAGATTTAAGAATTGTGAAATGTTGGGACTATTCAACACGTTTGTGCATGGATGAATTGTTTGGGTCTTTTGTTGTGTATCTCTCGCGAAATACCTATATTGCCCTTGCTAAACACGTTTGTTTTGGATTTCACGGTGGTTCTTAGTTCATATTTCAGGTATGGAACTGAAATTTGAATCAAGAAAGATTTTAAATTTGAAATCGGTCATTTTTTTGTAGGGAAAATATAAACTTTTCGATCTATTAACTTGTTACATTTTGAGTTTTGATCGACTAAATATTTAAAATTTTACTTTAGTATAACTTCAAATAAATTGCTAACGATACCGAATTTTTTTGTAAAGATTGAATTATTATTATTATTATTTTTTTGAAAAGATTGAATTAGTTTTGGTCTTATCAATGACATGTATTTTGGACCTTCATACAGAAGTAATTGCGTAACTATGCAATATTTTGTGAAAAGTAAAAATAATTTCAACGTCTCGATACCATAAAGATTTGAAGTTGTTTTAAGAACAAATATGCATTTGGACATATATTTTAAAATCATTTTTATAATTAAAAAGTAATATGTTTTGATTTTTATCGTTACCTTTATTTCTAAAAATATAAAAAAAAAACTCTCAATTGTTCTTTGTAGAACACCTTTTTAAAAATATTTCACAAAAATTTTATCCAAACACATGCTTTTATTTTTTATTTGTAAAATACTAAAAATATTGGCTCAGCCGAGCCTTAATTTGTTTTGGTTCTGAAAATGTAGTTGAGATAATTTTCTCCTAATTTTTATTTTAGATTCCTTGAAAAAAAGAAAAAGAAAAAGAAAAAGAACTGCTAATAATTTATAAATGAATAAGAATGAAAATATATTATGCGCCTGTATTAATTTGCATAATTTACGATGATTTATAGGAATAGTCAAATTATCCACGTCATACAAGATGGATACGATACAATGCCATGTAACAACACAACTAGTGATGATAAAGAAAAAACTAATAGCAAACAAACATTGTGTGTACGTAGGATCTGTGAGGGAATACAAACCACACCTCAAAATTTTCTTTACAAAATCGTGATCAAGCGCAGAGACCGAACACGAAAGATGTTGCTCAGAAACTACATACATAGAGCTGCACCTAGCCAATCTAAAACTACGGATTTATTGAACAAATAGAGAGGCCGTATACGAGTAAGAGGATATCATCAAGCTGGTGTTTCTCGCCGTACAAAAAGAGCATCAAAATACTCTTCTACACAACGGGCAAGAACCGTGTCTCACCAGCCAAGAGTCGATGCAAGGTAGATGAAACAAGTGGTGACAATGAGGTAAACTTCGCACGGTCTCCCCTAGCTGAAAGTCCTGCTTATATTTAAAACATGGGACAGATTCTTCTAAATCAGTTCAACTTGTCGATAAAAGAAGTCTATATACAAAGAGCTCAAACTTTGGCCAACACTTGAATAATTACAATGGCCTCTTCTGAAATTAGGTGGATATAAATGAATACCCACAACGAGTGTAGATGTAGGATGTGTCGTATGCGTAATTGCTTTGTCATAGAAATTACGCAAATTTCATAAATGTCACTATATAGGCCAAAAGTCAAGGTGCACTGATGTAGTTTATCTAACAAGAGACAGATAAAAAGGGAAAGAAATTAGAACAGTACCTGAAGGCAAACAGAACAAGAGACTCCCTCTCCGGAAGTATCAACAATGTCGTCTCTTGCAACCCTTATCTTTGGGAACTTTTCAACTGTGTCTACTAACAAACCATTTGCCCCGCCAGTGTCAAAAATGTCGGGAACGTCTTCAAATGTTGTTTCTACAGCTCCCATCTGATTAACAAAGAAAATTTCGTAAGTCAAAAGAGTAAAAATACTGTCATCCCTATTTCAAAGAAAAGCAATCGAGCAGCATAATACCTGACTTTGCACGGCACTTAGCATAGCTGGACCAATACGCTCGCGGACAAGTCTGCCACTTAGAAGGCTCACTATCACATCAATCTGTACAGTCAGATTATTAGCTCCAAACTCAATCAGATTACTAAACATGCTATAAATATCGAAGATTGAATGCCAGAATTATCACGTCTGCAATTGAATAGTATTGACTCAAGATTATTAATCCATTCAATAGATAAGACTTACCAAATACAGGAGACACTGTATCCCAGATTCATCGGACTGCCACAAAAGAAGTGATGATTCAAAGACTTCGATGGAGTAAACAGCACCGGATATGGCACCAACCGAAGCCCCTCTAACAAATCCGCTTTCTGTCTCTTGGCCAATAAGCGCTCCAGTCATTGCTCCCAATATGGTACCAACTGCATAGCAGGGACAGCTCCTTCATTAGCATAAAGAATAATTCGAGAGAAAGTACTACTAAAGATCACCATCCCTCTAAAATCCAGTAGTTGCTGCGCGAGACGTTTCTGACAAAAATAATCATAAGGCGATTTTTCAATCACCTTTTAATCAACTCCAAAAACCTATAGAGCACAAAATTCACGTCCAAAATCCTACACCACACAATCACAAAGAAAATGAAAACTGCATCCTTGGGGTTCTCAGTATAAATGATTGTTTCTTCACATTCTCTGTCACCCAAGGTCCAAATATAGCCTAAAATTATATTTTCTTTTAAGTGTTCTAAATCCCCAAATATGCTGAAAAACCCCAATTTGCAGAACATAGTAAAAACCTAAACCCTAAAACAATAAAAACCACGGGAGAATAAATCAATGTTAAGAAAAAAACACATCATAATTATGGGGTGGGTGAAACCATCAAACCCCTTGAATCGTGATAACGCACCTGCATTAGAAGCGTACGATCAAACCAAAATCAAGAAATCGAATCTACAGAGAGGTTGAACCACTCACCCAAGGCAAAGAAAAAGGTTAAAACTGCGGAGAGAACATTTCCGACGACAGCAGACACCGCGAATCGAACAAATTCTTTGATCCTATAGACTAAACATCCAATTGGACAAGAATCCGCCACTTCGGATGTCGTCGGCAGAGGATCAGGTGGGTTTGCATGAAACTCCATCGATTCTTCATTCATGAAAGGAGAAATACCTATGGAGGTGATCAAGTGAGAGATACACATCTTTCTCCACGAAACGAAGAAATGTAATACACACAATTAGGAATTATAAGCCAAATGCACCCAATTTGATGTATAGGAATCCACCACAAATCAAAAACCATTTTATTATAATATAAATGATATTGATATAAAATATAATATAAAAGAATAAAAAATACTTTTTTTTAATGGGAGATTTTTTAAAATTGTACCTTTTTTACGTATTTTTTTAACGACGTTGAAACTCATTGTCGGATGAACCTGTAGATCAACACAATAGCCTGTAAACTATGCTAGTCAAGTAAATCGTACTGAACAAATCCAATAATGTGTTGGTAGAATAATCGAACTATTCATTATTGATTAAATAATCATCTACTCCATCAACTCAAACATCTTTAAAATCTTTACACACTTATTTATACATAGAGTGGTGTGTTTATATAAAGAACACAATATTAACCAAGTAAAATATACCATAGGTTCAGTTTGGTGCAAAAGATTAGGGATCGATGAATCGTCATATTAAAGCGCCCATCATCCTATTTTAATTCTCATTTAGGCCGAAACCCAACCTAATTAATGATCTCATTATACATTATCTTGTTTTGATTTTCATTTACATCGAAACCTAACCTAAATAATGAGTCCATCATAGATCCATTTTTTCCTCGAATCTGCTCATGCGGCTTGATTTCTCCTCACGTTTATATAAAATATTTTCTGAAGGTGGAAATTGAATCGAATAAGTTTCGTATGAACGAATACTTTGAGATACAACGAAAAATTTCGAATTCAAAAACTTTGAAATGATTAGAAGTTATAATAAAGAAACTATTTCAATTTAAAAAACAAAGGGTCTGCAACATATTTTTTGCCCAGCATTATATGGAACTCTAGCAATTCAAAGTAGCTGTGTGAATTTTACAGGTTATTTTATTAATTCGAGGATTTACTCAATATGCATTGAAAAATAACGACCGTGGATTTCTACGTCATGAAGAAGAAGGCATGCATGCATGATACAACAACCAAAAAATGTTTCACAATGAAGGAGAAGATTTGGTGTCAAAGAAAGACGAGAGAATCCAAATATCTAGCTAGAAACATGAGATAGCATAATTCTACAACAATTTTTTTTTGTTTTTTCATCGAATAAATTATCATTCGATCAAAAGTTATAGTTATTAACAAAAACTAAATTTTATTTATATATACCATGATGACACAAAACTCCATTCTAAACAAGTGAACATTAAGAACTCCATGTGTATATGTCAATAGGTTAGGTTTGTTGTGTTTGTTGGATTATGTGTCATAAAGCCAAACTATTGGTTGATTTTATAACTTTTATTCTGAATATGTCTTATCAAGATATTATACACATGCTTACGCATTGATAAGAAACTTGAAATTGACATAGTCCATGTGAAGTATAGCTTCACAATTTTTATATATGTGCTTATATAATAGATACACTATTAACCAAGTAAAGCTCGTTAGGTATGTTTGAGCAGATAGAACAGATAAGTGTTCGCTAAATAATCACGAGTTCGTTTTCTGTTACCAACACTTTTTTGTAAAGATTATGTCTTATAAAGTTTGTCTAGTGCAGTTTACTTGGTTAACATAATTTATAGATTATAATTGCGTCAGATTAAAAATTGACATTATATTCGATGTCACGTAATATTGGTGGAATGACTATAAAAGTTTAAAAAATCAAATTTATTATATTAAGATCAAATTTTGATTATTTACATTACTAAATAGGGAGAGGATATGTAATATTGAAAAGATGCTATATCAACCGTCAATCCCTGCGGGGCAAAAGCGAAGATGATCTAGACAAATGTTACGCCAAGTAAGCCAGCCACCTACTCTTGGTCCAAGTGGCGTTAATGTGATAGGTCATGGGTCCAAAACCCCATTATATTCTCAAGAGTCCTTACTTCAAATAATATATTTTTTAAAACAAATAAATCGTTGGCCCACCTATTAATCAACCCAATGAACCAATAAAAAGGTTCAGGCTAGATTTTTTTAATACGATCATTTAATCAATTTTAATATTCTATTTTAATTTAGAGTGAGTCAATCTGTGAGATGGATCAACCTTATCGATATTCACAATAAAAAGTAATATTTTTAGCATAAAAAGTAATATTTTTTCATGGATGACCCAAATAATAGACCCGTCTCACAAATACAACTCGTGAGACCGTCTAACACAAGTTTTTGCTTTTAATTTATATCTATAAAAATAAGTCGAGAGTGTTACTTTAATGTGTTAGATAGAATGAACCCAGTAAAGAACATTAAAATAAGTCCATCCTAAAATACCCCGAACAGCCTTCCCCAACTCCCATTTCCACTGCCTCTCCAAATGTGGACATCCACTCTGCCTTCGAATCCTAACCCTTCTTCACGTGGGATGATTCTTCTTCACCTTTTTTTTTCTAGTGATACGCCGCCCACAGCGACAGCGTCTCTCCTCCGCCACCGCCGCAGCTTGCCTGACGTAAATATTTTCAGGACATGTACTCAAAATTTGACAACAGTGATGAATGACTAACAATAATGAAATTTTTTCAATAATTTCGAGATTTCGAATGTTAGTATAGTGCGTAATTAACTTTTATTTCTATTACATTATTGGGGTGGAGTAGGAATGGTAGATTTTCTTAATTTTAAGTTGTGAACAAACCATCATTGTGGTAGCGTTGGTTAGATTGTCGTTCGTTATAAATCAAGGCAAAACAAAATTAGTAGGATTAGAACACCAACTCCTTCAAATTCTTAAACTCTATTTAATTTTGCACAACTAAAAATATTTCTAGGGTTAATATTTTAAATTTAATTAACATCGTGCCTGTTCGTACTCCCTCGTCATTAAAAGGTAAAACTAACATTTCAATCTTAAAATATTGCTTAACTTCTATTTTAAAGTAATATTAAAAGTTTAAAAAAAAAAGTGTAAATGTTGTGTGAAATGCATAAAATACTTCACTACCAACGGTATTATACCTATCCAAATAAATATACAAACAATACATGTAAAATCCAAACCTATATTCACACAACATAACAAAGAAAAAATTGGGGAAAAAAACAATTTCAAGATTACAACTGTACTCAAATTGTACAAACAACACACAAAGATAGATTAACATCACGTTGTTAAAACATCAGGAATAGCAGCAGAATGAGTCCCAAGAACTCTGCCCCCCACATCTGGGAAATTTTCGTGTCCTGCTAAAGGATTGAGGCTACCATCAATGTCTACCTCCATGGGATACTTGAGTAAATGACCTTGCAAATGCGTAAACTCGTCACGCGTGTATCTATTCCAGTTATCTCTAGCGACCTCATTCACCATCTTTACACACTCTAAGCTCTGTGGTTCTTCGAAAAAAATTTCAACCTTACCAAGGTGTTCGGACCAAAGGGACATTCTATATCCATAAATCTGCATGTGTATTAGGATAACAGTAGTTCATAGACAAGAAAAAACGAGCCGAAGATCTAGATCACACTTCAAACACTGTGATCACATCAAAAACTAAAAACATACAAATGAACATTTCATACGACATCCGTGTCTGAAAAAGAACAAAAAGGATTCTTGAAGTGATCAAACCTGGCCGTGAGGATGCCGCTTCTTCTTTACCCAAGTGTGATGAGGTTGATATGCGCCCATTGCCATCTCTGTGTCTTTTGTGCCGGCCATAGATCTTTGATTGATATTGGCAGATCCTATTATGACATACTCATCATCCACTATCATTCCTTTGGCATGCACGTAAATCATAAATCTTTGAAACTTTTGGGAGTCTGAAACCTGAGCAAAAGTCATGGATACCAGATGTTTTATTAGATAACAATTAAAAGCCTCAGCTTAATATAATGGCACAAGAAAAATTAGGTGTGATCTCATATCCCGTGACATGTACCGTGGTAAAGATTCATAATATTAAAGTTAACAATTTATGAAGGAATATATTTTTGTGAATCCATGAGCTAATTAAGTTGATGAATAATTAAAGTCCAAAAACAACTTAACTAGTAGCTATTTGGTTACATACATCAGAACAGAAAGAATGAATGTTATACAAAGAAATGTTATAAAAAATAGAAGGAAAGTAAACAAATAAAGAGCAAATTAACATACGACAAAGAATATAGAAATTACCAAAAAACATGATATTAAATTGTTTATATATATATATATATATATATTGATCTACTCTAACATCGAAACTAATACTCCTATTAGATAAATATAATAATCGATATTGGCGTTGGGATGGTGGATACACTAATAAATTCATGGAACAGACTTCAGGTTTTACAAATCCTTGTTTTATTCAAATACATCTCCAGGGAACTCGTCTTTCCTTCAGTTACTAATGCATCTCAGCTATGATAGATATTTCATACTAATAGTTCTTATTTCAGCATAATATTGAATCCGTATAAATGCACACATATTTGAACACAAAAAAGATACGCTTTACAACTAAAAAAACGATATGTTTTTTGTTTGGACAACTACCTTATCAGCATCTCCATCCACCTGAGAAGTAGTATTTGAAATTGGTTCCCTGTTGCCAAGACAGTAGAAATTCAAATAGTCTTCAGGATGTGAATCTAATTGCATCGACTTGATCTCCTTTGCAATAACTTTATACATCATCTCCATAGTTTGGGCCTAAAAAATAAAAGGCGTGCAAATAAAATAAATAACCCACTCAATAAATGTGTCCATCATATGACACTAGAGAAACAATCAGTATTTATCTCAAGGCATGATAATCTAGTAGATGATGCAGATGATAAACTGAAAACCCAGTATCAAACCTAGAAAAGTTTTCTAATGGAACGACCACACCAATTACGTTTACATTGAGCAAATTTTTTGATTAGGCTACAAAGACTTTGAATAATGCAAGAAGTGGAAGTGTTGTAATATTGTTTTTTTGTCTTTTGATTAGAGAGGGTACGTTGGTTGACTCATATAAATCTCCATCACCAGACCTCCAACAATGAAGAATATACAGTGTCTTTGTGAACTAAGTCAGGAAATTTGTTGTGAATTACCTGCCAAAAGAGAATTTCTTGCATAACATTATCTTTAGGATTGCCCTCCGGCCACATTGGAAGAACAACATAGACTGCAAATCGCTCCTCTGCTCTAATTTTGCTAGCAATTTTCAGTGCTAACTCCATTGGGATCGGATGATCAGCCCCTGCATTTTTGGAAAAGGTGATTTAGCTGCTGACATAATGGTCGTTAGGGCCAAAGGAAGTGGCCATGAGGAAAAAGTGATTTTTATCATCCAAATACCATAAACAGATAAAACAGATGCGACAAGCAAGAAATTATGATCTTTACCTGCATTTTTATATGACGGCCAATCATACGATGAACCAAGAAAGTATTGATTTTCAATATAGATAAAATGCTGAGCAGATCTTATTGCCTGAATATACGCCGTTTGAATGCTTTTGTCTATCACCAGATTTTTCGAGCAGACAAGGTTCTGCATAGTCAGCATTGAAGATAGAGTGAAATGATGAAAATAGTAACCATCTCAAGATGAAAACCAGTCATTACTCTGGACAAAGGCTTTCCATAACCTGTGCCTGAGCTTCATCATAGAATTTGGGAAAGCCTCTAACTGAGCCCGAATCTATTGACCGAAAGATCTGTACCAGTAAAGAAAGACTAAAATAATTTTCAAGAAACTCCACCAAATAACATAAACATTCCAAGTTGATGGCTCTGAACCTGTGTGTGCCAGTTTTCTGGGTTTTCTTCTCCGGACACATAAAGATGAGGATCATCATCTGTGAAAGATGTGTAAGTTCCATCCTTGGAAAAAGAAAAGGCAGGCGTGAGTATCCATGATATTCTCTCAATCTTTAACATAGCATCATCATGCCAATGGGTCATCTTTTTCTTAAGTAAACTAAATTCTCTCCACTTTGTCGTTTTTCTCCATCGTTGAGCAAAGTTTATAAGGACATCATATGCAGCAGGCCCATCAATTCTACAATGCAAATCATGCCACGGCTGCCTTGGAGACTTAAGTCCTGCCTAAAAAATCCAATTAATGAAAGAGAACAGAAAATGAAGAGAAATTGGAAGAATTAGTAAAAAGCTCACCAGGGATAAGTTTTCAGTTGATAATACTGAGGTACAACTAGAAATACTTAATAGAATACTAGACTAGCAACTTCTCAGGGTAAACCATTAATTAGAATAATTGCCTCATGATTAATTGATAAGTGATCGCAACTTTTATATATCTCTCTCTCAGTTTTATGATTTCTTAAACAGCATACTGGTTTAAAGAGCCAAAAGAATCTTTCTTATGCTCAAATGTTGGTATAATAAGCACTAGGTGATCATCAACTACAAACTATAATAGTTTATTTAGTGAACAGCAGTCAATAACATATCCTAGGCGTTGGGTGCTTTTAAAATTATCTCACCACATGAAACCAAGTCAAAGAGACAAATAATAGCTTCACAGTAATCTCCAACCACCACATTTAATGTATATAAAAATAAACGAACAAACAAATCACAATTGTTGGCCGAGGAAAGTCAATGACATGCAACCGAAATCATATGATGAAACATTGAAAATTGTTAAAGATTGAGACTTGAGTCTACTTCAACCCCAAAAACTAACTTAAGGGAAGATGATTTCCATATGTATAACTCAAAGACTTAATCCAGTCGGTGTGGGAATGAACAATTGTAGCTTGAACTTTATACAAGACATTGTCGGATGGCCCATAGAGCAACCTAACACATAACGGTGGGTATTGACTCTGATACCATGTTAAAATTGAGACTTTGACCTTACTCAATTTCAAAAGTGAACTCAAATAGGAATTGTTCAAGTCCATATATACAACTTTCAATGATTTAATTCAATCTACGTTAAACATTTTTAACAAAACCCCCTCACGACTAAAAATGAATAACTAAAGAGTGAAGTTTATACAAGACATACTCATTCAACACATAACGATGTGATTATATAATAAGATTGAAACTTGAACCTAACTCAACCTCAAAAGCTAGCATATACAACTCTCAAGAACGTAATCCAACCAATGTGTGACATTTAACATACCTTCTCACACCCAGGAATAAACAATTGGAGCGTGATGTTTACAAGACATTATCAGCTATCTCATATGACAGTCTAACACATAACGATGGATCTTGACTCTGATACCATCTTAACATTTAGATTTGATCATAACTAAACCCAAAAGCTAGCTCAATTCGAGATGATTGTCCAAGTTCATATATACAACCCCAAATGACGTAATCCAGCTGATGTGAGACATCTAACGACAACCAACAAGTGAGATTGCAAAATCTTGAACATTGTAGTAGAGAGACTAGATGCTCTAGATGTATAGCAAAAGGGTCACTAGATAAATGCTGAAAGTCAAACGCTGAATTTTTCTTTTGCTAGCTCAAATCACCTCGTAAATGCTGAAAGACCTGGATTTTTTTGGTTTTGGTAATGAAAAGCATAAGCCAGTAAGCACACATAGCCTCATTTACATTATTTACAAACGAGTACGAACACTAATAAAAATTATTAAAAATGCAGTTAAGAGTAAACTAGTTAAAAACAAAAACTGTGCAAGGGTTAATTTCATACCACAAATGTAGGCTGATGAAAATCATCTTGAAAAATCGTGTCAAGATCACGGAATAATCGATGTTCTGGCGTATCATATCGGCCATCACATAAATCAATACCACCTAAGAAGGCAGTAATTTTTCGATTATTGCCATGGGCTTGTGTATCAACAAGAACACATTTCTGATGATGCGTAAAAACAGTTCCGACGACCTGTAATACAATTGCATGCAGAAGTCAATAATTTGAGAATCAAATGGAAACGAGGGAGGCTAGACTACTAGAGAAGAGGATGTTAGAAATGAGAAGATCAACTGGAGACAAAATACACAAGACCAAACATTTTGAAGGGATTAAAGGCCAAGTTATGCTGAAGCACCTCTTGAATGAGACACAAATTAGTTTAGGTTAAATCACCTTCCCACGTTTTGCTATATGAAATTATTCATGTATATGATAATCCTACAGTGACCTCGCTGCATCAAAAATTATCCTCATTTGTCTTTTCCAGCATTTTCGGTAAAAAGCTAACAAACTATCTCTATGACACGAAATGCCCTAAAAGAAGTTACAACTATTTGAACAGATGCAATTATACAAGACATTAACCTGTTGTTTCAAAAAGCTAAGTTTAGAGCTCCCATAGCGTGGTGACAGCACGCACATTACAGATGAATTCCGAAAAAATTTCTTGGTCTCCTCATCATGAGTTTTCATTACTCCTTCCTGCATCAAATGTCACCAAAACCAGTCACTAAAACCACAATTCACTCAATTGTGACTACCATGTTATAAGCATTTGAAAACAGGAGAAATTCGGATATGGATGTGTAAAATTCAATACTTAGCGTTGACTAGTCCCCGATAGCACAGTTTGCAGTGAATCATGACTTATTTAAATGATAAAATACCTATTAAGGTGACACTAATATGAGCCCATCATATATACTAAGATGTCACTGCGAACAACAAAAAATAATAAAGCACCAGTCGCCAAATGGTGTGTGATAACTTGGAAAATGAACATAAAAAGCATGTAGAAGTTACAGGACAATTTATTCTACATGGTTGAGATGCGCTTGCCAATTACCATATATTATATCCATATTTTCCATGAACATCCTAAACATGTTTTGCACTTAACTTCATAAAATCTCCCATTTTCCATTTAAGATACTAAATTTTCAACGTGCGTCTATAAACTTTAAATCAGACAGCTCACAAGTTTCAAGCAATTCCTGGACTCCTTCAACTTGCTAAATTGACCACATACCTTACACACACCAAATTCCATATCACGCAACAAGAATAACTGTGTGAACAAAGATTAGTCTTTGAAACCACCACATTCAACCCATTACTCACTTGAACCTATCTTTCTCATAAGGCATCATAGTTTGTCATACCGTGTTGATCAAGGGTTTATTGTGAGAAGTCTTATCATCCCAAACCAATAATAGAATTCGGACACCTTCCTGAGACTTGTACTTCAACAATTCACCTAGTGTCAGGTCCCCGCCTCTGGGTAATGGTTTTGTTGGCTCCCTAATCAACTTGACTTTATGGAAAACGGCCCATCCCACAATGTATATCAAGTGGTGTGCCTCCGATATTGCGTAGCATATGTCCTCCCAACATCCGGCATGCTCCCGAACCAACCCATTCTCTAACATAATCTCAGGCATTTTTCCATCATCTTTATTATGTGCATCTTGGTATAGAGTAACCGAGCTCCCTTTCCTAATCGGAAAATAAGTGTTCCTAATCCCTTTATGCGATGGGTCACCCGCAATGCCATGATTATACAATGAGTTTTTATTACAAGGAACGAATTGCATCTTAAGCCGCAGCGCAGTATCAGGTTTCGGCGGCTTACCGGAAGAAGAAGTAACCGGAAACCAGCCCTCGATCACCTCGCCGGAAGCGATCTTCTCCGCCGGGATTAACACTTTTCCCATGGTGTCGGCACCGAACATATCATTGTCCTTAACGCGGATATCCAGAAACGCCATTGGATGAGCTAAGGGGATATGAAAATGCTCGTTCCATGTGGGATGCTGGGAGTTGGGTATCACGCGCGTGCGGGCGAGTGTGGCCTGGGGAACGGACACCGTGACATAAGGGTCACTGGTGATCATCTTGCGGTGGTGGTCCAGCTTCCGGTCCCGGTGACGATTCCCACCACCACTACGCTCAGATTCCGCAGCATTGGTGGGGCGGCACGACTCGCAAGCAGTGAAGCAGCGGCGCAAGCGCTCAGATACCATGTCCATGTTGGGCAGGCCACGCGCCTCATAGATGTTCAGTTCCAAATCGCCATGTAAAAGCATGATTTTCTCCTCCGCCATCGTCTACGCAAGAAAGAAATGAACTTTTTCAAGTATAATTGGTAAATCTTGAAACCAGGTGGTGATCACAGATCAGAAACATAAGCGCGAGGAAGAATAAATGGATAGCGTAGGATTGAAGGAAGAGACAGATGATTCTTGGGGCTTAGTATCCACCATTGGAGAGCCACGGGAGAAGCAGTGACAGTGAAGCTGAGTAGGAACAGTTAAGATGGGAAAAACGATGGGATAATATATTAACATATGTAAAATAATGCAACTATATTTTACTCTTATTTTTACATAAAATAGTAAATAAATATAATATTTATGTTGTCTTTAAAATTATCAAGAACTTTTTTTAACAATTTCAAAGTTCAATTTTTGAAAAACTTTCAAGATGGAATGTATTATGAATTCGTTAAATTAAAAAGATAAACTACAAAATAGTGGTTTGAAAAAAGGGAAATTATTTATAATTAAATGCATAGTAATTGTATTTTGAATAAATAATTTTTCATAAAAACTCATATTAAAACATCTCGCTGATTAATTTCGTGTGACACATGTCTCTTACTTAAGTCAACTCATGAAAAAACTTATTTTTTGTGTTAAATATATTACTTTTCAACGTTTAAATTAAATGTTTTATGAAAATAAATCATTGAGACGGTATCTCAATTAACTTAATTATTACAAACTAATTGAAAATTAATTTAGTTTTTTTCTATGTTTAAATTAAATGTTTTATTAATTTAAATTTAAAAAGAATAAAAATAGGAGCAGAATGCTTTACCAGCAAGCATCTACAGCTAGCGAGGGTTAACTCGACCCTACCCATGCGGGCACTGCCTGCAGAGGTCGATCTAACGGCTCGAATTTTTCCGAGTCAATTTTTTTATTTTTTTTTAACATGAAGGTGGGCCCGGATCACTCATGTGGAGTGATCCGGGCCGTTCACTACCCGTGCAGGCACTGCCTGCACGGGTAGGGTGAAACAAACCGCTAGCGAGTACTAAGGTATGCTTCAACCATTGAACTACCCCGTCACGTGGTTTTTTATACTTGATCGCGATTTTGGTTTAATTTGGAAAGGTCGAGAAAAAAAATGGATTAATTTTTTCAAAAATGAAAATTTGAATTTTTAAATAAAATTCTTCAAATATATAAATATAGGATCAAACACGTGTTGTTTTACTAACAAAATACGATTACATGACATGTTGTTGTTTTTAGACAAATATCGTTTTTAACAATCTCAGACCAAACAATTGTACTAATTGCAACTCACGATAATCTGATACGTGAATTTAACAATGTAAGATGGAGCAATTTTCATTTTATCAAAAGAAATAAATAAAAGTGATGGCAATAATTAATTAATATGTCCCTTAATGCACACGTAAAATCGGGTACTATATGGCTATTGTAGATAATATTATTGTGTCCCCTTAGGATTTGTTGTTTGCCAGATTACTGAAATTATGTTAAAGAAAGTTATCATGATGATAAACTAATAAAAGAAAAACAATTTCAAGATTTTTATTTGTAGAAGTTTAGACTACGTGAGTATTCAAGTGAAATATTCAAATTCCTTCAAGGGACGTACTCGGTCACCATGGTAGCAGTAGCCAAATTGCTTGAAACAAAGGAATTAATTTCATGTTCCATATTGCTGGGAAAGATTTAGGATCAGTTATGGATAGCTAATTGATAAATTCGTGCATTATGGTTATTTTTGAATTTATTAAACTAAAAAATTGTCTAAAGTTACATAGTTTTGTAGTTTAAGATCTTTGGAATTTTTTTTATTTTTCTGGTGCAAATGACGACAAAATGTTCTCAACTATCCAGTTACTAATCGGAAACCATGTCGGATGGAAGCTCGGTGATCATTCGTCTGGGGCAGCAGTCAACCATGGCGGCGAACGTAAATACTCGGACAATTCAGCTTCCACAAGTTGTTCAAATTCTTTTGTGGCGAATAGTTTGAACCTTTCATTTGTAATCATGGGCTTCGATCGCACAGCTTCCACAATTGATCCAAATCCCAACAACACAAAATTATAGGACCGTGAATATAATTTTTCCAATTTTACAAAATTTAAGCCTAACTACATATCTGGTTACAGTTATGGCTCCAATTTTTATTTTAGGATTCAGAACTGAACCACAATTTTTCGATTCCAATTCTAGCTTGAAATCAAAACTGAAAAATGATTTTTCCTATTGATAGATTGTTGTCGTTTCGATGTTTGTTCTAATAAAACCGTGGTGGGACTTAGGAGAAGGCACCTAGTTTGTATAATTTATGAGCGCAATTTTTCTGATTCAAAATGGACTAGAGAGTATAAAAGTCCAAAACCTTGAATATAATTTTTTTTTTATAAACTTGGGCTTGGATATAATAACAGTAACCTATTATATTTAGTAACATATTATATTTGGGCCCCTTATATTACCAAGCATAAGGCAGATCTAAGCCCTAACTTCTAGAAGTCGCCGCTTTTGTCTTCCCATCTTGATTAGATTTCTTGCTCCCTTTTTTCTTTGAGAGTTAGAGTTCTGGAGTTTCTTATTTTCACTTTTTTTTCATGAATTGCTACGTTCATGAAATATTTCGAAGCTCGAAAACGCTTTGATTAGATTTTTTGCTCTCTTTTTTCTTTGAGAGTTAGAGTTCTGGAGTTTCTTATTTTCACTTTTTTTTTCATGAATTGCTACGTTTATGAAAAATTTCGAAGCTCGAAAACGCTTAGTTTTCGACTTTGTCAAGACCCAGTTACTTTTTTTTCAACGAGTTATTTCTAGAGCAATTTTCCTTTCTCCTTTTATTATATTTCTTTTTTTTATTTATTTTGTATACAATTAATTCGTTTTGCTATGTAAATAATTTTATTTTTTGGCTTTAAGTTAAGCCTAATTATATATATGTAAAATTTGGTTCATTTATATTTTTTATTTTAGTAGTTTCGAGCATCTAGTCAGATTATCGAGCCCTTCTAGGCATTTTTGTAAAATGATTTACTACAAATACAAAATGGTGTGTGCGTTCCACATTATTCAAAACGGAAATACCTTACCTTGCATGTTAGAAAATGGAGAAGATTTGTGTCGCCGTGAGAGTGAGGCCTCCATCATGCGAGAAATCCGAGGACGAAATACATTGGAAATTTGAAAATAATAGCGTTTGACTGCATGATGGAGTTCATAATTCTCCAATTCCTGGAATGTCATTTGCTTTTGGTGAGCGATTTGTCTGTGTTGAAGTTTTTTGAGTTGGATATGGTTGTTTAGTTTTTTTGTCCTTTTTGTAGTTCATGTATTCGACAATGATATCAACAATGCTACGTTTTATGATCTTCTGGTTAAGAACATTATCCAAGCTGACGCCGAAGGATTCGATGGTAAACAGTCTTTACTTTTTTGGTTTTCCAATTTTTCAACCAAATTGCTTTAAGTAATAGGATTTGATTAGTTTGTAAACACGTTTCAGTTTTACTTGTTTTGGTTTTCCAATAGTTGAGCCAAATTTCTGAAGTAATAGGATTTGATTCAATACTAAACATACTTCAGTCTTTTTTTTTTTTGGTTTTCCTATAGTTCAGCCAAATTGCTTAAGTAATAGGATTGAATTCAATGGTAACATGCTTCATTCTTTTTTTTTTTTTTGATTTTCCAGTAGTTCTGCCAAATTGCCAAGTAATAGGATTTGATGCGAGGAACTATTGAAGAATGATTCGAAGTTAGCCAATTTTTCTACGTGTCATGTCTTTCAATTATTAATTAGGGTATAGTAAGTGGCAAAATGGCTCACGTAAATAACTGAGTGTAATTACTGCTTTAGTGGTTAAAGTTGTGCTTATTTATAAGCCTATAAATAGGCTACATATCTCTCATTTTATTAAGCTGATCAGAATCATATTTACTTTTGTTTTCTTTCCTCAGTTATGCATGTGTTTAGGTTTTTATATATTTGTTCTCCAATAGGAGCCATAGTTGCATATGGGCAAACATACAGTAGTAAGACTTTTACCATGAAAGGAATTAATCCTAGGGCCGTAGAACATCTTTTTCATGACATTCACAAGATGAATGTCATGTTTCAGTTTCAAATCCGAGTTTCCTGCATGCAAATTTACAATGAACACATTATCGATCTTCTTGCTGAGAATAATAATCAAAATCTTGAAACTGCTGACAACTTCTTGGTAATTTTTGGATACAAAACCGAATGTTGTTAACCAGATCATTTTCATCCATAGATTTGTTTTTTTCATTTTTTGTTATTTGCTCTCCAGCGTGGACCACATGTCAGATGTCCCAAAGAAGAAATTGTAAATAGTGTCTATCAAGTTCTTTGTTTTTTTAAAAAAGTTTTAACTTCAGCTTTGAATATATTTGGTCTTTTTACATTCTGTATCAATCACCATATTTATTTATTATCATTTTGGCAGCTAGTAGGCTGAATGAATTCAGTTTTTTTACATTTTGTATCAATTACCATATTTATTTCTTATCATTTTGGCTGCTAGCGGGCGTTCGGTTAACCTGGCACACACTCTTTCTGTAATGGTATGTAGTGTTAATGAGTTGCTTCTACTATTTGTTCTTAATATGTTCTGTATATCACATTGGTGTTAATTATTTGTCATGAACCAGACAATTGAAAGCAATCCAAAGTGTACCTACTCCAGTAGTGGTCAACTTCAGATGATGTTGATCGACCCTCTGTTTTGGTTTGTAATCCTACATCACAACTGTTGTGCATATGCCATTTTTTCTCCATTTGACACAATATAATTGTTCTCCATAATAGTCAATATATTCTCTTTAGGCCCTTCGTTGCTGACAACCACCACCTATGTACACAAATTTGTGTTAACATTATTTTTTTTAAAAAGCGACAAATCTATTCTTCAAACTTATCTGAGATTTTTTTATCTAAGTTTCATTATTTTGATTATCATTTTATGATTCATATCAAATTTGTATCTTATCTTTGCCACTTTGGTATAATTTCTTCGTTGTAGAACTTGGTTGACTTAGCTGGATCATAAAGAGCAGCTGAAACTCAGGCTGAAGAAGAAGAACACACTGACAAGAGCCTAATGGTTCTCAGTTTGACGACAAGTCACATGTGATCTACTATTCAATGAGATAAGCGGAAAGCATGTTAAGTGTTGAAATAGAACCGGTGAGAGTGTCAGAATGAGGTGAATGATCATTAATGATCTCGATGATCTTATGTAGACATGTATATTGTGATTTGATGGATGAGTCGATGGACAGTCAAGTGCGATCATTGAAGACTTTGAAGAACAAATCAAGAGAACTAAACCATAGAATTTAGTAATTAAGTAAAGTATTATTAAAGCCTTCAATACATTAAAATTAGTAACACTCCGATTAGTAGGAATATTTCATGCCACCCCTGCAGGCAGTGCCTGCAGGGGTGCATCCAAGGGCCAGAATTTTTTCTGGCCCATTTTTTTTAATTCCCCCCCCCCCCCCCATGAAATGAAATCCTGGCCCTTGATATGGTGTGGGGGCATCGAATCAACCCGATTAGTAGTTGAGCATTTTTTTAAAAAAAATTAGCGATATAGTTATGTGAAACAATACAAGTGTAGTTTTTAAATAATGATTTAAAAATAAATGAATCATGCATAATATTAATTTGGTATTATCATATAATTAATAATGAGTTATTCTAGATAATTATAGTTAATATTTTAGGTTAATTGAATTCTTTATTTTATTAGCGGCGGCTACCGGCCGACCGGTCGGAAGATATCGGTCAGCGGCTGATTCTGGGCGGCAACCGGCGGCGGTCGTCGGCCGGCGATTGCGACGACAGTCGGTGGTCGGCCGACGATTGCGGCGGCGGTCGGTGGTCGGTGGCGGCGGTCGTGGCGGAAAGTGGTGGTGAGTTTGAATATAGGAGAAGAGTAAAATTGGAAAAATAGAAAGGATTAAGAGTTGGATAAATAATCCTAGGGGGTGAGGATGTATTATTTTGGAGGTATTATTTTAACCCACCTAATATAACCTAGTCATTCATAGGAGGTATTGACTTGGTTAAATAATCACGCGTACCAAACGAGTGATAAGGTGGGTTAAAAAAAAATAAACCCACCTTATCACTCCTACCAAATGCAGCGTTAGCATAAAAAAGTAATACTTTCTCATGGGTGACCCAAATAAGAGGTCCGTCTCACAAATACGACCCGTGAGACCGTCTCACACAAGTTTTTTTCATATATATTTTCAAAGAGTAGGATTTGTTGTTTGCCAGATTAAAACTATGTTAAAGAAAGTTATCATGATATAAACTAATAAAAGAAAAATAATTTCCAGATTTTCATTTGTAGAAATTTAGACTACATGAGTATTCAAGTGAAATATTCAAATTCCTTCAATAAAATCGTGGTGGGATTTAGGAGAAGGCACATACTTTGTATAATTTATGAGCGCAAATTTTCTGATTCAAAATGTGCTAGAGAGTATAAAAATCCAAAAACCTTGAATATAAAATTTGGTCATAAACTTGGGCTTGGATATAATAACAGTAACCTATTATATTTGGGCCCTTTATATTCCCAAGCATAAGGCATATCTAAACCTTAACTTCTAGAAGTCGCCGCTTTTGTCTTCCCATCTTCATTAGATTTCTTGCTCATTTTTTTATTTGAGAGTTAGAGTTCTGGAGTTTCTTATTTTCACTTCTTTTTCATGAATTGCTACGTTCATGAAAGATTTTGAAGCTCAAAAATGCTTAGTTTTCGACTTTGTCAAGACCCAGTTACTTTTTTTTCAACTAGTTATTTCTGAAGCATTTTTCCTTTCTCCTTTTATTATATTTCTTTGTTTTATTTATTTTGTCAACTAATACGTTTTGCTATGTAAAATAATTTTATTTTTTGGCTTTAAGTTAAGCCTAATTATATTTATGTAAAATTTTGTTCATTTATATTTTTTATTTTAGTAGTTTCGAGCTTCTAGTCAGATTATCGAGTCCTTCTAGGCATTTTTGTAAAATGATTTACTACATATATAAAATGTCACGCGCGTTCCACATTATTCGAAACGGAAATACCTGCTACTTACCTTTCATGTTAGAAAATGGAGAAGATTTATGTCGCCGTGAGAGTGAGGCCTCCATCATGCGAGAAATCCGAGGACGAAATACTTTGAAAAGTTGAAAATAAGAGTGTTTCGCTGCATGATGGAGTTCATAATTCTCCAATTCCTGGATTGTCATTTGCTTTTGGTGAGGGATTTGTCTGTGTTGAAGCTTTTTGAGTTGGATTTGGTTTCTTAGTTTTTTGTCCTTTTTGTTGATCATGTATTCGACAAGGATATCAACAATGCTACGGTTTATGATCTTTTGGTTAAGAACATTATGTCACGTCCCGAGCCCGGGCCCGCGGCTGTGTGACTGTACAATTGGCTTATATAGCAACTTTTTCGTATTCGTCCTCACTTTACGAAAATGATTAACCCAAGTTGCTATAGAAGTCCATTGTAACTCATTATAAACTCATTTTAAATATTTCATTTTTAAGATGTGGGACAAGGGTATCACAATCACATCTCCTTCAGAACGCGACGTCCTCGTCGTGGCCTGGCCCCTCGATCCACCAGCGACGAGAATCTAGAGGTAGCTCTTACAGGTTCAAGAGGTGGCTCCCGTCATGTAGCACTTTGCCCCGCAGGTTCAAGAGGTGGCTCCTATGCACGTAGCACTTTGCCCCGCATAACACTTATTTTCCGGTGTTCCATGCCGGTGACCGGCTCTGATACCATTTTGTCACGTCTCGAGCCCGAGCCCGTGGCTGCGTACTGCACAATGGGCCCCTATAGCAACTACTTCGGATTCGTCATTACTTTACGAAAATTATTCATCCAAGTTTCTATATAAGTTCATTGTAAGTCATTATAAACTCATTTTAAATATTTCATTTTTAAGATGTGGGACAAGGGTATCACAGTCACCCCTCCTTCAGAACGCGACGTCCTCGTCGCGGCCTGACCCCTCGATCCACCAGCGTCGAGAATCTAGAAGTGGCTCCTACAGGTTCAAGAGGTGGCTCCAGTCATGTAGCACTTTACCCCGCAGATTCAAGAGGTGGCTCCCATGCACGTAGAATTTTGCCCCGCATATCACTTATTTACCGGTGTTCCATGCCGGTGACCGGCTCTGATACCATTTTGTCACGTTCCTAGCCCGGGCCCACGACTACGTGCCTGCACAATGGGCCCCTATAACAACTAATTCCTATTCGTCCTCGTTTTACGAAAATGATTAACCCAAGTTGCTATAGAATTATATTGTATGTCATTATAAACTCATTTTAAATCTTTCATTTTTAAGATATGGGACAAGGGTATCACATATTATCCAAGCTGCCGCCGAAGGATTTGATGGTAACATGTCTTTACTTTTTTGGCTTTCCAATCTTTTCAGCCAAGTTGCTTTAAGTAATAGGATTTGATTAATTTGTAAACACGTTTCAGTCTTAATTGTTCTGATTTTCCAATAGTTGAGCCAAATTTCTCAGGTAATAGGATTTGATTCAATGCTAAACATGCTTCACTCTTTTTTTTTCTTTATAGTTCAGCCAAATTACTCAAGTAATAGGATTGTATTCAATGGTAACATGCTTCATTCTTAATTTTTTTGATTTTCCAGTAGTTCTGCCAAATTGCCAAGTAATAGGATTTGATGCGAGGAACTATTGAAGAATGATTCGGAGTTAGCCAATTTTTCTACGTGTCATGTCTTTCAATTATTAGTTAGGGTGTAGTAAGTGGCAAAATGGCTCACGTAAATAACTGAGTGTAATTACTGCTTTAGTGGTTAAAGTTGTGCTTATTTATAAGCCTATAAATAGGCTACATATCTCTCATTTTATTAAGCTGATCAGAATCATATTTATTTTTTTTTATTTCCTCATTTATGCATGTGTTTTGGTTTTTATATTTTTGTTCTCCAACAAGAGCCATAGTTGCATATGGTCAAACGGGCAGTGGTAAGACTTTTACCATGAAAGGAATTATCCCTAGGGCCGTAGAAGATCTTTTTCATGACATTCAGCAGATGAATGTCATGTTTGAGTTTCAAATACAAGTTTCCTGCATGCAAATTTACAACGAACACATTATTGATCTTCTTGATGAGGATAATAATCAAAATCTTGAAACTGCTGACAACTTCTTGGTAATTTTTGGATACAAAACTTATTTTTTCATTTTTTATTATTTGCTCTCCAGCGTGGACCACATGTCAGAGGTCCCAAAGAAGAAATTGTAAATAGTATCAATCGAGTTCTTGGTTTTTTAAAAAAAGTTTTGATTTCAGCTTTGAATATATTTGGTCTTTTTACATTCTGTATCAATCACCACATTTATTTATTATCATTTTGGCGGCTAGTAGGCTGAATGAATACAATTTATTTACATTTTGTATCAATTACCATATTTATTTCTTATCACGGGCATTCGGTTGACCTGGCACACACTCTTTTTGTAATGGTATGTAGTGTTAATGAGTTGCTTCTACTGTTTGTTCTTAATACGTTCTGTATATCACATTGGTGTTAATTATTTGTCATGAACCAGACAATTGAAAGCAATCCAAAGTGTACCTACTCCAGTAGTGGTCAACTTCAGATGATGTTGGTCGACCCTCTGTTTTGGTTTGTAATCCTACATCACAATTGTTGTGCATATGCCATTTTTTCTCCATTTGACACAATATAATTGTTCTCCATAATAGTCAATATATTCTCTTTTAGGCCCTTCGTTGCTGACAACCACCACATATGTACACAAATTTGTGTTAACATTATTTTTTAAAAAAGTGACAAATCTATTCTTCAAAATTATCTGAGAATTCTTATCTAAGTTTCATTATTTTGATTATCATTTTATGATTCATATCGAATTTGTATCTTATCTTCGCCACTTTTGTATAATTTCTTCGTTGTAGAACTTGGTTGACTTAGCTGGATCAGAAAGAGTAGCTGAAACTCAGGCTGAAGAAGAAGGAGAACACACTGACAAGAGCCTAATGGTTCTCAGTTTGATGACAAGTCACATCTGACTACTGTTCAATGAGATAAGCGGAAAGCATGCTAAGTGTTAAAATAGAACCGGTGAGAGTGTCAGAATGAGGTGAATGAGCATTAATGATCTTATGTAGGCAGGTATATTATGATTTGATGGATAAGTCGATGAACAGTCAAGTGCGAGCATTGAAGACTTTGTAGAACAAATCAAGATAACTAAACCATAGAATTTAGTAATTAATTAAAGCATTTATTAAATCCTTCGATACATTAAAATTAGTAATCTGATTAGTAGTTGAGCATTTTTGTTTGGTGCAATAATTGTCCCTGCTTGGTAGAGCGATCGAACCATGGTGATTGAGTTGCTGTGTGATTTAAAAATTTTGAGTTGCACCATTACCACTAGCTATAGATTTTGGTAAAGCAGCAAGCGCTTGGTCCTACAATTTTTTTTTTAAAAAAAATTAGCGATATAGTATGTTAAACAATAGAAGTGTAGTTTTTAAATAATGACTTAAAAATAAATGAATCATGCATAATATGAATTTGGTATTATCATATAATTGATAATGAGTTTTTCTAGATAAATATAGTTAATATTTTAGGTTAATTGAAATCTTTATTTTATTAGCTAGGCTTGAACTTATTGATATTACCCGAAAATATTAAATAAGAGTAAAGTAATGAGTATTCCTTCCCATTCTTTACGATGGAAACAACATAGGAGGAGGAAAAGTTAGGCATATTCGTCATTTCACCCGATCACTGCATTTTTGAGGTATATTCATATTTCGATTTCTATTATGCTGTTATTTTGAAACGTGATTCTTGGCACATATATATTTTCAAAGATTAGGATTTTTTGTTTGCCAGATTAGTAAAATTATGTTAAAGAAAGTTATCATGATGATAAACTAATAAAAGAAAAATAACTTCCAGATTTTTATTTGTAGAAGTTTAGACTACATGAGTATTCAAGTGAAATATTCAAATTCCTTCCAGGGACGTACTCGGCCACCATGGTAGCAGTAGCCAAATTGCTTGAAACAAAGGAATTAATTTCATTCTCCATATTGCTGGGAAAGATTTAAGAGCAGTTATGAATAGCTAATTGGTAAATTCGTGTATTATGGTTATTCTTGAAATTTATTAAACTAAAATTTTTTCTAAAGTTACATAATTTTGTAGTCTAAGATAAAATATTAAACTATAGAATAATCTTTGGAATTTTTTTTATTTTTCTGGTGCAAATGACGACAAAATGTTCTCAACTATCCAGTTACTAATTGGAAACAATGTCGGATGGAAGCTCGATGATCATTTGTCTGGGGCAGCAATCAACCATGGCGGCGAACGTGAATACTCTGACAATTCAGCTTCCACAAGTTGTTCAAATTCTTTTGTGGCGAATAGTTTCAACCTTTCATTTGTAATCACGGGATTCGATCGCACAGCTTCCACAGTTGATCAAAATCGCAACAACACAAAATTATATGACCTTATATATAGTTTTTCCAATTTTACAAAATTTAAGCCTAACTACATATCTGGTTACAGTTATGGCTCCAATTTTTATTTTAAGATTCAGAACTGAACAACAATTTTTCGATTCCAATTCTAGATTGAAATCAAAACCGAAAAATGATTTTTGCTATTGATAGACTGTTGTCGTTTCGATGTATTATTCTAATAAAATCGTTTTGGGATTTAGGAGAAGGCACCTACTTTGTATAATTTATGAGTGCAACTTTTTTGATTCAAAATGGGCTAGAGAGTATAAAAGTCCAAAAACCTTGAATATAAAATTTGGTCATAAACATGGGCTTGGATATAATAACAGTAACCTATTATATTTGAGCCCCTTATATTCCCAAGCACAAGGCAGATCTAAGCCCTAACTTCTAGAAGTCGCCGCTTTTGTCTTCCCATCTTGATTAGATTTTTTGCTCATTTTTTTCTTTGAGAGTTAGAGTTCTGGAGTTTCTTATTTTCACTTCTTTTTCATGAATTGCTACGTTAATGAAAGATTTCGAAGCTTAAAAACGCTTAGTTTTCGACTTTTTCAAGACCCAGTTACTTTTTTTTTCAACGAGTTATTTCTCTGGAGCATTTTTCCTTTCTCCTTTTATTATATTTCTTTGTTTTATTTATTTTGTTTACAATTAATTCGTTTTGCTATGTAAAATAATTTTATTTTTTGGCTTTAAGTTAAGCCTAATTATATTTATGTAAAATTTTGTTCATTTATATTTTTTATTTTAGTAGTTTCGAGCATCTAGTCAGATTATCGAGTCCTTCTAGGCATTTTTGTAAAATGATTTACTACATATATAAAATGGCACGCGCGTTCCACATTATTCAAAACGGAAATACCTGCTACTCACCTTGCATGTTAGAAAATGGAGAAAATTTGTGTCGCCGTGAGAGTGAGGCCTCCATCATGCGAGAAATCCGAGGACGAAATACATTGGAAATTTGAAAATAATAGCGTTTCACTGCATGATGGAGTTCATAATTCTCCAATTCCTGGAATGTCATTTGCTTTTGGTGAGCGATTTGTCTGTGTTGAAGTTTTTTGAGTTGGATATGGTTGTTTAGTTTTTTTGTCCTTTTTGTAGTTCATGTATTCGACAATGATATCAACAATGCTACGTTTTATGATCTTCTGGTTAAGAACATTATCCAAGCTGACGCCGAAGGATTCGATGGTAAACAGTCTTTACTTTTTTGGTTTTCCAATTTTTCAACCAAATTGCTTTAAGTAATAGGATTTGATTAGTTTGTAAACACGTTTCAGTTTTACTTGTTTTGGTTTTCCAATAGTTGAGCCAAATTTCTGAAGTAATAGGATTTGATTCAATACTAAACATACTTCAGTCTTTTTTTTTTTTTTTTGGTTTTCCTATAGTTCAGCCAAATTGCTTAAGTAATAGGATTGAATTCAATGGTAACATGCTTCATTCTTTTTTTTTTTTTGATTTTCCAGTAGTTCTGCCAAATTGCCAAGTAATAGGATTTGATGCGAGGAACTATTGAAGAATGATTCGAAGTTAGCCAATTTTTCTACGTGTCATGTCTTTCAATTATTAATTAGGGTGTAGTAAGTGGCAAAATGGCTCACGTAAATAACTGAGTGTAATTACTGCTTTAGTGGTTAAAGTTGTGCTTATTTATAAGCCTATAAATAGGCTACATATCTCTCATTTTATTAAGCTGATCAGAATCATATTTACTTTTGTTTTCTTTCCTCAGTTATGCATGTGTTTAGGTTTTTATATATTTGTTCTCCAATAGGAGCCATAGTTGCATATGGGCAAACATACAGTAGTAAGACTTTTACCATGAAAGGAATTAATCCTAGGGCCGTAGAACATCTTTTTCATGACATTCACAAGATGAATGTCATGTTTCAGTTTCAAATCCGAGTTTCCTGCATGCAAATTTACAATGAACACATTATCGATCTTCTTGCTGAGAATAATAATCAAAATCTTAAAACTGCTGACAACTTCTTGGTAATTTTTGGATACAAAACCGAATGTTGTTATCCAGATCATTTTCATCCATAGAGTCATTTTTTCATTTTTTATTATTTTCTCTCCGGCGTGGACCACATGTCCGAGGTCTCAAAGAAAAAATTGTAAATAGTGTCAATCAAGTTCTTGGTTTTTTTTTTCAAAAAGTTTTGACTTCAGCTCTGAATATATTTGGTCTTTTTACATTCTGTATCAATCACCATGTTTATTTATTATCATTTTGGCGGCTATTAGGCTGAATGAATTCAGTTTTTTTTACCATATTTATTTATTATCACTTTGGCAGCTATTGAGCGTTCGGTTGACCTGGCATTCAAATAAATCTTCTTTTGGTCATTCTTCCGTAGGACTCAATCTAAACATACTTTTGTGTATGGCATTCTATCTGTGTATACTTTCACTATATATAACAGTTATAAAACTATTGAATACTATACATTTTGTTACACTCAATAATCCACCTAGTATCAAACAATGCTTTGATTCAAGCATAGATCACAGCATCATGAAAATGCAATTGATAATATATTCATTCCAACTAGCAAATCTAGAAAGAAAATTCAACTCAGCTGCAATCTAAGAAGTTTCATTGAAAATTTATAAAATATATCAGCTCTAATAAATAAAAATTTCTTTGAAGTGAAATTCAAACAATTTGAATGACAGAAGAATAAATGGAAGGGAGAATTTGTTTCAGAAAAAAATATGTTGATGAGTTGTCCAGAGAGAATAACTTTATCTAGACAGTAGCATCAAATGCTATCACAAAAAGTACATATCAAGTTATCCAGTAAAAATCTTGCTCAAGGTTATTCCATATCACAGATACACTGAGTGTTACCTTGAAGAGACAGGTTGGGTAGTATTATATGATGCAGTCAAGGAAATAATCACTAAAATAGATATGGATACAAGTGAACCCAGCCGTTTTTGAATATGCCGTGTCCCAAAACTCTTCAATTAAACAAAAGAGCTTTACCGCCGTTGCTACATCATGAAGTACCTATAAGTGCAAGGCTGATCTTTTATCCCTGGAAAAACCTTTAGGGTGATGAAGAATAAGCTGAAGGATAGAATTGCTGATGTCAAACAATATGTACACAATTCTCCAGAAAATTCACTGCTTAGAATGTAGAAGTGCTAGTAACTGCCATAGAGGTGTTAGAATTTTCTCAAAAATCATGTTTTCACGTATATATAAACATGATATAATATGCGGAAGCGGATCGAGAATTACCTCCGACCATTGAAATTTTTTTATTTCTTTGCTTTTCCTCTCGGTTGAAGCCTTCTAAGCACTCCACCCTCTCGATAGATGGTGTATTTCTTATGAGGTGTGTGTGCTTAGGGACCTCAATCGTCTCTATTTACAGGCATCTCATACCATCAACGAGAAAAATCGGGAGTCTGAATGTCAAAAGAAGAAACGTGTACGCATCTCAATTTTCTAAAGTTGAGGTTGCGTACGCAAGTTTCGTCAAAATATGTAGGCAATGGCCGTCGTCAATTCCTACACGATATTTCTTTTAACATGTGTCATATTTCTTACATTCTCCCACTTGACACATATCTCAAAAAGTAGATGTCCCCAGCAAGATTATTTCACCATCACTTTTCTCAGAGTCAAACACCCTTTTCCTTGCACCCAATTGTAGGCTTAGGGATGCAACTAATCCATATCCAAGCAAACCAAATAATAATAAAGGAACACCTAATAATGGAAAGGTAAGGCAATGAGATATACTTTTTGAAAATTAGCTTCGGATGAAAGCAGTATTTGTCTTAAAGACATCTAACAGGAAACAACTTTTTTCCCTTCAAAAATAACATGAAAATTATTGAGCTGACAGATGAAAACGATCCCAGAACATGAATGGGACAAACTATAAACATACTCAAAATGGAAACTGGAGATCTACTTAACAGTGAGTTGTAATTCACGGTGTCTATAACACTTGAACTCAACCTCAAGCTATAAATATAAGCGCAGAAGCAGGTATTAATCCTTTGTCATGTTAGAGTTCTGAATCTCTTGCTTTTACTCTTTTTTTTCTCTCCTAGAATCTTGTAAATCGCATATTCTTCTAATCTTTCTTTATAACGATTTTAATCGACTGAAATTGCGACTGCAGAATGGAGGGAGGGGGCTAGATATTTGGAGCTTTATTTAATTATGAGAAATTATATTAAAAATATTTGCAATTATTTTATTATAACGTGTAATTGGTTTGTGTAATTTATAATTATTATTTGAATTACGTGTCAACAAGTACTAGTAAACCCATCTCCAAACATAAAAAATAAATAAGAGAAAATAAAAAATTACATTTTCTGACACTGAAAACACATCTCATTTATTTGGGTCAACAAAGAGAAAAGGACATATTAATGTCATACAAAGGCAGGAGTACGTATATTTAACCAACTCTAATTTCTTCGAAATCCCAACAAAATTTATAATAGACACGAGATATTTGCAGACTGCAATTATTTTAACATGGATTGACATCATGATGTATACAATATTTAGAGGGAAAAACGATATCATATAAGTATATATATGTGTACAAAAGGCATCATCAAAAACAGCTGCTCAGGGGTTTGTGACTTGTGACGTTTCAGGGATTCAAAACAAGCAGTTCTGGAAGTATACCATATATGTATGGAGACTACAAAAAGCATCATCCACCGGCTGTTCAGGTTTGTGACTTTTGATGTTTCAGGGCTTCAAAACGAGCAGCAAGGGTGTCGTAATCAGGCAGTTTTGGATGAACTCGAGCAGCAACAGGAGCTTGACGGTTAGGTGGTGGTTGTTTATATTCTCTAGTAGGCACGTCCATCTCCTCTGAGTCGTCTTCATAATCAGATTCATCAAATTTGATATCAGAACGTGCAGTAGATCGAACACTGTAGCTGTGCCTTCTGTAGATTTTCCTTGTGTCGACATCTCTTGCTGCATTTTCCATATTGATATCTTCATCATCAGAGTCTGCTTCATCAAACTTGATATCAGAACGTGGTGCTGTCTGACAGTTATAGCTTTGTCTTCTGAGGATCTTTCTAGCATCGTCACCAGTTCGCTCGTCTTGTACACTGACAGAACGAGAATACTCAGAATCACTTGCCTTCTTGTTCCTTCTCTGATCATCAAACCGATCAGACAAACCCTGCGAAGCAGGCAAACCATTTGGCAGAAAGTTCCCAGTGGAATTATAAGATTTAGTGTTAAAATTAGCCTCATTCGCATTCTTATGAGTTCCAGTCATCTGTGCTCCTCTGTAGGCTAGGTCGGCAGCCGATGCCAAGTCTTGAAAACATTTGACATTGATTGGTTCACTGAAGAAGAATATAGATTTTTATGGTGAAATTCTATAAAACACTTTCAAGATAACATAGGTTGCAGTAAAATTTATTTCTTGGTTGAAAAACCAAATTTAAGTAATTACCAGCTAGCTGTATGATTTGTTACGGGAGCTTGCTTCGAAACTGATTTTACAGGTAAACTGGTAGCACTCGCAAAATTAACAGGTCCTTCCTAATAAAAAGCAAGTAGTAAAAACTCGGTCAAGTTATTATACAATTATCATCAAAGATATAATAGGTCTCACATAGACTGTAAGTGAGCGTTTGTAAAGAGAGTGAGAGATATACGATACGCTCTTCCGGAGGCTTCAATAACTCCGTCTCGGATTCCGTTGTGTCCCACTCAACCTGGTATTCCTTGGCAATTTCCTTCAAAACTTTCAATTTTATTTCACCAGCTGGGGTCTTAACAGAAAGCTTTTCAATAAGCTGCAGGCGAAAGCAACAATACTAAGCAAGCCTTCTCATTTGCAAAGCTCCAGCAAAATTGTTCCTTGATACGTACGAGTAAGTTATATCTGCTTCACGGAAGCTAAAATTTAACAGATAGGAAATTATACCATGCGATTCACACCGGCGTTGGGTCTTAAATCGGTAGCCGCAGATACAAAATCCTTCCCATATTTCTTCTGAAAAACATCACGGATGGACAACAGTTCTGGAATCTCTGAGCACCGAGGGGCCGCAAATATTAAACTTGATATCCCTTCCTTGAGATCAGCTGGGCATTCCCTGTAAAAGATACTTAAACAGCCGGATTATATTTTAATTTATTATACACAAAACATCAGTTATAAGGATATCAAACTTAAGCTTTGATGAGACACCTTTGTTTTGCAATAATAGAAAGTCTAGCCACCACAAGCTCACAGAAAAGCTCAATCAACTCATTTGCAGCCATAATATTTTGTTCCCTTATCACGTGTTCAACCTATCAAGCACCACAGAAACACAACATGAAATCATCAACAAGAGATGACAGACCATATGGTAAAACCAAAAAGAAAAAAAAAAGATTTCAAAATGTCTTCAAACATAATAATGTAAAAATTGACTAAACCGATGTGTGATAGAATTAATTCAAGAAACAGATGTCAGATATTCATCATATTTTAGTCAATTAAAGATTAAATGAATTACAAAATGTGTCATAGCATAGTAAAAGTTAACAGTATGGAACAAACAATGGTGGACAGAAAAATTGTCACACAACAGCATTTCCTTACTAGAATAAGAGGCATCTCAGTTTCAGAATAAGCAATCCCTACATAATAAAATCATGAAATGCAACCAACCCTGTCAAGCTGGAACGTAAGAATTCAAATTCGGCACAAAATAATATTAAAGCAAAGCGAGAACAAAGTTATCTTTAATGAACAAAAACACTTTGATCTGGAAATTTCATCCACTTCATGATAAAACTGCTCTTAAGATACACTTCCGATGGAAAAAAATTTTGGTGACCACGGCTTAATCAATAGTAAGTCAGATAAAAGTTTGTTCATTATAGTTGTGGACTCACAATTAGCATGTGTGCGGATATCGATACACACTCCAAACAAAATTATAAAAGAAACTGTAATTTAATTAACTAAAATAGAAAAATTACATAAAGATAATGATCAATCCTCAGAAAGAGTGTGGCCCCTTAGAGCAGAAAATATTCCTCACAGAATGATTTTCTCTCTCCCTAGCAACTGCAATCAACATCACTTCAAAAACAAAAACTCCTCTTCCAAAATAAATAATCCCCCTCTTTTATTATGTTATTTCTAACAACACTGCTGTCCTATTTGGACACCGTCCACTACCCCTAAACCCAAACCCGTAATAGATATCCTACGTGTTCTAGAAAATTAGTAATCCAAGGAATAGCTGAGCACAGTAAAGTGTATGATTTAGACAAAATAATAGTTTCTCCAATCACTATAGATGATGGATCATGACACTTTAGAAACTTTGAGTAGTTACTAACTTCATCCGATAAGAGCATACGAGAAGAAATAATTGAATTGAATGAAATTAGTGAATGAAGGTTTATATCAATAAGTAATGAAGCGGTGTTGCTAGGCATTAACCACAATTCATGTAAGTTAAACCCAAAATTGAATAAAGCCATCAATAATACAAAGGGTTCCGTTGCTCAATGGGAGTACTTAGGGTAAACCCACAGGAAAAATTAGTTTGACACTTTGATCCTAAAACACACAAAAAGTTATGTTCTCATGACTAACTGATACTTAAATTATTAAAGATCACAAAAATACTGAAAATGATCTACGTGAACAGGCTTGTTAAATTCAAAGGATGAAACATGGAGGTTAGTTATTGCATTTAATGTCCATCTTAATTCTGAAAATATTTTAATGAGCTAATTTTAAGTTGCCATAAAAATTTAGTGAATTCAATTTCTAGAAAACCTTGAATGTAGAAATCATGATATGATACTAACTAACAAGCTCATTAGGCTAACTGTGAAAATGATTTCAAAATATTTTTTCGGCTTCATGTCTGAAAATTATGGGTTGTGTCTTGGCACAATCGACAATGGTATACGTATATATACACACACATATCAAGACACCATCAATAATTATAAAATTGATCCGCAATGGCAAGATACACCATGTACAAACAAAAAAGACAAAAAAGACATAAAAATCAACAATTTTTTTAAAAAATCTGCAAATTTTTCAGGACCTTCCCTTTTCTCACTGCCAGCCTTGCTTAACAAAACATACCAAAACTATAAACTTTATCTTGCTATCGATTTTCTCAGGTTTCGTGCCCTCTACATTTACTATTATTAGAAGAATCAAAATATTAATCAGGTCCCATTTATCTAAGACAGATCCATTCGGTTTGCAGACCAGATAGTTGACAAATCAAACATTGTGTAATCGGATATCCCCAAGTTCCAAGGAACACAAACAATTACATAGGAAAGGAGGATATGAATTTCCCATTGCTTGCCTTCACTTAATCAAGCTCCTAAAATAGCAACTGACAAAGAATTCTATTAAATTCAAATGCAGAAGTCACAGTTCCAATTCTTATGCTTCTATTCACAGTTCTTTGGCAATAAGCCCTAACTAGCCCATAAAATTCAGTCTCTCAATAAATTTGGAAAAATGAAGAAACCATGACAAAAATCCGGAAAAAAATATGAAGAAAAGGCAGATAAATGATATTTTACTCGAATACGGGCAGTGGCATCTTGACGAGACTCGAGGAGCATAGCAATGTCACGCCGCATCTGCCTTATTACCACGTCCCTCTTGTTTCTTAGCAGCTTTATCCTCGCCACCGCCATCTTCGCCGTTGTTTTGCTACGATTTTAGGTTTTACCAGTATAATTAATTGAAATAAACAAAAGCTTACGAAGTAAAAAAGAGGAAAATTTCGTACCATTTGGATGAGTTGAAAGCAGAGCGAATCAACAAGAGAGCCATCCTCTTCGCCTTCTTCCAGCCGCCTCCGCCGCCGCCGCTGCCTCCCACCACCATTTTCTTGTTGAAGAGAGGAGAACAAGTGTATGCAGCGTGAGAGAGAGAGAGGGGGGGGTTTTATTTTTGGCGGATTTCAACGGTCGAATATAAGGTGGTAACGTGGCCTGGAGACAGGAAGGATTGGGGAAAGAGCCGTTGTATAATTATTGCCATTTGTTCTCTCTTTTTTGCTACAAACTGACAAATATTTGTCCCAAATCATCTACGGAAAATTTGTGTTCAGTTTCCACCGTCATTTTTTTTGTGTTCAGTCCCTAGGTACTTTTTTAGTACTATATTTCCACATGAAATGTACCACATTTGCACATAAAGTGTACCACATTTTGTATGACATAGTACCACAATTTTGTGAGTAGGGAGTGAAGCCAAAGAAATTTTTTAATTGGGGATTTTTCAATAACTTCCCCCATCTATAATCGATTTTATGTTTTTTATTTTCGTTTCTTCTAAAAAAATGTTTTTTTATGTAAGATTCCCTTATATTGAATAACGATTAGGATTGAGATATTTTATTTTTTAATCATAATAATAGAGATTTTATATTTGATTCACTCTATATTCGGAGGAGGATGACTATATTATCAAAATATAATATAAATTATTATATGTGACGATAGTTTTTTTGGTTATGGGGAGTAATATGGAAAATTATATCTATTTATTTTATATAAAAAAAATTTATTAGAGTGTCTCAGTAATCAATTTTATAAATTGTATATTTAATTCGATTTGTAAAAACATATTAATTTTTATGTCAAAAATATATTTTTTAATCGTAAGTATATGATTGAGGAAACTAGTCTTAAAGACAAAAACATACTATTTATTTTATAATATTGAAAATCATATATATATATATATATATATATATATATATATATATATATATATATATATATTTTTAGGATAAAAAAGTATTCCATTAGATTGACAGGATGTCCATATGTACAAATCTTGTCATCGTGTGAAATCTTTAGTTTATGTTATATTATATTTAGAAAATCTCACATCCTTATTGATGTTGCTGAAATCGGTGATGCTAATTGGGAGGTCGGATTTCACTGGTAGAGCTCGGTTCAAACCTTCGAAGGGTGGTTGGGAGGTCGGATCTTCACCTTGGGAGCTCGGATCAAATACCTTGAAATCAAGAAACACAAACAAGAGTGTTAGAAGGGGGCCGGAAGGTTGTTCCGGCGTAGCCCTTCCGACGCTCAAGTCAGAGAACAAAAAACTGAGAGAGAGTAATGTGTGTGCAGAGAGAATGTGAATATATGAATTGAATAAAACAATGAACGGAACCTGGTATTTATAGGAGAACAATAGAGTCCTAGTTCGGCAGATTAAGATCTTCAGAATCTTCGAAAGATTTGATTAGATCTTGTCCAGATTTGATTTAGATATCGTGCCAGATTTAATTAGATCTTTAATGGGCTTTATCTTTCTGGGCTTTGATCTATGTGGGCTACGCGCTTAATATCTGAGTAAGAGCTCTCGTAGGTATGAGCCCGCCTGAACCCAGGACCTTATGGGAGCTCGGCTCGAGAGCTCGGCAGAAGATCTCCAATCGCCCCGATATTACCTTCTTGGAGGTCGGCTCGCCTTGGGAGGTCGGCCAGGGAGCTCGGCGTGGGAGACCTTGGGAGGTCGGCATGGGAGCTCGGCGTGGGAGGTCGGCTGACCTCCCCGATCGACGGAACTACTGTTATGGGAGGTCGGCTGGGATGACCTCCCAGATGACCTTCCGCGCTTCCCTGAATGCCGAGTTCTCAATTAGATGGGCTACCGAGAGTGGGCCGAGCCCATCCTCAATCCGAGGGTATCACCCATCGTATGAAAAGATATTTATCTATATCTATATTTATATTATATTATTATAATTATTATAAATACAAAAAATGGATTAATATACAAAAAATGGATTAATACAATGTTTTTCCATCATAAATAGACAAAATTAACTCTCCATATGTATAAAATAAAAATATATATAAAATATAAGACATCATATAGATATTTTAGTACATTTATTTATAAGCTATGGAATTATCTCATCTCAAAACCTACACTTAAATGTCATCCGATTTGATTGTAGTAAATCTTTCTATATGAGTCCGAGGTCCACTAGCCCATATGAGAGGGTCAATCGATAGACATGCACGAGTAGGCAGATATCTGAAGGAGATTGCAGCAAACTCTGACCTCCATAACATATTCCACAATATTTTAGGAAGAGGACATTTTATCATTAATGTTAGTTAATTTTCATTCCAAAAAAACAAGAGAATAAACGTGCAATTACGTTATATCCACAAAAAAATTTTCCACACCTATATTTTAGTAATTTACTTTAAATATTTATTTATTGCTTTCTGCCTAAATTGATTATTTAATTAACTGTTTTTAATTAAAATAAATAAATTATCTCGTTTTGACCTATGAGAAATATAGAGATGTAATTGAACCAAACGGTTTGTGAGCTATTCGAAGCTCGGCTCGATAAAAAGCTCGTTTGAGTTTGTTTGTTAATCATATCAAACCAAGCCCAAGCTCGATTTTGAGCTCGAAAATTTAATCAAATCAAGCTCAAGCCTAAGGATATTCAGCTCGTGAGCTCGCAAACATGTTTGATAATAGGCTCGCGAGCTCGAGCTCGGCTCGTTTAGGTGGCTCGCAAACATGATTTTGGAATGTTCAATAATATATTTATTTATGTTGTTTTTTGCTCTTATTTGTGTCGTTTTGGTTATTTATGAATGAATTTACATTTTTATGTCTGATTTAAAATTAGTTTCTAGATATATTTAATTTCTAACAAGCTCGATTCAAACTAAAACTCGAGCTCCATTCTATGCTTATCGAGCTCGAAAATGAGACGAGCTCAAGCCAGGCTTGTTAAACATGTTAAACGAGCTATTAATGAATCAAGCTCGAACCTGGCTTGATTAACATGCTAAACGAACTTTTAACGAGTCGAGCTTGAGTCTGGCTTGATTAAAATGCTAAACGAGCTTTTAACGAGCCGAGCTCGAGCTTTTAACGAGCTCAGTAATTTCAATACAAACCAAGCTCGAGCCTGATAATAGAAGTTCGAATCGAACTCGAGCTCGAGCCTCAAACAATTTTAAACAAACCAAGCTCAAGCCTGATACTGTTTGATTTGGTTTCGATCGTTTACAGTCTCTAAAAAAAATATATATGGCGTTTGAGACTGAACCATACTCTTTCCACTTAAAGAGAACCCATTTGAACCGGGTTTCGTTTCTTTGCGAAGAAAGTTCAAACTGCTTGAAGTCCTTTGAGCACTCGCCAATTAGGGTTTTGCCCTCGTATCCGCTCCCACCATGGCAAGATCTCCGTCTCTTATGTTTGTTTTGCATAAAATTCAGCTAAATATCGGTGGTTTGTGCTGTGTTCAATAAGTGTTAACTGATTGTTTTTCATTCTGTAGGCTGATTCTCCTCGTGCACGGTAAAATTTTCTGATTGCTAGTTTTGGCTTCCTTGACATCCTTTTCGATCCTTTTTACTTACTTTAGGATTTTTTGACCCGTTTCTTTCAGTTGAAGGGGCTTTATATTTAGGGTTTTCTATTCGATTATGTGAAAAACATAGTTAAATTATCATTTTTATGTTGTCTGCTGTTGTCGTCCACATTGCCAAAAAAAAAAAAATTAACTCCTTTTTATGGAAATATAACGTGTGAAATTATGGAATTTTCTTATTTTTGGGTTGGGTAGGTGCCATATCCGCCCCTCAATGAGGCGTTCATATGGTCATAGAAGGCGTTCATATGTTGCTCAAGGTGAGAATATTTAATGGCTAGAAATTGTAATTTGTTGTGTCTCGTGTTAGCTGGGATGAAATAAATTCAAGCTTTTTATATATGGAGAGTAGAACATTTGGGATTTCACCTGAGTACTTCATCCTTTTGTATATTGGCATATTAAAGGGGATTTCCCCGTTTTGAAACAATGGGATGAGATCCTCTGTAATTTTGGTCACGGAAAAGAGACAAACCAGTCACTTTTGTGATATAATTGCTAATTGATTGTATGTTTAATTTGTCTTGCCCTCCTACTTCAGAATTAAGAAAATTGAGTGGACGAACCAAGACTGGTTTCAATTATTATTTATGTAAATATAATGCACCAAGCCACCAATCATTTGCATCTCACAGTGCTTTGGAAGAAGTTACATAGGAAAGCGCTCTTATTTATCACAGTCTGCTGTTGGTAAAACGTGGCAATACTCTGAGCTTTTGCGAAGGATTTTTACTCTTTGAATATAATTTTCAGTCATATCAATTTCAGCTTCTATTCAGCTTTAGTTTTTTCAACAGCCAATGTGATGGTTAATAAGCCTTACATAAATTTCTCTGTTTAGATTTGATCTGGTAGCTATGGATAGTCTTTTGTTTTCATTTCAAGATCCTTCTTGAGTCTTGACATGGTTCTTTATGCTACGAAAAGATGGATTTAGGCATTTAGCGTTTTCAGTCGCTGTATTTACTGCTACTTTTCATGTTTAAGTATTTGACCTTCCGTTCCATCTCATAATTGCTTTAGCTATGCACACTCTCCTCCATGGGAAGAAAATGTGAAATTGAGGTCAAGGTCGAGGTCTAATTCTCGATCTCGATCTAGATCATGGTCAAGACCAAGGCCCAAATCTAGGTCCAGATCTGGGTCTAGAGATCGTGGCAGGCAAGTTGCAATTTGTGTTATGTTCAGTTTTCCAGTTTTCTCAAGTCAAAGATTGCCATTTGATGTATCAATCATAGGTGACATTGTCCTCGATCTGTCCTGCAGAACTGAAGTAGTCAACAAAGGAGACACACTCTATGTTACAGGACTCTCTACAAGAGTTACTGAGCGAGACCTTGAGGATCATTTCTCAAAAGAAGGAAAGGTGAATGGCTCCTTTATTTTTTCACTTTTGTGAAAATTTAAGACTAACAAATTAGGTATAACATGTTTTGAGTTTGTGTGGAACCTTTATCATCAGAATATCTTAATGATGCAATTGAATGAAGCACTTTTGGTTGGGTCAATTTTATTTGCTGGAAAAGTGTTTAAGATCCCTTGTAGCTGAGTTTAATTGAAGCATAATATAAGCGTTTGGAACTTAGTAAGATTTTACTTATATATTCTTAAATTTATTTTTAAAATTAAGCTCTTAAATATTTGGATAAAATAAGAAGTTGGAGAGAAAAATCAAGAGAGAAGAGGAACAAATCAAGTGAGTCGGAGGAAGGAAAAAAAGTGAGACAAAAAGGATTGGACGATAGTTTGGGATCTGTAAGGTAAATATCAAGGTTATTTTGAATATATCTTTCATGATTTTTTTTTTAAAAGTTGGCGTGATCTTACGCCTTTTAAAAATGTGAATAACTTGTTTTAAAAACATTCAAAATGATTTTAACAAATATTTGCTAACACCTTATAAATTACTAATTCAAGCCATAAGTTTATGTTTGGATACAGAAGCTTTTGGAGTGAATGCTTTTTTTATTTTTTTTTCAAAAAAACGATTTTACTGAAATGTATGGTTGAATAGGCATTTTTTAAACAAAAGCACTTGAAAAAGCAATATGCCTCCAAATAAAAAATGACTTCTGCTTAACCAGAAAAGCACCTAAAATACTTTGCTTAATGAAGATGTTTTTAAGCTTAGTATTTCCACATTCAAACTGGTTATAAGTAAATTATTCCGGTCAAGTGTGTTTGATAGATATATTGTGTCTGACTAGAACCATGATAAATGACCTCTGTCGATAATCCAAATACTTTGTAGGATGTCTTCAATTACACGAACTCTACAATACCAAACCATGATCACAAAAGCCTAGATCTTGGTTTAAGTTGGAAAACCAACAGTACCGTTCATTTGAAGATTTGAGGATGATGAATCCAAATTAAACACCACGAGATGACAAGAATGAATCTTGATAAGTTCTATTGATTTGTTCAATAAAAACACAACAGAATACTTACAATTTTGTTGATAATAATGAATGATATATTCCAAGCATGTTTGCCTTATTATATATGAAAATCCTAAACTAGCGATGTGATGTGGGCTTAAGCTAAGGTTTAGTTTAGCCCATAAAAATGCCTAATAAAATGATATGGAAATTAAAGGACATGAACAAGTCTAGAGTCCGGAAACAGATGTAATTAGGCTCCTGATATTCTTTTTTTGTTAAATAAATATTGCCCATGACAATAAAACTTGATTTTAGATTTGAATTAAGTTGATCCAGTTTGGACATACAGGCATGTTCCTTCTAGTTTAGCCCTTGAAATGTCTTAATTGAAATGCTTGTTAATCATAGTGCGTGTCACAACATTGCCTTCTTTATTTAGCTTAGACTTTTTATATCATGTTAATTTTTGTTGTCACCGCCTATTTTATTATAGGTGAAATCGGTTTTTTTGGTTGTTGAACCACGTTCCCGTGTTTCTCGTGGTTTTGCTTTTGTGACAATGGATTCTGCTGAGGATGCCAACCGCTGTATCAAATACCTAGATCAATCAGTTCTTGAAGGCCGGTACATTACTGTGGAGAGGGTAAGCTGTCTGTCTGTTTAGAAACTGTAACATGGACTATTTTTAATTCTATGATAGTCTGTTTGACGTGAAGGTTTTCTGGTTATGTTCAGAAGTCATTGCGCCAGCTATGTTGGCAGAAATCAAAGATGATGAGTCTATCCATTGGAACAAGCTAAAACAGCTTTTCACTTGCATCTGATCAACTAAATATCAACTATATTGTCCAACAGTTTTACAACCTCAGCAAATACTCTCAAATAAACAACGGTCTTTATCAACATTGTAATCGAGCATTTATGGTATTTCATACCTGGCATTTTTTTAATTTTACCCTTTTTATTGGATTCTAATTCAGGAAAATGAGAAAGAGATGACCAGTTTCTTAGTAAATCTTTCTGCTATGTTTCTTTTCCTAGATTGGAACAAGTTATTTACATTAATTTTTTAGAGGTTTTATTTCGTTGCCCTCTTTCTGTGAGAAATGCATTGTTTGTATTTCAACTTATTTAGTTGTAGACACTGCTTCACTAGAGTACATGAAGTGAGGCCATTTATTTCCATGCAGTCCCGGAGGAAACGTGCTAGGACTCCCACCCCTGGTCATTACCTTGGACTCAAAAGCACCCGGGGTGATGGTAAGTTATTTAGTGTAACTTTGTCTTTAGATATCATGAAAACTTTCTCATCATATGAATGTAAGGTTATCGAGGTGATCACACATCATATCGTGGAGGTTCGAGCCGGGATGATTATGGATACCAGAGGTCATCTAGGCGTTCTCCTTATAGAAGGTGGACGCGATTACTCTCCGAGGCGTTCTCCTTATCGAGGTGGACGCGATTACTCTCCGAGGCGTTCTCCATATGGGGGTGGACGCGATTACTCTCCGAGGCGTTCACCTTCTGGAAGAAGGTCCAGAAGAGACAGGTCATATTCGCCATGACAACTTCAAAATTGTCTATGTGCTTGGCTTCAGTTGAAAGGACGAACATATCAATCATGTTTGTTTTCTAGGACTAGACTTTTTTACTTCAAAGAGTTCTTGGTGGTGCTTTGTTTGAATTAATTTAGATGATCTCCTATTCTGTTTCAGACTTGTGGTTATCAAGCTCTATAAGAATGCTATTACTTGTTTGAATTCATGATTTGTGTTTTTCTTCTGAATCTTTTTGATGAAATGCGGATGGAGCATTGAATCTGCCAAGTTTTCTTAGGCCAAATCTTGATCAGTTAACTATACTACTAGATTTATGAATCTCGTATGTGTTTTATGTGAAAATTGTACATGTTTTCGTATATAATAATAATAATGAGATATTTTTTTCCATATGATATGGGCAATCCTGTGTCCCATCTTACAGGACACATGGCAAAATTCGTTCAGTGTGGTAGACGAAGCAGTTTCAACGGCGGTGAGAATTTCCAAAAGCATACGAGTTTATAAAATACCATAAAAAGAACCATAAAGCTCATTCTCTCGACATTTGCTACTAAACTTTTAAAATACTTTTTTCGAACTTTTTGTTATTCCCTTATTTGTAAAGATTTACTAAAAGTAATAAAATAATAAAATATTAATATAAACAGATATAACTCAGTCTACATGTTTAATCTCAATTTTTTTAGGCCAACATTTCTTTTACAATCAAATTTCCGTAGACAAAATTCCATTAATAGAAATTAATCCACAGTAGCTGGATATTCCTTGTCAATCCCCAGAATGAGATCAAATTCATACAGGTTGGTAGGATAATAAGGTCAAGTTTCAAAATATAATCCTCTTATTCTATAAAAAAAAGAATCCTAAACAACCTGAATTGTGACAAATTCTCTTTTCAAAGGTGTAGGGGAAGAAAAGGAATACCCCCTCATCTCCAAATACCATATTTTAGTTCCTTTTGTCCCTTTACAAAATGATGTGTCTTAGCCTTTTCATTCGCAGCAATGTGCGGTGTGATTCGCAGCAATGTGCGGTGTGAACTTCACCAGGGTGAAGAAACGAGTAGGCAAACTCTTTAACTGGTGTGGTACCATGAATGACAGGTTTGAACTTAACCTCCCAATCTTTGTGATAAGGCTTGAAAAAAGAGATGATAATAGAACTCGGCTTTGAACACGTTGATGGATATTAAGTGAATGAAAATTAGATAATATATATGATCTGAGCTTATGAATCAATTCATATATTAAGTGGATGATGTAAATATAGTATGCTGAGTTCGTGCCATATTGGAAAATAAAGTTAGTCGGCCTATAACTGAGATTTTATAACATGATGACAGTCGTAGATAGAAAAATACGATATTAAAATTTATTTATTTATTGAATGAGAGTTTTATTTTTATTTTGAGAAAGACGAGAGATGCATTTTATATGAGTCCTTCTTGGAGCAATTATTTGTTTTTAGTATTTTGTTTCATATTTATGATGGAGTGAGTCTCATGTGAGACCGTCTCACGGGTCATAATCCGTGAGACGGGTCAACCCTACCCATATTCACAATAAAAAGTAATACTTTTAGCATTAAAAATAATACTTTTTCATTGATGACCCAAATAAGAGATCCGTCTCACAAATACTACCCGTGAGACCGTCTCACACAAGTTTTTGCCTTTATGATGATATCATAAACAATCATTAAGTTTTTGATGAATAAAAAATTAGTATTTTATAAGATATATCTAATTAAAAATAATGTTCTACAGTAAAACATTTATTTGATATACATAAATGGTCAAAAATAGTTTTTATCATTAAAAGATGACTGAAATATTAAAATTGATAAGAATATGTATTTTTTAGCGCATGTTATTTTCAAATTGAATAAAAATAATATCATACATTTTTAAATTAAAATATATGGAAAAATTTATATATAGAAAAGTTAAATTTAAAAAATACAAATATTAGAATATGAATAAGAATAATAGTAAAATGAAAGAATGAGAAGACGTAGATTCAAATATTATCATTTATAAAAAAAAATTAAATGATAAATTCACGACGTCTTAAACAAACCTTTCATAGCCTATATTGAAACTGGATTGTCTAAGGCAACCTGGGCATTGCCTTTTGCAATGCGCGTGTTGTGTACTTAGCTCTAGTCATCGCTCAAAGAATGTTATGGGATTTATCGATGAATTCTGTTCGATTTATGCATTTTACATTGTTTTTTTCGCTTTTTTGTTTTAGAAATATGTAATCTAATATCCGATCAGATTATATCCTTGTTAAATTGGTAAAAGAACTAAAACTTTAAAATAAATAAATAAAGATAATGAACAAAAACTAAATTTTGATATTATTGGGGATCATGATGACAAGTGTCAACAAAAGCTGGACCAAAATAACAATTTACCAATGAAGAAATGGCAAGAAAATTTAATTTATTAGTTGAAAGGAAATAAGAATATATCGGAGAACAGCAATATTAGCAAAGAGTGCGGCGTTTCTGTTAATTCAGTTTTCATTCCGCCATTTCCAATTTCTTCATTTGACTCGTTCACCGTTCAATTCCATACTTCTCTATTCCTTCGAATCCATCTTCTACGTGCCTCCCTCTCTGTTAGGCAAGCGCCTCCTCTGAAGTCCTCGAATTTCATTCGTTTTAATGGTTTCTGTTTTTTATTGTTCCAAGATTTGTTTTATGGCAGGAGATCAAATCGATCTGAATTTTTACTGAAGTGGGTTTTCAGTGTTAATACTGATATTGATGGAGAAGGCTGATCCTGCACAGAAGCTGTACAACAGAATGCGGCTGTGGGAATTCCCGGATCAATACGTGATCGAGCCTACTGATGGATCTTCCGCCTCCCTTTTGGCAATCAGTTGCGTTGACGGTTCCATGAATCATATTGGTAATATATTGATTTTCTACGACATTTTCTATTTCTTTTGTTGTTTGTTGTTGTATACTGATTAAATTTTATTTCCGATGGTTTATTATTCAGATGAAATACCTCAGTGCAGCTCGCTTCGCGTTCCTCAAATTCGGACCATATTTGGCGTGATTGGGATGCTCAAGCTGGTGGCTGGCAAGTTTTTAATTTTACTAATATTTTGCAATGAATGATTTTGTGGGTTTTGAGGTCGTTTCCTCTGTCCTCTTGTATCATCTTGATAGATGTTCAAATTGTTTGTTTCCCTGTATGGTGCCACGAGCCGTGCTGCATAGGTTATTATTGATGATGGTCCTTGTTCCTTTTGGATATCATATATGGTTGCATCAATTTTACTGAAAACTTGAGTTAGGTACTTAAAGGGTGAATGTTTTTAGATCAAGATGGGTGGATGATTTTCTTTTTCCCCCATGATGATGTAAAGGATGTAATCTCCTAATATGTGAAGAAAATATACCAATTGCTTGGTCAGTGAGTCTATATCATCAGATTTTTGCAAGGATGGTTTTGTCCTGGGAGGTCTTCAAGCCTTTTAAGTGATTTTTTTAATCATCATGTGGATCTATTTCATCTATGGGCTTTCTATTGATGTGGTAAATCTGAGTGAGCTGGAAAGTCACCAGTTGGAAATTTCATCTAGCCACTATTGTAACCATTGCCACCATTGCTTCTAGGACATGCTGAGAATGACATAGATTAAGCCTGCTTCAGAATTGAGGTTGGATGTGGAGGCTAATTATTGGGTCAATAGTAGGACCTCAAGTTTTTCAATTAATTGCCAGGAGGTGTAAGAAATGGCTTTGAGATTTGAGGGAACTTGTTTCTGGTCTTATTTTCTTTTTTTTTTCTTTTTGCTTTTCGGTTGGTGTCCGAGTTATTGAAGTAGGTAATCTTTGGATCAATTGTCAGAAGTTTGATTTTCCTTACAACAATTTCTCGGGCGAGCATGTTGCACAAATTTTGCCTAATGCGGCTTACCTGGCTAGTGTGTTTGCAAACAATTGTGTTTGCCCGAAATTCATAGTTTAACATAGTAAGTTTCAGGATTATATGGGAACTGTATCGAATTTTAATAAATCCACCTTGGCAAGTTGTGTAGAAGTACATGTGATATTTTTTCTCCTTTCTTGTGTGACAATCACAAATATAGGATTTTCTGTAAATAATAAATAACAATTCCAAAACTTTGTTATTTCGTTTCATGGTTTATTTGTTTCCATGATCTCAGTGCTAATATCTCTTACCTTTTCAGGGTCATATTTGTTCGTGATTACTGAACGTGAATGTGTTGGATCTTATTTGGGTTATCCTATCTTTAAAATTAAATCAATGAAGGTTTTTCCTTGTGATCATTCTCTCAAAAATTCTCCGGAAGAACAGGTTTATACTACCCAAGTTTTTTTTTCATTCATGTTTGTAGCTTAAGTATGATGTTCCCATACTGAAAACCTTTTGTTGTCCAGAAAAAGATGGAGAGCGAGTTTTCACACTTGCTAAATGTTGCAGAGAGGACTATTGGTCTATATTTTTCCTATGATGTGAATATAACGTTGAGGTATTATATCATAAATGTATTGCCAAAAAGTTTCCTGTGAGCGATTTCCTCATCATTGGCACATAGCAAAAAGCCTAACAGGCAATAGCATGCACAAAATGTGGCTTAGACTGGGATTGCAACTGATAACGCATGTCTATTTATGAATTTTTGGGTGAAAAGTCTAGATTACATTGATTACCAAAACAAAAGGATATTATGCACGGGACTTTATACACGACTAAACAGTATATAACAAGATTTACTCTTTATATGGACAAACAACTTGGCATTTGCCACCATCTATCCAAAATATGTATGATTCATAAATTGTGTGAAAATATTTCATTCACTTATCGATTCTTGTTTGGAAATTCTAGCTGTTTATTTTCATGATTTAATTTATCTTCTTGACAGTTATGCGTGCTTCCTACTTGAATGGCTAAATCTGCAACCTGTTTAATGAACAAGTGTTTGTAAAAAGCTAAGACTAAGAAGTATATGCTGTTAAATCTTTATTTTTTGTTGGCAGTACCATTTTTCAGTTTTTGGGATAGTTTGTATAAGTTTTTCAGATTTAAGATCAAAGCACTTTCTATCTCTCGATCCATTCTCTAAGCTTACAATTCAACTGACAGAGAAAAGGTTAGCCAAATTTTTCCTATGAATTTCCCTAGACAAAGCAATTTTTAAACTGTTCATTGGTAAGATATAGAAAACAAGAACCTATTATTCATCATTGATGATGCAATTTCTTTTTGTTTACTTTGGGTCATCAAGTGTGTATGTTGTGAAGAACGTGGTAGCTGCAAATAATTATATTTGTTTACTCTATTAATACAACATATCTAATACAACTGGCGCAAAAATATAATCCTCCCTACTTTGCTTACATGATGCCTTATTGAAATGGGTTGATGTGATTAAAGTTTTCCTTTCTTTCTTTTGATATAGAAGATATCTCTTTCTTGTGAATTCAAATTTGTTATTTGGTTAATATTTGCCTATTTCCTCTTATGCATAATCATTTTATTTGTTTATGCTGAGGTATGTTTCTAGTATATATCTGGTATATTCAAAGTTTTTTTGTGACTAGAGGGCGCTAAAAAATTTCGTTGATAATATCTTAAACATGTGTTGATACTTTTAGCAATCAGTTTGATTTAATAAATTTTGGATCTTCTTGCAGCACACAGCGGTTGCATGATTTAGGCGACGAATCAAAGTTGCTTCCTCTCTGGAGACAAGTAAATTTTATCTCAACATTATGACATGCTTGTGTTCCATGGACTGTTTATAAAAATGTAGATTACGCTCATTAGCTTCTACTCCTCACATATCTTTGTTTAAGGACCTTATTTCACTGTTACTACGTGTGTGACATTTAGTATCTCAGACATGTCACAACTTAAATTTTTTTCTGCAGGCAGATCCTAGATTTCTCTGGAACAGCTATATGTTGGAAGTGCTTATAGATAACAAGGTCTTCCCGACTGAATTAAATTAGTTATTTATATTCTTTCACAGAAAACATCCTTTTGATATCATAATAACTGAATGCTATTACCTTATGCAGCTTGACCCATACTTACTTCCTATTATGCAAGGCAGTATCCTTTGAAGTGCACCTCATTTTACCTTCTTTCAGCAGTCTGCTCCATTAATCTTTGCTCAATATGAAGTTGAGTCTTAACTGGTCATCAGGTTTTCAAAACTTTCAGGCTGCCATTGTGAAAGATATCCTCGATGTTACACTGATTGCACGAAGATGCACAAGGAGAACAGGTATTGAGACAACTGTATTCGTAGTCTTTTCCCTTCACCTCTGTCCTCTTCCTTCTCACTTGATGTTTTTGTTGTTTATTGCCCTTTAGACATTCACCAAGGTGCTGTGGATATTTTGTTAGTTGTATTTAAAATTCCTTTAAATGCCTATTTGTGGCACATTGTGTGATTTTTCTTATATACACAAGTTTACATGATGTCTTATATTTCCCATTGGTTCAAATTTTGCCTCCCCAAAGGCACCCGCATGTGGAGAAGAGGGTCTGATTCTGATGGTTTTGTTGCAAACTTTGTGGAAACTGAACAAATCGTGCAACTTAATGGGTACACCGCATCATTTATTCAGGTGATCTCCCCATAGTTCTGCAATGAATTTATGGTCTCGAATAGGTTCATTTTTATATTGGTAAATTTAGCAGCTGAAATTAATCTTTTTAGAGCTGGGATTTCGAGTATCTTTTACTGTGCTTCATTTTTACATTATGTCATTTATACTTCTGACTTTGATTTTTTTTCTTTATTGAAATGTTAATTTCTGAGTTGAACAAACTTAATCCTGGGATAATTATTTTGTTCCATTATCATTTATTTGCATGAATTGCTGAGCATAAGCTTACGTTTCAACTATCACCAGGATGAGCCTCATGCTGTAAATGAAAACATAGCAATGGTATTTATTAGATGAAATTCGATTAACATCATTATATAAAACCATCACAAGGGTGGTAATACGAATCAACAACCATCTACTAAGTTGTATCCAATACCTAAATATATGGACGAAGATACACTTTATAGTAGACCCGACCGTGTATATTTTTCCTGGAATCATAATCCGAAACTGGATCTGTTTCTTGAAAACTGAAGCTAAAACATTTTTCTGCTCGGTTCCAAAACTGGAACTGGAACTAAGGTCTTACAGTTCGATTCCGATTCTTAAAAATAAGAAAATGAAAACTGGAACCGTAACGTAAAACCATTATTAAATTTTAAAATCATGTGGTATATGCACACAATTTAATTAATATATAATCAAATAGTTGATTTATATACTTCAATTTGACCTTTATTTTTATACAATGTAAGCAAAACATTAAATATCCATGATATTTTATAATATAATTATCAAATAATTAAATTTAATTAGTTTGATTAACTTATGAGTTGTATTGCTGTTTTTTCCTTGAACGAATAAAACTTAAATAATAATTTTCATTTCAAAACGTAACCAAATCTAATTGTGAACCATTAGGAACCAGAACTAAAACCGTATCTAAGCTATTTGGTTCTGGTTCCACATTTAATTGGAATTGGGACTGTTTGTTCTAGAATCAGAATTGTCGGCTTGGAACCATAGTCAGACCCACATTTTAGAGTGAAAATAGCTGGCAAAAATTGGATCTTATCATAGGTTATTTGAAACGATCACGAGTGAGTAGGTTGCTTATGACTCGCGTGCGATGGTGGATGACTAGAACCCATGTTCGTTTCAAACTATGATCAGATGAAGACCCAATGCTTGTCAGAAATTCGTAGTATGATTAATTAAATTACAAGTAGTGCAATCTGCTTCCTACAAAGAACATATTGTTTTTCTGCATGTTTTCCAAAATTGGGACCTATTTTGAAGAGTACAATGTGAGAAAAGCATGCATTTGAGTGACTCAATGATTTGACAACCTCTATCTGACCCTATTGGGCATTCATTTGCTACCCTTGATTATTTAAGGTTGTGCTTGGATGAAAGTATTTGATTTGAGGAGAGAGTTGAAGAATGAATTTAAAAGGACATCCATGTTAGGTGCATTTCAAATCCATCACAATTACCAGTACATCTACGTAACTTAACAAATGGGTGAATTTGAAATTATCAACATAATTTCATCCAAAAATCAAATAGATTTGAAATACATGGCTTCAAATCCCTTCATCTAAGTGCACCCTATAGATTTTTGTGGATTAAATATTCAAAATCTGATATAAAGATCCTTTGGCTAGTAGTACATGGGTTCATCCTGTTGGTAGAAGTTGAATCCTGTGATCATATATGAGGTGAATGGTGATTATCATTTTGTGTGTATGAATGGTAGTTTGGCCAATTTTTAAGTTCATCCATTTTTTTAGATTTTGTTGTCCTTTACTAATACATCACATCATTTTTGCTGGTAATTTGTTCTTGTAGGTCCGAGGGTCAATCCCATTACTTTGGGATCAAATTGTTGATTTGAGATACAAGCCTAAATTTGAAATTGTGAGACCTGAGGAAGCAGTGAGTAGTCTCCAGATTTTAATGTTCTGAAATCGTACCTATGCATATTAGTAGTATATTATTTCTGTTTAGTTAATTTCTTCCGGTCCTCAATATCTGTAGCCTAGAGTAGTTGAGCGACACTTTTTGGATTTAAGAAAGAAATATGGAAATGTTCTAGCAGTTGATCTTGTCAACAAGGTACCTAAAAATTCCATGTCCTTTATAACTTCCCATGAAATATATATATGTGCTGGTATTCTCGGTAGATTGTCCTTTTCTTCTGCTTTTTAACAGCATGGAGGTGAGGGACGCTTATGTGAAAAGTTTGGCGATGCTATGCAAAATGTTGTTAGTGATGATATAAGGTAAGATGTACCCACCCAATCTAGTCAATTTTACCATCCAATTATCACATTAATGCAATCTGACTTTTTTCATAACTTTATAATGTTTTGTAGATATCTTCACTTTGATTTTCATAAAGTATGTGGCCATGTTCAATTTGAGCGCCTTTCCATTCTTTATGATCAAATCGAGGATTTTCTCATTAAGAACAGGTATTTCTCCATTTCAGAGGGACGTATGATTGTTGCTTCATATAGAGTTTGTATACTTTATGTCAAATTGTGATATAAGAATTTTGAGAAGGTATGGTTTCCTGAGTTTTTTATGAAATAAAACAGCACTGTGCATAGCACTCTCCCATAACCAAATGGGAAATGTAAATTAATCAATATATCAAAATAGAAAAACAAACATAGGTACTCCATATAATCAAGGATTTCATTAAATAAAATTATATATCATATTCTTGTTTCCAACACAAATAAACTTTGCTTTACTTACAATTTATACTGTCCAGTTTTTGGATATTAGTTTATACATGAACTCCTTCAAAAAGATAATCACCATATTAATTTGGTTTATCATGTTATGGATAGTTCTTATTAAATTCTTTGAAATCTGGGATTGCTTTGTACTGTATATTAAACTCCTTTTAAGTATTGAATATACTTACTGAAAAACATGTCAACACTCAGCGGTTAGTCATTTTCTGATATTAGATTATATGGTTGTGTTGCTCAAATTCTTTGCAACTTTATTGGAAATTATAGGTACCTTTTGTTAAATGAAAAGGGGGATAAAGTTGAGGGCCAAGTTGGAATTGTGAGGACAAATTGCATTGACTGCTTGGACCGTACAAATGTCACCCAGGTATAATTTCTTATTTTCTTTTGACTTGCAATCTAATTTTTATACCTGAGCTTATACAAATCCTGCAGGGTAGGAAATCACTTGTCTTTTCCTCTTTCTTTTACCACTTTTTTTGAAGAGAAATGTGAAAAATATCCGCATAAACCTGAAATTCTATCCATGAAAACTGAAAATAAAATCCCAATTTCTCTAAGATGTTTTCTAACATGTTCTTTTGTTCCAAAAAGAAATGTAAACAGTTGATATCACTGTTTATCCGGAAACTGTCATTCATGATTTACCTTCTTTGTAAGAAAAAGAATGTCATGCTGGATAAAATAATGTGAGGGTCTAAACATGTCATAAACATTCTATGTTTGGGGTTGCAAATTCGTTAAGTTCTACTAGTTTGAGAGGTAATATTTGTAGAATTGGAACAAGTTCCATATTAGTTATTTCTGAGAACTCCCAGCTGGACTTGGGACAAGTTCTGATTTTGATTGTTTGGGGCATTGCCTGCAAAGGTATGGACTGTAGTGCATCTATGGAATACGAAGTCAAGTACTACAATTGAACTAAGTTGTACTTCAATGGATGTAGTGCATTTAACACGTTCAATACCTATGGCGAGATTATATCATATTCCCCTGCTTTTAAAATGAATAGAGATTTGGTGTAGGTTCTTATATGGCTCGAAAGAAAATCGTTATTGGTGCCAGTTATACTCTTAACAACAACCAATGACAAATTTTAGCTAGGCTGCAGTTTGCACTCTACTACATTATTTATGCATTTATTAATTGATTAAATATATTTTCTGATTAATCTAGTGGAATGTTTTAGCTTAAACATCACTTTTACTTCGTTTCTGATGAGGATGTCATTTTTTATTTGATATACTTAAAACCTAGGAATAAAATCCATTTGTTCAATAGCTTTCAGCAAATCTTTTTTCATCATTTTTTATTGTTCGCAGAGCATGATAGCGCGTAAAATGCTTGAGTTTCAACTCCGCAGACTTGGTGTTTTTAGTGCTGAGGAAACTATTGCCACACATCCCAATTTCGATGAAAGCTTCAAAATTTGTCAGTACTACTTCTACTTGGATAAATTTTTTGAAGGCTTGCTAATTTTTATTAGCTTCACTGGCAATTATGAGGATTTGATATTGATGTTTTTCTCACATATAAATTGCTTATTCTTCTCGCACATTTCTCTTACCTCACATTTATTTTTCAGTGTGGGCTAACCATGGGGATGACATAAGCATCCAGTACTCTGGTACTCCAGCCTTAAAAGGAGATTTTGTCAGGTACGTTTTTTACCTAGTTATTTTTTATTTAAATTTTATTCTGTAAACTCAATAATTTGACTTGATTTTTGACTGCATTTCCGATAAGCATTGATGTTTACTTGTCATATGTGACGACTAAATTGGCAGAGAAGCTGTGAACTTTTAATTATGCTCCATTTCTTGTTGATCTATGGAACCATTTCCTAAAAATTAACAATCAATCAATATATCTTGGCTTTTATTATCTTCCTGAAATATTTTGGTGCTTCTAACTAAAGAGTCTGAATTATTTAAAAAATGATTTTGCTCCACGACTCCCACCCTTAGATTAATGAATGCAAGACATACATGAATATGAATCTTGCAAACAGTATCAAAACTCTGGCTGCGGAGCTACCTCCCAATATGCTAATTCACTTTCTTTTCGCTTTAGCAGCAATACTAGATAGGTATTTATGGATCAATTGACCAAGCTAGTTCTAAAGCTATTTGTGGGCATTACATCTCAACCTGTAATCAGCTTGAGTTTTGCACTTGTTTTGGGAATACAAGAAACAAATAAGTTCATTTCAGAACCCTTTCTCATTTATTCCCATCTCCCTTTATTTTATGTTCTTTTTAGACCAAAAATCGATTTGCTATATTTTTTGATGATTCACCATTAACATTAATGTGGCAACAATGTGAAATTTATTTTTCTAGTTGATGTTTTCCTTTACCTTCAGGTTTGGGCATAGGACAATGCAAGGTATTATGAAAGACGGTTGGAATGCTCTCATGCGTTACTACTTAAACAACTTCTGTGATGGCACAAAGCAGGTTTACATACTTGCCTCTCTGTTATTTGTGGCTAGCAGATCGTTGAACTTGTACAAGTGCTCAGCCATCATTCTTTGATTTTATTATCTAATAGCATACTAGTGATTTCTTATCTTGCTGAATCATGGTTCTTGATGGATTTCTCTAGTTAATGTTCTTGCTTCATTTGTGTACAAATTATGCTGCCATGAAGTTAATGATTCTGTTTCAAAATTTTCTTGGAAGATTAAATATGTATTGATTTGCGCTTCATTTTTTAGGATAAATATGATGGCTCATATTTGATTTTATTATCTAATAGCATACTAGTGATTTCTTATCTTGCTGAATCATGGTTCTTGATGGATTTCTCTAGTTAATGTTCTTGCTTCATTTGTGTACAAATTATGCTGCCATGAAGTTAATGATTCTGTTTCAAAATTTCTTGGAAGATTAAATATGTATTGATTTGCCCTTCATTTTTTAGGATAAATATGATGACTCATAGAAAATTATGCCTACATTTTTAACGTAAATGTACCTCGGCATAATATGACTAGGCACTGAAATTCCTTTTTCAACTTGCTTAATTTTCATCTGAAATGCTGATAATTTTCTTTTCTTCATTTTTCTGAAGGATGCAATAGATTTATTACAAGGACATTATATTGTTTCTGTTTCCCGAAGCATCCCTCCTACAACGCAGAAAGGTGGCATTGAGGCTTTAGCTGTAAGCTATCCATCCAGTTACAACCTTAACCCCATTTTCTTCCACAGGCATTGATAAAAAATTAGTTTCCTTTTGATTGTGATGGTACTCTACTCTAGTTTTCTTATGATCATTTTATAACAAGTATGCATTATGCTATTCCATTCTGCAGTCGTTTCCACTAGCTTTATCGGTGATTATGACTGGCTTCTTCTTTGCTACAATTTCACTAAGACGAGGTAAGAAGGCAATCGCTTTGACTATTTCTCTTCACTATTAATTTTACACTTGTTCTCTTAGTTGCTTTGAGAAGTGTGAGTTGCAATAAACCTAATTTTTGGAAATGTTCAATTTTGAACGAAACTCCGAGCATAAAAGTTCCATACCTGGTTCGCAATAACCCTATTTTTGGAAATGTTCAATTTTAAACTTCTTATACAATAATCAAAAAGGAGTGAAATCTCCCAGTTTTGCAACAATTAATCAAGCAATAATCAGCGAGGAGTGAATCTCTAAGTCTTACAACAATTAAGCTCGATACCGGGTTTCGCAGCTTAGAGACAATATCTTTTGGATACTCGAATAATTCATGTTTGCTCTCGAATCATTCATTACTTTGGTTTTTCAATAGCTTTCAACTCTGAATTTCTTTGGCTGTTTATAGATGTGGATAAGGTTATTCTACAGTGTTCAAATATCCATTTGACATCATCTAATTGAATAGACAAATTCTGCGACTGTGTATTATACCGGTAATGATTACTATACTAACTTGCAGAGTTAGTCAACAGTTTTTTTTCCTACAGCTCGATTCAGCATAAAAATTTTAAGTTAATTTTTTCCTAAAATATCATTACGATATTGATCGGAATTTCTGGACTCACATCCTTGCTGAAATTCTCTGTCTGATGAAAACCGTAAGTCTTGTGAGGAGAAAAACATTGTCTGTGCCGATTTAATCATCTGTTTGGCATACTTGTCTTTGTTGAAAGACATCTTCTCTAAGTAGTTTAACTCTTCAGCTTTACTTTTGTTGAAATGCCTTTGCCGGTCAGACTCTTCGCTGTCTTATGTCAATATTGAAAAATACCTTTGCTGAACTTCGAATATCATATCCCTACTTTACTTCTTCGATTGCTTCAATTGATTCTTGAACTGCTCGTGTTTTTCGGAATTCGTGTTGCTAAATATCATTCTTATTCTTTACTCTCTGCCGATTCTATCTTATCTGAAATTGATCGTCTAAGCTAGAATCCTTGCTTAGCTTCAGTCTCTTGACTTGGCTGAGAACAAACTACGAAGAAAATACAGCAGTTTACAATTCTAAGATTTTGTTTTCACAACGTAGTTAACAATTATAATTACATCTAGTTCCTCCTAGATTACGGGTGATTGTTAGATTTTATAGTTACTATCCTACAGATGTATTGCATGTAAAGGCACGACTCTATGCATATGTTAGTAAAAATGATAAGGCTACGTATTTGAAAACCATTGGCCCCATTTGCCAATTGTGATTGAAGTCATGATTTATTCAATATCCTCTTGGAAGTTGATACAAATTCATTTATTTGCGTATCTGTCTGCAGTTCAATATAACATGTGGAACTTACTGTTTTCAATCATGTGGGCAAGCATGAGTTTGGGTATTGCAGCATTTGTGAGGGCCAATGGTCGCACTTTCTGTAATCGTCCTCGTTTACACCAACCTAGGCATTGATTCTGAGTCCAATGCCGTGCAAAATTGCAACACTAAATGCTAACTATGATGTTCATGGTATTTCAATGGTTAGTTTTTGTGTTTCAAATATGTCACTTATCATTTTAGTTGTTATCCGATATATAGTAGCTTTTTTCTCTTATATTTCAATGTTTTTTTTTGAACAAGTAATATTTTATGTCAAACTGTCGTCTTGAAAAAATTAATCCTCCAGTGATACTTTATTGTTATTATTATTTGCACTCCTATTTAAGATTACACTGCACTTGCTAAAGCATACTCAACAAGCATCAATCAACGAAGCCGAATATGAGACAGTACTGATTATGATAAAAGGGTGAGTGGCGCTAGCTCGGGCGGACATTTATTAATCCCATGTTTGGTATGTTATATGAAAGCCCGATTCTTCTCTATGGGCCTGACATTTATTGATCCCATGTTTGGTACGTAATATGAAAGCCCGACTCTTCTCTATGGGCCTGTTACTAATCGATGTTATGACACAAATTAATTCACCCTGTAAATGATCGAATTAGCTTAGATTATTTCTCAACAAAAAGGACACGAAATTAAGCAAAGGGCTCTTGAAATCAAGTATGATATTTTGGTGGTAAAATATTGAAGTAAATCATATGCATTAAACTCACACCAAATAATTAAAATTAAGGAGTCATCCACCTTTCCACCTGCAGTTTAATTTTATTTTATAAGTTAATATAATTTTAAAAATTAGGAGTTGGGTTTCTTAATCTCGTCTCCTTAGTTTATTTTTTGTTTTAATATTTTTTTCAAGTAAGGAGTCGGGCTTTTTGACCCCGGCCCTTTTATTATATTTTTTGTTTTAATATTATTTGAATTAATGAGTCATCCTCTTTAACCCCGACACCTCCATCGTATAACTTGTTTTAATATTTTCCAAAATAAAACCAAGGCTCTTTCATTTTATTTTTCGTATTAATATTTATTTAATCAAGGAGTTGGGATCATTAACCTCATCTCTTTCATTATATTTCTTGTCCAATAATCTACTTAATTTTACTTTTTGTAGTCTTTATTGTTTTTGAGACAACTAAAAACTATATATATATATATATATATATATATATATATATATATATATATATATATATATATATATATATATATATGTGTGTGTGTGTGTGTGTGTGTGTGTGTGTGTTTTTTTTTTTTTTTTTTTTTTTTTCAGCTTGACCAACAAGAATCTTATTTCACCTCCATTTTGGATGCACTTATTTGATATGTCAATATTTCCATATCAAATAATATATTATGAGATATATTTGATACAAATAATCTTACATTGTTGTATATTAAATACACCAAACCACAAAGATTGCAATATATCTAATAATATTAATGTGATCGATCAATATAGATTAGTTACTAAAAAATAACGCTAAAAATATAATAAATATATCGTACATTTTATCGTGAGATTTTGATAAATAGAATTTTTGTATTGAATTTTTTGCGTTCTAAAAATTGTATATAAATTTAGTTTTATTCTTGTTAAAATACATGATGGCGGAAACAACAAATTTCCGAAGTAATTTTCTGAATCGCCTCTTGTGTTAATCTTTTTGTAGACTTCTTACAACAATTGTGGCTTGTCTAAAAATTCATTTTCAAACAAATGACTCTAGTTCTTCATTGTGTTTGTTCAATTCTATCAACTTTCTTCATCAGATTCGTAAAAACTTTAATTTGAACAATGTTGTTAATCCTTTTTAAGTTATCTTGTTTAATTCTTGGTATAAATTTACTAGTTAAAAATTAGATATGTCAAAAAATATTATAAACATAATCATTCAACGGATATAGCAAGTCGAACCTATTAACTTCGGGTATTTGTCGGGGCGGGTTCGGGTTTAGATTTTAATGGGTAGAAATGAGTACAAGTCTTCATAAAATCTAACAGGTCGGATCTCATATTATCCAGTGAGAAATTCAAGTAAAGTATGAACAAAACTCGGAGAATTCAATGTGGATTCCATAATTGAAATTTCCAAAAGTACAATCAAGCATTATTTTTCCTACTTTGACCACAATCATTTTAAAATAAGTTTCCTTCACAAAAGAATTGAACACTTTTCAAAATAATAACAATGATTGATTGTACAAATAACAAAATTTAAAAAGAGAACTCATCTGATTATATATAAATTATTAAAATCAAGAACTGTCATCTTCTAGCTCCCACTCCAGTGCCATGATATGGCGAAAGATGAGTTCTTTCTGATTTCCCGGGTTGATGAGAAGAAGAAGGAGTGGATCTCTTCTTGGATGCTCTCTGTTTTTCCATGGCTGCAATTTGTTCTAAACCCTCTACAACTTCTTTCATCGCGGGCCGTTGTCTATGTTCTTGTTCCAAGCATTTAAGAGTGAGCTGAGCGGCTTGTAATGCGGCCTTAGATGAATACTGCCCTTCCATTTTTGGATCCATGATGGACATCGTTTTTCGTCTACTAGAGAGAGAGGGTTTCAACCATTCCACCAAATTTTTCTGGTCACCAGGCCGTCTCGTGTCAAGGGCTCTTAAGCCTGTCAACATCTCGAGTAGCACCACACCAAAGCCATACACATCACTCTTCACGTATAGATGCCCTGGTTTTAAAATCAAGGAAATGCATTCAGGACTTCCGAGTCCAATAGCAATGAAAATATGCAAATAAAGCAAATATACCATGCAAATACTTTTTCTACGGCAATAGAAGTACAAAATTAACAAAAGTATTTGGCCAGTCAATCAGCCCAGTAGTAGAGCAGTAAGTTTCTCTAAACTTAGTTCTTGAGTTCGTGTCCCACGAGATGCATGTGTAAAAACATTGACAGCATTACCAACTATCAAACCGCACATTTCATGACGAAGCAGTGACTGCAACTCAAAAGGAATACGAATGATGTTAAAAGCATGATAATTTCATTTTTTGCATGGACCCTAGATATTCGCAAGATTATAGCCTGGAATTTCGAGCACGTTCAATTTTTGTCACAAATCTGCTCGGTGTAATAATCTATTAACAAGTGACCATAGCTTGAGACGCCCGACACATTTGACATGAGATCAAGTCAGGCACTTACCCGTTGCAACGTATTCAGGAGCAGCATATCCACGTGTTCCCATAATTCGAGTTGTTACATGAGAATCTCCTCCAGAGGGCCCGAGTTTTGCTAAGCCAAAATCTGATATTTTGGCATTATAACCCTATAAAAGCAAGAAAAATGCCATAGGAGAACTTAGAACTTCCTCACAGAAAAACCTTGTGATACCGTAGGGCAGAGGGTATAGGAAAAGCAAAAACTAATTGATCCTTAATGTTGATAAATTGAATTTAGTGCAAAGTGAAAACAGTGACATGAATCGGCCCAATGGGCAAAATTCATAACATGAGTCTTCACCCAGCCTGGTAATATAAACCTAAATAAATTATTTTCATAGCATGGCGCAAAGAAGATTTGTCACCCTAAATTGAATTATTTTCAGCGAAATTCTTAAGAGAAGCAAACACATCCACTTATTTTTTCCGTCAGAGTATCATGAAAGGAAGCATTTTTCCCACTCTACCCCAACTCAGTGCACTTGTTAATTCACAATACTAGTTTCATCCGGTAAAAGACCATATAGAAATAGAAGAAAAACCTTAACAAGAATCTTACCCCATCCAGAAGAATATTTGAGGCCTTGAAGTCTCTGTAAATGACTTTCTTATCAGAGGTATGCAAAAAAGCCAGGCCCCTTGCTGCTCCTATGGCTATCTTGAGCCGTAAATCCCAGGATAATGGCTCTGTGGCAGCATTTCCTGCATTTTCAAAAAAGACAGATTCCGATTTAAGCAATGCTTCTTATCTGGTCTTTGTTTCTCTTAGTTAAAGAGACAAGTTCTTACTTCTAAAAAGATGGTTTTCCAGGCTTCCCCTTAGCATGAACTCGTAGACAAGTAGCAGCTCTTTATCTTCCCAACAGTATCCCAAGAGCTTTACCAGGTTAGGATGTGACAACCGTCCCAAAAAGTTAACTTCTGCCTGCACTTTCAAGTTAAGGGACAGAAGAATCAACTGAAACATCTGAATTCAATAACATGGAGAAAGAACGTAAAAGAAAATACTATTTATACATAAATTTCATCTATATTTCTAATAAACAAAAAAAAGTGACAAAAAAATTGAAATAAGACAGACATGACTGTTGATATCAGTCAAAACATACACTCACAAAGCAACACACCATGTACTATTGCCAAATTATATTCACGTACTTGGGTTTGCATGAAAATGAAGATTAGAAATTTCAATAAATAAAATAATGGCATCACATCCAGCTCAACATGTTTTAATAGACATAAACAATGGCATTTGAAGAGAAATTATGTCGAATGTTAGGATTTTCTAATTTATTACCACTGAAAAAAGAATTGAATAGAAATGCTAGTCTTTTTCACCGGTTTACTTATTTGCTATCTCAACCCAATAAACTAATTAGTAAAACAATCAAATAAAAGATTTCCAATAGATTTTATATCCATTCATGGATGGGCACCAGAATGCTAATTCTAACAGAACTTCGAGAGCAGATTAAAATTGACCCGAATGAAGGAGACCTGGATGGACCTTAAGTACATAAGTTCTGTTCCATTGGGTTTGAAAGCAGCTCAGTTACATATTTCATACATTGACTGGTCAATGAATGAAAGCAACTCCAAATGGACAATGTTACATAAATCCCAGTTCATAAGTTTAATTAGGCAATTATATCTAAAATTTAGCTAACTTGAGAAGCAATCAACAAAGATCTTAAGGCAAAGAGTGGACCAGCCTTGAGGCCTCTCTCATAATTAATACCCGCATATAATGACTGTCCAAACAGACCAAAACAAACCAACATTTATCACCATTGCAACTTTTTCAAAGTTCGATTGAGGATGAATTCACCATTACGGCTTTTCTCACCATTGATTCTTGCGATGATCACAACTAGACACACAAGAGAACTATAATAAGTAGATGTTTCAATCTACCATTGGCATTCATATTACCTGCCATTCATCAAAACCTTGGACACTCCCCGAGTTCAGTTTCTTGACAGCAACTATAACTCCAGTTCCAAGTTTAGAAGGCTCCAGGGTCTTCTCATCTACCCATCCCTTATACACAGTCCCAAAACCTCCAACTCCCAACACCATATCAGGCTTGAAATTCCTTGTGGCACTCCTCAAATCAGAATAGCTGTAAATTTTCATATGGGCAGCGGGTAATATCTCTCCGGCCATATGCAAATCATCACTCAAACCATCAGGAAAACTGGCCAGCATTGCTACTCGTGGCAAAAAAACCTCCGCCATTACTATAATTACGAGATGTCCCTAAATAACACATCGCACGGGAAATATCAATTCGCCATAATATTTCAATTTGATCAGAATAAAGCACAAATACCAAGATCATGAGCCCGAGAGCAAGCTTGGAACTCCACTTTAAGATTTCCAATTTCACATTCAATTTCTCGAAACAAATGAAATTCACCAAAAAGGCCTGATAACTATTTACTACATGGTCGACTCCCTTTGTAGAGAGAGACAGTCTATATTCAAGGAATCAAGACCGGACATCTTAAAAAAGATAAAGACATGTAAAGACAAACCAAAAATGGGATGAGCACGTAAAAGAAAACATGTCACTAAAAGAATCGATTTAAAGTAAAAAAAAAACAAGAAAAAGTTCTCATTTGCCAAGCTAAAATACAACTAAAGACCGAACAACTTCCCAAAAACCCAGAAAAAAGAAAGAACGCATTTACTGAGTCCTAAATCACCTTGTGTGGAGGGGATAGTGGAGCTCGGGTTATGGTCAACAGCAGACTGAGATCCAAAGCAGTTTCCCATCAGAAACTCCTCCCAAACAAATCCCACAAATTTTCTTCAATGGGAATCAGAAAACAAGAATCATTTGCAGCTAAAACAAAGAAACAGATAATTGCTTAAAAAAAACACACACACACACTCTCTCTCTCTATCTATATAAATATATGTGTGTGTGTGTGTGTGTCATATATGTGAATCAGTGAAGGTGCAAGCTTTTTAGAACTTCGAGTCCATTATTGCAGATATTATTATTGGTTCCGTGCTGTTGAGCAATGTTTTACTTTTTTAAAAAAAAATCATTATTTTTTTAGTATGAGGTTGCACACCCACTTAAGATAATGATGGACTCATTTTCATTGAACTTAACCATTCTTGATTTTCTACTATTTTCTTTTTCTCCCCATGAGATCAAAAGTCTCTTTTTCACTATCACACCATTAAAACAAGCGCAGAGTTTTTTCTTTTGATCCCAGTGTGTGCAATATATCAATATATTAACTAGAATCAAAATAATTTATAATTAATTTTTTAATATTTTAAATTTTTAATATATTAAATTGAATTTTTTAAAAAAAATTCAAGTCAATTTGATGGAATTAATATCATAAAAGAAAAAGATTCAGACAAAATCATTTGTAGCTTGTCTATGCTATATAACTAGGCCTTTGTAGTTGCATAGCAATACACACACTCGTACTCTTGATCAAGATTTTTTCAATTATCCCAAAAAAAATGTTCTATTTCTATTTCAAAGCAGAGGAATATTTTTTAAAAAACAGAGTAATTAATAAAGAATTTTCCAATTTATCTAAAACATTCCATTATTATCAATAAAGAACTTTCAAATTAATCTAAAACATTCCATTATTTCTTATTTTTAAATTCAATAGTTTGAAACTATTAGCAAATAATATTTTTTTTTTGTTGATACATATTGTATGAATGAAAATTATTCGTTTTACCAAAATTTAAAGTCGGTTGACGTAACTTAGTTTTTTTAAAAAAACACATAACAGTCGAAGTATCATGTTTCGATCATTATTGTAACATCTACAAGTTTTATTCTTTATTTAATTTTAAATTACATCAATAAGTTTTATTCTTTGTTTAATTTTAAATTCCTAAGTATTAAAACAATAAATGTTTTATATAAAACTATAGTTTGTGGTCCCTCCAGCTTTATAAATTACATTTTGTCCCTATTTCCTGGATCGTCCTATTAGATTGATGAGTGAGTCTCATGTGAGACCGTCTCACGGGTCATAATCCGTGAGACGGGTCAACCCTACCCATATTCATAATAAAAAGTGATACTCTTAGCATAAAAAGTAATACTTTTTCATGGGTGACCCAAATAAGAGATCCGTCTCACAAATACGACCCGTGAGACCGTCTCACACAAGTTTTTGCCTAGATTGATATATGAGTAGGTCTCTTGTTAGACAGTCTCACGAATCTTTATCTGTGAGATCGATCAATTCTACCGATATTCACAATAAAAAGTAATAATATTATCATAAAAAGTAATATTTTTTCATGGATGACCCAAATAAAATATATGTTTCACAAAATACGACTCGTAAGACCGTCTCACACAAATTTTTGCCTTGATATACTTCAACTTTTACATACCAGTCCAATTATCCTTGAACTTGATAAAAGAGCTAGAAAATACAATTCATTTGTGATAATTATTGATGAGAAATGTGTTTAAAATAAATGGATAGTACGCTGAGACTTTGACTTGGTGTGAAAGACGGTTTCCATAATAGTCCAATCTGTCCATTTTTGTTTCAATTACTCGGTTTCTCCGGCCATTAAATTTCGTTGAATTTTCGCATTTTTAAAATTAGTTTATTATCACAATTCCAAGAAGGTTCATGGAACGCAAGGAGAATTAGATAGGAAATTTCACTGCCAAAAAAATTTTAATTTGGTTTTATTCAATGTCATTACCTTAGAAGTTGCTCATTTAAGAGTCTATCTTCCATTGCTCAGGGAAAATACAAATTATAAATAATTAAGAAAACTGTTTTTTTTGTTCTACTGTGATTTTGGTATTTTATAATGTCAAATTTCAATATTAATCGGCTATCTTTGTTTTTTTTTAGCAACTCTAATCATTTTTTCGATGTAGTTCTGGTATGACATCATTGCAGTGCTGACGTATAGAGTAACTATAGAGTTACATCAGCAATCCTAATGAAAATTTACCAAAATATTCAAAAATCAAAATATACAAACTATGAGTGAAATTTGATTATCAAAATTGTCAAAAATCAAATATAATATTGAAATTTGATAACATATAAAATGAGAAAAAAAAATATAATTTTCCCTAGGGGGGAAGGTTAAGAAATAATTCTAATCAAAATGTTATTTTGGGTTGTAATCTTTTTGCCATGTTTTTTGATCTATGACTTAGACATAATATCATGTTTAAAATAGTCATAATAGTAATTCTTAAATAGTGTGAAGACAACCTCATCGCAGTTGACAATGTCTAAAATACATAAAACGGTTATATTTTAAAACTGGAATTTTCTCATTGTTCTCAAAGTTAAGTCCACGTTACAAAACACAAATAAAGAACGATTCCATGGAAGGATATTGCAACATATTTTGCATTGAAACAGTCCCAAATTTGATTGACTACAGATTCAACACAAGGCTGCAAACAAATTAAAGCATAGAATTGCACGTCAAAGAATCCGAGATATTTGATACATTGTGTAAATTAAATAAATCTTCACAGATCAAGCCTACAGTACACATGGAAATTGTCAATAAATCAGGCCAAAAATTATCAATAAATCAGGCCAACTAAGTTGTCCTGCCCCCATAATTTTAACTTAATTTTCACCTATCATTTACATGATTAACATTACATGTGAAAAAATGGCAAAATGACTCAGATTCTCAAATAAAAATATTCGCATACTCTGCCATTCAATCCACCCTAGAATATTGGGAAGGCAACGGAACTTTTCCAGCAGTCTTGCGAATACTTCTTCATTAATCAAGCTCAGAGTCAGCATAATTCGGATGCTTATCCGACAAGCTTGTCGCTGCAAGGAATTCTTCACCAGGGTATATTTCTTGAAATAACTGCCAGGATTCAGCAAACATTTATCATGTTGTCAGAATTTAACCATGACATGCAGCGGAAAGGAGCTAAGACAACTATATTTCATGCCCGTGATTCAGATTATATGTGTATTGCCTCAAAAATGTTCTGAAATTTAGCTATTTCTAATCACTATTTCAAATTGAATATCCAGGTGCGTATGGGTTCAAATGTGGTCATATTATGAAGCCTGTGTATTCTATTTCAATCCAGGAGTAGAGTATAGAACACAATCAGCGGAAGAACCAGGAAAGATTTCACAAAAAGATGGTAGTATGATTAGAAGAATTTCAAATATTGCGGAACCGAATTAGGGAATTTTTTTTTTTACCTTTTTTGAGGCGTCCAGAAGATGATTATAATCTAGATCTTCGTCTGGCATCGGCGTGTTGCTGATGGAATCCAAAGCTCCTGGAAACTGACAATGATGTACAAAAAATCAAACTACAAGTACAGAACAGACGAGAAGAATCAGAAATACAAAGGAGTATATCTTCCAAGTTGGGAAGGAATGATATTCCCCATTTCACGAGCCTGCACACATCCTTTCCACCATAAATGATCGTGACCACATAGAGTATATTACCTATAAAGATAAAAAAGGCTGCTTTCCATCTGACAATTTGATAGAAGTAGAGACTAGTGTTTGTCGTCAGTTTTTACTGTGAACCATTGCCTGGAGCACGTGATAAAACTTCCATTTACACAAAAAAGAATGGCCCTTGGAAAGGATCTCTCACTGAGATTAGGTAGAGTAAATTGGGATAGATTCAACTACTCCAAGAAAAACAATTAGAATTAACTGACATTCTTTTGTTGACGAAAAAGATCCAGAATTTGATCATTCACCATATTTACCCAACACATTAAATTGCTCGATGATAGGGCATAACTGTCGTTCGAGCTTAACACTAATAACACAGTCAACAGATTAGTAGAAAAGTGGCATTAGCAATGAATGAGTAACAAATTTATCTCTTATATTTCTTTCCAAAATGTTAATTTCCCAAAATTAAATTAAATCCAATTTTTCTTCGTTTGTGACAAGTGTTCCACCTACTATGTGACAACTTGAACAAGGGACAATGGCATAAATGATAGCAGAATGTTACTGAAATAAAAAATATTAAGAATGAAAATATCACATCACGAGCTCAGAGAGAACATCACAAAAAACATTCAAGACAAGGTCCATGGAACTAAGAATGCAACTAAGCTTCTCATGGAAAAAATGTGAAAGACAACCATACTTTCGTCAGCTCTTGCATATACAAGGCGCTCCAAAGTCAAACTGGGTTTTACTTCTATATTTTCACTTGAATTATCAGTACCACAGCTTTCTGAGTTTCCAGATAAAGGAATAGAGAACAGTGCGTTTATGGCTGCATTTAATAACTTCTTCCCTTCCACAGCATCAACAGACCTTGCTGAAAGATAAGTCACAAACCTGAATGACATATTGGACAATGTAACTTGTATTGCAGGAGAATCCAGGTACTGAATATAAGAAATTCGTTTCACAGTATACTACAAGTCAAACAAAATTGCCCATTAAAAACAACCTCACAATGAAAAAATTTTAGCATCCAGATAAAAATTGACGCACTTCTCCAAAAATTATACGTGGGGAGGGAAGAATGAAATAATAATCAAAATTTCGAAGGAGACAAGGAAACAATAGGTGAAGTACAACTTACATCCCAGGGGGACAAACCATGACATTGCTTCTCAACTGAAATACACGGACAGATGCTATCTGTTCAGGGTATAATGCTGCATATAAAGAACTGACAAATTAAAAACATGAAATATAAATAAAAGAAAATTGGATATTCAGGCAAATCAAATAACGTTAAGATTTATAAATTTACATCTGGGAGGGAAGAACACCAGGCAATTAGAAACTTCAGATCTGATTGAGTTATTCGCAATGCATATTCCCCGGGCAACCTTCTCTTTGGAATCTATATGGCCAGCATCACGTGAATTTGATGCCTGTGCAGAAGAAGGAATCGATGGTGATGGAATTGTGAAAGAGGGAGCAAGAATCAACCGAGAGCTGAATAACTTCTGACCAGAAAATAAGGTGACACCCTTATATGTTCCATCTTCCTGTGGGAAATCCATATTGGCATATGAGAAGTCATATAAAAATACACTTTGCGCCATGAAAACAAACTTCCACAAAGTGCACGAATATGACAACTGAAAATGATATGCCATGTAACAAACTTTCCACATGCACATGTAAGTTTGTCTTAGATTCGTGCACTCTCAAGATAAATTTCTTATACACAAATTATGTATAAAATCATTTCAAACCTCATCCATGAGCACAGAAACTATGGGCATTCGCAAAACCTGTACAGCATAATTGATGTAGGAAAGCATTAGAGAAAGCTAAAGAGAAAAAAGGTAAAAAAGAACTAATATCAGTTACTTGCAGATATCTGAACATAAAGATAGCTGGAAAAAATATTATTAAATATCACCACGTGTCAGTGCAAATTTTCCACATTTAAAATCTCACATGAAAGCAAGGGAGCATATTTTAACATCTATAGAAACAAAAAAGAATGGCTTGAACCAAAAAGATGCAAAGCTATACATCAAACATAATCTTTATTATTCACCATTCTCTCCAAACTTGTCCTTTTTTAGAGGCTTCTTCCTTGAGTCACTTCATGAACATGGAGTTTGTTTTGTTATTTCGCAGTATTTGCTATCACTTATTTCTTTGATCAAGATCTTTTCTTTCGAAATGGTTCTTTACTTCAAGTTCTGATTGCATAGTTTTTGCCTTCCTAGAACATAAAAATAAGTGATATAATTTTATTTGAAGTCTGTTTTCAATTAATGTTTTTATTTCGAGATTTCATTGTTCGTTTTGTGCAATAGTTTTTGTCATGAGCTTTGAAATTTAATCATTTCCTGTTATTCCATGAAATAATGTACAAGTGGCAAAACGTTTTAGGGCGTAATGCTCCTTGAGTATCATTGGAAACTCGCCAGATGGTAGCTCACTGGTAAAATCAAGATGTCACGACATTAGAAATTATAATCACTCTACCCTCTTCCTAACACCCCAGTCTCATTAATTACCTCAAGGTGTATCTTTCTTTAAGCCACTTATATAAGTTCTGCCTTTCATTCTCCAACTAAACATGTTGACTCAAGATACAATTACAGAATAACCACATTCGATAACATCACATTTAAGGCTTAAAAGCTCAAGGCGTTTTCAATGCAAAACAAAACAATCATGGAAACAAAAACCGTGTACAATCTGACAATGATGATATCTCAAGGCGTTTTCAACGGACAACAAAACAATCACGATCCTATGACCTACAATGTTCAGGAATAAATCCATAAACACAAAAACAATGCCTCGTAGTCTACGTGTAGCTTCTAATTAGTTTTTTTTGTTTGCATCATTTATTTCTTTTATATTTCTTTCTTCTATGAGAGGAAACGCGTGCTAGATGTTAGACAAAGGTCATTCTGTCTCTATTATTCACTGTTGAATTTCAAACTGAAAAATGGTGAAATCTATAACTAACCGAGAAAATATAAACGTTGAAAATTCCTAAATTAAAAAAATTGCATGTCTTAAACGGTTAAATCAGTTGCCAGACATTTCAACATAGACACCACAAAACCAGAAGAATATTTCAACGGTTCCACATAAATTCAAGGACAAAATAGATCGACCATGGAAGAAAGAGAGAGAAACAGAATTTATCACAAATTAATAACCACAAAATAGATCGACCAAGGAAGAAAGAGAGAGAACAGAGTATTTATCACAAATTAATAACCACAAAGCCCAAGATGATGCAGAAAGCATCAGATACACAATTGACACCAGGGTCATCCAGTAATCCAAAAGATGTAATATATGCTTACATATATGCAACCTTTTACAGCAGCACGACGACAAAAAGCTTGAGGAAGTTCCCCTTGACCGTAAATGGGGTATATCATAGCCCCATTTGCATTAGCAAACCTACAATGTTTGAGCAAAATGCCATGAAGGACCATTGCTTTTGATAATTTAGCTAGTTATTTTTTATTTTAATAATACATTATGAGAATGATTAGAACACAGTCAAGTATCCGATTTCATATAAAATGCGTGACCAGTTCAGTTTACTTGTCTAAAAAACTGTAATTATCATTTATGAGCTGATACTATTCATCAATCAGACTCTTAAAATGTCAATGAGAACAATAAAATGCCCAAAAACATGAAGAGAGAAGAATAACTGAATAGTGATTGATGCATATGGTGACCAGAAGAGATGTTATCAAATTTTCACGGACATAAAATAGACAAATAGATTGAAAGTCATACATTTGGACCATGAGTCAATAAATCGAATAGAAGACTCTAATATCAACTCTATGATACAAGTTTAAACAATTAGTAGATGAATGTCCGTGGCGACTGGCAACCTCCAATTTGAATCTATGACTTTTCTTGAAAAAGATCATTAAAATTTGGAAATCAACTGAAAACCCAATATAAAAACTTTTACATCAAAAAAACCCTACCAATTTTTTTTTGTGATAGGAAACAAAATTATTAATAAAAGATATTAATTACAAAAATAATCTCAGAGGTTCACGCAAGATAATATAAATCATTTGAAAGTCCATTTTACAATTCTTAATAACAACAAAATAAACCCAAACTGTTAACATAATAACATGCCTTATTTTTGTCCCCGTAACACCCCTACTTAGATGTCAAACAAACTATTGATCATATTTTACCTTTGAAAAGATTATTCCAAATTTTTATCAAGTTAGTAATATTCTTTATTTCAAATTTTTATTTAATTGTAACAATTTTATCCGCACTTTTAGATGCATACGATTTATTTTACGTAGGATTAACACAATACATAATCTAATCTGAACTGAACTGATAAAAAAAATTGAAAAATAATTATAAGTTAGTATTAATAAATAAATTTTTCCGCTGATTATTTCTAGTCGAGCTTTCTGGTCTATCATTTTATACCTTGAGAAGTAGAAAACAATTACCAAATTAAGTTGGTTCATTAATTATAATTTGATTTTCTTTAATATTGAGATAATAGATTTAAATTTTAATTTTGTTTTAATATAATGTGTCAGAATTGAACTGATTTTAAATCTAGAAATATTTCATGGAAACAAAAACAGGATTTTTATATTTTGAATTTTCTGGTATTAAAAATAATATAATGGGTTTTAAGATAAAATGAAAATTGCTAGGGCTTTTGGATATAAATCTTTGTTATTAGGTTCTCTAGTATTTTTCTCTTAAATTTTATCTCACTCAGCATTAACTCACAATTCCTAAAGTCTTACTGTACGCATAATAGTTTGTCATAGACAAAAGATGGAACAGTTTACCCGTCATCTAAACTACGAATGATACAGCAAAATATGTACGTCAATTACAAAAATTTTGACCCCGTTTTCCTTTTGCGAGTCTCCATATATTGATAAAATTAGTCAAGATACAACACAATATGTATGCTAAATACCAAAACATCGAACCCATTTCCTTGTCCTGAGTCTCCTTATATTAATAAAGTCTTGATCTTCATTTCAGTCTACTTTTTCTCTTGATAGAATACACATGATATTTATTAAACAAATTCGCATATGACCGAGCACTGAATGTAAGACTACAAGTTGTTGCGATTGGCAAGAAAACTCGAGAAGTACAAACCTCGTGTTTTTTGTCTCTGAGATCTACTTAAATTCTTTATCTCTCCTGAATTCCAAATTTCAATTCTAAGCCTTCTTAGTTTAATTTGAATACATACTATGATACTGCAAAACCTGAAAAAAATGAGATGGGAGTGTAACACCTCCTGCTTCCCATCAACCCCACATTAAATTTGTTCCATACTTATCTCCCATGAAACCTGAAA